>NC_138955.1:10798750-12122500 GCF_965226115.1 Aulonocara stuartgranti
AAACTATGAGCGATGAGATGCCACAAAAACTAAATGCGAATACTAAAAGTATTGTCACTCTCATCCTCGATTGCTGGTAATCTGATGGAGAAGCTAAATCCAGAAGACCGCTGAAGGCAAAACAGTTTAGGCTGCCAGAAACCAAAGTGGGTTCATCCTCAACTGCTTAAGGAAAGCCAGCTGGTACGGAAATAACAGATTTGCTAGATGTGGAGGAGTGAAGGACATGTAAAATAAATAAAAAAGTAAATATACAAAAGCAACATAATTTGTGAATAACTAATATAATGAATGACGAGTGTGAACATAGTCTAATTAACTGGTTATTCAGAATGATTATTTCTTGGATTCCTCTGTATGACCTTTTTTCAGCCTTCAGATCATCTTTATAACTTCTGTAATGAGGTTCATTTATTTCATCCACATCCTTTGCATGAACCTTATGAACAGAACTACTTTCTGTCACACTGACTTTTTTTTTACGGTTTTCCATTCATTTTTATTTTCCCCATCACTTAAATTTGTTTTTTAAGTGCAATTTGTTGTAGCTCTTTCTTTTCATTTTCAATGATTTATGTAAAGCATTTTCAATTTCCTTTGTAAATTAAATGCGATACAAAAATAAACTTGTCTTCTGTGCTTGCTTTCATCTGCTTTCTGTCCCCATTCGACATCAGAGTGAATAATTTTTTCTCAGCACTCCCTACATCAGCCTGCCCCTGACCCTTATTCATCCCTCATTAAAAAAATTATTTCTTTCTTTATAAACTACAAGGACTAATGAAATATAATTTATGTGTTTTTACCTCGGTTACACCTTATGCTGAATTGTGTCTAGATAAGGAAAAGCTCATGATTATGCATGGTTTAAATACATGCGGCTAGAGCACTGAGCACTTCTTCATATTTCTGTCGCATGCACTTGCAAAACAGTGTGTTCTCTTAATAAGAAAACGCTGATAAATGGGTTGCACACAACAGCACTGCAGGTGTAAAGAAAGCAGAAATCATCCCCAAAGCAAAACTTACATTAAGCTTGTAGCTTGTTCTTCATAATAATTCAAAATAAATATTTAAGAGAGAGAACGAGTAACATGCAAATTGTTGGTGCAATTAGTAGAACTGTTTTAGGTTAGCAGGAAAGGAAAAGGGTAAAAATGGTTATTTTCAATATTTCAGACAGTGTCCATGGATTTGATTGTTTCTTACTTTAACATGTGTACACCTTCTGGAGTGGTGGGTTGGTTGAAGCGTCTCATGTAGTCGTGCATCTCCGGGAAACTTTTCTTCATGTAATCCTCAGCACTGCTCTCCCTCACTGTACCAAAACGGAAGCCCAGGGACGGATGGTGCAGCTGTGGAGATGGAATAGGAAGGCATGAGTATAAGAGAGGGTGGATATGTAATTTAAGTGATGAATTCAGGTGATATCATCCTATTTAGGAGTTTAGATAAGGTGCTCCCTTATTCCTAAGGCGTTGCTACAGGAGATGGATCTCCGCATTTGATTTGATATCAATTTTTATACCGGATGTCCGTGCTGATGCAACTCTGCAACCCTCACATTTATCCAGGCTTGAGACCAGAAATAGCGTTGGACATCCTGAGCCTGGGTTTTTGTCTCCTTTAGGTCTTGAACCCAGGATCTTTCAGATGCTAAAATAAGTAAAAAATGTACTTGAGCTGATTTTCTTGACTACAGTTTTGATTTAAGTATTTATTTACTTTGATTCCTCTCTTGAATAAGCCCCTTGCTCCACCAGGCGCCACATTTTGCTCTGATTTCAGGGCTGAACAACAAGTTTCCTTGAAGGATGGGAAACAGTGTATATACCAGGCTTTAAGGTATGTTTTCTCATATTGGTGAGTATGTGAGAAGTGCTACCCAGTCAGCAGTGACATCTATATTAAAGCCCAGCAATTTTAAAGGAGGCAGTGCACACAATGGATCAACTGCCATGGGTGTGTTTCTTGCACAAAACACAACAAACAACACACCACTGCATCCATTTAAATAATGGGTTTACTGCATTTTGCTGGGGCGGAACACAGCCCTATTGTCGGCAGTGGGTCTCCAGTGGGAGTGGAAGAAAGTATTTTTCCCTTATTAAAATTAAGTCTTGGTTAGATAGTTTGTTATATAGATATTGTGCATATTCAAGGCCTGAATACAATAAATTCTGCATAACTTTAATTGTCTGTTTTAATTTACCCTTGCCATTAGCGGTATAGTTTGGGCGGGAAGCTTTTAAAGTTATTGTTTGATTTATGTACCGTTTTAACTGTGGGCTGGGAACCTGCCTCAGTGAATTTCCTTTGATAGGCTTTCTTCGATGCATATTGATGTTTGGAAACAACAACAATTTTGGTTCTCCAAAACTCCCAGCTCCCATTTTGATCATCTTTAGCCCAAGAGAGGGCAGCTATCACGATGGGGCACATATTAAATTCACAGTACTCCTGAACTCCCTACAGAGTTTAGGGAAATGGAAAGCAATAAGCCTTCACAAATATTTCACTGTCTTCTCATTAGTTCATCCTTGTGTAAGATTATTATGCGTGTGAATATATGTGTAGCACGCTAACATTTCTGGAGTGGCATGTTTGTGACCTCGAAAGTGGTCTAACCTTGTCATCGTGAATTCCGGAAACCTGCTCGAACGTCTTCTCCCCCACCATTACTGCAGCAAGGTTGGCCGTATAGCTGGACAGCACCAGTAAACAGAAGATAGCCCAAAGGTTCATCAAGAAGCGTCCTGTCCAGCATTTAGGGGTCTGTAGAGTGGAGACGTATGACAGGTGAAACTTGAGTTTGGCTTACCTTTGACAGAAACTAGGTTTGAAAACATATATGTGAGAAAGGACAAAAGCAAAAAAAAAGAAAAAGTGTTTAAAAAGGTCCTTTCAAATGTGTCCCAGCTTCAGATATGTACCCTCTTCATCCAGTTCTGCTCCCCAAGGAAAGGCAATCCCATTTATTAAAACAGAGCAAAAGAACATCTAATGCAAAACACAAAATCTAACAAAATGTGACTGTTAGTGTGACACGTCAAAAATATCTCTCCGTGAAATTGGCTGCTTCGGGGAATGAATCCACCTGAACACTGTGATCATTTATTTATTCCACCAATTAAAATCCACTTAAAAGAAGAAAAGAGATGAATTTCCAGTGTTGTAAGGGCTCGGGATTAATTAGATATGTAATTATACAAACAAGGTTGTAACCCATTATAAAGGTTTTTGAAGTGTTTCAGAACTCTTTGCACAATTAATTGGGGAATTCAAAAGGGAGAAACAGAGAATGGCGTGCACAATACAAGCATAAATTGTTGTCGTTCTATTTGTTGTGAGCTTTTTGTTCTATAAGCCTGTCGCACTAATAATAACGGCAGAGTTACAAGTGGAAATTTTGACTGAGGAGCATCTTAAATAATTTTTTTTAACATTATCATTACCCTTATGCCCTCGAATTGCAGTGTAGCAGTGACAATCTTAAAACATGGATTCAGAGAGTCACAGTTTCATGTTTAACAAACCTAAGGAACCACTGCCATTAACCTGCAGTGTGGAGCCAACGGTCAGGACAAAGTTTTATCAGTCCTTAGCCACACGTAATTAGCTGCTTAATAACTTGGTCAAAACTCATGTTGTCTAGATACTCTCAATTCACTTCACAGCTCAGGATGAAAGTCTTAACAGCATGGTGGTACGCTCCTTTCTTTCTTCTTGTTGTTTCCACTGCTGCACATGTGCATGGAGCAGCACAGAATAAATGCATTGCTCAGTAAATTATGGTACTCAAACTAACACTACTAGTAGCTACTGTTAGTGCAGTAAGGGGTTCACAACTAGTTTTAACTCATCTACTGTATATGCTTCTTTTGTGTTCTTTGCTAAGTTTAGCTCCGACTGAGCTAAAGTAAACAGAGCTGTCACAAGAGCTTCAGGGATTATATTTTTTTTAAGTTCTGTTATTCTTTTCTTCCCCTGACACAACAGAGCTGGATTTTCATTCTTTGCACTTTTCATGGTAGTCAAACAACATGACACCAGAGAGATACTGCACATGTACAGGTGCAAATTGATTGTCATAGTCCACAAATGTGCGTGACTGGTCTCTTTGATAAAGAGTGACTGTTGTGATCGAGACAATTACAAAGTACCATCCTGAAATAAATCTCATTTGTCAAGCATATGATGGAGCGAGACATTTGAAACGCCAGTATGCATTGTTTATTCACTGTCATGTGCACAAGTTTAACGTAGCCCTGCCTCAGGGAACAAACAGTTTTAAGAAATTAAAATCTCTTTTTGCCTGTCGTTACAGCTTTCACAACTTTTTCAGCTATTCAGATAAAAAGACAGTGCTATTCACTGAGGCGGACAATAATACCCGAGAAGATGGTGGAACATAAGAAACCTGGCTGTGCAAGCCGTACATGAGGTTTGAGATAATAAAGAATATTGCTTTTAACACCATGTGTTATCATTAGGCCTGGATGGGATCTTGCCCTGAAATAAAAGTGGAATGACTTTGATTTCATTTTCATGCCTGAGGTTTTTTAAACCAGGTCATTCGTGTGTATGCCCACTTTTACAAGCTGCCGGATGAGCTGCTGGAGACGTTCATAAGAAATGAACTGACCGCTGCTTTAACTGAAGTGTGCAAGCTGCTGAGGCTGATGCTCACCATTCCTATTACAAGCACATCTGCAGAGAGGTCTTCTCCCTGCCTGAAAAGGATTAAAGTCTACCTAGAAACACCTGTGGACAGGAGAGACTTGGCAACTTGGCAACAAGTTCAATGAAACCTTTTGATTTCATTGACAGAGTTGCTGAGAAAAGTGAAAGATAGGAGAATGCCCTTCATCAAAAAGTAGAGGTGAGGAACTACACATACTTACATGGCCTGTCAGATCTGTGTTCCAATATTGTGAGTTTGCTTGCTAGCAATCCACTTTGGTTGTGAATGGTGAGCTTTTTAAAATGCAACTGCATTTGTAAACTGAACACCTTTTAAGATTTTCTGTTGCCCCCATGAGGCTAAGCTAGCAGCCTTTTGCAGCCATTGCTGACAGATTGGGAATGTAACACAGGGTGTAAAAAAATAACTAAGAAATAACATATATTGTGTGAACTTGGACAAAAGCATTCTTCTAACTGCTAAAAATGCAGCTTTCACTGACATTTTAGCAGTACTGGCTAGAAAGCTAATTACGCTAACATTGGCCCCGTGGGATGGCTGACTTCTGTGATGTTTCAAGCTGACTGGTTTTAAAACATGAATCATTTAAAGGAGCTGTAACTGAAAGTGAACTTGATGGATACAAAAATGATACTATGGACAACTTGTGATTTTATTATTAGCCTAAATAATAAGGCTAAAGCTGTATTTCCTTGGCAAAACTTTACAATCCTGCAAGTTAATAATGCACAGATAAAATAAACCCCTGTTCAATTTAAAGGTCTAGTATCACTTAAAAGCGACTGCTAATTCATTCTAAAAGCAACAGTTCATCATCTAACACACTTGTTTCCAATCTCAAATGGCTTTTAAGGTTAGATATGTTGACAAGAACATTGCTATCTTGGTTATTTTTACCTGGGGTTGCCTGAGTGTAAATTCAAAGGAAATGAAGAGCAAAACAGAGCATCTAATGTTACTCTAAACCCTGATAACAATGGCAGCTTCATATAGTACAATACAGTGATATCCTTGTTGTGAAACACAACCACACAGATTAATGGTTCTTGTGCTTGGCCTGCGGAAGTGATGCTCAGTTATTGCTATCTGTAGTAGTCAGGTATGTTGAGGATAACAGCTTATGTTAGAAGAGGAAAACCTAAATATATTCCTTAAGCATTTGTATTGCAGAAAGACAAAAAATCAGAAAAATTTTTTCAGTTGGTTTCCTTGTCTTGACATTCGCCTGATCATTAAAGTCAAGTTGTAAAACTCAACCCAGCAGTAAAGGTTTAGCAATCAATTTATTTCCCCCTTTCTGTCCCATAGCCTGAGTAAACCTGACGACTTGGCTGTGACCCAGCACACAGAGGTTCAGAGAGTTGCTCAAGGACATTTTAACAGGTCACAGGGCTGCTAATGAACACAACCTGTTAACTGACACATCGCCAATGCGATGATCAAACCTGTGACCTTTCAATAATGGGAAGGTCTTACTAATCACTCGACCGTTCTTCCACTTAAGTTGTTTTCTCAGTTTGCTTTAAGGGTAAAATGTGGTTTTGTATTTATTTAAATATTATGAGCGGCAATCTCACTATAAGGACAGGAATAATTTAAGGAAAAGATGTTACTGCACGGAAACTTGAAAAGCAAGCAAGTTATCTTAATGATTGATTCTGGAACAATGTGAGGCTATATAAAACAAAGACTGCAGAAGACAGAGTCGTTATTCACTGGCAAATACATTGAGATTGTGTTTGTGCACCAGTGTGACTGTGGGTGTCACACGATCTGTTAAATCTGACAAGGTTTTGAAAAATGCTGTTACTCCAAAGGTACATTTAATATTTGTAATTTACATTTTCATACCAAACAAATGTCATGAAAATAAGTTGTCTTTTTTTTTAAATCTCTGAAGTAACAGACATTGTTTTTCAAGTTGCTTTCAAGTTATTAAATAAATTTGCCTCAGTCTGAGGATTTGACTTCCATTTATCTTTCGCAATTCTGTTTCTCCCTGATATTAACCTATGTCGCCATGTTTCAACTTTGCCTGCTCGCATGCCCCCCCTCCTTTACATCATCCCCTTTCTGCCCACCTCCACGTCACTGTCAATCTGTTGCTTTTCTCATCCCTGCTTACCCACTTACCCTTTCAACCCCATCTCACCATCCCTCTGTCAGCCTTCCTAATACCGTCTTTTTGAAACCTATTTCCTGATTCGCCTTCTCACCTTCCTATCCCCCTCACTGGCCCTCTTCTCCGTGCCTTCTTGTTTTTAACTTTGGGTCTGACTGCGTTGGGGAGCTAACCTCAACTTGCTCCCATTTTCACCACCTTCATCGAACCCCATCATCCTCACCATAACTCCTTCACTCTCTGTCACTCACTTACCCTTTCACCTTTCTGTCCCTGTATGCGCATTATCCTCCCTGTACCTTTCTACTTCATCACTGCCTACCTTCTTAACCTATCCACTATCAATCTTTTCTTCTCCCTAGCCATCTCCATCATTTTTCTCTCTAGCACCCTCTTTCAACTTTCCTTTGCCATTGACAATAAGCATCCCATAAAGCATCCCCTCCCCCTCTTCTTTGCAATGACTTTTCCTCGCCCTGCCCCACATGATGCCAATTAATCACAGAGAGAAGAGCTTTGTTACCTTGGTGGCGACAGTGCGTCCAAACAGTATGGCGTAGCAGAGATTAAGAGCAGAGGAGTAGGAGAATACACGTAGTCTGTTCCGGCCATGGGGTGTCATGCCAAAGGGGCTGTTCCACTCATACAAGGTGAGGAAGAGCGCTGTGAGATGCAGCGTGACAAAAATACCCACCCACATGGACCAGTGGAGGGGCCACATGAAGGCTCCAATGGGAGCTGCAGTGTCCCGGCTACGGACCTGTTGGATCAAATGCAAACACAAGAAGCTGACTTGAGACCGTTGATTGCCATGCATTGTTTGTATAAACTTCTGTTAATGACTCCTCGGCAAATTAGTTTAAAAAGAAATGCACACATTGTTTTTATTCCGTGCTATTTATTATTCAGCCAGGAGAAGAAATCACTTTTTAAAATGATGAATATCTCATTTTCAAATGGAGCCGTATTGTCAGATCATATCATGCGTTGCAGATTGTCAGCTATAGAGGGAAATGCTAACCAATCAAAGAATAGCTACAGCATGTTTGAGGACTCTGTCTCTCAAATGCCTCTTAGACTCATTACACACTCTTAAACTGCATCCAATTTTGAAGTTCAGTAATTAACATACATGCTCAACTAATGATCTCCCGCTCCTTACTGCAATACCAAGGTGAGGGGGCTTAGGGTGAACAATAAGTAGCTGCAGGCCAAATGATTAAATCATACCGGCAGAGGCATAAAAAGTCAAAGTAACACTGAGGACTGCAGTGCTTTAACTTAAAACAGAGCACATTTTTAGGACATGCCATGAATTCTACAGTCGTAAAAAATCAAGTTTAAACCTCCAACAATTAATGATGACTTCAAGCAGTTGTACCAGAATGCCCAGGCTGGTGGAGTAGAAGGGTGAGGTGAAATCTATAACTCTGCTCCTGGCAGAGTTAATAGAGAAAGAGGTGACGGCCATATCGGCGGTTCCGCTCAGCAGATCTCCTACCAGTCCCGTCCAGCGTCCTGTCCCACTGAGTGCCCCATACTTTCCATCTCCCACAATATATAAGTCGAATGTGAAGCCCATATCTTCTGCCAGCTTTTCCAACAAGTCAATGCAGTACCCATAGCAGCACTTTCTCAGGTCCTCTGGTAGTTCTGAGAGGAAAGAAATGATGATGGTGTGATATCCATCCGGACATTCATATGCATGATTTGGATGTGGTTGCACATATGGGAATTGCCTACAAACAACCATAGCTGAAGGAAAATGTTGATAGATTCTTACATTACACTTCAGCTTTGGCATTTTTTATGACCTGGCATGGACTACATTTATTCACATTAAGTACTTGGATAAAAAAAAAATTAACAACCCTCAAACTCATTAAAGAAAAGTAGAGCTGGCAAGATGTAATGGAGCTGCTCAATATGAATTTTTAAGTTCTTGCCATGTTTGCCATTTTAACTGCTCTGGCAAACATTTTCCTTGCAATATCGCTTAATCAACATCAGCAGCGTCCCCGTTGCTCTTGCTTGGCTTCTGGACCTCTTTTACAAATGAACCATCATGAATTTTATTTTCAATATTTTGTAAGTTATGTTATGTAAAGGTGTAAATACCCCTCTGCATTGAAACGATTAATCCTATCAATGGCAACCGAATAAATTCACAGTACACGTCAACATTTAGTACCTGCATCATCGTGAAAAAAATTTACATTTTCCTATAGCTTCCATATGCAATCGGCTGATTAAAGTTAAAGAAAGTCAGGTTGACTGTTATTACTATGCTGTGGACTGGATGTATAGCTGCAGATAATCTCATGTGTGAAAGAAAGATCGTAGTAGTACATCTTTGACAAGATACTCTTGATCTCTTATTGATTCAATTCCTATATGCTCTTCATTCATGAAAGATGTAGCTGGTGAGTGTAGCCCTTGACCCTGACCCTGTTATATTTTCAACTAAACTGACCTGGTGCAATCCCTTATTGATTCTACCTCAAATTTCCATATGTGCTCTAGAGACATGGCCAGCCAAATACAGCAACACTGAAACTGAAAGGAAAAGATCTGAGGGTTTATGTAAGCAAAGCTTGGAGAGGCCATAAATTAGAAGTCATAGATGCTCACAGTACAAGTTAAAATGTTTCTGACAAGTATTACACTTCTACAGTATAATGGTTCTATAATGACAGTATTCTATGGACAAATGGCAAAATAACACTCACCTGTGCCATCCCAGTCTACTGTTGTAGTATTTGAATTGTGAAGCTGGTTAAAAAGGCCATGTATTATACTAGACTGGTTAGTTTTGGGGTCCAGACAAAGCTGTCCAGCTGGACACAATCCATCCTCGTCCACCTCCCGTGTGAAGACAAATGGGTGTTCCACCAGGGTCACAACCCTGAGGCGGTGCCCTTCAACCGAAAGTCCCGGCCTCCAGCGACCTCCAAAGTTGCCGTCACCCTGGCCATCCCCTCCCCTCACCCCGGCTCCAAGACCTTGTCCCTGGCTGGTCATGAACCCTCCCACCAGTCCCAGAATGCCACCCTCCAACTCCAGTCGACCTCGGGTCCACTGGCCTACAGTAACCCAAGCAGGCTGCCCCAGAGCACCTCTCTTCAGACTCCATACATGAAACAGTTGGGAGGACAGAATCCGAGAAACACCAGCATCGACCTGGATCAGGCCTGTGGCCCCGGTGAAGGAAGTGTTGGAGAGAAACCTCGAGGGACAGAGGACAAAGAACAAATAATAAGTGGAAGCCAACAAAATATAGAAAATAAACTTGACATCCACCTTAAAAAAGTACAGCCTGCAATATTATACAGATGACACTAAACATAGTCTATGAAAAAAGGCTTATGAAAAAAGGAAAATGGGGCTAATGCAAGAAAAAAGTTACAGTGTGGTTGCAGAGCTTAAGCAAGTCTGGTCTCTAATGGGTAATTGCATCTTCCAGAGAGTCATAATTAAAAGTTAATGCAGTGCAGTGAGGGTCTTCTCCTCCTATCTGCCAGTCCATACAGACAGTCATTGCTATTCGGCTCACTCGTCTCCACACATTAGGAGGAGCAATCCCCATTCGCACATAAATTCTCTCCTGGCCTCTTGAACCACGCAGGGATTTTTTTGCACATGTCTTAGCAGTCGATCACGTGGACATCATCAAGCCATACGAGCTCTGTTTGATCATAAGGGATTGTCATGAGGTCATTGTAAATCATAGGGGTGGTTGTTTAAATGTTAAAGTATGCAGGGACCACTTCAGTATGGGTGTTGAACCGTGCCGGGACTGTTGATGATGTCTGGGTCAAGGCTAGAAATGGCAAGTTTTCCTTCCATATAATAGAAACGGGTGGTTGAGCCGGAGTCCTTTCTTAGAACAGAAAACAGGTTTATCCTCTTGCGCTTAGTTCCCTCCCCCATCTTTTCTTCTTTTCTCACTCTCATCACTAGGTTATATGCATGCATTAGCTTAGATTGTGGCAGCTGAGAATATTCTTCATTAAATATGGAATATCCAAAGGATAATGAAAAGGCTAAATTTATCTTGTGGGTCATTAACCTGTCCTCCAAGTTTAGCCTTTACTAAAGCCTGTCTGCCCCACACAGCGACTGATATAAAAATGTGAATATATGTAAGGTTTTATGTATTCTGCTTTAGTTCCTTGCCCTATATCCTTTCATTGTGATTTACTATAACATCAACATAATTGTAAAGAACTTGATTAAAAATGCTTCTGATTGGAAGCCATCCCCGTTCCCTTTCACATTAACTTATGTTTCCTCATCGGCAGCTCCCTTCTGTCTCTGTGGCCATAAAGCGAAAGTGCTAGCCTTGCCTTGAGCTGAAATCACTCATGGTAATAGCACGGCTGAATCATCATATCCAATAGACAGCAGATTCATCAAGCCAACCAACTCCAGACTCTTAGTCTAAGCTGGCCAAAGAAAGAAAAAAAAAATAGCCACACTGTAAGCTTTACATCTTTTATCCAAGGAGAAAAGTGCAAGGTCTCAAAGGGTCCTCTCCCACTGTTTGTGACACGTTTGGATTCATGCCCAGAGATAAGAGGTGAGATAGGAGTGTGACATAATATAGGGATAAGAGCAGTGGTGTAAAAAAATGTACTGCACACTTTAAAGCTGCACCACCTTTTAGTTATGGGTCCTGCAGATTGTTTTTGTAGCATCAGGCCAGAGGCTGTATTTAAAGGATGACTCTGGATTTCACAGCAGGTTGATAAGTCACCCAGCTATGTCAGAGAGGGATGGCTTCCTTCCCTAACACCTGGCCCAGGTTTACGCACTCAGAGTAAATGTCAGTGGTGTGGTCGGTAAATGATGACTCTATAAGACTGTCCCAAGCATGCGTCTCAATCTCTTGTCAGTCCACCTCCTTCAGTTTGGAGGAAAGTTTACTCCCTTCGTCTTTTTCTGCCTGTCTGTCGGGAATGATACAAGGCCTGCTTGTTTCATTGGTTTTAATCTCTTCGGGGGAGATGGAATCAGCGTGGCAGCTTGTGTCGAGTGAGATGGCACTGACTGGCAGATTTCACTCTGATAACAACAACCCGCTATCTTTTTTCCTCCTTTTTCTCCTCCCTCACATCCTATTCCACACAAGTGTGTCCTTCTTTTCCTTTGTTTTTACTTCTATTTTTCTTTAGCTGTATCCTACTTCCTCTCTTTTATCTATCTGTTTGTCTTTGACCACATTCTCCCTTCTCTCTAATGTACTTTTGGGAATAAGCACCTAGGGATTCTGTGATTCTGGACATTCTGAAGAGCAACATCAAAAGTGGCTAGTTTCTCATATTTTTATCTTCATTGCTTTGAAAGAGTAATTTTGTAACTTTTATTTTTGTAACCTCTCATCCTCTCATACCTTCTTTACTTGCTAATATCTCAAGACATCCTCCCTCCCTCCCTGCTTTCCTCACTCTGTCCCCAGGGCATTGAGCTGTTAATTGCCTTTTCCATGTGGAAGTCTCTCACTTCCTCCAGCTTTGTTAAGGCTCTCCGGAGAACTGCCGTGTCTGGCTGTTGGAGGCGAGGGATAAGAATCAGGGAGTACACTGGAGAACAAGTGCATGAGTTTGAATAGTGCAATAGAACAACCCCTTTTATCAGTCTTTCACTGGCCATGAACAAAGGTCACTGAGACTATTTTGTGGAGAACTCTATTGTAAATAGTTTAATCTGATAGGCTAGACCACGTGCCAATTGGTTGCCCACGAAAAGATTGCATTTTTCCCTAGAGTCCTGATGAAGTTTGAGTCATTTAAAAATGTCTTATTTTCTTTTCTTCTTTAAATAAAAAAACAAAGCAAAACTTATATCTTCATAGAAATAGGCTTAAGTTGAACTGATAAAATATATACCTTGGATGCAGTCTTAGTTTAGCATGCACAATACTTCATTAATTGTCTCTAAAATATAGTGTAATAAAGAGTTGCTTGAAATGACATTCATTTGGCAAATGGGGAAAAACTAAAGTGTTACGCAAAGTAAAATTTTGACTTGATACAAATTTAAGATTAACAACCATGGTGTTAAAATTCATACAGTCGTAAAAGAGGAGAAAAACAATACAACATAATTCAGCCAATAAACCAATAACATATAAAACACAACTTATAGAAAATCAAAGATTTACTAAATAGCCGTTACTAGTCATGATGTGATTGTTTGGTGTGATATTAAGATGAAAATAATGTTGTAGTCCCCTGGGAGGCCTGTCTGTCCCTTACAGCATTCTGCTGTGTGTTTTTATATGCTGGTATCCTTTTACTACATTGGCAGTGTGTTTGGGATTATAGCCATCCCGAAAGATGAAGCGGTTACCAATCAGATTCTTTCCAGATGGTATTACATAGATGACTGCACTTTTTTGCATTCATCAATTTCATTTCATCAACGCCACCCACCCAAAAAAAACCTGTACCACTGGCTAAAACACTGGCCCAAATCATGACAGAGTGTTATACAGATGGCCGTAGACACTCTTCTTGCGTATATGTTGATGATTATTTGAACCAAAGTTTCACATTTATATTCATCACTCCTTAAAGAACTGTTTCAGTCCAGTTCTTGTATAATTTGTCATACCTCAGCCTTTTTTCTTCCCGTTTTCATTCCTTACAAATTGCTGCTTGAAAGCCAGTCAGACAATTTCTAATGAGGTTTCTGATAAACAGTAGATGGATCATGTGAAGGACTAGATGCATCTCTCTGGTCCCGTGCCAGGTCTTTGCTGTATGTCTTCCTATTTTAAGGATATTTTTAGTCCTGCCACTTCTTCTTTTATCCTCCATTTGTCCATTTTATTCTAATTTTTTTAAGGGCCCACTATGCAGGGATATGCCAAGTTTCCAGCTAATAGCTCTTTGGAAATCACCTTGATGGTGAAAATGTAATTTTACACCTGTCAATCCGTACTATTTTTGCCAGTTTTTTGTAACTTCAACTGAATGAATAATTGATAGGCCAGCGATAAGTGATTCAAGAGTGAAAATGAGTGAAAAACCTTGAAGACATTCAGCAGCCATTCAGAACTTTTGCACTTAACAAAAACTGATGAGTTAAAGTCTGGCTCCTTGGAAACAAAATATCAAGAAATGAGAGGCGGCTAAGGAATTTTGCACAATACTTTACAACATATTAAAAGTATAGATATGATAATATCATAAACGGTCCATCAAAAGCCGGTTAGGGTTATAAACTCTCTTTCCAGTTTACCTCTTCAGTCTCTTCTATTTCAGTAACAGCCTTGCACTAAGTAGGACTACACTACAGCCTCAGCTTATCAGCGCATTTCATGCCTGACTAAAGTAAAGTGACTACCACTGTTGCATGTTTTCTGTCTCTGCAGCTTCTCTGTCACACATCGCCTGAGTCATTTAAAGCTAGTCTGTTAAACTGCACTAACATCTGCATGGTTGCTGGCTTGATCGAGTCGCTACAGTTTGGTGCTCTTAAATTCAAACTTTGTATACATACTGGCCCCTGCTTTCATCAGCGGCATTTGTTTGTAGTGATTTAGGCAAGTAATTTATCAAAATGTTTGCCCTATTATCATTATTGTGAGTTGTTTTGGCCACAATAACCATGAAGTGAAAAATCTATCGTGGCGGCGCTACTCTGAACCTAATTAACTTGTTTCAAACTCTAATAATGGATGTTCAATAACACAACTTCCACAAAAGCCTGTGGCCCTCCATGCCCCATGGTTCTGAGATCCCAGTGCTCAACTAAACTGCTTTGCGGACAGAGTGCTGTGAGAATCCAGCTTGTGATTATGTGGCTGTTGTCTGTGATCACTCTCAGCTGGCAGGCACCACGTGGGCTCAATATTTGCTGTGGACCCAGCTCCTACCACAAATCCTTCCCTCACCAGTATCACATGACTTGGATGCATGCTGTTTTATCCATTGTACCCTTTGAAGTATATCCATGTCAACTGTTAGAGAAAAATATTTAACTTTGCAGTGAGTTTATTGCAGCAGGCTTCAGTGCATCATGCACTATCAGCCACATATTGCTCAAGAGGATTTCTAGAGTATGCGAGTGTGATAGGTTTTTGCACTCCATGTCCAAATGCGAGGATTTACGTTTTTCTGCTTCAAATGAAAATGTTTAAGGTTTAATGTGTATTTCAATCAGTTTTTTTCCCCCATGTGTCAGTGGTTATCATCGTAGACCACACCTTGTCAGACCCGTGAAAGCTGTCAGAAGCCTTTTTTTGAAAGCTGCAGGAGTTGGAGCAACAGCAAACAGAAACACACAAAACCCCTCTGGTGTCAGTCTGCCAATCTGTATGCCATAAAGACCTCCTCCCCACCTCCAGTATGACAGTGCTATTCAGAAATTACCACCCCCATGGTGCAAAGGACAGACAAGGGCAGCAACCAGAGCATACAGTACCACAAGTGGAGCCAGTAACTCCTCACAAAAATGTCAAAATGTCACTCAGAAAGCTAACGGCCTAGCATGTATTTAGTGATGTGACCAGCGAATTTTAAATGCAGTTTTTCACTGTCTTCTATGAATCATTCGGTTATTTAAATAGTAAAACTATGTGCAAAAATTCAGAAACCCAGGAGTCATTTAAGATGAACCTGTAGCTGCAGGGAAGTATAGAGTGTAGACTGTAGAGAGTATAAAGCTAGTCTTATGCCATTTGAAACAATACATTTTATTTTTAGAGGAGGTATTACTATCATCTCTAAACTAAACCATAAAACTCTGGAGTTGATCTCAGTGCATCAACATTGACAGAGAGTGGGGTTTAATGATGATCAAGTAACACTAGGCACTAATTCTAGACTTTGCTAAACAACCAAATTGAGATTAAAGTAAAAGTGAAAGCTTATAGCCAGCATCAGCATCATCAAATCAACCCATACCCCCGACTGTTATCTGTAAGGGTGCCTATAGCAACAAACTACACTGCATAGGACTAATAAGAATTACCAGTTCCTGCACTGTCAGTCTGTATACCAAAAAAATATATACTTGCTGTCTCTGTCGTGTGTACTCACTAGTCAGATCAAAGCTGCCAAATAGAGTAATTTGTTACAAAAAACCCTATATAGCTAAATATTATTAGAGGTGAACAAAGACATTATTTTAGCCATTTTTATGTGAAGTAACCCTTTAATTAGTTGGTGTATCCTGTACATTCTTACCTGGCTAGATATTGTCCAGAAGAGGGCTGTTCATGTCGGTTTGGTTTGTCATAGCAATTTACCATGTTCTGAGTGAGTGCCAAATCTGGCCTCACCATGGTTGCTGCAGTGACCGCCCGGCCAATCAGCTGCAAAGCATCCCGTATATAGAAGCTTATTGGCTTGCGGCCGACCTCCCCATAGGCTAACAGTCCAAGAGGACCTCCTAAAGTGTGCAGCGAATCTGGAGACAAGGGATATCCCATGATCCACTGCAGTGCTGGTAGTGATGGTGCGAGACGCTGAGCAGCCCGAAGGACGGAGGATAGACACTCGGGGTCGGATCCCAGGAGGAGAACAGACGAAACAGGTGAGGGGGAGCGCAGGAAACGGGTGGAGATGATCTTCAAAGCCTCTTCTTCCATCTGCTCCTCCCTTCTCTCCTCACTGCTCCCCCCTCTTCTATCTCTGCTCCCTGTGATGCGAGTCAGGTTGATTATGTCCCACAAATGCCAGGTTGAACCACTGTACTTCTGAAGGTGGGTCAGTAAGCCATCACCGCCTTCGTCCCAGCCTGGGCAGATTACAGCTGCTCCTCCCCAGCTGTCCCCCCGACTTCCTCTATCCCTATTCCCACCATCTCCCCCCTGCAAAACTGCAAGGAGCAAACTTCCCAGGGTTGATGGAGGCACACGGGCTGACATCTGCAGGTGAAATCGGTTCTGTGACAGAGGATAGGAGTAAATAAGAAGAGTTGA
Source organism: Aulonocara stuartgranti (assembly GCF_965226115.1). NCBI lineage: Eukaryota > Metazoa > Chordata > Actinopteri > Cichliformes > Cichlidae > Aulonocara > Aulonocara stuartgranti. The sequence goes on from NC_138955.1 coordinate 10,815,509, forward strand.
AAGAACCAAAAGAAAAAAGTAGATCAGTGAAAGAGTTAGGAGAAAAAATACAAAAATATAAAAACAGAACAAATAACAAAAAGAGAAAGAAGATAAGAGAGGAAATAAAAAGCAAGATCAGACCAGAGATTAATAGATATCACCAAAACTAAACACCTCTGGGCTGAATAACATAAAATCACATTAAACGTAGCTTTTGTATGCACCAGAGCTCTGCAAAACAATTCCTGATGCGGCAGTAATTTACAGCAACACAGATCAGAAACAATCAGTCACATTTGTTCATTATCTCTCACTCTGAATGAGAAGAGTCGCACTGATACAAACAAGGAGTCAATGATTCGCATCTAATCTGCAACATCACAGTTGGCTTGGCAAGACAACAGTAGCATCCACAGTTCATCCAGAAGCCCACATTTCCAAACCCCACTGAAAACACTAGCTTGTTTCATACTGTTCCAAAATGGATAACACTGTTGTCCTTGAATGCAGCTCACAGATGGACCTTCCCCTTCCTTCCTTTGGGGTTTCTATCCATTTTTCATCCTATCAGTGCTCCAGGCAAGGTTGAGGGGGGAGACTGCTTTTATATAAAGAGCTCAAAGTTGAGCTTAACATGACCTGAAGTTTGCTTTGAATGGCTCCACCCAAATGAATAGAAGAACATCCTCTGGCACAAATGCATACACATTTTCAGGATCTTTGTAACATATATCCAGAAAGACGTCTGTGCACTATAAAATAAAACACACACAGAAGTTACCTAATTGAATCTGTATACTATTAACCTACGAGCTTATGTCCAGAAACACTTGTGGAAAGCACACACATGCCTGTATATCTGAAGATAAGCTATCTGAACACAGATGTAACCCACACTGAGACACATTTATTCAAGTGGAAATATCCCACCCAGGAGTACAGAGTAAACAGCGCAACCCTCTGCTGAAAGTCCTTGAGTCTCTTAAGAGAGTCAGAGAAAAAATATTTGAAGTCTGGAGAGACATGGATGAATTAATGCCGTATGTTTGTCTTCCCGGAAAGGCCCAGGTGTGTGCAAGGGGACAACTGAAGATAGGTCTTCTCGTTTGAACTCCGCAGGGGAGCTAGAAATGTGGGGGTATCTGGTAAGTGGGGGTTGTTGGCGAGATGGTAATGGATGACAGAGACTAATAGAGATGGGAAGGTAGTGCCTACAAGTTTTATTCAGTGTATTTCTGATAGGAATAAAACTAATATTATGCATATACAGAAAATGTGACGATAGAAGATCAACAGAGCGCCTCAAGGCAGCTGGAGGAATTAGTATGTAAATCTATATCTGCTCTCATCCTAAATTCCTCTGAGTACGATCTATCTAAGCTAGCGCTTAAATATTAATATTCGACTAAATGTATGGTTATGTTATGATTCCTGTCCTGAAAAAATTGTCAGAGGCTACAAAAATCGGAACAGACTGAGTCTGCATAATGGAGAAAAAGCTGTAAATTATGTTCCTTGTCTACATAGCTTGTTAGAAAACGAGAGACGAATTGTTGCTGCATTTATCACTGTCAGATTAATTGTGATAATGTTCATCTGCGGGATATCTCACTGCTGCGTCAGCTGTTTTGTACCAGCATTATTTTTTTTCCTAGCACAATCATAGATAGCTTGTTTGACTTTTAAAGAGATTCTTTTACAATTTCAATTACATTTAAGGCATTTAGCCTGCGCTCACGATCAATTTACAGGGAGCACGACAGCAGAACTACTTCAAGGGTGAGGACGTGAGAATAATAGCAAAAGCTCAGCAAGGCGTTAAAGAAGTTGTGTTTGTAGTTGCTGGTGTTAGAAGAGAAAGCAAATTAGAGAACTCGGAAGAGGCAGACATGGGGGCCGTGATGTGATTCTGGAGAGATAAGGCGATATGAGCCATTTCGAGAGGACGTGAGTTCCAGCCCATAAGATAAGGAAGCACTCTGCTGTTTTGGCTTGAGAGGGAAGACTTCTGAAAATGTTTTGTAGGAAGTCGAATGTGTGATCCACACAAGTGGACCCAGTGAGAAAGTTCTTAAAAAAAAGAAAAGAAAAAGCACATCAGTAAGGCTTATTCTGGTTATTAATATAATCCTTTCTTGTCTGCATTTGAATGTTTCATCACAATTGTGGTATTAGAGTAAAAGAGACATGTTTTTGATGTGCGTATTGGTGCAAAGGTGATGTAATGTAACATGAAACAACATCAGAAAAGAAGGATCACCAACAAACAGACACCTTCAGCTTTGTATGCTGAAAATACTCTAGCCTGATATAACACCATTTTATCTCACCAACTCCTTTTCTACTTTTGCAATAAGATCAAGAAATTCTTCTGTAATGCAGTTTTGCTATAGCCAATCCCGAGGAGAGATCTCTCCCTGAGCCTGTGTTCAAGGGTCAGGGGTAGCAATGACTCGCTGGAGAACACACACAGACACACTGCTCTTAGTGATAATTGTGGAGAGAACTAAAATTTTAAAAGTGTGGTTACACTTCACTGGAGTAGATAACAATGCTCATTTCCACGGGCTTTTGCAAATTGGCAAAAAATGAGATAAAAATAAACATGGGCAGCATTAAACACATCTAAACAGAGCGTGGTAGCTACTAAACTTTGGCTTTTAGGTAAGGAAAAAATCCAGTGTTGTAAACGAAACAGTTGCACTGGATTTCCAATGCAGGAATGAGAGCATCATTGTGAAGCAGAATGTAGCACATTTTTCTAACCTCAATTATCTTGTTTTCAGAAATTTTGGAAGCCAAAACCTTAATTAAAAATAAAATGTAATTGCGATTGCCAGCCTTAAGGACTCAAGCAAACAAAATTCTTCGAAAACAACTCTTAGTAAGGTAAGTTGGCAAGGCACTGCACTGGCCAAGCAAATACATCAAACACACCTTGCTGCGTAATTCAAACTTTTGAATCTCATATCTTCCTGCTTATGTCACAGTGTTGCAGTGTAAGATAAAATGATTCAATGACCTAGCTGCTGATGCCAACTCATAGTAAGCTTCTAACAGCTTACTGCCAGTCAGCCTTTTATTCGTCATTATGCTTTTCTATTAAACACACATGCACACTGTGTTCTTTTTTGGATTATAAAAAGGAGGCATTTGCCACTCATTCTCAAAAAAAAAAAAAAAGCTGAAAAGCTCTTCAAAACCCTATATATAGCATTTTTAAGTATTGCAATGTATCCAGAACAATGAAAGCTCTGCCAGTCAGCCATCGCTCCAGCTTAATCCAGCGTGTCTTCAAAATAAGCTGGAAACATCAGTGTTTATCCCAGTGACACACCAGATTTAATGTATGCATATGTATATGGTTGCATTCTGGCTTGTGAATACTTACAACAGTCTTCACTTCGAGCTGTCTGCATGAATCTGTGTTGTTTTTGACATCCCGGTGTTCTTGCCTCGGGTTGAGTCTGATTTTATTATTTTACGTACCAGACTTTGAATTTAGCGGACCTGAGGACACCTGAGTCATTATCTAGAGGAATACATGTGGCATATTTGCTACGATGTCAAGATTAAAAGTGGCTGTGCTGTCTGGAACTAGGAAGTTTAACGTGTGTTGGCAGGCTTCTTCTGAAACACAGATTCACTTCTGTGCTATTTTGTGGAATTTGCTTTGGAGTGCAGGGACCAGCTACAGACAAACAGTCCTGATCTTGCTAGCTGTAGTTCTGAGCCCCTCTGTGCGACTCAGGTCCAGACCCAGGTTTATCTATTTGTAAAGTACACAGGACTTTTTCAGGCTGAGTTAGAACTGTAATGGATTCGCTAAGCAGCGCTAGATTTTCACCTGTAAGGACCTCCAGTGTGTGTATGTGTGTGTGCTTTTGTGCGTATGCTCTTATCTTTTTCTATTCTCAGGTAAAAGCGCTATCCACAAGCATGAGGTTAGAAAGACTCAGAACTAAGGATGCAAGATAAGCAAAGCTAAAAGAGTGTCAGCATTATTCCAATGAAATATAAAATCCATAGCCCCTTTCACACATCTGCAAATTAGGATCCTTGAACTAAACCTTTGCTTCTACTTAACAGTTCCAGTGTGCTGTTAGCCAATGATTTTCAGGTCTTCAAACAAACTGCAAACCTAACACTCCCAGGCAGCAGAGAGGCGCACACGCAGTAGGCAAAAACAAGCAGACACAGATACAGTGCAAACACACCAAGGTGTGAGCATAAACCCAAAAGGATCTTTGGGCAATGTGGAGTAAGCAAACCGACAGGAGTGCGTTGAATCAGAACAGGAGGTAGCAGCTCTCAGTTAGTTAGCTCATTCCTTATTTAGGTCTCCATAAGAAAAGCTGGGAGACTCAAAGGCGTGCACTCAGTTGTAGACTTTCGAGAGCCAAAAATGGGGGAGGAAAAAAGATTTCCCTGAACAAAAAAAGAAATAAAAAAATAAGCACAGAAAAAACAGCAGCACCTGCAGTTTCAAAGCTTATTAAAAGTAAGTTGGAAGGAAAAGCAAAGGGGTGGGACATGGGAGCAAGTGCATTTTCTGTGTTTGTATTTGAGAATTTGGTTTGTTGAAGGAGGCAAAAAGGCCCAAGCTGAAGCACTTAAAAACCAGATGTCTCTGCTTGGCCTTCCGTCACTGCTTCAGGCAACGGATCACTTTACCTTGCTGCAGCTTGATTTATTGCAAAAGCACACTCTAGCTCTAGTTGGGTTTAACATTGCGGTCATTACTCATTTGCATTGAGCTAAGCAGTGGTGGATAGAGTGAGGCCCTGCTTGGAGTTGTCCTCGCTGCTACATCCAGCTGCATGGACCTCTGCCTGAGCCTCTGAATGGCTGCTTAGCTTTTTCCTCTGTCCAGGAACAAAGCTCATGGTCAGGGCAGCACTCCAGACAACAACACTTCACTGAACACATTAATATTTTACCCCGACTGTCACCAGGCGAGTTGCCTGTACGTAGGGAGGATGGAATGAGAGATAGGAAGAGAGACAGAGGAAGAGAAATTCGGATGTAGATGGGAATATATGTTTGAGATGAAAGCGGGAAGAGAAATTGATATGTGGTTTAATATCCGTGTTTGTGAAAGGAGGTAAAAGGCGATAGTTTGCATCTGAATGTGTCTGCAACACAAAGGAACACGAGAGATAGTGATGGTAGAGTGCATGCGTGTCTTGAGGAAGACAGAGAAATATTTTCTCTGCAGGATGCCAGCCTTACATTTCAAACACCTGAGATGAAAACTGAGGATTGAAAGCTGAATGTCAGACTAAAATGTCAGCAAATGCAGGTTTACACGCACACATAAAATAATCTAAATCCAACTTAAGCGGAGCGATTTAACCCTCAGTGCACAACTGGCGAATGAAAACATGGGCACTGAACATCATACACTTGCATTAACGCATACACAATGAATAAAAAAGCTGTTGAATTTGTGCAATTTTTTACCCTCACAGTCCAAATAACACCCATGACTGAATAAGGCTAGTCAAAGCTGTTTGCATAAAGCAACACTGACAGCCGCACTTTTTAGTTGACCAGACAGTGGCTAACTGGGCTGTTTGCTTTGCTGTTGAGTAATTGTATGCAAATGGCATTGTTTAATTTTCTTCTAATTTCCTTACGTCTCCTGGCGGTAAGTGTAATATGGGTGACTTTAATCTTACTCAGCCATGCTGCCGGGGACTGGAGCTAAGCTTGGTGTTGGAAAGAAGCTGGCACTGCTACACAAACATATGCAGCTGAGGCAAAAGTGGCAATGTGCGCACACCTAACTGCAATACACACGCAGGCGAGCAAATTACATTTACGTGCTCACACATGCATGAAAGCATGGCACACACTCACACATGCACGCAAAACACGACTGTGAAGCAATCAGCCACTTAACACAGCAAATGACTATGGTTATCTAAGCATAACAGCCTGTTGGCTCAGAGAAACAGTGATAAGCAGTAAGATACACACTATTAGGCTCCACCACGGGACTGGCCACAGACTAAAGGATGGCTAAATCTTGTTTCACAGTTAACTGTTGATGGAGACAGTGCCATGTCTTTCTGATTGTCACCACTGAATTATATATGCAAAACCCTGACTCCATCCAATTCCACCCACCATCTTCAATACGGTGATCGAGCGGAAAAGTATACAAGAGACTGTGGCCCTTGGGGGAGCAGGATGAAACAGCAGGCATAAAGTGTAAAGCACACTTTGAATTAGGTTTGATTAGAGGGAAATGGTTGCTCATTGCTTGGGCAGCTCGTAGCTATGACGATTTGAAGACCGCTGGAGGTATGAGCGTGTTGAGCCCATTAAACATAAGGGCCTTGTTAGTTTCCTTGGTGGTGTGGCGCGTTAGGAGAATTGGGGGCTGTACTGCAACATCATAAAAATACCACTGTAGTCCTGAGCGATTGTAGGAAAAGCCATAAAAGCCTTGACAGGCCATGTCTTCTCTTTATCTCCAGGCTCTCGGTTTATGGGAATCGTTCTGCGTGGGGGAGAGAGAGAACTGAAATAAAAGGGGTTTCGTTCATTGTGCATGTTGGTGGCAAACCAACTGTAGCAGCGTGGAAGTGTTTGTGTGAGTTAAAACGTGTATACGTGTACAGGTATGCTAACTATTTGTCTGGGTGTGAGGGTGTCTGCAAGAGTATTTGCGTGATGAATGTGAATGTCTATAATTTACAAACCATTTGATGGAATATTGTTCTCAGCGTGGTTTCAATTTAATTTGAATGATCAAGACACAGAGCACATCAGCGTTTTGTTTTTTCTCCATTCCCTGAAGCCTTGCGAGCTACTGTAGAACAGAAAGGACCAGGAGGATACAACGCACACACAAGCACATTATGACACACAAATCCAGACAGACTGATCACATACTCAAACCAGCCAAGTGCTTTGGGCTTTACTCATGAAGAAGTTTTTGCTACATGATTCCACAGTTTAATCAAATGGCGATCCAGGGGGAATAGCTAAAAAGCAAGCACATATCAAAGCATGCAAATTCTTCTGTGATAGTCGTGTTGAGTAAATTAAGTAATCCAGTGCAGAGTGTTCACTTTCATTATCAGTTGACTTCTGTTTTAATGAGCCTCCACGGGTTTGCGAATGTCCTGATGTCATCAATAATAATCAGATAGAGGAAACAGCAGGGGGGGACTAAATGTGCTGTTCTGGACTGGTTAGTCAGGTCTCTAGTCAGCCAATGTTAGTGCTGAGTGCACTTCTAGCATTGGTGAAGGCTGTCATCTCAGCACGCTGCATCTGCGCCTCTTTTGTCAGGAGATCCTTTGATCCCCTCAGTTGCAGAGTTACAAGCCCACAGCAGAAATATGCTGAATGGATTCATGTATCATCCTCCCCCCTACAAACAGCCTCTGGCCCCCTCACTATTTATGATCATAATAGCTGCCGTTATTTATTAAAGAGAGCGATTGTTGTCCTTGCTCTATAGACAATGTTGTTTTCTCTACCAGAGAGAATAATATTTGTCCTTTTGGTGCGGCCCTGTGTGTGATATGAGGCAGCGTAGTGAATGTGATGGTGATTGATTCCCGTGTTGAACAGTGGAGAGAGGTACAGAGGAAGGCTAATCTGAGTTATGATTGCTACTGTAATCGCATTTTTCCCCCTGCCTCATCCATCTGCCCTACAGTAGCGGATACATGCTGTATTCTGATTACGCCGCACATCTGTCAATAACCAAAAGGAAGGAGCGGCAGCGTGCGCCTGCTCTTTCATGAACACCTTTCACTGGCTTCCCATCACCATGATTTCCAAGATCATGACTCTCTCACTTCTTGCTGTCCAGTTTTATCTTCCTCGCTCACTGATTTGCTAACCTGCCGGAGGTGGCGTCAAGCATTTGGAGTAATCATGCCATCACGTTGGGGGTAAACTAAGCTGTTTTAGATGCAGTGGCGCAGGGCAGAAAATAGCCTCTCGCTTGGCTGTAATTTGACCAGCAGGCAGCTGGACTTGTGAGATGGGAACATTATTTAGTTACCAGGAGTATCATACTAACAGTTTCCCAAGTACAGATGCAGAATGGCGCGATGTCATTAACAGTCAGCCCACGGGGAACAGAGCTGCAAACAGCAAAAACTTCAGGAGGGACGCATTCATTCACAATACCCCAGCGATGAAAGCACACCATGCCAGTAATGAGATGTCTAGAGCTTTGAGCACAGGGTGCGTGCCTGACTATGTGTGATATTTCTTAGTCTTAGACCATGTGTGCATTTTCGTTTGGGTGAATGTGCATGCTCAAGAATGTGTGAAAGAACAAATTCCTGATGGAAAAGATCCCTTTGCTCCAGTCAGCTTGAATATTTAAACTCTGGCCAGGCTTCCTAGGAGTGAAATAATACACCTAGAGAGATGGAAGTCATTTAGACGCAATGTGTTTGTGGGAAAGTATGAGGTGAGTAAAGGTATGTGTGCGTGTTTTTAAGTGGGTATGTGTGGGTTTCAGGATGGATGGGCTTGTGGTGAGTAAATGACCTGCCTTGATTCAGCCTATCAGCTGAGCTCTCCACCCAGGCTCCCTGATATCCCCTTTCATCCATCTCTATAAGAGAGAGATGACGGAGAGATGGAGAGGCAGTGGCAGACAGAGTGTGGGGGTGAATATGCACAGAAGAGAGTGAAAGATTTCAAGTGCAAGACCAAGCATAAAGGGGCTAATTAGAGAAGAGGGAAAAATTTGGGAGCAAGTGTGACAAAGGCAGAAGTGAACAAAAAGACTATTAGCCTCAAGTATAAATCTTGAGTAATATGTATGACAAATGACACGCTGCTCGCACCAGAAGTGCCTCTCTAATATGACTCTGAGTTCCAGTCGATTAAGGGATCATTTGGGGTGAGTTGATTTGGGGCGCATACGGGTACTGTGCAAAAGTCTTGAGCCACATTTCTTTATATTTTGCCAGGAAAATGGCAAATAGCTGCAGTGATTCAGTGAATGATTCGCAAACATAAATGGAGATATACTAAGGCAAAAACAGAGTTTGCACAATTCTAGCAAGCTTGAAAGTCAGTATTTGGCATGACCTCCTGCTTTCTTTGGCAAAGCCTGAACTCTCTTAGGCAGGCTTTCTAATAATTTCTTTAAGTAGTCTTTAGGAATATTTCCCCAGGATTCTTGAGGGACATTATAAAAGTCTTAGTTGGATCCCTCATTGCTTCATTAACGTTGAGGTCCAGGCCCTGGGGAGGCCAATCCATGACTAATAGTGTTCCATTGTGTGTTTTTCTATCCAGGTATGTTTTTTCTTTTCACAAACACACAGTGTTTGTGATCATTGTCATACTCATAATTGAAACCACTAGGAGTCAGATGCCTTCCAGATGGTCTTGCATTTTCAATTCAAATATGATGGTACATTTCTGCATTTATAATTCCATCAACTTTGACAAGATCCCAAACACCAATGGGTGAAATGCAACCCCAAACCATGACAGAGCCTGTGTTTTACAGATGGCTGTAGACACTCACGCTCTCTTCTAGCCAAAAATTTCAAATTTGGATGTATCACTCCATTAGACCTGTTGACACTCATTTCGCTTTCCTTAAGAATTACTTCTTGAGAGCCACCCTTCCATTCAGACCATTTCTGATCAGAAATGGTCTGAATAGCTTCCTACAGTAGATGGATCAACTGACAGGCCAGATGCATCTCTCATGTCCTGTGTTAGGTCTCTTCTGGATTTTTTCCTGATTCTTGATGACATGACTTTCAGATGCTGTACATACTTCTTTTGTCCTCCACTTGCCAAGTTTACTCAAATGTTTTTAAGGACACACTGCCCAGAATCACCTTGTTGGTACAGAAAAAGACTTCATGCCGGTCAGATGTGTTATCATCAGTGTTGGGTAAGTTACTTTAAATTAGTAACTTAGTTACATTACTAGTTACTTCTATCAAAAGTAACTCAGTTACTTCAAGTTACTCGTTACTTTCAAAGTAACTAGTTACTAGGGAAAGTAACTTTGGTTTTACCCAGAATTCTCTTGTTAATGTGTTGCTTCCCTAACTGGATACCCAGCAAGATTGCCAGTCTTCTAGCTTGCTTACATGTTAGCACTATCCTGCCACAAGTGCACTGTGCTACCTACCAACAGAAAGGAAAAAAATAATGTGCATATTTCCACGAGAGAAATCCCACGCCTGGACCGTCGTCGACTGCTGCCATGATTCTAGCCTACGTCACAGCGTCACGTGCACTTTTTACATCCAACACAAAAACTGCAGTCGTGGTGCTTTCGATTGTACTCAGAACTCGGAAATTCTGCCTTCCGAGTAGGGAGATGTAGGTAACTCCAGACTGCAGATGAGCCACATACAGGGCTGGACTGGGACAAAAAATTAGCCCAGGCATTTTGACTAGAGACCGGCCCACCATTATAGGAAAAACCATAAAGCCTTTGAATGAAAGCAAATGCTGTTGTGACAGTGATGTACACTGTCTTGATGGTATATATGTATCAATCTATCAACCGTTTGTTGTAAGATTCAGATAATTATTTGTTGAAAGTAGATATTTTAAATGAGAATAAGAAAGAAAAGTATTTCTTTGTGCCCCCCTTTCCCTGTTAACCCTTTAAGACCTACCATAGAACCAAGGCCGCCAGAGCTTACTGTATATTTTTACATGCTGTAGTGCCATTTTTGGGAGCATTTCAAGTTGCTATACATCAATACAACTGTTACAGCCCATGTTTTAATAATATGTATGCATTAAGTCCATAGTAACTACATTAATTGCAAAAAAATGTGCAATAAACTACAAAAAAATTTAAAATCGTTTTTGTTTTTTTACATATATTTCTACTTGGAGAAATTTAAGAGGCTTATCCCTCAAAACTTTAAATACAAAAAAGTTGCAAAAAATAGTTTACAACAACAGCAAATTTATTTTGAGTGTCTTCATAGTTTTATTTTTGAGATACACCAATTTTTATATACTGCAGGAAAAACGAAAAACAATCCTATGATGCAAATCTGCAAAGAAAACAGCATGTGCATCAAAATAAACTATTTTAAGCAGTGCAATTCGAGTTCTAAGCATCCCAGCAACTATTCAGAAAAGCATAAAGTCAACCATGACTTATAAAAACACCAGTATAGGCTTTTAAGGTAAAAAACTACATTTTCCGCAAAAATGACGTCACTTCCGGTTTCGGGCAGGAAATGGCGGACATGCGATCGTTCGCGCTGACATCGGTTTCAATGTGGGAAGTGTTACAAACAGCTGATCAGATTGGCGAAGCATGTTTCTGGAATATTATGTTTTTGTTCCTGCAAGCACTTTTTATGCAATTTTTGCAAAGCTATATGTGGAAGGAAACTGTGACCTAGGACAAGCTGATGGCATAAGATGTAAGTACAACTCCCCCGGTTTCATATGCAAAAAAAATTATTGCGCTAGCTTCCACGGTTCTGGTTCTACAGGGATTTAAAAATAGTTACGCAAAACGGAGCGTGCCCACTCCGACCGGCTTTAAAGGGTTAATGCCCTACCTGGCCCCCTGGCAAAACTTTGCTAGACCCGCCCCTGCACAGTTACCAGTAGTCAGCTACATAAAAAAAGGATCCTGGTGTTATTTGTCTCTCAGAAATAGTTCCTAACTTCCTTTCAAGTCATTTATGTCACCTAAAAGCTAAAAACCTGTTTCTCCATCACCTGTTCAGCAGTGATGATTCAGTAAGGACATCTCCTGGTATCATCTTCATGCTTCCCTCTCACCACATATTCAAACTGATATCATGACCAGCAGCTTTTACAGCTCTGGCTCCAGCAAACATCAGCTGATACTAAAAGGTAATATTAACAAAATTTTAACAACAGCTGATCAAGCTTAAATGTGGTGCTGTTGTTTAGCGCGACATCCGCTGGTTTCCTCTTTTTGGCGCAAAGTGGGAGATAAACAAACAAGAGAGAAAAGCCGATCAGCTGATCATTGATCAGTTTCATGATTGAAGTAGCAGCAGGAGAGGGAGGGGAGAGAATGAGAGAAGAAGAAACAGCTGTGCAGCGTAAAGACACAGAAGGACTCCAGCTTTGTGTCTTTTTCCATTCTAGCTGAAGTACGGGACAAACTGTGTTCCTTTTGGCCTCAATACGAAACGCGTAATATTTTCTCTTTTTACGGGACGGTTGGCAACTCTACTAACTAACCTTATGAATAAAATAAAGTTCACTATCAGTAACATCATAGCACCCACCCAGTCATGCTAGTTAGTGCGCAGTACGAGTTATTCTAACTGACTGTAAAAGTCAGCACAACGAAAATAAACTCCACCTAAACTTGGTTTATATCTGACCCAGATAGACTGCAGGTCATAACTTCTTACCTGAAGATCAGTTCCCTTGACACTCGGACCGAAGGCCGCCTCGGGTCTAATTCAGAGGCTTAGTAAATATCACTATGAATATAAGTTAGATGAGCCTGATAAAATCTATGAATATCCTTTTAGTAATTATTAGAGTAATTGACTACCATGAGCCTTTTTCATAGTTTTGTTCATTTTTAAAAAAAAATACTCTGAGTTTTTGTGTTTGCTCTCCTGGTTTGCCATTTATCCTTCAAGTATGTAAGGCTCTGAGCTAAAAGGGAAAAGGCTCTTGTCTTTTTAGTGCTTGTTTATTTCGAGTTATTGCCATGTTTATGAAAATTTTATTTTTGTTTGGAAAAATGTTTAACATGTGGTCATTTTTCATACATGTATTATGAAACACATAACTACATATTAGTTTGTTTGTTTTTTCAGACTTTTCAGACCAGTGAAATATAATAACATTCCTATTTGAATGTTAGGGGGTGATCGTGGCTCAAGAGTTGGCAGTTCGTCTTGTAATCGGAAGGGTGCCAGTTCGAGCCCCGGCGCCGACAGTCTCGGTTGCCTACTGCCTACTGGTGGTGGTCAGAGGGCCCGGTGGCACCAGTGTCCGGCAGCCTCGCCTCTGTCAGTGCTCCCCAGGACAGCTGTGGCTGCAATGTAGCTTGTCATCACCAACGTGTGTGTGAATGACTGAATGATGCACACTACTGAATGTAGTGCAAAGTGCTTTAGGGTCCATAGGGACTAAGTAAAGCGCTATACAGATACAGACCATTTACCATATTTAATATTAAGTACAATTTTGATTACATTCAGTTTACAATATTAAGAAAATGGAACAAATTTTTGGATTAACTGACCATCTATATTTCAGTTACATTGACCAAGCATGTCAGTGTTATTTACTCAATTTTTCATGTTTGTGTAACAACTACAATTATTAATTTCAATTTAATATTTTTAAGCTTTAGTTATTCAATTGATCAAGTATATTGAACAGATTTGACTGGTTTCCAATCTACTCAATATTTTTAAGTGTAAAAGTGTTGCCTCAAAAATTTTAAGTAAATGTCAGTTTTAGTTTTTAGAGTGTACTGAATCTGTGGAAGCTCCGCGATAGCCACCACCAAACAATTGAGTTATTTTTACACATCTGCCAACATCTGGCCAATCCACTACCTTTCACTGTTTATACCGTTACGGAAAAAAAGAAGAAAAAAAAAACATTGGCCCATCAAAACAACAAATCACCATTGGCCCACCGAGTCCAGCTATGGCTGCATATGTGTTTAGTAGTAATTTCTTTTTGTAGAGGGCTAGCAAAACAACCGTTTTCGAAGGCATTGCCATATTGGAATCCCGACTTCTCTGACGAGGCTAACCAGAACGCCGTTTACTCGAGTGTGACATCATTCCCAGGTCCGTGTTCCGATTTCCGAGGTAAGTCGAACGCAACACACGAAGTAACGAATAACGACCCTATCTAAATCCCAGTAACGATTAACACGTTCCTGATTTTGGCATAATAACTAGTTACTGTGCTCGTTACCACAATAATAACGTAGTTACTGTAACGCGTTACTTAGTAACGCGTTAGTCCCTACACTGGTTATCATTGATGTCTTGATGCATGGTCAATCATCCAGGTAAGTAAATCCCAAAAGGTTGATTCTGTTCACCTGGATGTAGCGTTTTCAGTGGGAGAAACATTTCATCACTCATCCAAGAGACTTCTTCAGTCTCATTCAGTCCATTCAGTGGGCTGGTTTCAGTGCACAATAACTAAAACCAGCCCACTGAATGGGTTTCAGTTTTTGTGCAAATGCACTGTTTATAAGGTTGGGGAAACCTGCAGTCTGCTGAGACTGAAGAAGTTACTTGGATGAGTGACTTCCAAATGCTAATGTGACCACTGAAAATGCTACATTGAGATGAACTGAATCAACCGTTTAGGAGACACAACATTAGTTCAACCCTTGAGTTATTGCGTTTTTAATTCTTGATTGATTCATACATTAGTTTTAATGAGTCTAACAAACAAGCCAACAAACAAAACCACTCTTCTGGTTGGATACAATGACCAGACTGAAAGTAAGTGGGGTCAATGTCCAAAGTAAAACTTTCAGAAATCTGAAGGACTATTGCTCAAGACTACTTTAAAAATAACAAGGGGTATGGCTCAAGACATTTGCACAACACTAAATGAGTATGCTGTTTGACCTCACACCACCACTTGTGCTACATGTTCAGACGCAGTATTAATTTCAGAGGTAGCGAGAGCAGAATGAGCAAAGGAAAATAGGCTATTTGGAAAAAGAAAACAAAGAGGACACCTCTATACTATAATAATTTTACCATAAACATGAGTCACCTGAATGCCTTTGCTTAGAAAATTGTTTTGTTTACTAAATGAATACAAAGTAATTTAGAAAGAAATGCATCCGGTGCTGAAATGTCCTTGCTTATCCAAACCAATCTTCTGGTCCTTGTACCTGACCCACCAACCTACCCGCGGAGGTACGACTTCGAGAGTTGTGATTTGTTCTGAGTGTCAACTTTATTTTTAAGTTGGAGACAATGACTCAGAGAAAGTAATTTTAAAACACATAAGCTCTATATTAGAAAACTGTGGACAAGGACGGCGATGCGTATAAAAATTCAAAGAGTATGGTTGCCCTGATAACACAGAGAAGGAAGCTCAAAAGCAAAATTGCAGATTATTACAGGTTTTTCCTATCGGTTCTGTCAGTTATACAATGCTCTCCTAAGTGAGGTCTGAGATTGGGGAGCACAGAAACCCATTTACAAAGTCTGATGAAGGAAAGACAATCAGACAGACACAGAGGTGACAAACTGACAGTTTAACTAAACGTATCTAAGACCCTGTTGTCTGGTAAAACTTAAATTAAGCAATTAATGATCTTTCATTGTATAATAAGCCCACAACTAAATATCACATTGAAAAGTTTAATTCAGTAAGTTAGTCTAAAAAATGGGAAGTATGGGTAACAATTTGTGTAAAAATGTGTTTTTTCTTAGACATAAATTTGGCCAGTCCAACAGCTGAACATTTGAACAAGTGGGATCAACCCAGCTTGTATTAAACTGGCATTTCCTTTGAAATCAGAGCTCTCCTTTACCGGCTTTCCTATCCTGCCACATGGGCAGACATAAGGCACATAGCCACATAAATGTTGTGCATCTGTGCCTGTCATTAGCTCAGCCTGCCAATAAACTGTGAGTAAACTGTGCTAATGTTGTTCTAATGAATAACTTTCGAGAGGGGATTACTTGCAGTGCCTGCTATTGCGCTAATTCAAGATAGATGTTGACATTTTTCTACAGCTACAATTGCGATATCTATATTTAAGCCCTTATTTATCCAGGGATGATTTGCAGAGCATGCTGAGACTGCAGGTTCCTTTACAGCAAAGCACAGCTGACACACATTCATACACAGAGAGCTGCACAGCCCAACCGCATCACAAGGGTCAAGAAGTGTGCATTCACTTTCCAGTCTAAAATACTGTGGGATTCCAACCAGTGACCTTGACCACCAGCTGCTTGTGGCACTAACAGCTGTGTTATAATTATATATCCTTTACACTATGGTTTTCATCAGAGAGCAAACCAGAAAAGATAAACCACAGCACTGCAGCTGTCAAATGCAGATTTCAAACTACAGCATTTGTCTCTACAGTATTTTTGTCATGTTAGTCTTTCCTTTGGGTAATTGCAAGCAGTCATATTTTTAAAGGTTCCTTGATTACTCATTCAAACACAGGAAGGAATGCAGATTACTCCTCTTGGTTTCAAGGTCAAATCTCTGTAGGAAAAAAGTAAACCCGCATATACGGTGCTTTTGTAAAATGTGTGATGTTGTAAAGAAACTAGCATTTTATTTATGAGCCTAGAGCCCTAGTGACTACAGATTAACGCTACACAATTAATCAAATTTTAATCTTGATTAAATAAATGTGACTGAGTGATACTAAAAATGCATGCTTCACCAGTAGAATGCAAAGCAAAAGCAAATCAAGCAAGATGGAACAGCAGGCATAAAGCGTAAAGCACACTTTGAATTAGATTTGATTAGAGGGAATTGGTTGCTCATTGTCTGGGCTGCTTGTAGCTATGACGATGATGATGCAGCTTGAAGTTTCCTGGGCTAAACTCGATGAGTAATGCTATGTTAAAAGATATACAACAAAGTTTTAATGTAAGAAGGTGAAGAACATCTCCCTCAAAGCAGGTCACCATCTGCTGCTTGGGACAAGTGATGTTAACCAGAAACAAACCATATGCAAAGAGTGCTGTCGAGGTGTCTCTGCACTGCAAAGCAACACAACTTATTAAATCCCTCGAGAATACACCATACACTACAGTATAATTAATGCATGAGGGCCAAGAAAAACAATGCAACGCTTGCTAACGTGAATCATTCAACGTCAACTCAGACATCCATAAAAGTGAGCCTGTACAGCATGTCAGGATATTCATGCAGCTCACAAAGGCTTACTGAAATCTCCAATGCAATCCCATTCCATTTGGGCAAAGACATGCGTCCTCTAAAGACGGTGAATGACGCAGACAAATTTCACGACAAAGGATATGGTTTCCCTCCGATCAGTTGTTTTTTCTTTTTTTTCTTTTCTTTTTTTTAACAAAAAAAGCAAAATTTAAAAAACAAACAAACAAAAAAAACCCAAACAAAAAAACAAAGAACAAAAAACAAAAGACAAAAACCAACTACCACAACAACAACAGAGAGAAAAAAACAAACAAAAAACCCCCCAAACAAACACAATAAGCAGTCTGAGACATGTAAACGGAAAACTAATACAGTATATATAATTCGGTCTACCACTCCTTTACACATTTGTCCTGACAAACTCAACCCGCCATTGGAGTGGGGCTGCCCCTCTCCCTATGGTTTTCTTCAGATCATCAGGTAAGTAATCCAATAGCGGGTGCCATATATCCAAAAAAAATATCATTGCCACTTAATTTTGCACTCAGTCTTTCCATTGGTAAAACTCTAAAGTTTTCTTTATACCACTGAGTTATTGTTGGTGGTTTTTCATTAATCCAATTGAAAAGAATACATTTTCTGCCAAAAACAATAATTTACATAGTAGCATATATTTGAATCTCTGAAATATTACACTTTTCATTCCCGGTGTAAAGTGCCAATTATTTCTAAAAGGTGTTAGATAACTCAGTATAGGATTACTTTCAGGGATCTCACACCTCTCCAGTAATTTGCTACATGTTTATGTCACGACCATCATGCAGGTGCAATGAATGGAGTGAAAGATTTTATATTTTGCTTTTAGCAGATGCGTTCAGGCCAGGTGAACAAACACCCTTATTTGTTTGCAAAGATTAATTTATAGAGTGGCAGCTCAATCTATAGGTGAAAGCAGTGGTCTGTTGATTTAATGTTGTGCAAAATTTTGGTGCATTTTTATTAAAATGTATATTTTATTTTGATGGAAAGATTTCTACAGATGTAAAAGCTGGTTTTTGTTTACATGCCCGCTAGCTTAGAGAC
This sequence comes from Aulonocara stuartgranti, assembly GCF_965226115.1. Classification (NCBI taxonomy): domain Eukaryota; kingdom Metazoa; phylum Chordata; class Actinopteri; order Cichliformes; family Cichlidae; genus Aulonocara; species Aulonocara stuartgranti. The sequence goes on from NC_138955.1 coordinate 10,833,413, forward strand.
TTATTCATCATGAAGAAAACAAGACATAACAGAACATCTTCAACCGTTTTTTTCACTCGCTAACGAGGGAAGTTTTTGGTCAAGAACCAGCTCTTGGAGCTCACGCTCCTAACCTGTCTCATGCCCAAAATCCTTCCAAGATAGGGCTGAACGATTATGGAAAATAATCTAATTGCGATTTTTTGCCCCAATATTGCGATTGCGATGCGATATGCGATTATTTTTTAAGGTCTTTGTCTTCTGTATTATTAAACAAAGACAAGCAATACATCATATAGTATGGCCAATACTATATTACATTAATTTTAAACTGTTCTTTCCTGGAAGACAGACCTCTGTTATGATGACATGAGGTGATGCATGAATTGATGACTGACATTTTTATTTAACTTCTTCAATCACAACAGTATATTTGAACATACACAATAGTTTATTTTTAGCTTACAAACATCTGAGCATAAAGTGCTGACAAGGAACCCTGGTGTAAACATTAAAATGAAAGTCAGTACAATGTGCAGATTGCAGAAATATACATAAACAAAATCAGTGGCTTTACCACACTCAGTTTTTCGACATATGTGAACTACTAGACAGTCATTCAATTAAAAAATAATATTAAATAAATAAAACTAATAAATAAAAAATACACACATCTTACTGATCTCTGCAGTCAGTAACATTACACATAAAGTGCAAACATAATAGCAATTGTATAAACACACACACAAACACGCCTTTAAAATTTAAAGGCGTGAAATTGGACGGTCTAGCCTTCTGAATCAGAAGGCTAGTTCTGATTAGCGTCACCGCTGTCTCGGTGGAGTTTAATAAACTCGGCCGTCTGCTTCTTGCTATCTAAAATATAACCAGACACTGGCGTAAATTCTCGACTGTCTCATACTTCTGTTTAATAAGTTTTCTGTTTGACGTTTAGTCAGCTGTGTGAAAACCAAGGAGGAACCCACCCGGGGGATTAATAAAGTTTTATTTTATCTAATCTAATAACTTTAATCTCAGCCAAACCGATTTACTCACGAACAAACAAAACACTGAAAAAAGCCCAACAATAACATTTTTAGGTTGTCTAAGTGACTTATATATCACGTTTAACCCGAGCAGCGAAACTCCGCGGTGATCTGAAAATGATGTGCCGGGAGTTGTGCCGTTCTCGGCCGCATCAGTAACCCTCGAGCTCCCAGCTAGCTGTCGAGCTGGTGGGTAGCAGACGCCTCTGAAAACGTCGAAGCACTTTTGCAAATATGGGATATCTTGATAAACCGAGCAGATATTTGATGTTTACACAACTACTTTCTCGCCTGAAAATATTTTAAAAGTTTATTTTGTGACCCAGAAAGATTAGTATGAGTAATTTTAAAACTTAGTAGCGGCCGCCATTGTTGGAAACTGGAGTTTGGCTGGGCCGCGCTATGAATTCTGGGATATGGTAGTAATTTGGACAGCCTTCGGCGCGTCGCTGTGACGTAATCGGTCTACAAATGCGGCCTCAGGAGGATGCAGCCCATGAATTTGGACATGTCCAGAGTATAATCGCAGCCTTTGCGGTTAGAAAATTGCACTTGATCATGTCGCGATATTATCGCAAATGCGATATATCGTTCAGCCCTATTCCAAGAGCAGCTTCCCTCGCAGCTATTTATTGACAAACTTTACAACACAAGCACCTCCCTCTGTAACACCCCCCCCCCCCCCCCCCCCCCAATGGTTCAAAGACAAGGCACCATGTGTGTGTATGTGTAAGCACGTATGTGCATGTGCAAGAACGTGTGTGTGTGTGTGTGTGTGACCTCCTGCTGACCAAAAGGGTCATAAAAGCAGGAAGCTTACAACAGAAGAAACAGATCTGTCAGATAGGATATATCTACATTAAAACCTCTCCAGCACAGAGTGGCTGGAGAGGTGGTCAGGATCAAAGGAATGTCTTGATCCTATAGCTTGAATTCAGAGTTTACAAATGTAAGAAACCCAATGACAACATTCAACAATTAGACTTAACACCTACTACAAATAATGTCATTATCAGAGGAAAGAAATTCTGGTGCAGCCAAATCCTAAACGGTAGATGTAAATGGTGGAAGTTCAGCAGTATTAGAAGCTGTCGCTGTGCTCACTGTGGGAAGCTATTAAATAAACAAGGACTTTTTCAGGGCTAAAGTGGTGTAGTTAGCATACTCTGGAGAGATGAATGAGGTTAAAAAAAGTAATATCATAAGAACTATGCACTTAACATAGCCCCTGAGCCCCTTTCTCCTTGTGAATGTGCCATTAGTCATTTTGATGATTCATCCTGCATACAATGGTCTAATTGTCTGTAGCAACCGTTCCCTTTAGATGTGACCTTTACGCAACCTTAAAGAGGGAAGCGCATGGATTTATTTATAAGACACAAATGTGCCATTGTTTCATTCCTGCCCATAACACCTGCAGCAAACACCATAGACGAAATATACCCCAAGGAGAATGCCTAAAAGGACATTTCAGTGCTGTCTCTTTAGTTATGACGTATCATTACAACTAACCTTGTTTGATTCATCCATGGTGGTTAATGCACACACTAGGGGCGGAGCTAAATGACCTACTATAGGGGCTTTAGCCTCATTTGGATTCACAGATATGGAGGACACGGTACAGTGACTATCTGAGGTTAACAAAAATCAGACTTCAGCACAGGGGGATGTTGGTCGACTGTTTCCTCCTGACAAACACAACTGATTTCTGTTAACCTCTGACATGATTATCTCTAACAAAATGGGTGGGTAAAGTGAGAAATGATAAAGCAACACCTCTATGTGTAATTATGCAGGGCGATGACAAACGATGTCTTTTGTCATTTAATATGGGAGACTTGACGTGGCTGTCAGCCTATAAAAGCCAGCTTCATTATATTTTGAGTTATCTCATCTCTGCCCTTGGTTTCTTATTTTCCAGTTAGTTGTGGAACTTGATTAAGCTGTTTATCCAGGTATCCCTGTGGGGGGTATAGTGCTGAGTCTGAAGGAAGTTGGATTGGCTTTTCTTTTCTTTTCTTTTTTTTTTACACTATACCAGTCTTTAATGTGGCTTGACTGTTCCCACAATATGAGTTAAAATGAACCATTACCAAATTTTCAGCACTGCTTATAAAATATTTTCCTCTCTTCTTTCTGTCTTTCTTTTTTTTTATCCTGCATTGAAATTTTATTATGCTTTAAGATTGATATCTGCAGGGAAGGTAAGTGAGTAAAGGAGTCTGTGTCAGGCTTCTGCTAGTTTCCTTCAGGCACGATCTCATGCACCAATTTTTCTCATGCTAATCTGTTACTGGCCAAAATACATAAAAACTGAGGAAGTTCTACTGAATCAGTCAATGGTGAGGAGAATATGTAGACATGCCATTGCTCCAATGATAAATTGCAAATTTTAACTGAAATCTGTCATAAGCTAGCAGTAAAGATAGACACAGACGTTATAAAAAGTCTATAAAAAACACAATAAAATGAAAAAAAAACTTAAATGCCAGATGTTATTCAAGTATTACAAGTATTAGTCCAAATTTCTTTATTTCAAATTTTGGTTTTCCTTTCTCTTATTCACACATTGTATAGCATGTACGTTTGCTAATACAACAATTAAGCCATAGAAGACCTGAAGGATTACCATAATGGATTGGGACTTGGGAAGCCAGCAGTGGCAGGATGTGACTGGGGAACAGATGGAAAGCTTCTCTCTGCTACTGCTGACTTTGGCATCCCGTGCTGCTGCACTTGGCTCATTGGAAACTGGGTCCCAGTATGGTTGACTACCTGCTGCACACACTGCACAGAATGCATAAAGTTTTGGTTTTGCAATGACTTTTCTCTTTTTCTAGGAAGATTAGACGCAACATCTGGGCTCATAATAGCTGTGAATCCATACCCTCAACGTACAGAGTCAGAACAAACCAACTCCCATGCAGAAAAACTCATAACATACTTAATTTTGGCAAGATATTTAATTTTTTCCTAATACCGTATGAAATTCTTCAACCTTCATTCTGCTCTGCTGCTGTTATGTTCTGTGATGTTAAATCAGTAAACTTTCTACTTTAAAACCTCAATTTGGGAAACTGTGTAAAATACTTATGACACATGCTGCTCTAAAACCTGTGTATACCTTTTAGCATTGATGGTGCCTTTCCAGATGTGCAGGCTGCCAATGGGCACTAATGCACCCCCATACCATCTGGCATGCGCTCCTTTGAACTGGATGATGACAACAAGTCGGATGGTTTCTCACAAGAGGTCCTCCAGACTAGAGACTAAATATCAGTCTTCAATGTGAATTTTTTCACAGGACCAAACCCCCAAAATTGACATTTCAACAGTTTTCCCATGGTGCATCAGTCCATTTTAAATTAGCTTGGACCCAGAGAAGAAAGCAGCATTTTTAGATCATGTACACATATAGCTTCTTCTTTGCATGTCAGACCTTTAACTAGCTTTTTCAGGTCCTGAAGATCTAGTATTGATTTTTAACCTTTCCTACAGAGATTTCTCCAGATTCTCTCAATTTTATTTGTCAATATTCAAATTTGATAATATGCGTGTGTTATTCTGTAATTGTTCCACAATTTGTTAATGCTGTTTCTTTCAGAACCTGTAACCAGCTTTGCTAAATAACCAATTTACCAGTTAACCTAACTGAGTTGTTTTAATACCACTTACTTTTCCAGCCTTATGTTGCCCACATCCTAACTTTAGAATAGAATGACAGCAGTGACAAGAAAATTGGATTGGATTATTGGATGACTGCAAAAAAAGTTAAAAATGTTAAATTTTATGATTAATTTGACCAAAATGATTGGTTATAAAACGTAATAAACACTATGTTTTAACAGTTGTAATTTATGTAACAGTTGTTACATTAATCAACTAAAAAGAAAAGAACAGTTAGATTAAGTTGGAAAACTAGTCATTAGGTGGTGCTCTAGGCTATGTTATATGTGTCGAGAGAAGGTCATATTTAACCTTCTCTCTGAGCTGTGCTATTCGTTGTCAGCTAATTTGAGTTGTAATGCTAGCGTCTTGATGACCCCAAGCAGTCAGTGTAGTTTTAAGCTTGGATGAGCAGTAAGTCAATAATATTGACAAAACTGCTATCAGCAATACTGGAGGGTAAAAGGCCTGTTTTAAACAGGCACAGACCTGGTCTGTTGTAATATTCGGAAAAAATCACTACGGTAACATAGTTAGAACAGTAACACTTGCGCTGATTAAGTCGCTAAAACTAGATTTTCGCAAACCTTCTCAGCATTCTTTTCACAATAGTCCCAAATTGCCACAAAGCCTATATATCAAACTGTTACGTGGGACAAAATCCCGGAAGGCTGGGGAGGAGGGGAGTGGAATTAGCCTGCCTTTCTTTTTCCAGTCTTGATCACGGACTAAATATCAGTCTTAATTCATATATGATTTGTAATGGAATTTCTATTGATCAAGCATCTTTTCTGTATTTTGTACAGGCCAAATTCACTTGCCTTTAGTGTTTCCACTTAGTGTCTTTGAATGCAGAAATGGGAACAAACAGAAAAGAAAGTTCTGGCACAATCAGCAAGATTCTGAGCCAACAGGACCCCCCCTCCATTTGTAGGGTACAAATGTAATCACTGTGCCATTTTTGTCCATTTCGCCTCCTCCATTTGGGCCACAGGAAAATTAAGTAACTAATCTGTCTCTCTCTTACCTCAGTTTTCATCTTAATTGCTGCATCAAATAAATAGGACAAATCTCTGCACCAGGTCCTAATCACTTATCTGCCATTAGTACGTCTAGCCAAGGGGTGTAATTGTAGCAGAGGAAAATAACTTATCATCAACACAGATACAAGGGTGGCCGGCTATGTGCAAAGCAACTATTGTCAGTTCAGAGAAAAATAAAGGGATTATGCTGTAAATTCTGCGGTGGTGTAAGCTAAATGTGCTCTCATGTAGGAATGTTTGTGAGCTCTGCGTTAACTTGAGTGAGCGGATGTCCACACGTGTGCGACTTATCTTTAATATTTGTGTGACTATATCACAGGATCTCAGCGCACTGCGTGGATGCTGTGTGTGCCGTCATTTTTCGTGTATACTGAAAGCCAGTAGATACATCCAGAAACAAAGTCAGCTAGAGATAAGACGCCTTGGGGCTAGAAATTTCGCCTGTCTCCTGACAAAACCCATTGATAACTATAGCTCAGCTCTTTCAGGCTGAAGAGCAGAAAAGAAAAGGAAGAAAAAAAGAGAGAAGGCAATAATCTTTCTGTAAATGCCAACTCAGAGTTTAACACTCTACAAAGTCACCTCTAATTTAGATTCATAAAAAAGATTGCATGCGTCAGATCTTTCTAAGTAGATAGACATTTAGGAGCCAAACTTAATTTCCTTAGTTGGCAAACACCTCTGCAATGTGTGATCGTTCAAATAAAGGGAGCAGCTGTGAGTCTCAATGATTTGTGTCTGCGTGTGGTGTGTGCAGGTCAGCAAAGTTACTTTGGTCTACAACATTTAACCCTATTATGTTGCAAGTGAATGGAAAGCAATATTCACTGATGTGTGAATATTCCCTCCCTCCCCCTCAGCAGTTGTATTTTTCATTCTCAATTAATATGACGAGCCGCATTCCAAGTGTTGATTGATGTTGATTGAAACATGTAAAGGGCATCAAAGAGCAATGAGAGCTGAATTGTCGGCCCACATACGCACACACACACTGGGCAAAGTGAATTTCTCTCCACTGTGTGTATATGTCTGTCAGCTTGCGTGCATGCCCCAGTGTGCACACCCTTGACTCAGTGTGCCTGGGAAGGAGCACATAATTTACAAAATATCACAGATAATCGTGTCGAGATTAACGATCTCATTTTGATTAATGCCTAATGTTTAATTAACTCAACTTTAGGTCTTCGGCTTGTCGGAGGTTCCCCTGCATAGCAAATAGGCTTCTTGCTCAGTGTCAGGTACACCACGGGAATGAGTACATGCCGGTGAGGAAGTGGGACGGATAAATTTCATATTAATCTTCTGGGATGATATTTGTGGGTGCCAGTAGCAATGAATAATTAATATTACCTAAACAAAATGAAGAATAACAAAATAATAAATAGTACACGGCGGAATGTGTAAATGTACAGTAGGTGAGAGATTGTGTGCATACTTCTATAAAATATGTCCCACATCTCTGAAACCATATTTTACATTTGAACCCTTCAAGCACTGAAATTCTATGTCTAATGTGAAACATACATAAAAGTTTGCACACTTGAGTGTGCAGCCATATGCCAGAGCAGGGGAGATTATGCCAATACTGGGTATAGTATGCACGAGCATGTGTGAGCGCATAGTGTGCTGGTGATTATACGCACCGCCTTTTATCTAAGACTTTTCTTTGAAGCTTACGTTGGCATACAAAACAAAGTAACCATGAAATTGACATGCCATCCTTTGGTCCGACCATGTGCACATCCAAATTATCCATTTGGTTGTCTGGAAGTCCTTCTAGTAATAATTCATCAATGTAAAAATCTCTACCTTTCAATATGTGTTATGTTCTGTAGCCAGGATATGAAAGCCTACAGTTGTCTCAGACATTTCCCCCCCTCCTGTCTCTCAGCTCCTCCTCCTGCTGCTTTCTTCTCCCAGCTGGCATACCCTGCACCAGTCTGATAACGTGATTTCACGCAAAAGTGAAATCCTCCTCATGTCTGATGTGTGCATCTCTCACTCAATTCCCTTCTTTCCCCAGCATCAACCTTTCCTCTTCCTTCACCTCCTGTTATACCCCACCTGACATATTTAGGGAGTCTGCTCAAAGGGAAAAGATGCTTTGTGGCACTGGCAGGTCAAAGTGTGTGTGTGTGTGTGCGTGCATGCACATGAGAAAGGAGGTGGTGGAGAAATCAGTGCCTTTGGCAGGTGTGTCCCCATATGTATAAAATACTCAGCAAGAGAGCAGTTGCAGGGAAGAGAGAAGAGGGAGTGTAATTGGCAGGTATGCATGTGTCGTAGTGGTAAATGGGAGCTCTGAAGGGTAGCTTTGCATTTGGGAGTATCTTTAATATCAGATTAAGCATCTGACGGATAAAGGAAAGGGAGGGAGACAGAGGAGAGATTGAATGCGTGCAAGTGTGTCTGTGAAAGGCTACACCCTTAAGAGAGACAGAAAATGAATTTTTGAAAGATAGCCAAGAGATAAAATGACATTTACGGATCAGAAATTCACAAGTCTTCCATTCTTGAACATCAGGCAGTCTGTCCTTTCCTTGGGAGCGATCTGTCACCTCAGTTGGGCCCCTGAGCTTGGTAAAAATCATGCAGATGGAAATGGTGTGCAAAAGCAGCTCTACTTTGTGCCAGCTCTTCTGATTTACAGAAAAGAGTGGTTGTGATGAGTAGAGCCTTTTCAGAAAAGTTTTTCTTCTTTTTAACTGCATTTTAATCCAGGAATCACATTCAAGCTTTGTCACGTTCGCCCTATTTCTCAATTTGCCTCTTTCACGCCACTTCCACTTTGCTTAAGAAGATCCTTACACTTTACTCCCAACACATTTTTTCCAAGCAGTAACAGTCCAATTCAAACTTGTATCCATGACCACAAGAGTTGTACACCTACTGCTTTACTGAAGCATGAGCAAATCGATCCACGGGGGTGTTTATGGTTCTAGGACTGGCATGGGATCCTTTCAGAGTGTGTGAAATGTTTGGAAGTGAGTATAAAAGCAATAGAATCAGGACCTCTGATTCCTTTTCTGTTTGGTTATCGAACACTGAGTTTGGGGGCACCACAGGGAGCATAATCTACTTTTTGTTTTTATGAGTTGGGGTGACCAACTTGTCTGTTACCAAACAAACCTGCACAACACTAGAGAACGGAGATTTGGCAAAAGCATGAGCATCACAGACAAAATTTCTTTGGATGCAACTTCAAAAGCCCTTCTTCTGGTTTATTTACTTTACTTTACTTCTGTGACTCTGTTTTTTTCTAGTATCATTGGTTTGCAGCATAGCATAGCTACAAACTGAGCAGCTGTCCTTTTTTATCCTTGATCAAATACACAAAGGTTTTAAGAAAAATGACCAAAACCACCACCCGAGGAAATTCCACCCTATGAAACATTAATCTAATAATGCTGAATTATTTTACAAACTGGCAGTAAAACACACAGACAATCAGTCAATCAAAATTAGGACTGAGTGGCCATAAAAGAAGAAAAAATCTATTTAAATTAAAACCAAATTATTCCTTTATTTTAATATGTTTCTTAAAAATTAATCTACAATCACAATATTAGATAGTTAAAAACAACAGCTCCACTAAATCAACAAATCAATATGGCCAACTTGGGGCACTGAAGAGTGCCCGGGGCTGCTACCCACTACTCACTAAACGGATCTCACTGCAAATCTTACTGGTGCACTTTATTTTTGTGTCCTGGAGTTCTTACTGACATGCATAAGTGTAAAGAGGGGACCTTATCAAAAGTGCCTAGCCTAGTAACAAGCTGATGTTGCACCATACAAAAAGGAAAAACTAAAAAACATCAGATTGCTAACTCTAAAGCATACAAATTAACAAGACAGGGCAACTCAGTTAAAATGCAGAACATAAAAAGGTGGACATGTGATTAACGCATTAAACACAGTCCGGCTAAAATTATCATTAGGAAATATAAGAGACAACCCATGAAAAGCAGAAAAATCCTTGTTATCCAGGGTTTGCACTACTTTAGCACCCTAAGAGAGCCTATCCCAGCTCTCTTAGGGTGAGAGGCAGGGTAACACATACAGACAGACAACCATTCGCACTCACATTCACACCTATGGGCAACTTAGAATGAACCTATTCCCACTAACAGCATGTCATTGGACTGTGGGAGCAAGCCGGAGTACCTGGAGAGAACCCACAAAGACACGGGGAGAACATGCTCCACACAGAAAGACTCTGGCCTGATGGTGGAACTGAACTCAGGACCTTCTTGCTGTGAGGCAAGAAGGTCCTGAGTGCTGCCTCGAGGCAAAACAGTGTGAATCTATTCACTGTCAGGTAATAGACAGCATTTCTTTCTGTACAATGCTGATGGGCCAGCTGAAACCAAGCCTATCCTAAAACCAAACGACAGTGGTATATGAGTCCCTAAATCCAAACCTGTAAATGAATTAATACGTTTATCATCATTCATTTGTCAGCCAAAAGCAGAGTCGGAGTTGACTTAATATAATATGTGATACACAACAGTTTTAAAATATTTATAATATATATGTCAGGCAATGCTGGAGCGATGAGAGAGAGAGAGGGGAAGGTGTTTTTTAAAATTCATTCCAAAACACCACTGCAGATAACATTCATCAATCCCGCAATCACAATAGAGAATTTCTGCCTAAGTGAACGTCTGGTGGACGGCTTTTACAAGCCAGTGAGAAGGTGGCAGCTGACTAAAAATAGCCCTGCAGCAGGGTCTCATAAATGGGAAGGAGAAACAGTAAAGGGGAACAAAACGAAAAACACACACACACACACACACCCAAGTGGTGATTTCATTTCCCTACCTGTCATATCGCGGCTAAATAACTCTGGTCAGGGTATTACAAGCGCTGGGCTCGATGGCTCTGAACAGCAGTCCCATACAGGTGGGAAATGAGTAGGAGGAAAATAGGGGAAAGGAAAGCGATAAGCAGGAGGGAAGGGTGAGTGAGGCAAAAACAAAAAGGGAGAGTAGAGAAGATGGATAGACCGAGAAGTAGAGGTGGAGAGGGGAGAAGAAGTGAGAAAAACGATGCTGCGAAAGGAATGAGGAAATGGAGAGGAAACTGAGAGAGACGGAGAAACAGAGAGGTGAGAAGACAAGTCTTAATAAGAAAGAGAAGGATGAAAATGGGACGAGGAATCGGAATGCCCGAAGGAACAGGAGAGAGTCCTGCTGTGCGTGCTCGTGCGCGGACACACACGTAAAACACGCACACACACACAGACTGAGGTAGACTCTGACAGATGGAATTACACACTCCTATAACTCTGTAACTGTAGTGGAACACACACAAAGGTGACAGTTGACTTTCTGCAGCCAGAGTTCTCTGGGCAAGGTTACATCCTCAGCAAGTTTACACATGTCTCTCTATCTCTCACCCTCACACAGACTCTGTCACACACCCACGCACAGATAGAGAGAAACAAAGGTACTCTCACTGCTTCCAGTACCATATTGTGACAAACTGCAGTGGTGTCCTGCCAAGAGAAAGACGTGTGCATGTGAGTGGTAGAAATGAGAGGTGGATGTGGAGAGCAAAAAGTGTGGGAAGGAGTAGAAGAGAGTGAGGCTCACTTAGAGGCAATGACAAAGAGAAAAAAATGAAAGTAAATGGGGTACATTTTGTATTTGTGCCCAAGCACAGCAGGGACAGGACACTATTTGCTATTAAATGACAGGGCTAGACTGACAGTCATTAAAATCTGTGCACACAGTGGGCAGTGCAGGTATTATTATACTTAAAGGTATCCCAGTCTTCGAGCCAGGATAAGAGTGCATGATCTGGGTGTATTTAGGCTTCAAGGACACTTGATTGAAGTCATAAAAATGAAAGATGACTTGTTGGAACGGAGTCACTGCGGAATCTCTCCCTTAACTTCTCTTTTCCTCCCACCCCTCCTGCCTCCACCCTTCTCTTTCCCCTCCCCTCTCCCCTCTCTCTCCTCTGCGGGCTCTTTATCCTGCCAAAACAGTGCCTTCGTCCCTCACCCTCAGAGGTAGAGGCAGGGATAATTGAAAAAGTTCTCACACTGGGAGTTTAGTAAAGGAGATAAGAGGAGAAGTTGGAGGGTGTGAAAAGTGTTAACTGCACAACAAATATACAGGATGAATGTGTTTGTTTGGTGAGAGGGAGGGAGACAAAGTAAGAAGAGCAGGAAGAAATTTTTTCTGCCTTGAGTAAAAAAAGAGGGGGAAAAAAAGTCAGTAAGCAATAAATGGAGAGTTTGTGTGTGGCAACCGGGCAAGGGAGGGAGCGAAAGAGAGAATGAAAGCATTATCTTGTCTACTTTAGCCATCGCTACTGTCCACTGGCTCAGAGTATAATACCCACTTATGCAAATACATCCACATCTCTGTTCCCATGATACAGTGGAAGCCCTAACACCAGTTTAACAAAGTGTGTTTTTGTGTCAGCATGTGTGCAAATGCACCTCTTGGGTCTGTCTCTAGTTGTGTGGATTCTGTGTGTGCAGGAAACTGCCGTGCCAGAAAAGACGCCAACATCCCCTCCTCTTTCTCTCTACTCATCCCTCCAGCCATCTATCCATGCCTTGCTTCCCTTCATCCCTCATTCTCTCTTCCTGGCTCCATACAGTACTTCCCTCCCTGCTGATATCCCTCTCTCCGCTTTCCTTCCATCTTTTTTCTTTCCAGCCCCCTCTCTCTCTGCTTTCTTCTTCTCCTCCTCTCCCATTCCCTCCTTCTGTAACTGTCTTTTTTCTTTTCATGGCCACCTCAAATAGCTTTAGATCAATCAAAGGCATTCACCGGAGTTTGTTAGTGAGCCTCTTTTGTGAGAGAAAGAAGCCATGGACCCAAGGGTCTGTTGCCCTCATAATTAAATAGCTAGAGGACTGAATGTTTTCCCTCTGGAGGACCTCCTGCACTCACCGCTGACAATCTACTTCAGAGCGATTTGTGCTGCTGTAAAACTAATCACTTAGGCTTGTACAATCCCAGGCATGCTATAGAGAGAAACCAGCAATATTATTAGGTTTTGGAAATGTCCACTGTTAATAAAAGCTCTTGGAGAAGCAACTGATGCTAGTTTGAAAGCAGGGTTAAACCTCTGGTAGGCTGGAAAGTGGATATAGGTATCAACAGTCAGTGGGATGGACAGCTCCGGGTCCAGAAACTGTCAATCACAAACTGATTTACGTAAAGCTGGAAAATAAGTTGTGTGTGTTGCAATCAATATCTCATTCTTTAAGTGCCACCAAGGAACAAGAATTGACCAGCATTTCTTTTAGTGTATGGCCTGCTGTACATATATATCCACAAATATGTGCACTGACTTTGTTGTTGAAGCAGAAAGGAGCCAGGTGAAATCACATTTGTTCAAAACTCTGAGCTGAAATTAATTGTTAAATGTGAATACTTCTGAATCGTTCATGGAATACATTTGGCTTTCAACAATTGTAACCGAGTTAGAAATAACGTTATCAGCAGTGGATCAAATTAGTATGTGAAAGCTGTCACTTGTAGTGACAAACCGAAAGAGAATTGTCACTCAAATCTATTCTCGTTTGATGCTCATTCTCACGGAGCATCAAATACTGGTGTTTTTTAAAAACTGCTGTGTCACAGATATGTGCATGCAACACACTGGGTTATTGCAATATTAGATCTCTGCTCCTCTTGGCGGTCACTCATGAAAAAGAGATTTTTAATCTCAATGAGAGTTTTACCTGGACATAGTGATAAGATAACTGACCAACCAAGAACCATAATCTGTGATTTCTAGCGAAATGTCTATTTCATTCATGCGCAACATGCACACAGCAACTCAGGTGTACACTCACAACCACATGAGAACACGTCATTAATGTGGAAGCTCTTTGTTGTTAATGCAGACTCGAACACTGTGAAAATGTTTGTAACAGCAAATGTAATTAGACACTTAACTCACCCTCCCCAGGTTTAACATGTAGATTTTAATAAAAGCTAACAAAAGTAAAGTGGCTAAAGCTAAAGCTGTGGAGACAAGTCAAGGTCAAGGGTCAAGGTCAGATTTATTTATATAGCACATTTCCAACAGCCGATGCTGCACAAAGTGCTTAACAATAACAATAAAATTAAAAACTACAGTGTAATACAATAATAACAATAGAAACAATAAAATAGAAGAATTGAAACAATACTAACTAATTCAGATAAATCCAAAATGCTTGGGTCATGATGTGTTAAAAGCCAGAGCGTAAAAGTGTGTCTTTAGTAAAGATTTAAATTGCTCAAGAGTTTGAGCAGATCTAATATTAAAGGGGAGACTATTCCAAAGTCTGGGACCTGCCACAGAGAAGGATCTATCACCACGAGATTTGAGGTTAGTCCGTGGAATGGACAACAATAGTTTTGAACTAGATCTCGTGGGTTTTCCTGGAGCATAGGCAGAGAGGAGCTCTGACAAGTAGGGGGGGGCTCGGGCGTTGAGTGACTTAAAAACAAAAAGTAAGAGTTTAAATTGGATCCTGTAGGGGACAGGGAGCCAGTGTAAAGAGGCTAAAATTGGGGTTATATGCTCTCTCCGTTTGGTACCAGTTAGCAGGCGAGCAGCAGCATTTTGAACCATCTGAAGGCGATGGATGGTGGCATGATCTAGGCCATAATACAATGAATTGCAGTAGTCCAATCTGCAAGTAAGAAAAAGGTGGATGATACGCTCGAAGACGTCAGCCGGAAGGTATGGCTTTATCCTGGCTAGCTGTCTTAGCTGAAAAAAACAGGACTGAACTACTGCACTCACCTGCTTATTCAATTTAAAAGAACCATCAATGTAAACTCCGAGGTTTTTTACATGTGTTTTACAATACGAGGAGAGGGTACCCAACGTGCTGTCGATATGATTGAAATTGCCAAAAATGACAACCTCAGTTTTGTTTTCGTTTAGCTGTAAAAAATTTAATGATAACCACTGTTTAACGTCGTCAAGGCAGCGTAATAAGAGCTGCGGTTGATCTGATCCTGATTTTAAAGGTAGATAAATCTGTAGATCATCCGCAAAGCAATGAAATGAAATGCTGTACCGCGAGAAGATGGAGCCCAATGGCAGCAAATAGAGTGCGAAGAGGGCGGGACCCAAAATAGAGCCTTGAGGAACGCCGTATTTAAGAGGAGCTAATTTGGAGTTGTGGGGGCCCATATTGACATAAAAGAACCTTTCTGTCAAGTAGGAGCGAAACCACTGAAGGGCAGATCCTTTTAGGCCAGCATGCGATTCTAGCCGTGATAACAGGATGTCGTGGTCAACCGTGTCAAAAGCTGCTGACAAGTCCAACAGTAAAAGGGCAGCAGGGCTGCCAGAATCCATAGTTAAGAGAATATCGTTAAAAATCCTTAAAAGTGCTGTCTCAGTGCTATGTAATGATTTAAAACCAGATTGAAATTTTTCTGAGATCATATTAGAATCGAGGTGTGCCTGCAACTGTAGATAGACCACTTTCTCCAAAACTTTAGATAGAAAAGGAAGCTTTGAGATGGGCCTGTAATTAGACAGAACAGTTGGGTCCAGGTTTTGTTTTTTAAGAAGAGGCTGAACTACAGCTTGTTTGAAGCATAGTGGGACGCAGCCTGTAGTAAGGGACGTATTAATCAATTTCAGAATAAAAGGGCCAACAATATTAAAAGTGTTTTTGAGCAGACTCGGGGGAAGAGAATCAGAGGGGCAGTGTGATGATCTTAGGCCACTAACTATCGCGGTCAGGTCCTTAAGGGAGACGGGATCAAACTGCTCTAAGACAGCTGAACACACAGGTGGAGGGCTTTGAACTGAGACAACAGACAACGAAACAAGGGCCCTAATCGATAAGATCTTGTTATTGAAAAATGCTAAAAAATCATCGCACATACTTGGTGAAGAAGTAACTCCAGGATTATCACATAAACTAAAAAAGCGATTAAGAATGTTAAAAGTGATAAAGAGTGATAAAGAGAAAGTGATAAAGAGAAAAGGATTGATGTCCTTTATCTGGTGAAAATTTAATTTATAAAAATTAAAATTATGCAAGTACATGACATTTATTTAGTTATATCATTTTGTAATATAATTTGTTGCACCTTTTCTTGTTTGGTAAGGTAAAACGTGTCAGGTAAATGTGGGTGTACAAGAACTCATATTCAGGGAATTATTTGTACTTCTTTCCTGTAGCAGAGCTCTTTATTATCCAGTGAAAGGACATCTGGTACCTGAGATTTTGGCTAAAATTGTAAGGTTTAATTATTTTTGTAATTTGTATTATGAAAAAAATATTTTACATTGAAGAAACAATGTTTTTCTCCGTATATGCTGCACGTTAGAGTTTTTAAAAAGAAAATCAGAATCAGGAAAAAATAAATATCAGCAGGGTACACTTCAGCCATGAATATTGCAATCGGTGATAAATAAAGGATAGATGGATCTCTCATTTCCACTTAATAATAATGGATTGGATTTATATAGCGCTTTTCAAGGCACTTTACAATACCACTATTCATTCACACACTGGTGGAGGCAAGCTACAGTTGTAGCCACAGCTGCCCTTGGGCAGACTGACAGAAGCGAGGCTGCCATATCGTGCCATCGGCCCCTCTGGCCAACACCAGTAGGGTAAAGTGTCTTGCCCAAGGACACAACGACCAGGACAGAGAGCCCAGGGATCGAACCGGCGACCTTCCGGTTAAGATGCGAGTCCCAACCCCCTGAGCCACGGTCGCCCACTTGCTATGAATATACAGTGGCTTGCAAAAGTATTCGGCCCCCTTGAATTTTTCCACATTTTGTCACATTACAGCCACAAACATGAATCTATTTTATTGGAATTCCATGTGAAAGACCAACACAAAGTGGTGTACACACGAGAAGTGGAATGAAAATCATACATGATTCCAAACATTTTTTACAGAAAAATAACTGAAAAGTGGGGTGTGCAAAATTATTCAGCCCCTTTTGGTCTGAGTGCAGTCAGTTGCCCATAGACATTGCCTGATGAGTGCTAATGACTAAATAGAGTGCACTAAATTTGCACTAAACTCATAGTGCAAATGATGGATGGCTGTTCCCTCCACGGTGCTGTGTGTTATCTAATGTCAGTACAAATACAGCTGCTCTGTGACGGCCTCAGAGGTTGTCTAAGAGAATATTGAGAGCAACAACACCATGAAGTCCAAAGAACACAGCAGACAGGTCAGGGATAAAGTTATTGAGACATTTAAAACTGTCGTGGTCTGGGTGGTTTTCCACAGCATCAGCTCCTCCCCACTGGGTGGAGTCTTTGTTGTTCCTCACCTGATGGCAATCGGACCAGCAGTATTTATGACCGGCGCACTCAACTGGTCTTCGCCAGATTATCTGCCAACTTTACCTCTGAAAACCACCTACCAAGCTCTCCTGGATACCAGTTTGCTGCCACCGGTAACCCCTCTCCGTTTTGGAGCTGCCATTCTCTCCTGCCTGCCTCCCTGCATTGCATGCAGCACCCACCTGGACCTCTCCTGCCTCCCCCCTCCACGCAACCCCCACCTGCAAGCTTTGCCCGGGCCCGCCACAGTTTTCCCTGCCCAGTACCTGCACCCAGTTATCCCTGCCATCTAGTTTTCACCACAGTATTTTTCTCTCGCCTCAGACATCTAGTTTATGTTCATTGATTCTAGTCTGCACTTTCTGTTAGCCTCTGAGCATTGTAAAAATAAAGTCTCTTTTCGTTACACCTCACCCCTGGCCTCCGGTTTTGAATCTGCGCTTGAGTCCATCCCATGTCCACGGGCCACTGCGCCTGACAAAAACAGGCTTAGGCTACAAAAAGATTTCACTGCACAAAGTTGGCCTTTATGGAAGAGTGGCAAGAAGAAAGCCATTGTTAGCAGAAAACCATAAGAAGTCCCGTTTGCAGTTTGCCACAAGCCATGTGGGGGACACAGCAAACATGTGGAAGAAGGTGTTCTGGTCAGATGAGACCAAAATGGAACTTTTTGGCCAAAATGCAAAACGCTATGTGTGGTGGAAAACTAACACTGCACATCACTCTGAACACACCATCCCCACTGTCAAATATGGTGGTGGCAGCATCATGCTCTGGGGGTGCTTCTCTTCAGCAGGGACAGGGAAGCTGGTCAGAGTTGATGGATGGAGCCAAATACAGGGCAATCTTGGAAGAAAACCTCTTGGAGTCTGCAAAAGACTTGAGACTGGGGCGGAGGTTCACCTTCCAGCAGGACAACGATCCTAAACATAAAGCCAGGGCAACAATGGAACGGTTTAAAACAAAACATATCCATGTGTTAGAATGGCCCAGTCAAAGTCCAGATCTAAATCCAATCGAGAGTCTGTGTCAAGATATGAAAACTGCTGTTCACAAACGCTGTCCATCTAATCTGACTGAGCTGGAGCTGTTTTGCACATTAGAATGGGCAAGAATTTCAGTCTCTAGATGTGCAAAGCTGGTAGAGACAGACCCTAAAAGACTGGCAGCTGTAATTGCAGCAAACGGTGGTTCTACAAAGTATTGAATCAGGGGGCTGAATAATTATACACACCCCACTTTTCAGTTATTTATTTGTAAAAAATGTTTGGAATCATGTATGATTTTCGTTCCACTTCTCACGTGTACACCACTTTATATTAATCTTTCACGTGGAATTCCAATAAAATTGATTCATGTTTGTGGCTGTAATGTGACAAAATGTGGGGAAGTTCAAGGGGGCCGAATACTTTTGCAAGCCACTGTAGATGCTTGCAAAGAACTACATCAAGAGACACCAGTAGAGCACGACCAGTTCAGTAAGGAGAGGTCATATGGAAGAACTGAACATGATTTATTGAGACAGAGAAATGTATGAATGTATTTGGTGATTAGAATCCGATGACCCATCATGGCAGATCCATATCCCAGGGGTGACAGGACAGGACACCCCCTAGATGCAGAGGTGTGGTGAAGATGAAGACTGAGGCTTGGATGGAGCTCTGGGTGACTTGGTTGAGGTGGAGATGGGAGGAGGTGGGTTGCACAATTCTGAAAGGGAGAGTGACGGAGAGCACAAATTTAAACCATGCAGAGTGGAGGCTGATTGGTTCAATGAAGGCAGGCAAGAAGATGACTGGACTAGGGTAATGGTGTTAGCACTGAGACTGAGAGCATGGGAACGTGGTAGTGATGTAGAGAACAGACTAGCAGCCAAAAACTTAGGAAATATCTTCCTTCCTTATTGAACTTGTGCATACACGTCATTACAATAATATGCAGGATTTATGTTTTAACACAATATATTTTAACCCACATCTTGATCTTTTCCTTAACCTAACCAAGCACAGTGTTCCCTTCATCCAATGCAGCCAGCCTAGGGGAAACACTGAAGTAGTGTTTGGTGCCCAAGCAGTGAGTGGAAGCAAGTAAAAAAGCAAGCAACAGTCACAATGAATCAGCATATGAAAACAAAATGCAAAACACTTAGGTCCTTAATAGGCTGTGAATTGCGATACCCTGGCGGGCAAACAAGTAACTTGGCATCACTCTTTAAAAGAGGACCGTTATCTCTCTGTGTCTAAGACACAGACATCACAGAGCATATCTCGCTGTATTTCCGGAACACCAGCACAAGTGACAGAACATCGGTGACATTTTAACATCCTGGAATAAGAACGCTTTGAATTTTTAGTCCCATTTAACACCAACTCTTTATTTGATAAATCTTCCTTTCCAGACGCTGAAAACAGACTCTGATTAACCCACTGTACTCCACCTGTCCATCACCAAATGCCAAGCAAATTAAATTTGGAACTACTTGTTCCAAACAAGATCAAACTACATGTATGCAAAGAGTGACTGTTAAGCTTGCATTAGTTAAAAAGCCATTAATCCAGATAAATGCTAAGTGTGATCTTTAGTGTCTGCTGGGCAACTCGGTGTTTATTTTCAGCTTGTTCCTATCTCTCTGGGTGGCTAAAAAAATCAATCTTTTCAGAAACAAAAGTAAAAGTCAGCCTTAAATCCAAAATGAACACGACATCTATAAAGGACTCACAGAAATGAACAAGTAAACATTATTATTTCAAAAGATCCAGGCAATAAAATCTGCCGAGGAAGCTCGTGTGAAACTAAAATAAAACCTGAGCTCAAACTCAACTGTTTATACGGTAAAGTGAGGACAGCGCATTCATGCCAAAGCTGACACAACAAACATTTTCACACCCAATATAACAACAAAAGACACAGGCGCACAAACAGTGCTATTGGCAGAGCTTCTGCCTTGGCAGTCAACTTGTAACCCTCTCTGTTGATGCAGCGGCGATGGTTGGATTGAGAGTGACAGAGTGGACAAGGAAGTGGAATGTACAGATCAAGCACGTACTGGTCTATCAGGCATCCTTTAACTACAGCTGAAAAGCGTGCCAATGAACTCTGCATCTGTACTATGGTGCCATTTGGAAAATTAACACTGTTAAACAAAGTCTGAGAGTGACTGCTGCGGGAATGTCCAATGCCACAATTGCTTTGCTGACTCATAAGCTATGCTTTGTTTCTTTGCGCCATAAAAGAAAAGCAAAAAACACAGATGGCAGGAAAGTCCCATTTCTCCTTCTTGACTTGCATGTAAATCCAACTATTTATTAAGCATGAGTAAAAATAAAACTCAAAACTGTAATTTCAACACTTAATCTCTCTTGCAAAATGAACCCCATTTGTCCAGCAGGAGAATTGTGGGACTTGCATTTTAAGTTTGCGAGTTTCAGAGGATTACATTTATAATGCCTTATGTAACCTTTGCCCAACTTTGCTGTTTCATAATCATTTAATTAATTTGGAAGCTGTAAGCCTGCAATTGATTATTTCGATGTATAATTTTAGATTGCTATTGATATTCAAGCACAATGAGCCTTTTGGACAAGGACAAAGTGTGACTTCTATGCCTTTCCCATTTTTTCTGTTGAAGGAGTCATTTGATGAAAGCTAATTTTCTTCTTCTGTGCACTGCACTAAAAAAGGAATTCATATTTTCAGATACTGCACTGCCTTCCTTTGCTTTTCATACCCAGCTAGGTGACAAAAGGCGACATAAAATGCTTCTACTCTGGTGAAACAGTTCAGTCGTTTCAAATGTGTTTCATTATCACACGTCGCATGCCAATCGTCCTAAATGAGACTTTACATTTTTAAAGGACAGATTTCGATCCACTCGTTCTGCGGGCATCTCAGCTAAAATTGAGATATCGCTCCTCCAGTCAGTCCAATTTAATACCTGACAAGTCCCAGTCAGCAGTAGTCAACGGCGGGCTGCCTGAAAAAGATATATCCACCCAACCATTTTGCCCAGCTGTCCTGCCTGAAAAGGATCTTTCTACCAAACCATTCCACCTGCATGCCTCAGTGCCAGTTCACTCTGGTGTCATGAGTTGGGAAAATATAAACAGTTGGTTTCCAGCAAAACCTCACGGCCACTCTACTGGTGAAACACACAGAAAAAAACAATGCCACAAGCTTCTTCTTTTTTTAAACAAAAGAAAGAAAACAAAGAACAACACAATTCAATATTTGTTCATTCCCTTTTTCTCAATTAAAAAATCCGTTTCCTTGCCTGAGGTACTTCACAACTTATTGATTCTGCTCAGTCTTGTACTGTTTGCCGGTGCAACAACCTTGTTACATCTCAGGGAATCTGTTTTTTATACAGCATAAAAATGTTATGACATGACAACCCAAGTGAAGTTAGTTGACTGTTCACACCTACACGCCTACACTGTTGTACCGGGAAAATATGGCAGTCAGGCATAAAGTTATCAAACAAAAGTGATTTGTTTTCTTGTCATGCTATTTGTCATTTTATCTCAATAAGTGTCCAAACAGTCCACATTTTGGTCATACAATTTATCTTGAAAGGTTTTACAAATAGTAATTTTATGGTGTTCTTCAGTTGTCCCTCAACCACAACAAAGAAAATGAGCAGCTAGATGCAAGATATATGCATGCTACTACCTGAATTAGAGTGAAATATTGCACCGCTCTCTTGCGTGACTTGGCAGGAGATAAGTGCGACAGGGAAGCTGCTTTAGCGCTATCTGGAGGACGGACTGTCCTCTATAGTGAAGGACAATGAAGAAGGAAAACTGATCACATCCTATTTCTCTTCTCTCTATCGCACTTTTTTAGCTCTTTATTTCTCCATCTCTTTATTTCTTGTGGGTCATCCCATTTAAACTCACTTTGAAATTCACACATCACTTGCCTTCAATACTCGCCCTTTTAAATTTTTCCCTGCTACCTTGTATATTGTAGTGACTTGCTCTGTTGTGTCATGTCTGCATGTCTCTTCTCATCCAATAAATAGTATTTATGTGTTAGATGTTGTGCAAATGAATATCAGATCATCTTGACGTTTCCCCTGCACCTGCAGTCAGACGAGGATTTATCTGTCGTTCCGCTCTGCTCTGCTTTATGGAGCCAGCTCAAACGCAGAGGTCAATACAGAAAGCGAGAAGGTGAGAGAAACATGACTTCCTAAGAAATGACAACTGCTTGTGTGTGATGGATGGTCCCAGATACAGTTTGACTGAGGCATTCCTATCCACGCATGTGTGGGGCAGAGCTGTGGCTGCGACTGTCGTGGCGTTTGAACACTAGAGTTTATGTATTGATTTGCATCAGTAGGTCCCTGCAATCACGGGATAGGACATGCGTTTTACGGGGAGATCGTGTCAATATTAATGTAAATGTGGAATTGTGTGAGAGTTTTAGAAAAGTCCGAAGCATGTGCCGTAATTTTGCATTTGCCGCTGAAACAAGAGCCAAGTTTACATAGCTTTAATTTGAGGGTGTTTTCACTCACGTCAGACATGCAGTTCCAATTTATTTATTTTTGGTTGCACTTTCTAGTGCAGCTTCCAGTGATAATGTGGTAATAGGGGAACAACAAAGTGGAAACAAAAAGGCAAGAATGTGGAAATAGTAGTTTATTACCACTTAATTGCCCAAATAGATGGTGATCCCAAGTGACTACTGTGCACAAACAGTGGTTCTACCTGAGTAATATTACACTGAACTCTATGTACATGGTTAATCAGAATCAGAAAGACTTTATTTATCCCCAAGGGGCAATTAAGATACAACAGAACAGCATGACATTGAAGATAAGGACAGGGCATAAACAGACAATAAGAGTGAGATAATGAATACACAGAATATACAGTATATACACAGTTTTAAAATTAAAGTGACTGAATAATAACAGGTTAATTAATAACATTAATAACAGGTCAGAAACTGAGGGAAATGATAATTTTTCTACACTGATGCTTTGACACCATGACACATTAGAATGCTATTAAATGTTTATATATATATATATATATATATATATATATAATCATTTTATTGTAATTACATGGTAATAACATTCTATGACCTTAGTCTTGTTCCAACCGTATTACTCCACCTTTACCATATTATTTCTAGGCTTTAATAAAGAAAAGTCCTACCACAGTTATTTACATTTTTACTACAGTCAAGCTAAAAGCAATAATCAGCAAACTTGAAATATTTGACTTTATGTCACATGAATGTAAAATATGAAAAGGTCTGCCTTTTTAATTAATTTAACAAAAAAACAATTTTCATAATATTTTAATTTCTTGAGACATACTAGTACAATTTAACCTGTATTAGTTTTTTGTTGTTTCTGCAGTCTGACCACAAACACCACAAACTGATTTGAAGAAAGCGAGCTAATGGTAGTTTGACACCGTGAACATACAGAGCACTAAACGTAGCATCCAAGTCTATTCAGGATTTGTAGTAAAACCGTTGTTTGCCCATTGGCCCAAACCAGTTTGATGGACAATCCATTATTCAAAACAATGCACTGGAATATTAGCTGTGCTGAACTGTGAACTGTGTTCACAAATATCGTTAACAAAATTTTCCACTTAAAAAATTAAAAACTAAAACCTGCAAGCTAGTTACAGGAGCCCCACTTGAGTTAGATGCTGCATTTAAAAAAGCAACACACAACCAAATGGAAAGGGCCCTTTCAAGCTCATGTTCAACCAAGGCCAATTCCCTGATTTTTGTAATTTTTAAACAAGATAATCCAGATTTATGCCTAATTTTAAAAGTTCAGTTTTGGCCGTGCTCCATATACTTCTTCAGGTTTCATAAAATCCAGTTCTGTAGTTTTTCCTGTTGACAAACAGACTGACAAGCAAAAGGCAGCGATCACATACCTCAAGAAACCCTTTCAATCACAGCGGTGTACTTAAGCTGTCAGTGCTCTGCTCATTCTTTTGCTGCATGCCTGCACACACCAACACAAATCCCTTCTCCCTGCTGAGATGAGTAGAGTGTTTCCTTGTGGGGAGTGGCGAGGTCAGAGTGTAGTGAACAAAAACGCTGCACAAATTCCAGATTTCCATAATCATCATTCTATTCTGTGATCTGGCTAAAGCGGTAGTAGGCTTATAGTTTTTATGGTCATGCCTCATTACATAAAGATTTTTATTCCTTTAAACAAGGCGATCAAGTTTTCCATCCACAAACATAACTGGTTTCTCTTTCTTCAGTGCTGTGACCTGCTATGCAACCATTTTCATTTTGCCCTTACTCTTATCTTTAGCATCCAAAACATACACTAAATTGGACCAAAATATAACTTTATGATATCGTTTATGTTTAGGATCCTGTGCATTGCCCTAAATCCCAGCATTTAGACTCAAATTTAAAATGCCAAAACTGGAGGAGAGCCAAATCGAGGGAAATGGTTCCATTTCTACACATGTAACTGATGTAACGAAGCATGTTTGAGTGTGTACACGAGTGCCACTGGTGCACTGTTGTATGTCTCCTTACAGACAGCTTTTCCTCTGTGGGCAGGTGGTGTTGAAACCTAACCAGATGGGCTCTAAATCATGCCTGTTTTCTTGCCAACTCCCAACATAAATATCCCAGAAGGAACACAGAAGTTACCTTGGGGTCTACCATCCTTCAATCTTCTGTCTGTGCCTCACCCGCCTCTCAAATAACTTCATCCCTGACAGCTCTTGGCTCTGTCACACTTTCTCTGACACCGCCTGGTCCCCCCTTTCCTTTTCTATCTCTAACTTACTTGCTCACTTCACTTTGCTATTTCTTTCTCAGTTTTTAATCTTTCTTTGTTTCCCACCCCACCCTGTCGGAATTGCTATCTGTCTAATTCTGTTTGGTTCTCTATCTGTTTCTCTTTCCTACTCTTTTGCTTTTATTACTTGAATTTTGTCTTACCCCTTTCTGGACATTTACCCCATTTTCTCATCTTGTGTTTGGCTAACCTGTCTCTCTGGCAGTGGCTCAGCTATGCCCCAACGCCATCTGTCAGCATCTGTTTAATCTCACATCAGCGCATGTCTTTCTCACCTTCTCTCCCCTGTCTCGCCACTGGTCTGCCTCTCCCGTCTGCTTGTCTTTCACCCCTGACCTATGCCTATGGGATCTCCTATAGGAGGTCCTAAAATGTGTGTGTGTTGTCTCCCGATGTGCCCTTATCACTGAAGCCCACCTGGCCTAGATTTGTGGTGTTCTGCCTCAGTTGCCACATAATGAAAAACTATAACACACATTCTCATGTGTGTATGCAGGCAAACAACTGCAGGTTCTGCAGAACGGGAAAGATGGCACTAACTTTAGGTGAATGGAATAAGTTTGGGAAGTTGAATAAGTTTGCATGAGTACAATCTATATGTGCACAGTGTGTGTTCGTGTGTAAACAGAATGTGTGTGTACATGTGTGCATGTCCACGTGTGTGCACGTGTTGGAGTGAAGGTGTTTTCAATCACAGATAACTTTTAGTTATCACTCACTAATCCTCTAATGAACCAGCACAGTGTAGATAAAACTGCCTCCATCAGACTGTGCAAAGGAAGAGAAAACACAAGTCGTGGGACTGCTGTCAGCCTTCCCCAGCATTACCACTTTCCCTCCCAGCACCTCCACCCTCTCTTCTTCATTTCTTGCAACCTTTGAACTCTCCTTCCTCTGCTGATCCCTCTTCTTTTTTTCCACCCTTCACTAGTTTTTCTATTTATTCCTCTATCCCACTTCCCTCCTTTTGCTTTCCCTCCCTTTTTTCTAAATAACTACTTTCTCCCCATGCCTCATTCTTTCATTCCTGATTCTTTCCTGTTTATTTACACTAAGTTTATTCCCTTATCTCTTTACTTTCCTTGTTTTCTACCTGGTGCCTCCCTTTTTCCATAGTCACTTTCTTATTCTCTGAAATATACTTCCCTTTTTCCAAGATTCATCCTTCAAATGTTCCTTAATTTTTGCTTGATGCGTAGTTTTTTCATGCGATTTCTAATTCCGCATATTCTGTCCATTCTCATATTTCCTAGCACCTGATTACCACTTTCCCCTACTTCCATATTCTCCCATTCAACGTTTTCCCTTCTTTCTGAGTATAGAATGGACCAATTCCTGCTTTCTTTATCCCTATATACCTCCATCAGTTCCTTTATTAACTCATTATAATGAAAACCACATCTCCTTTGCTTGCTGATATATACAGCCATTCTGGTGCTTTTTGCTTCCATCCATCACTGGTCTACTTCATTTACTTTTTAGCTCCACTGAGTAACATAAAATTGTTGTGGAACTACTGGAGACATTTGTTTTACCAGAGGCAAAAACACAAGACAAACATTAGAACACTAACTTGAATGTCATAGTGAGCAGCTCAAACAAGCCCAGAGTCCTTTTGGTAATACATACTCCGCTGTTTCTGCTCTGCTCAATTAATCTGGCTCAGTCAAGACCGCGCTGAACTGTCATCATAGTAGTAATAAAGAAAAAGCTTTGAGCTGTTTGCATTAAGTGGCCTGCTTGTCCCAAGCTGTCAGTTTCCCTGCAGCGCTGGCTAGGCGCAAGTTTTTGTCCCTCTCTTTCCACTCGTTTATTCCACTGTGGTTTTACGGCACAAATCCCCTCATCATCTCAAAGAAAACACTAAAGGCAGCATGGCCTTGTAAAGCCTCATTAGGCTTAATAACCTTTAGTGAGCACAGGGCAGACTCTCTGTGCGTGCATGAATCTCATAAATGCAAGATACATTTTTTTTTGCGTGAGGCCAGTACTTGCATTTCTCTGCAGATGTGCATGCGGGAGTGCAGATGTGTGTGCGAACGCGTTTGCAGCATGTGTGTCCTCTGAGAGCAGGGCTAGCTCCGAGCCACAATGCGTCTTATTCAGCAGGGTCCCAGGATTAAAATGTAATTTCATTCAAAGTCGCAAATTGGGTTTTTTACTGTACTAATCTTCATTTTACTAAGCAGAATGAGGTATGTCATTAAAAAAAGAAGAGACTTAATGAAAGAATGTGGGATGGATGGATTGCAGAAGGGAAAGTAGTTCACCAACAGAACGATAAAGGTTGTTTCAAATCATAAACAGTAAAGACCTCATGAATAATACACTGCATTACTTTGTGGAGTGTATTGTGGTAATTACAGTTTAGGGATAGTCAGCATTTGCAGTTATGGCGTTCTGTTAATGCTGCGATTCTGTGGGACTTGAGGTTCAGCAGCTCAGTTCAGATTGAGATTTAATTATCAGCATCACTAAACACACCGGCAATGTAACAGGTGCAAGCTGGGTCAAGCAAAATATGCCTTTGTACTCATAATGCATGTATACAAGGCTAGTACAAAATAGGCTTTATGAAATAGGAATAAAACACCGTTCTTTATTGAAAGGAATATAATAATATGAGGAATGCCTTGTGGAAATAATTGAGGTAAAGGAACTACAAAGGGGAAAAATATGAATGTTAGTCAGGATTAAAGTCTGTGAAATAGACTTCTGTACATTCCACCTTATGGGGGAAAAAAATCCAAGGTTTATTTCAATGGCAACTGGGAGTAAAGTGAGCTGCAGGAACTCAGTTCCAATTGTGGAGAATGACAAATAATGGATTCACTTCATACCACCCCTCTCACCTAATCACACTCAGAAATCAGCAAAACCATTTCCTTCGGCTCTCTCCGCTAATACACTTTCAAAAAAGAAATCATGATCTCACTAAATAATTCCTGTGATATCATCAGCAAATCCAGAATTGTTTGGTAGTACTGTGCATGAAAAAAGGCTGGCCACATTAAAAATGCATAGATGTTCTTTTCAATTATGTCTGTTGGCAAATTGCACCAACTTTTAACAAAAAAAAAAACAGAATTAAATTGTTACTATTACCAACACACCCCAACATATCCATAGAATGCCGATTTCAAACCCCATCCCATTTTATAATGGTTTAATCAAAGCTATTTTTGGACTTTTTTGCTTAAATATCAAATATGCTCAATTTCATTACTTACTTTGAATCAATGAAAAGCAACTGATGAAAAAATCAGCTTCCAAAATGCCCATAATGGCCCTAATGGGAATTAGAAGTCCATTTCCTTTTCGTTCCCCACCCCTCTCTGTCCCTTCTTCCTTGCTCCTCTCCTCCCATTCTGCATGCCATAGATGGATGAGAGAGATTTACAGTTAGGGGTCATACAGTGGTTCTAATTAGCTTAAGTAGGTTGGAAGAATAAGCACTTCCTTACTGAGACACATCACATAGTCCCAGAGCTCTTTCTGACTAAGAAGGGAGAGGAGAACGCAGACGGACAGACGACCCCTGTCTCTGGCTGTCTTTCTGTCCCCGTGTCTGTCTGTGCCCTTTCATGTCTCTGTTTCATCAGTGGTGCCAAATATTTTTCAGTCTTGTGACATGGGAATAATTGACAATAGAGAATTTCATGTGACAATTTGTGCGACAAATTTGCATAATGATGACAACCCTTCAACCCCTCAGCATCTGGTTGGTTTGAGTTTTTTGGGCGCACTTAAAGGTAGTCAGGAAAATCTATCATCCAAACCTCCAAGAAATGTCACGCATGCTACATGACGCCCCCGACGTGGAAGAGTATTTCTTTTGTTGTTGTCGTCAGATGAAACATGAAATATGGCAAATTAGCTGTCACGAAAGAAAAATAAAACTGTGCCACACACTAATTAATTTGTGAAAGACTGTATTTTCTTTCCCCTCATTGACATTTTCTTTGACCTTGAGGAAGTCTGTTTAGCCTGTGAGGAAAACAAGTCAACAAGTCGCCTTTTAGCTTTCTGTGGTGTTTTAAGATTGATGTAGTATTCTTTTGGCAGGTAAAGGGAAGAATTAGTTTTGGGTTTTTTTCTAAATGTGCATGAACCTTTCTTTCTTTCTTTCTTTCTTTCTTTCTTTCTTTCTTTCTTTCTTTCTTTCATTCTTTCTTTGTGTCTTTCTATCCCTCTCTGATGTCCAGGAAAGGTATCTGTTCACCAGAAAAACATGGGCTCAATTCCCAGTAGCCTGCAGAATTTCCACAATTTAAAAACCCCAGGAGGAAAGACTCTCTTTTGAAAAAACAAAAACCCTCCCCTTCTCATTTGGATCAATCTGTGACAGATTTTTTATTATTTTTTTGGCCAAGCCGTTTGTTTTGTCTCTGCTGTTCTCCAGCCCACCTCCCCCATCTCTGGAGCTCTCCGCCCTCCTGATGCTAGAATGTAAATAGCATCTTTAATTAGAATCATATCTTCTGATTTGGGTGTTTTCCCCCTATCAGCAGTGAAACCTGTGCACTGTTCCCTGTTTGTACAGGCTAACAATTTGCCTCCCTGTTGACCTAACCCACTCGTCATTGCCCTCTCTGTGTGTGTTTAAGATCCTGTCCCACCTCCTGCCAGCGTCCTTTAATTTCCCACATTGCTCCCTTTCTATAGAGTTGCACCCTAGGGTGTGAGAGAAAGAAAACACACTACGCTCCTTCACAGGCAATTCTCCTGAAATTCAAACTGTTTTTGGGCTGTGACTAAAGGCTATTTTATCGTCACCAAACCAACTGTATTTTTTAATGGTGAAATTATCTTGATTTTAGTCTCATAATTCAGGAAATTTGAAAATCTGACCTTTAAGATTTCTTACAGTCTCCTAAAATTGCTTGATTTGTCCACCCACAGTCCAAAATCTATGACAGTAATGAGAACACATATATAAAAACATGAAATCACAAAAGAAAAGAAGAATCACAAGAAACCAGCTATTAACTAACGAGCTAATGTTTTCAGCAGTCTACCCAATTGACATGAAAGTTCGAAAAAACAAGATCATAAAGGAGGTAGAAATGTTTTACATGAAGTAGATGCAGGGTTTTTTTTAAATAAGTGTTTCAAAATGGCTGTATTTGTCTTTTTTTGTTTTGGAGAGCACTTATTGGTCACACGCTGTACTCAGAACTATTCTCTGGGGAGTAATTTCCACTTTCTGGTCCTTTTTTTGTCTGTTAGCCATCATAAGATTGGACATTATCTTCAATAAAAAAGAAAGATTAGTCTGACACCAAGGAGAAAAAAGAGAAGCTTTTGTGTAGCATTAAACACAAAAATTAACCAAAAAAGGCTTTCATTTCACAAATGCCGCTTGAAATTATGGCTAAAAATACTGGAGCGCTACAACACAGAGAGACAAAGAAAGAGAGTGATGATTGTTGTTTGCCCTCTGACTGCTTGGCACAGTTCTATAGAAAAAAAGAACCCTGTTCTCTCTTCCAGCTCACCCCTTCTATTCCCCCCTTCATATCTCCTAAATTTCTCTCCTTTTACTCTCCTCTGCTTATCTCCCTGCTCTGCTGACACATTCATCAAGTGGTTTGACTTCTCATTCATGCAACCTTTATTGAAATAAGCAATCCATTGTTGGCAAAGAGAGGTGGCAGACTTACCCCCACCCCACATGATGGTGATAGTTAAATATGTGTGTGCAAAGTGCATGCATTCATATGTTTGTGGTGACTTAGAGATGCAGTTGGCTGCTCAGTGGGATAGAGACATTTTTATGTAGGCAAATGTGACAGAAGCTGCACTGACTGACTGGCAGTTCTGCTGGGAATACTAACATTGCACACACACATAGATCTGTGTTGTCTACCTAATTTGCACGTACACACATAAACATAGCATATATGTGATCATACTAATAGAGTGAGCCACACTTCTCCGTGACATCTGTCTATCAGTATTTCAACTGCTGGAATGGGCTCAGAAAGGTGCCAGAAGCAATCTCTAAGTACACACATCCTTTCTGGCACAAACACACACATACGCACATAGATTCACAGAGAAAAGAGCTTAGAAAGAGAGAAATTTTCACCTCGCTCGGGGGTTCAGTCCAATACCAAGTCAGAGTGACCAGATATTAAACATGCATGTTAAGGGCCTGCAGGTTCACCAGAGCTCAGTTAAAATCAGTCTGAACAGCAGACATTGCTGGAAGAAGGCAACAGTGCTAGAAGTTAAAGTCTGATACACTAAAATGTCTCTTTATTTAAAATTAATTATCCATGTAACATTATCACCATTTCTGTCTGTATTATTTTAATCATTCTTTAGTGTAACTGCTCTGATGATCACAGTTCTTTACACTGTCCATTTGCCTTTAGCCTGCCTTAAAATCTGGCTAGTAGGAAGCATTTTGCACCAACTCAGATAACAAAATCCATGCCACAGGCTAATGGGTCAGTCAATGACTTACTGGTGAATGTCAGCTCTTGGAATCAGATGAAATTATGTTAGGTCATGGCATGCTGCTAATTGAAGTGCAAGATGCTGGAAAGATGAAAGCCATGATATATACACACATAACCATTTTTCACTGTCATCTTTCAAAGATGATTGCTACAGGTGCACAGTGACGCCAGGAAAGACACACAGCGTCAATTCCTACCTTAGTCACAAGGGGTTCTGTGTCCTCCAGGATAGATACGAAGGGGATCTCCAGGAAAGAGGAGAGAAACTCCACCTGGATCAGCTCCTCCCTGGAGCGGGGAAAGGCGAGCACGGCTGACACACCCCTGACCACCAGGTCCTGGCAGGCACTACGGGACAATGACTCAGGGTCCCCTCCCGCGGGCGATCGAGCCACCATTTCCAAGCTCAGGTTGTAGGGCAGCAGAGGAGCTGGCTGAGAGGTTGTTGTGGAGGAGTCTGCCCCTCCGCCTTGATGCCGGAGGCTGGCCAGGGCGCGGTTGAGCGCGTTTTGTATCCGTGCCGGCTGTCGGGTAGGCAAGAGCGCACCGAGACGCACGGTGTGTCCTATCCGGGCGAGAATGTGGCAAGGTTGTGGGTGAGGGAAGCAGGCGTCCGGGGAGGAAGAGACGGTTAATAAGAGAAGCAGCAGGAGCGTTCTGGCAGAGAAGGAAAGGAGATGAGTTCTCCCCGGGGCGAGGCAGTAGGTCCAGAGTCCAGAAAGAGACACCATGCTGCAGCTCCGACACACAACACTGGAGGACTGGGCTCTGCTCGGCGGGAGATGGCATAGCTCCCTCTTTCTCCCGGCTCCACCGCTTTTCTCAGACTTGATGGTTCTTTTCTTTCCCCCTTTCTTCTTTGTTGATGCGCGCTGTCGACGGTGATTTGTCGGCGTTTTGACGTTTCGACTCTCACCTCTTCAAAGTTTTTATGTCAACAGTAAAAGACGCGCTTGGTGGAGGAGAGGAGAAAAGAGCGCTCACAGCTTAGTGCGGTCGCCCCGCTTCTGTCAGTCTCTGCTGGAGGAAGGCACACCAGCTGTGAAGTGTGTGTGTGAGCGTCTCTCCAAGTGTGTGTGTGTGTGTGTGTGTGTGTGTGTGCGCGCGCGCGCGCAGAGAGCCTGCCCGCCAATAATCTAACCTCTCACGGAGCTTGCCTCTTGTTGAATTTTAATGAAAATTCGTCGGGTAACATTTTCTTCCGCTTCTTCGGGTCCCGGGGAAAATTTGCCGTTAATGTTTTCATTCAGTTTTGAATATATATATATATATATATATATTTAAATAGAGAGAGAGAGAGAGAGAGAGAGAGAGAGAGAGAGAGTATTACAATAGTATTAAGCCAGCCAGACAATCAAATACAGAAATAAGTTTGCTGCTTCTAGATGACTTAGATTTGTACAGAGAGCTATTGATGGCAAAGATCTTTCGGAAATGCACAAATTCCGAGCACAAAAAGTATTAGACTGCTGTGAGTGTCATAAAGATTGATTCGAAGCAAAAAGAGGACTGAAAGTTGTTGTTTTTTTTTTTCAAATTGAATCCTTTTTGAAAAGGTGGCCATTCATTTTCTGATGTAATATGCCACTTTTAAGCACCTCTGCAGGCCGGATCGCGATGTTCCTGCCAGGTTGGGCAACACAAAGCTAATAGCTCGCTGAAATCTCAATTTTCCTCCGGGATTTATACCCACTTCTTTCCTACCGTCCAAGTAGAACATTACCCGTTGTGTAACCACGTCTTTTCAGCACCACGGACAGCGCCAATGCCATAAAAGAGATCTACTGTGCATGCTAATATGGCTTCATGCAAGGGACAGTGCTCAGTACTCCTTTCATTCATTCTGCACTCACTTCTCTGTCCCCCGGATCTAATTTGCCATCGTTAGAGCGGAACATTCAGCAAATCTTTGTGTCCACCGGGTGAAATCTGGGCTGGTGGTGCTGTGGTTCTCATAGTCCCCGCACACCCTTTTTCTGATAATTCCCTGTTTGTCAAACACCAGTGATGCCTTTAATGTCCCGTCTCTGCTTTTCTTTCTTTCTCACTCTCTGTGGCTTTGGCAGGGCCGTTTCACTGTGAGGTCTGGCTTGAAAAGGTTTCCTTGGCGAACCTGCAGATAAAAGTATCACTGCCTCTCGCTGACTGTCTATCACTAACGCACACACACATATTCCCGGGATCAACAAGTCATTTCACAGCCTACTGGGTGACCTGATGTGATACCAGTGCGATTTACTGACAAATATGAGACAGTTGGGGAAAAGAGTGTTTCCTTACCTTTCCTCCTTCGCCTCATGCTCCACTTGCTCCAAATAGAGGAAAGATGAAAACCAACACTGTGGGCTTTGTTGTACGGCAGAAACCGGCAGCATTAAACTTGCATGACTCTTCACACACTCTCCCTCTGGTACCTGTTGAAGCTGGGCAGAGGAGAGGGAAAAACGCGTTTTTCCAAATATATTTCTGTTTGTTTACGTAGTGAAATGTGATAATGTTTGTCTGGAAACCGAGTTCATTATAATGTGGAAATCTGAGCGGACCAGGGTGTTGAAGCTGTTATGTAACCAAATGATATATTATCAATTTGAGCAAACATTTTTCTCTTTTCTTTGGTTTCATTTTACATTGTTACTTAGGGCTATTTGTAGTTATGTGCATTAGATAAAAAGAGAAAAAGAAATGTTAAAAATTATTTTATATTTTGATTATGTATGGCTTCTTGGCACTTATGAGACATATAACTGATGACATAAAACATGCACAGTAAATAATTTGGATAATTTAAAAAAAATCGTACAATCTTCTTGTTAGGTGTCACCAACCACAGTGGCTCATCATCCTTCATCGCACCCTATTGTTAGCACCCTAACCTCCACTGTCCTCTTATGTGGTCATTCTCTTTTCCTTCTGCCTGACAGCTCCATATTCAACATCCTTTGTCCATTAGATCCACTATCCCTCCCCTGCACATGTCCAAAACATCTCAGCCTTGCTTCTCTAACTTTGTGTCTTAATTGTTCAACCTGATCTGTCCTTCTAATTTTGCTCATTCTGGTCACTCCCAACAAAACAACTTAACACTTTCAACCCTGCCAGCTCTGCTTCCTGTCTTTTTATTAGAGCCACCATCTCCAAACTGTACATCACAGCAGGTCTCATCACCATCTTGTAAACCTTCCCTTTCACTCTTGCTGCTGTCCTTCCGTAACAAATCACCCCTGACACTCGTCTCCACCCACTCCTCTCTGCCTGGACTGCCTGTTGCTTTGACCCCAGGTGTGTAAATTCATCTTCCTTCACTCACACTTGATCTACTCCTTGCAACCTTACAGTTACACCTGTCTCCCTCTCATTCACTCATGTATTCTGTCTTGCTTCTACTGACATTCCTCTTGTCTTCAGTGCATACCTCCATCTCTTAAGGCTCACTGCCACCTGCTCTTTAATCTCACTATAGATCACAGTGTTGTCTGCAAACATCACAGTCTCCTGCCTTACCTCATCTGTCAACCTGTCCATCACTCTTATAAGCAAGAAGGGGCTCAGAGCCGAACCCCACCTTGAACTTGTTCTGTCACTCTTACTGCACACCTCACTGCTGCCTCATGTATGTCCTGCGCTATCCTCACATTGTCATGATACATTGTGTGGCAGGCAGGGGAAGGACCCAAGATGCAGATTCACAGACACGGGGATAAACTCAAAAAACACAGCTTTATTGCTGGCCACGGGAAGCAATACAAAATAAACTAAAACTGGGAAAACTAAAGCATGAACTGTACAAGGAACCGAACCACGGGGAGAATTACACACAACATGAGGGAGAACGCGACGCCGAACAGAGGGAGACTCAGACAGAAATACACAGAGGGTAAACGAGGAAAGTGGGCACACACGGGGAACACAGGTGACACTGATAATCATAACGAGACAGGGCGGGGTGAACTGAACATGACATGTACAGGCACAGAGGTTCAGACAGGAGGAGAGAGAGCACAGGGAAATACAGACATAACGGGCTGGGGAAACATGAAACAACCACAAAGGGAGACGAGGGCTCATAAATACATAGAGGGCACACAGGGGGGAGAGAGAGCACGGGGAGAACTTAGACATAATGGGCAGGGGAAACATGGAATAAAACATAAGGAGAGACGAGGGCTCACAGATACACAGAGGGGCACACAGGGGGTAAAAGCCATGAAGGGAAAACACTTAGGGAACAACACAACAGGGCAACTCAGAAAACATGGCCTAAATAAGGAACGAAATACAAAAATACAAGGAACTAAGAATACTGGGCCCACATGGCCCAGGACCATGACATCACCCCCCCCCCCCCCTAAAGGGCTGGCTCCCGACAGCCCAAACCCGAGAAACAAAAACAAAAACAGAAAACAACCCACCCAGGGCGGGAGGCGGGGGACCAGGACGGAGGGACCAGAACGGGAAACAAAACAAACAACAGAAAACACAGGAGCACATGACCATAGTCAAAATAAGGTTCAGGGGGCCGACCCAGAGCCCACAGGCACAAGAGTTCACGGGTCACACGGTCGGGGGGCCGACCAGGCGGGTGGCACAGGTGGCAGAGCTGGTCCGGAGGCCGGCCGTGCGGAAGGCAATGGCGGCGGCGACGAAGGAGACGACGGAGCAGTTCAGGAGGCCGGCCGCGCGGAAGGCAGCGGCGGCGGCGAGGGAGACGACGGAGCAGTTCAGGAGGCCGGCCGCGCGGAAGGCATAGGCGGCGGCGAGGGAGACGACGGAGCAGTTCAGGAGGCCGGCCGCGCGGAAGGCAGCGGCGGCGACGAAGGAGACGACGGAGAAGTTCAGGGGGCCGACCGCGCGGAAGGCAGCGGAGGCTCTCCAGTCTCAGGCGTGCTGGCCATGGCCTGGTGGGCACAGGACCAGTCGAGGCAGGACCAGTCGAGGCAGGACCAGACGATGGCGATGCGGGGGCCGGACCAGGCGTCGCTGCAGAGGCTGAGGCTGGACCAGGAGGAGCAGAAGCCAAAGTTGGAGCTGGGCCAGACGAGGACGAAGACTCTGAGGCTGGGCAAACAAGTAGCAAACAACAATGTCGCACACATCCTGAATTTTAAGCTCATCTTTGCAACTGGACCAAACCACAATAAGTCATATGAGGAGGATTCCCTTTTTCAAAGCTTAAAATGTATTGTTTTGCATGTATAGTTATAAAAAAAAAGTTCCAGGACAGAATTTTACATTATTATCATATAGTCTTATTAATGATGCATTGAGGAGGGTTAAATTGTTATTTACCTGGAAAAAGAGGAACTGGAGTCTCTCAACTTTAAGGGAGGGGTGGTACAAATAAATGCCCTTCCTAGTTAGGCCCATCCCATAAGTGTGGTCCTCCAGTCCTCTCCTCTGCCCTGTCAGTGTTTGTTGTTGTGCTTCTGTTTCTCTCTCTCCTCCTCACTCCTCCCCCACCTGGGGGGTACTCTTTTTTGCAGTTTCCCACCTTTGGCAAACACACCTGGCTGCAATTTATTCACCTGCTGCTCATCATCTTCATTTGGGCTTACTGGGTGATGTTCTTCACTGGATCGTTGTACTTATCACAGTTAGTGTAGCCTCAGCTCTCTTTGTAATTCCTGAATCCCTCATCGTGCTATGCTGATTCTCTAATGTGTGTTTCCTCTCCTATGCAGACCCTCCTGGAACCCCTCCTGTTTCCTCTCAAACCCTGTCGAGCGAGCATGAGTGTGAGTGGACATCTGTGTAGAGTGAGTTTGGATGTGTGTTCCCTTCCCTGGATTCCCTGGAGCTCTCTTTCTTCCCACCCCCACCATATTTGCTGTCTACCTGTAAATAAACTCACTTAATTGCATTATTCAGAGTCCTGTGTTTGAATCCTCCCTGTTCGATCATGACATGATGTGTCAATCAAACACCAATAAAGCTGATGTGTATTCGTTATAGTCGTTTAAAAGTAGTTTAATCTTGGATTTGTGCCAATACTGGGATGATTTGTACATGGTCATATTGTATTTTTATATGTACAACATTTTTACAGCAAGACCTTAGAATTTACTTCGTTAAACAAGCTGGGCAAAATAAATTAAATACAATACACAAACCACTCTAAAAATTTATTGAAAGACTTGCTTGATCATTCAAAAAAAGACACGAGCACAAATCCGAAACCTGAATAAAAATAATTAACTGTGAAATATGTTACATGAATTCTAGGTATAGAACACTCTAGAGGCTAGTAAGTGGCAACATGACAAACTAAAACACTGGGAACATGAGTGAGAAAGAGTATTTTTTCAAAATTGGCACAAGCAGAGCTGATAAACAAGGTCCCCAAAATGGATTTTTGTTTTGGGGCAAGTTGACTTATTTCCACTTGTTGCTGCCTTGCATGGATATAAACCATTGTTAAAGAATACAACAGTGATACAGTTATATTTCATCAGCACGATATGTTCCTGGGGCAAGATGTTATTTAGAGTCTCAAGTGTGATTTCAAACTCTATTTGGTGCTCAAAACACTGCACGGGGGAAAGATGAATGAGACACGTCCTCAGTGTGTCCCCAAAGGTTGTATACAGGTGTCCCACATGCACTCTTTATCTGCATTACGGTTTCCTATTAACAGTTTCTCCCTGTGGATGTATTTATTATGATTATGTACATTGTAAGGGATTAATATTGAGGATAGGATTAAGCAGGAATCAGAAACCCAATTAAGCACCCCTTCATCTTTGCTAGCGGAGCTGTGTCTCTGTTTCACAGTGTGAGATCGCTTCTCCTGTTCGCTCAACACCTACTGCCCTCTATTTGTTCTGGCCCTCCTTCTACCAAACCCTCTGTCTCTGCATTTTAAATGTGCACACATCCGCTCTTGATCCGTTTCCTTTTCGTTTATCTATCCAGCTCCACCCATTTCCTCCTGCCTTCACCTTCATCCTGGTTTTCCTCTGATCTTTTCCTCCCACTGCCTTACTCTTCCTTTCAAATTTCATGTCTCTTTGAGGTAGACAGCAAATTTGCCATTTTGCCCCCAAACATACAACCCACACTATTAAACCACATCAATGATTCATTCCCGAACCGAAACTTCAATTACACTAGTAAAAGACTGCGGGAGAACATAGTGGTTCAACTGAGGGGTGAGCCAACAACGACTGCCAATTTGAGTAAGGGTGAGTGCTCTTCTGTGAGGAGAAATGGTTTATGTCTATGCATGTGTGTGTGTCAGTGTGTCATTGTGTGGCTGTGTGCAAATGTAATCCTAAGTAATCTGGCAGTACAAACCCAGGTAGCACAGAGGGTGCTGAAATGCTAGGAAGCTGTGTGTTAGTATTCCTGGCACAGCTCTAAAGGCATTAATATCACCTTTTAGCACAATATTCACAAACAAGTAGCAAGACAGTGACTCGAGAGGAGAAGAACGGTGGAGAAGAAAGAAAAGAAGAAAGAATACAACAGAAAAAATAAAGACAATCGATTGTAGCAAAGCTGGAAAGGCTGTAGGGAGTACACAAGTGTGGAGAAGTGCGAATGTTTACGTGAGATTTGGGCTTGGCATGCTTTGTGTCTTTGGAGTTGAAACAAATTAATGACATGAGTTCATTTCTCTGACTTCCTCTCACCCTCTGCTCTCTCCACTGTACAAAGACAGTGGTCTATGGAGAGAGACTTATCTAGAAGCAACAGAAGCACTCTGCATGTGTATGTACGCCCAGTGTGTGTGTCTGTGTGTGTGTGCCTCTATTTAAAAAGTGAGTGTGTCTGCGTTTGTAATCGTATATGTGTACAGTCTGGCAACATTCTGCACATGTCTGGCAAATCCACATAGTGTGTGTGTGTGGGTGTGTGCATGCGTGTTTCGTTCTGTGAATGCGTTTTCTTGGTTTATTTTAAGTCATGAATATATATTCTGATACATTTATATGTAAACTCATTGGACACTTTATTAGGTACACCTTGCAAATGTTAGGTTGCACCACCTTTTGTTTTCAGAACTGGCTTAACTCTTTGCGGCACAGGTTCAACAGGTTGCTGGAAACATTCCTCAGAGATTTTAGTCCATATTGACATGATAGCCTCACACACAGTTGCTGCAAATTTGTCAGAGGCACATCCATGATGAGAAGCTCCCATTTCACCACATCCTAAAGGTTCTCTATTGGATTGAGATGTGCTGATTGTGGAGGGAACTCATTGTCATGTTCAAGATACCAGAGATGATCTGAACTTTGTGAGTTTTATTCTACTGGAAGCAGCCGTCAGAGGATGGAGTTTAAATGAAAATAAACTAGTACTAAGGTACCAAAAGTGTGCCATGGTAATATACCCACATCATTACACCACCACTCTGGACCATTGATACAAATCAGAATGGAGCTGTGCTTTCTTGTTATTTACACCAAATTCTGGCCTTCCTACAGTAAATGGACTGGTTTTTATATTGTGCTTTACTACTCAGCTTAAGCACTCAAATCGCTTTATAGTACAAGTCTCATTCACGAATTCACACACACACGTTCAGGAATGTACTTTTTTTCTATGCCTAAGTGCTTTCTATCTAACATTGATATATTCATCAGATTCAGACTCTGATGAATGCACAGAGAAACTAGGATTCATCTTCTTCAAGGTTCGACGTGCTGGGCATTCAGAGAGGTTGTTCTGCATACCTTGGTTGTAACAAAAGGCTATTTGAGTAACTGTTGCCTCCCTATCAACTTGAAGCAGTCTGGCCATTTTTCTATGCCCTCTGGCATCAACAAGGCATTTTCACCCAGAAAACTGCCACTCACTGGATATTTTCTATCCAAATAAACACCAACAACTATAGCACATACAAAGTCACAGAAACAAAGTTT
Source organism: Aulonocara stuartgranti (assembly GCF_965226115.1). NCBI lineage: Eukaryota > Metazoa > Chordata > Actinopteri > Cichliformes > Cichlidae > Aulonocara > Aulonocara stuartgranti. The sequence goes on from NC_138955.1 coordinate 10,873,575, forward strand.
CTTCCCCATTCTGAGGAATGGTTTGAACTTCAGCAGGTTTTCTTGAGCGTGCCTGTCTGCCAAAGTGACTTGAGTTGCTCCCATGTGATTGACCGATTAGTTATTTATGTAAACAAGCAGTTGAACAGGTGTACTTAACAAAGTAGTGAGTGAATATATATGGAAAACACTAGATCTTTAAAAAGTCTAAATCTTTATCTTTAAAGCAGCTGAGATTTGCTGGTTGTTTTTTTTTTTTTTTTTCAAACATCTGGGTATTTCTGTATTGGTATGTCAGTGCTTTTGTTCACTCAGTCCACAGCTATGATTCATAATTAAACATTTCAGTATTTGTACCTAAGACCTATTTTCATTTAGCGTACGTGATTTAAAATGAATTTTTTATAATGCCAAATGTTTCTGATAACCTCTAGATTATAATTACTTCAGTGGGCTTTTTTAGACAAAAATGTAGAAACGGTAATGTTATGAAATACACTTACATGGAGTGTTCGCACTGCATTTGGGGCAAACAAATATTGCTTCCCTCAGGCTGAATTGTGAAAACGTTCCATGGAGATGCCTTAATTTTTTATCTAGTAACATCACTGAGACAAGACTTTATTTGTGCAACAATGTGGTTTCTGTCTAAATACCTGCAAAAACAGTGGCATTCACATCAGTGTTAACAAGGCTTTGTGATTATTGTTAATTAGCCAATACTAGCTAAAGTAAACAATGAACAAGACAATATTAGAGATCAGCATGATCAACTTTCTGTCCTTACCCAAGTCAGGAAGAAGATTTCTGTTGTTGTTTCATAAGAAATCCAAACAAGGAAATGCTCTTAAGTAGTAAATTATTTCATACTAAAAAGATTTTAATGATTAAATGTGAGATTGAAGTATGCAGAAGCAGAGTTTGAAAATACTTCAATTCATGCATATTTTACAAAAGGTGTACATTTTTTATACATATGAGCTGAGAACTGAATTACACTTGTTTTTGCATCACACTAAGTTTGCATTTCCCATTGTGCCTTCTGGTCTGCTATCCCTCTGTTCTTTTCCAAAGAGAATTTTGGCTGATCAGCAAATCAGAATACATTTGTGTCCTCTAAAAGACCTTGCACCCTCAGAAACAGAACAAAAGAAAAAGAAAAGAAAACACTCACTGTAGCTGTAGCTCTGCACAGAAATTGAATTCCAAAAATAATCACTTACTCCTGCAAATATAATCTAGAATCACAGTAAAGTGATATTCCGCCACACAAATATCAATCTTATCTTAAGCCAGCCTAATAAACTGTCATCTACGCTGCCACCAGTTTTTCATAACAAATCCCTCACCAACACCACAACTCATTAGCATCTTGCCTGAGGTTTTAAAAAAAAGGAGGAAAAAAAGGACATCTTCAGCCCTCCTGTGACAACAAATGTGGCTCAGTTTTCATGATCGAACTCACAAACACATTAAAACCCAGATCTTCAAGGTAAGAAGAATATTTATTTATTGTTGTTCATGAATTCTGAGTTTCCTCAGGATGACTAATGGCAGGATAGTAGTAGATTCAGTCAAGGACCATCTGTGGTGGAGAGCTGCACTGATTAGCCCAAATAGTCTCCCAACCTGCTGTGGGCATAAGCAGCTGCCAGAAAAACATACACACATGTATCCCGACTCAGTGTGACAGTGTGTGTTTAAGCTTGTATGTGTGTGTCTCTAAACATGTTAACACACATCAAAATCTGAGCATCTGTGTATTCAGGAGAGAAGAGATGTGTGGGAATGTGCGTTTTTCTTATGTGAATGTATGCATAGATGTGTGTAATTAAGTGTGTGTTTGTGTTGGCATCCGCTTAATCACCTCCCTGTGAGACACCGAGGGTTTGTACAGGTGATTGAGGTGAAGTGTTAATCAGGACCTCTGGAAAAGTTTCAGTGAATATATTTGTGCAAGACAGAGGAAATATGCACTCACTGCCCAGGTGAATTATTGTTTGTGCAGCTGCATGCATGAATATAAGTGATTAATATGTGCATAATATGCTGTTTTCCACATTAAATTCTGCAAGACTGCATTTGCACGTTGGTATCCACAAACACGTTTGTTCTTTAGCCTCTGTACTGTAAATCAAACCAATCTGGTTGTGTAAAACAGTCTCCTTCTAGAGGATTAGAAAGGCCTAATTTTCCTGCACTTTTGTTTCCTCCAAGGGTCTCAATTGACATTCAGAGAGGAGGGACTCAGTTCTAATTAGGTTGGCTGACACATTCCAAGATTCAACCAATCAATGATTCGCTAATGGGCTGTCAGTCAAATGACAAAGCCTGGGACAGGTCAGGGTCGCTAGAGGAATGCCTTAATTTCTCAGCAGAATGGGACAAAATAGGCCAAATAGGAATCCGGCCAATGAGGGCAATTACAGAAAATGATGAGGTCCAATAGTAGGACATGAGGCATAATGAGCCACGGGATGGTGGAGGGAGGGCTGCTGTGAGCTTTTTAATCATTTAAACTTTCCCAAGGTAGAAGTTTGAGCTTGCCTGCAGCTCTTTTTGCTTTTATGTTCTTTGCTGGTCTTTGATTTTCACAGCACGTTCAGATTAATGTCTCCAGCACATTACAAGCTCGCTGTTATCATAAACACCAACAGAAAGATACACGTGTATCAAGTGACATCTGCAGATTTTCTGGTGTCTTTTATCTCAGTTGATGCGTAACACCTGTTGCTGATGTACATAAAAGACAAAGACGAGACAGATGCCGTTTTGTAGTAGGCCAGGACTTGAAAAAGCTTGTTTGGTTTTGTTTCATCGCTGTCACGAGGAAGAAAGAAAATGTTTGAATTGGAAAGTGGATAAAAAGGTAGAATTAGCAGAATCCAAGGATGAATGTACCATAGAAATGACTGTATAATCTTCAGAGGAAGCTGTACTGCATTTGCTCAAAAACCGAGCAAGCTGTCAAAGAAAAGACACGTTTTGTGTCATCAATAATATGACACACAGATTGTTGGGTGCAAAATGCGATCAAGACTGCTGGCATTTATTGCATTCTTTCTTGCTTTGTCACAAACTGAGTTTGATTGGCTCCTGAAAGTTCCCATGGCAAATCCGGTCTTTGACAATTGGACATGACTGCATTATGAAAACATTAGTTCAGCAGAAATGAAATGTTAATTTAATTGTGACATTACTGGAGGGAAATGTTTGACAGCTCATAAGCAAGTGTGACAATTAAACACAAATGCTGCTGAAACAATAGTTACTTTGCATATTTTATTTAAATGTTCAAAGTACATTTTGGCTGCGTGAGAACAGAAGCAGCACTAATGTGTATTTTCATATTTATATTCGATTATATGTGAAAGGGAACACGCAGAGATTTACTCACCTGAAAAGTGCCTTTTGATAATAATTTCTTTTGTTTCTTTGCTCCAGAACTTTAATCTTGTAAAATCAATTCCCTCAACTTATCTAATATGCATGGGGGAGGGGGAGGGGGGGTAATCATAAAAGCTATAAAGTGATGGTACACAATCTATCATAGCAACAAAACACAGACATACAAAGTTAACAACTTCTAGGTGAACATAAAGGGTTCTTCACTGGACCCAGTAGACTTCATTTGCACATTAAATGCAACTATACAACACAAAATACTTTAGATCTAATTCATTATATTACAAAATAAAGAAAATACAAAGGTGGATGCACACCATTATATACATCATGTTACAGCACACAACTGACGGAGGGAGAAGCTGAACTTAATATGCAGATGTCAGAATGAATGAAAAGCTTAGAAATGCCTCCAACACCTTCATCCTCTTACCAAAAACATTAAAAAGAAAAAAGCAGAAAAACAGGGACAGGGAAATGCTAGGCAGGAGGAGGAGAAGTGACTAGTTGCAGCGCCACTTTGCTGAAAAAAGTAATGAATTTTTATGGGAAATGTGATCTTAATTTAGAGATGCACCAACACAGACCGACCGCAGGAAAATAGAGGCTACAGCAATCCTTTCAACCATGGTTTCATTTAAGTGGGATAATTAGGCTACAGCAGGCTTTAAGAATTAATTTGACAATGATATACAACACATAACGTTTGCTAACGCGTTTCTCCAGTTCAGTTGCTTATGCGGTGTCTGTAAAACATATAGGATCTGCCCTGAAAATGCTCCAATAAATAATGTTTCGATACGTCTATCTACTTTATCACACACTGCTATTAAAAGTCTGTTTGGTCTGAAATTCCACACTTTCTGTTTCTCTCTCTTAGAAAAAAAGCTTGTGTTTCTCAAGAAGCTTAATTTCTTAATTTTCATCATTATGCTCTTCATTTCATCATCATATTGTCTTTGATCCACAATATTTGCCCATTTTCATACAGTCTTTGCAGATCCATTTAAAAGTCTCAAAGTTGCATTTTATGACTGTTTCAACTGAGATTTACTATCTCTCAGATCGAAACAAATATAGAGCCAACTGTCTTTGATCAACCTGATAAGTGAGCAAAGTGTTTGTGCGTTTTCATTTCATGCCTGAGGGGTATGTGGGTAAATTACATTTTTCGCTCATTTACAGGCTAGAAAGATTAGCTATACCTTGCAACTGTTCAATTACAATTTCCTTAACTGTGGAAAAATAAATGTTCCCACTGTTTTCTCTCTAAGACAGATATTCCCCTGGCACAGCAGTATAGATTCAGCCCATATTGAACGTTGGTGGATCGGTTTCTCCACGGCGTGACCGAAAGTGGAAAAAAAGAAAACATCAGGCTGCAGAAGATGTACATGTTGAGTTCCACAGGTTAATGTCCCTCCTGGCTACAGTGAGCTGTGATAATAGGTAAGAGCTGTGCCCATTACTCCCATTGTCATAAGGGAGGCTGTACTGTGCTGAGCTGGCAGTGCTGGGTGCAGGGGATTACATTAATATAGGCCACTATGCCTCTCCCCAAGCGTTCGCAGCACTTTGCAATGTGTAGAGTGGGTGAGAAGAGGATGAAGAGGAGGGGAGAGTGGGGAGACACAGCTCACCTCAGAGTGGGAACACAGGCCAGCTGGGTAATAATGTGAGGTCTTGTATGAGGCTAATATGAGCTAATCTGTGTCTTCTATGATCTATTTCAATCTAATCAGTCACTTTTCCATGTAGGCCATTTGTCACTGCATTAACATGGGACTTGCTAATGAAGTTGACAACAGACTGGCACAGTTCCTGGCCATAACTGGCCCAATGTAATTATAGCTTCACAGAAGCACATCCGCTCCATCCAACTACTGCTACTCGTCCTTTCGTCTTAACAGTCTGAGCTCCTTTCACCTTTATCAACACACACACACCCACACAAGTGACAACAGCCCTTAACAGTATTTATGGTATTAAATTCTTCTTTGCTGTTTAGGATATTGCTCAGGATGCTCTAATTTACAATACAAGGTCAAGTAAACATCCCTTAAAATCTTTGCTGCCCTTCAGTGGAAGTGGAAGCTAGCTTTAAATAGAGCAACGACAGTATGACCACTTTATAAAGTAGATGTGGGAATGTGTTAGTTGTTAGTTTTTTGTATAGGAAAGAGATATGGAAAACATCTGCTTTAATTTAGAACCATATCTCTGACTACCTGCTAAATAAAAGACCATTATTAAGTCTCATTTAAAGACAGTCTTTGCCAACTCCCAAGAAAGATATTTGGGACCTTAAGCATTGAATTTGTCACCCTTTCACAACCAGCTGCTAACATTTGGTGAGCGCCAATCATTTGGAAGCTTGCAAATGGAAATAAGTTGATCTGTTGAACCAAAACAATAAAAGTTCAGGCTGTAAAACCAAAGCAATGAACTGAAATACATTTGTATGCATTGTACATGTAATAAAATCTTTTGATACAGGTTATATTTCTATTTGTTGGCCATGATTAACAATTGTTAAAACTTCACAGCCCTTGTGAATATAAAATCTCTCCTCGGCACAGCTTTGAAAACTCATAATAGTGCTTTGGATGTGTACTGCACCAAAGCTCCAGCTGTGTTTTATTTTCAGCTTTACTGTAAGACATTCATTAGTGCTCAAGAAGCTCTGATCAGCCAATGTTGACAAGAGCAATTACATTACAATTTGACCATCAAGCATAACAACATGTCATTCATGTACTGTACACCATAAACCTGACAAAACTTGATTGCAGGGTCACTCTTTGTCTCACTTAATCACTGACTCACTCAAACACTTAATCACTCTTTTTTCTCCACTTCATTCCATTTTCTCCTCTTCTTTTGTCCTGTCTTCATTTTCATCCTCCTTCCATCTTACTTTTTCTCTCTGTTCTTCATCTCTGCCCACATTTTATAGCCTCCTATTTTTAATGTACTTTTAATTTACTGTTCTCTTTTCCTTCTTGCCTGTTTTTCCTTTATTCACTCACTCACCACCTTTTCTACATCTGTTCTTTTACCTGCAACCCTAATCCGTCCTTGTCACTTGTCACTTGTATCTGGCTTCCTTTTGTCCTGCTTGCCTCCAACACCTTTGCCAGCTCCTTACTCCTCGTATACCTCTGTGTCCTGGTCTCACTCCCTCTAATGATACACTCTTTTGCTTACTTTTCTGTTTGTTTTTTCCCTTTACTTTCATTTGCTTTTGCTGTTTCTCCCTTCCTTTCCCTTTTACTCCCCCTCTTCCCCAGTCAGCCCTTGCTATATATTTCTCAATGCCTCTCTGTGTCTCTTCTTCTCTCTACTCACTCTGAGCGATGGCTCTATTGATTCTTTCTGTGATGATATTGCCCAAGGACAACCATGGGGCAGAAAACCTTTTTAACTTACCTGAGTGTCTGTGTGTGTTTAGTATCTGTGTATGCATGTGTGTATGTGCAACCAGAGGCAAGTTTAACTTTTAGGAGTCATCACTAATCACATGTCACAAAACAGCCTCTAGCCTTCATGGGTCCACTCTGTGTGTGTTGTGCAGGTTTTAAGGCCCGCTGAGTGTATGCAGGTATTAGTGTGTTTTCATACAGATGAAAGAAGTTGTAGAAGTGAAAAGTTTTCTCTTCTAATTTTTCAAATCTCATGTTGGGGTGTGGCCACAAATCACCAACTGGCTTCATGGCCACACATCAAAAGCTATCAGTCTGTGTTTGTGATAATTTCTCTCTACTCTCCAAACTCTTGGAAAGCCTTCCGTACTGTTGGCTTCCACAACAGGTGGATGACTGCCCTCATAGATGCAGATGCTTCTCAAGCAGCCAGATTGTGCCTGTGAGCCTCCTGCAATCAGGATAACACACGCTAAGTCACATGCAGGCATGCACACTGATACTAAGGCATGATACATATTGCAATGACAAAGCTCAAAGGAAGGACATAGAGAGGAGGACCACAGATGGCTACTTCAATGTCATCTAAATTTCCACATTTATAACATAAGTTTGGGAATATACAGTGCAAAAGTCTTGACCATCCTTCAGTTCTTTATATTTTGCTTCCAAGGAGTGTTTTTGAGCAGTAGTTCTCCTGACTTCCTGAAGGTCTCTTAAAAATTTTATTCAGACATCGGCTGGTTTTTTGTTTATTCTGTCTTTGTACCTGATCATTTTCTGATGAATGAACTTAACACTGACTTGCGAATCATTCGAGCATAAAAAAGACACCTAGACACCTATCTGCACATAACAGGCAGCTTAGTAAAGAACCACTTTTAAATAGTTTCTTTAGACACTTTGTTATTAGCAACCTGTTGTTATTTATTCTCGTGTCTTAATCTATAAAAAAAAAATACCAAAGATAATGTAGGTTGACAGGCATAAAACAGTATTTTTGTATTTTGCCCTAAACTTGCCATATCTGGGCATCATGTACAGTGTGTCTTTAAAACATTCCGCAAACTAGACAAGTGGAGGATAAAAGAAGAAGTGGCAGGCCTAAAAATCTGTCTACAGCAGATGAACAATATCTGAAAGCCATGTCCTTAAATCTGACACAGACCTGAGAGATGCATCTGGCTCTTCTGGTGAGCCATCTACAGTTCATCAAAGCCTCATCAGAAATGGTCTCAGTGAACGGGTGGTTGTCAAGAAGCCATTCTTAAGAAAGGGAAACAGGGAGAAAGGCTGAAGTATGTCAAATTACACAAAAACTGGACTGAATATCAGTGGCAACAGGTCTTATGGAGGGATGAATCCAGATTTAACATTTTTTGCTCAAATCGTAGGAGGTCAGAAGAGAGATACAGCAGTGAGTGTCTACAACCAGATGTAAAAGACGATGGAAGAAAATGCCCTTCAAGAAGCCCAGAGAACTATGCCTGAAGACTACTCAAAGAAATTACAACAAAGCTGAACGTTCAGGCTCTGTTGAAGAGTATGGTGATACCAAAAGTTGGCTTTTAAACTCATTAAAATTGTGGAAAATGTATTTTTGTCTTATGTACCAAATTCCCATGTATATTTATACATGGTTCAATAAATCAGTGCACCAATTTCCCATTTTCCTAACAAAATATAAAGAAAAATAAAGAAATTGAAGATTGTTGTAGGACAACTTCCTCTTGGATAAGCAACATGTTAGGGTGTGTATACATAAGTGAAAGAAGAACTGTGGTCTAAAGCAAAGAATGCACACAAAAAAACAATCCAACAACCCAAATACGACTTTTTAAAATACTAAGCCTTACCATCACAACCATACACACATGTGCAGATGATAGCATCAGATCAAGATACGAAAAGACGCCAGAGATGGAACAAACAGTAAAAAAAAGCAGTGTGCAGACTGACTTTTTTTCTCCCTTGGTGTACATTTATTTAAGTTCCCTGACATTTTGAGCTGCGCAGCAGATATTTATTCAATCCACTGAAAATGAATCTGCTGCGGTGGCTATTGTAGAAATTCCGCCTTCCGTGCAACTATCCCGCATTAGTACTGCAGGATAGCTACAAGGAAGCAATTTGTTTTGGTTACTGTATTCCCTCTAAGTACAGCAGTGGTGCGGAAAGCATCTAAAATGTGCCTCCCACAGTTCATCTGTATTCATCCCCATGGGCTGCATTTAATTCAGTAGCATTATTTCGACGTGTAAAGTAACTATCCATAAACCTCAAAACTAATTGAAAACATTCAGTAAATATGCTGAATAAGCAAGAATAAACTCATCTCTCACCACCACTGTAAGTTAAGAACATGAAATAGGAATACGTAGCAAAATCGAATCTCTATGAAATAACTATTCACATTGCATGACTAATTGTGCATGCTCAGTACCCATATCACCTGGAAATTTGTTGTGAGACATTATTTCGCTTGAGAGCTTCCATTTGATTGATAAGCTTTCACAGCAAACGGATCACTTGTTGAAAAAGGGGAAATAGTTTTCTCGTTAATCCATCGGCATTAATGTTTTGACTGTAGAGTGCACCAGTGGTGTTTCAGTGGAAGTGGTAAAAATCATAGCGTTGACCACTGAGCAGTTCTGCCTCACATGGACCAAGCTTGTATCTACAGTAGTGAAGAGTGCCAGGGGAGTCACATCATAATTAATTGAGTTAATTGCCTTTCAGACAGAAATTCAATCATTATTTACCAACTCCTTCAGGAGATTTGAAGCAAAAAAGTATTTTTTTTTCCCCGGAAGCCACCAATGACTCTCCCATTCACCTCTCTAGTGTTCGCTCAATAATTTCCATTGTTTGAGATTGTGGATTATTCATTCTAATATAATACGATGACCTTTTCTTTGTTCAAATCCCTTCTTTAAGTTATTTCCTACAAAAGTGCGTGAGCCGTTTGAAAGCCATGCCAGTTTTTATGCATAATACAATATGTTGCAACATAAACATTTGTTTGCATGCTGTTGCTTAAAGATAAACGTGGACGACCCAAGTTATGTTTAATTTGTAAACCCCCCCTGAGATATGGTGTACTATAATTGCTCTGAACCACGGGCGGTTTGGCTATTTTTCCAAGATAAGATAACACGGTGCAAGCTCTAATGGAATTCCCGCTGAGAGAGTGAGACAGAGTGCGAGGGGGAGAGAGAGAGAAATCGGAATATGTGTGATGAGGGGAAAACCCTTACTCTTTACCTCATTCATGCTGTGGCTGTTACTCGCCCACACAAAGTGCATACGCACATTCTCGAGTATGTTCCTACGTTCATTCATGCTTCATCACAAACACATATGGCCACGCACACTACAAAGCACACGCGTATGCATGGCTGAGCACACGTATATGCACTCGTGCTGTTCTAACCCAATAACACAAAGTGAGAGCTTGCATAAATTGTTGTCAGTGGTGGCAGCTTGTCCCGTGAAGGTCAAAGAACTGTTTTTCAGTGAGCCTGCCGTTTGACAGATCCCTGCTTTCGCCATCTACATCTGTGCACAGCCCGACTCTTCCTCTTTGTCTTCCTATTCATTTATCTTCCTTCATCTTCACGTTCTTAAAAAAAATTCTCCTTCCTTCTGCTTTTCATTCATTTACCTTGTCACTTTCCTTTCATTCATTCATCCATTTTCAGTCCCAGCATTTTTCTTATTCTTCCTTCATGTTTTGGTTTCTTCAAAAAAAAACAAACCCATCCTCCTTCTTCACTCTGTCTTCTTTTTTGGTTTTCTGAACCTCACTCCTTTATAGTTTCTCTCTTTGAGCCATAACAAACTTCTGATCACCGTAACCTCTCTCATTGCTGATAGAGTCCGTGATTGTTTCCTGGTTTTCTGTCCCTTTCCGTCACACTCTTTCTCTTTATGACCAACAGGCAGCACAACCAGGGATGTCAGGGTTTATCTCTAATGATGAAATGGAGGCCAACAAAAAACAGGTTTGAGCAGCTCAATGGCATGGGCTACATCCTATCGCTACTACTGTCTCTCTCTTTCCTCTTCCCTTTTTATATTATATCTCAGTATTTGCTACTGTCTGTATGTGTGTGATCTGAGGATGCTCTGTGTGTATGTCTATCAAACACAGAGCTAATTGAGGTCATTGGTGGTGCACATGCTGAAACAGGGAGATGGAAAAAAAAATCCACAGCTTTGAACCTTCTCTCTGCTCAGCACCCTGCCAAAAAATCTCCCCCCCTCTCTCTGCCCCTCTCCCTCTCATCATACACTACATTATACACACTGGTTAATACACACATAAACAGAAAGGCACACATGTTTAATTTGTGACCAAACAGAAGCTTTTAATCCTCAGATTTCAGTGAGGCTGTGCATATGCGCTTACAGTGGATGTGTGCATATGTGTATATGTCTGGCTTTGTAAATGAGTACGAGGGTTTGGAAGTAACTCCTTTGAGGTATGGTTTGAAATGAAAATACGTCAGAGAAGGTCTACATCCTCTGTTAACCTCGGGGTGTTTCTGTCCTTCTGCTGATGTCAATAACCACACAGACACAGTTCCAATAAGACCTCTGCACCCGCCAGTGCAGTGGGGCAGCTGATGGTGACTGATAACTCACTGAGGTGTGGGTATAAACTGTCAGAGTTCATTTAAAGACCAGTGCTTTTATTCAACCCAAAGTGCTTTGGAAATCACCTGGGACGATTCTAAATAAGGCCCCGCGTTTAAAAACACAAACATACACCCATACACCTAGCAGGAAGACAAAGAGCACCATCTCTTTGCTACAGCTGAAGAATACACGTTTTCAATCAAATGTTAAAGCAACGAGAAACCCGGACCACACCAACACCCGTAGATGCCAGTCCCATGCCACCCCATTAAACTGTTTATCTCAAATTTACAGCTCGCCTTTCAAACATTTGGAACAAAAGGCACATCTGAAAGCAGATTATTTGAAAAAGAAACTCAAACAGGACAAATAGTATCGTCAACCTTACAAGTCTCCATCCTCCTCCTTATATTTCATTTGTTACTGATTCAGAGTTTTAAGTAAGCTGATTCTGTTTCTTTCAAAAACTCGTAATTTCTTTCTTTTCTCCATATGTCTTGATTTTTGCATGCATTTCTTTTCCCTTTAGACACTTTTTGTCGAGGGGCTAAATAATTTGAGTACAGTCAGCTTACTCAAGAAACCAGTCTGATATGGTTTGAGATCTGTGACATGACGTGCTATCCTGATGGCAGCTGTCTTTAGAAGATTTGTGCAATGTAATCATAAGGGGGTGCACCTGGTCAGAAGCAATGCTCAGGTAGGTTATGTGCTTTTAGTTCTAAGAGGCCACACTACCACCTACTATCATCTCCATCATACTGAACTGCTGATATAAAGCAGGATGCATCCATCTTGTTGTTTACACCAAATTCTGACCCTATCCAAATGTCACAGCAGAAATTGAGACTCATCAGATCAGGCAATGTTTTCACATTTTTCTGTTGTCTATTTTTGGGTTAGCCTGTGAAAACTGTACCCTCAGTTTCTCATTCTTAGTTGACAGGATTGGCACCCACAGGAGTGGCATTAACAAGGCATTTTTTACCCAGAGAGCTGCTGTTCACTGGATATTTTCCCTTTTTTCGACTATTCACTATAAACCTCAAAGATGGCAGTGCAGAAAAATCCCAGCAGATCAGGAGTTTCTGAAACACTTAGACCAGCCCACCTGGCACCAACATCCACACCATGTTCAAAACCCCTTAAATCACCCATTCTACTGTCTGTTTGAACAGGTGTACCTAACAAAGTGGCCGGTGAGTATATTTCCACTGAGAATTCCCCCCACTCCCACTGAAGCCTTTGAAGTGCTCTGAATACAGAATGTATGAATTGGAACAACCAGGGGGAAAAAAGATTAAAAAAAAAAAAGATACCCAGGGACAAGCCTACATTACCGATTCATCACCTCCATGCACTCCTGCATTATTTCTTATGTATGAGACAATTTACCCCATCGATTAACAGTCAGTCTACAGAAGCACAAAATGTTTGGGGCAGACAGGGTCACAGGGTATGAACTCACCAAGGGCTGAGAGGAGAAATGAGAGCGTAAACTGCTGTCGCCGACGGCACATGGCGCCACCCGGAACAATGATAAGCATTCATCATACAAGAGTTGCATTAATTCTAACCATTTATAATTAAGCGCTAAAATGACAAGCACTGAATAACGATCATATGTTCTACCACCTATTTATAAGTCAAGGTCAACGTTTTGAAAAGAGCAGGAAGATTGTGTTATCAGTGGCCTAATATTCCTCATATCACTATCCTCACTATGACATACTACAGTGATTATCAATAAAATCATAATCAATTTCCAGGCATCAAGCCAGCTGGAATATGTTTATAATGCATCTTTACTATCACACAGAGACAGAATGATGGCCTGCTGGGTGTTTTTGCATCACATAGCAAACAGAGCTGGTTATTGATCCACTCATGTCAACTCACTCACTCAAAAAAAAAGAAAAAAGATACAAAAGTAGCAACTAATGAGAAACGTGATTCAATCCTGGTAAATCTAATATGGGGATCCGTCTTGACAATGAAAAAAATTGTTTGTCATCTAAACAGAATTGAAAAGCATTAAGATAATTGCGCCGGGGTGTATGATATTACTGAAGAGGAGATGAATTTATATGAATTCAGAAACGCTTTGTATTTCATTCATGCGTCTTCTTCTGTGTTGGACCCAATTCACAGCTTGACTTAAAGAGAATCAATAATCCTGCGATGGAAATTTCGACATCAAAGGAATTTCTCCAACTGTAAGAATGTAAAGCAGATAAAGTAGACGGTCTCACACTTACCAATGAAGCGATGCAATTACCTCCTGCTGTTTAGAAACTGTTGCAGACCCTTTTAGACGTAGTTTATTTACCACCGGCAAGTGTTTCTAAAATTACAGTGTTACAGACAATGATTCTTGTTGCTGCATTCACTTGCGTTGTTAATGCAACTTGTCCGGTTTTACCAGTGACAGCTTAGCTAAGCCAAGAAGGTAAGTTTGTTCAGTTCCCCTAATCCTCCGAGAATAATGTCACTTGGGTCTTAGATGAAACTGTGTAGTAAATAATTTGAAAAGAACAAGGAACACGATTTACAAGGGCATAGTAAATAACTTTTATACAGGAGCTGATTGTCCTGAAATACCATAAAAGCAAACTCATCATCTAAAATCATCTAAAAGCCATATAATGTGCTTACAGCCAATGCTGCCTCATTTCTCTGCAGTCCCTGTTCCCCATTAGATTATGAAAGATTCTCTCCTCTCCTCTCCTCTCCTCTCCTCTCTTCGACTTTTCTTGATAAGATCTTTACATTTCCGGAAAGACCAGCCAGTTAGTTTATAGCTTAGCATAAAGATAAAGCAAAACAGCTTAGCTGGCCATAGTGAGTAAAAGTCACCTACCAATAACAGCAACAATTAAAGCTCATTAAGTAACAAATTATATCTCATTTGTTTGATTGATAAAACAACAAACTATAAAAATTATTTTTTTGGTTTTATGTGACAGCACACCACTGACCTCCTTGAGTAAACTAGTCTAAAGGGGATACAGATCATTTACTGTCAGTAAACGTGTTAAAAAAATATCATTTAGGCGTTATTTAGCTTTATGGATATCCTTTGAACCATGTTGTTGTTTAAAATATACTTAATACATACATAATACAGTAAAACATACTAAATTTCCTTAGGGATTATTAGAGTATTCTGATTCTTAAACCAAGAAAAGTGTGATACAAAATGATGTTAAGGGGTTAGTTTTATGACATAGATCAGGTTAAAATAGATTGGAGCACATTTTAGCAGCTTACAATAAAGCAGGACAGAGTAGAGTACAGCTCTGTGTCTTCACTTCTTTAAGGAAACATTTACACTACTTAAAGCCGCATTTCGAGGTTGGTGTTGTTTCTTTACACTAATTATTGTAATAGAGGCACAAAATATATTTAAGTATCAACTCAGTCAGAAAATATATGTTACTTCTTAATGATTAAATCATTAGGTGACAAAACAAAAAGGATAATGAGACTGTAGACCCCCTGGGGCATTTGATGCACAGTAAGGTTGAACATCCTTTTCTTTTAAACCGCATGGCTGGTGCAGTTAAGAGTCTTTTCACATAATTTTGCTGCTGTGGAATCAAGACAGCTAATGGTGGAACTGCCCTTTTCTAACTTTTATGCTAAACATTTTCCCCAAGTTCTCCAGACTAAACAAAATGTAATTTGGTGTCTTCATGCTCTGCATGTTTCTGCAAAGTGAGAAGAAAGAATACAACTAACAGGCAATACAATATACATAATAGAATAAATTTAAATTATGACATAATAATATACTGAGTAAGTAAAAACAGTTACGGAGCGCAGCATAAACTAGGATTATAATACAAAATGTAAAATCTGTAAACTGACACCAATTATTTGATATTTGATACCATGTTTTTTTCAGTTTACTGACAAAACATCATATTTTTTTGCCTTTAAGGCCATATTTTAGTGCAGGTGCAGGGACAGTATAGGATGAGCCCCTGAATGTGGTCAGAAAAGTCTGATACAGCAACAGAGAGCTAAGATAAAGCAGATCCCCAGCCTTCTGAATACCTCAGCCTATCAGCACTGCTGACAAAACACATGGCGATGGCACATAATGAATATTGATGCATGTGTATGCACATTACCACACATCCACATCTTGGTATCATAAAGAAAGGCAAGGATAGGCGTGCCCATGGATGAACACATATGTACATGCGCGCACACACACACATGCACACAGGCCAACAGAGGATAAGCAGTTGATGACCCTCAGCTAGCTCTTCTTATCAGTCTAAGCTGGTCTTGGCTTAAGGATAAGCAAAAGGAAACGACTGGAAGGGACACTTTGGATAGATATAGAAATATTGTAATGCAGAATATCTGTGGCTCTAAGTGATTAACTTTGCTATTTCAATAGTGCCGTAGAGCTTCCTCCTACACACCCGGTGTTAAACATTTGTGACTTGATCCGGGGGACTGGCTGTCTGTGCATGGTGTGGCATATATAGACATGTTATATATTACACCTATAAAGCTCTGGAGAGTATTTTACTCACAATCACACTTTTTATTACAACATACTGAAAAGGAAGTAGTCAAGAGCTTTTTTGGCCCTTGAGGTTTAAATTTTTCGTTTGTGTATTAAATTTGCCAAAGACAGATCAGCCAGTGGATTGAATCAGAGGAGTAAAAACTGTCCTCGAATTTCTCAGCCACTTAAATCCCACACGAGCAGAACTCGCCAAAGCATCACACTCATTTCAGCAGCCACTAGTGAACTTGCAAATCCCCTTTCTTCTGCTTCTTGCAGCTTAGGGCTGCAGAGCAAGCCGAGTGGCGGGCAACAGCACAAGCCTTTGAGGTATTCAAACACACACATACATGACTGGAAACATGAAACAGCCTCTGTTGTAGTCCACTGACAGGTAGGGGTGTGCATTTTTAGGTGTATTTTTGTGTTAGTTCTAGAGTGTACCCATTGTATGTACTTACACTACTTACACAAACATATGCATATGCATACGTCTGCATGTGTAAATGCATAAGAGTCTATACATTCAATGGAAAGAGCTATTGTGTGAGACTTCAGCACCATTTCCTGGTGCCTGCTCAGCGCTGATAAGGACACGATCCTCTCGAGACTTAAATGCACTGCAAATTGAAGAGACAATTAGTGCTTTGTTGTTTTACAATCAATAAAGTTGCTGCACCACAGTTAAAACAGAGAAGTCTATTGAATGAGCAAGATGATAGGTCACTTTTGTCACAGTGGCCACTTATACAAATGCCTTTATAACAGGTCTGCCAAGCCACAATTGAGCTGATTTTTAACTAAATTGTGTATTCCTCTGCCACTCAGTAATTTATGAGCTTCAAACTGGCAACGTGAGGCCTGATTTATCCCCTACTAGCTTGAATATCCAGCATTAATCTCCGGTGCTGGACAGTCTCCCAAGTCTCATTAATTGTCAGCACTTGCCACCTCTCTGCACACTTTTATAACAGATCACCCCAGCTGCTTTCTGTTGTTCTGAGAAACAAACAGACACATTGGTCATTGTAGTTGCACTGGATCAGTGACCAATCCATCTCCTATCTCTCAAATAATTGCTCTCTCAATTTATTCAGCCAGAGTGAAGCCCCAAAGAGCGAAGGCCCGTTACTCCTGTCTACCTTTCCTCTGTTTGTCTCCTTATGATCCCCCAGGCCAAGTTCAAACTGTGAATTACTAAAGTCCTTGAGAAAGCCTGATTCAGAGAATTCAGTGTCAGCTGCACAGCCCTCCTGCGTGCCATTGTGATCCTTGGCCCGTCCATCTATTACTCCCCTTTAGACAACTCCACCTCTGCTCCCTTCCCTCCTCCTCACCAGCACTTCTGATACTAAATCACTTCCAATAGTTATCTCAGCCTGCAGGAGGCAAGGAGAAGAAAGGAGCAAAATTAATTTAAACTAAAAACAAAAACTATTATGTCAGCTGCACACAAGAGAGAGAAATGTTGATTTCAAGCATTTCATGATTAGACTTCACCTGTTCCTAAAAGAAAAACTGCTGTTTATAGGCTATAATTCAGTGAGGATTATCATCTCAACATCAGATAACTTTTCTATCGGATAATAGGTGGTTTGTTGTTGTTGACAACTGCTAATTAATGTGCTATTTTGTTAAATACAATTTAAGGAGTACTTTACCCAGGATAATAAAATTATTAGTTACAAACTTTGATGGCTTATCTAAAAATACATCCACTTTCTACATGTAATGATTTTTGATTTCTGAGTGTTTGTGATGGGCGGTCCATTTAAGAGAGAAAAACGTAAAGAACAGAGCAAAGAGGACAGTGAAGAATCAGAACCGATGCTCATTTTAAATTCTGCCTTGACCACTGGGTTTTCACTCATTCCTCCTCTCTGCAGCAGTTTGACAGACAAGCCTCTGCAATTGTATAAAGGTGTAGCGAAATGTGTCATCCGTCTTTCCTGGTGGACCAATGTCAGCCTCAGTCTCATATGAGATGCTGTTTGTGTGACAAACGGCCCTGAGGCGTGCCAGCTAGAACAGATCAGGGGCAGAGGGAGGGATGCGGGCCATTTTGATATTAGGTTGATGGAGACACTGCTCTGGTTTTCCACACGGAGGGCCCACAGCCAGATTTCTTCTTCTGAGAAATGAATTAAGCTCAATCCCCCATACACAGGAGACGGGAGGTTTACAGAACTGAACAGAATCAAAGCAAAAAATCTTGCAGGTGTTGTTTTTTTGCACAAAAATTGATTGATGAGGTGTGAGATAAAAATTTTCTTTGGCAGGTTTACTCAGGCTCATTTTAAAATTATATTATCGGAGCTCCACGCTGTATTGTGTGGTATTTGCCTTGAGTCTAGTCTATTTCACATAGGACCTGGCTGCCAACTCTGTATATATGTGTGTTTCTAATCTGTATTTATCCAAGGAGGGTTTGCTCAGCACTTAGGCTCTTTATGCAGTAACACTCTGCTTCACATTTATTTAGCCAGTTAAAAACATTCATATCTAGGCAGTTTCAAGAACACTTAGAGTTGTAACATGTCAGCTGCTTAACTGTTTCAAATAACGCAAAAAGGGAATATGCATCTGATATATGCTTCAGGACATTTTGATAGTAATTGTTAAGGGAAAAGGAGAGTGTTTATTTTCTATTTTTCGCTGCCTGGGTATCCTAGCTTGCCTTGCAATCTCAAGCGGCAACTTTTCAAATTCAAAAACATTCAAGATCTGACATTATGCAATGACTGCAGTCACTTCGGGACAGGCCCAAAGGAAGTGATTATTATTGGCTGGAACTTGGTGACAAAGCTGGTGTGATCTTAAAGCGTGTGGTGGAAAAAGTCATTAGGATTAAAAGACCCAATCAGATGCTAATCATCTGATCTTAGGGGACAAAATGGGGCCTTGTTTGTCTGCTACAGTTGAAGCCACACAAATAAGACAGGAAGGAAGAGGAAATGAGCTACACGTGCACAAACTCTATGCACACACACACCCCAACAGCATAAGAGGGCAGGTGTACTAGATGCCCTGCCATGGCTGACTGACTAGCTGACTGGCAAGGTCACACCGATTTGGGATGAGTATGCTGGGCATCACTGAACCCAGCACTGACAGGGGGAAGGCTGCACGTGCATGCTCGCAAGCACCCACACGAGCCTGTGGGGATTTCTCCGGCTCTCTATCAGACACACACACACACACGCACACACACACACACACACACACACACACACACACACACACACACACAGTCACTTCTAAACACAAACAAGCAAAGACATACACACACAGAAATGCATGAGGGCAAAGAAGCCTCCATGATTAAATTGGTTTATTTAAGAGGGAGAAAGCAGGGTTGGCAGTCAGGGAGCAAAGGCAGATAGGGGGTAAATACATTTAAATGCATTTGTAGGGTTTTATGAACGGGGGGCTGGGGGGGGGGGACGGACAAATAAATTCAAGTTTTTAAGGATTGAGGTAGGATAAAATAGGCAGAGGAACATAAGACGTGACTAATGAAATAAATACTTGCAAAATCTGCACATACAATATGCATAGGACTCATGTCCTATGTTTGTGCACGCTACAAATTAAAGCGCTACATGTACACATGTGCACACAGACATATAGGGAAATTGTTGGAGACAAGCTGGTGGTTAAGGCTGGCGCAGATCCCAACTGCCTCTTTGACAGGCAGCTAAACCGCATTAGCTGAAACAATGGAGCACTCAATCTTATCCACGTTCCCCAGAGAGTCCCAGATAGGGGTAGAGGGGTGAAAGGAAGGAGATTTAGCCGACTTTACATGGGGGGTAGAGGGTGAGGGTGCTTGGGCTTTAGCATGACCCCTTTTCCACACTCCTGTCTGTCAGCTGGTAATTGAGGAATAGCAAAGTATAGGCCGGTGCCTGAGTCAGTGGATAAGTAATGATCTTCTTGGGTCATTGACCTCCGTTCATTATAGTTAATCTTATCTGAAAAATAAATAATGAAATTCACCTATGAGGCCACACTGAAGTGGATCAGTACTCTTGACAATGCGTCAGCACTCATACTAAAAAGTGTCAATTCCTGCCTGTTTGAAGGATACCAAAAATATAAAGCAGCTGTGTGAAGGACACAGCTGCTTTATATAAAGTGTGTCTGATACTGAATTTTATGGGCAATGTCAATACCATTTTTTTTTTCAGGATTGAAACATTCAGAAACTCCTAGAAATATATACCAATATAATATTCCACCGTTGTTGATGCCGATTTCCCATGAACACATTGCTTGTCTCACTGTCAGCATCTGGTTATCTTACTATAATGGACAAACTGCTTATGATTGCACAATTTCTGTCACGGACCCGGTTCCGGGGACTCGGGGTTCGTGAACAGTGTGGACCTTTATTGTTATTAGTGTATTGGATGTATGTTTGCTGCACTGTGCTCTTGTGTGTGTGTGTGTGTGTGTGTGTGTGTGTGGCTGGAGGATGAAGGACAGCCACCTGCAGGCCTGATGGGTGTGGCCCTGCCAGCTGCTGGTCACGCCTAGCTTACCACACACCTGCTTCTGATCAGGATCGTCGGGGGAGCTACTTAACAGAGCGATGGAGCTTCCTCCGGCGCAGGATCGTTGAGTTAGACTCCATGTCAGTGTTTCTAGTGTTGTTAAAGTGTATGCCTGCCGGAGTTGGTGCCATAACGGCTGTGTCTGTGTTTTTCCCCAGGAGGACAGCGGAACACAGGACTGCAAGACACACGGGGTGTGTGAAGGCACAGGGGCAGAGAGCACGGGATACCAGCACTTGGGAGAAGACACGTCACGGGAGTCGAGGGAGCACTTTTGGAGATTTAATGTGTGGTGTACAATTACCTCACTGTAAATAAACCCACTGTTCATTCCATTAAGTCTGCGTTTTGGGTCCTTTCTCCTACATCCCCCACGGTCTGCCAGCCAGACCGTGACAATTTCTTAACTACTCCAATGATCTTTTCCGGTATACCTTTCTGTCGCTGCGATATTTAAAATAAAGGTAGAGGTGTTAAGGTGTAGAGGTCTCCTCATGAAAACAAAGAACTTTAATTACTTATCCAAACCTCAATCTAGATTTTTTACACTATTTTTTCTTCCAATTTTGTTTTTTAATAATCATATTGCTATACTTCTAAAATGGAAAATGTGACATTAGCAGGCGTTTGGAGTTTTGTGTTTAAACCGATCGAATGAAGCTCTCCTTTTAGATTAGTTTTGGTGCCTCAAAGCACAGGAAAAAATCTTTAGCTACTAAATGGTCCATAAAGTTAAATGGTCAGTGTGCTAACTGTCATTTGGTGCAGGGCATGTAGTATATGGTGGAAAACAGCCAACTGCTGTTCTGGGAAAAGGGTTATGAGAGCAGTGAGAAAAGTAATGTTTAGGGATATAACACCAAAGAAATTAGTTAATGACACGCAAATGATAGCCGGAATTCACTGTACGATTATTTTTGATTAATGTGTTAAAATTTTCCATTTTAGAAGATATAAATCTGGGCTTACTTGATTTGTGAATTCAGTCACCCATACATTCACTGAGCTGGTGCGTAAGCTAGCTCAACTTAAAGAATGAAAGCAGCTAGCTAGCATGGCTCTGCCTGCAGCTTCCTTTAAAGTAGGAAAATGTAAGTGCTTTAGCTCATTTAGATGATTTAAGGTTCTGGGGAAACTTACTGTATATGCTGGAACAATTTCTTAACCAGTGACAGATAGGACTTTTTATGGCACTATTCCAACAGTCTGTCATCACAATAATTTTGCCAGGAGTGTTACCATCATGCTTCTGTTTATCTGCACACAGTACAGATATATATGCCATGCTTAAAACCTGCCTGCAGTCACAAATTGTTGCTCGGACTAAGTCAGACATGTCCTGACTTCTGGACCTCATTTAACACACAGAGTCGAACTATCCCTTTAACTGGTCTAACGTAATCCTGTGGTTCACATATGGCCCAACTTCAACTCAGTCCACTACTGCAGAGCCTCTCATCAAAATGATTTACGAGTCACAACATGGCTCCTTCTCCCTATATCTCTCCATCTCTCTCTCTTTCTGTCTCACTGCCCAACACATTCCCATCTCCTATATTAGATAATGCACAGCCCACCGTGTAAAGAGCAATAGATTATTCTATTCCTGGTGACAACAGGGGAGAGGGGAGGGGAAGAGGAGGATTATAAAGAGCAGAATGATGAGGAGGCTAATTTAAGCAGTTTGAAAATGCCGGAGAGAGGAGCTGTATGAAAGGAATAGGACGAGATGGGAAAGACGGAGCTCAGGGTTAGAAACAAGTTCATGTGCCAGCTGACAGGTAGCTTCAAAATATGTTTGTATACAAGAGTTTCAGAACATGTATTTTGGAAAACACCCCTTTCTTAATCCACCCTCCTAACCCCTGGTAGCTACGTAAATCTCTTCCCAGCATTAATGAAATATTATGACAAATCCTGTGAGTGCATTTACTGTGTTGACAGAATCTGCGCTCCTCGGTCCCAGAGGGTCAGGATGAATTATATATCACCTTTGTTTCCATTTGTCTCTCCCTCCCTCTTTATCCTTGCTTGTTCTCTAGCTGTAACTTTCTTCCCTCTCTTCAGCCATATGGGGAACGACACATGTATCTCTCATCTTCTCCCAGAGAGCGACGGGGTTCTACCACTCTGTTATGTTCTGTGTGGTATGTAGTTAGCAGAGCCAGTGGTGATGTATTGAGTGTAATGGCCAACAGCATTTGCTGAGATTAATTGATACTAATGGCTAACACAGTTAGTGGTGAGTGATGGCTGCTACACTGCAAACACATGGCCAACTCTGCTCCAACTGCAGCAACATGCTCCAACTGCTCTGCCATCTACAGTGCAGTCAAATCAAAGAGATATGTGTGTGAGACCATAAAGTAGCACTCAGCCACTTACTTCACTAGTGGTTTTACTGAAGACTTTTGTCACAGTGAGATCCACTTCCTGACAGCCAAAGGCTAACATTAACTGGTGTTCAAATAAAGTTAATTAGTGGAAACCCATTTTAATGAGAAAAATTATGAGCCACCAAAGCAATTTCACAAAAAAGACATTTAAAAAAGCACAATACCAAAGAAGTGAAGGTGTTGTGCAAACGTTCATATAAAAAAAATCAAAAAAACAAAATGGAAATTGCAGGAGTATGTCAATCAAATGATCTAATAACTCAGCAACATTATTACAGGAAGTGATGTGAATGATGGATGTACACAGTGGAGGAGAATAGAAAATGTAAGTGTAATCCATCTTTATCGTGTCTGTGCAATATCCCAACAAGAGATGCATGTTCACGCCAGGCATAAATCCAGGGATGTATAACAATTTTCAAAAGTACAACTAAGCAGCAATTTAAATTTGGGAGCTCTGCACTAAAGTCTATTTGAAAGAAAGGATCTTTCCTTTTAATGTCTTATAATTGCATAAGGAAATGTCAGCAAAAGTGTGCCTATGTGCCTAAAATACATCCTTTAGTTTTACTTAACCAAACTTCACCATAATTTATGTAATTTAAACATTGCTTTGAGAAATACAGTACTGTGCAAAATTCTTGACCCAGCTCTTATTTCTGTATATCTAGCTTTCCTATCATTTTTAATTTTTAAGTGGTGTTGAGCGAAGATTTTCTTTGGTTATTGGCTACTTTTTCAGTAACTTTCAGTCCACTACATACATATATTTATATATAATATATATTTTGGATTCACGCAGGAGAGATTATATAGCTCAGCTGGCCTGGGAACGCCTTGTCGATGTTCCCCCAGAAAGGCTGGAGGAGATGGTTGGGGAGAAGGAGGTCTGGGCTGGGATTTTGTTTTTTAAGCCATTTAACAATGACCTTTGACTTATTCAAGCATAAAAAACACATAACTCAAGGGGTGTTGTGTTTACACATAAAAGACAATTTAAAAAAAGCTTTGAAATGTCCTCCCAAAAAGCCTTTTTAAAGACTGCTTATGTATATTCAAAGAAGGCTTGCCAAAGAGAGTTCAGGAGGTGTTGAAGAACAAAGGTATCCGTAACAATATTGACTTTCAAGTTCACTGGAATTGTATAAAACCCCTTTTTTAAGACTTATATGGTTTATTTTTTATGTATCTTTGCAAATGTGTAAATAAATTGCTGCCCTTGTTTCTCAACTTAATATCAAAATATAAACGTCTTTGCATAGTTCTGTCAAATGACCAAGAGATGCATAATGGAACAACAGAGACTGTCACTATGCAGAAAAACATAACTGCAGTAATTAAAATATAGTTAATAAATGACCCAACATCATAAAAAGTCAAGTTGATACTTTATGTTCTTGATAACGCTTTTGACGAGCAGATGCTTTGTGTTTAACATTTAAATGATGCATACTCGTTTTTTCCTCAACACATCAACTGTGAAGCACTTTGATTGAAATCTCATCAGTGCAAGTCACGTCACTGTTGGAATGATCGTCTTCTCCTCCGCTTCTGGCTCCTGTTAATCACAGAATGTGACTTGACATCTATTTGAAAAAGTACCCATCATTCCCTTAGGCTGGGGATGACTCATCCAATATGGCTGCCACTCCATCACAGTGGGCTGGCCTAAAACGGTAACCTTCTTCTTCCAATCACTTTATCATTGCTTCTCTTCACCTCCCCACTCATGACTCATTCTCTTCCAATGCAACTCCACCTCTGAACTGGACGACTAGTCCGGGTTTTCAGAGACAAAGAGCATGTCATTGGTCTTCATCTCTTCCAGCTGACTGACTGACAGCTCTGACAGCATGAGGGGTTAGAGAGGAGTTACTCTCTTGTGCTTCCTGTCTTCTGTGTTCAAATGCCCTGTCCACAGGCACACACACAAACATGCTGCATGCACTGCCCCCTCCCCTCTTTCTCTCCCTAGGAGGGATAGAATCCCATCATCCCTCTGTGTCAGTGTCACTGTTGCAGTCCTTAATCCATTAGCATAATATTCCCATCCCCTTGCCGCCTGACTCAACCAGTATCTTACGAACTGCTCAGGGAATCATAGTGGGATTTTCTCTTCCCATGTTCAGGACATTTCTTATTTTTTGACTCTTTTTTTCCATGTGGTTTCCCCCGTTCATGCATGGATACTCCCTCACTTTTTTCCATCTTTGATTTAGTTACTAAGAGCAATCTATCTATATCCATCCATCTTTCTATCTATGCATTCATCCATTTCTATTAGGCAGTTGAGCTGGAGAGTTGAGGGGAGAGACAGAGAGCGATATGAATGACACAGAGTAGTTAAATGGTGGGAGAGATGAAGTGTAACACTTCTTATATGGCTGACTGGCTTAAACCACTTACCCCAATGATCTATGTGTTTATCTAATGTGTTTTTATCCCACCACTTTTACACTAATGTGATGCACACAGACTGTGTCTCATAAGGTTGGAGATACTATCTGAAGATATACGTTTGTGTTTTTCCTTCTTTTCTTTCATTTCTTTCATTTACTCACCACTAAACACACTGCCTGTGCATCCATTAATACATTTTGGATATAAGATTAACCCAGTAAAAGCAAGGTAATCTACAATAAAACAAAAGCCTACAAAAAGTCAGTGGTGTCAGCTGCAGATGGTGTAATGGTAAAGACATTTTTAATAGTCTAACACCACCAAGTGCATGCAGCAAACCCCTTTGCTGTCTTGAATGGAACAAAGTATAAATATTGATCTGAAACAAAGTAGTCTCTTTTAAAATATAACAAAGCTACACTGAATGACTATAACTCAATAGCTCTGTTGGACCCAAGTGAAAGTCATAAATGATTATCTTCAGTGGAAGGTTTTCTCTTTGAAGCAGCTGAAAGAAATATTGAAACTGCATTAACAAGATACATTGCTATTACCCAAAAAAAGAATAATCTGATACCAACAACTTTGGCTTTTCAGCAGCTTTTTGTCCTGCTGATACATTTAAGTCTTAGTCTTTCCTTACTGTTTTTTTCCCCACAGTACCTGGTGGAGTTTTTTTTTAAAGAAGTATGCAGTCTGTGTTAAATTTTGATATGCAGGGTGAGGTAATACTATCGAGCCCACATCTCTGATGTCAAAATTTTCTCAAAGTAAAATCCATTGACCTGGAAGCTATGACAGATACATTGAAAGTAACACTGCTTTCAGGATACTTGTCGAGAAACGTTTTCTTTCAGGCTGAAAATAGCATAGGCCTACCTGATGAGAGGCCATTTCTGTTTAGATATTCTGATCATACCTGATCTGATGAGATGTGCTGAAATAAATAAAATCTGAGATTTGTGCATCTGTGGCAAAGAGCAATGGGCAAAACACGCAATAAGGATGTAGCCCAAAGATGCCATTACAGTCAGTGACCTTGGGGTATCTGAAAAGTCTCAGTCAGTTTCAGTCTTCCTCTCAGAATGATTGCTATGCTGCTGCCACGTCACTGAGTGATGTGAGTGATGGAGGACTTACTTAACTCCATCCAGCAAGGACGGGTGGAAGGAAACACCTTGTCATACAACACCTGAATGTAAACGGTGGACCAATGCTGTGCTTTATCGCCCCCTGTTGATGATTTGGATCATTAACTAGTGGCTCCAAGATTGAGGGATCTTTACCATGATGTTAGAAGTCCCAAACTGTGTCTACATGTAACAGCACAGAGTAACCAGCAGAAATCATACTGAATGTGGGTGTAGATCAAAAGTGGGCATGCATCTAAGACTCATAGGTATGAAAAAATGAAGCTAATTTCACCTGTTTGTGAACTACAGGAGGACACAGTAAATTTCTCCCAGGCTTGTAGTACACTATATGGGAGAGGTGACAGAGAGTTAAAAGCCAGGCAAAAAAAGAGAAAAGATGCCGGCACAGAAACAAAGGAAACAAAAGAACAGAGTAAAGTGACTGGAAATACTTCCTAACACACCCTGGTACAGCAGTCAAATAAACAAATCTACTCCAATTTGCTTTAAGGAAAAGGCACTGTATATACATGTGGACAATAAATTAGAGCAGAAAATCCAGGAGAAAAATAAACAGCTATGATATTTAATCTGCGATGACTGAACAATTTTAATCTACTGAGATCATCATCATTTGTTAGGTAGAGCCCCCAATTCCTGTGGGCTATCATGTTGTATGTTGATACATAGATAGGCTCCTTCAGCTGAACACTGAGTATGTGGTTCTGATCTCCCACCCTGCGTCGTCACATGACAAAATTAATCAGTTTACCTTACACCCCAAGACAACTAAGTCACTTTACAGGCAGAGGAAGCTGGCGTTTAGGTGGTAAACAAGACCAGCAAACATAAAATGCTCATTGTCAGCCACAGCCTGTATATGTCAAAAAAAGGAAGAAGGAGACGAGTTGCACAGAAGGTAGCTCCACATATTTGATTTGACATATTTTTAAGGTGGATTTCCTAACTGACACAGCCCCCGATGGATTTGTGTCTACTTCTAGAATCGATCCTTTGCTTGTTAGGTGAATGTGTGAACCACTGCACAACATATAAAATTATTACTGACTGTTCTTGGGTGATGCTGAACATGTAGTGCTGATAAATTGGACTGCTGTCACAGATAGACATTCAAGGTTATTTCACAGTGTTGATTGTGCTAGCGGTCTTGATCATGCCTTGTGTCTGTTTGCCCAATAAATTAAGATGCTGAGCTTGTCCTCTTTCCTTAATTAGCATCTATATAAAGAAGATTACTTGTCATGTAGGGCTTAGTTCCAGCAACGATAGAAAAAGATTTATCAAAAATGGTAAAATTTACGCCAGGAAGAGTCTTTTTTTTTTTAACCAACCCCCCCCCCCCCCCAAAAAGAAAATAATAATAATAATAAATTAACATGTAATATATAGTAAATTAACCGATCTACTTTTGTTATTTTAAGGGAAATAACAGGCGGTCACAGACAGAAAATTATATACAGTAAAAATATAAAAGTACATAAAAATTGTGGATTTCAAATAACTTTATTATCCCGCAACGTATCACACAATAATAGAAGTGCGGAAAATAAACGTAGCGATATAGTGAGGAATGTGTACCTTAACTCGGGTCTTCTTTTATTCTTCTCCAACTTTTTATTGAGGGATTGTTTCGTTGGAGACGATGCACCTTTCTGCCAGTCCGTTTGAAGAGAATGCAGAATGACCAGTAGATGGCAGCAGGCCTCTTGTTAAACATTCTGTGCTTCAATCTCAGCCACCTACACAGTCTGCATCACTTGATCCGGTAAAGGGGAGTGCACATTTTGTTTTTTGGAAATAGCAAACGTGATTTTCTGATTGGCTGAAAGTTTTAGGCTAGTTTTTTTTCTTTACTGAACTTCCCCTTATAAAAGGTATCGTCATATTAAACCTTTCTTTTGAAGTACGCAACAGATCTCATTTGATGGAATTATTCAATTGGACGTGGACCGGATTATCTTGTGTGGTGGAACTGATTTAACGCTTTATCACTTACATTTCTGTTTTGTCATTTTACTCAGCTTTAGTTTTAGGGATTCTTACGGTTTCTGAACTCGGGACAAGTGGTCTTTACTCGCAGTTTTCATCATGGCAAACTCTTGTCTCCAACTGGGCGGGTTTCTCCTCAGCTTCCTCGGGTGGCTAGGTATAGTGATCGCCACATCCACCACTGACTGGGTGAATATTTGTAAATACGGTTTAAACACCTGTAAGAAGATGGATGAGCTGGAGGCCAGGGGACCATGGGCGCATTGTGTCATCTCTACAGGGCTCTACCACTGCGTCTCCCTTACACAGATCCTGGATCTGCCAGGTAGACACTGCTCCGTCTACGTTGTCTGAACAGCACAGTGTTTGTTTATACACGCTGAGTTATTCTCTTCACTTGAGCTCATGCGGTTTGTTACACCATATTTTTGACACTAATTATTTTATTTCCCGTTATCTAACTACAAGTTCTTTATAATTTCATTCTTTTTCATCTATTGATTCATGAGTTGATTGTCAAAAAAACTGCATTGTTTTTTATGCCGTGTACATTCCTCGCATAACTTTCCTTTTCTGCGTCTATAGCCTACATCCAGACTACTCGTGCCCTGATGATCACAGGTTCAATCCTCGGTTTCCCAGCAGTGGTTATGCTCCTCATGTCCATGCCCTGCATCAACCTTGGGAGTGAACCCCAGAGCTCCAAGAACAAGCGTGCCATCCTGGGAGGAGTGCTTATACTCATAGTTGGTAAGAGATTAGTTAATATACACGTCAACATCTCTTTGAACCTTCCTGATTCTGACCACTTTTATACGTGCACCAGATGCTTACAAGCTGTGGCGAGCACAGGATGTTGAATTTGACTGTTTTCCTCCCTGGGGTACACATGCACTCCTATATGTTCCTGTTCCATTGAACCCACCCCCAAGGTTCCATCACATTCCTCTCCTCCACCTACTCGTCCACACCCTGTCTTTGTCCTGAACAACATGAACTCTGTGCTTATAAATATTTCACTGGTGCTTTAGCATTTCCAGCGCCTGTGTCCCTGAAATGAAATTTCAACCCTAGTGACCAAATCATTTCATACTGCCCATTTTTCTCATGACAGATTTTCTTTCACCATGAAGCTCAGATTTAATGA
Organism: Aulonocara stuartgranti; assembly: GCF_965226115.1. Classification (NCBI taxonomy): domain Eukaryota; kingdom Metazoa; phylum Chordata; class Actinopteri; order Cichliformes; family Cichlidae; genus Aulonocara; species Aulonocara stuartgranti. The sequence goes on from NC_138955.1 coordinate 10,903,189, forward strand.
AGCTAGTAAAAAGTTTTCTTTAGCTATCAGGAACATATATGGGTATGCATGTTTTTAAATACTTATTGGCTAGCATAATTAAAATTCAGTGGGCATGTTGCCTTATTGTAACTATATGTTACTATATGTACTCTGTTGTCTGTAAAACTATAATCCACATTTTATCTTTATATCTGTGCTTACTTCTTTACATAAGTAGCCGTATCATTTATATATCTTTGATCGTGTTCACTTAGAATTTGTTCTTGTATGTAATGATACTGGATATAGGATGGATTTAAGTGCACTATTTAAATGTAATTTTTTACATTTAGACATTGTTTGTTTTACACAGGCTTTTTGGGATGAGTTTAAATTCAAGATTCGGTTCTCATAAAATCTAATCATATGTTTTTTTACATTAATTTCCTGTTTCTAACTGAACATTTTGTCTGTCTCTTTCTCCTCAGCAATCTGCGGTTTGGTGTCCACTATTTGGTTTCCCATTGGGGCCCATCGTGAGTATGGCCTCATGTCATTTGGCTTCTCCCTCTATTCTGGGTGGGTGGGCACTATTTTCAGCCTGCTCGGTGGATCCATCGTCACCTGCTCATCCGATTCCTCCTCGTCTCGCTCCTACCAGGAGAACAACCATTTTTATTACTCCAAACAGGGAGGCAGCAACCCACCAGCTGCGCCCTCCACCAATCATGCCAAAAGCGCCCACGTCTAAGATTGGAGATTAAGCCCATGTGGATTGTTGATAGCAGTGGTTTGTACATAGAGACCTATCCACGAGTGTTAATATATCCCTGTTTATTGCAGTAATCTTTACATGTCCCAGAAGAGAAGGCAACCCATTCTCACACCCATTCATGAAATGGAAATTTCACATTTTTGAATGCGCGCATATGCATACACAAAAATCCAAACATAAAAGACTGTTTTGGTGGAGTCGTTTTCCCACCAGTGGACTGTTTTTGTGTCTTCCAGCCTCCTCATCTTGGGTGCGGTGCAAACATTCCCAAATGTTGTATAATTGTAGAATCTCTGAGCAACGGATGCTCAGTCACCTGAGGTCATAGTCAGATGAGGCCTTGTGTCACTCAGACATTGTATTCTATTCTGTATTCTATTTTTTTTCTATTGTGTACCTAAAGATGAAATCCTTTGAGTGCCTTTGTTAATGAATGTGTTTTTTAAACTGAATAATATCATGACCTATTGCTTTGATTTTTGCAGGGTATGACAGTATTGTTCTTGGAATTAAAAGCATGTTCAATGTTTATGCACATTGATTTTCTTTGACAGTGTTATACAACTCTCTAGCCTCTTGAGTGATAGACTTGATTAAAATGATGTACCACTGCTTTCTGTTCTAGTCCCCACTGAATGATGGTAGAACTATGAGGTCATAAATTTTACAGGAGAGCTTTACCAGTGTTACAGGCTTCATTAAAGTCTCACTTTTTGCACTGAAAAACCTTACTGTAGAATACAACTTTGAACTATGTCATCTGATAGCAGTATTTCTTAGTCCCTTCTTTTGCTACAGTTTAATGTTTGAATAATGACTTTCTGGCAAAATGTAACTTCAGGTGTTGTAAATTTTCCCACAAAATATCAGTTAAATTTTCTCATATATTAGCTCTTGAAAAATGTCTACAGCTAAAAGTATGTTTAACTTGTGTGTGCAAAAAAGCAGCATTGTGACGATTAATTTCTCGTGAAAGAATATAACACAGATGGAGCCTGATACTTTCAAGCAACTCTGTACATAAGCAGTGTCGGCAATGACTATTTATTGTTTTTACTTATGTGTTGTTTTATTTTCAGCAATAAAGGCAAAGTAGTGAAATGAATAATGCTGGAAGGGTATTTTTTATCTTCTTTTTTTTCTATTTATGGGTGGAAAGAAACTGGAGAAAGCATGTGGTGTGGATGTGTGAGATATACTGCAAAGTAACATGCTGTGTTGATTTTTGTTGCACATTAGTTACAAAGACAAACTATAATTGGCGTGTTTGTGCATGAGTCTGTATTTTTTACAAATCTGAACTGAAGACAATGAGAAAACATTACGCGCTGTGATAAAATGTGACTCAGTGACCTTGAGTTAAATCAGTAAATGAAAGCCTGTTTCAACCACACAAATAATATGCAACTAAGAAAGATAATTGTTTCCTTCGTGTGCACTTCTGTGCCCATATCGAGGTCACTTAGTCATACCACAGATATGACATGACACTTTGAAAACAAAATGTGCTATCTCTTTGTCCTGAGCTTTTCTCCTACCACACACGCAACCATCTATAGTGTGCGTACAGATTTCCACTGTGTTACTGTATTTCTGCATATCATTGTCGCTCTGCATGTGAATTTCCTGGCACGCCTGTGAGTGCAGGTGTGTGATCATGTCGGTGTGTAGATTCCCTGAAATGTGATGCTGTTCTAGGCATAAAGCCATCCAGTCAACAGGAGGCCAGTGGGAGGATAGCAAGCATACAAGCTGTCCTGTATTGCTGAAAAAGACTTGTAGTGTTATGATATCCTATACATAAATATTGCTGCTGTCCATCAGGGACAGAACTGACTAAGAAGTTTGAAGGTAATATGGCTCCCATTTACCATGTTGTATCATTTTCAGTAGCTAAAAGTACTTACCAGTTCCTAATGATGCTTACAACGTAGGTACATCATGGGAGTCACAGTTGGCAGTTTATAGCAAAGAATAAACTAATTGTGGGATTTTTTTAATCTCTCCTGGGACATTCTCATACACCAATCTTTATTTTCTGACTAAGTATTTAATTTTCTCTTCTTGTGTTTGCGCCATCATTCAACCTAGCTTTTCTATTTCCATTTCAGTCCCGAATCCAGTTCAAATCCACTATGTAAACATCCATTAATTTTTCTTCAGCTGTGAAGAAAATCATAGTAATGTTTGATTTCCCTTGACCACAACGCAGTGGTCTACACTGCTGATGTGGGTGTTTCATTGTTATTTCTGCCTGTTATGTAATGGATTTCTCACAGTTTCTTCATCACTGATGCAGAATGTCCCTCACTGTATTTTCATACTGTAAAAGACTATAAATAATACCAGATTTTAAGTACATTTAATCCTTATATGCTGTTCAAGTACCAGATTTCAACTTTTAGGTTAAAATGTCATTCTTTTAACCTAAAAGTTGAAATTATGTTTTATTGGACAATGGTGATAAAGTTTAAGGGGAACCTTGACATTGTCATGACGACTGTCTGTGTTTGCCCAGGTTCCTGCAGAGACAGGTACATGGTTTTTGAGGGTTCATGGGAGAATCTCAAAACAGTGAAATAGTAAAATAGCACAGGAGTGACCTGGATATAAGGAACAGATGTTATACAGGGGTCAGAGGCTGTTTTGACACAGACATGAAAGCTGTGCCTGCAGGTGCAAGTGCCTACAATTTATTCTGAGATGTATTCTATGATAACTGAGACGCCGGTGGATCACTGACTTCCTGATGGACAGGAAGCAGCATGTGAGGCTGGGAAAGAATGTCTCGGACTCCCGGACCATCAGCACCGGCTCCCCTCAGGGCTGTGTTCTTTCTCCTCTGCTCTTCTCCCTGTACACCAACTGCTGCACCTCCACCCACCAGTCTGTCAAGCTAATCAAGTTTGCAGATGTCACCACCGTTATTGGACTCATCTCGGACGGGGATGAGTCTGCCTACAGGAGGGAGGTTGAACGTCTGGCGTCCTGGTGCAGCCACAACAACCTGGTGCTGAATGCCCAGAAGACAGTAGAGATTATTGTGGACTTCAGGAAGCACACAGCCCCACTCCCCCCCATCATCCTGACTGACACCCCCATCACCTCTGTGGACTCATTCCGCTTCCTGGGTACCACCATCACCCAGGACCTGAAGTGGGAGCCCACCATCACCTCCGTCATCAAGAAAGCCCAGCAGAGGATGTACTTCCTGAGGCAGCTGAAGAAATTCAACCTGCCAACACGGACGATGATGCAATTCTACACTGCAATCATCGAGTCCATCCTCACCTCCTCCATCACCGTGTGGTACGCTGGAGCCACTATCAGGGACAAACAGAGACTGCAGCGTGTTGTGCGCTCTGCTAAGAAGGTGATTGGCTGCAGACTCCCATCTCTGCAGGACCTGTACACCACCAGGACACTGGGGCGTGCAGCTCGGATCTCAGCTGACCCTTCTCACCCTGGACACAGTCTGTTAGACCTGCTCCCCTCAGGCAGGAGGCTCCGGTCCATTTGCACCAGAACCTCTCGCCATAAGAACAGTTTCTTCCCCTCTGCTGTCGGACACATGAACAATAACCGTATGACTGTTCCCACCACTAACACATGACCCTACACTGTGTTCACTGCATCATTCCATGTTTGGCACTGATCACCACCTGCACTCATGTATATATCTATCTACTTAGCACTTTTAATTCTTATTCTTATTTTTATTTTCATGTCTATTTTAGCGTAATTTATGACAGTATGTTTGCACTGAAGCACCGCAGCAATTTCCTAATGTGGTAAACCTGCTCAACATTTGGCAATAAAACCCTTTCTGATTCTGATTCTGATTTTGAGAGCTAACTAAAATTAAAACAGATCAAAAGAGGAGTTCAAGGGGGTCATAAATTTATAAATGCACCTGAGCTGCCATTTCAGTCAGTGCAGGAAACACATGTGCAAGGGTTTCCTTCCAGTGCTTTGAATACACAGACTAGTGTGCAATTAGCATGTTTTATGTTTTCTGTTCTGCTAATTATGAGAATTTTTTTTATCATATAGCTGTGAGGGCACTAAAAAAACAGGACAAGTCTATTTTTACATACCAAATACTAGTATTTCAAAACAAATAAAGTCGATCATACTGTGGAAACATGAAATATACACAGTATTGTCTGGGTCCCCCATTGTAGGGGTCCAGCTGTCCTCCTCTGTAGACATGGCAACAGTGAGACATCCTATACTGATGACAAAATGCTAAAACAACAGTTTTATATTTTGAGAAATCAATCCGTATGCCTTTTTAAAATGGTCAATAGAAGTAAATTTGTATCTCATTTCGGTTAAAAATAGAATATAACATAAAATTGCTTGCTTTCTGCATTGCAGCCAAAAACTTTAACTGCATACTTTTGCACAGACATAAGAATTTGTATGTAATAAAAAATAAAAATATATCTATTTTAAATTTTTAGTTTTAGAGGGAAAAGACACGGAAAACATCTGTGTATGCATGTGCATTCACCTAATGTGTGAATAAATGTGCGAATAAACGAGCAAGCCACTGTTTTGTAATTGCAATAACTAACTTTCATTGTTGCATGGAAGCAATATCAACAACTCAGCAAAAACAGTGCACCCAGGAGCAAATTAACCACACATATGGAAGAAACCTTTAAAAAACAAAAATTAAAAACAATTACATTATACAGCTTTGTGCCAAAATATACAGAAGTGAAAAGGAATAAAATCTGCTGTTGCAAGAGAAGCCAATCTCAACAAGTCCAACACACACTGACTGGACGCTTGGCCACAGTGAACACAGAGCACAGGAAGAACATGGCACGCCTTCTCCAAGACTAAATAAACAAACAGTAACTGACTTTAAAAGCAACAGAGGCAATCTTTGATTTTGTGTGTAGTTTACCATTTATAGAATCGTATTAAAATAGTTTCTGCGTGTTTTCTCTTATTAGTTATTAGTATTCTTACTCCTAAACCACCTATAGTCGTATTGACGTCTTGAACAACCATTTGAAAAACCTTCAAAGGAAAATATTAACGTTTATAAATGAGCCTTTTCATTCTAGAGAGACTATGGCTGTTAAAAATATATTTTAGCAGTTTCTCCCAGGCCTCCTTGTGATTAAACAAAACCACAGACAGTGAAGACTGATAACTCCACCCAACTCTGCTGTGTACACCTTCCCGAGGAGGATCCGTGAATGGGAAACAGCTGTAGAAAAATACCTTTCTTTTAGTTCACTCCTCCTATAGTGTTGTACTTTTCACCGCATCGTGTCGTTGCAGAACAGATGCATCGGATTCTACACTAATACTTTAAATATTAACGAAATACTAGCAAAAATTCAGAAATTATCCTTTATACCAATGACCAAAGTCACTTTAATAAAAGAAAAATCTGTCTGCTTGTGATAAAGTAGCTTATTAGAAGAGAAGAAAAAAATTTAGCTCTGTTTTTTTCTCAGGTCTTCACTCTGAAGAAACTACAGCCTTCTGTACGTGAAAAGTAAACAAACATTGTGGACTTTGGCTTGCAGAGGTTGTGGTTGAGAAGATGGACAAAGAGGAAGTAGGCATATTGTAAGTGCTTGAGGAAGGATGTGAGAAGAGCAACCCACATCAGTGTGTTTGCTACATGTACTCCTTCTTTTTCAAATGGAGTCCTGGTTCTCATACCTGGGCAAGGAGATATCGTATATAATATTCCTTTAGCTCTTTCATTTAACATAGTATTGAGTTATAAAGTAAAATTCTGGGTTCCCATCAGAATAGAAAATGCAGCAAAGTGCAACAAATGCACAAAATCATCCTGTAGGATAGTGGTTTTATTTAACCTATTAAATTGTTAAACATTAGTCCTTCCAGAGCAGAGAGGCCAACGTTCCCAGGTATAAGAATTAAGCCTGCATTTGGTTTGGTTTAGTGTTCCATTACAGGTCATTGCGATCAGTCACCGCATGCAAGTACAACATGTATAGTCTGGGCCTCGTGCATGACAGCATGCTACACATTCACCAGACGATCACACTGAGGCGCAGGCGTAGACCACAAACACACATCGCACACACATACAGCACATGCATTCGCACAGTTTTTATACACACACGCAGATCAGATAATATAGAAAGTCGGCTGTACAGTCCAGTGTGAGAGGAATGGCATCGCCTGAATTTACTTTTTTGTTTTGGCTGAGCTATGAATGCAAAGCTGTTGGATTCTTTTGGCTGAGTTAGGAAGTGATCTGAGTGGGTATTTTGGCTCAAAAGTACAAAATGAAAATATGTTTAGATGTGTGCGAGACTTAATGTGCAAATGCTTTTCCAACTGTATCACCTAGAATAATGTTTATATTGGACAATTCTGCAAAACTTTATTTTTTCCTGTGCCAACCGTAAAAAAACTGCTATAAAATATCAGTTGTTCTAACATCCATGGCTGGAACTTACAGTGTGGTTTAATGTAATATTGTGGTCGTAAAATATGATTCCCCCCCCCTCAAGTCAATAACCCAGTCACATTTCCATAAAAGATACTAAAGTCATGACCTTGGCAGACTACATAGGCTTCACACTCAACCGCAACTAAATTCCAACTCCCTAAACTTCCACTTGCCTGCACAGCATACTGCTCCGTGCGCTGGCTACCCGCAGAATCATTCAATATGAACATAAATCCCTGTGTATATGGAGTTGGTATAATCTCTTCAATGGACATCACCAAAGGGCCTGTTGATATAATAATTATTTTAATTTATTTTTTCATTTTTGGTTTGTTTTATTTTTGTTTTCTTGTTTTTTGGAATGTGTATGGTTGTGAGGGGGGCAGAGGTGGGGTGGGGGTATAGCGTGGCATCCTTAGATTTAGTGCATTAGACAAATAAGGCTTCCCTGGAAGGGACTGATGCAGCAACAGGGGCAAAAGGTACAAGTAGGACAATCAGGGCAGACAGCAGCAGCAGCTATATAGAAGAAGCACCCCCCACCTATAAGGGTGGGGGGTGCTTTGGTTGATGCCAAAATCAGTTATAGTGCCATGAATGGATACATTGCACAATCCCTTCAATGTAAAGCACTTTGTATTCTCTTGTTTAAAAGTGTTTTACTCTTAAACATGCTTTGCAGTACATACTAATTATGAAATCCAACCCCTAACCTTGGCTGTAGCTTACTTGTCCTACATGTTAAACCACACTGGCTCATTATCTGATCCAGCTGATTTTCACAAGCTCTTCTGAGTGCACCAGCAATGTAGGTACAATGTGAAGAGTGGGACTTCAGCACAAGCTACATGCTTTAAAAACAAAGTAGGGCCAAATAGTGAGGTTCACTCATACCAGCTTGAGCCTAAGTGGGAGCAGGACCACAGGGAGTGTAGTAAACGCTCCAGTGACAAACCAGAAAAGCGATAGCGGACACCCTTAAGCGAAACAGGAGCTAATAGATCGACAGGCCATGAACAGATTGCTGTTACAAATCCTGACTGAAAACCAATCCTGGCTCTATCACTTGTGGCTTAAAGTGGATGACATGGCCCGATGGATATCAAGCCGAGGGTGAGGTGGCAGCGAGAGGAAGGTAGAGTTGGTTTGGAAGAAGAAAGGAATTGTGGAACCTTATAAAATGCAAAGAAGAAGAAGAAGAAGAAGGAGGAATTGAAGAAAGAAAAGGAAAGGAGGAAGAGGAAGGATTAGATTTCATTTCATTTGGTAAAAAAGAAAGCAAAAAGAACAGATGATCATAAGTCAAAAAACATTCTGAATGAATTTTAAATAAAATCGTAAACTTATCATGCAAAAAAAATCAGGAGAAAACATGACTTTCTTCAGAGTAACCATAGTGGTTACCAGTTAGTATTCAGCTCATTCTCTTTTGCTATCGACTACTCTCTCCTATTTTCCAATATACTGATGAGTTGATTTGTTGCAAGTGAATTCACGCTGAGCTTCATGCTGGGGAAGAGTGGGAAAATATATCTATACATACAGAGTAAAACAATCTGAAGAACACACTTTATACGAACACAAATATAATAACCCATGTAAAGGTGGATTTTGAGTGTACATGCAGTACACCCTCAAATACACACGCAGGCAAAATTAAAGTAGAAAACCGACATAATCAGAAACTCACGTACACATACAGTAGATGAAGGCACTATTGCAAGCAAAGTCCAAGTAATATTTGTGACAGAAAACATCGACACCCTTTCCCACATTCACCTCAGAATCACTTGGGCTAGATGTTTGGGGTCAGGGAAACATTTAAAGCATGAAATAACACTGAGGGTTAACGGTTTTTTATTATTATTTTGAGGGTATGCACAGCACTTTTGCTTTCTGTTGAAAATTCCGAATGAACGGAGAAAACCAGAGCTGTCCACAGGAAGTCATTTGGGCTTGCCGTGCTGTCATCTAACCTTCCTGCCTGTCTGTTAAAACAGGATGGGACATGCTGATTCATCTGCCCCATCTCGTTGCCTTCTCCTCTATTGTATCTCGTAATTCCGAGAAATAAACAGTTAAAAAAATTGCTTAACAGACACTCTCATTTGGTTCAGAGTTCAAAGAGCCACATTGTATTTTATCTCTTGCTACATCTGCACTTTTTCTGTCTGGCCTTTCTTTGTGTGGCATGTGGATTCCAGTAAGTAATAACAAGAAAATGAGTCAAGACACTCACGACCTTGACATCTAAATTTCTGTGGAAGCGGGGGAGCCAGGCACGGTGGAATAAAGTGATAGAAAAGCAGTTCCACTGCCAACAAACAATCTAGCCCAAGAGTTGGACACACAAAAAAACACACATGCTGGCATGAACACGCACGCACACACACACACACACACACACACACACACACACACACACACACACACACACACACACACACAGAGTCATTCGTGCACTCACATATTCTTCCCCTCCCACCCCCCAGGCAGCAGACAAGGCAGTACATTCAGGGTAACGCAGAGTCAGTCCCTTAGAAATCCATTGGATCCTCCTCCGCGAGGCCATGATTGGCAATGGTTCTGCCTCCACTTTTCGATGGCATCCCATCATTTTCAGGTTTTGCCACAGGGGGCGAGGTTTGCCCTGATGCCCCGTCTGGCGCACCCCAGGCGTCAGTGGTAGGTGGGTAGAAATCATCTTCGAAGCCGCAGAAGCCTTCGTCAACACCTTGATCGTAGCGCTGGTAGGTGGAAGCATGCACCTCATTCTCTCTGGCTGTGATTTCCAGAGTACTATTCCACATGCCATAGCCAAAGTATATGAGCACACCTACAAGAACAGAACATGTTAATATTTTTCACACATACATAATCCAGTGGATCATATTTATTAGACCTTGGGGCATGATTTTAGTTGCTTAAATAAAAATACAGAAAAAAAGGAAAATCTCCATCAACCTAAAAGCTCTGTTGGACTCTCCTTTTCCTTTCAGCCGTATCCTTTTGGGGGTTGCCACAGCAGATCATTTGCCTCCATCTCACCTTGTCCCTAGAATCATTTTCTGTAACAACAAGCATGTCCTCCTTCACTACATCCATGAATCTTGTCTTTGGTCTTTCTCCTTTCCTCTTGCCTGGTAGCTTCATCTTCAAAATCCTTTGTCCAGTATACCCACCATGTACTGTGTACATGCCCAAGCTATTTCAGCCTTGCTATTGCGACATGAGCTGTCCCTCTGATGTCCTCATTGTTAATCTTGTCCATCCTGGTCACTCCCAAAGAAAATCTTAGCATCTTCATCCCTGCCACTTTATCTTAGGCTCCTGAAGTTTTGTCAGTGCCACTGTTTACAAACCACATATCAAAGCAGGTCTCACTACCTTCTTGTAAACCTTCCCTTTCACTCTTGCAGCTATAAAGGCAAGTTAAAAATAGGTGCTCAGATAGATACAACTGAGGCAGGAAGGAAAAGGAAAGTTAGATGCCCCAGGTCTTCCACAATAAAACAAACAAGAAGTCACACACAGTCTGTTCTTTATTGGTCACAAAATTTAAATTAAAAAAATAGTTATTTTTAATTACTCAGTCGTTACACTAAGTATCAACTGTCATGAGTCATTGCTTACAGTGCAATATTTTGGTTGGCTTTTTGTTTCACTGCTATATTGAGATGGAAGCAGCCAGTTTTCATATAAACCATTGCCAAACATATATACATTACATTCTATAATTATATTGAATTATTTTCATGCATACAACATGGAAATAATTTAGCAACCAACCTGCATAGTGATTAAACACGACAAAACTAAAACAAAAGTCTCATTAAGTTCCTGCTTGTCCTTCTACATGACTGACAGGTGTGGAACTGACTAAATAAAAGCATTATCTTTTCTCTTTCCGAATGTTTTAAAGTTAATTTAAAAGCAAACAAATAAAACATCATTTACTTACCCACGAGGCACCAGATTGAAAATCGTATCCAGGTGATTGCAGACAGTTTGAGCATGAGGTAGATATTAACCAGCATGGCTGAAGCAGGTACGAAGGGCACACAGGGTGCCATGTAGGGAAGTCGCTTAGGATTCTCTGGTTGTTGCAGGATGATGATGACTAGTAGGGCAATGATAATGATGAAGACGATCAATAGCAGCAAGGCCCACCAACGACCCTCCCCAATAGTGCTAGCTCCTGAAAGGAAGAAATAATTCATTCAATTCAGTTCAACGCTTTTATTATTTGTTGACCAATCTGTGCCTGAATCATACAAATGTGAGTGTGAGTTTGTTAACTTGTTCTCACCAAAAATTATGAAGGAGCAGAAAGCAAAAATGAAGATGAAGAGCAGCAGAACACACACAGTGACAGTTTTCCCCGTTGCTGGAGTCGGTCTATCCATTTTTCCCGGTAGGCCCAGTCGGATCCTCAAGGTGTAGTAGCGTGGTCCAATCAGCTTCTTTAACCGCCGGGACAGGCCACCTTCTGATTCTTCTGCTTCAATACCAGTAGTCATATCCACTGTACCATAGTTAGGGTGATTGGCCGTGTATGCATTTTTATCTGGTTTGCCAATCAGCATCTCATTGTCACCCAGTGAAGGCAGGTTTTTGGCTCCGCAGGTGTTAGTGGGCGGACCGCCATACTCATCGGCCTCGCTGGTTGGTGAGCAGGCGTCTTTCTCACACTCAGCCAGAACGCCTTCCTTCCTCTTTTTATTCTGCTCCTCAGAGAGAAAGTTCACGAAACCATGGATGTCTCCCTCAGGTTGGTAGCGTAAGAGAAGCACACAGAGACTCACCTGCAAAACACATGTCATTTATAAACAGGAGCTCCATCACAAAACCATTTTTAGTAGTGACATTCCCATTCCACAGGAATTGTGTGGATGTTTTATTTCAAAACAAACAGCTCAATAATTAGTTTTTACAAAAACTGACTGGTTCATAAATCAGTGACTCATTATTATCTTAGTTAACTGCTTACCATCTAACTAGTGTTGTGCAGCCATGGGTAGAAGGTAATCTTTAGAGCCTGATAAACACATGCCCACATGTCTTGTACATACTGGTGACTCTGTTAAGATTTGTTGTCTATGAACACATACAGCTATCCTGTTATCATAGGAAATCATGCACTAGAGAGATTATTTTTCCTAGCAAGGTATCTGTTATTGTGTGCAGTATTTCATAGCTCCTTTAAAGAGCAGTGCTTTTTTGTCAAATCTGAATGTATAGCTACTTAGGAGAAGAAACACCAATCTTTCTGTTTTCAGGCTATAAATTTCTTAGAGTTGAGATGAAAGCTGAGCAACGCATCTTCACTTAGTTCTTATAAAACAATTGTTGCTGGATTATGGATGCCCCCTGGTTACAAAATACTGTGAATTGATCTCTGTAAGGCAGTGTAATACAGTGAGATTGTGGCTTTGTATTGTTCTGCTTAGCAGTTGTTGCTAGTATGTTTGTTTAGACATCCTTAAATACATCTCAAGGGCTTTATCCAGATATATTAAATGCATTCAGTTCAATTCAGTTCAATTCAATTTTATTTATATAGCACCAAATAGCAACAGTTGCCTCAAGGCACTTTATATTGTAAGGTAAAGACAATCAGATGCCCCTCAATGTGGAAGGAAAAACTTCTTTAAAGAAAATTGATCTAAATAATATTGAGAGTAAGCTTCATGATGTACATGTTTCCATTATTATTATCCAACACTCACCAGGGTATAGGCCAAAAGCGTTCCTATGGACATCATCTCTATGAGGTCTCTAAGGCTGACCAGGAGGGACAGCAAGGAAGCCAGAAAGCCTGAAACCACACAGGCTACAACAGGGGTCTCTGTGTAGGAAGACACATGGGCCAGGAACCTATAAAAAAGAGATGAGATGAGACTCATATGCAAACATCATTAAGAATGACATATAAATAAAAATGCAAGTACAGTGTGAACTAACTTAAAGAGCAGGCCATCTCCTGCCATGGCATAGATGACCCTGGGCATGGGGAACAGCGAACCCAAGAGGGATACAGTCAGTCCAGCTATAGAGCCTACCGCCACTATGTACTTTGCGAACATACAACCATGCATGGCAAACATCTCCATCAGTGGTGCATCCTCATCAATTTCATTGTATGGTACCATCAGTGTCAGAATCACAGAAACCTGGAATAAAAAAAACAAACATAGTGTTGATTATTACTAAGAAATCTTTACTGCAGTTCTCACCATAAAATCAAAATCTCATCATGAATCTATTAAAGTACAGAGAAACTTTAATACCAGTGTTAACAAGCAGAAATATTAGATTTTTGCTGCCAGAATTATAGTGTATTAATGCTGCGGGATGATGCTGCAGAAAAGAGACTAATTCGACTTCTTGTGGAGGCTCTTCTCAGAGTAACTCTGTAGAGCCTATAGTCACATCAACATTTAGACCCTAGATACTAAAAAGAGTTGAGCTACATCCTTAGAGCTTAGTTTTGCTTAGCTAATATGCTCAGCACAGAGCATGCTCCATCACATGCAAAGTGGTCATTACTCGTGCCTCACTCAATATGTGTGTCCCTGTGTCTGATGTGTGATATCATGCAGAGCCATCTGTCACAAATGCTGTGCTGCTAATCAGAAACTGACAAACAAGCATAAGTTTGCCTTGCAAACTCTTTGATTTAAATGTACTGCAAAAATCAATGTCACACACACACACACACACACACAAAAAGATGTGACAGGTAATGTGTTTAAGCTGATTTCTGAAGATTGAACAGCAGCAACCACGGGATCCTCACAGCAGCAGAAAAGTTATTCCAAGCAGCCTACAGTGAGTGAGATCAAAGAAAGGTGGAGATTAGAGAGAGGCTGGTGCATAGGAGAGCGATGATGTGGAGGAATAGATGTGACTGTGAAAGAGAGAGACAAGGATTTCAAAAAGAAGCACTCGAGTTTTTGAAGTTGATGCAATCTTTGCCACACAAAATGCTGAAAAACGTCTTATATCTGATAGGCTGCTGTTCCACAGCACCCATAGCAACAACCATCCAGCACACATTATGTAATCAGGAAAGCTGTACGGGCTGTAAAGGTGGAGATCATAGATTAGATATACACCCACAAATTTGAAATACAGCATCTTCATATTTATTCATTCCGTGTATTGGAAACTTGTCAACATTTGGGGGAGAGCAGGCAGCTGAAGCTAAAGCTGAATTTCAGCACATGATAAGTGATCAATATTCTTTAGGCTTATAATTAAATTAAGTCATTTTACAAAATATATCAACGGAAACCACCATAACATGAATGACGCTCTACTTTGTTATACACAAAACTATTAGTGTGAATAACAATAGATTTGTCGATTACTTAACAATAGATATATAAAGAATAGAGTGGTCATGTTTGTTTATGCAATATGTTATAAAGCTAACTCACAGAGACATAGGCAGTGAGGCAGGTGATGAGTGAGGCGGTGATAGCATAGGGGATGGAGGTGTTGGGACTCTTGGCCTCTTCTCCTGTTGTAGCAATGATGTCAAATCCAATAAAGGCATAGAAGCAGGTGGCTGCACCCTGCATCACCTGCAACACAGAGGAAACAGAGCTGATGGATGTCCTAAAGAAAACAACCAAACAGCACAGATACCCTGCTGATGGTAGGGGGGTTTCTGTTTGTTTGTTTGTTATTTATTGTGTGTGTTTATATATACATTCGGATGCATACCCCTGACCAGCCGAAAGGCAGAAATCTCCCCTCGTCCCAGTTCTCCCCATTTACAAAGAACAGGCCAGCGATCATCATGAACACCCACACTATAAGGTTGATGACGTTCAATGCGTTGTTGAAACCAACAGAGTTCTTCACTCCCAAAGCCACTATCACTGTCACCAGCAGTGCTATCAGCAGTGCCAGTAGGTCTGGGTAGGACTGTTCTCCTTTACCTGGAGAGGAAACACGCATGCTTGAATACACAGAAAGACATAAAAGTGCTGTCACCCTGTGGCGCTGAAGATGAATATATCCATTTTCCTGTGTGTTTGGCGTAAAACTGTTTGAGTAAGTGCTTTGTTATTTTTTCAAGAAAATACTAAATTGTCAGAACAAGAACAAGTCCTCTCACAGTTAAGCAGGTTTCTCAGAGAAATGTTTTTCGTTTTCTTATTTTGTCTGATTAACGCCAAATTAAAAAGAAAAGTAGAAAATCCTCACATTATTGGTGCTAGTTCCAAAGCGCTGTCAAATCAGTTTAACTAAATATAGTTTTTTATCAGAAGTACACATAAAGTACAATCATTAATGGGATAAATGTCAATGCAAATTTGGTCTTTTAATAATTTCTCTGAATTTTTCTTTTTCCAGGGTCGAATAATTGTACAACATACATCTAAAATCAAGAACCGGGTTCAACATTTTGAATTCATTTTGGATTTTCTGTAATCCACACAGGGTCAAACATACAACTTCAAATGTACCACTCTTCACCTCAACCCGACACTTTTAGTATCAATCGACAAGCCTCTGGCATAATTCTGGCTGGATATTTAACTACTCTTCTTGGCAGAATTGGTTTCCTGGCACCGGCCTGGCTTTTAAGCATAGCACACACATTTTCAGAAGGGCTGAGAGTGGGGCTTTGGGAAGGTCATTCCAGAAGCTTAACATTAGCCTGCTTTATCCATTCCAAAACCAGTTTTGATCTATCTGTTGGAACACCCATTTGTGTCATCTAGCTATTGATCTGAGGTGAAGTTGATGGATTTTGAGGAGAAGCATAAAGAAGCTTCTTGCTTCTGTATCATTCCATCCATTTAGTGCATTGTACCAATACAATAGTGGCAGAGATGCAGAGCATGTTCATAGGTTTGAAAGCCTCATCTTTACTCCTCCAAACATAACTCTTGTCATTGTGGCCAAATAGTTCAATCTTTGTCTCGCCTGACCATCAAACCTTTCTCTATAAGAAATTTAGCTTATCCATGTGGGCAGCTGAAAATTTAAGTTGAGCCTAAAGGTGTCAACTTTGGAAAAGGGTCTTTTCAAGGTCATCACCATTTCAGTCCATGGCGATGTAACTGTTACCCTGGTATTCCAGCAGTTTCCAGTTCATGGCAGGCTTAAGTGGTTAAGGCCTCAGTGGTTCCTGGCTTGCTCCACATGTCTTAACCAATTTTCTCTCATCTGAGGGTGACAGTTTGGACCTTTTTTTCAGACTTTGACAAAGTGGTGGCCCATCTGAATAACTTTACTTATGTACAATTATTTGAAGTGATGATCATGGAATCTGTCACGAAAGATGTTTGACGTACAATTATTCTTACCAAGAGAAAGAACAGTTCAAAGTCTAAAGAGCTAAAAGGAAGGTGACTTGCATTTGTTTTTGTTTTTTAAATGATGTTTCACCTCTCATCTAAGAGATTACTGAGAACCCACATAGACAGAAACTGTTCAAAGTAATCATTAAATGCTCAAACTTTCCACGATATGAAATCATGTCCATGATCACTCTATGTAAACATTTGACCACAACTATTAATCAGAATAAATAATCCCAGACTAATTTGTTGTTTCCAAGAGTTTCAGCCGCTCTCATAGAGTATGTTGGAGTATGTGTAGATAATTATCCAAGGGTATTCCAGTGAATTCATGTGTAATTCACAGGACATTCCCCAATGGTCCAATAAAACACCCAAAGCCATGGTTTAATAAAAAATTGAACTTTCCAACTCTGTTTAATTTCTTGGCAACAGAAAGTTGGAAACACCTTTAGATTTGGCACATCAACTGAACTATTTTTGTAAGATAAGTCGTCATAGTGAAGTACTGCATTCCTAAATTAGATACACCCCACCCAGTTGACCATTACGGCAACAAATTTTTAGATGCACATGTTCCACAAGAACTCAGCCTGTGTGTATTTGGAAATGAATGAGATATATTTTAGTTAGATTTCACATTTTTTCCCCTTGGGTGTGGAGAAACAATCATTTCTCTCCAACAGGAAAAGGAAACATCAGCTTTCCGTGATCATTTGGAACGGCTGGCCGTGACACTTGTCATGTGATCACTACCATCACTTTTTCAAAGGCTAACAGGAAGCAACTGATGAGGCAGTGTCAGCCAGATAGAAACATAGCTGGCACACACATCAGCTGGAGCATTGCACAAGATAAGCAGGCATCCTCCTCATGGTAAGATTATGGAAAACTGTGTTATATAGAATTCAAGTTGATGTGCCTGCTTTTACTTTCCGTGACAGTATGACTTCCAAGATAAGCTGCATAATATTCTTTGGATGTTCCTGGGAAAAATAAATTGGTATGGTTTGAATGGTTTCTGAGATAATGTAAGCATTTTTATCTTGGTGTTTTTATTAAAATTTGAAAGATGTGTTGTGATTATCAAGGCAATGGGAGATCCTTTGTATGATAGAAATGGCGCTGCGCTTCTATTCCACACTGATAAAGTAAATCATGACTCTTAGGAGCAAGTCGTGTTAGTGTGCAAATACGGAAGCAGAGCAAAGGCTGGATTTATTAAATGTACTTCTCAAAGTCTAAATGTCAAAGTCTGTTCAAGACCTCAAAGAGGAAGTATTTGTCTTAACTACAACTACAGCAAAAGGAACAGAGCTCTGTCTGACCTTCTGAGGAGAGTGGGGAGGGAGAAAAAAGATAACATCTCTCCAAAAGTCACTTGGGTCAATGCATGTTTTTACCATTAAAGCAAACATGTTTGACAGCTGAACCAAAACAACTAACTGTAGCTGATTGCTGATAAGATGTCGATTCTAAATGAATTACCCTGCTTCTTAATGCCTTTAAAAATGTGCCTTCAAGAAAATTATCTCACAGGTGATTTCTAAGAAGCACTTTGGCTTCAGTTCCCTGAAATATTGTAAATATAACACTGAAAAAAGCATTCACAGTAAACCTGCAGTACTTTACACAATACTTGAATGAATTTCAATCCTGAGAAAATTAGAACCAGAGAGAAAATGTATCAAAGCTGTCATAGCACTGCATCTTTGTGTTACTTACCTAAGCCGTTGAGTGTTCCAATGTGTGAAATCATAAAGTTACTGATGGTGTGATTGGCCAGTGAGTCCGCCATGCTGCTGAGAGCTGACGCCCCCGCTGCTGTGCCAATCAGATATTCCAGAATTAAGTTCCAACCGATGAAAAAAGCCACACACTCCCCCACTGTCACATAGCTGTATGTGTAGGCTGAACCTGTGGTCTTAGGCACACGGACACCAAACTCTGCGTAGCATACTCCTGTGGGGGAGACAGGAAGAGGAGTACAATATAGACACACATAAATTCAGACACATATCAGTGATTTGACTGCATTATCACTAGAGTGAAAGGCTGAATTGAAACTATTGATATGAGCATTAAAGTATATTTTACTATCTCTTGAACCTATTATAGCTGTGCCCCTGTAATGTCATTGCCCTTGTAATAATTACATAGGTATTAAAAGGCTTTTCAAATATATCTTACCAGTTTAATGGTAATAAGAAGGACAGCAACCTTTATACTGCGGCTATTGTCCCCTTGGTATTTATGTGATTAGAGAAGCCTTGCATAAATGAGCGTGCATAGCTCTAGTCTCACCTGACAGAATGGAGGCAACAGCAGCAATAATAAAGGACACAATGACCCCAGGGCCAGCCATCTCCTTGGCGACCAGTCCAGAGACCACATACATCCCCGTCCCGACGCAGCTGCCCACACCCAGCGACACTAGGTCGACCGTAGACAAAACCCGGGCCAGTCTGGTTCCATGTGAGCTTGTACCCGATATGGCTGAATCTAACATGGACTCCACAGGCTTGGTCCTGAGGACACGGGATGCAAAGGTGTTCCATGTCGACCCCCACTGTATCCTGCGAGGATCCAGCTTCCCTACCAGACCACTCATATTGAAAGCCAATGGGGAGTAGCGGAAGATACTGTTTGACCAGTGTTTTTCCTTAAGTTCTGTGAATGAGTTCTTCAAGAAGATGTGCAGATGTGAGGAATTATTCCTAATCCAAATAAATGAAGAAAATCTGATTTTGTCTTGCAGTCCACGCCTCTGTTTTCAGGCTCAGTAGAATGCCACGTCAGTTTTTCCCCACATAGTGAGAGAGAAAGTAATCTGAAAGACACAAGAGGGATAATTTATTTTTACAGCATTTCACAGCCCATTGCCTACTATTATTCATCTGACACAATGCTTATTTTGGAGTATGCATGCCAAGACATATTAGTTCAAAAGGGGAAATGTATTACAAGTTTGTCCACAAATGAGGTGTACCTGAATGAGGAAACAGCTAATTAGAAATCCTCTCCCCAAAGCCATGTCGCTATAGTAGCAAAGCTCATTAGTGACAGCCCTAATGACATTTTATTTTGTTTGTAAGGGGGAGAGATAGCAATATTAAACCTTGGCAAAACCTCTTCTGTTGTGTTTGCTGATAAATAACTGTAGAATCAGAGGCAATGTACTTCAACTACAACATCTTCGCCATACTTAACGATCACTCCATTAAAATTCAGAATGAAATCTTTAACACGTTTATTTACATTTTACTCTCATGTGAAAATAATACTGGGGTCTTTTTACATAATTATTTTTAATTTATTAGCCTGTGTTTTCACATAAATAAATGCCATATTATATGATGCATTACTTCAAAACAAGCTAAAAAATATTACATGCAAAGCCATGGCAATCATAGGGGCTGAATGTTTTTTTTTCCTTTCAGTATAAGTAGAATTTATCGGAATAATTCAAATGCAACTATGTAAATTCCTAGTGCTGCTGTAATGCAGGTTTTCCTGCCACGTTTAAACAAAGCATTAGCTGAGTCGAGTGAGTAACAGATTAGAGATGCTGTTGAAAAGAGAGCTATTAAAGCCATCAATTGTAGCCGAGTCCACCTCTGTCTCTCTTAACAGCAATGAACTAACACTCACCATTCATCTACTTTAAACAACAAATTCAAGTTACTGAACAAACACACTTACATTCAGCAGACCCACACTGCGCGCCCTCAACTATAACATAAGCCACTCAAATGATGACTGCAATTACTCAGCTGTTTAACCAGATAGAGTGGGGCTGCTATTGTCACTGCACTTAGTGGGTGTATTACATGTGCAGCAGTATAGAAAGCTTAAAAGGTGATTCACTTTGAGCATGGTGGTTAGCTCTGGGTGGGGCGGTACCTCTTAAATTCTGACAAAAGGGATTTTCCTTAATGGAGCTGGTATGAAGCCCTGTAGTTATAAATGACGTGCAGAACCCTTCTGAAATTAAAATTCAGAAATTTCCAGTCATAACCATATATAATAATTTACGTTTAAGAGCATCTGATCAGTAGAGTTCTTACTCCTGGGCATGTAGATGAAATTCTGCTTCTATTCTGTATTTGCACACACATTCTAACAAAAGTTTTTATTGCTCTTCAGACATAAAATGATGACATCTTATTCAATTATCGTAGATTACTGCAATAAAAACTCATTTATTCTAGTGCCATTTATGTTTTATATGAAAATGTACTTAAATGAATGACGCAGTCACAAAATGTGACGCACAAGTGAGCTATGTGTTACAATCACTGGACAAACAACCTGATATTTGTGGAAACAAGATTTTATTTCCGTCATCTCATAGAAGCAATCAATAAGAAATAAGAAAATTTAAATTGAGCGTAATACTGCTCAATACTTGTGCGTGTGTGTGTGCGTGTGTGTGTGTGTGTGTGTGTGTGTGTGTGTGTGTGTGTGTGTGTGTACAGAAGACAGAAGAAGATGAACACATTAGGAGAAAAGAATGAGGATGATGAGCAGACTGAAAAACAGCAAATCTGGTTTCGTTAGTGCACTAAGCTTTGATCACCTGGCTCTGCTTTGTCAATCAATGTGTGTGTATGTGCGGGTTCATGAGTGTGTGTGTGCGCGCGTGTATGGAACATGAGTGTCCAGACAAGCCAGCCAGACCTTAATACCTTAAATTTGAAACAATGATACCTATACATGAATTCAATCACATTCAGCCAGTTTCAAAAATGTCATAAAAGTGGCAGATTAGGAAGACATACGTTCCATTTTGTGTGTACTAGAGTAAGTGCCACACATAAACATACAACCTTTCATCAGTCTATATCTTTAATCAGATCATACAAGTGCTCTGCTTTTCAGAACATCTGCTCACTTAAATATTCTAGGCCAGTTTTCATTGATGATGACCACCACCTGTCCTGCATTGAGTGCGAGCTATTTGAACAGTCGTACTCTAGATCAACAAAACAGAGCCGCACAAAGCCCCGTGGCAGCAGGTGTTCCATCTGCTCTGGAAAAATGACTTCATCTTGCTAATAGTTGTTCCTGGGTTAAAGGTTTATGTGATAAAGTGTCCTGTTGATGTTCTCTGTGTGACCTTTTTATGGTAAAGAAATACACTTTGCTTTCTAGCAGGTGGCATGATGAATGGATCAATGAGAGTCTGTAACCAGGAGGCAAATTTCTGGATCACCCTATATAATGAAAACCAAAACCTCCCTCATTAGTAATGAGTGCATCATCACAGCATCCAAAAGAAAATCTGAGCACCTCTAACAGAGACAGACACTGCTGTTCTTCGGAGTACAGTGCAGAAGCTAAAATGCCAGTGGTGACACTGGCTACTAAATTATTTAATAGAGTGTGGTTGCAGGCAATACATTTTAGATTTTTGCCTATTATTTAAATATCTTTTCATCAGTTGATCTAATTATTTCTGTCACTGAACTGCAGGGGAAGAAATCTTGGAAATTAACACGTACGTATCAAGAAATGTGTAATGTGCACAACACAAAGAGCTAAAAGCATCGCTTTCGTCTCCCAGCATGGGAGGAACTGTTTCACACTCTAATGGATTTTTGAACTAGACACTTCTTTGTTCTTCTTCCATAATTTTACACGCTTAAACAAACACCCATTTGCGCAGATGTATAAAGATCAATAGTTAAATCCCTGTCATCATAATCACCACAGCCACCTCTAGCATCTTAACATTAGTGTGTTTCCTCTCCAGATAAGAGAGCTGTCAGAACATCTATACTTGTGTCTAATCAGCCATGACTAAGCTTGTTTCTGTGTCCGCCCCTGCCTGTGTCTGAATTAACTGGATGAATAACCTGATTGAGCTCTCATTGCCTTTACAGTAAGAGCTGCTGTGGTTTAATAAAGTTGAGAGCACTTCTAATTCACTCAACACTGACGTGGAAACCAGTCTGCAATGCATGGCCCTGGCCTCCACAAAAATTAGACCTGGCATGCTGCCCTGGCCCCATTCTCACATCCTGCAGACAGAACAGGAAGCAGTTCTTGGTAGAGCACCTGAGTCAGGGAAATTACAATTTTTGTGTGAGTTTGTTTTCCGTTTTATCACACACTCGATGTCAGTGTCACTGATGATTTGGATGTTTTTTTGAAAGAGAAATTAATATAAAATACAAGTGAGCAAGTCTGTCACTTTGCAATTGCTTTTGTTTTAGCACAATTAGCAAATAGCAGTATATAAAAATGCTAAATTATATTTCATTTTAGCTTAACAAACGGACACACAAACAACTTATGTAAAAGAGAAAATATTATTATGCATAATTCATGTGTGTATGTGCATATCTCCATATTAGTGCCTCTCAGTATTAAGAGTTATGAGGCTAGCCTCTGTGGAGTGTTACACATCAGTGCTTAGAGCCCCATCGAGTCTTGAACACAATAATGTATTACTATCAATCACTATGACTAATAGCAAATACCCTCTTATTTAATCACAGCTAATTCCATTTAGTCATACATTATTATTAAATATATTCTGGTCTATATAAACCAGCTCTATTTTTCATGAGTTCCTATAGGTCTCGTACCTGGGAGCAAAGCTATTGTGCTAAAAGCACAATGACCCAGTCAGCAGATCAATAAATATCAGCAGTAACTGAAGGTTTTAACGTGGAAGTGGAAGTCCTAAATTCATTTTCCTCTGCATGGCTGATCTTGGTGGCAGTGTGGCTGATTTAGTGTCTTGGCTCCCCGGCCACAGTGTCCCTGTCTGACAAGCCTAATGAATCTGACATAAAAGAGAAATTGCCACCTGCCAGGTTGATTATGTTGTCTGGCTCATCAGTCACACTGTACCTATCCCTGTACGACCAAAGGCTGTTTTTTACTGTATACATGAACTTTGATTTTCTGGAGTTTCATCGAGCAGGAATATGCTAATATCATACATCATTTGTTTTATTTAATGTCAAACAAAACTAAATGACCACCAGTGCAATAGACACAGCATATCAATATGGTCAGTTCATGAGCAAAGACAAAGAAAACTGCACATGCGGTAAAATAACTAGGTAACACTCAATTCATGCTCCTCTGGTTTATATTGTAAAATAAACTGACTAAAGGTTTAAGAAGAGCAGATAAATATGGTTAATTTAAAGAGATTTAAACTTGGTGGTTCAATGTCCAGCAATGTTGCATCACAGAGAGAAGGTCCTGTGTGTGAATCCATCGGTCAACTGGTTGAAATTATATGGTTTTGGGGCCCGGTAGAGATCATGATCCAACGATGTTTGTTGGATTGATATCTACTAATTAAATTTTCAGTTCATAATAATACAATTGCCGACCCACTGTTTATTTCAGGCAGATGAAGACACATGAAAAATGTTTCTTTGCTTAAACACAGGATGAGACTACCTGGGGAAAAGGCGTCATCATTCATCAAGGGGTAAATAACATATTGTAAAGTAATGGTGCACACACAGTGCACAAGAGCCACTTAAGTACATATCTTTATTTGTTCATGCTGTTATGATATGTTTTATAAACTATTTCATATGTAGAAGCACATATAAAATGTATATAGCTCTAAATGTAGAGCTATATACATTCTGATCGCCTATATTTGAAGTGTAGACAACAGGACTATCCTAAGACTATCTATATTTTTGCTGTCTTGTTTACTTGGCAAAAACCACAGTAAACATTTAGCTTGACTTTATGGTAATAACTGATAAACTACATTTAGATCAAAACAATTTTTTTGGTGTTTGTTTTTTAGCATGTTGTATTATGTGTTAATATAAGTACGACTCACGCATCAAGATCTGGTTTAAGATCACTAAGAAAAGAGCCACCTACCATGCTTTTCTCATCTGTTACTACAGAAAAACTCTTATTCACGATTTTCTTATCTTTTGATTCTAATCTTGTGATTTTTAATATGTTAATTCATTCATAAAAATGTTATGATTATGGAGCACAAGACAGAATTAAGACAGACCGTGTGGCCTTGGAACTTGAAATGGGCTCGGCTCACAGTGTAAATAAACAGCATGCTCGTAGAAGATGCTGCTGAACCTTAATTAAGATTCAGGAAAACACAAGAAATCTGTGTCCAAGTGTAGATTGGGCAAAGATTTTCTTAAACAAGCCAAAAAAAAAAAACACAACTAATGTACTGTATAAACCAATGAGTGGTTAAATGTCTCGAGGTTTCCAGGTTATGTATATAGTATCCACGTTACTGGAATTTCTATTCCTTTAGAGTACTGGAATCAATTTTTTGGCTGTCTCACAGGATTACTCTTTTAATGACTACCTGGACTATAATCGCTGCAAATTTTAACCATTAACCTTAAACCTGTTGAGGCATATTCTAGATTTCTAAGAAACCAGTAAACACAGGGAGGAAATGTTCCATTTCTCAGTCAACTTAAGACATATAATGCCTATCTATCAAAAGTTTACAGTGTGGAATCTCCTGGCACTAGTCCAAAAAGGTACAGACCAATTGCTCTGCATGACTGACCTGTCAGCTGGTCTGCTCCACTCACAGTTTGCAGTGCTACATCCTCATCTATCTTCCCCTAATGTAGCACAGTCGGGGCCTGGAGCCTAAAGCAAAATGGATCTGCTTCTACACTGCAAGATAAACAAAAACAGTGCTGTCATTCCCTCTGGCTCTGTGCTTAACCAGCCATATCAATGACATCTCTGTCAATGTGGCCTAAAGCCCTAAAGAAACAACAGGGCCATCTGACACACTCAGGGACTTACCCCAGTTGTGACTCCCTTAATGTTAAAACTTCAACTGAAGACCTGGCCCTAAAACTGGCTTGTTGATTCCGTGGCAGACTTTAGGCGTGCCCTGCTGAGTAATTCTTTGACAAATAACTCCAAAACCATGAAACGCTGGTAACACTCTGAACCAATGGGAAAGGAAATATTGCCTGTGGCAGCCAAATGATGCTTTTTCCTCACAGTATTGTCACTATATGTCCAATTTGCTAATCCCTCTCAAATCAAATCAAATCAAATCAAATCACTTTTATTGTCACATCACATGTGCAGGTACATTGGTACAGTACATGTGAGTGAAATTCTTGTGTGCGAGCTTCACAAGCAACAGAGTTGTGCAAAATATAATAATGTAAACAAGCAAAATACAAGAATGGCTACATCTGAAACTAATAAATATATGTACAATATATAATAGTATATGCATTTCTGGATGTGTATACTAAATATTTTTCTACGTGTGTGTGTGTGTGTGTGTGTGTGTGTGTGTGTGTGTGTGTGTGTGTGTGTGTGTGTATACACATATTTTACAAATTAAATAGAGTGAACAATAAATAAAATATACAAAAATATACAAATATACTCCCAACTGTGTCCAGGATTGTCACTCTGTAGTTCCTCAGTCAGAATTCTATATCACTGACAATACATCTATCATAAACCATGCCTTTAACACAACCCTCTCTAATCTCCACATTTCCTTTCTGATATATTCCCGTTTCAGCTCCGACAGTGCAGAGAATTGTTTGTCATCTCATACCGCTCAGCACTAAATGAATGTAGCGCCTGTTGTGTGCACTGCTCACCATGTCGAAACAGTCCTCTGCCAGTTGACAGTCTTTTATATTTCGATTCCACTTTCACCCGTTCGACCACTCCACACTCCCAGGTGTATTTCATCCCCTTCTCTCTCTGGCAGTGTTTCTCTGACTTCTTTCAAAGGAAAGCCTTGGGGTACTTTCCCAAAGAAAGCAAATGGATAAATTGAATTGACCGAATTAGTGGAAAACAACCTTGCATTTTAAAGTTAACACACGAATAAATGCCAGATTCAAAGTTAAACAAGACTGAATGATGTTCTGTGCTTTGTTTTCTTTGACCTTTCTTAATGGTCAGTGGTGACAGTTTTGAACAGACCAATGCAATTTTTGAGGAGTGACTGACTTGATATTGTAAAAAAGCGAGACAAACTGAGTCAAATTAATACATTTATAAGCATTTAACTAATGATCTTTCATTTGTTTTTGGGGTGAACATTTATTTATGAAATACATCATATTGAGGAATACGTTTCTGACAGCATTGTATTAATATCGTTTTATAATATGGAGCTATTTTCAGAGATCTTTTTTACATTCCTGTATTGCGCTACTATTGTCTCTTTGATGTAAAGATGCAAATATTAGGTTAGTTAACTGTTTCTTGTTGCTGTTTTCCAATATACCCTGGGCAACACTGAAATGAAGGGAAAATGAGGGGAAATAGGACTGTTCGGGGTAGAAATAGGACAGAGCCCCAGAGGCATCCAATCATTCCTACACAACCAATTCCACAGATTGAAGCTACTTTGTAAAGTTCCAAAATCATTGACTGCATTTGTCAGTGGAACAGAATGCCTTGGTTCACTATTTTATTGATTTTTTAAATAATGGGAGCCAATTGTTTTTTGAAAGGCAAACCTTGAGTGGAAGAAATGGGTGCTGTGTCTGAAAGTGGCAAATACATCAGTGTGTGAAGACTTTTTTATACAGATTACAAAACTGCATGATCCAGCCATTTATATTCATCAGCTACCTTTTAGCAAAGTGTTTTTCTCCAGCTTAGAAACATATGCTTAAGTGGCAGCTTTTAGCTTTAGTGTGATTCCGTACACCCATTTTTAGGAACGATCTCAAAATTGCAAGTGAAGCCTGTGAAAAGAAAAGTAGAAAAAGCCTATTTTTATGCAAATCTGCTCCTAAATAAGCAGTCACTTTCTCAAATCAGAGATCAGATAACATACTGGCCTTCAAGTCTTTTTTCTGTGTGTGTGTGTGTGTGTGTGTGTGTGTGTGTGTGTGTGTGTGTGTGTGTGTGTGTGTGTGTGTGTGTGTGTGTGTGTGTGTGTGTTCTGATTATATTAGCCTTTATGCGCAAGCAGACTCACTGACGTCAGTGCTGAGCAGCATCTCATAGAGGAAGGGTGATGGAGGCCATAAAATTAAGAGCTGATGTTTACGTGTCTGATTTTCTCTTGGTTAGTCACAGCTATATTTTACAGTATAGAAATTAGTACATCACCTATTCTAAAGAATCAATCTCAATAAATCAATTAACCTCTTATCCAATTCAGGTGTACCTGTACCTGTCATCTGTCTACTGCTGCAAAGAGAGAAAGACACTCACAGCTGCACCTACAGTCAGTTAAGAATTGACTGACCAACTGACTGTGAGTCATAGTACCTGGATACTCAGGCTAGCAAAGTGAGAGCACAGGGACTCCACATAGGCCGCAGCTAGCTCCTGGATTCAAATCCAGAACTCTATTGTTGTGTGCTTAACAGTGCATCACTGTGCTGCTCATATTCTATTCTAAAGTAGTTATTTGCAATATACCAGAAATATTTTGTGTTGAAGGCAAATAAAGATTTTAAAAATAAATATCAATTCCCTTTTTCGTATGTGTCTTGTATCTATCACACGCACACACACACTCACAACTCTTCTGTCAGCGCCTATTATTGCTAATAAAAATGAATGAGAGGCCAGTAGCATTTCATAACCTCTGCAGTAACATAGTTCCTGCCTGCATCTAAAGCCTTGAATAGGAGCAAGACAGTGTGGTTTTGAAATTGAAAATAAAACATATATTATTTATGTGAATGCAATATTTAGATTCAGGGGTTTCATTGCTGAAGCCTTACTACATCTGACACGACCAGCTAGTCTCTAGTTGCTCACTGGGGCAAGAGTCCGAAAGCTTTCGATTAATATTGCTGCCAAGCTGATATTACTAAGTCTGTTCGTTTATTTTGTTATCCCTTTTTTACTTGCACTTCCACACGTTTCAGCATTTGCTAGTTTTATTTAATCGATACTGAAAAAATGACAATTTGTTAGCCTTTGTCGATGCAGGACAAGAATCTTGGGAGAGAGCAGTGGGGAGACATGCAATAAATAGCCTCGGCGCACATATGAACCCACAAGCCTCTGAAGTGGCCTTAAGACATATGTGTCGCCTGCTCAACCCAGCTACAGCACCCGAAAATGGCAGATGAATCAAATATTGCATCGTCTAGGTTAAGAGCGCATTGTTAGTTTATGTATGCTGTTTAAAATTGTTTTAAAGTTGTTTAAAATTTGTAACACGGAGAAATCGTAACACATGAAAAAACCCATATGAGTTTATGAATGGTACCCTAAAGATGTGGCATCAAAAAAGTGTTTTCATTAGATTAGCATTATTACAAGCAGATACATTAAAGGCTGACAAAATAAATAGATAAGTAAACAATAATATACAAAATATTTTAAACACTTATTAAACGTACTACTTTACTGCATTGAAGGAACCATTTTTCTACCCCTTCTTTGCCACATCTCCAATATTGTTATCTAATAAAAGCTATTATCACATGTGCACTGTAGATATCGACTTCTCTAAACATTATCCAACGTATGCATGAGAATGCACATGTACAGAGCAGTCGTATTAGTAATCAAGCAGTCTTTGACATGTCAGCTCGCTAGTACAAATCTGTTTCAAGTTTATTGTGCCAATATGAGATCGATGAAGACAATAGTCCAGTGAAATCAGAGCCAAGTAATAGCCATCTTATATCCTTCTTCCTGCAAGTGCATCCCAACCCTAAACATTTTATTTCCAGTAGTGAGAACACATCTGAAGCAGACAGCCTCCTGCTGTGTCCTGTGATTCTTCTAACACTGTCTGGAGTTAAATTGTGAAGACAGCTAAAGACAGAAATGCTCAATAAACGTCACCAACAAATGAGTTGTGCCTTATCCTCTTCATTCAGCTGCAATTTCAATACATCTCTTCAACATGATAATATTCAGCCAGTGCAAAAGAAATATAAAAGGAGGGGGGTGCAGATGCCCCACTCTTGACCTTTGTTACTGCTAAAGTGCCCTTAAGCAAGGAACGACTGCCCCTCAAGCTTATGGTGTGTCTCTACATGTGACTTCATCCTCCAATGTGAGACCTGGATATCCTGGAGGCTGTTTGACAGAGTGTGTGAGGGATATGCAGACAGACATAGTGCAGTTGCTAAATTGGTCTGTTATATAATATTCTGCTTCTACTTCTTATTGTTGTTTTCACCAACTCAATCATCAGCATCACCATGGTTTTCATTTTCCTATCGGATGTCCATTCAATGGTTTGGATGGACTGCTTTTGACTTAAATGCTAGGAGCTTCTGAACGTTTACTGCCTGTCCAGCATAGATTTTTCTGTTTGAAATAATAAAGTATTAATTATTATTAATACTTTATTATTAAGCATTAATATTGATCAGATATTAATATTTATACATTTTTACTGCTTGATTCTATGGTAATCATCCCAAGATTTTTTGCTTATTGATACATCCTGAAATTCAGAGCAGTATCACAAACCCAAAAATCTGTAAAATAATGTGTGTTAAAAAGCAGTAATTTTGCAATGCCCACTGCCCTTTGAATTGCATAATTCCATGTTGGCAAATTAATTGCTTCTGTGTCAGGAGCATGCCATTTCAGAGAAAAACTCAGAGTGCATGCAATCACAACACCCGTTTTAAATGACAGAGTTACAACTGAAATCAACTTCTCTTATTTCTGTGTAGCTGTAGCAGTAAAAGGCACCTGTTGAGCGATGACAGGGCCATCAAGCTTCAGCGTATTAGCAAGCCATCTGCAGACGACTGCTTTCAGCACCATGGACAGCACGACACCACAAGTGTGTTTTTTAAAGAATTAAGAGCAGAAAAATGAGACAAGGCCTTATGGCAAATGAGAGAGAAAGAATGAGAAAGAGAGAGAGAGAGAGAGAGAGAGAGAGATCTGGCCATGTCATTAGGGATTAGCCTAGTTGAACTGGTTGAAGCTTTAGTCCTCTTGTCCTCACAGACACACACATGAATCAAGTAACATAGTAGTTTGCTTTACTGGACAGACAGACAGACAGACAGACGGATAGATAGATAGATAGATAGATAGATAGATAGATAGATAGATAGATAGATAGATAGATAGATAGATAGATAGATAGATAGATAGATAGATAGATAGATAGATAGATAGATAGATAGATAGATAGAATATCCACATGTCCAGCTTTATTTTTCCTACCCTGCCCTGATCATAAAGATCAAGTCTAACTCTAATTATGTAATCTTTTCTTTCTCCGACACACCCACTGAGCCAACAGTCTAGGTAATAACCGCATACATACTAAAAACTGCAAATGTTCTCAATTAAAGAACCCACCCTCTTTCATTTGGGTCCAAGTCGCCACTTTGTCTTGCCCTGTCCTCCTCTCGACCCTCCAAGCATAGCCTCCTGCAGCTCTAGTCCGCTGGGAGAAGCGATACCCGCCCTAAACTCTGCCTCCCCCCTTGTTTCTAACGCTCACCGTTAAGGTGACAGGACGGGACCATTGACCGACCATTCCGTCCACTCCGCGAAATCATAAACACACTCCCTATAGGAAAGACGCACGGTTTCCGCCACGTTATAATGCGCCATCACTCGTGAAAAAACTGCACAAAGGAAGACAACAAAAAAGGGTGGGTGAAGAGGAGGGGTGGATAGGTGATAAACGAAGGAGGAGGGTGGAAGGTGATCAAGTTTAAGATAACACGATGGCAAGGAGAACAAAGGGGAGAAAAGCGAAGGAAAAACACTCACTGTGGCACGGCCGGATTAGAGGATACCCATGTCGGATGCTGCAGTCGGTCACCAGCATCAGCAGCAGCATCTCCGGGCTGCGCGGTGCATCAGCGGCAGACAGAGCGGGAGGGAGGGTGAGGCTGATGATGTAAAAAGCTTTAAATCATTCAGGAGCCCGCTGCACGACATGTGACCGTCGACACTGTGTATTATTCATCCGGTTTATTTCCTGACCGGCCAAGACACCAAGCTGACCGGACATCACCGTTGCAGTCCACTACCCCCCCGTGACTTAAACTGATCCAGCCATGACACAAGGATTATCACTACAGTATGTATGAAAGAAAAAACTTCAACTCACTAAGAAAATATTTGCTTTTAAGACTACAGGAATTACCCTTTTTTAGTTCCAAAATTAGTACAGAGAGCTTAAATAGGTTTAATATTTTCATGCCGGTTTTAGTACTTTATAATTTCATTGAGCGGATTATCAGTATATCATGAAACTACCAAACACATCTGCAGCAATAAATCATCTTCCATAATGTAAAGCAGGTGGTATTCAGGCATGCCTGTAAAATATAATGATATCAGATTTAGACAGCTGTTGAATAGTTTCTAGTCAAGTGGCAGAATTGATTCCTAGTGTGCCAAGTGGACCCAACATTCACTAGCAGTGAGAGTCATGCAAAGGCCTGTTGCTAAATTATTAAGGCTGCGCTGGTCTCTGATCAAATATTCAACAGATGGCTATGTTGTTTGCCATAGATAGCCTGTTTATGTCATTGTGTGTATTTGAGTATGTTGAGGAGAAAGAGAGACAAAGGCTGTGTATTTGACTTCCTATGCAACATCAACATTGCCAGTGAATAACCAATTTCAGCAGCCATTAACCCGACACAGACCTTAACACTTGTTTATCAGCAATATTTCTTTACAGATATGCCAACATATATGTTTTTAGAAAAAACTAACAAACAAAGCTCTCTGTTGCTGCCAGGACATTAAGTAAGGTGGGCAATACTGAGTGGGAAGCAGGTCTTATTAATCTTTACGTTGTATGGATACAACATATACATGTTCAAGACTATTCAAGGCTTGAAAAAAAAACATGATTTTAAGAAATATTTTAGTCTGGAGATTGTTCTCAGCTGAAAAAACTGCTCTTAAAAGAATAACAAGGAAAAATAAATAAATAAAATAAACATATTTTCATAAAATGTATCTTGCAACATCTCGCAACAGTAAAGAATACTTGCAAATATTCCTGGATCCAGATCCAGATAACTTGTAATTTTTTAGCAATTTTGCAAACAGATAGATGAGATGTGGTGGTGTAAAGTGGTGTTCGCACCAAACGTCGTAGAGACAAGAGTAAAACAAACTGCAAAACATTACTGTAATTTATTTTTCATTAGTTATTTGCACTGTTGTATTAAAAATGCCTTGTTTAGATTTCAGACAGTAGGTCAGTTTCCTTATTTCAGTTTAGTTTTTGATTTTTAATCATTTTTTTGTTTTTGTATAGCTTATTAGTTTCTATCATAACATGGACGTGAACAGGATCCAATGAAAAGAGTCTTTATTGTGGTTGATTTGGGGGAGTTCAAAATCCCCCAAAAAGAACATCGCCATGAGCCAGGCAAAACAGAAGGGTAGATAACAGACCCTTTGACAAAGGAAGAGTCCGAGCTGATTAGGCTAAGATGTAAAATAATACTCAAACATAAACTAAAACACCCAAAACATAAATTTAAAGTAAAATTGGGTGACTCAATAAAAGGACAAGGATCCAAAACTGAAAAAGAAAAAAAATATCCTTAAAGATTTGATCTGTTTAGAGAACAGCTATTAAAATAGAAAAATATTATGTGCTGGCAATTAACTCACACTCATGTCAACAACCCCATCTCAAAGAATTATACGCACCAGTGCCCCCTGTTGTTTGTGATGTCGATTCATTTGACCTACTTGACTACAAGATTACAGCTGAAGACATTTCCTGTATAATTTTAGCTTCTGCGCGGTCAAGTCTAATCTAGCCATTCATCAATCTTTTTAGTTTCTAAATGAAAGTAAGTGTTTTCTCACGTTTAGGTTTTAGTTGAAAATATCTAATGTTATTCCTATTTCATTTCAAGATAAAAATGCAGATATATAGCAAGAGACGTGCCACCTAACCTCTAGGCCAAGGGTGGGCAACTCCAGGCCCCGAGGGCCGGTGTCCTGCAGGTTTTAGATCTCACCCTGGGTCAGCACACCTGAATCAAATGATTAGTTCATTACCAGGCCTCTGGAGAACTTCAAGACATGTTGAGGAGGTCATTTAGCCATTTGAATCAGCCGTGTTGGATCAAGGACACATCTAAAACCTGCAGGACAGCTGCACTCGAGGCCTGGAGTTGCCCACCCCTGCTCTAGGCTAAGAGACTGTGTGTAAATCATATCCACCTCAACCTAAAATCTTGTTTTTGAGTGTTTGAATTGATTGAATATGGCTTATCTGTTAGACCTATTGCGTTTTTATCACTTGCTTAGGTCAGTGGAGAAGCAGCTCTTAGTAGGTCTTCAATCCAAACTAGCTTTCAAACTTTCTCTAAAGGCCATCTCAGACATTTCAGCTTCACTACTGATTTTCATATCTCAGGTGAAATCATATTTATTCCCACAGGCATTTCCTGACTGCACTAAAATTCAAGAGTATCTGCAAATAATGGAATGTTGTTTTAATACACCTTAAATGTCATTTTAAAGTGTAATTGTTTAATTTGCTTTCATTTAGTGTGATGTTTTAATCTCTAAAGCAGATTGAATGACTAAAATTCTTGTAAATGTTTTGAAAATTCACATAAAAAAAACATGCTGTAGCAAAGAGAATAAGTACAGGCCAAAAAGCACACACTCGCTTTAAACACAAGTAGGCCAAATCTATGACTATTCTAGTCTTTGGTGCTCTGATGTGTTTGTTACCATCATGGCTGCAGCTCTGTTTTTTTCCAGCTCCCACTCATTGCTTTTTCCCTCACTTTTAAATGTCAGCGACTCTGCAGTCCAGCTGCTGCTGTGTGTGTGTGTGTGTGTGTGTGTGTGTGTGTGTGTGTGTGTGTGTGTGTGTGTGTGTGTGTGTTTGGGAGAAAGAGAGAGAGGTAGAGAGAGATGACTCACTATCACTGTGCCCAAAGCGGTGAGACAGCTGTGAGACCTAAGTGCCACTACCCATAATTCAACACTGTCTGATGGGGTCACTGGGCTACAGGGCAGGAGTGACCCTTTATGTCTGACAGATCTGACTCTGCAGGAATGGACAGACCACAAACACGTCCTGCTTCCTCAAATCTCAGATAAGAGTCAATATCTTTGCTTATACATATTTGAAGTGAGGTTTAACCATCAACACATTGAACTGGCTGTTAACATGTTTATGAAAAAGTCTGTATGCTCATTAAAAACATCTAAAAAATAAACATGTGCTTTTACACATTTTCACTTTTGCCAGGAAGAACCTAAAAGATTTATCAAATCTTATAATTTCGCCCTGTAATGAACCTGTCTGCTCATTTCTCAACATAATAAATGCTCCATAGTCACACGTTATAAAAACTCTATATCCAGCTCAATAGTCTCTCTTCCATCCATGTCAGCCTCCTCAGCTCTACTGTGCTCGAACAGGCATGTATTATTCAACAAATTCTTAAGAAGTAGTCCTCTTACTCCCTTTGGATGGAGGAGAGCTAAGAAGAGGGAGGATTCAAGAAAAAAAACTTAAAGAGTGAAAAAGTGAAGTGAAAATTAGAGGAACGGAATGTGATGAGTTGAGAAAGCTAAAACAGAAGGAATACGAGATATAAAGGAGAGGATACACCATGAAGAGAGCAACACAGACAGAGCGGGGGAGCTGAAAAGGAGGAAAAGACTAAACAGATATGTTTTTATATATTTTTGAACACTTTGGCTTTGAAGAAGCTTTGAGGACACTGCAGTCCTGTCTTTTTTGGAGTGTTTCTTATCCTCTTCAGTCTGCAGCCAGCCAAGTTTGCCTCATTAAATTTCAATACATGGAGATAAATTTAGTCTTTCATTCTACAATGAAACACAACAAAGCTGATAATATGATAAAAAATCGACCTTCCTAATCTGATGCTGAATAAACATTACTTGAGATCTTTGACAGAAAACAGCAGGCCAAACCAACAATAGGTTGTTGGTGTAAGCTATATGATAAAATTGAGCTTTATGATATTCTAAACTTACATTAATTAAGTTTAGAACTAGGAGGAGTAAACGCTAAATGGTCCTCTTCCTCCAGCTCTATATTTAACATGCAGGCATTTTTTTAAACTAGCTCTTTGAAGAAGGCAAAAGTTTCCAAAGCACAGTGGCCAAAAGTTTAACACTCCATTAAGGGCACTTTCAGTGGCACTTTAAAACAAATGTATTTTTAAGTAGTACCATATGCAGATGGTATTATAGACAAACTGATGAACTCCCCATATTAGTCAGCTTGGTTTTTGATCAGAATATGATAGTAAAAAAGTTTTGCTGCAGAAGTCATTACCAAAAATCTTAACATACCTTTTCCATGACTTCTTAAAGAGTGTGCTTTTCATTGTGTTGTGCCGCATGGTCACCTCCTCTAAACCAACATTTAAACAAACCTTGTTATCTCTGTGCAAATGCAATTTTACACAAACTTGGTCTGCAAAAGGCAAAACCCAGAGGGTTCACACCACTAATTGGCAGCGCTGTCAGTTAATGCCATGGTTTCTGGAGTCTCTTTGAGGCATGGCGGCTCCTGTGCCATGATCCTTTACAGCGCTTTTGAGGTTGGCTGTTCCCACAGGTGTGAGCTCCACACATGGGGTCATTATCGATGGCCTCCCCCGGCTGCTTCGACCCAGCAGCCATGCACTCACAATGCACATGCACCCACAAAAAAGAACACACACTTAATAAACAGCTTCGGCAGCTCAGCAGGAATTGACAAACAACTCTGTGTAGCTGGACTCGAACCAGCCTAATTGTGCAGTGCACCAAGTTTAGATTTATAACTGTGGATGTGTATCGATTGGTGTCTGTGCGCTGTATGCCTATTTGGCTGTGCACGTATTACTTATTTCAGCGATGATTAACAGCATATTGTGGTTTCATTCAGTTGGCTTCAACAGTGCAATTTATTGTGACAAATGTCTCCCAATACAAACAGGAAACTGCTGACCTGTTCACAATTTTCAAGAACACTAGCAAGCATTAAAGTGTAAGGGACAATCTTTTTTGTCCTGATGCATGGATAGCAAGAAAATATAAGGATCCCAGCTAGTGTCCTCTTTTAAAAGAAGCACGCACAGGACATACCTAAAATGCTATCGAATATTTGAAATGGATGATAATTTTATCCCATTGTTTCACTGTATGAAATTCTTCTCAATTCCCTTCCCCTGTCTCCTCATCTTCCACATATCACAGTGTCACTCACACACACATTCACATTATCAATGTGCTTTGTACATCTCCCAGGTGAAGATATCTCACATCTCTTGTCACAGAGGTAGCTCGTGAGTTGCATGTTTCTAAAATGAGCTCAGAGCTGCTGGATTAAAAAAACCTTGTATCTCCATGAAGCCCATGGCCTCATTTTCTAATGCTGATGAGTTCTTGACATTTCGGTTTGGGTGTTATTATCGAGGCAATTATACTAATGTATGCTTGTGTGGTGTTTGGTAACCACGGCAACCGTGTGTGTGTGTGTTTAGCACGAGAAGCTTCTAAACATATGTTAGAAGCAAACATTACTCATTAATCAACTTTAATCATGAAAATGAAGATGACAATTATTACTTGTAATTACTTTAATGCATTTGAATCACCGTCATCTCAAAAATCGATACAAAGATGTTTCGGTTATGTATAATGGGCTGTTTCTACAGCGGTGTTTACTTTTCTGCTTTCCACACAGAAAGGCTGGTCCTCCTACTTCCTTTCATCATTGTTTCCTTGGGTTGCAATCAATGAATGAGCATACAGATAGCAGCTCTCCATGCAGGCTCAGGAAATATAACATTTCAGGATTCAATAAATGATTCAATTACATTCCAGCTTATGAGTGTCCATGGGAGATTGACTGTGAGAGCAATTGTTGCAAGCATATGGGTAAGTATGACTCGCATGTGGAGCATGTCCTGTCACATGTAATCTCACGGAGACCAAGATGTAATTAAGTTGTAAACTGAGCCTTGTAAACGCAGCCAAGTGCGAAAAAACAGAGATGGCTCAGAGGAATATCATTTTTAATATCAGGGTGGGTGAAGCATTCCAACATTTCTCTAGAACTTGTTGTAATTAAATAAAAATGCAGATGATAAGCTATCTCCAGGGTGTGTATGTCTTTGTGTATGGGGTAGACAATATTCAGTGTATCTACTACTGCTATTGTTATAAGTGCTCTGTCAGAGAGGGGAAAAAATAATTTACCACCCCTACCTTGGGGAATTGACCAGTCTGCTCTTCTGCACTCTCTTTATTTCCTTCCGTTAATGGTTTTCCTCAGCTTTGCCCTCTCTCTCCTCAGTGTCTGCCCACACACATAAACACGTCACCATGGGGATGAAAGATGGAAGGAGGGGGTGTTCTGTTTTATGAAAATCTGGACAAAACACCCCTGATGCCAGCTTTTCATTATCTCTTGGATCTTTCCCTTTATCACTTTTTTCATAATGTCTTCATTATGGCGTCTGCACAATTTTCAGTTGCCACGTTGCCGTATTTGATATCATCAGTAAGCCTTGCTTCATTCATCCTTCTTCTTCCTTGTCTCTGCATCTTGTTTTAGAAATTGTTAAGATAAAGATAGATGCTATTCACCCGTTAATGAAATCCACCTGAGGCAAGGCATGACTCATTCAGTGTTTACCCTGGGTGACGACACAATGTCCTCTACATCTATCATGTGCGTATACACATACACCATTGTATAGTAATTAGATGTGTGTGGTAATAAGAAAATTGGGGCTATTTTAGGTGCCTATAGGTTGACACCCTGATCAAACACTGGATTAATCTTATATCTACGTTTACCCTGAAGTGAAAGTCACAAATGCATATATCCCTCGATCAAAACATCCCAGACACATACTTGAGCTCATCTGAGAGCAGTAGACTAAAACACTGCACACATATTCTATGTTTATTCATAAGGTCCACAGTGTTAATAGAAGCAATAGATATTGTTAGACTACACAGCTGCTGTCGCAATTAACCTAAAGCACAGCTGTTTGGTAATATTTATTATAAAACTAAATCCTGCGTTCTGAGAGGCACTGCTCATTGTGACAAATCCACAGAGAATTATCAGTCAACAACAGGCACTATAGAGCTTTTTAGTCTCTGTTAGCTCATAGTTTTGGTGCCGCAGTGTGCAAATCTTGCTAAAATAAGCTCCCAGCTAAGAGCAGATGTTTTCTGTAAATAATAAAGCTCTAAATTATTTAACCATTAAACACTTTAAAGCCAAATAGTAAAATCTGACAACAACCTCATAAGTAAATGTTTTTTATTGGTCTATACCAATAACTTTTGGTAGCTAGATGCAGGTAGCTAGGACTGATGATGCCATTAAAATTTCCCTGTGTAACAACTAATATAGAAATTATATTTGTGATTTAATATTTGTTGATGAACCATATGCTTACTTTTGTCATTAGCCAGAGGGACAGTACCACCTTATCTGTTAAGTCTGCTTATATCAGTTGGTTTCATATCCTGTGTGGAAGCTCTACAATGTGTGCAGGTTGTGTGTCTGTGTCTGAAATCCTATATGACTCATAACCAATGGATTTAAGTGCTTATAATCCATAAATGTGCACTTCTTTGTAGTTTTATTGTAGTAAGAGTACGTCTCTCTTCAGTAATCTCAACACAATGGTGGTATGGGACCTTGATGACAAACTGGCACAGCAAAATAAATGTCTAAGATTTTTTGTCTTTTTTCATTCCGTCCTTCTGTTTGATTAGTGCACAGTAAAGGGCTTCTGCCCTTGATAAGGTTCATTCTTTTCATATTTATTTCTTTGTATAAAAAGTTGTTTCAGCCATCAGAGAGGAATTCATTCTTTTCAGTGTAGCAAATTGTGACATATGTGAAAGACTTTTATTCAGTTCCACAGCAATAACAGAAAAAAATGTAAATATGAGTTTGTTTGTGCATTATGCAATGACCCTGGTGACCATAAGATGAGGATATGCAGATCTCTACAAATATGTTTGCTTCACAAAGCACCTCTAGCTACTTTAAATATATCAGAAACTGTGCATAACCTGTTTTAAGCTACAGTAAAATGTAAAATGCAAATAAAAGCGGAGTGCAATGTTTTGCAGGTCACATAAATCCAGATTTGCTTCACAATAGAATAGAAAAGATACATTTTACTATTTTATGAAAATTATTAGCTCATTTTGAATTTGAGCTGCACATGTATAAAAAAAGACAGTTGCTATGGGGGCAACAAAAGAAATGAAACAGCTGGAGGGACATTTTGCAGCTAATTAGGTTAATTGGCAACAGGCCAGTACCATGACTGACTATAAAAAAAGAACATCTGTGGGAGGAAGAATTTCTCAGAAATTAGGACTGTCAGAGGTTCGTCATTCTGCAAAATCGGCATCTACAAACTGTGAAGACTTTGAATATCTTATTATCTTCAATCCAAAAATCATCAAAGGATTCTTGGATTCTGGAGAAACCTCTTTTGACTAGTGAGGTCAGTTCTGCATGTCTATGGTCTTTGGTTCCTCAGGCAGCACTACATTCACCATTTGAAAATATCTGATGCATGGTGACATGAAAAATACAGCAAAGGACTGTTAAGCAACTAAACTCCTATGTCATACAAGAAGAGGACAAGATTCCTCTTCAGTTCCCAGATATTTTTGGACTTTTGTTAAAAGAAAAGGGGACAGTACGCTGTGGTAAACATGGTCCTCTTCTCAACTTTTTTGAGATGTACTCCAGTCATCAAATTCAAACATGTCCTTATTTTTCTTAAAATTGTATATTTTTTTCACTCTAATCTTTTTATATCTTCTTTGTTCTTTTGTGACTAAAGTATAGGTTTATAAGACAAACGGTCATTTAAGTGATTGCTGTTGGTGCCACACAGGTTCTTCTGAGAATGGTCCAAAAAAGAGAAAATATCCAGTTTTTGGACTAACAATTTTTTGGACAAAAATGCCTTTTGATGCCAGAGGTCAGAGGAGTATAGAAAGGCATCAGTGATTTAAATAACCACTTATTAAAACCAGTATATGCAGAAGAGCATAAGACAGCATATCAAAGCTTGAAGCAGATGGCCTGTAGCAACAGAAAACCACACTGGGTGTCATACCTGTCAGCTAAGAACAGAAACTGAGGCTCCAATTTGCAAGGGCTCATCAAAGTTGAATAATGGAAGACTGGAAAAATATTGTCTGGCATAATGAGTTAGAATCTCTGCTGTGACATTTAGATAGTAGGGTTAGAATTTTGTCTAAATGATATTAAGGCAAGGCTTCATCCTACATCATATTAGGTTTAGGCTGGTGGTGGTGTAATATTATGAATATTGTTTTCTTGGCACAGATTGGACCCCTTAGTACCAATTGAGTGTCTTTTAAATGTCACAGTGTACCTGATTATTGTTGCTTGCCACAGCCATCCCTCCAACCTGGTACTAAAAAAGTGTCCATAATAAAGTGGCTGGCGAGTGTATAATTGTTAGTTTTCCCAACTCTGTATATAAAAGAGCTTCTATGAGGGACTATGTATTCAGTTTGAAGAAATGTGCAGGTGTCATGGGGTTTAGGTTGGGTCAGTGGCCTTTCGTTACCTTCCTATTTTAAATGAGCATTTTAATTTTAAAACGCCTGATTTTAAAAGACCTCTGTTTTCCTAAGAATAACAGTAGTAAATGTTGACCTACTCGCTGCTGTGTGATTTTCATCTGTTCATGTTGCTTATATTTGTTTTTCAAAGCACACAATGGGGAGCTAATGAGAGGTCTAAGACTTGAGCAAACATGCACATCTGCCCTAACACATACTCACTTGCTTTATTAACCCCTGACCTACAATATCAGTATCAGTGTCATTATCATAGGTTTTAAAATACATCACAAGCTTGAAGCATCATTTTCAAAGCACTGCTCAATGATTAAACACACACAGACATGTAATAACACAAAGGGATGGACTCATTCAACACATGTCTCTCCGGCCTACTTATAGCCCCCAGCATTAGAACAAAGAGAGCTGTTAGGATCTGATTACAAAGAGAAAGAGCTATATAGCAATCCCCATTTCTCTAGTTCTGTTTTATTTAAGTCCTAGCTTTGGCCATTTCTGATTGATTTTTTTTTTCTTTTATTTGCTTTAACTCTGTTTGTTCATAACCAAAATACACAGATACATCACTCCAAAAAGACGTGCACTCAAAGTACAGTAAAGATAGAAAAGAAATGCAGCCCTAGGAAAGAGCTTTAACCACCAGACCCCCAAAATGACAGCAAGCCAATCACCTCCCAGTGCTTCAAGCGGGTCATGAATAAATGATGCCATGAAGTATTTTAACTGGAGCTGGAATGAAGTTAAAGTAAGTCACACACCATAAGTCAGAGAAAAAAGGAAAGGGAAATGAAAGCAGGCATTTACTGCCTAGAAAACGGGAGGTGTCTGTATTTTCTTCTCCAGTATAACAATTTAAAGAAACATGAAGGATAACTGCATTTAACAACAGCTGTGCCATGCAATGTTAAACTATGGCCACATGTCCATGAAGTAGCCTTGAGAGAGGGGTCACCAGAACTACAGGCCTCTACTGTTTGGACAAAGCGAACAGGAGGAAGACATTTAGGGCTGCTCCTGTGGATAAAGGAAGGCGCTTTGGGGGTCAAAAGTTAAATTAGAAGCATCTGAACTTTGATATGAAGGTTTTCATTACTCTGCTGACGTTGGACTCTTTACTCCCCCCATAGCATTTTGCATTGAATTTTGTACTATCAGTATTTTCTTGTTTTTCAGTATTTTGATTGTCTTGTGGGTTACATTCCTTATAAATCCCCAACATTTTTGTCTAGTTTTAGTCTCAATGTTGCTGTAAAAAATCATTTTATGCATTCATTTCCTATGACTAGGGTTTTTCTTTCACTATGACTATACACTTCACTGGGACCATTACCGTTATCTTATATTAATCATGTTGTAATAGAAACACCACCACACCAATAACACCACTTTGGAAAGATTTGAAAACAGTACATCAGAATGCTTAAAGCCAGCAGAAAGAATGCTTTATGTTTTATGAATCATACAAAAAGTCTTTGTAATAAAATCACACTCAGGTGAGTCCAGATCCAGTTATGCTGCTGCTTCTCCAATGTAGAAACCAGTTTGACTAATCTAATAAGTCAGTGGATTCAACCGTTTCATTGGATTATACAGCAGGAAATGATTAACATATTGGAACACAGGGTCAAGTGAGAAGACTGTGCAGGAAATATCGTTTTCTCTCACTACCGGTGCAAGCAATGTGTGTATGGGTGCTTGTGCGTGTGCATGTGTGTGATGTACAGCTAGAAAAGCAATGACTGAATGAGTCACTTGGAAGAACAGAAACACCAGAGGGTGAACTTAGATCAAATCAGTCTCGAAATGGGGTCTATCTAAACCAGAACCAGATGACAAGGATCAGCTTACATTGATTGAGACATGACTTGCAGCCCAGTGTGAATGTGTCCACGTATGAGTGTCTCTCTCTTTGCCCTGTTTGCAAAATATTGCTTTTTCTGGATAAAATTCACAGTATGTGTTTATTTCCCTAAAGAAATAAAGGAGAAAAAAGGGTTCTCCACTGATTTGAATTTATCTCTAAAAGCAAACAGGTGGACCTAGGTCACAGGACTTCATATAACTAATTCTAAATTTTCATGAATATAAGGTATGTTTATTCCTCCTTTAGAAAGCCTGAGGCAGTGAATAAATCCAAAATATGGGCAAGTAAAATCCCCCCCAAGCCTCAAAGCCAGAAATATCTGTGGTGAATACCTTTCCCTGGAATGCCTCCATGAAGTTCAATTCAAACCAATTACTGTTGCTAAGTCAACAATTCAGCCGGTAGAGTACATCTCCTGAGATGTTATCTGACCTCCCAGTTTAAAGGTCAACACAGGCTTAGGAATGCCAGGAAAAGGGGTTGAAAACAGAAGCGACCGCTGGTGTGTACTTGTATGTACACACACACATTTATGTGGGTGTCCGATTGTGAAATAGTATCTCACAGTTGCCATTTTTCTAGACTAACAGCTTTTATTTTTGATCTTTTAGATGCTAGACCAAGCAGTTGCCTGATATACATCGTAAAACCACTGAGCCCAGACTAGCACAGCACACATCCTGCCAACATAACCACACACACTTGATATGCACATACACTCACATGCCAAGGGGGGGGGCATGAATTATTTATATGCTGTCTCCTGAAGCAAAATGCACACTTAGACTAATATATAAATGGATAAAAATCATTAAACTACACTTGCATGGCAATGACACCAAGAAAGACACTGCCAAGTTTAGATGCTATCACAGCTACTGAGTGCTAGATTCTTCACACACATGCTTCAGACAAAAGGAGCTTTATTAAACTGCAGCAAAGGACTTGATCTCATGATTGCTTATCAGGATCATGGCATCATTTACTGTGTTAAGTTCAAATTGCTCGCTTCGCTATTCCTGAGTCCTAAGACCTTGGCCGCGAATCAAGCTGTCTCAACTTTCAGCACGTTTCACCAGAAGTTTCCCTAAAGAAAGCTTATGAAACCACCCAAAAACATTTACTACGTGATAGTGGAACAAGGAGCTGTAGTCCTTTATTTTAGTTTTGTCGTTGGGTTTAGAGCTAGTAAAGCACAGTTGTGTTTAGGGAACATGCAGAGAACACAAGCACAAGTTAAAGCAGGTACATGTGAACATGGGTGTCTTGCTTTTTTCTTAATTTTTTCATCTGCAGTGAGTGCGTTAACCATATGAAAATGATACGCAGTAGTTATGGGAGAATACGCTTTTACATGTCTTCTCAGATTCACTGCTGTGTTAGCACATACCTGTCTGCCTCAGCGCTATGATTGCTCAGTCTGATTAGAATGTGGTTGGTTTATTTAAACTCGGGTACGAAGTGTAGTATTTATCTGATTAAGAAGAAAAGACATTTCTGCAGCTGCACATGCTGAACTGTGGAGAGGTGCTGGTTATGGAAACTCATATACTGTGTCTCATAGACAAAGTGCACATCCAAGCAAGACAATCTGGTA
This sequence comes from Aulonocara stuartgranti, assembly GCF_965226115.1. Taxonomy (NCBI): domain Eukaryota; kingdom Metazoa; phylum Chordata; class Actinopteri; order Cichliformes; family Cichlidae; genus Aulonocara; species Aulonocara stuartgranti. Next base: position 10,947,712 of record NC_138955.1, read on the forward strand.
GCACGTAAGTAAGAATCTGAGCTGCTTTTTGTTGAAAAACACTGCTTTAAAACTATGTACCCATTCTCATAACTTGATTTTAATTGCAATCTTTTGGTTTATATAAAGTATATATCCTCTTTTCATGGTTTTTACATTATACAAATATAGCTTTTAAAATATTTATTTCAGTAGTTATGAGACTAGAATTTTGACTTTTCAGATTTCTGTGCTAAGCCTCACAATGGGAAAACTGGACAAAACATTTCCTGTACAGCACCTTTTGTGCAGTTCAGTGGAATTTAAAGTGGTTCACACATGGATGACATGCTAATAATAAGACAGCACAAATAATAAGAAAATAATAATTTAAGAAAAGCAGGGCTAGATATCAATCTCCTGCTCTGCTATTCACCCTGACTGCACCAGAAGTACCCTGGCTTATGACCTGTAGCAACTTAAAATATTACACTAAATTAGATTAATAGGGCTCAACTAATTTTAGTATTTTAATGTTCCTCCTTTCACATCTATCTATCTATCTATCTATCTATCTATCTATCTATCTATCTATCTATCTATCTATCTATCTATCTATCTATCTATCTATCTATCTATCTATCTACTCAATAAAACATAACATTTGACCAGTTTTTATGGTGTTTTTCCAAGAAATTCAGCCCCTGTTTCATGTTGCTGCTCACACATTCAGAGCAGTGGATAGCATGTACTTGATGAATGACCACTGAGTAGGTGGGATTTTGTTCTGTGTTAAAACTAAGCTATATAGATCTGCAATGGATTCACTTTCCTGCATACTGCCTGCTCAGGGCAGCAGGTTTTTAATCCTTTCATTGAATCAAGGTGGCTAAGAGCATTTAAGCTGAAACTAATTAAATGGACAAAACGACTCCAAAGTATCAGCTTAAATAGCTTATATTGATTAGAACATTTTAATGCATATATGCATTTAGTGTATATGCAAGGCCTTGTGGACACACTGGAACACAGACTAAGTGTCAGTGTGAACAAAATCCAATGATACATTTTATGCTTTAACTTTGAAGTCTGAATTTTGTGTGTTGTGTGTCAGCCGCTTGGATTAAAAATTATAGCTGCACCAGCAATGTGAGGAACTAAATCATCTTTATATTTCGTCACAGGCCTGCACTGCAGAAAGGACATCCTTAGTTATTGTGCAAGTGTGGTACACTACTTTCATCAAATTACCAGGGATAGTGAAACATGGCAAGGTTGGAAATTTTGAAGGGATTGCAGAACAGATGGTGAGGATTTGACTAGCCAAAAGGTTTTGGTTTCATAGAGTGAGTCGGACATAGGTCTAAGCTCAAGGCTGGCTACTTGGAAAAAAAGACGGACAAAGTACAAAAATTATCATTTGAAGACAACTTTTTACTCTCCAGGGAATCATTACTCTGTCTGCTGATTGAAGCTGTAGAGCTAGACGGTACATTACAAAACATACTCAAAATAAAGGATTGAGTGTTCTATGACTAATTGACTGCAAATGTTTGGTGACAAAATGGTGTGAGAAAATGAGTGTTCTTAGGAAGGAGGTCTGTCTTTGATCATGCAGCAAGACATTGGGTAAAGAGAGAAGATGGACCAAGTGAAGGAATGGAGAGAGAAAAAGACATGGGGGCCAAAGTAAGCAGGACTATTGGTTTATTATCTAACCGACATCCATAGTGTGTGGGTGTGTGTGGGAGTGTGCAAAAGTGTGTGCTTTCTGTCCCTGTCCCTATTGTGTGTCCTGTGCACAGTAGTGGGAAACATGTTTTGGATTGTTACAGTATGTTCATAGTGAGAATGTTAAGATAAGCACACATGCGCATGCACGTACATGCTGTTCCACTAACATACACACACAGCGATAACTCTGATCCACAAATAAAATCCCTGAAATGGATGCTGTGAGCAGGGCTCCAAATCCTGGTGCAGTGCACTGTTCTTCAAACAAAAACATTTTTTATATTAGTGATGGTCTACAGCCAAATTGCTTTGTTTTGTCCACAGTTTTTATAGTTCTTCTACGTGTCCATTTAAACTTAAAAATCTAATCAGTCTAACATATCTTCTGCTTTTCTGTTAAAGTGTTGATATATTTGACTCTGTGCCTGGCAATGCAAATACTTTGAAAAGAAAAAGTATGTATCCCTGCTCAAAATTCTATCATTTAGCATTTAATTGCTACACCTAGTGAAAAATACAACCCCAATTCCAAAAAAGCTGGGATGCACCGTAAAATGAAAAAAGCAACAGAATGCAGTCATTTTCAAATCTCATTAACCCATCATTTATTCATAATATAACATAGAAAACATATCAGATGTTTAAATGTAGATAATAATACCATTCTGAAGTTTAAAAAAAAAAGAAAAAGCTTTGATGGGAGAAACACACCACAAAAAAGGGCCATCTTTAAACTTTGTAGCAGTCTGTAATCATCTATGAACTGAGGAGGCCAGTTGTTGGACTTTTGGAAAAGGAAAGGAAGTTATGTTGTTGTATGTTTGGTTTAGCATCAAATCATGCTGAAATATGCAAACCCTTCCCTGAAAAATATCATCTGGATGAGACATATGCTGCTCTTAAACCTGTGTGTAGTACCTTTGACCATTGATGGTGCCATTGAAGATGCACAAGCTACCAATTCCATAACCACTAATGTTTCCCCTACGATCGAAGATGAAACCTTTTTATCTAAGCCCTCTCCTCTTTAGTCTCAACGATGTAGCTTTTCCCAAAAAAATTGTAAAATATCAATTTTTCTCATCAGAGAAGATTTTTCCACTTTGCCATTTTAAATGCGCTTTGGCTCAGAGAAGAATGCAGTGTTTCTGAATCATGTGATCAAATAAGGTTTATTCTTTGAATGATAGAGCTTTAAACTGCATTTGTGGATGGCATCATACACTGTGCTCACAATTCTGAGTTCCTGAGTCCATGCAGGGATTTTATGGAAGAATTAGTTTTTTAATGTGTCTTGAGGGCCTGAAGCTCACTGGTATACAGTCTTGATTTTTGACCTTGTCATTTGCACATTTGCGTTTCTCCAGATTCTCAGATTATTTTGATCATATTATGTACTGCAGATGAAGAGATATTAATGCTCATTACACGGAAATTCCTGCTTGTCTAAGATGTTCTTTCTGTGAGCGATCATGTTACTGACCTTTTGCCAGTTAACCCAATTAGCTGCAAAATGTTCTTCGAGCTGTTTCTTTTTAGTACCATTTACTTTTTCAGCCTTTCGTTGCCCTTGCCCAACTTTCTTCTTAGACATGTTACTGCTATCAAATTCAAAATGAGGTTTTGAATTTTACATTTTACTATTATGGACTTGTGAGATTTGTAAGTCATCAGATTCTTTCTTTATTTACATTTTGAAGAGTATACTTTGTAAGTACCATCTTTCAAAAGTAGAGCAGTCTCGTAACAGAAAGTGAGTGGTGTATTGTCTCTTGCATTTCTACTTCTTATATGTCTGATGTCTATTAACTCAATTAGGTTTCTCACACACCACGAGTCAAGCCCTTTGACATTCTTTCATCCTTCAGACTCCCACTCTCACGTCTCAGCGCTCTCTTTCACCGCCCTACCCATTTTATCTTGGTCATACTAAATCCCTCACATTGTTTGGGATATGGTCTTCTCTCACGCCTCATCTCCAAGTAAAATTCAGTGAGCACTTTGATGATCCAACATTAGAACAGTAGGAGAAAATGCCTCCAAAGCAGAAGATAAAAAAAATTAACTGCAGCCATGAGAGGATCAAGCTCATGAAAGAGCTGTTATAATTCATCCAGTTTCTTCTAGCTGCATTGCATATCTTTCCCACTTTCTATATAAGAAGGAAATGTAAGAGTGAATCTCTGGGCAAAATGTTTTATGATGCAAATTATATTAAAAGCAATATCAACACCAATGATTGGTGCTATTTGATGCTGTTATTTGTGGCCCATGTGGACAAATCGAAAGCCTTGTGGTGAAAAAAGACAAAACTAGAATTTGTTGGTCACATTTATAAGACGTATGTTTTGAGGAGTAAAGTTGCAGCCAGTTGACAGTGGAATTGCACAAAATAGTTGAAATATTGACTGGAGGATGTCTACCTCCGATTCTCAAATCGTGTGGTATGAAATGAATGAATCAGGCCAACATTGTGCTTCTAGAATTGCCTTCCCAAACCCTCGACTAAAATTGAAAATCTGTTGCTTACACTTGCAACTGGCTCCATGCCAGGAAACCAACCCATTTAAATGAAATCTACCAAGTGTGGCAAGACGAATGGTCAAATATCCAGACAGGATTATGTCAGAAGCTTGTTGATTGCTGCCAAAACTGTCTGGTCGAGGCGCAACTTGCTAAGGGACGTTTAACCCAAGTATGTATATATTTACGGCTGTATATACACTTTTATCCCTGTGTGGATTAGAAAAAAATCCAGAATAAACTTGTTTAAGTTGCCAAGGATCATGAACTGATATTTAAGGCCTTATGTGCAGCTGTCCCTCTTTGCAGACAGCATTTCAACCCATATACCTTACTATGAAAAGACTGATTTGGTCTTTTATACATTGTTTGAAAAACTATGGACTAAATAACTGTTTTTCAGTCAGAGAAAAAAAAAACCACGGCCTTTGTTCTCATCTGTATTTTTACAAGGTTTTTTAAATCTGTCCCTTGTGAGCATCCCAGTTTTATGGAACTACAATATTAAATTAGTTTGGCATCATTGTAACACAGTTCCTGTTTCCCCCTTTGAGCCTTTCCACATCATCGTCTAATAACATCTTGAGGATTGTGAAGATTCATTCAGCATGTCCCATTTTAAGCTTGACACATGGTCAACAAGAGAGCAGAAATCCAGCTCTATACTTTATGTATGCTGTCGGGCCAAAGTTGTTCATAAACGACATCATTTATCCTGAAGGACAAGATACAGTATGAAACTGTTGACATTAGTCATGATGATGTAAGCATGTTTATCCAGTTTGTTCAGTGAGTTCAACCCTGTCCCATCCAGTTTTCCAGCACTGCGAGTGGTGGGAAAATGGCAAAATGGCACAGAATGCTGAACTTTGAACATGTGTCATGTCTTTGTGTCTTGAATTGTTAGAGCACATTCTTTAATGTTTATTATTGAACACTGAGGAGGAGAAGCTGCTTAATGACCTCCAGTTCACCCAGAGACACACACTCTGGTGTTTATTATTAAATGCAGACTGATTGGCAGTTAGACAATAGAGAGGGCAGAGAGCAAATTTTCAATCAATGTGTAACTTCCACCTTTTCCATTGTGATCACAGAGTATTGCTTTTTTTTTTTTAAATTAGGACACAGGTGAATGCAAGCACATGCACAAAAACACATGCCCTTACAAACAAACACACACACACACACACAAAGAAAAAATGGACATGGGAGAGTTTGCTCATCAATATGGCATCTTGTGTTGGATCTTTCCTTTCAGAGAACAACGGTCCAATCCTGACTTAATAGAAACAAGTTGTTGCACCTGCCCCTCCCCATTTGACCCACTCTGTTTTCATTGTTCTCAGATTTACAGCATGTTCTGAAGCTATATGCCATGAAATTATTTGAGATGAAAAGAAGTTTGAACTGATAAAGAACACAAACGGTTCTTTATCAGTTCACTGGCACCACTCACACAGTGTAGACATCGTATTTAAGGCTGGTTTCTGAACACATATACGCGCGCGCGCGCGCACACACACACAATTACATAGAAAGAGGAGCCATGGGGCAGCTTCCTTTTAAGTGCAGATTTATGTGATCTTGTGTTGGTCAGATCCCTAAGTCTTCTTGCTGCCACGGCAACAGGTTTTGGAAACAATGATTCTGAGCCGCTCTAAGGATGATCCAGCCTAACACACAGAAAGCAGCCAAGTCTCCCATGCACATGCGCTGGAATACATTATAAACACTCACTGCACACCGTGTATCATTTTACCTGATACACAGAAAAAAATACAAAGCCGATAGTAATGATAATGCCATACGGAGGGAAGCATAACGCACACATGCTTGCTAACAATTTCCTAGTTCCCAGTGTTGTTCACATCTCTTCTCACTTCAACTTGAAGACCACAAGTCTGTGCTGACGGATGTGGGTTACTGACCTGGTAGCCTGTCTGCCCCTGGGTGGGTGTGAGGTTCTAGGGCGCTCCGTCTCTGGGCTGGGGCCCTGTGTTGCTGGGGTTGTGGGCGGGTGGGTGCATCGGGGCCCATCCCTGGCGCAGGGTGCCGCCGGTGCGTCGAGCCACCTGGGGGGTTCTTCAACTGGTGGGGGAGATTGTCACACCTAGCAGGAGCTTTCCTCTCCCCAGGAACTCTCTGCAGGAGGGGGAGATACAGGAGAGGTGGAGGAAGATCTCAGCCTGGGCGTCTATTGTCTCATGTAGTCTGGAAGATGAGTGGATGGTGGGGTGGGTGCAGTTTTCTCTGTGGTGGGGTTGGGTGGACTGTCCCGGGCTCTGTGGGGCCGGGGGGCGCTGCTGCGCTGGGCCCCGGTCTGGATGGGCCTGGGCCCCCTTTCCTTGGCGGGTCGTGGAGTATGGGGGTGCCTACTGGGGTCAGCGGGGGAGCTGGCCCCAGGGAGGGGTTACCTGCCCCTCCCTTCCTTCCCTCCCCATCTCCAGCTGCCTCCCTCCTCCCGCTCCACCACAACCACCCACACATGCAGGGCCTTGGAGTAGGGGTATGTCACCAGGGTGCAGAGGAGGCTACCCCCCCCCCCCCCCGTCCCCTTCTGGCTGCCTCTGCCTCAATTTTATCCCACAACTTAGACATTCACATTACTCACACTCTCATTACACATACATATAGGATCTTGGGGGTGGGCACGATACACGGAGTCCAAATTACCATCAGGGTGTACACCTCACCCCTGGCGTCGTTGCCCACCTCTCAATTTTGAATACACGTAGACATTGAGGGCTAGCAGGAGGGCCTATGCGCTTACCTGCTGCTCTCTGGCAGGTAGCTCCATGCCCTCCTGCGTTTTAATTGCACCTTAGAACACACATGCATCAACACTACAATGAGCGGGTGGAGGGAGGTTTGGAGTCTTCTCTCACCCCCGTTCTCTGCGGCCTGCTGGAGCGGGGGAGGCTAGGAGGAGTTGGCCGTCCGACTGCGGTCTGGAGTGTGGGGCCTCCCTGCTGCTGCGGAGTCGGGGCGGTCTGCCTCTCCCCACCGCAGGGAAAAGGGTAACACCACCTGGGTCTGGGTGCAGTTCCCCCCTCCAGGGGCAAGGGTACCTAGACCCGGTTCGTAGAGTACGCTTGGGGAGTGTGATTGTGTGTACAGCGTCTCTTTATGTCTGTCTCCACGTTGGTTGAGTGTGGAGTAAGTGCATATGAGAGCATGAGGGTGGGAATGGATGTTTGTATCTGTGTGTGCCTGTATGTCTGTGTCTATATGTCAGGTTGGGTATCAGACGCCACCTCTCTGGGGACATCTCAGGCCCTCCAAGGTTTGGAGGCCTATCTCCACCCACCACCACTTCCCCTGCCAGTGGCGGACTCCCTCAGGTGTCGGTGCGTTGGTGGTTCTTTGTGTCTGGGGGTGGGCGTCCGGGTACACACCGGCTCACTCCTTGGCGGCCGCTTATCAGGGCCTGGAGCCTGGGGCTCGCTCGGGCCACTTCGGAGGTGGGGTGCCCCCGGCCTCTCGGCCTGGGGCTCGGTCACTCAGGCACAGCTGGCTGCCGGCGGAGCTCACGGGCGCGTCACTGCAACTCCCCCTGGCTTCTGCTCTGCGGCTGCTGAGTGAGCCCTCATCTGGGACTCTCCTCAGCTCTTTCTGGGACAGTGGAGCGGCTGCCCCTCTGTTGGTCTTCCTTGGTCTCTTGTGTTTTGGGGGCCTCTGGATGTCTGGAGTTTTGATCTCCTCCATACCTGCTTCATACCCTGGAGGACGGGGCTGTGGCTCCCCACACTCCCTAGCAGATCGTTACATGGAGAAACCTTTGGAATGCAAGCATGCTGATCCACACAGGTATGCACACAGGTGTACACACGGGTATTCACAGACGCGGACTACAGCTTTCTTGGCTGCTGCCTCAAAGCACATTGTGCGCTGTCTATCTTGCGTGCTGCACAATATCGTTTATTACTTAGTATCTACTGATATTTACTGCTAGCTAGTTTATTGTGATGGTGCTGTTTTTTTTTATTATGTTGCTCTTTGTTGTTTGCTTTCTCTTCTGTTTTTTTTCTCCATACAGGTGACCCAGGTGTTTTGTTTTTTTTGTTTGTTTGTTTTTCTTTCTTCCCCCCCCCTTCTCACCGTCTCTTCTCCCCTTTGATTTTCTTTCTCTCCCTCTCTTTCTTTCATTCTTTCTCCCTGTCCTATCCCCCAGTCATGTCTGTCCCGTTTGTAGCAACTGAAAATAAAATAAATTCATAATTATAATAAAGGTCAATCAAATGGACCAATATGGCAAGGCCATGATGATCCACTTGGTAAAATAAATCTGCTTGGCATCTTTCTTGGCCTTAAGACAACAATTCTGATGGCTAAAGATCCAAACGGGACACAAAAAAAAAAAGAAGAAGAAGACCACAAGCTGGTGCCAACCATAAAGTAGCCAGCTGTTTACAGTCACAAATGCAGAAAAGGTCATGTAGTAGGGAGCATGGCTTTGCAAGCCATTGGGCTCTCTTAAATAAGAAGCCCTTAATTCATGGGTGTCAATCATAAGGCCAGATTTGGCGCAACAAGAGAAATGCGAAGGAGGATGAAAACCTTGGACTTTTAACTGTATTTTGCAGCTTCTCTTACACATAAAGACCTCCCCATGCCCATTCATACTACGTCAAAGTAAATAAGTAGTAGATAAACAATTTAATGATTCCTATAGAAATGACTGTTTTATATTGGAGATTATGCATCAGAATTTCAGGAGCGGGACTACGCCTCCAAACACGCTCCTTCCGGTTGTCATCTATATAGGTTCCCCCCAGTTCTGCAAGCTGTTCATTCTCGTTTACGCACCCCACCCTCCCTCCCTCCCCTTTTCAATTCTTTAACTTCTTCACTTCTATTTAGTACATAGGGATCTGCCAGGCCCGGGAGCCGTCGCCAGTCCCATTCGAGGCCTTCCCCAAACCGCAGCTCAGTTCATGTCCAAGCATTCACCTTCACCTACTAAAATGCTGTCTAACCTAAAAAGAGGATGTGGGCCCAGCAAGTGAAAAGTTATTTCTTACAGTTGTGCTGACTGGCATCTTTTGTTTACTACAGCAGCATTTCTTTATCATGGAGAAAAAAACGGAGGCATATTGTTTAAATTTTACTTCTTTTTTTTACTTCTTTTTTATTAAACTTGTAGTTAAAGTTCTTTATAAACACAAAAGGGAAAGTTTTACTGGTCTGGCTTCCTTAAGATCAAAGTAGCCTGTATGTGGCCTGCAGTATAAAATGAGCTTGACATCCCTGCCTTAACCGATCTCATCTTACAAATGTTTTATATAGCAGCAGTTGGACTTCTGACAACAGACGCAAAAAAATAAAAAAGCACCACCAATTGGAATTGTGAAGCTTTATATATTTCTGAGACTTACATACTGAATATTTACATTCATGTATCAAAGCCACAAATTCTGCTGAGGGATGGGATAGTAGGGGTTATAGTTTTATTCTTTTGTGCGAAAGGGTTTATTTTTCTTTTTATATCCTTTTAGCAAAATAAAATGTGTCCACACTGTTCTACACCAATTTTTCTCTTCTGGGATAATAAAAACCTAAGACTGAAATGAAACCACAGCTCTAGACCCTAAACATTATAAGTCATCCAAGTAGGCTTGGTAGAATTTTTAACTTCACAAGAACTGGATTCTCATGGGAAAACGGACTTCTCACCGTGACAGGTGCATCCCAGATGTGAGGAACTGTGATACTACTAGAGGTCTTGGAGAAAAAAGAAAAAAAAACAGAAGACAGGGGAAACAATGAGGCAGAGTACAGTGGATTTATGAAAATAAGGACAAAACGTTTTGTATGGTGAAGAAAAAGAAAAGGGAAACTGCAGGTGGAAGCTCAGTCATAAAGGTCAGTTTGGGGGCATATTGTGGATTTTCTGAGTGAATCACGAACTAAGTAAATTCCACAAAAGTGCAGGGAAAATACATTTCTGTATTGTATTGCAAAGTGTACTTATGACAAAAAATGACCTATTTTTCCTGGTGTTTTCCTATTATTTTCCAATTATGCAGCTTGTTGCATGAATCGGCATATACAGATTGACATTCATAGTTGTTGTGGTGCTTTTTGTGTTTCTTCATGCCGTTAGTATTTCAGAATTTCCCCTTTTAACTTTAAAACAATAACAGATGGGTGGTGTTGTGCTACGTCTTCGCCGGTTTCTTAGACACTTTGGCACCACCTGGTGTATGAAAACAAGACTGCATATCTACCATTTTATAACATTGTAGTTGTATCTACTTGGATAGGACTACTATTCTAAAATTTACAATAGGTGACTTTCACATGCACCTTCTAGGCTTATAGTGTCAACAGAACATTTTTATTATATTTTATTGTGACCTCATGTTGAAAAGCTGTTAAATAAAATGGGACATTTATGGGATACTTAAGATTCTTAAAACTACTACTAATTCTAAATGACATATTTCCAACTACAGCTTTGCCTAGGTATGCATTTCAGTTACATATGGTTTGGTTTGGACACACCACGCTCACTCACGTACCTGCACGTACACATACGACTGTCAGTGGTGAATATAACGTTAAGCTGAAAACAGCTTGTTCTGTTTTAGCATGATGTCACTTACATCAGTCTCCTCGTCCCGCTTTTTGGGGGTTTGAAAAACGCACGGACTCACACACACTGACTCTCTGAGAGGTTTATCCGCTCCCTACAGTGTCCCAGCCTATCCCACAACCCCCTGGGGCTGTAACCTGTGATCCAGGAGAACTGTACTCTGGGTAACACTGTTTTCATAACCACTCCCAGTCAGTCCACAAACACACAGAACCACAGAACATATGTAGCACATTACATACTCATGCACACACACTCACATTGACAGGGTCTACAAACATACAAATGTGGAAAGCTTCACAGACTTTCCTGCTACGTTAGTGTTTTGGGGTCAACCGCTATTAATTCCAGGAAATTTAAGCTAATAAGCCAGACATTTAATAGTGCACTGTATAACAGACCCATGTGCATGTGTGTGTCTGTATAGCATTATCAAGTTTCTTCATCAGTATCAAGTCGGTTCAGCAACAGTGCAATGCACAGCTGCTGTGGATGTGTGCATATGTGGATCACTATATAGTGCTAGTCACTTCAATGAAAAGAGATAGGATATCTGCACCGGCAGCATGCCTTTTTCTCATGCCTTTCTCCTCAGAGGCGAGACAAAATATGACTGAGCTGTTTCACAAACAGCCTGCGGGAACAGGGAACACAACATACTGGCAAAGTGGCTCTGTCTGCATGTCCTTGAGATTGTTTCCAGGGCACTGTGAACAGATAACGTTCATACATTCAGACAGAAGTTGGAGCAATTTAAGGACACAAAGTTCACTTTATTTTTGGTTCAAACAAATATTACACACATCTTAAGCCCCTTATCTCTCCACATGAGAGCTTTGAAGCACATAGCTGACAATGCACTTTAAATATCAATCTTTGCTTTCTTTGGATCATTATTTTTTCTTTTTTTCTAGATACCAGTATAATGGTACCCCTCTCAAAATCTCAACCTTGGCATTTTTATGCCAAACATAAGCCTCGTTGGTCACTTGACAATCTCTGAAACCACTTTATAGCCAGACATCCACTCCAATTGATGTCACCATGGTGCTGTGTTATACAACATACTCAATGAGCAGCTGTGTGGTGGCTCTAGCTATGGCCTGGGGATTGATAAGAGTTTGAGGAGAGTGAATGGACATCTGTTTATTAGTATGATAGCATTGCCTAATTTCTTTTCCGCCTCCCATAATATCCCTTTACTCCATCTCCCTTAGTAATTGAGAATGAGTAATAGCACAAACAGAAACATTTAAGACAGAAGTTGCTGACAGTCAGTATTATTTTCACCTTGACACGTGTTGTGTACCAGCTTTTATTTTCCATAAATTCAGCTGATTCCATTAATCTGAAACCAGAACCTTTAAAGGGGAAAATAAATCAGAGATTTTGCAGGAAAGAACAGCCGGTGTGTCTTTGGTGCTATGTTATGTAACCCTGTTAGTGGTAGGACAAATAAAACTAGAAGACAAACATCTTGTTCTTTAACAAAAATACATTATACATACAGTAACAAATCAGCAACTTTGAATAATGTAATATCAATACATTGCTGCTGTTTTTTATCTAAAAAAACAGTCACAGACAGATTATGAGACTTCCGTCCCTGGACACAGACACAGATGTCCCCTACCCTAAAACTTTTCATACTAGGTTATGAAAAAACAAGACGTAAGTTTTGATATTGAAAAGGTGGTTTAATGCTCTTACTGATTTACATTTCTGTGTGTTAGACTCTTCAAAGTATATAATTGAGTAAAATGATCCCTGGATACAAAGTACTGCAAGGTAAAGATGCAAACTTATGTAAAAACAATCTTGAAAATGAATTATCTGGTAATAAAGTAAATGGTGTCAAAATGAAAATAAATATACTTAAAATAAATTCAACCTAATGTACAGAAAGGCAGTGTTTTTATTCTTCGGCTATGAAAAGCTACTCTCATCTGGTTTGAATAATGACGCACCCAACCCACATACTCTTCTTTGCTGCAGGAGTCAACCTCCAGATGTTGGACGAAACCTTTCAACATTCCTACTACTAGTCTGCTAACTGCCCTTACAAATATACACACATACTTTGTAGGTTGCACACACACAAGGAAGTTCAAAGCTGTGCCAGAGGGGAGCAGGTGGCCAGAAACAACACACTGCATCTAAACAGTTCTAAAGCCTGCAGTCTGAATATTCAAAGTCTAATCGTCCATAGAAAGGAATTGCAGAAAACAGAAATTCTATTGTTATTTTGAAGTAACCCCATGTAATTGTAAAATTGTTGCACATAAATCCATATATGCTTTTATTTTGTTATTGTTGTTATTGATGGATACAGGGTCAGGTTTGCAGAAGCAATTATTGGTACGAACTTGTCCATCATTCATGACTAGCGCAAAGACAATCAGGAAACAAGAAGAGAAAATCATTGCAGACCACCACACACACACACACACACACACATACACACACACACACCAAAACACCAAAGGAAATCTGTTTTTCCTCTCACAGCTACCCTAACAGCAAACTTTCCTGTCACTTTCAAATGCATGTCAATGCCAAATATCTGTTCATGCAGGCAAGCATGTATATATACTAAAACTACTGACTATATGTACTGTACATTAGGTTAGTTATTTTGTACATAATAAATATTTATTTCAGTGCTCACAGACATCTTCACACTGCTTGTATAAATTCTCAAAACTTAAAAAGTTAAAAGCATTAAAAGCATTTATTTAGCAATTTAACATAGTATGTGTATATCTGTTTCCATATGGATACTGTGTCTCTCCTAATAAATGTAGAAACATTGTAAACACACTGAGAGACACCAGACCTGAATATACTTTGCCAAAAGTTGAAGGCCAGAGGCTCTTTTTTGTTAGCATTTACTATACTTATGCATTTCCTAATGTTAAGATGTGCCAATGTAATGAAAGTAATGCTATTTAGTGTAATTTCATTTTCTATCTTGAAATTGTTGGATGCATGTTTGTTTTTACACTTGTGAATATGTGCGAGTTTTGTCAGGTGAGAGTTGTGTTATAGTTGAGAAACAGCTTGTGAGCTGCCTACTAAGTCCTGGAAGTTCAATCACAGTTTGAGCATAAGAAGAACAATAAAATAGTTTGTGTTTAGTCATTTATTTGTTTTGGTGGTTTGTGGTTTGTGAACAGCATGTGCTTGTAGTCCATTGATGAGAAGAAAGATTCAATCTTTCATTCCATAAAAACAAGACTACTGTGAATATTTTGCCTGTGAAGTCACTGACTAATTCTTCCATGGAAGTTGTTCTTTTTCAAAAACAGATGGGTCTTCTCAGCAGTATGAGTGTACAGAAGGGTGTCAGCTAAAATAGAAGGTACATGCTGTGAGCTTGATTCTCAGATGAACACATCTGTTAGCATAACTATTCCTGAAGAAAAAACACTCCCTTGCCCTTCTGGTATTAATCGCAGCTCCTTACAAATGTGGAAAGGCTCACTGCAGAGCTCAAAATCACAGATTTTCCCCCACAAACATCTGACACCAAATAGCACATAAGAGATGAAGTCTCGAATTGAAAGCTGACGCCTCTAGCTGTCCAGTCTCTGTTCTAGTCTCATTATCTGCTTCAATAAATACAAAGAAAAATAAATCCATCTTTAAATACCACAAATGTTCAGCCTCAGAGCCAGACTAGAAAAAGTCAGGGAATTAACAAAGTCATTAGGACTTATCCTTTGTGGTTCAGGAACATGTGTCCAAAATGATATTGCAATCCATCCAAGACTTGCTGAGAAATATGGGAGGCCAACGGATGTACATTACCATCTCCGCAGTCACTGCTTTTCCTAACAAAAGAAAATACTCTATTAATTTAAGAAGAGATGGTCACTTCATTATATTGCAGTACTTTTAACTGTATTTTTGCAAAGATGGCTGCACACACAAACTCAGACACCACAGCTGTACAGAAACCTTACCTGGTGTTTCTCACGTTTTAGGACTGAGGAACTAAAAGGAGAACAAATACCTTCTTATGGACTTCAGATCCTTAGATAAAGCGTTCCTTCACTCAGTTCTTTCCTTACTTCATAATCTGGAGCCTGCAGTAAAACTTTCCTTATTTTCAAAAACACTTCACCACTACCACATGCTAAAAACATAAAAAGTAATATATAACACACTTTAAAACAAGTCACATTATCTGTAAATGAATAAATACAAAATATAAAGTTATTAATACTAATTAATTATGCTAAACCTTTACTGTTTTTACATGTTTAAGTTGGAGAAGTCATATTTATCTGCAGTAGTTTAAAAAACTTCAGGTGTTATTTCTTTTCCAGATACGAAGATGAGATGGTGTTTGGGAAGTGATTTTCAACTTATTAATGTTGTGTAGCACTTTTTCACCTCCTAGATTATTTATTGATACATTTTAATAAAGAGATTTTTGCTCTTTGATCTTTTCATGCCTGCCTGCCTCCGTGCCATGTTTAATATTCCTGTAAGGACTTCCAGCAGTGTTTATGTGATCTTCTATGAATAAAAGAACCAGTGCAACGTAACTTCAACTTGACTTTTCAGCTTTAATGGATGAAACACACTTTAAAATCTAAGGTAAGCATCTCACCTGACACTACCATGTGTCTCGGTGATTTTGATTTATTCATTTATTCATTGGTTAGATGCAAATCTGTGTCGGCTCAACTGAAATGGTCTGTTGCATAGACTAGGTAGTTTTTTGAACTTGAAAGCCTGTTTCAGCATAGTGATGGCCTTGTATGATAAGATTAGTGGTAACTGGGTAGTTTTTAGTCTAACATGAACATTTACACCCACTAGTGCTCCTTTAGACTTTGTTTTGTACCAGGGTGATGCAGCTCTGATTCACTTTTATAAACATTTTTGTGTTTTTACAGTGTGATATCGCTCTTACCCTATGTGTGGCACTAAAAGCTGAAGATAGCTCTATATTTTTACTCAGCTTTTTCGCACACAGGCACAGTTAATCCCATGCAGTTTCAATAAAAGCACATGGTTCGCACTAATGCTTTGATCTCTTCTCTCCCCATCTCATGCTGTTTTGAGAAATGGGTCCCAAAGTTACATAAACGTACTTTCTGTGTTTGACCATACCCCACTGCTGATGTATGTACCCTATGTGTGTGTGAGTACTGTTTACCCTGACTTACAAGGCAAGCCCTCTATCCCAGAACTCTATCAAATCTCTAATAATTTGAAACTGGTTCATCTCCACTCAAAGTCAACCAGGAATCCAGCTGCTTCACTGTCTGGATAAACAGGTTCGGAGCACTGTGGAATGGCTCATAAAACCTTTGCCAATCCCCTCTACAATCCCTGCTTTGCTCCCCACATGAGTTTTGAAAGAGTTTGGCATTTCCCTGTAAAGAATTCTTGAAGATCACAGAAGACTTCTCTGTGTCGATTTTTGTTTTTGTATAAAACAGTATAAAATCTGTACAGTGATACGGATGTAGTTTCTACAAAATCTATTTACCAAGGCTACTGCATTTTTCAAGAATAGGGCTGAGACACGTTGGGGTGGCTTCGATTGAATAGGTTCAGTTTGGCTATTCACACTGTTCATCCTGAATTAAAGAACTTAGACATCAGAGAATACGTAAAACACAGAGTGAATTCTTCATCTGTGGGGGAAAAGGTATAATTTCTGGATAACTTGAATAAACTTGAAAAAAAAAGTACTTTCCCTTGTTGTCCCTGTGCTATCATGCACACAGTTCAAAAGCAATACGAAAATCTCTGATGTTGGACTGCCATCTGCTGAGCAGTTTAGGTAAAAACCTTTAACCCCATTGTTTCTGTCTGACTTTTTAAATGTTCGTTGATCTTTTACAATGAAAAACAAACATTACTGGAACTAGCCGTTGAATATGAAGATTTTAACTGCCGTGAATTTAAATTTACTTACAACTAAACACTTTAGATTCATAACTCTGAGCTTTCAAATTTACATGTAACGTTACATGATGAAAGGATTACAGCGCCATCTCATACATCCCCATCAACACACTGCTGTCTTGAAAATTAGCCTCTGTACACCACCACACTGGATTTTAAAGGAAACAATCAAGATAGGATTAAAGTGCAGACATGAAACCACTTCAGCTGCATTCAGTAATCTTTTAGGCTCTTTGGTGTTTACTGGCCAGTGCATTTCTTCTTTGTAAGAATGCACGTATCTTAGATATGACTGTTCCTGAAGTTTAGGGGTTTTTTCTGTCTTTGTGACAAGTTTATTTTAGTTTTTCCTTCATGTGCGCCAACATATCTTTGGACCCTATACTGAGAGTTCCAGTGAACTCCTACCAAATAAATGTTCAGCATTTAGAATCAACTCCATATCCTTCATCTGCTTAATTCATCAAGCGAACAGGTTTCATCTGGCTATGAAACATGTCAATGACATTTTATTCTGAATTTCAGTCACATCTGGAATAGTGAAATTGTGACATTGCCCAAATGAACACTGCTCCCACCTCCAATTCAAAAACATATAAGATATTAGAGATTGCAATACATGTTCAAACTTAGCCACACCTCTGAGATGTCAATCGTGAATATTTAAATAGCCAAAATAATACTGTACATTAAGGATATAACTTATGGTTATAGTAATGAGGTTTTATAGCCAGTAACATCTTAATGAGCTGTTATTTCAGAAACAAAACAGTAGCCAGACATTAGCAAGTACATGCATCTCATTTCCAGTTTTAAGATGCTACAATGTACCTTTGGTCCATATACAAATGAAGATACACCAGAAGAGTCAAAATTATATAGTAAAGTGCATACTTTTGATGGAGAAAAAGATAGATTCCCCCAGAATAATACATGATGAAGAAAGATTATTCGCAATAGAAGACATGCTAATTAAAGTCATTTATTATCCTCACTGATGACACAGTCTTATCAGTGCTCATTTACAAGCACAGCACAGGGCCATCTCATATACAGCGTAAACATTTCCTTGAACAGAATCGGATTAATACTGCTACCTAAGTCTCTGTGAGAGACACATCCAAGACTGCTAAACAGAGGATAAATGGCATGATGTGAAATACCAATTTGTGTAGCTCATCAGCTGTAGGATGTTTGGAGTCCATTATCCTGGGTTCAACTTTAGAAACAAATGTAACAGAGGGGCTTAAGGAATGCACATCTTCTGTTTGGGCCATGATGGTAGTGTAGCCATCTCTTCATAGGTGCAATGACAATTTAACCCACCAAAAAAATGAAAAGAAAAAAGAAGCAGCACAACACTACGGTGTATTCTAGTTTAACATTTATAGTTTTATTTCTGCAAAAGAATGTTTACTGTGGTTTGTAATGGACAGGTTACATTTTCACCACATTTTTTCAGTTTATTGCTTTTAAAGTAGAGTAAAAATCAGGTTAAGGTTCTGCAGGCTTTAGCTGTGAGCAGATTTGTGTGCTTGAGAAGGCAAGCAGGGGCTTCAAGCTGTCGAGCATGGGCCCTTGTTTGTCAAAGTCTGCCTAATAACTTCATTACACAGGCTCCTCCTGCTTTTTGAGCTTTCATCTGCTAGTTCTTCCACCTCCATGAAGAAGTTACTTCTCACTTTGAAATGTAGCATTAGTCTATTTAGTAAGGTCTTAAGGCAGTAGCCTTTGCTTTTTGCATTCCAGGGTACTGCTGTTACGGTGTTTCAGATCACACACACACACCAAAAAAAAAAAAAAAAAAAGGGGTGGGGGGGGTGGGGGGGGTAGTTGGAAGCCACTGTTATAATGCCAAAGCTCCACGAGGAGAGACAAATCCCTTTGGGGTTGTGTCAGGAAGGAAATCTGGCATAAAACTCTGCCAAAGCATCACACAATATGGTTTTGGCTCCTGAAATTATGTTCCCATACAAGTAAAATTAATTTGCAATTGCATTTTGTAAAGCCTTTGAAAACATCTTTTCATTTTCAGACCATCAATCAAAATCAGTTGTAAAGCAAAACATCTCTTTTTTTGTAAACAAAACCAAGTAGTATTTGCACCTACAACCAACCACTGAATAACAACAAATCTTAATAGGTAACTAAGTGGAAAGACCCTGCTTTCACTGACTAACTCCTGGATATAATTTTCCCACTTGCCAGCCTGCCTCCTTATGCCAACTTTGAACATCTTGCAAAACTGCACAGTGTCTTGTTGGAGAAATTTTAAGTTGTCCATTCCAGTTTAGCTGTAAGGGAACAAAGGTTTTTAGAAGACCAGGTTGCACACTGAATAGGTACAGTATGAATACAATTATTACAAAACACACAATTTGCTGACAGATGTAATGGAATATTAAGCTTAGATTCAAGTCCAAGCAACAAAAACACAAAACAATAATAAAATAATAACATTACAGAGCAGCTGTTGTTGTGCAAAGGAAAAAGAATATCTTCCAATGTTTATTACAACCTGTGTTCACATAAATGTAAGAAGTCTGGTTGTTGTAGATTTTTAGCAATGACCTAACGTCATAACCATCATGTAAACATTTTCTCTACATGGTGTAAGGGACTGGGGGACTTCGGCTACAGAAAGCTACAGTTTTAAATGCATTTGCTTAACTGAGGTTTGAACAGGGTTTGTACAACAACAAAGATTCATGACTAAAAATGAATAGCTAGTGTTAGAATGTATACACACATGGACACTTGTAACCAAAAACCAAAAGGCAGACTAAAACCTCTAACCAGTCTGATTAATTCATCTACACAAGCTAAACAGGAGGGTTTTTGTACACTCTTGAAACAGTATCCAAATGCTCAGCTCAAAAAACAAAACAAGAAAAAAGAAAAAACTGACTGCAATGCTTTAAATTTAGTTAGCAATGCTAATACTCTCAAAACACTACATTCAGTTTTTATTTTCCATTAGGAGGTAGGGGAGAAAACCAACAATACCAGCATATAAATGCAGGTTCTCCAGCAACATTGATGCAGTGCATGTAAACACATTCTGATTTCCTGCCATTACCTGATGTCTCCGAGGAACAGTTTGTGAATGGAGAAGTAATTAACCTAAGCAATATGTAATAAAACTCCTTGTGAGGCATTTTAGACTAGAAAATAGACCTGCTTACTCAACTACTCTGTAACTACCATTTTCCCACTTTTCTAATTTCTGCTCGTCATGAATGTCACAACAAGAATTGGATAACTCAAAGTATAACTTCCACAGATTTTGCTACATCATACAATATTTTGACAATTTCTGCCAAAAAAAGAAAAAAAAAAAAAAGAAAAATGATATCAGTAGCATTCTGAGAATGCGAAATGTACTTGTCAATAGAGACAAAACTGTTGGAATTAAAATAAAGAGTTTAAGACTAAATAGCACATATTTTTAAGTGTTTTGTTCTTTTAAAATCAGTTTCTATACATCTGACAGCTTGTAAAGGCCTCAAGTGAAAGGAAAGTTTTATAGCATAGAGGAGAATATGGCCCCACCCAATCACCCCATTATGGCCTGTTCAGCTTCATAACAGCTGAGACTGCAAAAAAAAAAAAAATTTAAAAAAAAAAAAAAAGGCCCATCTTGAGTCCTGGCTATGAGCTATAGAAATCCTGCCATGAGTAAGTAAAATTCTCATTTACATAAATTCATAGCTGCTAAGGCATGAGTATACTAGTCATGAATGTGCATGCAGATGACTGTGCGTCACTTGTAAAGGCAGGCAGATATAGTCAAGCTACTAATAACGTTAATGCTTTAGGGTCTCTTAACTGTGCAATGATTATAGCTGGAGCAAATATCAGCC
Organism: Aulonocara stuartgranti; assembly: GCF_965226115.1. Lineage (NCBI taxonomy): Eukaryota > Metazoa > Chordata > Actinopteri > Cichliformes > Cichlidae > Aulonocara > Aulonocara stuartgranti. Next base: position 10,968,316 of record NC_138955.1, read on the forward strand.
AGCTGAATTTGAATTATTTTACGGGAAACATTAAAGAGAATAAATCAGGTACAGCATCTAACCCTGTAAACATAAGCCATGTTTACAGGCATCTGAAAATGTTTAACTTTTTTAAAAATAAAACGTAATTTAAAAGCAAATACACGTAACGAGTACTCAAACAGGAATGTTATGGAGTGCTGAAATATTTGTAGGAAATACTGGAATAATATCAGCACCCACTGCAAAGTTATGCTGTGATGGCAAGGGGAAGATGACTGTTTAGAGAGAATGCCAGTCACGTCTGAGCTTTAGATAGAGAAGAAGCTGACCACGTCCAGTTTCTGGATTTTAGCTGACAGCAGCAAATCTGGTGGCGGTGTGGGGCAAAGGCCAGTAGCTTTGGTGAGGCTCCAAAACCATAATGGAGGATAGGATTGTGAGGTCTCCAGCGTTGTCCTTGACTTATTAGGAAGTCATGGTCTTCGTGCCCACTACATGCTCTTCATCTATAGCTTTTAACACAGAGACCTGAAAATGGAAAGGAATTAAGATCTGGGTCCAGTATTCTCACATCACCTTGATTTTTATGTATATATTTTATGCAAATATGTTTGATCCAGTATGGCATGATGACTTCTCAAATTGATAGGCCAGGACATTTCTACCACTAAAACATGTTAAAGTACACTAGTACACTTTAAAATAGCACATAAGAATACAAGTGTTCTAGACTAACGTAAGGAATTTTTCTTAATTATTACATTATTAAAATGGACACTAAGTAAATATAGTGAAGACAGCAGAGTTCATTTATGACTAAATGAAATGCAATATATCAGAAAATATCCAAATAAATTTGCTTCTAAAATTTATTTGGATTTTAGAACTTTTTTTTTTCCAGGACACAGGAACTCACCATAAACTGGTCCCCGTTAGTGAACCTCCTCTCAATCTCTTTTCCCAGGTCATTGTCTGGCAATTTAAGGTCCTCTCTGGTTTCTCCGTTGTCATCCATCAGAGCCAAGAAACCATCAGCCACATCAATTACCTAAATTTGCCATTGTAAACAGAATGGAAGAGGTTAATAGTTTAGGAAATCATAAGAGTGATTCAAGTACTTTTTCCTATTGCAATTGCTGTAAACATTAATTTTAATGCTTTCTTCATAACACTGTGGTGATTCACACCAACAGAAAGCATTTACTGTGAAGCAGCAATACACAGAACATTGTGGTTTAGATCAATAACAAAGCCCTAAAAACAAGAAAACGTTTATAAAAATAAAATTAAAAGGAGGCAGTATATATTGTAACTTGACTTTAGGTTAAGACTGGCAATATGACCTCAAATCAAAAATCACAAATTAATTGAACATTTTACCCTCATTCTAATTCATGAATGATTATTTTATATGTAAATATGTTGAACTACTAAAGCTGGGAGAATTTTTTACACTATTATAACTGTGCCTCTAAGTGTTGTAGCTGTATATTGCAGTGGTTTCACCTAAAATATTAAAAGAATGTCTTTTGTCACTATACACATGAGATTCTCCTACCCAGTGCAGACATGTGGGAAAAGAAGAAGGGGGGGGGGGCACTATATACATATGAACAGTCCTAATTCAAAAAAATATCCATTATACAAATATACAAATTAGGGCTGTGCAATATGTCCCAAAATCTCATATCCCGATATAAGACATTTCTCATCCCGATAGCGACATACCACAAAATAGTGCATTTTCTGTAAATTCTGCGAATCTCGGGGAATTCTATTTGTGTGAAGTGTTTTCAGTTGGCCGTCGTGTACCTGGAGTCGAGTGTTTTGACTGATCCATGAAACTGCTGCGGGGAAAAGCCTTTTCTCAAGTTTGAGTCTAAGGTTTATTTTGAGCACCTAATGACTCTTTTTTTTTTTGCTTCTCATCTGTAAACTCTCCACACTCTTACACATGAGTCTTGCGTAGCTAGTAGAAGTGGTTTGTCGTGTTTGAGTCTGTGGTGGGGACTGGTTTGCGGCATAATTTGCATAGTACAGTTTTCTGGTTCGTGTCAGACTTTTCATAACCAAACTATATCCATGCTACAGAGGTAGCCCCTCGTTTAGGAATAAGATCCGTGATTTGTTTTGACTGGTTTTTCTGTTTGGACCTACCTGGTTCTCCCTCATCTCCACTGGCTATGTTGGTATTCTCTGTGGTGACCATCCAAACAAGGAAAAGATCTTGCCGTAAACATTGTACTTTGCAACATCACGAAACTAACGACAGCGTATAATATGAAACGATAGACATTTTAATTTCAACATCTGATATATTTCGTCATATCGCACAGCCCTAATACAAATATTGGGAAAAAAATAACACTTCATTTCTAATTTTTATGCATTTACCGTGTGGGTTATATATTGCACAGTGGTATTCTGGGCTAGAGGAAAAACCCTATTATTTTATACATACTACAACCAGAAGGAACTAGTACCTGATGCCAATTACATGGAATTTACGAGATTATTAAGTTAGTGACACCAAATTAAGGTAGAGCTGGGCGATAGAACGATAACGATATGTATTGCGAAATAACTTTTTCTCGATAGAAAAATTAAACTATTGCGATAGGCCTCGCCGCTCTTGTCCTCTTTAAAAAAACAAAAAACAAAAAAAAACAGCCAATCCAAATTAAGTAGCGCAGAACCGAACCAATCACAGCTTCAGCATCACGTCGCGTGACTTGTTACGTATAGCACAAGTGCCAAGCCGCACATGTGTATTTGTTTGGGAAGCAGCCAGCCGCTTTGCCGCCCGGGTAATGGAGGAAATGAGTGTGCCGACTAGAGAAAAATCAACCGAGAGCGTGACCGAAGGTTACTGAAGAGAACACAGATGATGGTTCCAATGCCGGAGAGATTGTCGAACGGAAGAGCCATAGAAGTTCCGTAGCGTGAAGGTATTTCGGCCATTTCAAGTCTGAGAAAAAAAACAGTAGCGCGCACTGTAAATTGTGCCGAAAGCAAGTCTGGAAATACAATAAACCGGTGCATGCTCAATCTCTGACTGGAAGCGCTAATTCGTCATTCGGCTTTTGTCAGACTAAAGTAACTGTTAAAACTGTTTGAAAAGCTAAGCTATACAACAAGGAGAGATTGAGAATTTCCTTTTAGTTCTCAGTTTATTTGATATTGACAAAAGTTAGTCAATTTTGTCTGTTCTTCTGTAAAACAAACTAAGATTTATTTTTAGAATTAATATTTTGTTTCTAAGTGGAATTGACAATTTAGTAGTCTGTTTTGTTTGTTCTATTTTGAAACTTAAACGCTTTAGCAGCTGCCTTTTGTGTAGTTTGCAAGATTTGCCTTTATTTATCTGAAAAAGTCTCATGTTCCTTAAGTACATCTACCCTGTTGAACTTATTATGGGAAATAAATATTTAAATCAAAACAAGCTGCTGATTATTTCACATTTTACTTGTGAGCAACGGCACATTTAAATCTTACAAATATAGTTATTTGGCTTATATCGTGATAGATATCGTTATCGCCTGAAATGAAAAAACATATCGTGATATGAAAAAAATCTTATATCGCCCAGCTCTAATTTAAGGTAACAGTAGTATAATTTTTACATCTGTGTATCATTTGATGTTGCTACAAGATCCAGATGATGCAATTCCCAAACAGTGCAAGATGGCTGATTACTCACTTTGAACTCAGTATAGATCAAGCCCCCGTCTTAGGTTTTGGGTCTCACATAACTATTGTTTAACATCCCCAGTATCTGCTGCATTTGCAGTTACAGCAATTATCATTTCTCATTCAAATTTAAACTTAGCAGTCTAGCAATGTGCTCTGTCATTCTTTGTTGTGCATGTGCCTATCAGGGACAGTGTCATGTACAGTCTTTAATTCTAAACCATTACCAAAAAAAAAAAAGTGCACACTACGTGGAAAAGCACCTAGACAACCGCAGACACCAAAGAAGTTGTGAAGTGTATGGTCTGGATGGCACATCTATACAAAGCCTGAAATCTGTCACGTGGGCCTCTATACATCCATAGGTAGAACGTAACATAATAAACCACCACCAGGAAAATGCAAATTATAAGACTCATTTGCTACATAGAAGATTTCATTATACGAAGAAAAAGATGCATTTTCTGAAAACTACGGCCTCTAAATAGCCCAACAGTTAGAGAAGACTGCTTATTGGTCAATCCAAAACCTGACCGACCAGTCTGATGCCTGTATATATTTTTTTAAACATACTGAAGCAACACTTCAGCTCTGATAAATGAGACACACCCCTTCAGCAGTCAAACCATTCATTCCTTTCACGCTTTAAACAAATTTCCAAACAGTTACTACCCTTTAGTACTAAATTGTTTAACCTGCACAGCAAGCAATATTGCAAGATATGTCCAAAAGAAACATTCACCTGATAGTCTTTCCTTGTTATATTTGGAACATCCATGTTGTGGGTAGATGGGCAGATATCTTCATACTTTTTCTGTGTAAAGATGTCAAGTCCAGTAAGGTGAACCTGGGAACAATGAACTGATTAGAGCTTACCTTGTGCCAAAGAAGCATTCTGTATTACTTGTACAACTGAGACCCATCAGGCTAAAGTTCCTTAAGCGCTGAATTCTAAAGTATAGACAAAGTGGTTTTACCTTTGCATGTCCATGCTTGCCAGTCTTGGAGGTAGACATGTCAACTATCTTACAGGGACGTCCTTTCAGCATGACATAGCCATTCTTCCTCAGTGCAGAGCACTGCATTGGGTATGTTGTAGAGGCCCCAGCATCAGCAGTGGAGAAATCATCATCTGCCATAGTGGATCCACAGGTTGTACTGTATCACCAGGATACATTTTTTTAAATTAAAAAAATATATACAATAAAAAATAACAATGATAATAAGATGATGATTTAACAAAGAATTTGGTTAATATGATTTGTATAGTGTCAAAAACCAATGGCCCATTGCAAGTTTACAAGAGGAATTATATAAGTGACATTAAAAAGTGAGTAATCAGCACAGATTTCCAGATTATAAACATGACAACTTAGCTCAATCTATCACAATTCAATACTTGATCTAATGTCAGCCATCCCTTTCGAATTACTTTGAGTTTGTTTACTTTGCATTTGTTTTAAAATAATTATTGCATTATTCTAAAAGTTCAATAAAGCTATAATTTTAACATGCATTCCCCAAACTAGTGTAAACATTTCTAGGCGTTGCACCCATACACGGTATCCAAGCTGCCTGCTATCCACCCGAAAAGCTAACGGCTAACGTCATATGTGAATGTGCTAAATCTATTTGGACACCAAGCTGTTGGGTTCCCAAATGTTCCCATAAACACTACTAAGTGGAAAAAAAATAATACTCCAACACGGTAACTTGTCAGCCACCCTTTTCGTTCACTGGGTCAAAACAAAAGGTCGCGTTTTTCTCACACTGGCTAGGCTGCTAAGGTTAGACAAGCCCCATTAACGACCTAGCAGGTTACGTGGCAGCTGGGCCAGATGATCATCCGCCACTACAGCTTTAAAACAGTACGCTAACCGCACCTTCATCCTGTCCCTTTTCTGTCATAGTTAGCCACGTTAGCTCGCTAACCCAACCTACATCCACTGACACTGGATAACGATACTGCTGCTAATGTTAGCTTGACAACAGTGCTAAATAAAAACCTCAACGAGCGCCCACTAATTCCAAGTTACCGACAAACTGTCGAGATAACGAATGCATCACAGTGTTAGAGATGAGGTGAGTTTTCATTACACCGCAAACAAGCGCTGCACATAACGTCAGCGCTACTGTCAAAAATATTAAACTTGAGCCTGAACATTTAGCTTACCTTATATCTTAAAGAGAAAAGGGAGAGTCACTTCGCATGCGTGGAGCTTTTGTACCGCATGAGAAGCGGAGAGGGCAGGTACGGGCTCCGGTGGCATGTGTGACGTGTTAGTAGGAGGAGGGTGGGGGCGCTCATATAAACGTTGCAACGTTATGCGCTGGAGCGCAGTGGCTTCCTGGAGGTAACTTCCGCCCTGCCTTGCACACCTGTACAGACCTATCCAAAAAAGCCATTTTTTTTTTTTAAAGTCCCCCTGCATCAACAGTAGGCTATATGAAAACTAGTGAAGTGTTTTAAAGCATTTATGAGCTCATTTAATTCGAATCTTCAAATCAAATCATGTAAAACAGGGACCCCTACATAATAAGTACACCCAGGTCCACATTTTTGGGCAAAGCACAGTTTTTGTAGTTTTGATTCTGTACACCATCAGAATGGTTTTTAAATCAAACAGTCAAGACATGCTGTGCTTGAAGTTCAGACCTTCAGGTTTAATTCACTGGGTTTAATGAAAATAGTGCATTACTGTTTAGAAATTACAGCTATTTTTATGCATGGTCCACTAGAGGCTCAAAATTAATTTGATAAACTTTTTTAAAATAAATATTTTTAAATATACTTTGCATGCAGTGTATGAAGTCTAGAGGGCATGGACATCACTAAATGTTGCATTTCCTCCTTTGAAATGCTCTGATAGGCCTTTATTGCAGCCACCTTACTGCTTGTTTATGGGTATCTCTGTCTTTAATTTTCTTTTCCCTAATTGAAAAGCATGCTCTACTGGAGAGATTAGGAAAAGAGATTGATAAGAGATTGCTTTTTCAGAGCTGTTCAGGCTTTTTGAGATGTTTTCTGTCTAATCTGGCCTTCTTGTTTTGTGTTTTGTACACCCTCTGTATTTCTGTTCATGAAGACATCTCTTGAATGTAGACCTTGACAATTATATACCTCCTTGAGAGTGTTCTTGACATGGTTAGATGTTGTGAAGTTGTTTTTTTTTATTCCAAAGATAGAATTTATGATGATCCATGTTATTTGACCCCTTTTCGGGTCTTTTGGTGTTGCTGAGCTAATCAGTGCAGGCAGATAAATTCAGTCCAGGGTTTCCATGATGTCTTCATTTGCCGTTTGTCCATCAGTGAAATGTAATAAAACAGCGAAATGAAAATTGTGATTTAAAATACTTCTTTTATTTTTTCTTGTACAAAGAAAATCAGACAATATATTTTCTTAAAAGCATAACATATATGGCCTGTTAACTTGTAATGTGAACATTAAAATTTATATATATTTCTCTAGGGCAAAGGTTGTTATTGTTGTGGTTAAAGATAAACATAGATAGAGAAAGCACCATCCTGTGTTTCCATGTGTGCATTAACCCATGATGATTTTAATTTACAACACAACAGTGGTGCTTATACAGTGAAGTGATGACACTGACAACTGCAAATTGGTCTTGAATTATTCCCTGGGTGTTGCTGGGGGCTGCGTAAAACAGATTGTGTTTCAGGGTAAGCAGATGTGTCTGAAAGCAAAGTAAATTTCTTCTATTATCAGTTAAACACCCATCTCCAACCATCTGTTCTCTGAACTCCTTGACTCTTTGCATGGAATTTCCAAAGTGAATGGTCTTTTTTGTGTGTTGCTACATACTGTAAACACACAAAGTTCCTCCATTTTTCCGTTTTTCTTTTTTTTTTTTTTTTTTACAGGTGCACTTTGTAAGATGATGCAGAAATTAATAATAATAATTATAATATAAATCTTTATCAGTCTTTAAAATCACATCTAATACGTCACTTCAATCTAAACTGAGTATAAATAAATGTTCTTTCAAATTCACGTAATTTAACATCACAACAGGGACTACACCATGATTAGCTTTCAAAGCACTGATCAGTTTTACAAAGTAAACAAAGGCTTGCACTCACTATTAATATAATCACTGGGTAACTTCATTTGTGTAAGACACATACATGGATATACATACATTATTCTGCAGATTAAAGGTGACATGCTCCTGTAAGTCAATAATATCCGGTGGTGGCAGCTAAACATTCATACAGCATAGTCATACACTGTAATAGTTTGTTGTCTCTTGTGTTTCAAGTTTTAACTTCAGTGCTGTTTCATTAGCTCATTCATTAAGTTTTAAGTTTTTTCATGCTTTAATGCCAATAGCCAGCACTATTTTTTATAACCACTTGGGGGCAGAAGATTAAAGCTGATAAGCTGAGTATTTTACACACTAGCACAAAGAGCAAAATTAGTATTAATTTGAAACCCAGGATGAATTCAAATCCAATATTCATTCTCCTTTTTGCTCTATTTTTTGCTCTCCCCTTGTTCATATGCCGACATCTAGCTCTTTAGCTCCTAAATATGTCAGTATTCATAAGCCAGTCTCTATTCAGTTTTGGTCTTGAGTAGGTAGTTTACATTTAGTTTAAATACTTAAAAATAATAATGTGCAGTGGCTGTAAATATCACTATGAGGATGATAAAAGAGAACCAAAACAGTAGTAAGTATCCTGGAAACTAACGATGCTACACATATAAACTAAGTTTCGTAGAGCTGAGGTGAACTGCAGAGTTGGGTTGTAATTTTCTGTAGTCAGTCATGTCATGTTATTTGTTGTCAGTGTAAAATGATTGTAGCTTCTTTGAAAGTTTCCCTCATATTTTGATAAAATGTAAACCTTTCTCCATGCATAACGGAAACATGACACTTTCCAACATTTCAGCGTTGGTTTTTGTGTAGTTCACAAGCCTTAAAAAATTTCTCTTTAACAAATCAGGTGGTCGTTATAACGCTAAATTGATAAGTGTGTGATAAACGAGCATCTAGGAAATAATATCGAATATACACTTGTATATCATAGAATAAGACTTCAAAAGCAAACAGCTTTTGTTTTAGGCATTTGTGGATGATTTAAGCTCTTGCAGTTCACTATTATCTGTAGGGATCCAACGTCCCTTGTGGAAGATAGCAGCAATCTCTTCAAAGGATTTGCCCTTGGTTTCCGGCACCCGAAAATAAATAAATAGTACGAAGCCAAGAAGCAGCACGGCAAACAGGATGAACACGTAAGAACCCAACCAATCCTGATGAGAAATATTAAAAACACAAATCAGGAATTATTAGTGAAGCTGAGATATGTCAACCTATTTGGGTTCACGAGAAGCACAAGTTTACATTGCCTATGTGTGTCTTTTCCCCCTCACCTGTATATACTGAAAGGTCATGCCTATGATGAAGTTGCAGGTCCAGTTACAGCAGCCAGCTAGAGCAATAGCAGCAGGTCGAGGTCCCTGGCTGAACAGTTCAGCCACTATGAACCACGGAATGGGACCAGGCCCAATCTCAAAGAAACTTACAAAGAGGAAGATAGCTGACATGCTGACGTAGCTCATCCATGAATATTCATTCTGGAGGAAAGAGCACATCAATCAAGAAAAACATTTTTATTCAAATTTATGGACATTAAAAAGGAAAAAATGCGCTTTGAGCACTTTTTGTTACTTTCTGTTCATAGGCGTGTCTCACTGAGTATGCACAAGAAATATAGGAGCTCTCTCTGCAGAACCCAACCTTCCAGCTATTTTTTCTGGCTTTATTCCCGACTCAAAATGACATCTGAACTTAACACATAATAATATTCTATAATTATCTTTAAATGTAATTATGCAATTGCCTGTTTTATACAGTCTTTTTGTTTGCTTTACTTTTAAAATACAGACTGATAAACAAGTTGATCAAGATATCAACAGTGATGTAACTTTTCTGCACTACATAATATGATCAAAGCATTGCAAAAAGACTGAGGGTGTGAATCTGAAGTGACAAACCTGCAATTTGAGGCCCACTGTCATGGCAACAGCACAGCAACACATTCCCCCAAGACCAACCAGAGTTAGGGTGCGTCTGCCAGCCCTGTCCACCAGTGCCACCTGGAACACATATATACATATAAATGTGTGTGTGTGTGTGTGTGTGTGTGTGTGTGTGTGTGTGTGTGTGTGTGTGTGTGTGTGTGTGTGTTTACATGTATGTAACAGTGTGTAGATTGAAGAAACAATACTATGCCAGTACATGGTTCCTGTTTTACATTTTTTGCAAGTTTATGTGTGTTTTGTATTCATATTGCTACTCACAGACACCATAGTGAAGATCATGTTGATGACCCCGACTCCTATAGTGGCATAAACTGGATGACTGACACCAGCTCGAGAGAAGATAGCCGTAGAGTAGTAAAAGATCTTAAAGAGAAAACAAGCAAAGGTTTTCTTGACACTCTGAGTGGTTGCATACTCAGGAAAAGTCACAGGTCTGTAGTCAATTAACTCAGACAGAGTTAAAACTGCTTTTTCCACTCACAGCATTGATGCCAGACAACTGCTGGGAGAGGTGCATCATGAGGGCAACAACCAGCTGTTTTCTGTATACAGAAGAGCAGATCTGGGAGAGAACAGACAAAAGTGAAATATTGTTTTAAAAAAAACAACTTTTTTTTTTGTTGATAAATTTGTGTGAATGGTGTTTTTTTTCTTTGGGGAATTCAGTGGAAATACCAGAATGCTGTATTATACACTCAGAAATATTCTGGTTGCAATATTATTTCTAGTGGCTCAGGCTATTTGAAATACAAAAATAACTGTTTTAAAGCCATAAAACCTGAACTTTTCTTTTGAGGTGCTGCTGAAATATTGACATTTTGTGAAAATGAATGGTAAACGGTGTATAAACAATAAAACTGCACAGACACCTACCAAAGAAAAGATAGAGACTCTGGCCTCTTTGTTTGCCTCTTCTTTTTCCCTTCTCATCTCTTCCAGATCCATAGTTGGATCATACGGCCCCTTTAGACGACACAGACCTGAAACAAATCATAAAATTTTCCAATTCCTTACTTAAATAACTGTTGTAGGACTATAATTTAAAATGTCCTGTACAGTTAAAAACATGCTTTTAAAAATGGCTTTAATATGGGAGGCAAAATGCTGGCGTTAATTGTTTGAGTGTTCCTGGAGAGCAGAAAAGCACTATAAAAGAATCAGTAAATGTGCCAAAAAGTATTGCCAGAGAAAAGTAAAAGCTATTTAGGAATCTTGGAAATTCAGTTATTCGCCATATTGCCAGGAGTTGCCAGTTGGAGACCTATCAAGGTCTCCAAAAATAATAAAAACACTTCCCCGGTGTCCTGTTTTTTGGTCTTTTTGTTTTTGTTATCCTCTATTTTTACTCTTTGTTCTAAGCTAAACAAACCAGCTGCCAACAGTGTGTCTAATACCTCTCATGTGCAATAATTTACCCAAGCGTACTGCCAAAATATACATTTGAAAGTTCCACGATGAGGAGTAAGTTTCTGTACTTACTTTGTCGAGCCTCTTGCTCCTTGCCCAATAGGATGTAAAGGTATCGTGGACTCTCAGGACAAAGAGGCAGCAGAAGGGATTGTAATATTGCTGGAGCTCCAGACAGACCAAGCAACAGGGGCCACATTTTATCATTACCAAGCACAAAATCCAAACCTATTACCTGCATCAACATATACATTTCAGATTATATCCTCCATGTGCTCTTGAGCAAAGATGATGTGCATGTACATGTGCGTGGATGACTGTAGCTCACCTGGCTGATTAGAATGCCAATGACAACAGCGAGCTGGTGTAATGCTCCCAGAGCCCCTCTGTAAGCTTTTGGTGCAATCTCCCCAATGTACATAGGGACTAGCCCAGATGCCAGACCTTAAATATGCATTATAAGTGAAACCATTTAAATGAATACATTTGCAGTTACAGATACGACAGTATAACAAGACTGTTGTTTAATGTCCATGTGCAATTTAGGAACTCTTGTTCATTTAGAAATCCCAGCGCAGTGTTTCCATAAAACCCTTAAACACTGTGATTTCATTATGTGAGTGTTGATTGAAGACTGTAAGATGTTCGTTAATGTACCACAATAGAAACCCATAACAGCGCGGCCTGAGATGACCATGATGTGTGGCTTCCACATCTTACAAAGACCCATCAGCAGTCCAGCTGCTACAGCCAGAACATTGACCATTAACATCCCTTTTACCCTGCAAAACAAGAGAAAGTAAACTGACAGTTTAATACAAAAAATGTTCCTCCCTAAACTTGCTACATCACTCCTGTCGTTAGTCTAATCATTTTCCATACTCTAGCTTTTAGTTTTTTAACCAAATTTGTTTCACTTGTGCCATTTTAATTCATTTTTCTTTTCTTACCTCCCTTTCAGATCACCCACAAATCCAACCAAGAAGGAGGATACCATGCCACCGATGGAGAAGATTGCCACTGACAATGACCAATACATGATCACAGAAGGGTGGTGACCTGGGTCTTCTTCTGTGATGTTTTCTGATGAACCAGCAGCCCTTTCTGTCCACACACCCAGGGACTGGCCATAACTCTTTTCAATGATCTACAATACAGACACAGACATGTTATGAAACAGTACGAGGAAGGCTGCAAACATAGAGATAGACTTGACTCAAAATTTGCTTGCACAAATAAATACAAATATGTTGCATCCAAACGTGAAGTCCTATAGGGAGAAAATCCACCATGAACATCCCTCAGTATACACGGTTTATACAAATGTATAGACAGATTTTGTTTTTTCACCACATTTCATAACAGTGTACAAAGAAGTTTCATCAAAGCACAGACAGTACATTAGTTAATTTTTTCTTCATTCATTTAATCATTTTCTTAACTTTTTGATGTTCATTACAAAGTTGCAATATTGATGATATACTGATAAATATAAAAGTTTTTAAATTTCAAATCTTCTGTAGTGAGGTGGTAGTGGAACCTGGCAGATTCTGGTTCACTATTCGGTGATGTTTTAACTGCTAAAACTATTCAGTTAGATTTAGGAAAAGATTATTGTTCGGTTTCAAATACGCCCACTCAAGCACTAACACTACACTGAAAGTTAAATGTACTGAGCGTGTAGAGGATCTTCCCAAGTGTGTATATGTGTGCTATAGTAATCAGAAGGTCATTTTTATCATCTCTTACAGTCCATGACTAAATTGGACAGAATGTAAACTTGCAACAATGGACAATAAGATTATTTTCAAACTTCACTGTCATTTCATTATTTAAAAATCCTATATCAGTCAATCTCTACTTCCCAGTCATCCAGTCTAGTGCTAAATATAAAGCTTACCTTACCTAACAATGTAATCAAAAAGCACCAAATTGCTACAGAATTTTACATCCCTCTTGTTCACCCTGGCTGGCAGGGACAATTGGGTAGCTTAGTAAGGGTGAAGTAGTCTACCTTTTGGGGTGCGTTGATGACTCCAAGACTGTATCCAAACTGTAGGGATCCCAGAGTGGCTGTGAACACAGCCAGAGCTAGAGTGCCTGTTAGCTGCTGCAGAAGTGAACAGTAATGATGAGTCCACAGAAATTAATAGACGAACAAACACAAGCTGCTTTATTTATAATAAACTCAGTGTTATTTCACAGTAGAAATAAAAATACAGTGCTGTGCGAAGGTCTGGAGCCACCTCTCAGTTCTTTATACAACACTATGGCTAACCCAATAACAGCCAGTTATTGAAACATGCAAATATACATGGAAATACAATCTATAAAGCAAAAATAAAGTTTATACAACTCCAATAAACTTGAAAGTGAATATTTGGTATGACCACCCTTATATAACCCATGTCATAAGCTGTGGTGGACCTCCCCGGAAATGTAATTACATGTCACACTGACAACTACTGTGATTAGCCTATTACGTAGCATCTCAACAGGAGTAACTATCAAGATATAAATTCCCTGATGTCAGGAAATTGCTGAAGGAGATTGTAGAAACTACTGGAATGGATTCAAGAAGAAGGGGGTGGGGGACAAGTGGGGACCCAGGAGGGAAAATGCCCCACCCTTTTATATATTTTTTTATTGTGGCTGGCACCAAGACACAACCACAGGTCAATTAATATACAGATAAGCATGAATGCCAGTGAGAGCACTGGCCACTTACATTGGTTACATAGCAGTCTTTACAGAGATTCACTGCAATCTCAGTCAGCCAAAATATATAATCTCTCCAGCATGTCCTGAGCTTGTAGGTCATACCCAAAAAAGAGGCATTTGGGAGGCATCCTGGTCTGATGCCAATGCCACCTCAGCAGCCGCCTTTCAGTGAAGAGGAATAGCAACTCTACTCTGAGCCTCTCCCACATGACCAAGCTCGACACCCTATGGCTAAGGCTAAGCAAAGACACCCTTCAGAGAAGAGAAAACTCATTCCTGCTGCTTGTATCCACAATTTTATTTTGTTGGTCACTGGCCACAGCTCATGGCCACAGGTGGGAGTAGGACCCTAGATCAACCTATAAAGCTTGAGATTTGCTTTTAAGCTCAGCTCCTTTAACTCAGCTCTCTGTCGAACTCCTGCTCCATTCTCCCCTCACTTGTGAACAAGACTCAGAGATCTTTAAACTACTCAATTTGGGGCAGGAACTCATCTCTGACCCAAAGTGGGCAGTCTACCATTAACCGAGAGCCATGGCTTTGCACTTGGAGGTGCTAATTCCCATTTCCTGCCAGTCACTTCACATTCAGCTCCAAACTGCTTTAACACAAGCTGGATGTAACTTCCTGAATGTTCAAGTTCAAGTTCAATTCAGATTGATGTATATAGCACCACAACACAACAGCAGGCACTTCAAGGCCCTTTGCATTGTAAGGTAAAGAGTGTACAGTAGCAGAGAAAATCTCAAAAACAAATGACCTCCTGTGAAAAAGATGGCAACAGTGGGAATGGAAAATTCAAATTTAAAAGGAAGAAAACTCTGGCAGAACCAGGCTTAGGAAGGGGCAGTCATCTGCCATGACTGGCCAAGGGTGAGGGGAGGAAGACAGCACAAAAGACACATTGTGAAAGAGACCCAGAGAATAATAATTACTAATCTCAGACAGAGTGGTGTTTGAACACCCAGTGATTAAAAAAGGGGAGCGAATGAGAAACATTCAGGCCCCAGCAGCTCAGGCTTTTTGCAGCATAACTAATAAATGCTTTCACACAAAAGTAATTAAACAAGTTTAAGGTCTCTTTGAAGCAGACACATAATTTTAATCACGAGAGTGTCTTAAGCAAGGTAATAATGCAAGCAGGACGCCCTGATGATTAAAAGCCAGTGTCCTCTCATTTAACAGTCTCTAAGCTTTAAGCATCTTTACGCCAACGACACCTGCTTTCAAACACTGCTTTCCATGAACCAGTAAAAGGAGATAGATATGTAGCCATTTATAAAGCGCAAAGAATGTAAAGAATGTACATGTCCAAATACGCTTACCTTTCCCGTCTTCATGCTGGGTCCAAAGTGTCAGGAGTTTAGCAATGATCAAGCAGCATGCCTGATTACACTGTGTCCACTGACTAAAGACAAACACACACATGGCACATGCACATAGATGCACACACATCCCAGGAAGACCTTTTACAAATAAATGAAGCAATAATATTCCTGATTTCAATGCACAAGCCTACATACTACTATAGTATATCATATTTATGGCAAGTATAATGAGACAACGAAGAATTTACGTTGAAAAGTTCTGATCTAAAGATCTTCTGTGTGGTGCTTCCACTTGATTATTATGAAACATGACGTTTATATTGCAATTAAATATGGAATCCAAAGTTAGCATATTGTTGCTAAAAAATGCTTTTCTTGATAGGAGCAATGACATTATCTTTCTCTTCCTCTCACTCTTACACACACACACACACACACACACACACACACACACACACACACACACATTTGCTGTTAATGATATACTTGAGTGCTGGACTGGACAAAGTCTGAGGATCAGACGTGATACGAATGTGCAAACTTGCAAAAAACAACTGACTCTCTCATAAACATGTTTAGAAAGCACACAACTCGAGAAGAGTAATGCTAGTTTCATTTATTTCTCTCTTACAGCATCTCTTTTACAAAACAAATAAATCCCAAAACAGGACATTAGTAATGCTCTTTTAAAATAAAGAAAACAAGAATTAAATTGAATAAAGAATAAAGTGGTTTCGTCTTTGAAAGGAGAAACCTCAGTGTAATGACAGTCAGCATTTTCCAATGAGGGGAGCGAATTAAATGATTAACAAACACCTCAATAATGCCCCATTCCCACATGATCATTAATCAGACACAGAAATGCATGTGTGCACACATACACACACACACACGGAAGACAGTGGTTTCTGCAGCTAAGCTCTTTATTGCTATAATGTTAGAGCCTGCTCCCCCTAACAGAGATCGGTAACCCTAAGTTACAGGTGCACAGTAACAGCTACTACTGTATATGGATGTGTAAAAAATCCTTGAAAATACAACAGAAAACATTCAACAATTTAACAGAAAATAAGAACTTCAATCAGAGGATCATTACTTTGAGAAACATGTCCATTTTTTGTGAACCAGAGAACCAATTTACTGAGAAATCTAAGAGCAAAGTTATTACAAAACAGGAGTCCATCTTTTTAAGCTCTGACTTTAAATTTAAACCATCACCAGGACTATTATATGTGGCAGGTGTGCCAGCTGGTTGCATTTCTGTTAAAGGTGTGAGTTTTAGGTCTTTAGTGGTTTTAATTTACTGCTCATGCAAAGTCTTCATATTTTCATAGTTACAGTAACTGAGTTCTACATGAGCTTCCCGAAGCTTGTCTCCAGGTGGTGGGATGATGACGGTTTTAATGTAAAGCCAAAATCGCCTCAATTTTGACAAGTAAAATCGATTTCATAATTTTGATGATTGAGCTGTGCAAAGTATTTGGACATATATGGCAAAGTTTCGTCATAATTAGTTGCTCCTTTCAAAGAATAATCAAACTCTTAAATTTGTTAATGTACATCTCCATAAGTGGAGAAAAATAACATCGCCAGTCAGTTACGTTAGATAATAACCTTCACAGAGATTAAAAAAAGAACAACCAAAAACAAACCTGTAATGTAACCATATCGGCCAAAAAAAAAGCAGTAATCTTTTGGCCTCTGATTAAGTTTTGCTTACATCATGCTAGGCACTGTACAAACAGTTAGGAGCCAAAAATCAGAAGAACCAACCAAGGAGGAGCATGATTCAAGACGACCCCACAGTTGTTAACAACGAGTGCTTTCACATGCACACAGTATTTGGGATAGTAGCTCATATCCTGTTGAGGCTATGAGCTCTTTATATGCATTGTCATATTTCTGCAGCTAAGCGGCTGTAAGAGTGAACAGCCAAGACACTACTGTGTTCATGGAAACACACAAAACACCCCCCTCCCACCCCAAAATCAGCCATTAATATTGCCTATTTTAAACGTATGGTGTTCAGACACCAACTCATAAACTTCATACTACGAAGATAAAATTATAAATCTGCATGTAAACACACTCAGTGTTGCTTTGATCAGATTAAGGTAAGTTTACACACAAAGACATGAATTACTTTATTCTCGCCGGACATTGATTTCAATGTCCAACTTTGATTGAGATACACAAATTCACACGCACGCATACGTACACACTAAAATACACTCCTGATTTCAGAGACACAGATGTGCTGTACATTTCATCAAACTTCAAAGACTGTCTGACTCAAAACTGTCCCACAGAAAAATAAAAGAACAGAAATAAACAAAAAAAAAAAAAACCCACTCCCATTGCTCGTTTAATATTACAGTATATCTGATGCAGCACCTTCAGAGTTTAAAGACGTAAAAGTGAAGAGATCATCATCACAATGTTGGCGGAAAGGGGTGAGGTGAGGAATGAAAGGAAAACAAAGAAGGGAAGAGACAGGATGGACCAGTGATTTTCATTTTAAAGGGACACAGATATCATCTTTGCATACTGTTAAGACCCACCTGACGGCAGAATGTCTCACCGCATCTCTATCGGTGGCATGCGATCGAACGTTAAATCACAACTCGGTTTTCTCAGAAACCAAAAGATAGTGAGGGGAGGAAGTGGAGGAGGAAGGGAGTGTCAAAGGAGAAAGAAAATCAATCAGGCTGTCTGCTTTCATCGCTGACATTCAAAGAGGATTTGTCATCTCTCAGCTGCTCTCCCTGCACCGTTCTATTAGAAGTATATTTAAATTTAGATTAAATTGTATTCATATATTGCTTCTCCAATCTCTGAGGTGTAGTAGTATTCCACACACAGTGGGTAGGAAGTAAAGAAATTGATGAATATGGGTCTCAAAGGACTGAAAATGAGTTTGAGCTACCAAGATGGACAGGAGTGAAGGGAGGGGGGTTAAGAAAGGTCAAAAGTGTATTTCTACATTTGTCAAACACTTGGATGCACTGGTCAGTTTTGAGGGAATAAAGAGAAAAATTGAGCTACATAAAAAGAAGAGTTGCAGAGAAACAGGGAAGAAGAGATTGTTTGGAAAGTCGGTGGCACCAGTTTGCCAGTCAGCTGGATGGCTTCTGAATGACCCGGTTTAATCTAGAATAACTTCTGTCTTTATTTAGAATTTTTTTTTTTCCACTAAAATAACTTCTTTTTCTCTCTCTCTACACTTTGTTAGCCTCTCCAGTGTTGCAACAGTTCATTTGTGGCATCTCGGTGAGTCGGGTTCACTTGTGAGATGTGTGGTGGGTCAAGGTCGGCTGCCACCAGTGGGAGAGTGAGGCAGAGTGAGTAAGGGGAGACATCACCAGTTCATCATAGAGTTTCTGTTGAGCGTCATGAAGAAAACTTGGCTGCTACCTCCTGAGCGCACGGATGCAAAGAATACCTGGATAAAAAAAACATGAAAAGCATGTGTTCTCAAAAAGCACAATTATTATTAGCAATGATGCAATTGAATTTACTTTTATCAAATAATATGTTAAGTGTACTCGAGACATCACCACCTACAAACTGTGACATATGTATAGGTATGTCCAACCTGCATCTAAAACTCTTTTTCACTAGAAGGGACCACATCCGGAGTTAGGCTAGGCGACATTTATTGAAAGATAAGCATATATCCATATAGACTGAAGAAGGCATTAATGAGGACTGGCAGCAGCTCCTGGGCTGAGCAGATCCACAGTACTAATGAGAAGTGTGGGAAATTAGAAAGGAGAAGGAGATAATAAACTGCCTGGAGTGCAGGGAGGCATATATAAACCATGGGACTGAAAGGGGAGTGTATGAGATATGGTCCCACTCTTGAAATACAGCAGTATTATTCCCAAAACGCTAAAATTATGCGTGGCAGTTCATTCAAACTTTGTTGTTTGGTTATGTTTCGGGTGCACCGTATAATAAACTTAGTTCTTAGAATTCATGTTTTAAAAGCTTCCATATGCAAATGTGGGCTCTGCTCTATCCATACAGAAAAGCACTGCAACCGCAAAGCACTCGAGATAGGTCAAAACTAGAGCAAGCAATGTGAGGTAATTTTACAGTATGTGACTAGTGCCACACTAGTCCAAAGCAGTAAGTCAGCATATTACCTTGTCATTCCGCTCACACAGGAATTTTAGTCTCTGGGCTCTCTTGTGCATAAAAACTCCATCCAGGTGACCCGTTTCTACAGAACGGATCTCTATGGCTTTCTCACCCCAGCCCATAATCTGATTAGAATGAATATAGGCTGAAAAATAGAAAAACATTAAAAAAAATATGTAAAACAGTGTATAATCAGATTTACATACAGTTCATTTCCTTGTATATATAAAAACTCAACAGACCACAGTGTAGAAAGACTTTATAACTTTATTACTTGCATATTTTCTTTTCTTGAAAACTTAACTAGCAAGTTATGCAGTGATGCAATGTTTTACATGTGCTGACCTATTCTTTGTACTTTTTCCACACTGCACAGAAGTAAGAGGTCAGAGGCGACTATTGAGCAGTTCAACTGAAATAAAATATATTTCATGAACAATTCCTCGCCAACATGGCAGTTCTTAAACCTTGCCAGTTGAGCTCACGGGACAGATTTTAATAATCCAGGTAGAACTAGCATTATTGTACTAATGTAACACTACTAGCCACCCCATGATAATACTTTCTACAACACAAGAAAGAAACAGTATTTTTAGAGTCTTTTCTGGAGTTCTCAAACATACAGATGCATGGCAAACACAGCAAGCAACATTAAGTGTCTTATTAGGGTTCTGGGACACCACATACTGTCACAACAGTTTCAATGGGCCTTGACATCAATTCTCCAAGTGGGAAGGAGCATCATGTGGAATATAGGGATGGAACAACTAGCTTGCAAAAATATATATCAACCTTTTGTGTTCAGATGATGGTGGTTAAGAGCTATGTTAAACCGCATAGGTCTACTCAAAACTCAGAACAAGTTTGCATTGGTTTACAGTGGACCTGCCTACTATTACAATTTAACGCAAACCATATCAGTGAACTGCTTCACTATAAGAGCTAGTGGTTCCTATTTATGATTCCTCATTTTTGACAGCCTCTTTCATGGTTGTACTAATGAGTTTTTATGTTTTTAGCACAGTTCTGAGAGACCTCATATCACAACACACACGCATGCACACACATGTAGGAGCTGAAATGCATATTAATATTTCTTTATTTCATATTTTGCTAATTTAATTTAGATCTTTGATCTGGCTATTTCTCTGTACTGCTTTAAGGTCTGGACTGAATTACTCTATAATTACATCAATTTTAACAGAAATCTAGTTTAATCAAAAGCATTAATAAATCCATATGTAGGTGGGGCTTACCAACAGAGGTAGGCATCTCTCCCCACTGTAGCACCACGTCCTTGGTGATTCGACCATAGGTATTGACATAGACACCCTCGTCCTCGTAACACAGCAGCATCTCCATTCCATCAGTCTTTGGCAGCACCACGATGGCATGGGGTGTCACCTGGCTCTGGATCTAATACAGATAAACACACGCAAGCATTTCAGAGGGTTTAATCAAATCTGTCAACTTTAATCATAATCTACATTAGATTAAAATATTATAGAGCTTTCATCACTAGAATTTAAGCTGTGGACTGGCGTGGGTTCATTTTTTTATTTTATTTTATTTATTTTTTTATTTTTTTTGGGGGGGGGGGGTTGGACTATATTCTATAATCCTCAAACAACCTGCTCAAGTATCTGGAGCCTCAGACCATGAAAGTCTTTGGCTTGCTTGAACCTGTATACTTTCCATTTGTGGTGCCTCAGAATACAGTAAGTGTTGTTACTTGTGTCAGCATGCTATTTCATGGTAGTTACCTGAAAGCAGTTTGTGGCAGCCAGATGAACTCTAAGACAACAATTCAGGAGAAAGGCAAGCAGTGAAAAAACTCATCTTACCCCCACAGGAATATGCACATACATTTACAAAGGCACTCAAAACACAAACTAGCTTTCATGTATTAATGAATTCAATTACTGTACACAAGCTATCAAATTGTGGTGGTACTGATCTGTGAAAGTCAAGTGCATACCATCAGGTATGCCCAAAACCTGACTGCAATACAGTCAATGGAAACGCTGTTTGACTGTAATACAAATAATTTTCTTGCATGTCAGCTTTTTTATTTTTTAAGTTTAAATTGTGTGTTCTTGTTCTTGTTGGAAGTAAGTACATGTTTCGAGAGCCTTGTGCTGTCTGCTGTGGGTAAGACAAATTTGTTCACCAGTTTCTGGTTATCTAATATCTACACTAGTGAACTGCATATAGGCACATGTAGCTGCTGTGTATCCACTACAGGGGTTTTACTAAAGAACTATTGATCTAATCTAAAAGGTGGATAGCAGGATGTCACCTTCATCTGTTTGGCACACTGGAGGAGGAAGTTGTCAGGGAAGGAGAGAAAAAAGAAGCATGGGTGAAAGGTTGAAACAGCAAAACATGCCAGTGATTAAGAATATTCGGGTATTTATCCCCATGTACAGTATGCATTACTGCACGGTACAACAGCTCAAGAATAACATGTCTCATCTGTGGTTCATCATGTCTACTAAAATATTGCCAAGAAGTTAAGATTTGGGCTGAACTGTCTTTGACCTGGATTTGCATTAAAGCCTGAGATTTGCATCCACTATGGAACAAACTAATCTGCATGCAAGAACCAGATTTAATTTTTCACTCAAGCATACAAGAGGAAAATTAGTGACTGTCTCCCAACCTTCAAAGAGTGGAGTGGTTAAAATGAACAAGCTGATTTTTGATAGCAATTCTAAAGTCACATTTGGAAGTAGGTGTTCCTTCTTTATGCTCTGTGATAAAAGCAAGCAGTTTACATGAACAACCTGATTTCTTAACAAAGATAATCCAAGTACTATACACCAAGTGAAGCAAACTACAAAAAATGACATTCAATCATCCAAGTAAATTGTATTGCCAGAACCAACATGAGTCAATCCTCATGAAACAACAGATGAGTCAGCGTTGTCTCAAGCGGCAATAAGCAGGTAACGGTTGAAAAAACTTAGGAGTGAGATGTGGATGGTTACAGAAAGAGTCCCATTGATAAAACATGTTTAGACATATTTAGAAAGTAGTCTTGTACTTACATGTGAGGGAATGTATATGTCGTAAGGGTTGCCTGAGTCCACATCAATGACATGGAAGCCCACGCTGGAGCCATAGATGACCTTTAACCTCTGACCTTCTTCTACCGTCAGGTCAACCAGCTGGGGACGATGCTGTAGGTCTGTAAATGACTGAAAGAGAATGACACATAGTCAAGGGAGGCGCGATCAAAGAAACAGAAATAAAATCATAAAGTCAATCCATGAAACTGTAATTTACAAGGCCAGCAGTCATATATAGTATATAAACTTCATATAAATTTATACACATGCTGTGCACGCAGTAGACATGCATTCTACTTATGCGTGTGTCCAGTATGTTTTTGAGCACTGATGTCATTTCAGTTTTTACTTCTTTACCTTAAAGGCCATGAACTTGTGGTAGGGTTTTGGAGCCCAGGCATAGATTTCCACGGAATTTTTCAGAGCAATCACCAGGAACTTGATCCTCTCATATTTGACTGCAAACATGACAAAGACACATTTAAGACAACAAGAAATTAGAAGTGGCCTTACATTGGCCCAGTGTATATAATGAACACTCAGTTTTATTTATTTAGTATCAAGGAACTCTTTATTTAGGTTCGTGCTCCCACAGCATTTGCTGGTTGGGATTTCTTAAGAGACTTATGTTGTTAGATTTTACCTTCTAAGTATTGCTTAATCCTTGTCCCAGCTATTTGCATGGCAGATCTCCCAAATATCTCCTATGCACACCTTTTCTTGGCCATCTGATATGATTCCTGCCAGGTTTCTTGAGAAGATTCTGGCTAAGATCGCACCCTTTGCTTTGGTCTGTTATCAAATTGACTCTTTCATGTAGTTCATAACTTCTTAAAACTCTCACCATAGATACAATGGATTCATTTCCAAGCACTGACTAATTTCTAAAATTCTCAAGAAAGCTCTTGCACATCAGCTCCTTCACCAAGTTGGGGTTTGAGAAAATTCCAAGGTATTCGTCAAAATCAGCAGCAAATTATATTACCCATTTTAATTTTGGTTTATAAATTTCACAACAGGTTAGATAATACCACTTTAACTACAATGGCCCTTCAAATTAAACTTTATTTTTATTCATACAAACAGACACTTACCAACTTTATAATGCACACAGCCTTCCAGTTCTCCTACGGTAATCCAACCCTGCTTTTTCTCTACTTCTGGGTCATTATGTAATATTCTGTTCCTCAGCCAGGATAAATAGTAGACACGCAACTTATTCTTTTTCCCTGTGAAGGTAGGGGCAAACAGGAAAATGAAATCGATCAAATTAGTATTAAAATGATAATGAATTTTTTGTAAAACAAAAAATAAATTAATGAAAGAATCAAAAACAAATGACCTCTTTCTGTAAAAAATGAGATAAAAAGCTACTTACGAAACAGATTTTGTCAACATGTCTTTTACTACCTTAATGTCTGTTACAGAAAGTGTAACTTAAGGTACAGGTATGAGCGAGTTGTGCATACTGTATGCATATTAAACCTACCAGATATGGTGACCAACACATTGAGGCCCTCTAGTACATCCATCTGTAGGAAACGCCTTCTGGTGATCAGGTTATAAACTTTTCCCTGTCCACTTCGGTCGAGCAGCATGAGACCATTTTCTGTCCCCACTAGTAGATTCACACCTAAACGTGTACGGATAAGAGTTGGAGTCAGAGAAAAGCAAACAAAAGCACACAAATAGAATATTTTGCTTTCTGTAGTGGGTAAGATAAAGGCTACACCGTCCTACCCCAGAGTGCAGCACAAAGGATCTCGGAGTTAAAGCGTTTCTTGTATTTGCGGATCTCTGGCGTGTCACTGTGGGGTCTGATGTTGGTGGGGTTGACATTTACCACAGAGATCTTCCTGGCTTCATTTAGTCGTGCCTGCTCCTGCCTCAGCAGCTCATTGGCAAACATGGCTGCCAAGACAAAGACGAACAAAGACAGAAGGGAATATGTGATTTTGGCAACAATGATGACAGATAAGAAATGCCTTTTTCCACTAACAGCTGATTTCAAAGATGGAGTTCACTGACTGACATTTAACTAAAACTCTACACTATCCAACTACCTGCTGCTGAGTTCTCATTGTCATCACTTGGGGAGGTCTGATAGACCCGTGGATCAACGAATGGAGTAAATGATGCTTTGGACCCACCAACACCAAACTGTAAGACACAAAACAATCAGTAAGTCCAACAACAGTCTACCTAGTGTGACATAAACACACAGGAATCATTGTTAAAGTGTGCAATTTGTGCCCGTGTCTCACCTCAGCCATGTCGCTGAGCTCCTGCAGGGCTGTGGTGGGTGTCGCTGACGGGGAGTTGCTCTGTTGCACCAGGTCAGGGAGGTTACCATGGTTACCATGATTTCCAAACCCATTGCTCTCACTATGACCTCCTCTCCTCCTCTCCTCTGCCTGTGTGACAAATAAAGACATATAAATATCAAGAGAAGTTAGGAGAACAGAAAGATGAGCACAAAAGAATATATTGCTCTACAGCAATAACAGTTTTGTAAGTGTGTAAGCATGTTTGAGTGTGTGCATGCATATTCGTCACCTCTCTCATTACTAGAGTACTGTCCTTCGAGCTGTTATAGGCATCTCCCAGAGAGTCTTCTGTCAACCCTCCATATGACTCTCCACTACTCTGCACTGCTGGCCTGCAAGAAAAATACAGAGACTTAAATATTTACATTTAAAATTAAACCAACTACTATGCTACTGGCATTGTGCTAATCCCAAACCTACGAACACTAGCATGTCAAAGCAAAAGAGAGGAAACATGAAGGCGAAAACGTACATTATGCGGGGAATATCGCTCACAGCAACAGTTCCATCTGTCTCCCCATCTTCATCGCTGCTCTCTGATTCTTCACTGGAAGACGAGTAGTCTGTCACCTGTGTCAATGAACAAGACGTAGAGAGAAAAATTTACTTTCGAACCACTGAGAAGAAACACTGATGAGAGAAGATTTACGGTTGTATCTGATTCCCTCTAGAAGTCATTTAGACTGCACCAGATATATACGGTTTGGTTTATATTGTGCGATCAGTGAAGAATGTGGGAAAGAGAACACAGATCTTTCATGCTGTTCTGCTAATGTGCAGTTGGTGGCACTATTGCACAAATGCATCATCAATTTTGGCAACAACAGCAAAAATGAAATAGACTGCAAAATAGCAGATATGGATGCAAGTGTGGTAGTGGGGTATGGTTTCTGCTCAGCCGTGTAAAGAGAAGTGGGGCAGAGTGGTGCAGTCAGCAGTGTCAGTGAAGGCTGAAGAAAGTCATTATAGGTCAGTTATTATTATAAGTTGTTTTGCCTAGCAAGATCTTTTTCCCCCTTTTTTAATAGAAACAAATTAAGGATTTTTGTGAAGAAGAAATTGCACTGCAAACACAATTGTTAGATCTCATAGATACACATATTCTGTTCTTTTTAATATATATAAAAACATTTTTAACACAAAATAACAGTCACTTTTAAGTTAGGTGGAACCTAAAAAAAATGTTAAGCAATTCAAACAACTTGTAGCTTTACGATTAACCTGAGATTACTATAAATAAGCAAAAATATATTTAAAGCAATGTTTCTTTTAGACTGAATCCCATCGGCTAATTACAATTTAAAATTGTATTGTAGCAGTGGTCAGAGATATCTAACATGACAGAGTCTAATTTAAATTTGCACTGTTTAATAACGAACGAGAACTTTGTTTTGCCCGTTATCTCTACATGAAGATTTGTCACTACCATTCTACCTGATTAACGTCACAACATAAACAGGCTTTTAGCTTTGTCTATTTTCCATCCTCAACTTTTTATTTATGTTTGAATTTAGAGAATTTACAGTTGTCATTTTACCTTCACTGGAGGTCTGCTTCCCTCCTCTACCCTTAGTTCTCTGAGTTCCTTAGCTAATGCACTTAAGTCCTGTGAACAAAGGCAAAAGAGGAGAGAAAAGGTGATTTCATTCAGTCTCAGAACCTCAAGACTGAGAGACCAAATCACACACAACGGGCAAAGGAAACGGAGAGGGTCAAAGATTCAGACAAATAATGACCATCAAGACTAAAGGCCAACTTAATTGTTGTCACATAGCAATCCGAGCCTGTACACAAGAGCCGTGGAACAAGAGTGCTGATCTGGCAGTACACTTTAAAAAAATCTTAACAGTTAAATTCTAACTTTCAACATGAGGATTGATCAAAATCAGCACTTTCATTCACTCACAAGCAAGTACGACCCTTGAGAACACAAGTCATAAGAACAGAGAAAGACATATAATCAAGCTTTATAAACTACTGGAGTGCAGAATTACTCCACTCTACCAATCGCCCCCATGCCAACTGGCCCATGGTTCCTCCCCTCCCTCGCCTCCCCATCACCCAAGCAGATGGATCAGACCAAATCATGCAGACAGGGGGAGGATTATTACACACGGTGCGCTTACCAGCTCCTCCTGACCAGTAACCGTGATAATGGAGAAACAGGAAAAGAAATTCAAAGACTGTTCAGGTGCTTTGCAGTACACACATATTCACACACGCCCCCACCCAACACATGCAAACCCACACAGGCACGCATCCAAATATACACTCTCTCAGGTATGTGTGTAGAAGCACACATGCACTGCTATTGCCATTACACCCTGATATGTCAGCGTAAAAAGGAAACATCATCTTCTTGTGAAACCCACTAACTCCATCATGCCAGGGGAAGAAAAGGGCCTCTGAAGATCAAAGGAAAACCAGAATAAAGGAAACGGGAGGGGGGGCGCAATATTCACTAACCTCATCTATGGCTTTCTTATAGCTCTGAAGAATAGAAGAAGAAAGAGATGGGAAGAGAAAGAAAGATCAAGTGAATAGTAGAAAAAGAGAGGAGGAGGCCTGTAAAAGATTCCCAGAGAGGAGATGCCTGTGACAGAAAGAGGTTCTTTGTGTGTCTGTGTTGTTTGACTCACGGCAGGTCTGCTGGGTCTTGTTGACTCACGTCCCTCCTCCTGCTTGAGCTTTGCTTCTTGATTGGCTCCTAGAGGGGATCCCTCCTGCTTGCTTTGACCTACCAAAACAAAAAATGGCGATTAAAAGAAAATTAGCAGTTTAACTCAAATCTAGATATTAATTCACTGCGAAACTCGTTCATTAGAATTTTTTTTATTTTTCTCCATCTGTATTTATTCCATCTTTAAGACTGTTTTCTGTCAACAGAGTTGAAAAATAAATCCAACTAATATCAAGGTACTTCAACCTTTCTATGTGTTTGTCAGAGGGAAATCCATGCATATCTTAGATATCCCTCTGGCCTGTTGTTTGACACCTCGCTCTGCGCTTCTCTCTATCTCCCTCTCTCATTTCCTCTCTTCAACCTCTCCAGAGGCCCAGAGTAACAGGGCACATCAGACAGGTTGATCGGTGCAGAACTGCAATGTCCTGCTGATAGACTCGAAATCCATGTCAATGTATGTGGAGGTACGCATACACAGTATGTGTGATCCTCTGCCTACACATTGGTTTTTTTCTGGTTTACTTACAAGCATTCACTTGATGTTGATGTTTGCCAGATTAGGTTTTGTATGTGTCTTATGAGCCTGTATTATGTGTTTAAGAGCGTGAGGTTTTATACCTCTCCTCTCAGCTGAACCCCCCTGAGATGAAGGGGACGAGGAAGATGATGAGTTGGAAGAGGTTCTTTGCAGCATAGCGTCCAAAGAGAGTTCAGAGCGCCGCAGGTCAGGGTTGCTGAAAAAGGATGAAAGCAGACCTTTTAAATACGCAGTATCCTCATACAAAAGTACAAATAAATACAAGTTTTTATTTCTGTTTAAACACACTAAGGAATAACACATGGGAAATGTTACAGAAAGTAATTCAAAATCAGTTTGCTACTTTGCCCTTTACCTTGCCCTTATAAGCTGAGAACCTGTCCGAGGACCCAGACCTACTCCTCCATTAGGAGAGTTTTTCCTGACCAAGGCTGGGGAGATGGAAGTGGTCCGTTGGGGTACCTGGACAAACACAGAAACAAGATAAACTTTGCTTTTTCTCCTGGAAAAATGTTCAAAACATGTATCCTCGTCTTTGTAAAGTACACTACCGATCCATGGCAAAGAGGGAAATGGTAAAACACCATGATGTACAGTATAGCATGAATTTTGTCAAGCAGCTGGAGAGGCCAACATTCATTTAAAACAGGATTATTAATAAAATTGCAAGTATACTACACTATGCAATATTTAAACACAGAGTTCAAAAAATGCTGAAACAATAAATAAAAAGCATAAACACAGGTTAATAAAAGATACCAAATATTCTTAGCCTTCATTTCTGATTATGAATCTCAACCTTGGGTGGGATGTCCTCCTCTCTCAGCCAAGCGGTTCTGTCCCGATCCCGATCTCGATCCCTGTCACGGTCCCGTTCCTCCCTGCCAGCATTGCGCTGTGGAGGTCCCGGGGTGTCAGAAGTGGGGTCTGAGTTCTGACGAGGCATCTCAGGCCTGGGGGAGCCCACACTCACACTCTCACTGAGAGCTGAGTCTTTCTGGTCCTGCAGAGACTGAGAGCCAGACATGGAGCTAGTGTGGGTTTTCACAGGAACCAGGTGAGCCATCTGTGGGGATAAACACATTGATGAAGTCAGAGTTTAACAGTGTGAGTGAAATGGACAAAGGATGGTTAAGGGTGAGGTGGACAACAATATGTGAGAGAAGGCACGAAAGGTGAAAGTGCCTCTTTTTGCGCGCGCGCACACACACACACCTGTGGTTCGTTGGAACGGTGGATGGGTGGGGTGCGGGCAGGCTGCATGCCCCCACTGCTGAAGGACTCGGAGCGGGGTGGGAGGGAGGGGTCGGAGATGCGGTTGGACACTTTGTGCTGCAGTGCTGGAGAGCTCTGCCTGTTCAGCTTAGATCGCTCCTCCACCTGAGGCAGGTCACATACGACTGTTACTCACAGTGAAGCACACAACACAGCCAGTCACCATGTATGATCCACAATGGGCACCACCCACACACCCATGCACCTCTACAAGCCACTAGACAATCTTAAACATCACTCTTCTCTGCGGTGACAACAACCGCAATGTAGAAGTGTGCGACTGATGGATTGATGGATATTACATAAGAAATTTACGAGAGCCTCTCTTTATATTGCACATTGTTTTAATGACATGATAGGACTCTGCGTGACTAAGTGAAGTCTTGTTTTTCGAGTTAAAACCAGTCTTAACCGTCTCTTCTATGCAATAATAACACAGGTGAGCCATGCCAGACTTCCACAGAAGCCCTTATCAGGGTAAACCAGCAGGCCAACAATAACACAAAGATTTTGTTTTGCACAAAGAATAGGTTTTTTATTCACAAACAGATTGGGCGTCTGACTAATTTATGTCTCAATTAAGTTGTTTGTGGTGTCGTTTCTCCATGTTGAGGAGTAAGAGTGTCTGATGGCTGTAGTGAAAGTTTAAGTATAGCTTCTAATCTGCTTTATCAGATGCCACATTCAAAACAGAATAAAAGAACCACGTAAGCACAACGCAATGTTGAAGTGTTTGTGTAATTCCAGTCCGTTTCCACTGAACTGTGCTCACGTGTGTCAAAGTAAATACATCTGTGTGTGAAAGGGGCAGGAAGCTCCTCTTGCCAGTGTAATCTGATTATCAGATTATCTGCTGTGCAATAGGAGAATGTTCCAAGGGATACGCCCAGCTGCCAAAATCACACTTTTCCACTCTAAACACTCTACCCATCTGTAGTTTCAGGGTTGAGTGATGGCTCAGCGGGTTCTAGTTTCAACAGCCCCAAGGTAAACAAGAGTGCCTTTCTCTTTAAAAGCTTTCTCTAAATCCACAGGAGCTCACATAATCTAGCAGGATTATTTCAGATTATGACCTGGTTCAAAACAACTATGCGATACCGAGCCATTCCTCAAATCTGTTAGGTGCCTGCTACAAGGTCAACTACAACGTTGCAACTTTGACATCTACAGCATCAAACAGCTTTTGTTAGTTCCTTGAATGAAATGCAACTACGGATGATGGAATCAGATTTAGACAAACAGTCTGCAAATAACTGAAAGAAAAACATTCAGTGGTTTAGGCGAAGTACTGCTGAGATCGAAGTTTGATCTGTGGAGTGTAATCAAGGTTAGTATATTGACTAAACAACAAGAAAAGAGAGATTAGAAAAAGATGAAGAAAAACCTTTTGGGTAGTGCATATTTCATTTTTTTGTGTTTGTCATAAGTTTACCACCCAAAAACTCTTTCTATTACAGAGAGAAGAGAATATTGGAGGTTAGCTGTTGGCAATGTTGCATCTACATACAGAAAAAAATACTGTATGAGATGAGGAAGAAGAATAGGTCGCCAGAAAGGCATCTCGGGTTTATTAAAAGGATCCCACCACCACTTGGCCAGCACCCATCACCAGGCTAGGATATGATTTACTGGTTGACTGACCTAACTGGAAGATGAGATGGGTGGGTTTTCCCTGATGCCATCAAATCCAAGATATCTAGAAGTAGGCTCATCACGGTGCCCTCTGGGAAACTGGGTGGCAGGGGCATTGAGGGGGCAGGCAGGGGGGAATGAGTGGTCTAGCTAACTAGGCTACTGTATCTACAAAGTGGTATTAAACTATAACTGAACACAGGCACCTCTCCCCTTGATCTTAAGCCCATAAATAATACGAGCTATATAAAATGAATAATTAAATGTGTTACTAACAGTAAGAAGAATATATATATAAGCTTTATAGGGACAAAAGTGGAAATGTACCTTTTACTGTCTGTATGCTTGAGTATGAACATTCTGCATGTATCCAATTGTACCTCTGTCTTTGTGGGAAATTTGGTACTTTTGACTGTTATGTCAAGCAGTGTTTTAGAAATTTATCAAGGTCATATCTGAGCCATAGAAGTAATACAAAAACTTGATATGCTCCAGTAGTTAAAATGAGTAGAGTGGAGCATTTATGTAATCACAAATATAGAAGTACAAGTGCGCGTGCGTGTGTGTGCGTGTGTGTGTGTGTGTGGTCTTATATACATGTGCTGGAGCAGAGTCTAGCACTCTGTTGCTCCAACAGACCTGGCGATCTGGGATTGGGATCCAAAGGGAGAGCCTTGTGGGGAGCAGTGAGGTGAACTGTTAGGAAATGACGTTTGGTTAGGCAAGACTAAGGTGGGGTAATAAGGAGATTCTGTGTTGAACCCAGGGCTCTCAGGGGAGAATGGAGGAGAGAAGAAACTGCTGGATGGCGATACTGGGGATGTGGACGGCGACACTAAGGATGTGGAGGACTGTGTGCGGAAAATTTGAGAAGAGCTGCGAGGAGAAAGGCACAACCAAGGGGATGGAGAGTTTGAACTCATTGAAATAATATTATTCATGCTTCTTTTTAGTAACCCTGCAGGGGCAGAAGCACTAAGATCACACATAGAGGAACTACCTCTAATTGCATGTTCCCTCCATGTCTCAGAGGTCATGCCCCTATCGGAAAGAGGGGAAAGTAAGTGATTGTTATCAGGGACTTGGAGAAGATTGCTACTGCTGGGAGCAGGTGAGTAGGAGTTCCTGTGTTTAGATAGGGCAGAACAGAGAGCATTTGCAGGGAAGGACTGAGAGAGTAGGTCAGTTTGGTCAACTGCCTTTGAGTCCAAGTGCATTGTAAGGCTGTCATGGCTCACGCTTTGCCTCAACGATTTGTGCCATCCTCCCGGATTATAAAGCTCTATGTCTACATCTATTCTATTGCAGGGTGAGTGTGACCTGCCACGTCGATGGGCACTAACCATTAAGGACACGGGTTTGGAAGGCGTGGGATTCTGGGTCTGTCCTGGAGATATCGGATGAGGTCGAGCCTTAAGCTGTGACTCTTGAGACATTAGCTCCTTAATGGTTGGCTGACTTGTGACAGATAGACATCTATCTCTATGCTTCCCATTTTGACTGCTAGGCTCTGGTAGATAACACGAGCCTTGTTTGGGGCTCTTGACAGGACCTTTATTGAGCCCTTGGTCAACAGACTTACTGTGCTCTAGGACATACCCTGGGCTACGCCCCCTTCGATTGTGTTTCTGAGCTCTAAGTTCTTTGACCTGCTGGCTTATCTCCAGCTTCAACTCTGGATCTAGGGGTTCACCAGGGTCTACTGAAATACATATATGGGGAAGCTGGCTGGAGAGAAGCTGGGGAGAATGAGACAGAGTACGCTTAGGCGCCTGAGGTCTAGATTGGCCGTGAGAGCTAGAAGTTTGAGGCTGGTTGAATGACTGATGATGTCGAAGGCGGGAACGAGGTGGGTTACCATGAGCATGCTGCTGCTGCTTCGGGACCTAGGGGTCACAGTCAGAGGACATTAAGCAACACAGACACACACAAAGCACACTTCACAGCGTAATTATTAAAGAAACAGAATTCATTTTAAAAGGGTGTTTCGATTCAAAAAGCAAAGTTTCTCCACTACTCTCCTCACAAAGTTCCTGCTTCTAGTACAACCTGCTAAATAAGATAACCACAATGCAAGAAGGCAACTGGTTGAGGTTCACTTTAAATACATTATTGACATCAGCATAAAAACATTTAGTACACAGACCTGGTGCTCAGAACCTTTCTTCATGGAAGACAAGCAAGTTCAAAAGACCATGCATAGCTTTGCATGCCATGTATATTACCTCTTTAGCCCAGGCAGGCTTGTCGTTAGGATTAACGACATCCTTATAGTGGTAAAGCGGTTTCTTCTCTGCTTGTCTTCCCTCCTGCTGCTGCTGCTGCTGTTGTTGCTGCTGCTGCTGTAAAGACACCAGGTAGGCTCTCTCCTGCTGGAGCTGCCTCTGTAGCCGCTCTGCCTGCCGCTGCTCCTCAATCTGCTTGCGCTTGTACTCCTGAAGAAAGAAAGGTAGAGGGTGAATGGCAAGAAGGAAAGAGATGAGAAACAAAAAAGAGGAAACTATTTTATATGGGAGCAAAGACACAAAGACAAATTAGCACAAGGGAAAACGGCTGAGGCAGATGAGGTACCAGTAGATATCGACACAAAATTTAGGTCAATAGGTATTACGGAACTTTCAGTGCATTTATAAAGTCAGGTAGAAAAACAGTGGATGCGTATTCTAATGATCATTATCCCTCCCTACATGTGCAGAATTTAAGGGTTCAGAATGGCTTGAATAAATGGGAGGAAAGTCCATACACAATATTTCCCTTTTGATTGTATTTGAAAATACTTTTTGTGTGACACAGTCTTCCACATAGTGTCAGATTTGAGTCATGCATTCACATAACAGACCTGACAAACATACAAACTGACCATTGGATTAACCCAATATGGAACACAAACAGACTTTCTACATATAGCTCTGGCAAAAAACCAAACAAAATCTGCAGGAAAAACAGGGAAGAGGAATGTAAGTATTGGAGCGATGGGCACAAGAATAATGACATAGCACAGCACTGGATTTTGGCACTAGGGTCATTTTTGTGGCCTTTGGATCTCAAAAGGTTTCCTTTCAAACTTGTCAGTCTTCAATTTTTAGCTCTAAAGTGCATGAGTGATGCAGTATACAAATACTAAAAGGAAATACTCTTAAAAAAAGAGCAGGGCACTGAGGAAAACAACAGTGTCCTACATTTTCTTTGCATGACATAACAGGGCAGTCAAAACAGAAGTCTTTTTTTCTGTAAAATCCTTTGAGATCCAGCCAACTAAATGATACTGCACATGCGTTCAGTGATCCGAATCAATTTCAGAGGAAAATGTTTTTGCTCAAATCCGTAGCTAATAGGCCAAAGAATATATATTCCATTCAGGTGCATGCAGTGGGGACAGGGATCACACAGCACAGTTGGGGAGCAGTTGTAGCACGTGGGAGGGCTGTGGTTACCAGCAGTAATGCCTGTTCCTGCAGTAGCTGCTGCTGGAGAATCTCTAACTGCCTCTGTTCCTCTTCCAGCTGTCTACGGATATACTCCTGAGCAGCACGACGGCACAAGGAGATAGAAATAGATTGAGAGAAAAATCTGGAGATCTGAACATTTATATACAGGCAGAGAAGAAAGCTAAAGACAGAAAGGGGGGAACAGAATAGAATAGAGAATATAATCTCCTGTGGTTCTTTTCAATGAGGAGAAAAGATAATAATAAAAGATATTATATCCTCAAACAATTTTAATGTGTTACAAAGGGAAAATGAGAAAAAAAAGAGATTGAAGTTATCTTTTCAAAAGACTTGAGAAGCGTGGCGGGAGAGCAGCAGAGCGATAAACATTGAGTAGGATAGACAAAAAATACAAGGCTGAACTGCAGTTCAGGTTCACAGAGAGGACAAGAGAAAAAGATGTTAAAAGAGAGAAAGAGACAAGTAAGAGGAAAGATACAGAACAATCAAACTGCATGCATCTATAAAAAACTCTAAAATTGTCCATCCCCATAACGCTGCAAAAATTTCTATGCTGAAAATGCCGCAACAGCTTTCTTTGCATTCTAAAAAAAGGTGCAAAGTAATATCTCATGGGAGGGGCTCTACAATTTTGTTATGTAATATTTATATTTTTGCCACACAAACAAGCCGTGGATTTAGAGTTTCCACGAAGGTTTTTGGCACCTCTATCCAATGTAACAACTTTTAGTGCTTTTATGTTCTATACTTTTACTTTTTGAGGTTTTTTATCAAAACAATGGCATGCGGCTGATGAAGCTAGAAAAAAATAAATATTAATTTTGACATAACAAATACTGAAGAAAAACAAAACACTGAGGGACAAGCTGTGGATTTAGAGAAAGAAACTCCGGGGATGAGTTTCCACCAAGGCTTTAAGCAACCTCTGTGTAATGTAACAGTGCTTTTAGTTCTGCACTTTTAATTTTGATTCATGACTCAAACATTGAGCTTCTATATATAATTATATAATTTTATATTAGCAAGTGATGAAGCCAGATTAAAAATAAAGATTAATTTAAAACAGCATTACAAATGTACAAATAAAGAAAGAAATGTCCTTTCCTATTATGTAACTGTATTATACCAATGTGTAATTAGTTTGAGGAATTCTAGGCTAACTCCCAACATCGTGGTTCACATATCTGTTGCATTACATTGTCGCACGACAAATACATGTTTTGCAGTACAAGTATGGACCTGTTCTCTTTCTGCATGCCTCCTCTCCTCTTCTCTACGGAGCTGCTCCATTTCCTCATAACGTCTTCTCTGTTCCCTCTCTTGCTGTTTCCTCAGCTCACGCTCACGCTGCTGTTGCTGTTGTCAGGAAAGCAGGGACGCACAAAGATTAAGGATCATCACAGTGAACACAAATCAGGAAATCATGTTTGTTTGGCACACTTTTTTTGGGTACGTGTTACAACTTCTAGGATAATAACACAGGAAATGAGTATACAAACATATGCGGGCTCAAATTCTAACTAATGTGTGTATTTGGTCACGCGTACAAAGACACAGACACCATTGAAGTGGTGGGTTCATGTAAGTTAAGTCTAGTCATGGTGCTTAGAGGTGCATTGGAAGGCAAATCCTTGGGGAAACCCACAGAGAGCACACAGATTATGGGCTAAGGATTTCCTTCTGTAAGCCTGCTCTCTGGAACTAAGAAAGGGACATTGGGGAACAAGCTCTGACTGTGTCTGTGTAAGTGTGTGTATAAATGTCATTCTTTCTCTACCAAAATTGTGTTTTGCAAATTTAAATATGTGGAACCAAATATTCTTTCCTATAGATAATAAACTATTTGACAGAGGACACAAACATTATTGAAAATGGTTCAATTAGAAACATTATTTACATAGTAGTGATGTTAATTTGTGGTGACTGTTAATTTAGAAAAAAATACCTGAATTTGTCAGATGTATTGCTAATAAGTAAACTAGGTTATTGATGGTAACATGCTTACATATTTTCTGTAGATAAATGTAATTCAGCTGAGGTGGGGCCCAAAGGTTGTAATTAAACCAACTACTCTATTTGCACCACTTCCAAGTAGTTCTATATTCACGTTTGATTTAATGAATAGCATTTTTGCCATTTTTGTGTACTCATTCAGTTTGTAGCATATCTTCAAAATTTCAATATTTGCACGCATGCCCCAGCAATACATTCATAAAACCGCTCCAAGTGGCACACCCAAAGCCACACTATTTAAACCTGTCACGACTGATTTCATAAAGCTCGCTCCCAGTGTTGGTAAGAAATATTGTCTTATTATGGCTGAGACGTTATATCTGGGTGGAGGCCTTCGCAACATGAAACAAAGATGTCATAGCAAAAGCACTGTTGATAGAGGTCGTTCCCAGATGGGTAACTCCCACAAAAGTTGATAATTGTTCACAATTTGTAAGTATAGCTGTCAGACAGCTAGGCTTGGACTTAACACATCATTGTTCTTTCATCCAGCTAGTGGAGGAGCCATGAAACAAGAGAAGCATCCATTGAAACAGAAGCCATTAAATATTACGAAGAGACTGGCCTTCAATCATTTTCAGTCCCTTTGAAATCCTGTTTTGGAAAACTTTAGTGATGGTGATGGGTATTGATAAGCATTGATTATTACCATTTATATGCAAATATCCAAACAAGTTTTTGCATTCTGTTTGTAATTAAACTGGACACTGACTAACAGTGTCTGATTAACAGATGCTGCAAAACAAGAACAATTAAAAGCTGACATTCCTTAGACTTTCCAATGAATTTTGGATCGTTTTTTTTCTTCTTCTCCTTCTTTTTTTGTTGGTTTATGACCTACTATATTTTGTAGTTTAAAATTTTTATGCATGTGTATCTTTGTAGCTTTTGTTGTTTGAAAAGCTACAGTATACTTTCAAAGCCTTGCCTTCACTTCATTCTCTCTTACTTCTTCCAGTCGCCTCCTCTGCTCCTTTTGCTCTTCGATGCGTTTCTGTCTCTCAGCCAACAGTAAGCGCTTGTGCTCCTCATTCTGCTGTTGCTCCAGCTGTTGCCGCCGTTGGGCCTCTGAACGCTCCTTATTGGCGAGCTGTAGGCGCAGGAAGTCTCGCCTCAGGGTTGACTCCCCGGGGATGTTGATGATGGAGCTGGAAAGGTGGACAGTGAAAAAGACCAAGTCTATGTTGGGTGAAGTTGGGCAGAACATGTTAATGTTCATATCTGCGCATTTGTAAAAACACTGACCTCGGGTCACAACTGTCTCTGTCTTCATCCTCCTCTTCACTGCCACTATACTCATATTCTGTTTCATCTGGTAGGCAGGGAGATAGAGTGAGGCAAGTAAGAATGAATAAAAAAGAAGCAGCAAAGAGTAAAAACAATAAAACCTTAGTAAGGTAATAAGCAGCACAGAGCAAAGGCACTTCACGTTCTGAATTTTTCACTTTAACTACCTCTGTTCGTAACAAATTGCTCACGTTTTTGCCATTCCCAGATCATCGTCACTTCAAGGCACATTCTCTTAGCCACTGAATAAGAGTATAAATTGTCATTTTACTGTGTGCGGTGGGGTGGAGAACATTAGCTCAGAGCTCCTTCAGTCAAAAAGGGCCTTAAAAAACAGCAGTCATATAAAAGGCCCAGCTCTTCCTCAGACGCATGCACATGGACTGGTCCTCTGAATGTGACAAAGTGACAGCTGGAGAAGTCACAGCCTCTACAATGGCAAGATATTTCGATACATCATCCCGACGTCCGCTCTGCAGTGTGTTGTTTCCTGAAGCGGTTAATGTCGTTCTTTCTGGTGCAGTACTTTATGCGAGTGCCAGTCTATCACTCCGACACTCGCCAGTGTGTGTTTGTGTCATAATGGAGTTTAATGGAAGTCTGTCACTTTTATTTTCTGCCTTGTTGAAAACCATGAAATCAACGGCATAAGTGAGAATTTGTGCATTTGTCTGAAAGTGTTTAACAGCTCATCCTTAAAGTGAAACATTATTCATAATGTGACTGCGTATCTCTGAGAAAGTATCTCAGTCATACACTAAATCTGTGTGCTTGCTGTTTTTCAGCTGGAAAGATTTAATATGCTTAAATCTTGCTGTTACTGGTCTATATTAGTGGCGGTGTTCATTGTGCTGCAGTCAAATGAGCCTGATTTCTTTTTACTTACTAGGCATAATAGACATGTAATAAGTCCATGTGAACGCACTATACTGCTGCTTCACATTTCACTTACAACAACTTTGGTCAAAGAAAGATTGCTATTTCCATCTCTAGTAGTTTATTTTTGATACTAATAACGTGAAGCCACCCCACCCTTCCCACATATATGGAAACCAGTAGTGAGACTCGCTTAAGCAGGGCTGTCAGTTTCAACCAACATGTGGTTCACTGCATTTATTAAAATGTAGAATCAGAGGGAGGCCAGGCTGAAAAGCAGCTTGTAGTGGCAAACATGACTGTATCCAGGCTAAAACAAGTTAAATAGTGTGTTATTTAAAAGATTTGCCAATAGGATGATAGGATGTATCAGCTAACCTATCAGCGTATGTGTGCTGGCACTGACATGTTGTCATCAGCTAAGGAACCAAGATGGCAGGTTAAGTCTGACGTTTAGTTACGCCTGAAGTAATGCTACGCTCAATTAAAAATAAAGCAAGATAACCAAATCTTTATTGATCTTAACTACTTGTGCCAAAATATATTTGGAGCATGTGCCAAGAATTACACTTTGAAAATACTAGAAAGCACAGGTGTGTCCAAATGAATAGAAACTACAGCTTGGAGGGATGAGTCACAGTGGGGCATAATTCAGAGAAAACATTTTAATATCCTAGTATGTCACTCCAATTAGTGTAAGCATAACTTTCACTTTGTTGTCTGCATGCAGAATCCAAACATGCACACATCTACAACACAGTTTGTCGCTCACCCCTCTCTCCTCTCTTCTTCTTGGTGCGGTCGATGTGATCCTTCAGCTGGATGCGAATTTGCCTCTCATTGGGCAGGTCCTTGATGAATGGGTGTTTGAGGAGCTGCTCTGTGCTGGGTCTCTGGCTGTGGCTCTTTACTAGACAGCTCTCTATGAATGACTGGAACTTCTTTGACCTGAACACACGTACACACACGTCTCAGCAAAAATGAAAAAAAAAAAAACCTTTCGCTGTTTCTCTGCTACTGGCACTGCTGCTCTGAAGTATCTGCAAACACGAACTGCAATTATGTGATACACACTCACCACTTCTTTGACTTGAGTCTGGGGGCAGGGTTGCGTGGAATGAGGAAGAGGGCTCTCATTGGATGCATGTCACAGAGTGCTAAAGGTTCAAAATAAGAGAGATGCGAATGCTTTTAGGTATTTGTATTAAACATTATCATGGCATATAGTCAGAGCCAGCATGCTAATAATCGCTCAACTATATCAAAACAAAATTAGGTCCTTTCTGCAGATTGTGATCAGTTATAAACTGTAGCTTGAAAATAAGTTATTTTTTACTGAACCAAAATTAACTGAAGGGTGGATACAAGGCCTGTCACCTTAATGATGACAACTGTGTTCAAATACCTCAAAGAGGAAAATAACGCATAACAGACCAAACTCTGGGCAGCGGCCCAACAATGTGACACATGATTTTATATCCACTCCTTTGCCTTCGTTAAAATTATGACTTAAAATGGGTTGGAGTATCCTGGACTGAATAATGATCTGACTCCTGATTACAGTGATCTACTGTGGAAGCACTAAGAAATGATGTGTAACAGAGACATAGGTTATTCTTTGGGTACGTACGTGGTGCTCCCTCAGCCATCTCTATTGCGGTGATTCCCAGTGACCATAAATCACTCTGCAAAAGAAACACAAATAGCACAAGTCATCGAAATCCTTAGTGGGTTTACGAATCTTTAGAGGAAAGGTGATTGAAAAATCACCTTGAAGTCATATGTGGCCTCAGGGTTCTCGTCACAGGCAATAACCTCTGGCGCCATCCAATATGGTGTCCCAATAAATGTGTTTCTCCTTCCTACTGTTCTGTCCAACTGGGCTGAAACCCCAAAGTCCACTAGAAAGTCATGACACAAATACACACACAGACAAAACCAGTGAGCTTTACTGAATTCCATGAGAGAGAACATACCCTACAATAGATAGCCCAGTTTACAAATGCACACATACAGATCCCATCTTGGTTTTAATAAGAGAGAGAGCAAGTCATGTCTTCAGCAGTTTGCATCATGGACAGTGGCAGAGCTACAAACGGTTTTGTAATTTGGCATCCAGCATAAAAGAAGCAGGAAAGACAAAGACACACACACACACACACACACACATCTGAACCATCTGAAACTTTATACTCCATACTGCCCTCCCAATCCTGAAGCAGTTTTGTGAAGTGGAGTTAGATGACAGACTGACCTAGCTTGACCTCTGCATTCTCAGTCAGCAGGACGTTCTGTCCCTTGATGTCTCTGTGGATGACCTTGTGCTGATGGAGATGAGTCAGACCCTGCAGACAATGACAGAGACACAAAGTGAAGGAAAGCTCTGTAACAATGAGCCAAATCGTGACAATTATTACATAAAACACTCATTTCCAAAAGGAAGTGTCCTTGAGCAAGACTATCAGCTCTTGGGTTAGAGCTATGGAACTAAACGTGATCTGTACTTCTAAAAAGTTGCATTGTTGCATTGATTTGAAATCAAGCTGTAAGATGGAGAAATTGGTAGAAACTGCGGGGAAAAAATGTTAAAAGCACTGAGGGATGAAAGAAGAAGAAAGAAAAAAATGTGACGGGGCAGAGGCAGCAGAAAGAGCGAAAACAGAAAACACAACATGAGGCGAGAAATGAGGGTTGGGAAAAAAAAGAAAGAAAAAAAGTGAATAAAAAGAAATCATTGTTCAGAGCAGCACTGTGCTTAACTGACAAGATGCAGTGATACTGCTGTTTTCTGTTGGAGACATCAGCCCTCGGCAGCTAAAACGTACCATAACAGATAGCAGAGACAAGATGTGGTAGAATGGGTACTATTTCCCAAGAAGAACAGTTCATAACAGAGACATCATAGAAACCAATCAGCGTCTGATTGCTCTCAAATAACAGGCTGGGCATCGATAATTTAACACACAGTCATTTAAAAGAAGTATAAAGGTTTTGAACCAAGAATTGTCGCATATAACTATCCCCGTGCGTACTTTATGAGTTTAAGACAATGTGGGGTTTTTTCAGTTTGGATTATGCCCTTTCAAGAATCAGCCCTTTTGAAATTACTCTCTGATTTTCCACTATAGTGACAGATTGATGCGGTTTTCAATGACTGTCGGCAGGCTCACTTGCTCTTGCATCAGTCTTTGAGAACAAAGAAAACAAACAAAATCAGAGAATCCAGAAAAAAAATATTTCATTTCTCTGAAAGAGAAAGCTGCCAACAAGGTTACTTACCCTGAGAATCTCTCTGCAGATGTAAGCAGTCCATTCCTCTTTCAGAGAGTTGCCCTTGGTGTTCTTGATCAAGTCTGTCACTGAGCCAGCTCCACAGAACTCCATGACCAGCTACATGCACACATGCACACATATGCAGATACAAGGTCAATTACTGACTGGAAGCAAGCGACCTTGTCTTTATCTTTTCTAACCCAGTAACTCTCATAAAGCAACCTCCAATACCAATTGTTTACTTATGAATGTAATCTTTTCTTCTGCATTCTGCTTAACTGACCAATAACACTTTTCTTTTTTCCTTATTATCAAAGTACGAGAGAGCCAATATTATACAGTCAGGTCATTAATAAATGTGCATCAATAGTTCCAAGCCTGTTGGGAGGAAACTGTAGCAAAGCCAAGTAATTCTGTGCATGTGGAGATTAAGGAATCACATTTTTGGCTGGAAAGTAAGAAAACCTTGGCGACACTCTCTTTGATGTGTTCATATAACATTTATAGTCCAGTACTAACACATGTGCATACAATCAAAGAGCCATGTCCCACTTTACCAGCTCTAGTAATAGAGCAGTACACGTGTAGCTCACACACACTGACACAAACAGCCAACAGTGTTGCAGACTTTCTGTCTCTGTCACTCCTTACAAACACACACCCCACACAGACTGCAGAAACTACAGGCATAAACTGACTCGATGGGGTCATGAGATCACAGGAATGAATCAAGTCCATCTCTTGACCCAAACACAATGTGTCTATTCTCTCCTCTCCTCTCTACATCTGTGGAGAGTAGCAGGCAAAAGTTCAGTTGGTCAGTTCTGGCTGCGCTTCAAGCCTCATCGTCATCATCATCATGCTGGACTGAACAGACAACAGAACTCCTCTCTTCATGGCTGTCCCCATGTATTCAGACACACAAAGGAACACACTCAGGAATGCATGAGGATGACACATGTGAAAGCCCACTAAGATACTGTTATGATCACTAACATACTCGAGGAAAAACGGGCCGATGTTGAGTCAGGGAGAATTATGGAGGCAATACATTTGGCTGCTTTGTGTATCTACATATGTTTGTGTGTGTCTGCTCCAACTGTTGTGTGATGAATGCTGAGGGATTAGAGATGAGAGAGCTCCCTTAGATGGCGTTAACAGATGATTTATCGCAGCAGCAGCCAGCCAGCCTCACATTGATTTAGCTACTTATAGCTTATAGCTTTCACTGATACATTAAGTATATATACCATATATGCATTTCCAATTCACACAAACCCACGTTCACTGCACGCATGAGTGCATGCATTCATATAGCAGAAAAGCAAGAAATGGACCGCGACTTTTTCCAGACCTGTCATCCTCTCCTCCTGTGATGCACACATGAATGACCATCCAAACACACAGAAAAAACAAAACACACTCAAATAATGCCGTACCCATAGCTGGTCATCTATGCCAGGGGGATTTTTCTTGATGAAAGCTCCGTAGTAGGTAGCGATGTTCCGATGGTGACTGTACTTCTTCAGCATGTTAATTTCTGCCTTAATCTCCTCTTCCTCATCCTTTTACCACACAGAAAAATTAAAAGCAATTAGACCACAGTCTCCATTTGCGACCCATCAAATAGCTCAATGTGATATGGACAGAGAGTGAAGCTGCTGATGGATTTTCATTTTGAATCCATTAAAAGTCTGAAAAGTGTTGTTGCAAAGCACACAGCTGGGCCCTAAATTATCCACGATAACAGCATTAACTTTTAATTACTTTCATTTCAGGGAGCTACTGCCACAAAGCCAGTTGTTTATAAGAATGTGTCACTTATTGACTTGCTTATTATTTACAACGTCAGAAAATTGTGCCTTGATTAATTCCTTTTAGTGCTCACTGGTGAAAAAACAAAGACATTTGTTTCACCAAGCGGATTTTTTTCTACAACAGCAGATCATTAAGTTATCAATTTGGTTTTTGCTTCCATTTAATTGTCATTAGTAATTAACACGGTCATTCATTTATTGCCACAGATTTACACATATGCAGCCATTCATATAGTTTTAGTCATGTCTTCATGCTTTATTTTTAACATCTGTTCTTTTCCCCTTTTTACTCTTTTGTTCATCCTTCATATACCTTGCACCCTTTTCCCTTAATCATTCATTCAGGATTTTATTGACTGATTCATTCATTTATCACTTCCATTGTTGCTTAATTCCTGCAGTGCTTTATTGTTTTGCTGGCAGCTAAGTGCTGACAGGGAGGCTCTCTAAATATAGCTGAGATTCCCTCCTGCTTTACAGACACGCCTGAGACCACACTGCTGTCCTAATACTTCCAGCTAATATTACCATGGCAATAGGCCTGTCCTCATTTCCTCTCTGCCACATCAGACAAA
The DNA here is from genome assembly GCF_965226115.1 of Aulonocara stuartgranti. Classification (NCBI taxonomy): domain Eukaryota; kingdom Metazoa; phylum Chordata; class Actinopteri; order Cichliformes; family Cichlidae; genus Aulonocara; species Aulonocara stuartgranti. The sequence continues at coordinate 11,012,473 of NC_138955.1, forward strand.
CACACGTGCACGTACACACACACACACTAGCACTGACTCATCGCTCATAATTAGATGACATGCCCAACACTGGTATAATCACTTGAGATGATATTCTGTGTGTGGGTACGTGTGGGTGTGTGAGCAAATGCCAAAGTGCATGTATGTGTGTCTTACCCCTGTGACATCCATGACCTTGATTGCTGCCAACTGCCCCGTCTTAACATGGCAGCCCTGGTGGAAGAAGCAAAGGAAGTAAGTACAAGAAAAAAGGCAGAAATGTGAATGTTCATTTAATGCAACTTTTTCCAAGAACGCAGCACATTAGCACATTTGCTTCCTCCTTTGCTTTCAGTCATCACACTGAACTTAAAACATTTAGATTAAACAAGAAATAGCATTGTTTAAAAGGAAAATCTGTAATTTCTGTAAAGATACAATCCGCGCGTTATCTTGATGAAATCTGTGACAAACAATTCCATATAATAGGAAGAAATTTGCTCGTTATAATTTGCAGGTCTAGCATATTTATTATCTTTTAACAGTGGAGTCTGGGAAGTTGAAGCGACAGAAATGGAAAGACATATCAGAAATCATCCTTGCTGTCACTCTAGCCAAGGGAATTGCAAATAATGGTCAACAACACAAATCTGTTTCTGAGAGAAATAAAGACTGCCAATCAGCAGACCTTGAATGTTGCCGAATATCAAGGCTAGGCAGAGGCCTGGGGGAGCTACGAGGCATGAAAACAGGAGATTGGAAGCTGAGGGGCAAATGAAAGGCCCAAGTGGTTTGTTTGCAACAGAGCATCTGTGGCTGTGATTAACTAATGAAGCTAACAGGGCTAAAGATGCTAAAACCACTGATGGCTATTACTTTCACCTATCTTAACTCAGCTGATTAGAATGTTATTGTCTGCCCAAATGCCTAGCAGCGCTAGCCCAAACACACACACACACACACACATACACACACACACACAAAACAAGGGCAGGACTGTTCTGCTGGTAGAATTGTTATAAACCAGATGGCATTCAGGGCCTGGCTCTAAAGCACCTCCTGAGGGCTTTAATCGAAGGGTCATTCTGATAACAAGCTGTAGCAAATACACAGGCTAGCAATGCTTTGGTAAGAGTAGTGCCAAATTATAGCTTAAAGTTGGTGCTTGCATTGCTTTGCAGTTCATTTGCAGGAGTGATTTTACAGTCTCTGCACCCTGTTATTGGTCATTAGTCACTCTCACTGCCTCACATTGTATTTTCGTGTTGTTTTAGCAGATCAGTTGCATCCACTGGCTCGCCAAAACTCACTTTACCTGATTAAAATCTTGAGAGCTTTCACTGTTTGAATGAGATTTGGATGTTATTCAACAGTGAAATAATGTTGATGGTCAACAAAAGGCGTATAAATAAAGTTGTGTTACTCAATAGGTCAACTGATGTTTAGGTGGATTCCAAATAAACTTCTGCTAAAGACTGATCTAAGGATGAAAGTATGATATCAGTGTTATATAATATAATATATAATCATTCACAGATCATTTCTGTCACCACTTCAAAGGGCACCGCAGTATGTTTCCATTTGAGAAAGTGATATTAAGAGCTATATGTGGCAACAAAACGCTGGTACATTTTATGGGATCCCACAAGATGACAGCCAATATTGTTAACATTATTATATGCTATCAGCTGAGGTCCCTGAACGAGGGAATATTAATTCCAGGAGTTGAATTTTTTATTACACAACTATTCTGGGACTGGAAAAAACTCTTTTAAACTTGCTGATTTATTGCTGAAAAGAAAGTTGGGATTTGAATATGATAATTCATTGTGTCACAATTCAGCACCACACAATGCAAACTAAGCACCACTGGATGGTTGAACACTGTGATCGGCCTCTTTTTCTCGCTTTCACACACACACACACACACACACACACACACACACACACACACACACACACACACACACACACACACACACACTCATACATAAATATGCAGTTCAGATTCTGTGAGAGTAAAAGAGCTGGAAAGATTGACCAGGGATTTCTCATTAGGATCAGACTGCCCCAATTCCACAAGCACAAGGACTGGCTTTGTTGAAGACCAACAAAGGAATTACAGCCACTTACAAACCAGAAACCCTCTCTCACACGCTCACACACACGCACTTCGACACACACAGAAAGCATAATAAGAGCTCCCTTTTTTCTACTACTCACACTGACAGAAAAACTCTTGCAAACACCCACACATGTGCACACAAAGACATGGTGAGTGCGGGAGAGAGAATGATTGAGGGAGTTACGAAGTGGCTGAGAGGGCAAGAGAGAGAACGTGTCAAATACATAGTGGACATGGATATCATCAGAGCTGGATAAAGATTCATTACTCCGAGCCACCTTGACAGCCTCCCTCCCTCCACTTCTCCTTTTTCCTGCAGCAGTAATGCCATCCAGCCTTATTAAATGACCTAGTGTGAAAGGAGCAACAGAAAAGAATTAGCACGGCCTGTTCATCTTCATCTCCTGCTCTGTCTTTGTCCTCTCCCGTTCATTTATTTGCCAATTCAGAAATAGGCTGGGGCTGGGCTATAATAATATTACCAAATTAGGTAACATGACGATGTGTGAATAACATTATCTAAAGAATAAGGAAAGACAAAGGTAAAGTAATAAAACCATTAGTTAATTGGCTGTTTCATCAACAACATGCCAGGCATATAAATAGTTGCCGATTCCTTTTTTTCTCCTCTTTTCTGTTTTATATAATTTGGGTTTTGAACTGCTAGTTGCACCACGTGCAATTAAAGTATCTTAAGTTCTGGGAACTTCCGAGAGAGACGGGTTAAAGCAGTATTTGAACATTATGATATATTACTTATTTGCTTTCTTGCCAAGAATTTGATGAGAAGATGTGTGCCATTCTCATGCCTGTACATTAAATTTAGAATCAAAGCTAGGAGCCAGGCTAACTTAATTTAACAACTTGAAATGGAGGGAACAGTTAGCTTGGCTATTAGACCTAAAAGATATTTATAAGCTGTGTAAAAATTAATAATCAGTCCAACATGTCTGTGCGTTAATTACTTAGTAGAATATTAGCGACATATTAGCCAGTACAATGTAAAACCACAGATTATTGGTTTCGCATTTCTGGTTGCGTGCATAAAACACAGAAGACACAAAAATTTAATTATCGAGTATTTGATGTGTTGTTCTCGAAGCTGTCATGTGAATGTTGGTTATGCAAGATATCCTTTCATTATGTACTGTGAAGCATAGCATTCATTTAAGCAGGCCACTACTTCAAGCTCAAATGTAATTCCAGGGCATCAGTTGATCTTGATGCAAGCCCGCCTCAGTTGATGTTTCAGATGATACCAACATATCCACCTAGCAAATCTCTTAAATGGCACGCATACATGCTTTAGTCTGCCTACGGTTGCTGCACATCTGCAAACCATTATGCAACCCACCTCCACCCCAGCTCCTCTTTTTTATGTGGTGTCTGACTTCACTGTCACTGATGTCGTCGGAGCAACATTCTGTTTACAATGCTTGGTTTGGGGTGCTGGTGCAACCAATGGATGTCACATTGGAGATTAAGCTTTTTTGAGCTTTGATAATCAGCAGCTGCAGCCCTTACGATGATAAATATTGGAAAAAGAATTTCACACAGTATTAAAATGATGTTTTTATCCTTCTTCCTCTTTCTTTCTCAGAGGGATGGCCCACTCTCTCTCTGATCTGTCCCATTCAGAAAGACAAGTGCTGAGCCCGAGAGGCTTGTTCATCCCTTCCTCCACTCATGTGTTGACTGCTTTTCTTTTCTGACCTAGATCTACAGTTTCTCGCTCTATCTACCTCACTCTGTTTTATCCCTGTGGCTCTCTCTCTCTCATTATCTTACCCGCTTAACTTCTCACAATCTCCTCTTTATGCCTTTCATTATTTTTCACTTCCTTCCTGTAAATTTGTCGCTTATTTTTCCTTTGTATGTTTCTTGGATTTTGTTCTCTTTCATGCCTCACAGCTCAGCCTAGTGACCTATGAAAAGCAGGTTGAACATGAGCATGACTGAGCTGAACGGTAATGGGAACAAAATACCATTCAGTTTTGAATCTGACAGGCAAATATGACAAGAGCAGAACCTTGCTAATGCATATAGAACCTTCTTCAAACCACAGGAGGTAGTTCACTGAGGTGGGCCTGGGTGTGCATGTAAAATGATGATATACCGCTGCTTCTGCACACAAACACTTTCATCTAGTTGATCTATTCAGTCATAATACAGAGAATACGGGATAATGAACTTAAACTGAATACATTATTCATCTAAATTAGACAGGAAAGTATCTTTACTTTGCTCAGTATGTCCATAACACATTTTTCTTCCTTTTTCAATCCTGTGGAGCTATTTTGACCACATATGAAAGCAAAACATCTGTCACTCACACACAAATCCACATGGAGCTGTGATGCCGCTAGGCCAGGTGTGTTTGAGCGATAACAGCCTAAATCGACTACGTTTATTCCGCTTGGATGACCGCGCTGTGATGGAGACAGCAAACTGATACCAAACTGATCTCCAATCAGCCTTTAGGTGGTCACATGATGAAGGACTTGGCATCATCCCTCCAGGTCAGGAGTTGATGAACTATTGTATAAGCTGGAAATTCAAAATGGGGTGACTGTTCTTTTTGACGGATCGACCAAACAAACTGAGGGAATAATTTTAAAAATCAAAGCCTCTTACTCTTAATTTGTGTCAATTTGTAAAACTGTTTGTCATCTCCTATGACAGCAGCACAGATCATGATTCATTTTGGCGAAAAAGTTGGAAAATGCCTCTAGAACAACTGAGAGACGAGGTAAATTTAAGTAAATTGTGCTGCAAACAATAATGATTTTTCAAATGATTGATTTGGCTTTTTTTTTTAAATGCCAACCACAACAACTGCAGCCCAAGACTAAACTAAACTGCATGCTTACTCAGACTAGGAAAATTCTTTGTTAACCCATCCATCCCTCCATCCATCCCTCCCTTCAACCATCTTCTTCCATTCGTAGTGGAAAATGCACCTCATAAGGAAAAGCTTCTTGTTTTTCAGCAACTTGGTTTTCAATATCAGGACTAGTATAATCCGGTGTACATAAAAGCATCTTATCCTTATATGTTTTAGCATCTTTACTTAACAACACTGTTATTTTCTTTAATGTGAATTTTTCAAATTTAATCTGTTGTCCCAAATAGACAAGATGAAACCACATAACTAAAAAACTCATAAAACATAAAACAGTGCAGTACTTAAAATTCCATCAGCATGACATTATGAACCACATCAATATGTCAAATACAATACATACAAGACAATTACTGGTGGTAAACGGTGATGCTGACTTAGCCCAGGCAGGTTTAAGCACTCCAAAAGATCCTCCCATGTTTCTGGGAATGAAATTCCACTTCCACTACTTTACCTGAGAACACTCTTTGTCTGTGTCCTAATTTTTTGTAGCTGCTGAGAATTATAATGGACTGATTTGGCTAACCATTCACCATGCTGTCTTTAAGTTCATACTGTCACAAAAAAGGAAAAAACTCCCAACCAATCATACGTCTGATAACTCATCGCTTTCTCATCTCTTGGGCTTTATTTTCCATGTTCATGTGCAGCACCGGGGAGGTGTCAGCCTGACAGAGCACACCAATTCCAGTAATTATCATCAACACATAATTATAATTACTTACTGCTGCCAAGTAATGGTAAAACATAGTGAAGGACTTGCAGCGTATGGAGAAAGATCTTATGTGTATGTTTGTGTGTTAGGATTCTCTTTATATTTTTTTGCTGTTATAAGTAGCTGAATGTTGACAAGCACAAATGCAGATACTGCAAAAGGAAGTATTTCTTCACCGGTTTTAGTTTGCAGCCTCAGCGAGGGGACACAAACCTGCTAGCTAATGCCAAAACACAGCCCGATACTGAATCTTGTGATGCCCAAGACATGTGTGTTTGAGACTGTGTGCACGTGTATATTTTATTTCTTTGTGTGTGCATCTCTGCCCTTGCCAAGTCAATCACACAGACGAGACTCACACACACACACACACACACACACACACACCTCTACAACTCAGGACACATTTACTATGCAGGACACTTCCTGTCGTAGCCTAGCAACGGTCTAAGTTGGCACAAATAAAGTGAACACGATACTAAAATATACGGAGACACTCGCATGCTCAAAGACAAAGACAGTCCTGTTCCGGGAGATTGTTTTTTTAGAAGAAGAGTTCAGGTGGGATAAAGCGTGAGGGAGAGAGAGTGGAAGAGGACGTGCTGAAGACACGTTCGGTGAGAGAGCGACATTTCATGCTGCCTCTGTCCCTGTGGCCAAGCTGCAAGGTCAGGAGAAGGCATCCAGATTTTCTTTTTGATGACAAAATGAGCTATGTGATATTTTTAAAAAATAAGGCTATATTTTTCCAAATGATTATTATTTAACATTTATATTAATACTTTCAATGCAGTTGCAAACTTTCATTTATTTCAGAAAAAATAAAAATCAACTTGGACACTTGACAGCTACTTAAGGAGGCTGTTGGCACGTTTAATATTGTGACTATAGAGTGTAGCCTTTGGATGTGAAAAGTGAAGCCAATATTCCTTAAAGCTCCATTCCTTCTGGTTGCAAAAAGAAATCCACTTGTGCAGATGTTTTCTGAATGAGAGCATGAAAAAACAACCGTCCTGTTCACGCCATCTATGACCCGAGAAAACAGTTTTCTAATGAGCTTACAGTACGGACCAAACTGCTAGTTCTAATTTTTAATGAATACAAAACTGTTTATTTTGTATACTTTGGTCCTGTGTACACTAAAACCACATAGGAACAGACAGTTAGTGACCATCCAGCAACCACGGGTCAGAGGGAAAAATGTGTATTTTCTGAGTGGTTGCTGGAGGTTGCTGGGTGAAATTGGTAAAAGAAAAAAGGTGCTAGATGAAAAAGTTTGCTTGAAAGACATTAACTTCTCTGCAAACATTCATCATCTGAGTCTTCACTTCCTCTTTAACTTGAAAAATGCAACGCAAATGAGAAATGGAGAATGTTCACCTTCAAAGTAAAAGTTATGCCTTACCACTGCATTGCCCACATTTCAAAAACCTTTACTTGGAAGACAAACTGTCTCTGTTTTTGTTCTGCATTACACTTTTCACAGTTTCACTACAGGTTGGTGGGTAGTTTGTGAGCGTTGACATTACAGATAACCGCAGCAACCTTCCAGGAACCAAAGATTTCCCAAAGAAGTTTTATGTGCAGCACCATGTACCTCTTTGTGATCAATTCCACAACAGCGAATGCAATCAACCTCCAAAACCCCCCAGCCAACCACTCACAGAATATACATATTTCAACAAGTGGTTACCAGATGGATATTAACCAATCTTTATGCCTGTTTTGTTTGTTTTTTACTTTGCTCACTGATATTTCACACAACTTAACACATTTTTTGAAAGACTGAGTAATGAAAGGTGAGGCCGCCATGGTTCTACAACCTGGATCTGTCATTTTCTTCCAAGGTATATAAATAAGTAAACATTCTGCATATGCTAAAGCATTCGAATGCATGCACACTAAACAGGAAACAGACTGCCAGATTGTGTTGCCGTCTCTTTGTAACAAGGAAATGGGTCAGGCCATAATCCTAATCTGTGCCATTATAGTAATCCACACAAATAAACACAGACTTTAGGAATTGCTTCAGCTTCAGCAATGCATTGTGTCATAGCGCAGGGCCTGTTTGCATAGTAACAGCATCTTAGGGGAGAAGGTCTGAATGGTGTGCACCAGGACTATCACCGTGTGCATGTTTTTTTGTGCTTGTTTTGTCTGACGTAGAGGTGCCCCCCACTTCACACGCACACACACACATATCAAAGTGAGGCAGTCTCAGGGTTGAAGGATTTCAGATAACCAGTGTTTCAGTCTGTACCTCTATATCAACGCCCACCGGTTTTATTACAAACCCATCCTGTTCAGCAGAAGGTGCTGGAGCTATGAGGCAGACTAAAAGCCACTTTTGGCTAACGAACACTACAAACACAGTTCTGCTGGAAGGCTCCCAAAGAAATAAAGGGGCAATACTCCCAGACACACCTCATTGCAGTTCAAACACCTGCAATCATTCCGCATTCACACGTGATCACACAGAAACACACACACAGAAGCATCTCGCATACACACAACGCGCAGAAGACGGTGTCGTGAAATCAGTGAGGCAGTAAATAAAAGTGACAAAGGCCTCCATTCCAATCTACTCCTGCACTAGCCAGGAAATACAGAAGCACCCCGAGGCTGTGCTCACGCTCAGGCATGAGAAAGAAAAAGAGGAAGACAGACTGAGATGAAAGAAGATTTAAAGAGAAGCCATAACAAGAGCCAGCAAATGTGAGGAAAACATACACCAGCACAGATTTTGTAGAGAACAATTATTAAAGGAACTAAGGTGAAGGTGATGAGGGAAAAGAAAGATGAGCGCAACAATCTGTAGAATAGTTTAGAAGCTATTATTGATGGGTGGTGGAATACAGCTAATTTGAATTTTGCGTTAGAAATCCTGCAAGTGTTGATTTCATTCTGAATGAACCACTGTTAACATCTAAAGCCTACTGAAGCAATAATTTATCAGTAGTCTGAAATATAGCCGCTTATTAACCTGCCTGCTCACAGTACAGCCAGCTAATTAACAAGCTAGTAGAAACAAACACACAAAAAAACAACCTAATCTGGGTTCAGGGAAAGGATTCATACTGCCTCATAATGACAAATACAATCACACTAAATAGTTTAAAATGATCGCAAACATATCTGACACTGCCTATGACCTGTGAGTGTGTATATTTATTTTGGTATCTGTGCATACATGTCAGAAAATAGTCAAAGCTTAGCCTTATCATAATACCTGCTTTGTGACGAACTAGGTAAACACTAACAGAATAATCTGTTACTGGAGCTTGTTTATGGTAGACAGACTCAAATTGACTGAAACACAATCTCCCACATACACAAATGTAATGTACACAAATGCTTTATTTAGCTTTCTGTTGTTAAAATCCAACCAAATAACTGCTTGACCTTGTCTCTGAAATGGATCTAAAACGATCCGATCTTAATCAAACATGAATTCATTGATCCATTTGCTCATTACTTTGACCTTATCTCTCATTTCAAATAAAACTGCTGAAATTTTTTTAAATTTGGAAGGAAACACTTCTCCCTCTAAATGCAACTGCTGTCAAACAGGCAAGAAAAGAGAGAGTAAGTGATTCGCAATGTGCCCAAGCGAGGGAGAAGGGCTGCTGTGAAGAGGAAAAGCGGCAGGTTCAGCACTTCGGCATCACGCTCCAGCAGCTCTGGAGGTCAAACGAACAGCCAAGCTGATTTACTGTGCAGGATGAAGGTGAAAGAGAGATAGGAAGAAACAGATGAGCGAGGGTATGGAGGACAGAACACATGAAGAGAAAAAGCATTTTAGATGAAAAGCAGTTAGAGTGGAAAAACAAAGAAAATGCAGCTAAAGGCCATAAAAAAGGAGAAGACACAGCAAATGAAGGATAATAGAGAGTGAGGGCTGGTATAGCTTATTGAATTACCTATTGATGAACATTTCAAGTGGCGAAAAAGTTGTTTTAAGCTCAATGACAGTATCAGTGAAAAAGAGGCTGCTCTATAACTGGGAAATATACAGTAGAAAGAGACAGACTGGGAAAGAAAAGCAAAGACAGAACGAGAGATTGTTATTGACATCAGCTATGGCTAATTGACTCTGGTCTGGGCGGCAGGAGTGCATTGTGGGTAAGTGGGACGTGTGGCCTTGGGGAAGATAGAGAGAGGATGTAGGCTAATGAAAACACTGCCAGGTGTGAGTTTGTGTGTGCGTGAGTGTATCTCTGTATATGGTAAAAACAAGCACATCTGCTGGCCCCACAGTAACATCCACCTCAGTCACGGTTCACAGTTCATTCATAATGACTCCAGAGACTGAAGCACGTGTGTGTGTGTGTGTGTGTGTGTGTGTGTGTGTGTGTGTGTGGAAAAACAGCAGAAATTACAGTAGAACAGTTATATTGAAACAGAGTGACAATGGAAACCACAACAACACCACCACCAGGGACATGTGTTATATATGGCAACAGGCAGACACAAACACACACATATTCAAGTAGTGTACACAAAAAAAAAAACAAATTACACCTGAGCTGCATGTGCTTCCAGCTGCGACCCTCTGCGAGCAGTATGGACACTAATCCTGCCATTCAGCACGACATTCTTTTACATTTATATGTCACTCTGTAGTTGCACATGTCAGCCTGTTATCACACTACCAGCAGCTTATAAAACATGACTGTAGCCTATACATCTTTTAGGGGAGTCAGAGAATGATTATAATTTCTCATTACCACTGTGCTTATGGTGGATGCTAAATCTATGAACATCTACAGTGTGATTTGCAAAAGAATTACATTTATACCCAAATAAAACACTCACATTACAAAAATATTGTATTATACTAAGCTGCCTGGCATCTAGTCAAACTAGAACATGTCACGGTAAAGTGTAATTATTGATCAATCATTCAGTTTTTACATATTCCTTTAGATAAAATAAAATGAATTTAAATCTTGTAAGAATACACTGTCACAATGGTGAAAACAAACATGGAAATAGGTTTTCCTGATTCAGCAACAAGGCTGGTTCCAGCTTCTTAAAGGGGATTTGTGCTTTTTCTTTGTTTTTATGATTTGGGCTTGGCAAAACAAGCTCTAGACATTATCTTGAGCTCTCTGACGTTACTTACCATTATACCCCAAACCCAAAAAAAAATCACCATTTGCAGAATGTGCAAAATAAAAAATTTTTTTTAAAAAAAGGCCATATATTTTAGACTTCATTCTATCTCCAACCGCGCCAGTGAAAGTGTTTTCGATGTGACTAGTATTAGAAGGAAATCCATAAATCTTCAATTAACCCAAATATTTGGCATTCAAATTACAAACCTGTTAACTTCACAATCAATACTTGATAGTTAACCTTTGTTAAAAATCAACTGAAATGGAGCGGAAGGCACATTCCTCACAACACGTAATGCCAACCACTCATATGTCGTGTTGCCAATTTTAGCACGATCCAAGAATGACTAGTTTCAAAGAGATACAAACTGTATATGTGTATATGCTTGCTTTTGCTTGATCTTCTTTCCTGCTGTGAAACACTAGCTGGCGGAGTTTAGAACATCAAACAAGAGGAGTAAATGAAGTCACTCTATCTATCATACTGTTTTGAAGTCTTTTATGCCAGACTTTCTTACTTCATGCTGCTTCTCTGAGATATGTGTGTTCGTGTGTTCCGTGTCTGCGTGTGTGTGTGTTAAAAAGGAGTCTGTGGCAAGCGTGCAGAGGGAAAAATCTCCCATGGTCCTTTGCTGCGTGACTTCCAGCAGATAAGGAAGATAAAAAAGAAACACCTTTGAAGTTTTATTCAGTTCCTTAAGAGGGCAGGGAGGGAGGAGGAGGAGGAGAAGAACCGGGGAGGGGAGCAAGACAGGCAGAGCACTGCAGGTAAAAAAACAACAACAACAAAAAAACACAACAAAAACATCATTTTCAGGATAAGTGAAACCCATGACATTTTCAGAAGAATACACACGACCTTGACTGCTGAACACATGAAAGGAGCATACACAGTGACAAGAGGAAATGTCAGACACTGCACGATCCTTGTATACACATTGATTTAGACACACGTACACCAGTGCAATAACCGGAAACCATGCAGGTGCTCTCTTTACAGCATCACTGTCACAGTGGGTGAGCATACACTAGAAAAGCCCACACGGCCCAGGTCCTCAACTGTCACGTCTTCTTCACTGTGTGTGTGTGTGTGTGTGTGTGTGTGTGTGTGTGTGTGTGTGTGTGTGTGTGTGTGTGTGTGTGTGTGTGTGTCTTTCAGACTGACTAGTGAATATTTAAAGAGGGTGCAGTAAGCAGCAGCAGCAGCAGCAGCAGAGTGGATGTGTTCTGCCACCAGAGAGAAAAAGACTGGTCGCCTTCTTTCCACTTATTTTTACTGCTTCCTCACTGTGTGAAGACAGCAAAGTCACAGAGAGGGGAGGGGCCGATATGTGCAAACAACACACACACAAACACACGCAAAAGTATAAAATGGTTTATTGCTGTGAAGGCCAAGGAGACAGTTGATGAGATGATGTATATGGGTGTCACACATCCATCCATGTGTGTGAATGCGTGTATCAGTTTGCACTCCTGTGACCATGATATGATTAGTTGCCATCTCTAGTTGTCTTTTTGCCCATCAAGCTGAAAAATCACTTCTCCCACGGGAATGGCAAGAAACTGTGATTAATCAATTAGCAGATCAATAACCCTGTCAGTCAATAAGGCAACCTGTCAGTTTCTTCCTATATCCTATAGTGCCAAAAGAGGTGAGGAGTCTTTCCTCATTTGGAGAAGTACAGCTGACATAAAATATTCACAGGCATCAGGAAGAAAGAAAGGAAGACGGACATAACAGAAGTATTATAAGTATAACAAGAGAGTGAGTGGAGGTGATGGCTAAATAAAGGGAATAAAAGTGGGGAATACAGATGAGGCACAGGGACAACAGTGAAATCTAAAGGAGGAAGCCGAGAGAGTGGAAGATGAAGAGAGAGGGAAGTGGAGAGAGAAGGTATTTAATTATTCAGCATTACCCATGTTCTCTATTTATGGCCCTTTTAAACCTGGCAGTAGAAGCTATATATATATATATGCACATACTGTAGGCACACTGTCCCCCCTTAAGTAGAGTTCACTGGGGATGTTTCAATACAGAAAACAGAGGAAACAAAAGAATGAACGTGATTATATATTGATAAGAGAAATCCACAAAAGCAAAAGGTTGAAAAGTAAGAGGATGTGCAGGCAGAGGAGGAAGAACTAGCAACATAACCACCATGGATCTCTCATGTGAGAGGAGTGAAGGCAGGGTAAAAATATTTTCTATCATTGGCTACGTCTCTGAACTATTTCTGCTGTCAAAGAAACTACAACAAAAATGATAATGTGGATAGATAGTTTTTTATTGTGATAAGATTTTAGGCATATATAAGAAGGAAAGGAGTGAAAGAGAGATGGTGGAAAGAGAACTGAGAGCCAGATCTGTATCATTTAACTAGATGGAGTAATGGAATTGCTGATAAACCTGTTATCTCTTGCTCACAGGCACACAAACGTGGAACTATGTGGCACATTAGTGCCCTTCTTTAACCAATAATATAAAACAATGCTGCTATCACACACAAATGGATGCACAAAACCATGCATGCATAGTAAACCTATAGCTTCACTATACACATAGTTCACCGAGTGCAATTTACTACAGCAGAATAAGGCAAACTCATTTTGTGTTTTTCCTGCTGTAGGAATAGAATTGAGAAAACACTTTTTTTTTTTACTTTTTCTTATAATCTTTCTATTCAGTTAAAGTGTAGATGTAAAAATGCCTTAAAACTTATTAAAAATTAAAACTTATTAAAGTTTTAATAACCTCAAAGCTAGCTTTAATTTTTTTTTTCATCCATATGATTTTTTTTACTTGTTATTTATGGTTTATTTGAAACTGTAGCACACCACAAATCAAGGCATAACTTGTTAACTTGTACTCTGTGATCACATAAACATCAGAAAAACTGGCCCCTGAGCAACTTGAATATATTTTGGGAATCAAAACAAAGAGTCAAATCATTTTTGCAGTCTGTCTGACTCTTATCTCCTTCTGCTCTTTTCATCTGAGCGAAAAAAGGCAAACTGCACAGCACGCTGACAAGGATTCACTGATGCAGAACAGAGATACCACAGCTCTAAAGAATGATATTGTCCTGTGTTATTTTTCTCATATAACAAGTGTTTAAAATGATTCAGAACGAGCCAGAGCAATTCCACTTCACTAATACCCGCCAGGCTGAAGGTCAGTTTATCATCTCAGTGAGTCAGAGGTTCACCTGCTCAAAAAACGTTGATCCTCTTCAGGCAGCCTGCCTGAAAGAGGAACCTCAGCTGTGTGAGAAATTTAAAATAGATGACATTTTTGCTCAAGTGACTCTGCTGCTTATCTCTGTGTCTGAGACTGATCTTTCCTAGTTTAAGCTGTATTTATAGAGCACTGAACAGGATGATATTTGAAGTTTAATCTTTTTTTCTGCTATGTTTGTCCCTTTCATACAGCTATTATGACAGATAGGCCTTCATTTTTTTCATTAAAATTAAACTGGCAGTCCAAAATCTAAATATATGAGGATTCATATCACATATGAAAAAAGAAACCGGAAAACCCAACAGCCAATTACCATTCTGAGAAGAGAAACAACACTTCAAACCTCATTATCATCCTAAATTTGATCCCATTGTTACAGTTTTCAACACGCAGCACAGTTTGCTTTGTAAGCATTTCCAGGCACATACTTGTACCACCAAGAGTAACCATTATTCTCAAGCCATTTGTCATTAAATTTGCATTCCCCCACTTCCATACAGTAACAAAGAGGAATGACTAGCAAGCCCTTTTTCCTAATCATCATATTCCAGTCTGGCACTGAGCCTATGATTCTTTTTTTAGCCACAAAAATAAGCTAATTTATCAAATCAGCTTAATTGTTAAATAAATACGGGTGAGTGGGACTGTAAAGTATAGCCTTAACAAAGCACTCACATTGTGTGAGGTAAATGTGTATCAGAGGGGAGAAAGCGGCATGTGTGTGTGTGTGTGTGTGTGTGTGTGTGTGTGTGTGTGTGTGTCATGGAAAATTTCTTGGTCAAGTGACTGAAAAAGTTTAAGACCAACCTGGGCCTGAAGTTTCAAACAATATTTTTTATTATTATTATTTATTTATTTGTAGACTAAAAAAATAAAGATTCTACTGGTTATTATTATTTCTGTTTTTCGTCCTTTCTGGATCTTACAAACAACCACACACACACATATTTTTAGAAGTGTGGATAAGTATGTCTGACCTTTGTCTGACCTTTCATTTGGTTAAATAGGCTCCTCTCCATCACCACCTGACCGTAAGTCTCTGGTTCATTAGACACATCCTCAAGCATGCAAAATACATGCACTGAAGGCTTTCAGAGTCAGAGGCTGTCCACATATTTTATCGGTCCATATATTTAAACATATTTATTCCAACTAGGGGTCATTAAACAGAGTGACACAGGCTGCTTCCCTATCCTGCAGAGAGGCAAAATAAAGCAGCAGAATCAGGAAAAGGAAGCAAGGAACAGAGAACGACAGGCTGTCATGAAGAGAAGAGGAAGCTCAGACAGTGACATGGACTGAGAGATTCTGTTTAAATAACTGTGGGAAACAGCTGAGCCCATCTGACAACAAAAAGCACAAACCACAGTGATGTCACAAATGCAGACCGACTTAGCACGAGTACTTCCTGTGTCCCAGAAAAACCTCAAAAGGTTAAAGCATTGCTGAGATAAGAGAGGTCTAAAAACAGTAAAGAGAGTAAAGTGTTATTTAAAGGGACAAGAAAAATTAGCAGGTTATCGTACTTTTACACATCTACAGTTTCACCACAGCTGTGGGGTTTCTTTTATCTCCTGTATTATTTCCTATGCTCCTTCATTTACATTGTCTTTCTTTGTTTCACGCGGGCTACTTGCAGAGGCTAAATAAAAAACTGATAAGAATGAGGAGCATGCTATCAGAACGACATTCTTAGTGTATATAAGTCTCACCTTGTACACCTGCCCATATGTGCCATTTCCCACCAGCTCAACCAGCTCAAAGATGCCGACGGGATCCTGTAAATTCAAAGAAAAGACAGTGGAATGGTTAGAATACAGACACTCAGCTCTACATAACCTTAAAACAAACTCAGATTGTTTGAATGCAATAAGGTATGGCATATGTTTGCACAGAAAAGCCTTCAGCTGGTCTAAGTCTTAGGTACAGGAAGAGACAGCTTCACAGCTGCCAGATGAATTGTCTAGAAATTTTAATCAGATGGTGATCAGAGATGAGTCTAAAGAGAAGCAAATGAGCGGTGATATGGGGGTTTAAGTAACTTTACATCCAGCGCCATCATCAAAAAAAGGATTACATTCCCTCCAGCCTTAGCTTCATCTTATGTTTATTGCTCAGTGATAAATGTTAGCATGTTAACAGACAAATTATATCTACTTAACATCAACACACTGTAATTCTGAGCATGCTAGCATGTTGATGTTGCACGCAGCGTTGAGTCTTTTAATCCATATTACAACAGTGGGCATGTATTCTAAACAGTGCAGGTAGTTTAAATGAGCAGTAATGTCTCAGTAAAGCTCCCAGAGTGTTGATACACTATTCTGAAATGCAGTGCTGGATTGCTTTAGGCATGCATCCAGACTAGCTAATAATTTAAGCCCACGGTCGCTAGGTTGCCAACACAACTCAACGCATCTTTGAAAAGGAGCAGCTTGAACTGAGCATAAAACCCACTGACCCTGTGCACACACACACACACACACACACACACACCTCCCCCTTCCTTTCTGCTGCACGTTGCTACGGCATTCCAACAATAGCTGGCATTTACCCTCTCCTTCCTTCTCTCTCTCTTTCTTTCTCCCTGTCTCTTTCACACTCTCTCTGCTCCTCCAGCTTCTGTTTTCCAACCAGCTGAAGTCCATCTATGTCTGTCTCACTCTTTTATCTGCACTTTGCTCTCATTCCAACAGTGAATGAGGTTCAGAGTTCCAGAAACACTGAGGTCCTTTTACCAGCTTTACCAGCTTTTCTCCCCGCCGCTGTCATTCACAAGTTTGATAAATGTGGCCATCATTCATCAATACATCAACTGTCCTCAACCAGAACGCTGGAGCTATTCTTGAGGTTTTATTCACTCGACATGTTCATGATGACAACACAATAAAGCATGTAATCTTACAATGATAGTTCAGACTTTTGAAAATGTCATTACCAGCTCACTGGAATGTGGATTACAGTATGTTACAGCCAACTCTACTGGGTATTCAAATAAATCTTTGATCCGTTTTTTATATTCCATTCTTCTTTTAGAGCAAAAGAAGATGTTTAAAAATGTGATTCTTCAACTGGGGGCAAAGCTAAAGGCTTATTTCATTGCTGATTCACCAAAAATAAACTGCACTATTATGTAGATCTACACTGGGACTCATACAAACCTAAAGAACAGAGAGTTTTACACAATACTCCTTTCTCACAGACAATTCCCCTCTCAATAATACATCTTTTTTTTAATTTCTATTCTGAACAGCCACACATGTATTCTATTTGCATCCTTGTCCCTCTTTTCTAACCTTATCACTTTCCTCCCGTCTTGCATTCGCAGTTCATCTATTTTTTTTTTTTTATCACGTACTTTCTCTTTCTCACTGTTTGCACTTCACATTCATATCATGTCTGTGAATTTTCAATTGAACTTGCAGCTAACTTTGCTGGCATGACACGTGCGCTACCACAGTGCTAGTGAACCACATACCACAGATGAAAAAAGATTTTCCTCTGATGTTAAACAGGTAACGCTATAGCCTATTTTAAGGGGTTTGCATAAATGTTAAGACTTCTAAAATGCATTTTCTCCTTCTTCTGTTCTTCTGTCTCAACTTCCCCCTCTTCCTTCTCAGTGTCTCTGCCTTTCCCCATCCCTCCCTTTGTCTCTCTCACTCTGTCTCCATATGTTTGTTTCTGTTGGTCTCAGCAGACCTGTCAACCTGTCAGCTGTTTCTGAAGACAGGGCCTTGCGCTTTTCTTGTTCCCTTCTTCCTGTTTTCTGTCGTTTTTCACCCCTCCGTTGTGTTCTGCAGACGCCAGCACACACATGCGCTTTTCCTCGTACACAAACGCACGCGCACACATCGCAAAACTCATTCTCTCACTTTCTGTCTCAAGTACATCCTCCCGCTGTCTAGCTCTCTCACACTCTCAAAACTACATGCACACAAAAACACACACACTGTGCCAATAACACACTCCTACACAGGGATAGTGTTCAAATGTTCTAACAAGTATGAGTGGGCACAAAATGATGAGTGTATGTCTAAGTAAATGCTTGTGCACGTGAAAGAGAGAAAGTTAGAGAGAGACTGCTAGTTGCTTTTAACAGTGCTAACATGGGCATTCTGAGTGTGCATGTGACCGGTGTT
Source organism: Aulonocara stuartgranti (assembly GCF_965226115.1). Lineage (NCBI taxonomy): Eukaryota > Metazoa > Chordata > Actinopteri > Cichliformes > Cichlidae > Aulonocara > Aulonocara stuartgranti. The sequence continues at coordinate 11,030,694 of NC_138955.1, forward strand.
GCCAGCTTATAGAGGTAGATTATTTCACCGTTTACTTTCTTTATCTCTCACTACTTCTGTGTGTGCATCTCCATGTGTGTGCTTGACAGCTGTGTGAATCAACTCTCAGAGCCGCAAACAAAGTTCTGACAGTCTGTCTCGAGATTCATCGAAGGATGCCTTCTCGTTTCCTTTTTTGTTTACACACAACAGAAACGTTCACGTGCAAAAAAAAGAAAAGAAAATACATATAGGTACAAAGGCAATGCTTCAGTTCATACATATCTTTAGGCTTACCCACAAAAATATAGTACAATATCATTCATATTTTAGAGGCCACTTGCAGAATCAGCTCTCGGCACGTGGCCACCTCTAAGACTGCATCTGCGTCTGTGCGTCTGTGGGTTGGAGTTCCCTGTAACTGAAACAATTCGGCCTACTTCCTTGTTTTGTTTTGGGGTTTTTTTTTTCATTTTGTTTTCCTGCTGAGTCTTTGCCAGGGTCACATGACAGCCATATGACCCCATTGGTGGCCAATTAATCATGCTGTGCGTCTCTATAAAGCTGCTGAATAACAGTACATTAAAAATAGCTTGTGATACATTAAAAAAAGTGCTCAGAGAAAGAAGAATGAGGATCCACCATCAGATGTAAAGACACCCACAGACAACTTTTGAGCAGAGGCTTCTGTCTGATGACGGTGCAGTTTTTTTTCTTACTTAGCTTTATTCCAGTTCAGACGCTTCTCTAAGAATTTTTCAAAGCCACAAAAGAACACGACTTCCTTTATTTTCTATAAGCCGTTGCAACATGATAGAAGCATGACACTGACTGGTCACCGATAACCTTTATTGTACTTTATTGTACGGGGGCGACCGTGGCTCAAGAGTTGGGAGTTCGCCTTGTAATCGGAAGGTTGCCGGTTTGAGCCCCGGCTTGGACAGTCTCGGTCGTTGTGTCCTTGGGCAAGACACTTCACCCGTTGCCTACTGGTGGTGGTCAGAGGGCCCGGTGGCGCCAGTGTCCGGCAGCCTCGCCTCTGTCAGTGCGCCCCAGGGTGGCTGTGGCTACAATATAGCTTGCCATCACCAGTGTGTGAATGTGTGTGTGAATGGGTGGATGACTGGATGTGTAAAGCGCTTTGGGGTCCTTAGGGACTAGTAAAGCGCTATATAAATACAGGCCATTTACCATTTACCATTTACTTCATACAGCTTTTCTAATAAGTTAATGTAGGTAACAGCTAATTGACCAATTGTCAGCGATGATTTTATTGGCCAATAGCTATCTGCAAATCTATCACTATCAGTATTTATAACAGCTGACAAATTAAAATGTAAAAAGTAATGAGCAATTCAATAACTACACATAACAAAAGTTACAGAAAAAAAACATATCGGTCGTTATATGTAATAGCAGATTTTTAAAGCACCAAATATCGGTAGCAGTATCAGTCTTAAAAATCCTATATCAGTCAGGCTCTAGTCACAAGTACATTGTATTAACTTTTGGTACATGAGATGAATACAGTAATGGCTTGTCTCTTTTGCTCCAGACAGAGAATATTGGCCCATGAGCAGCAGAGTCCATTAATAATGGATTTTTAAGAGCAGGCCTGCAGCCCTTGTGAAAGCCACTTTACGACATGTGTGAGGACTTTTACTGACTGCATTCATTCTTTCATTCTACAGCCTAACCTTAATTCTCTCCACTACATTCCTAACTTTAACTCCTATCTAACCAAAAGCTAATCCTAGCTTTAACCTTAAAACTAATGTTAAAACCAGAGCAAATTACTCACATAAAATCGCTATCAGGTGATCTAAGCATGGCTGAATACACATGGAAACATAATCAATCTGATCAGAACAAGTTGCATGCAAAGGCCATAAGAAATGCAGCTGACTCTTAAATATATATTGCTTGCTCCAGCGGATTACAAGGCTGAGAGGGCCATGTGTAAACAAGGTAATTAAAGATTTTCAGTAGAGCTATTAACAACGAATCAACTGTTACTTACAAAGTAGACTCACCCTTCTTGAGAAGTAATGTATGACTCAATGCTTTGTTGCCTGACACATTTTGATGCATTCGAGGTATGTGAATTCCTTTGACAAAACCACACCTCGATGCCATTGTGTAAAGTCTAACCAAAGCCACTTTTACTCTCTAATGCTGTGTCTGTTTGTTCATTGTATCAGCCATATATCAGCTGTGTTATGAATTAAACCAATACTAAATCTAAAGATCACATTGCACTAGAGAGTAGTCACTAAGGTCTTTGTATGAGATTTTACTTAGTTCTGATTTCTCTTATGAGTTCAGCTCCAAACATTAGTATTCATATCAATCACACAACACAGTTACATACTTTAAAAATATGCTCAAGTGACATGTGACTTCAAATTAAAAGTGGAGAGGAAAAATGAAAAATAAAATTAAGACAGAGGCAACACATTTAACACACAAAAACAGCAGTACAATAAGTGAACATTAGAGTCCCGATGAAATTGAAAATAATCACTGCAGATGCTGGAAATCTAATCTATGACAGTACATTTACATGGTGACACAAACAATTATTCTTCCGGTTTAGTGAATCAGTTTGCAGCTACATCCCAATCACGCTACATTTTACCAGCTATCTTTATCTTTGTGAATGACAGACCAACAGCAGATAGCTTATTCAATGCAAAGTTTAGAGTCATATATTTATAATATAGCAGAGAAAGACAGAAGGTCTATTAAGGTTAAATCATCACATCTGAGAAGATAAGCTATGAGTATTCTGATTAAGATGACGATTTACAAAACCACTTCTCAAATTATTTGTTTAAAAAAAATTGGCTTATCAGAAAATAACAAATTCTTTCAGGTCTTTTAGCGTATTTTTATTGTACATTCCTGCTGCTAAAAAGTAAGACTTTGAAGTGTCTTTATAGTCATAACAGTCATGATTATTTCAACCAGACCCAGCAGTGAGTTGTGCAAGCTTTGCAACGAAAGCTGAGGAAATAAAATTAAAATTGCACAAATCTCTATTTTCACATAGACAATTGCTAAACTTGTATAACGTTACGCGTAATGTGATGTGGGTCAAACTAACAAACCACATGACTAAGACAACTGGCAGTTGATGTGAATACTATTGATCATCCTGTTGCAATGCTGTGTTTTGAACTTTTGGATTCTGGCAATTATTTGAATCTTTCATGATACAACTGTAAACTAAAAAAAAAAAACCCACATGGCAATACTACTGGCCCAATATACAGCCCACACCCCTATACCGCAAAATTGCTCTAGAAAGTCTTAAGGATTGCGACAAAGAGCTCAAGAGGTTGACTCCAGATGGCCAAAATGTGTATACCATATAAGCTGACAGTACATCCATATTGTGCTTAAAACTTATCAAATAATCCCAATGCACCCTGAGTTACTATAACATGGCTTATGTATAGTTTTGTATCGCACAACAGTACTTTAGCATTATATCACCAGCCTTTATGCAGTAAAAGTTAAACTCAAAATGTTACTTTTTACACTCACCAAGATCAAGATTTTTGCCAAGCTCATATTTACCTATTGTATATCTGTAGTATATCTTTCTGTGCATTAGCCAGTGACCAGGTGAGTGCAGTTAATTTTTGTAGAAAGTGATTTTCAGAGATGTGAGGTGGATTGAATTAGGGACTCTAAGAGGATGATAGGAGTCATGCTGGGGCCAGCTTTGCCTCTTATAAAACCACTTACACTTAACAACACAGCTCAACACTGCTTGTTTTTACAAGGAGATGTCGTTGTAGCCCAATTCCCAGTACATCTCACCCAGACATGTACAGTACATTAGCAGGAGTCCACTTCTAATCACAGATTAACAGGCCACTGAAGAGGGTACACGCTGCAGGGTTTGTTCTGCAATGCAACAGAACCTCTCGCCACCCGATTCTGCCAACTTGCAATCTCACACCTTTCCCTATCCCCATTTGCCCATCACTCCTCCCCTTCTGCATGAATTGCTTTTCTACATCCCTCTGTCATTTCAATACATTTTTCTTTCCTTGCTGCCCTGCACAATGTGAGTGTGACACAATGGAGGGATCACTCCTATTATGGACTTGTCTGCATGCACATGATTCCTTCAAACACTTCAGATCAAGTGTAAGTGTGCACTTGTGCGTCACTGAATGAGAGGGGTGAAAAAGGAAGCTAGTATGTGGTGCAGTGCATACTTTCAAACATGCTGGAATAGAACGCATTCGATATGTTGCACTTTGACTGTTTTAAGTCATGGAACTGGAGCTCTTGATGTTTTTCATGATGTTTGCCATGCATAATGCAAACCAGGAGTTTACAAACTCACGGAGGACATCAAGGTGGCTACGTGCATCTTTTTTATACAGTCTACATTTGGTTTTTGTCAAGCACTTCTAAGAAGTCGTTTAGAAAGCAGACAGTGCGGTCAGTGCTTACACACAACAAACTACTCATGTGAGGTTTGCCAAGGAATCCTTTCCTACATCTTTTCTTGGCTCACTTACTTTTTTCCTGAAATGAGCTAGCAAGTTGCAAGAAGCAAAATACCAGCATTTATTAATTTGATATCATAGTTTTATATACTGATTATTACATTTTTAAAGGATTTTAATCATTCATAAACACACACAAAATGTGTAATACATAGTTTACAACACTAAAATAGTTAAAGGCACATAACTGTTTACAACAACTCTTTCAGGTACCATATCAAGTGATGGTTTTTATAGATCTAATAAAGTACAATAATTAAAATGTGCCCATCAATCCTTATAGATGCTTACAAATATATTATGGTATGTTATAAATAATTAATTAACTATAATAATAATAAAAGCTACACTGGAGGGCTTAAATAAGTAAAACATGCATGCAGACCACAACTACTTATACATTTTAATACTTATGGCAGGGAATTAAAGCTTTAATCTAACTCCATTAGTGACTTGAGGGGGAAAAAATAGGTCAACTAGAAGCAGGCAGGCACAGTGGAAGGGAGGGTGGGAGGGAGAGGGGCATTTCTCAGCGACAGTCTGCCATACAGTATATAGACTATTCATGAATAAGCTCTGTGTAAGCCTTGGGCACTGCTGTGGCCCCGTTACTATGGAGTCCATAGTGAGGGGCAGAGGAATGTGGCCTTACTGGGCAACAGGGATTGAGAGGGAGAGGCTCTAGAGATGGGTCTTTGCCTTGAACTACTTTAGTCACTGGTCACATCTCCACCTTTACCCCGAGCTCAGCCCTCTTGTCATTTTCTTCTTCCCTTCTTGGGTTCTCTCACTGTCTCTCAATGTTCCTGTAAATCTCTCTAAGCTGCCTTCATCTTCAATCCAGCTTTCTCCCTCTGCGTTTTCTCTTAGTCTTTCTCTGACCATGTCACTATCCCTTCATCCTTTCACCTTTTCTCGCTTTCATCTCAGCTTTCACACCTGACTCCCAGCACAGCACATTAGTCTACTGCCAGTATTAGTGTGTGGTGTGTGTGTATTACTCTGGCTGGACTTCCTGCTGGTTTGCCATCTGTTGCTCTAGTCAGCTGACTAGATGAGCTTGTGCTCCTGACGCCTCTGACCTGTGTGTGTTCGCATCACTTTGCATAAAAACCACTGTCTGTATTTAAAGAATTTTTAAAGTATTCAACCTTGTATGATATTTTTTTATGGTTATTGCGGGTCATGGTAGGATGGGCCAGAGCAGCAACATTTCTGTGAATGCCTCTAGTAAGTCTGGCCTTCCCCACTAAAATAAAACATGATGCATCTATGCAGGTGCCGCAGGGTTGATGTGTCACACCAGCAGATGTTGCAGAGACCTGACAAGGCATATGAAAACAAAGCAAGAGAGGAAAAAATGCAGAGGCAGCAAACATGAAAAACCACTTCTTTTTCCACTTTACTTCCCACTCAATTCTGTCTGTCTCTTGTAAGTGTGTGTGTCTGTGTGATGCTCATTGTGCCTATAAGGAAGCTCTAGCCCTGGAACAGCCCCCCACCCCCCCCCCAACCATACACTCATATAGACTAAAACACAATGCCCCACCATCTTCACCAAGCCCAGTATTTATAAGCCCCCACTCAACCCTCCCCACCTCGTCAGAGCCAGCTGACCTACTTCCTGTCTAGCCAGTCCAGCAGTGGATGACTGTAACTTCATCTTAGACCATGTGTGTGTCTGTCTATGTGTGTGTGCGCGCACGTATGTATTGCTCGGGAAGATAGGTATTGTTCGTACATGTTGAATGGACAAACCTTGGTTTGTTTAAGACTTCTCTGGAAATCATTGTTTATTTCAGCTTGTAAAACATGTTGTTCAGGTTGTGTAACTTGGTTACGGAGGAAATCACATAAGACATTCACAACATAATATTACAAGGAAATAGCTGGAGTATAGTGTTGGGGAAAAATATTAAAATAAAAGTTTTGGCTTCCCTTAATGTAGCATTATGGTGGTAGGAAATCTCTATTCTATTTTTTCTGTTCTATTTTGTCCACTTCCATCTTTTGACTCAAGTACTATTTTTATGAAAAATATGAAAACTTTTTTTAGAGCTGCACCACTTCATCAAATGAAATATGTAACATAGGATTCTGCTCTTGCCAAAAACCTTTAAGCCTCTTAGTGTTTTGAAATCATCACTACTTTTAAGATAGTAGTAATCATTTGACATAATTACATATTCCGATACTCCTAAATGCACTTCTATGTAAAGGCAAACATGCGCATCTGCACATCAATGTAAGCTGCCTCTAAGTCACAGTGACAGACACTTGAAATCCTGCCTCCTAAAGAATAAGGCATCCATGGCTGAACTCCCACTCGCCTCCTCATTCCTCTTTCAGTGTTTCTCTGTCTGTTTTGTTCTACTCCTCTTCTTCTTTCAGATTTCTCTTTCCATTCTGTCTTTAATAGAGCTTGTCCCGCTGATGAAATTTTGCTAGGCGTAAACCTGAAAAGTAGCACTTATTTTCCTAAACACTTGATTCACAATTCCTTGGAAATGTTATTCTTCTTTCAAGCAGTGCAAGGAGGTGGGCGCAGAGACATAATGCTAGGAGACAGAGCGACTGGCAGAGAGACAGGGAGGTACATTCACTCAGTCAGATAGTCAAGGTGATAGAAAAACAGGTGATGAAATTGATAGAAAAGAAATGGAATGGAGGTAGATGGATGAGTTGGTGTTAGTGGAGCAGAAACAAGTAGGCGAGAAACCATGAAGCAAGCAAGAGACCAGCAAAGACAGAACCGGAGACAAAAATGGCATGTGGGCACAAACAGACGACAACTGCGCTGTGTGAGAGAGACAAAGCAAGAGGGATGTGGTTTTGTTTCTCAAAGCGGCAAACGGGTCTTTAGCTGAAGCATCCCTTACTGCTTTATGCAGTTGACTATCAGCTTGGCAGACACCTACACATTAGAAACACACGTACTGCCCAATGAAGTGAAAATACGGGTCTGCGCACATAAACACCGGCTGTTTGTGTATGCCTGTCTGTTTGTGTGCACATGTGTGTGTGCGTGTTTGTGTGTATTATGGCTTACAGCACATACTGGATGAACAAAAGAACTGGCTATTGCAGCATGCAAGGCTTCAGTTGTGACTTTGAGTAGGTTACAGTGACTACAGGTAGGTTGGCACACTTCCCTCTCTCTCTTGCACACACACGCGCACACATACACTGAGTAAATACCATGATGAACAGCAAAAGAGAGGAAATCTGGATGAATATGAGTTTGACTTAAAAGCAGTTTCTGTCGTGTTCTTACAATACACAAGCCAAGAGAATCAGCAGTGTGTGGTTGAAATAGGTTAAATTCCACTCTGAATCAATTCTGATGAGGCTATAATAGGCTGGCCCACTGAAAGAAGATACACAACACCCCCTATCCAGGTCAGCAAAATCACAGCCTCAACCTCAATTCAGCATCACACACAACACCGACCTTCCTGTAACTGACTTGAATGAAGATAAGCCTTCAGATGTGCGAGCCAGCTGTAATGTTAGTTAATGTCTATATATAATTTGATCTATAATTTGACACACTGTGGCGGCCCGTCTCCCGCACATCCGCCTTTTGCAGCCTCCTCTGCTCTGTGCCGGTTGTTATTCAGGGAGCACTGTCAGGTGCAAGAGAAGGAGGAACGCGCGAGTGCACACATCAATTTTCTTACACACAGACACGCACACACACACTTTTTCTTTTTTTTCTTTAACAGAAATTAAACGTAAATTAATCTTACTCTCAAAGTAGATAGGTCGATTTCGTCCAGGCTCCGTGCTGGAGAGTCACTCGCCATGATGGAGGACACAAAAAAGCGACTGTCTGTTGTCCGATATCCAGAAACGGTCTTAGCTGTCACGACTGTGTGGTCTCCTCTGCTGCTAGGTCTCTACTATTCCCCCTCTCTCTTGCACAGTGATGTGTCAATGGATGAGAAAATAATATCAGTCCCTTTCTCGTCAGCAGCTGGACGCTCCTCGGGCCTGGAGCGCACAGCTAGAGCGCAAACGCGTGGATGATAGAAAGCGATAGCACCGTGTACATCAACACTTGGAAGTCCATGTCTGCGGGATGTAGACCATACAGAGTAAGGTGAAGCAATACGGAGACTGATTTGTTTCTGGTACAGAAGCTGCTGTGACAGCCAGCCAGTAAATATAGAGAAGGAGGGAGGTGGGAGCCGCTTTCCCTCAGCAAACCACGCCTGTTACCGGGCGGGGTTTACTGAGGCAGCGAGGACTTCCAAACTTTTTTCTTCCTCATGTTTAATAGCAATGTCCTTGTACAAAAGAAAAGAAAAGAAAGGAAAAGAAAAGGAAAAGAAAAGAAACTGAGTGAAGATATACTTTCTGATTTTTCTTCTTCTTCTTCTTCTTCTTCTTCTTATTATTATTATTATTATTATTATTATTATTATTATTATTATTATTATTTTATTTGTATAGTACTTTTCTACAAAGTGCTTCACAGTGTCAATAGAAGCCACAGATTAAAGTTAAGTATGCCTGTTCAAACATACAGACACATTAATGGACACTAAATCAACAGTACGGTCAGACATTCATTCCAACATACACACTTCCATACACGCAAATAGTTGTAAAGTATAGCCCAAAGCAAAGAGGGAAATTAAGGGAAAGCTTATAAAAATGTGTATTCAGCAGTTGTTTTAAACAAATATCAGAATAGGTCACCTGATAGAGGCTAAGCGAGGCTGTCCCAAAGTGGACTCTGCTGATTCTGTCAAACAAGAACCTTGGATTTTGTTTATCATTATTAACCAAACCAGCAACATAAGATGTGCCAAGATATTTTATGAGTTAGTTTAGTGTGGAGGAAGTAAAAAAGTTTCCAAGTATTTACGTTACAGAACATCGTAAAAATAGCATTGACTTCCATCCAAGTTCAGTCAGTGTAGAGTTTAATATTATTAGCACTAGGCGAGGCAAGCAAAGCCATGCCAGTAGAAAACAGATGGAAACATCAAGACATCAAAACACAAAATTCCACACTGACATACCTGTGAAAGGAACTTCCTTTTCAGGGGTTTTCATCATGCCCTTAACTGAAGAGATTTCTAAGGAAGAAAGTTTATTTGGGTTTGACATGTTTTTTGTTTTTTTTCCATAAAGTGCCAAACAAAAATAAGAACAAGGAAGGAGGGCTGTTTTCAGGAAGAAAAAATGGAAAATTAATTATTTCCCAGCTGTGTGTTTTTGGCTTTACACAATTAATTTCAAACAGATTTTATTTTAGAGAATTTAGACACTCAAGCAGATCAGAGGTAGCTTTATATCCTTATGTTTCTAAACCAGCAAGCAACTAGGCCATCTCACATGCCATAACATGCAGCCAACGACATTCTACTGAATAAGGCCTCCTGAGTTTTATGGAGTGTCATTTTCCAGAGAAGGGAGGAGCGTTATGTAATCAACTGCCTTCAAATGGAAGGACAAAAAAAAAAAACTAAGCCTTTAGCATTTATGCTCTTTATGTTTTGCTGTTTCTTTTATGCTCCTTATGTGCTTCCTATGAAATCCCCTCGTTTGGGTTTGTTAGTACTTCTTTTGCTATAGCAGAGCTGATTGCACACATGTACAAGTGGCCAACGCCCTGGTGATTTTTCACAATAAAAAAAAACCCATTCGTTTAGCATATTATTCTCCACTTTCCACTATATATGTTTGCAATTTGTAATTCTCCATATAAATTTTAATGTTTGGTTCATAAACACAGTGGGTCTTTTATACAACAGTATAGTCTTTCCTACCAGATTCCCAAATAATATAAGATGTCCTTCAGCCTAGCTTTTGCACCCAACTTTTATTCACAAAGTTAATTAAACATATTGATTATTGCAAATGCTGCTGATTTCACTGCTTCATGAGAAAAGAAATACAAGTTTGCTGTTTTCTGGGAGTTAACAGGTTCAACAGTTCTTATTTCTTATGCAAGAACCTACCTGTTTGTTCATAGTTGGAGCGAAAAGCCGTTGTTTTACTCATATTGATGTGTACTAGAGATGGGAATGTAGTCACACGGGAATTATAAAAACGTATTATGCAGGAGCCTGTTATTAAAGCTGGTCTGTCAAGCCATATATCTTAGAAATGATCAAGTTTCACAGCTGTGTCTACTTTCATGTGAAAAGGAAACAAAAAGTCCAAAGATATGCGTATTTGTTAGTCATTTTAATTACATAGTTTCAAATGAACAAATAGATATCGGAAATCTTTAACTGTACAAAAAGGTTATTGTGCATAAACTGAATGAAGGCAAGAGGTCCAGAGAGTTTACAGAAACAACAGCTTCAAGGTGGGTATGAAAAAGAAAAAAGTCCAAAATCATCAGTGTGAACGTGACATACATTTAAAAATAAATCTTAAAGAATGCTCGATTCTTTAAAATCCATAAATAATAAACAGGGCAGACGATAATGTCAAATTCAAAACAGTTAAAAAAGTAAAAGTGTTTTAAGCACTTTATTTTACATCTGCCAATTTTGTGGTCCCAGTCATTTTCTCTTACATAAATGGCAATGATTCACACATTGGGTAGACAAAGGGTTCTGCCTTTTCATGACAAAACTGGAGCTCTATGCCAGGTCAAAGTAATTATGTGCTTGATTTGTAAAATACATTGCGACTCCAATGTGTCATAATTACCGGCTGTGCGATTCGTTTCTAAAGAAGTGTTTTTTTATCTTCACATTTAGGGGATGGTGATGCTCAAACAAGACAATGTGGAAAATATTAAAAATTAAAACAAACTGGGTAACACGAGTCCATACTTTCACATTTACAAAATATATAAACTGCTCGTGGATCACCTATCGCAAGTATCTCGATAAAAGGTAATTTTACTCTGAACTGTTACATTACAATAAAAACAAAACAAAAAAATAAAGACTTTGAAATGCTGTTTTCAATCTGGAACTACACAGAAGCTGGAACGAAGCAATTTCAAAGCCTGACTTCATACGAAAGCTTTACATCCAGCTTCATCTGCATGCTTAATGACAAACATAATTGCTGTAGTTTTGCTGGGTTTCTTTTGTTACAATGTTCAAAATCCATTTTCACTCACCAAGAGGACCTTAAAGATCCTGGAGATCTTATTTTCTAATTTTGCAACTGATTTTTAGGAAGCTAGCACCATCTGCTGAACAAAGAAGAAATTTCTCTTCTCAATGGGTACGCCGATTGTCTTAAAAAGCCACTGAATCATTTTAACAGGTCACAAAACATCTTCAACAACAAATAAAATGTCAGTGATGAAGTTTTGTTTTTTTTCTCAGAGGTGCGATTGGTACAAGCATCACGGCAATCAGATTTCAGCATAGTTAGTAAACTGTGCACTGCTCTCGAAACGGTAACATTGTCTCTGTGCAGTTGGCAACAAAGTAAAGACCAAGCATAACTTCAATTTCTTACACAAACAAAATCTTCAAAACACCTCTGAGATTACATGCTTGTAAATTTAAATAATTTATCAAAAGCAGCACATACTTAACAGACAACTCTTCCGTGAGCTCATAAACAGCATACATGGCACTAATGCATGTTACGGGCATACATAACGAACTCAGTTAATCACATTTTACCATCTAATGTTTAGATTTTGTGATTTCTAAACAGAGCTGAATATCTGTTAGTGTCATAAATTGGTTATAGACTTCATCATCATGGTCCCATACAAGCTTCTGCCATCTTATGAGCCTTTTGCACAGTTCAAAGGTCTAAGCATCTAGAATTCAAGATAAAGTGATTCCCAAAACCCAGTCTTCATGTTGTCTTTCCACATATTGAATGCAGTCACACTGCTATCATAGGTGCCCATCTTCTTCACATAATACATCCAAACACTAACATGCTATAACTACTGTCTAGTGTTTTCCAGTAGCAATAGATCTCAGAGATTTGTCATTGCTCAGCAATCGTATCAAGCAAAAAGAGAAAGTTTTAATCTGACTTTCATCTCAGAAATCTATTATTCAGAAGTGATCTCTTGCAACTCCAGTACTGAACATTTATCATCATTAAACTGTAAAAAACCACCCAGAGGCTTCCCACAAGAGGCCTTCTCAAGGAACAGTCCATTTCATTTTGTGAGTAATGGGCTGAAACCCTTCATGTCCAGATCTCAGTTGGAACCATGGCTTCCTTTGTCCCAACAGAGGGCATGAGATTTTGCTCAGACAGGAAGTCCAGAGGAAATTGCACTAGGAAGCCACGGATTTTGCGCAGCTCCTCCTGAGCTCGGGCAAGATCAGTCTGGGCCAAACCTGGCTTGGACTGGTACTGCTCCAACTCCGACATATTTCTAACAAGGGATGAAGGAAGGCAGCGAAACACCTGCAACCAAACATATGCCTCATTAACTTAAGTCCAGGTTTGTGGCAGTCTATCTGAGTGGACCGTGAGATTTTAGTTAACTGTTCTGTCCACGAGTTTCTCTGAGAGTGAAAGACAAACTCGTGGGCAGTTACAAAATGGGCCAAGGTAGTGCTGTGTTCAGATAAAACTTTAGCTAAAATATGGTCTGTGCTGAGTTTAAAACATGGTTTATCTCTGAATTATCTCTTTCTTAAAGGCACAAACTCAAAATGATTACCTGCCATTCACTAAACTGAATGTTTTCTTTCCACATGTGAAATGTTAATGTTCACTCTACCTTCTCGTAAATGGTGGCGTTGCGGCCAGCTGTTGTCATCCACACCTCCTTGTAGAAACGGTCACTGATGGGGTCAGAAAGGTCAATGCTGGTGTCAGAGTGTCCTCCAAGAATAGTTCTGTTCAGAAGGGAAAGACAGATAGAGAAAATGTTTTAGTGATTACAGAAATCACTGCTTATTATTGCAACTATCTAACTAGGCAGTCACAGGGCAGCAACACTTTGTATTTAGGCATGTAAGCCTGCTGAAGCTCAAAATGAACATCAGAAAGGGAAGAAAGGTCATTTATGTGACTTTAAAAGTGGGATGGTTGTTGGCACCAGCCAGGCTGTTCTGAGTATTTCAGATGTTGCTAATCTACTGGGATTATTCCATAAAACCGCATCTAGGGCTTACAGAGAATGGTCCACAAAAGGGAAGATATACAGCTGACTGGCAGTTCTCTGAGGCTGTACATGCCAGAGGTCAGAGGAGTAAGGCAAGACTATTTCAAGCTGATAGCAAGGCAACCATCTCTCAGGCAACTCAAATAACCACTAGTGATAACCAAGGTATCTAGAAGAGAATCTCTGAACACACACAACACATCAAACCTTGAAACAGATGGGCTACAGCAGCAGAAGACCACACCAGGTGCCTGTCCTGTCAGCTAGGAACAAGAAACTGAGGCTACAGTTCACACAGGCTCACCAAAATTGATTCATCTTGCCTTCTATCAACAACTCAAACAACTACTGGTAGTGTAGTTATCTGTGTGATATTTTCTTGCCCCTCTTTGTGCCCCGTAGTATAAACTGGGCAGTGTTTCACTGAGCCTGACGGCTTCCATGAAGACCGTTCCCCATGTCACAAAGCTGAAATCATCTAATACTGTCTTAATTATATTCAAATGGCTTCCACGGTTACCAGATCTCAATCCTATGGGATTGGAATAGGATTAAAAAACAATTCTGGAAAAACTGTGTGATGTGATCATATTAATAGACCAAAATCCATGATTAATACACCCAGCACCTTGTTAAATCTATGTCAGCTCTAAAGCGAAATTGAGTCCATCCCAGTACTAGCAATGTGTTCCTAACAAGGCAGCTGGTGAGTGTATTTCTTTTGCATTCTTTCTTTCTTTATTGTTTCAAAGCCACATGTACATTAGCTGTTATTTACATGTAGGCATGTAGTGGGATTTTCGGCATGATAAACAAAAATTTCAATATATAAAATGTCAAGCACTTAAAAAATAACAACATATCACAAAATAGCAATGTGCTTTTAACGTTGTCATCTCATACACACATAGAAACAGACAAGCACCTGAAGCATTCGAGGCGCAGTTGAAGAGCGTAATGCCCAGCTTCATACTCCTCTCCATCCATTACTGAGGGAACCTTTTCGGAGTCTTCAACGATCACTGCCACCTCGCTGTCACGTTTACCCAGCATACTTCTGTCATTGATGTTCGCAGAGCCTGCAACAGACACACAGAGCTGGTTAAATGTAGTCTATGACTTGAGCTAACTTCTGCTGTTGGTATGTAACCCTGTTTTTTTATTATTTTGACAGATTCAAAGTGGCGGTATCCTGCTAGGGACTGATTTACATATACTGTCATAAACAATAACTTTTCACCTTATTTACATTGATTTGTATTTACAAGAGAACAGATTTAATGAGAGAAAAGAAGAGGAATATTAATAAGAAGACATGGAGTGCTTTTCCTTTTGTCGAAAGGGTGAGCTGCACTTTATACACCAGCAGGTGGCACAACAGAGCAACGTACCACTCCACACACATTGACACAACAGCATTATTATGCAAATGTTTTAGCCATTCACATGGTGATAAAACGAGGAAATAGAACCAGATTTTTAGCATTATCACATTTTGATGGTGTCGAGCCAGAGAAGCCAGTTTCTTCCAATAGTAGCTGGTGAAAACAGCATAAGAAGAGAAAGTGGCAGAAGGTGAGATGAGAGAAAGACTAACCAATGATGACTGTATTGTCGTCAGCGATGAGCATCTTGCTGTGGACGTAGATGAGCTCTGTGACGAGGCGTCCTGCTAGCTCAGCATGAGTCCGAAGTCCAGCAAAGGAGATGTAGTTCATCCACTGATCGCCCACTGGGAAATAGAAGAGATCAAAACTAGAATTTAGATAACATTATGGCGGCGGGTGAATCTGAAAGAATATCAGAAGTTTTTTGGGTCTCAGAATACTTAATTTTATAGCTTATCTCTCAACTTACTCTCCTTTTTCAACTGGGAGATGATAGAGTACTCTCCTCTGATCATGGTTCTGAGGGGACAAGAGATTAAATCTCACCACAGCGCATGTAAACGTCACATGAGAAAATCCTAGTTTTGTGATGTGCTTTCTCATTTCCCTTCCCCCTTCCTCTTTCAATACGTTCAATACAAAGTTCAATACAACATTCAATTCTTCTGAAAAAGTCATGTGATCTACCTGTAGTTAAAGTGCATGACAGCCTGGATGGCATTCCCTCCACCAGTGGTGATGTCTCCCTCAAACCCAGGCAGCAGTGGGGTGACCACATACACACGGTATTTCTTACGCTCTCTGTACACAAACATACATGATTTTTAGACTTAGGCCCAGAAGCATATGCATTACATTTTACATCTTCATTACAGTAAATGGACTGGTTCTTATATAGCGCTTTTCTACTCATCTGAGCACTCAAAGCACTTTACACAACTTGTGCATTCACCCATTCACACAAGCACATTTTTCTAAGTCCTTTATAGCTAACATTCACACACATTCATACTCCGATGGATGCATCACCACCAACCTTCCGATCAGTAGATGACCTGCTCTACCACCTGAGCTACAGCCACCCTAGTACAATCAAAACCACTTCTTAAGCAAACAAGCTGCTTCAATAAAGGGAAGTACTTGTCTGCCCTGATGATCCTTTCAATGATGGCGTCTCCAATCTTGTTGTAGACCGTCCTGTTGTCAGCACAACTAATGAAAAACTGATTCTGAGTGAGACAGAGAAAAGAAAGGGAGGAATGACACAAACCCAAAGTGCAAAAGCAACAACAGTTATGGCTCCCAGGTTTTGATTCCCCCTAAAATAATTATAGTTTTATGTTTCTGACTTTAATTTCACGATGTGAGAAAGCATTTTGGCTGACATATAATAAAAGGAGTCATCTCTGTACTGGGAATATTAACACATTTCAGAAGAGACATGTGTTGTTTTGCATCAAAGTCAAACATCAGTGCTTTGATAATAAAGTTTGAATATCAGCTTCAAAATGCAGTATTTCTCTTTTATTTTTATATCTGACTCTCTCTGTTGTTTTACCTCTATGTAGATGTAGTGCTTGCTCTTGGCGATGACTTGGATGTAGGCATTGTGGATGGACTCCTCGTGGTATTTTATGCCTGCCGACCAGTCTGCAGATGACCGTAACACCTTTTACACACAGACAGAGTACAAATGTGTGTGTTGATTCATTTAATGTTTCACACATACAGTTGTGTTTAGAAGTTTACACACACTAATCATAGCTGTGGATGTCATGGGCTTGTAAAAATTGCAGATTTACAGAAGTTTGGAAGCTCTCTAAGAGCCATTTCTAAACAAAGATTCTTAGAACATCATTTCAAACAATTGCACATGTTATTCTGATGTGTCTCCACTTTGTCATTTGGAAGAACGCCCAATCTGTCACCCTTAGATGAGAGAAAATTTGTTAGGATGTTGAGGAACCACCAAGACTGCCATGAACTGGAGAATGGTGGCAAGTTTTGCATCGCTATATATTGAGAGGCTGCCAACCAAGAAAGAAACTCCTGCTTTAAAATCAAAACCTTCAAGCTTAATTGAAATTTGCAGCTACCCTCATGGACAAGCCAAATGCCTTCTAGAGAAAAGTTTTTTGGTTTTATGGACATGGCAGACAAAGACTGAGCTGTTTGACTACAATGGCAAGAGATCTGTTTGGGGGACTGCACCAATTCTGCCAAAAAGACCACTTAAATATCCAATCAGAATTATGTTAGAAGTTTATTGACAGCTATCAAGTGTCTGGTAGAGGTGCAACTTGCTGAAGTGTCAGTGGGGATATATGCATATGTTTGAGTCTGTTTGTATATAGGGCTGTGCGATATTACCAAAATCTCATATCCCGATATTAAGACATCTATCATCCGATAACGATATAAATCACAAAAATGTAACATTTTCTATAAATTCTGCGAATCTCGGTCAGCTCGACTTGCGTGAAGTGTTTCCAGCTGGGCGTCGCGTACCTGGAGTCGAGTGTTTTAACTGATGCGTGAAACATTTTTAGACAGTTGTAACGGCGCAGTTTTCTTTGTGCGTATTCATTACACGGCATGCTGCGGGGAAAAGTCTGTTCTAACGTTTGAGTCTAAGGTTTATTTTTTAGCACCTGGCGGCTCTTTTTTGCTTCTCATCCGTAAACACTCTGCATCTTTCACGTGATTCAGTTTATTTTGAAAAGTCTCAACAGGATCTTGAGCTTTATTGTGAAAGGTTTATGCGGAACAAGCGGACACGCGGTGGTTTTACGTCGTTGTTGCTAACGACAAGGCATAAAAACAAACGCTTGTCTGTCTGTAGTGTGGTTATATTAAATATAAGAGAAAGTGAGAACTTTAAGAAATTAATATAGCCACTACAGTGAAATAATGAAAAAATATTGCCGTAAACAGTTTATTTTGCGACACCACGAAACAAACGATAGCGTAAAATGAAACGACAGACGTTTTTATATCGTTATATCGAACAGCCCTATTTGTATACTTTTAACCCTGTGGGAATTACAAAAATCCTAAATAAATTCAAACGTGTGCAACCAAATTTTTTAAAGTCATTGAAGATGTATGTTGTACAGTAATTCCACCCGGAAAAGGAACTGTTCAAAGAAATCATTAAAAGCCATGATGATGGACAATGATGCATTTGTAAACTTCTGACTGCAAATGAGAACTACATGCAAGAAAAATAATGGGATTTCCAACTGTGGTTCTCACAATATTCCTGATCAAGTACAGTTTACATATTTTGTCAATGGTTAAAATATATAGTTAAAGTTAACTAATTAAGCATATGAGTAAGTTAAATGTATATTAATAGACACAAATGGAAAGCTTGCACATTATGTTCTTAGAGACGTCCCTTCAGAAAAGTGGCTAACAAAATAAACGACATAAACAAACACAAGTAATGGAGTCATGATGGTTTGTTTGTCCACTTCTTATGTTAGGCAACAATTTCTCTCAGAGGTCGGTTCCTTTTGGGTAAAAACCCTTGAGTATCAACGCAAGACAAGCTTTGTGGTTATATAACTTTCTGGCCCATAGACAGTTGATTTTTTTTTATCATTTGTTTGCATTATGTACATGTTTTGGCTTGTTTTTGTTTCAGTTTGTACTTCATATAAATATGACATTCACAATATGCTTTCTTTTATGCCTAAAATGTTGCCTTACCTGAACTTTAGCATTAACACATTCAGGAACTTGGTATCTGAGCTCATTGGTAGTGGAGTGAGATTTAGGCAGCAGGAATGGATAAGACAGGGAGCGATACTTTGGCTTCATGATCTGCAGAAAAGACATGTGGAGAATTTAGGCAGGAGACGGTAAATACAGTCTCTATAGAGGAAGCATTCTTTTTTGAATAAACAGGGGAAAAAAGTTGGTGGCATGGAAAGCCTGAGCACCACGATGAGGATTACATTATATTTTCCATGTCTCCTATTATCCTGCTTTTTATGAAAGTGAGTCATGATTTGAAGTTAACACCATCTTTCCACAACTTATAATAATAATTAAAGTATTTAATTATTAACTAACAAACCACTAAAAAGTGGCTATAAATTCCCAGTTAAAGAAGTTAAATTTTAAGCTTTGCTCCTGCTCTACAACTCTTTGTGTTTTTGCCCAAAGTACACTGCATGCCTTAGTGAAGTTCCAACGCTGAATAAAGTGTCTTGCCACATCCCGGGCAGCTCTACCATGAACCACTGAGGCAATGTCATGCCAGGGCATTCTGGAAGTGGTGTACCTGTCGATGAAGTCTGCAAAAAGAGGAACAGATCCAAAAAGGATTTTTTAGATGAAGAACTTAAAAATGTAAAAGAAAAGAATGGCTGCAAAAATATGGAGAAATATACAGTGATAAAAAATAAATAGTGAGACCAGCTGAAACAGTAAGAAGACATAACGTACAGTGAGGTCAGATATTTTAGTGGAGAGGGTTTGAGTGAAAAAAGTGGAACAAATGTTGCCAATGTGACTCAGATCGACTCTATTTAGTTTTCCAGATGATTATATGTTTCCATCAAACTGCTGGGTGTGTCCATGTGTGTGACCGACCATCAAAAGGTTTCTCCAGCTGGATCCAGTCCTTGTACACAAAGTTGCAGTAGTCCTTTCCATGCCAAAAGCGAGTGTTTCCTTGTAATTCTCCCACACCTGTCTTCAGGCTTCGTACCGAACCGCTCCCTACACATGTGCACATATACAGAACAAATGAATCTACAGCCTTTAAAATATCGACTGCATTTGAAAGTACAACCTTTTACAACGCGCCTCTCATTCACTCACATTCACATTCTCACCCACACAAACACCCCCGCTGTCGTGAGAGGTGGCGTAACAGAGCATCTCACTGCCAAAATAGCAAAGCACGA
This sequence comes from Aulonocara stuartgranti, assembly GCF_965226115.1. NCBI lineage: Eukaryota > Metazoa > Chordata > Actinopteri > Cichliformes > Cichlidae > Aulonocara > Aulonocara stuartgranti. Next base: position 11,050,579 of record NC_138955.1, read on the forward strand.
TTTTTTTTCCTCTGCCTTAACATACCTGCGCTATCAACACTGCTGACACTGTCCACATGCTGCAGAGTGTGTTTGTGCCTCAGTGTGCGCAGACTGAAGCGAGCCATCCTGTTGCGACCGATTCCCTTCAGCTTAGGTAAATCCGCTGGATCACTGGGCGGTGTCCCTCGTCCATTGCTCTGAGAGACGCCATCAACAGAGGACAAGCCCTTACTGGATGGAGTGTTGGTGGAGCCAGTCTAGGAACATGAAAACGATCTATAACTGCAGTTTTTTACCTTAAACTATAAGGTTATAATGGACACAGCAGTTTTAATAGGTGCTGTTGATTCATGCTCCATTACATTGCCTAGGGGTGTTGCTAATATTTAATAGAGCCAAATAAGGTTTATAAGAAAAGGTTGAAGTCACAAGCTAGAGAGACATTTGCTTTTATGTGGATATTTGCGATCTGTTTTGTTTTTTTGTTTTTTTTTGTCCAGCCAAAAGTAGAACAATTCAAAAGGTTTCATTTGCTTTCTGGTCTGAATGGCGTTCTCCAAATTGGAAACTGTCATCACGGGTATTAACAACACATAAAGACTTGTTCTCAATGATGTAAATCATGTGAGGAGTCCAAAGTGTCAATGCAGTTGGAAAGGTGATTAAAAAAAATAGATACTTGATATTATGAAACTTCTTGCTGGTAGCAGCTCTGTAACTGTAATGCTGTATGAGAGTTACAGAGAATAAATATTTTATGGTCAGCAGAGCATAATCCGATTGAGTACTTGTGTATAGGAATTCAGTTCAATAAAATTAAGAGGTTGCCAGCTTGCATTTTTATACTTCATTCCCCACATGCAGCTGTGTGTAAATGGAGTACTTTTCTCAGTCTGCTCTCATCTGAACGTGTCACACTTCCCACATCCGTCAGCCGATGCTCTCTGTCGTCCCAGCGCCCGTACGCCAGGTCAATACCGCCCACAAAGGCCACTGATTGGTCAATAACTACGATCTTCTCATGATGTGCCCACAGATAGACAGAGGAGGAGACGTGATCCGGATGGCGCATCACCTGGAGCATAAACACACAGCACATATGCAGTACACTTGTATACATTGTAATATGAACAAAAATCTATTATTTTATTTATTCTCACGGTTAATCTGGTCCTGGATATGACATTGAATAATTTGGGAAATGTGGCACTGCATTGTTTATCAAACCTTAATATCATGTCACTTACCTTAATGTTCGGGTTCAGGTGCAAAAGGGTTCTTTTGCTGTAGCCTGAGTTGATGCCCAGAGCGAGCTCCACCTCTTTATACAACATTACAAAAATTCGGACTCCCTGTTGCTGTTTCAAAGGGCAAATAAATTCGGTTATTCTCCAAAAGTCTGTATCTAATTCAGCTATAAAAGCAATGGGAACAGATAAGGATGTGGAATATGTGCACTTAAAGTCACAAATTCCAGTATCACTAATTTCTTTGGCTACGATAAAAAGGCCTTTGATTTATACCATCTACAGATATAGACAGGATGTACTCTTATGTTCAGTTCATTATGAGAAGTTTAGTAAACATAAACCTTGTGAATACTGGGAGAAGAGCTTTATCCAACTAAAAACAGCAACTTTTCACTACAAATGGTTACATTAAAAAAAATAATTAAAAGGAAAGTACAGGGAAACATTTACACTGAGTGCTCAGTACTTGGTCTGATGTGTATTTCTTAATGAATAATGCTGGCAGTCTAATGTGTACATACTGCTTTGCGCTTGAGGATGCAGTCAAGCCTCCACCTGTTTCCTTCTACAACAGGTCTTTTAAGGAAGATCTCTGGACTCAGCCTGACAAAACAAGAGCGACAGAGAGGAATAAAATTCAACACTAAAGAAGGACAATAAGACAATAAGACAGGCGAACAGATGAATAAATGATGCATTCTCACTCATTAAGACAGATTAAAAGTAATGTTTGCCTTCACCAGTCAGAGCTCGCGGCACATTTCCTCATAGAGTGTGACAGACATGACATAATGATATAGTCTCATGAGTCATTCACATTGGCATCCTGAGCTTACATGTCTACAATACCATTGGCTCATATTGCACAGGGTGACACCTCATTGGTTAAGACCATAAGCCTAGTGATTACTGCTTTAGAACACAGGGATTTCAGCCACGTCCAGACAGTGGTGCATTTGGCTCTGTGGGATCATAAACTATTATATTTTAAATTACAATGTCAAGAATATTACACCTCTGTTAGCAGAGACAAATAAGTTGGAAAACTTATTTGATTTGGAAAAATGTAACGGGTCATGGGCAATTTTCTTTACCATGCAAACTAACCAAGCTAGTTGTATCTGAGATAAGATTTCCATCTTTGTAGCATACGTTTCCAGGATACTGTAACCCCCCCGGGATATAATGCAATGTAGGATGTCATACTGACTAAGGTATCACAAGAGAAAGAAAGAAACATTTCAGTTTTATTTTCATATATTAATTTCCATATATTTTCATCTAATTATTTATCTATCTTTTTATAGAGTGCTGGGACAGACTGGCAATCTGTCCTGGATGTTCCATGTACCAGGGTGCCTCTCACGCCATGACATGGTTTATCTACACATATATTTCATAGCCGATAATAAAAACATAATACTTAATAATTTCTCAGGTGATGATAGACAAGACAGGGATAAAAGGGGTGGGGCAGAAGGATAAACTGATATGGAGATTGTATCTTTGTGTCACTGTATTTCTTTGCCTGAAGCAAGGAGATAATAATTAAAGTTAACAACATGTCATGGCTCTATAGTACAGAGTTGTTGGTTATAATGTAATGTTTAACTGCATTTATTACTCTCACAGGTACCAAAATATCAATCTGTTGTTTCGTTCCTTGGAAGCAGCTCAAAAAAGCCATTACTATTAATCTGTATATTATCTTTATCTAGTTCAGAGCCATCAATTGCTATGGAAACATCACCGAGAACGGAGTTTCTTCATGTTCAGGAGACGTGGATATGCACTTTAAAATATATAGGTACTATTATTTTAGAGATGTATTAACTGTGTTTCCAAGCAGCTAGGCAGCTGCTGAGGGCCTCAGTGAGGGCAAAACAAAGGATGTTGAGTAGTTGGTGTCAATATGGTGCAAAATTTTCCACTGGGCCTGACCTTTAAAGTTCGCAAAACAAGAAGACTTCAGCATATAGTGGGAGTGGAAAATCTATGACATTACTCTGGTACTGATGCAAAAAAAATATGTTCTTTCCTCCAAAAATGTACCAGTTCTTAACCAAAATAACAACTTCAAAAAACAATTCTCTAGCATGTTAGTAGGCTAATACAGAGAATGAAACATGAAGCTGTGGACTGACCTGTTTCTTGTGGCTTTTGTTATAACAATGTCTTTTAAGCAAGGTGGATGCCACAAACTATGCTAATCCAAGGTTTACTGCAGAGGGTCAAATCAGAATGTGTCAACGGCTTAATTACTAAGCAACAAACAAACCAATCAAATCAGGTCAATTAGGATTTTTCAGTAAAGGAACACGAAACACCAAGAAACAGCTTTTTCCCTTCAGCTATGGCCTCCATCAACCTCATCCAGCCTCACCACATACTAAAAAACTTGTACTGATAACAACTTTCAAGGCTCTCATTCCACCCTATATAATATTATATATTATTATATTTATATTATCGTCTATTTGATAGTTTTTAGCATTTGTGTTGGGTTTTTGTTTTTTTCTTATCGAGATACTAGAGAAGAAATTATTTCTTTTCTGCAAGAATTTAAAATAGTTTCGCTGTCCTTACTTTTCCTCCATAGTTTGCATACATCACACATTTTAACTGCTTGCATAAAAAAATCACTGCATGCAGTGCATCATGTGCATTCTTTAGAAGTACTGTTTACTCAGCTGTTTACTAACTTCATTTAAACAGTTTCCACAGTACTTCTCATAAAGTGCACCCATAATGAATACCTTTTTCTCCCTCACTGAATATCATTGATTGCTTTTCTGCATATTCATGGTTTTGTTGTTTCTCCTTCTAGCCATAAACCTCGTCTCTCTCGCATGAACAGGCTCTTACTTGAATCAGAAATCTAGAGCCCCTTAAGCCAGTTTACATCTTTGTATTTCATTACCTAACAATACCCGAGTTAAGCTCAGATTACTCACGGAGGGCTAGACTGAGATAAATATGGTTTGCAATAAATGGCGTCAGTAAAGGCCGTTTATAGCACTGGCACATTTTTCTCTGTTATTTTATGTCTGCAGGATTATTATTCTATCAGGTTTGGATGTTACGGTTGTAAAGTGTATGCAAACGGGGCACATGTATAAGACCTTTATTGTTAACTTGTTTACTCTGGGCTTTCACACTTCAGTGCTGACAGCAAACACTACTTAACCACATCATTTGGCATCCTGTATGTTTACACAAAGGACACTAGAACTCACCACCAGTCAGTGATGAAGATTTCCTCTTTAGCCTCCTCCAAAGCATCGGCCACATCCTCCATGTAGGTCTTTCCATTCACATACCTGCAAAGATATATTGCAGTCACACTTGGGAGAACATTTTGTCACTTGAGCTTGGGATGATACAAACATACATATGAAAAAATAAAATAGTTCACGTTGTGTGGTATTTAAAAAAAACAAACAAACACACACACAAGCTGAATGATGGCGCCTTTCAGTTCATTGGCCCGACTGTCATTGCACTTTAACAGCCTTACAAACTTAAGTCTACACCCATAGACATGTCACCATGACGTAACCGTCTTTAAACATTCTCAGCTTTCACCTCCCAACACGTCTTATCCTTCCGACTCCATGCTGAGTACATAGACAATGTAACGACTTTATTACACTGATGATTCAGTCTCGCAGAAAGTGCCAGCTGAGGGGGAGAGAATGCAGATAAAGAACAGCACAGCCAGAAGAGAGAGAGTCCAATACATTTCCATAGTTACCAGTGAAACACTAACAAATAGAATATGTCCTGAAGATTTGCCCAATTTGAGTTTTTCTTTTTGATTTACTGCATCTTTCCCCAGAATGTGTAGGTTTCTTGTAATAAGAAGCCATAAATCATTTTTCTAAATAACACATTTGGTTACAGTTGTATTTTTCCAAATCCAATAAGTATAATAGATACAACACATCTTAAATGTATAACATTGCATTTGTCCGTTCCACAGAAACAAATGTTTCAGTCTGAAACTGATGCAAACATTGTTGGAATTAAGCATTTCTAATCCCACACAAACTTCCCGACAAAACAAGCGCAGCCAGCTGTGTTCTCTCCCAGTGTAGTTACCATTTGGCAGGGATGTTTTCCTGTTCTTGTGCAAAAGATCCAAAGCGGTGATCTCGGAGGAAAGCCTTCCCATGATTCCTCACGAAGCTTTCAATGCTCTGACCCCACCAGCGTGCGTGTCTGTAACTGCTGCACTTAAACACGAGGGTCCTGCCGGTGGGATATTTATAGATACAAACATAACCAGAGGAAAACAAGATTATACATATAGTCTAAAGCCTACGTGAGAGCGAGGTAGTCGTATCGTTTCATATGTATATATATGCACATTAGCTGATCAAGGCAGAGGTATCTGTTGTCTTTCTGAGATATATGAGACCTAGTCAGTAATTCCTAAAATAAAAGCAGCACTGATTAAGAGTCTTGGATTTGTGGTTTTTGGGCCCACCCATGATTGTTTTGGTTAATATTTTTCTTTTTGCTAAGATCTGATGAAGAGTTCATCTTCTGGTCCAGGTATTATTCATCACACTGATTTTATCTTGAGAACGTCTCAGAGGGGATTCACTGTTTAACTTGTATCTAGATAGTTAAGCACTAGTATATGATCACTCTCTGGGTAATCTGCTGCAAAGATCAACTGTTCAACCATGACAAACACAAATACACACACACACACACCTGGAGAGGCTATCAATCCGGACTCCGTGTTTGGTCTCCGTGTCTTTGGAGTCCATCTTGATGGTGAACTCTTTATCCACCAGCAAGACGAAGGAGATGGCTCCCGTGTCTGGCTTCATGTACAGCAAGAATGAGTCTTTCACCACAAGCCAGCTACAACACACACAAAGTGGTCGTCGCAACATTAATGACTTCTGTGTAGATGTAAAGTTTTGCAGCTTTCTGCTGACTGCTGTGGACCATTTCTTATGTTTCTCGTTTGGAGGAAAGGGTGTAGGAAGAAAATCATCATGAGGATGTAGGTGGACGGGCTGAGCGTTTCAAACGTGTGGGATTATTTTTTGTGTTGTGTTTAACGAAATAATAACAACATAAACTGATCACATCATAATTTGGATGATGTAAAGTGGAAGAGAAAGACAAAGTCAGATGTGAGTGAATACCACTGCCGTCAGACTGAGACTTTCTTATAAATATAGAAAAAATGAAAAATGTTGCATGACAGCAAAAATGACCGCCTATTAAGATGTCACAATTATTATGTTTGTAAATGTGTAATGCACAGTTGTGTAATAGATGTTCACTATTCTTTGACACCCACACTCTGACAGCTCCCTGCCAGAAATTTGAGAATGAATGTTCAAGAAATCCTCCTTCTTGTGTTTACCATAAGACATTCAGGAGTTGATCAACAGCCTGAGCAACTCCTACATGTCACCATGTTTCTCGCCTTCCAAAATAAACTGCACAGTATATTTAAACTGCTGGCTTAGACAGCTTAATTACAAGAAAAAAAACAACTAGTTAACACGGCAGCTAAAGCAGTGGGATTGACTAGAAGATGCACAGAGAGAAATAAATTGGACAGACAGAGATAGCTGGAGAAAAATTGCAACATTCACACACCGTTTGGACCAGCGATAGCAGGCCTGGCTCTGACCACAGCAGTTCATTCCAGGGATACGATGTCCGCCTGAGCGTTTATAAATCATCCCTTCCCTGGAGGAGGGAGAATAACTGGTGAATATTTTCCAAAAACTGTATCATGGGGCTTAAGAAGAGTGTAAAAGAAGATTGCAAGTTTAAAATAAATACACCTAAGGAAAGAACAACTTTGACATGGGATATTTGACCCTGATCCCCAGAGATATAGGCACTAAGAAAATGCTCACAGTCCTTTGGGCCCTAAGTCATGAATGAAACTCATCTGGCTGACGTCAATGAACTCCATCTGTGTAAAGAGGGCAAGCACAAACAAGAGACTTCACATAATGATTCTTGTATAGACAGACACACCACTCATTGTGTAATATATCATCATGGGAACTAGAAAGTGTTAGTCCACATACGTAGAGTTAATATGACTCATCTTAAATTGTGTGTTGTCATCTCTCATAATAACTTTAAATGCATAACAGCAAGTTTTCTGCCTAAGTATGAAGGAGTTATTTAAGAAGAGGCACAGCATAAAGACAATTTCCCTTCACTATATAAGAAAAAAGCAAAACAGAATAACTTGAGGCTTTGCCAAATTCCACAATAAAGGTACTGAATTAAAACATGTAGAAAAAGACTAATAATTATTTGCTTTTATTGTACATTATCTATAGTGGCTAATAGAAATGAGGCATAAACACAAGTGGTATAACATTATGTTTAAGTGTGACCCTTTGGAGTGTTTTGTATTTACTCACAGTATGGTGATATTTTCGGTACATGGCCATCCTCAGCAGCTTGTTCAAATAGTCTTCTAGCTGTCTCTGTGGGAACACAAACACTATATTTGGACACTGACAAAGCCCATGCATATAAACACCGAGATGTGCAAAACAATGTGAAACAGTAGTTCAGAGGATAGATTTGCTGGCAAGGAGTTAAGTGCCATGGCAACAAGTGAGTGCCAGGAGAGCTCCCTGCAATAAAGTTGAAATATCACAAGAATCAATTTCATGGCCCTGAAAACAAGGCCAAAGAGGACAAAGACAGCGCTCCAACATACCTTCCTGCTGGAGACCTGCTCATCTCGCACTAGCTCCTCTCCTCCTCCCCTTGGCAGGGAGGGCATCTCTCTCACTTCACTCTTCCTCACCGTCTTTCTCCTCACTGTGTGGCTGAAAAACAGAATGTGGGAAATGTAATACTTTAAAGACAGAATATCCTTGGTCCTTAAAGTATAAGATAGAAGAAAGAACAAAGGTCCAGAGCTTTAAAAACACTGTTTAAGTGGCGGATCAGAAATAAAAAATCTGTATATTTCACAGGTGTGTCAGACTTCAGAGAATGCCAAAGGGAGTAAAAGTGTTCACTGAATTTTAAGCCTATTGTTTACTTCAAAAAAGAATCTATGATTATAATAGACTGCACCAAAAACGTGAATGTGAAAAGTTCATAAATTTCAGTTGCACTGAAGGACAGTATGTCAACACTTAGCATTCAAGCTAAAAAAAAAAAAAAACATCTCCCTGCTGGCAATAAATTTGTTGTTTTTACATCTGTGCTTATGAGAAGAAAAGTGCTGATTATATCATCTACATAAAGTAAATACAATACTCTCTTGATCTATTAAATATACTAGTATGACAATTGTGTCTATGCATTTGGGTAAGTATACTTTTGTCACATCATGGACATATATCTCCCATTTAAGGACAAAAAGCTTAAGGTAAAACAAGCACTTAGGTCCATGTGAGACTGCAAATTTATCTTTTACTGTATAGATTGCATGCCAACCTGCGTGATGGCAGTGGTATCCTCATGAAGGTTTTGTACGTCCTCAGCTCTCTGTGCAGCTCCATGAAATGCTTCTCCTTCCTCTTAACCACCCAGGTAAATTCCCCATGTTTCAGCTCAATCTTAAAAACTGCTGGCAGAGACTACAGAAACATGCACATGCTTAACACCTGTAATCATGGTAATGTCATCAATAACATTAAAAATGTTCAACATTTAATAAAAAAGAAAAACAATCGATACAATAGAAAATGGAAAAATCTGTGGCATAAGTAAACAGCAAGCGCAACAATCAGGAGCATATAGTTTATAGAGAGGTGTGTGCAGTACCTTGTTGACACTCCTTTGGTGTGACGCATTGAAGCGGTCCTGTGCAGTGGTGAACCTCTCCACCTCCAGGATTCGGGCAGTAATGGGTACAGTGGGGAGGTACACTTTTGCATTGGCTTCTTTAAAGCCCACTGTGGCATACACTGCTGAAAATGGGATACGACAGTCCCCTGGGACAGAGACGAGGCGGGTGTTTAGTGTGATCTTTCTGCTTGTACATGTAGGAGTTGCTCAGGCTGTAGGAGCGAGTAGGATGCATCAGTGAAAACTCAGCCTTTGTTCAAGACCGTTGTAGTTCGCGAGTTTGCAGTGTTAGGGCAAATGTTACCGTATATTTTCTGGTAAAGTTTGCAAGACTTCAAAAGTGCAACCATCCACCCTCATGTGCTGGCACCGTTAGATAGTGGTTTGGAGCCTCCATGTAGTAAGTTGCTTTTTTGACTAATTGAATTATGTTAATACACTGTGATCCCACTTTGAATTAGTTTGACGGTCATTAAATTAGTAGAGGTCTTGAGAACAGGATCGTTACAGACTTTTTTTTTGCATGTGTATATTTAAGCTCATATTCTGACAAGTTAAGACTAATAACATTTAATAGTGAGGTAACTGACTTGACCACTTGCTTTTGAACTCTGCTACTTTGCTAGGTCTTCCTCCTCTTCAGCTCACTTAAGGGTTATCACAGCTTCTTCTGTCATACCAGTCAGCTCCATATCCTCCTTCACTACAACCATGATTGTTCACTTCAGCAGCTCCATATTCAACATCCATCATCCATTATAGCCACTATCCTTCTACTCCACATCTCAACCCTGCCGCTCTGACTTTCTTCCTTCATGTCACTGTTACACCTGTCTCCTTCTCGTTCACACACGTTTTGCTTGACTGACTTTATTTCTCTTCTCTCCAGAGCATACTTCCACCTCTCCAGGCTCTCTTCCACCTGCTTGCTACAGATCACATTATTGTCTGCAAACATCACCTGCCTGACCTGGCTGTCAACCTTTTCACCCCCCCTGCAAAGAATCAGAATCTGAATAATTTATTAAGGAAATTATGAATAATGTAGGAAGAAATGTCTCAGAACTGTCTCCTTGTGTAATCGCACCTCCACCATCTATCACTCATACCGCACATCTGACCTCGGTGTCCCCATACAGATCCTGCATCACCCTCAAATACTTCTCTTCCTCTCCCGACTCCTACAGTATCTGCTATTTGCCACAGTTCTTCTCTTGGCACCCTATCATATATTTTCTGTGGATCCACAAAGACACAGAGCAACTCCTTTGACCCTTCTCTGTACCTCTCCATCAACTCTCCATATAAAATAAATATTGCATATGTAGTGGTCTCTTTGCATGAACCCATAATCCTCTATTCTTAACCTAGCTTCATCAACTTTATCCCTCTGTAGTTGCCACAGCTCAGCACGGCACCCTTGTTTTTGAAAATCTGTATCAGTACACTTCTTCTCTGTTCTTCAGGCATCCTCTCACTCTGTGGTAAACAATCTGGCTAAAAAGTCCAGTGCCCTCTCTCCTATACCTTTCCATACCTCCATACCTCTTCTCAACACACTCTTCACTCATTAGTGACCTTAATCATCCTAACCTGCTGCACATCCTTTCCAATCTCTTTGACACAGCCAATCGATACAAACATTTGTGCTTCCTTATTTTTCTTAGTACTTCAAATACAAGTAATATCAACCAGCCTCTGCCACCTCTCTCTCTCTCTGTTGTACTGCCAGTATCTGTGTCTACGTTCTTTATCTCCCTGACCCACTTTTTCTTAGCATACTTTGAACTTTTTCCTGTACTTCCTCATTCCACCACCAAGTCTCCTGGTTTTCTGAGGATACAACAAACACCTTCTTTTGAGTTTCCCTCAACACTTTAGCTAGCACTTCATTCGCTTCCTCTACTTGATTTCCAGAGTCATCCTACAGACTACCATTCTATGCTGCCTAGCTACATTCTCATCTAACACCACCTACCCCACATTTGCTGAGTGTCCATCAGACTATCTGAGCCCACAATTAGTAGGTTATGTCAATATTTTCTTCTTGCTTTTGAGATTTCTTTACAAGAAATTATTGTAATACTGTAAATTTTGAGAGCAACAGGTACATAATAAGTAATTACAGTAGGTAAGCACATATATTTCCTCATTTCCATAAACTTACCTATGTTGTTTCCATCATAATCCACATCTTCTCCCTCCCCTATGTCCAGCTCTCGGGTATCCAGGCTTTCCACCAGATCTGCCATCTTAATACCGTCGTGTATGTCTTGAGCCGCTCTGCTGTCAGAATCTACAGAGTTCACCAGGTTGAGGTTACTGGTAGCAGTCTGAGCCTTACTCCTCATGCTTAGCAGTCAGACCCTGGAGCAGGGCACACCTAGAAGAGAGATCAGATGTATGACCATTTCCTGAGAGTATATGTACTCCCACAGAGCAGGACAGTCTTGTGACATTTAATCTTCCAGTGACCTTACTGTGACTTTCCTTTTTATCATGTGAATCAGATAAGAACTGCAAGGAATACAAACCCCAAAACAGACACATATAATGTAAATGTGTATTTCAGCTTGTGCTGAAAATCAACAGAAAGGTAAATAAATGTATTCTTATTTACCAACAGCTAAGCTTTAGAAGAAGCGTAAATCATGTCCAAGCGAACACCAATGTATCTTAGTGTCTTAGCAGCTTTTGAGCACCGCAGGTAGACATTTACTGTTCACTTCTCTCCTGAACTCCTCTAAATAAAATAATGATAATAAATCATTATTTAGACTCACTCTATAAGACCTGTGTCCACTAATTTTCAGTGCAGTTCTTGTGTTATTTGGCATACACCAGCCTCTTCTAAGCCCTTCATACCTAACCCTTTCCAATGAGCTTTCAGTGAACAACTGAGGGGTCAGAGGTTCCTTTTTCTTAAAGACATGATTTTCACATACTCTTAATCTGCTAGAGAATTTTTTTATTGTCTGTCACTTCATTTGTCCTCCACCCGTCCAGTTTCCTAGATATTTTAAGAACACATCACACATGCAGTGTTATATGACTGACATGGCTTATATCTCTTTGGGAATCACATTTTTGCTGCAGAAATACTCTTCTATTCTATATAAAGTGCCAAACGATACAATTAAAAATATATAAATATAAAGAAACACAAAGAAATGAGAGGCAGACTTCTGCACAATACCATATCTATACTTTTACTGTATATGCAGTCCTACTCACAGCACTATTTAGTCACCTCTAATGACCTTTTTGGAAGAGTCAACATTTGCGATGTTTCTCCATCTGTTTATTATACAACCTGCTGGTCACCTGCTGGTCACTACTCCTGGAGACTATAAAAAAATTTAGTTTTTATATTTTAATGAAACATGTGCACAACAAATGACCTAATTTTTCAGCAATACAGTAATAAGATTGTGTATTTTGAATGTTTGTTTTTTTTCAGGACGGGGTATAGCACTTAAACTACTATTGTTTTTTTCTTTAACCTCCTAAGACCAGAACTCTTCCACAGCATGCATTTAATTTCTCTTTGATATTTGGGCATATTGGGGCCCGATGAATGTTAAAACAAAGAATTACCAGACTTTTTTTTTTACCTTATTTTTGTTTTTAAGAAAAATAAGAGCCACATATGAGGATATTCGTTTAAAAATTTGATAGAACAGTAGCAGTATAGTGATATAAGTGGATATCAGGCCCTTGTAGAGCAAAATTTTGTATTTTGATCTAAATAACCCAAAATGTGATGTCCACATATGTGGACGCCAGGTCCTATTAAGGAAATCACTTGTAAAGTTCTGCCTGAATTAGTTCAATGGGACCAATAAGTTAATGTAGAAAAAAACAAAAAAAACACCCTTCCACTCCCTAAACTACTCCTTTAAAAGATTCATGCGAAATAAAACATGTGTAGTCATGTTGTGGTTTGTGACTTCAGAGACCTTGTGAGTAGAAATCAACTTTGAATCAGACACAATCATCAAATGAAAAAAAAAAATCAGCTGATGCCTTTCATTCTATCAAAATCAGAAAATATGCTCATATTTCTAAATTATTGGTCACTTATCATATATTGGTCATATATGATACACTTGCACACTACTCTGCACAGAAAAAAAATATTTAATTCACTGAATGGGCTACAAACAAATATTTTCTAATAAAATGTTTCTGAAATAAAGCAAAACAAAATACACTGAATTATCAAAAGCAGGCAAACCAGATTTTTATGTAAAAATTTGTGGAAATTGATGTTTTTTGTGATAAATATACAAAAGCTCAGAATCTGCTGAAGTCAAAGGCAGTGCAGTTCAAAAACAGGTAGGTTTTGGTAGACTATAAAAATATAGTATAGAATAGTATTAAAGACTAATAATTAGTTTAGACTAATAATTATGTAGATATTGTGCTCAGGTCTCTCTTTTACTTTCAACTTTACCTCAACACAGAGAGTTCTGACACAGTTTTGTGTACCAAACAATTATTGAGACACCAAAACCTGCTAAACCCGTCACAAACATTATTTCTCACTTTTGCTACACTTTGCTTCACTGTAAATCCAATATTTGCTCTTAAGGTATAAAATATCTTCCTTTATATTTCTAGATAGAAACAAAAGTATTTGGTTCTTTTTAAAAAATGATCTTCACTAGAATGTGATACAGTTTGCTCAAGAGCTTTGTAAGAAGGCCTGTTAGTTTCAGACAACAGATGCCCCTGCCATAAAAAAGACAAGAAAATGTGTTGACATTTTGATTTTTTTCATTAAGGGCAGGTAAAAAGTCATCATTAATCTGAAAAACATCCAGACAGAAAACCTGATTTGGTTTTACAGAAACAAAGTTTCGAGAGACAGCAGTTAAACAACAATGACTGAAAAACAATAAAAATAAAAGTTCAAACAGAAGAAAATAGGACAGAATCTGTTTTGCCTATGGCTTTTCATGATTCAGCAGTGTTGGTAACAACACTCAAAACACACACGCCCAGAGAAACAGAATAACGTCAACTGGTTCTTTAGAGCATGTGAGAAAAAATGAAACCACTTCCTGCATTTCATTAAAAAAAAGAAAAGATAGAAACTGTGTATGAGTCTTTTTAATCTCCCACAATTAACTGCAGTTTAGCATTAGACTGACAACTATGTGGTCAAGTTTGAAAGAGGAAATGATCTTCTGACTTTCTTCTGACTAGCACCAAATTCTTCCAGAGCAAAAACTACTTAAAATGCCACTAGCACGTACGCTAAGAGATAAAGAGATGACAGTAAACATTCCCACTCTAGAGAACAAGATCCAACATGCTCGAAGCATCAAAAGAGTCACCAACTGCCTCAAGTGACTGTTTGTCTGCTTGGCTTCTGTTGTCCTTGTGAACTTTTATTCGCTCCATTTATTCATAAAAGTGAATGAATGAGTTTTGATTAGTTTCCTATTTAAAATAAAGCTATTCCTATTAAAAATAATTTCTTTGATATTTGGGCTTGATTTGGTTCAGTTTGGTTACTATTATAGCTACTTAAATTTTCATTGACTGTCACATTGTCACGTCTGCTGTGACAGATGTGTGGAGTGGAGAGAGAGTGTGGACCCAAATGCTGACGCAGAAAGTGATGGACTTAAAGTGAGCCTTTATTACAGCCAAGCAAAATACAAACAAAAGCAAAGGAGAGAATGACTAAGCTAAAAAAAACTACAAACAAGTATAAAGAAACTAAAGACCTGAGAACCTGGGGCTTGGAGAAGTGGAACATGGAGAACTGCGGTGAATGACACACAGACGATCCAGCAACAAAAAGAGGAAGATAAAGGGCTTAAATACACAGAGAGATAATGAAGGAATGAGACACAGGAGGAGAGCACAGCTGGGAGTAATCCCATATGAGGCCGGGAGAAGGCAAAACTGAAAACACATAGGACGCAAGATTGTCAAAGTCAAACAGGAAACAAGAGACATTCACAAAGACACAGACTTGACACTGAGGCCTGGAGATACGAATGACTGGAGAGACACAGGAGATGCACAAACATAGATGACATTAAACGTGGAACACGGGAAGGCTTCGTAACAGAAACCTAAAGACTAGAAACTAAGGATATAACACACACAGAGAACAATAAGAAGAACCAAACCCATGAATAACACTAACTCAAAGAATACAGACTAATCAAAAAACACAGCACTGAATCACAGACCCAGTATCTTGACACACATAGCCCCAATATTCATTTGAACTCACATTACTACGCAAAGCATGTTAACTGAGTCAGCACTGGCTATAAAAAGCTCACTTTGCATGGCTTCATTCTGCACAAAGCAACAGTGTGGAATGAGAAATAGCCCACCGACATGAATGGTTTTACATCTACAAAGCATCGACTATAGATAAGTGTATAGTGTAAACTGTGCCCACTGTTTCACGATTATTATAAACACAATAAAATTCCTTGTTAAAAAGTAATTGCTCCCTGTGTTAAATCATGAATTAACCACATTTTTTGGAAAGCTAGGTTCAGTTTCACTAACCACATCCAGCTATAGTTACTGTCAGTCCTGTTGAATTAAGAAATTACTTATATACAACTTGTCTGACCAAATGTAGTATGCTAAAAGATCAACACCAACAAATGGACAAAACTATGAACAATAATGAACCTTCCCAGGAAAGGCTGGCCAACCAAAATTATTCCAAGAGTGCATCAATGACTCATCTTGTATGTCACGAATTGCCATAATTGACTAACCACGAATTCTGCTCTCTATCAGAAAATCCTGAAGGAGAATGTCCGGCCGTCGGTTCATGCCCCGAAGCTATAGCATACTTGGGTTATACTGCAGAATAATAGTCCTAAATACACCAGGAAGGAGAAAGAAAATAAAGGTTTTGGAATGGCCTAGTCAAAAACCAGACTTAAATCTGATTACACAGCACATTCACACTCATAAACCAGCGGGGATAAATTAAAGCATTTCTGTCAAGAAGAGAGGCCAAAATTCCTCAACTGTGAGGTGGAGGAGTCATTGCCAGTCACAAAAATTTATGACCGTACTTCTTGCTACCAGGAATAGCACAACCAGCTATTCAATTTGAGAGACAAACTACATTTACTGGGTTATCTTTGTTTAACATTAAAATTTGTTTCATCACAAAACCTTAAGTGTGGGAAATGTACAAAACAAATGAATCAGGAAGGGGCAAATACCTTTTTCACGGCACTGTATATCTGTTAGAAAGTAGTACTTTTTTATGATTAAATATTTTATGCTGCCTATAGCTGTATTTCCTGCTCTGAGAATGTCCATGACCTCCCAAAAACCTTGACCCACAGAGAGGTTAACAAGAATGTCAAAAAGTGTGTGTGTAGACTGAGATGTAAAAAGCACAGTCTGTGTTATCTGTGTCTACAATATGCAACCTGAGAGTTATCTCTCTACTCCATTGTAATAAAAAAATGCCAACTTCCTGCTTCCTGTCCTGTTGTCATGGTGATAGCTTGAGCAGCTAGAGCTGCTTATATATAAATATCAACAGAAGTGCACCCGCCTCTCCCATCGTGTGCTAGCATCCCTCTTAAATGTCAATTAGTAGGAGTGTGTCAGAGAGTCAGAAAAAAAAGAGGAATTACAAGTAAAGTTGCCGCTCATCAATCTTTTCAATGAGACACATGGGAAATTTGATCTCTCACCATGTGACACAAAGTCATTAAATACATATCGCTTTACTTGCCATGCAGGAATCAGCTGTCTTGCATTCTAAAAAGGGCTAAATCCATTACTGGGGATGTGAAATTTAAAGTAATTTTTAACTAAAGATTTTGTGATATACGTGTATATCCCACATAGCAAAATTGGTATGGCCTGGATCTGTCAGAAGTGCCAACTTCATGCCAGATCCGGGCCAGACTTGTTTTCAATTAGCCTGGGCCACAAAAACCAAACCACAATCGGGCCAGATGTGGCATGCCATCACATAAACAGTGCCATCATTGCGAGACCTGGCCATATCTGGATGACATACCACTTACCATGACACCAGTCAGAACAGCAGTGCCGGCTTGACATCAGATCCAGGCCAGACCCGTCTGCTATGTGGGATTGTCAGCTACAGCTTGCTTGGTCTGTAATACTTTGTTCGTCAGATAAAGTTCTCCAATGAAGAATTTTTCTCACCTTCTGGAAAAGGGCTGCAGAGCATCTGAACCAACATATAGCAAAATTCTTCCCAGTTGTGTGAAATAAATAATTGGACATTTTTGGGGGAAAATACACTTGTTATTAGAGATATGATGCCACACTCGAGTCAGTCGTAATGATCCGCAGAGGTGTTACATGCATGACAGTTTGCCTTTTTATAAGTGCCTCTATCCAACACTACCAACGCCGCCACGTCTAATGACCAATTTCAAGCTGAGACTTGGAGAGGTTACTACTCTAGCTAAAAGGCAGCCAAGACAACGCATGGTTCTGATAATCCAAGCTAAATGGCCAGCGGCAAAAGATTCCTGTTCAATAAGTACCGTAATAGTTAGATTAATAATTTATTAAAATTAATAAATCGATAAGCTACAAACTGAAAGAGTGTTATGAGAAAGTGGTACTAATAGTTAACTATTTAATCCATTATCAATACTGTACTATTGATTCATTCACAGAGCAACAATGGTTCATTTTTCTCTACTGTGTGCACACGTTGCATTTACAATCCCTAATTTGGTCCCATAAAGTTTGCTCAAATATACAAACCTATGACTTACTTCTCTCTGTGGTTTTATAACAAGCAAAAATGAGATATTTATGAGCGTCTTTGCACCAGAGCCTCTAGCAGCCCTGTTCCTGTAACAGTGCAACGACCCACGAGAGACACATGGGAAAGAAGACAAGGTCACAGCGGACGTGTATCTGCAGCCAGAAAAAAAATATATATATCTGCATCCCATATCAGTTCTGTGGCTGCTGGTGTCCCAAATCAAGTTCAGCCAAGAAGTATATATTTTGTATATTTTGCAGCTAAAAGTTTGGCTCACTCCTAATATTTTGCAGAAAGACAAATCAACATAGATACTTGCCTTTTACATATAACTACAAATAAGATACTTTCGAGCAAATCGTGTTGAGTGCCCTTTTCAGATTACAGTTTTGAGGTCTATACAGTGCATAAGTTCTTATAAAAGAAACAGAAAGCAGCGAGACCTTATTTTCTAAGGTGTCTCACATCTGGAAACATGATTCTAATTTACACAGCAACGTGCTGTTTTGGGTGGGAGCTCACACTGCAGTGGTTACTTCTGGGAAATGGGTTGTGTTCTCGGCATGAAGCTTAAACCAAAACCTAAATATTTTGAACAGAGCCGTCTGTTCAAATATGCTAAAAGGAAAATATTCTGCTGCTTCAGGGCATCCTGTTGGCAAAAGGGACTTAGATATGCAACACAAACATTTTTTAAACCATCAAAGGAGATTTCATGCACCAGTTCTAAAATCTTGTGTTTTCACTTCTCCATTGTATCTCTAAGTCATCACCTTTTAAGGTGTCTAACAGCTTTGAATAAGCAAAAAGATGCTTTAATAATAGCTCATTAAACTTTAAATCTTCAACAGCGAACGGTACTTGCATTAGTGACTCTTAACTGCACTTTTGTTTACATTATAGGTCAAGCAAAGACAATATAAAGCCATTACACTGTGTTTTCAGGGCAGCCACATACACTGTTCATACCAGAAACTGCTAAACACATCAAAAGACAAAAATACAGCGCCCCACTTCTCTCTGATACATTCACTAATTACGCTCAGTGCAATCGATGCATCCTGTCTTTTTGCACAAAAAACAAAAATGTCATGCAAAAACACGTTCATCTAATGTCTACCAAATTATAAAAGAAGATTAATATCATCATGATATAATTTTTTGCACATTTTTGTTGTATTTATAAAGATTTCTGAGCAACATGGAATTAAAAATGAATAAAAGTTGCTATTCAACCTTTTGTTTAGACAGATTTCCCGTTTATGGTCTGTGCCATTGCATTGTGGTAGAAAACAGATTATTGTTTTGTAGATTACGATAAAGAAATAAAGTAATCAGTATAAAAACATCAGTATATTATCTATCCCTCAAACAGATTGGAGATTGTGGGAAATCACCTTCTCAGGCAGACTAAGATATGACATATGACACACGCTGATTATATGTTTTTGACACAATAACAAACTCTATGACTACGATCATCACTGCTTATTTACAATTTTACTGTAAAAACTTTTCTTAATCACCTCTAAAACGGACTCTGATGTCTGCATATATGTGTTGATAAAAAAAATCATTTTCAGAGCTGCTTCTTGAATCCAGAAGCACTACTTAAAAATGCATTTCTACCAGTTGACCTCAGCATATTTGTCCACCTTACATTGGCATCCAGTACTCCTACTTTTCTCCCTCTATAATAAATCCGCTTGCAATACATGTTTTAAAGTGTCAAATCATTGAAAGGAACACTGGAGGCGGACTGAACATGTCAACCTCAGCAGAGGTGCTGTCACGGATTATCCATTAAGTGTGAGGAAAAATAGGTAGTTTGTGAAATGTACCATCTATCCTAGATTCCTGTGCGATAGCCAGTCTGACATTTATGAAGTGCTGTGGCAAACACAGTGATTGACTGAAACTTTTTTAAATATACAATGCATGTAAACGGCATTTTTGCATTAGAGACTACAAGTCACACGCCATGGTACGTATATAGCAGCGCAACAAAGGTAACATAAATGTAGCTTGGCATTTATAGACTGAACAGTGCCAAGCTCCTCGTGGCACAGATGGTACAAAGATAGAGAGAAGAAGGGAGGGAGGGAAGCAATGAGAGAGGTCTGTGACACCTCTTTTTCTCTGCCCACACTAAAGCTGCCTATTATCTAATCCTTAACACCATGGATAGGGGGATTGGGATGGTCAGAGCGGCAGAGAAAGCAAGACATACAGTAGATGCCAGAAAAAGAGAGCGAGCAATCGTCATCATTGCCAGAGTGTCGTTCGGCTGATGGTAACACAAGGCATCATTGTACTGAGGGAGTGAGAGAACTGCTCCCTCTCTCTGTTTCAGCCAAGCCTGATTCGGCTCGACCAGTGTGGCCAAGTCCGAGGCTGGAAACTACTAAAGTTTAACTTGCGCCAGACCACTGAAGTGACTCATGATTACAGTGGTAGGAAAAAAGTATAGAGGATCTCTAAGTTCTTGAATTGAAGGGTTGGTGCATGCAAAATATAATTTAGTGCTTTAGAAAGGAAGCACTATGTTCAAAAATAGACACAATATGAATGCAAACATCTTAGGTGCAGATGTGTTGTACTGTATGATGTAGTATGAGTGTCAAATGGCCCAGTGAACGCGGGGAAATGTACATCGTGGAGAACAGCAGCAACAGGTTGGTCTCCTGGTTCATTTCAAATACATTGAAATAGCTCGTCTACAGACTTGCTCTTGAAAAGTCAATGAAAACTGTGAGAATTTGGAAAAGAATATATATATATATATATATATATATATATATATATATATATATATATATATATATATATATATATATATATATATATATATATATATATATATATAATGCTTTAATTATAGAGATATATTTTAAATCGTAGTTGGAAAGCCCAAAATAATATTTGATGGTGGCACATTGTCTGGTATTACACAAGCCAGAAGTTCACATCTGGATTTAATTTGTAGTACTAAATCTGAGAACCTTGCTAACAACACTGATCCCCCCTGTCTCTTCTAAGCAGCAAACTGCAATGATGCAAAACTTATTATGCTACTTTTTTACTTTAAAAGAATGGTGGGTGGTTATAGCAAAGATCATACCCAAGAAATCGTCAGCTCAGTATTTTTCTTACTGTCCAACAAATATTTAATAACAAATACATCACACAGCAAGCACAGCAAGAAAACACATAGACTTAGGTCGATAAACTTAAACGCATGCATTTAAAGCCTCAGGCAGGAATAACAGTAATAAAGTTTACTGTTTAATAATGCTGGCACCACAACAAAAAGTATTGAGGTCATTGAATGCCAGAGGTCAGTATCCAGTATATCTGTTGCAAAGACAACAGAAGAACTGCAGAGGGGAGGGGGCTGGTTTTCTATGGGCGAACAGCAGGAAAAAAAATATCTGCAGTCTTCCCATGACATTCCAGCTGCAGCAACCAGTTTTCCCACAAGGCATGAGAAAGGGGACATCAGGCCAACACACAAACAGACATGCACACACGCACACCTGTGAAGTCTTATGCAACAGGTAAAACATTATTTGTCACAGCATTACACTGGTACAAAGTAACCAACAAAAAGATCAGGAGATTCATCTTCACACCTCACTATAGCAGCCACTCTTTACATTTTACACTTTACTTGTGACTAAATCTTAGTACAGCATATATCATTTTGTGACAAGGAACAGAAACAGTGATGCACATTAACCACGTATTTGCTCTGCTGCAGCTCAAAAAGAACTAATCCAACTTGTTCAGCAGTACTCCAGTATAATCCACTGTACATTTCTTGTCCATGATTCCAGTGATAACCCAAAGCCAAAGAGTGTCACAGACACATATCTCCCAAAGCCCCTGGACGCAAATAGAACAGAGCAGACACAAAAACAAACAGAGAGTCAGAGGGACACATTACCAACCTGCTCTTTCTGTGGACGTGCAGTCCACATGTTGCTTAGTCTGATCCACCTGGCTTTACTCAATGTTGGGCAAAACTAAAGCAACTAAGACGCCTAAGCAGACAAAGAATTGCACAGCAGCAGCAGCGGCGACAGCAGACAGCTCCTTCTAGTCTGCACTTCTGTAAGTGTGGCTGGGAAAAAAAACTAACAGTGAACTCTCTCCAACTCCTCAGGAAGGGAGGGGTCACACAAACTCTAGGCCAATCACAAAAAGAGACTCTTCCCATAGCCTTTTCTCATTGGATAAAAAATAGTGCTGGACTTGTGCTGAAGTAGGAGGAGTACACTTGGGAAATTCTTTGACACTGACTCTGCCTATTATCTCATCACTTCTCACTTTTACTCATTCTCTGTTATTTGTTTATTTTTCTTGCTTTCCATTATTTATAGCTCATCTCTCTGTGTATCATTGCACATGTCACTTGGGTGTTATACTAAATATTTAAAAATAAGAAGAAAAAAAAAGAAAAATAGTTAGGCATTTGATTTGGCTGTGTCTTCACTTAAACTTGGTGTATAAATACAACTTATACTCCGTATGTTTTGCCTTCAAACTAAAAGGAAAGCGATCTCTTCTTCCATCTAGTGGAATAATTGATGTACTGCACCTCTGTGCAGGCCGAGTAAAGCCAGTAGTTCTCGAGAGTGTATATTATGGGTTTGATAGGGACTTTAACCTGAAATCGACCACACCCTGGAAACACTTTCTCAGTTAACATTGCAGATAAAAATGTAACCACAAACCTTTACCACATTTACCACGTGCACTTGACACATGAAGGATGCAGAGGTGGGACCAAGTCATTGTTTTGCAAGTCTCAAGTAAGTCTCAAGTCTTTATCCTCAAGTCTCAAGTCAAGTCTCAAGTAATGTCAGGCAAGTCAGAGTCGAGTCTCAAGTCACTGGTGTAAAAGTCCGAGTCAAGTCACAAGTCTGAAACTTTGAATTTCAAGTCCTTTCGAGTCTTTAAAAAAAAAACGAAAAAAAGCATGTTGCAGTTATGCTAAATGTAAATATTAGACCATGTAATTTTTTAATCTGTGTTTTTCTCAACACATGACAAAATAGTGAACTTAGAAAATATACACAAATTGTGAAATTGCACCTCTTTAAAATGCAGCTCAATTAAACCTAGCTCCAAGAATAATTTTCACCGACAGTTCTGAGATAAGCTGCATGTTATTCTTGGATGCGGTTGTAAGACCGGCTTTGAAATCGCATGACAAAAATATCATACATAAATAAATGATATATTTTTTTAAAATATCATTTTAAAAAAAACTGTATCACCAACGTAGCCTGGACAACATTTGCTAGTTAGATGAAGTCAGCTATCTCATCGTAGCATATTTATATGCATATTTATAATCATACGGTTCTTGGAGTGAGTGCATACACTCATGAAGTTTAGTAACTTCAGGTCACTGCAACAAGCCCAGGTACAGTTTACCGACGGATGGGTGCAGGACCTTGAAATGCACCGTGTAGAACGAAAGACCATCGTACGTATCATAAGTTTACCAGTCTCACAAATTGTCGTCATAAATACACATTCCTTAACCGTTTATTAATAGGACCTTTGAGCTCAACGGTAATTAATTAGTAGTGGAAATAATTTCTGGTACCCATCACAGAAATGTAGCAGTGACAATAATACTGTATGCTGTAATCGTACTGGGCAATTAGTGATACAAAAAACCTGTTTTATCCTGTGAATAAAAGTATATGTTTTTGTCAATGTACCATAATAACAGAAGCGAAACGCAATATTGTGTCAGGACAATTCACTATTTATGCACAATAAACACAGGAGCATAGCACGACAATTTCTGTTCAGCGCCAGACTTGCTTGTAACCTATATCACCAATTATGTTAACTACAACAGCAGACTGACCTTTGTGTAAATGCTTGGAGCAGACTAACCTGTGAGCTGGAGTGTTCTGGGACGTTATATTTGATCTTTGAATGGCTGCAATCCAGGCCACCCGTAGCGTCTTTGTTACTTTGGAAACATGGCTCAAACAATTTCTCTTCAACGACATAATCCAATAACAACCGATCTCTTTACCCGTCGGCTTCCCGTGGCTGTCATGCGACCGGCTATTGCAGTTAATAATACAACAGCTTCTTGACATTTTTGTGTTTCTTTTTATTGCTGTGTGACTGATTTTAATTGAAAGCCTGCGTGCGCTAGTACCTCTTGCCACGAGTTCCCAGAATCCTTTGCGGTTCTACCCGTGAATGACGTCACATTTTCAATCTCTATATAATATGCATGTTAAATTTTATATTTGGGGTAAAATATCAAGTCTTTTCAAGTAAACCGGTTCAAGTCCAATTCAAGTCCCAAGTCATTGGTGTAAAAGTCCAAGTCAAGTCACAAGTCTTAGAACATTTTTTCAAGTCAAGTCTAAAGTCATAAAATTAATGACTCGAGTCTGACTCGAGTCCAAGTCATGTGACTCGAGTCCACACCTCTGGAAGGATGCTAAATGTGCTTCATTTTCAAATAAAAATAGATGAGAACTGTCTTTTTCTAAATAAATAACACACATTTTCAACTCTACTAAAAAGAAACGCATCTGAGAAATTAAATCGATCCCGACACTAAAATAAAAACATGACATAACAGGTAATACAACCAGTTTTGCTGTTAACTCGTGTTGTCTTAGAAACAATCCAATTTTGTCCATGTAAATAGTGAGTCAGTCTGTTATTTGGCATTACTTCAGTTGTTATGGGCACACCAAACCACGACGTTTGACTGTGCAGTACAAATGTCTAAAGTTGTGCTTTAGACCATTGTACAAATACGCACTTGCATGTGTAAACACACGCATCCAATGGTCTGTACACACATCTATATCAAATGATGACAGATACATACCGGAAACCTTCAAAGCACGGCTGTCCCGAAAGCTAACGACAGCAAGATCAGTCTTTCTCAAGTCATTTCTAACTAACCGGCTTCGTCTCCTCGCTTAAACACACACACATCATAATTCAGTGGTCATAAACGGTGTCAGCTGGTAAGCACTGAGCAAAGGGCAGAGAGATAACACCAATTGAAACATGAGAATCTCATCCGTGCAGGAAAAACAGAACTATGCTGCCAGTCAAAGGTGTGATTTTTGCTATTTTATTTTTGTTTTTGCTTAAGACAAAAGGAAAATAATCTGATATATCTTAATTATATGTCATTAAAAAGGGTGATAAGCCTCTCACTCTTATCGAGGCAATCCTAACCTACCCTAGAGTAATTATGTAATTAGTTTAGACCAACCAGTTCAGTGGGGCCGGGGCCGGAAAAACTGCATTGTGGTGATTGGTCTGCCTTCCATCCACCTTTTTGGGCGTTTGCACACATACATTCACTCACTGCATTTCTTATACTGCTGACTTACACTCTCCATTGTTAGTTAGTAGAGCAGAGATGCCAGAACGTGCCCAGAAATTATGGTGAAGGCTAAGTTATGTTGTTGGGCTTTTTGTGACAAGCCCCACAAGTTTGGAGGTCATTTTGGTTCCAATAGGCAACTTATACAAATGTGATTTGGCAACTTGAAGTCCATTCATAGTGTATATTGATCTACAACCCAAAATTCTAAGTTACTTCTGTAAATAAAGACAGAATGCAATGGTTTGCAAATTACTTGTTTCCTATATTTAACTGAATATAGTAAACTGAGAAATATTATTTATCTATCCATCTATTTTCTTAACCATTTAAGAAGTAGCAATTAAGTATAAGCTTTAAATTGTTTTTGCAAAGTAGGTTTGTAGGTGAGATTGTTGTAAAGTAACACATGTTTATTCAAATTCATGTATTCTTAGATTCTGAACATTTCAGTGAAGAAATAGATGTTATTTCGTTGTGGGAAATGGTATAATGTACATTGTTGTCCAAACTAGAGAATGTTTATACAGCACTGAACATATCAGGGGGTAAATTTTTAATGGCAATCTGAAAATGCACAAGATCGTTATCAATTATTCTGTTAGTGTTACCTGCGTTTTTGTTTTGTTTATTGTATTTTAATATAAGGCAGAATGGCCAGTTATCGTGCCAGTTCTTAGGGCAACATATAATATATTGTGAAAGTTAAATAGGTAATGGGCAACCAGAAAAGAAAGTGTCTTTTTCTGCTTTGTGCAAAGGGGTCATTCATTATAATCCATATTTCTAGGGCGCATGACAATTTGGCTACGTTCACACTGCAGGTGTTAATGCTCAATTCCGATTTTTTGATCAAATCCGATTTTTGTGTCTGCTTGTTCACACTACAAATAAAATGCGACAGCAAACGCGCTCTAGTGTGAACGCTCAAAGCGGCCCGCATGCGCAAAAGAAGACGTCACACACAACACGCTCTGTACACCCAGAGCAAACCATATTGTTTGACTGATGGGCCTTAATATAAAGACTTCGGACTTTAGAATTAAACTAATCAGATTATACAGTACATAAAATATACGTGAAAGTAAAATGTTCACGTTTCCCCAACGTTGTCTTCCCAACAGTTTCACTAACATCTACACTTATTGGCCAGGAAGCGTTCGCGATGTCTTCTCCAGAACTGATAATTGGCGTCTGTCTTGTGTCAGTGACGTAAAAGACGGATTTAATGCGACATGACCGTTCAAACAGCAGTCGCTTTCTAAAACATCGGATATGTATCGGAATCAGTACCACATACGAAAGTGACCCAGATCGGATTTGAAAATATCGAATTTGTGCCGTTCACACTGTCATACCATGATCGGATATGGGTCGCATAGGGTCCAAAAAATCGGATTTGATGCGCTTTCGCCTGCAGTGTGAACGTAGCCTTTGAGACCTCAGCAGCAGCTGCTTCCAGGCCCTTGGTTGATGAGCTAAGAGGTGGAAAACGGGCGGAGAAAGCCTATGTGAAGACTTGAAAATTGGATCACACGACAACTCTGGATCATGGGTGGGAAATGGAATTTATTATGTTAGTTTCAGTTAGGTTTTGGCGCGTTCTAACCCTTTTTGTGTCTTTGTGGGCTGATCAGCCACTTTTTAAGTTTCCCTTTTGTCTCATTTAGGTAGGTTAGTGTTTGTTGCCAGCTTTTGAGTAGAGTTCTGTTACTTTGACCTCTTTTATGGGCTCAATATTTATTGTATTTTTATTTATTTTATTTTATTTTTTGTATAATTTAACCAAGTTTGTTTTATGGACTTTAACCCTTGCCTGACTTTCCTTGTCTTCTTGGTCCATCACATCATAAAACAGAGAGAGAGTCGACTTATTCTCCAAATGCTAATGAGGAATACTCTTTCTCATTGGCTGGTGGTAAACACAAAAGGCATAATTGCTTAAAATGCTGAAACCGCTACCAATCACTGCAACAGTACCGGTAGGTGGTGTTGCAGCATCACACTCAGAGCAGACCCCCACAACACAACCACTTCACTTGGGTAAGATGTTTTGCGCACCGGGAATCATGATCCACACACTGGATATGCACCATAACTACAGGAGCAGAACAGAAGTCTGGTGTTAAGGTGGATTTTTTTCATCGGTCTTGACTGATATTTCTTCTTTAACCATTTGGACTCTTAGATTTTTTATTCCATTGACAATGCATCGTTCTTTCGTGGTGTTTGTGAGTTTTATTAAACTGTCTCCCTTCCGTCAGACAGTGATTGTTTTCACGCTAGTTGTTATTTGCCCGTTTGTGTTTGGCTGAGTTTGAGCGCCACTGTCATTTGCAGGACAGATGTTTTTTTGCTGCTGCCGCATCATTATGACCCTGAGTCTGACTCACCATCACATGCTGCCAGATGCAACTCGTCAACCGATCCAATATTTTGCTTTTTATTTTGTGAAAACGCGGGGACTTGCTGCCGCTGATGGGGACTCTTTGGGGCTTCTTAGCGCATGAAGGACCTCAGGCTTCTGGTGGGTTTCACAAATATTTTTTTTAAAGATGGAGAAGATAAGATGCGCTTAAATGTTAGATTTTTAAATACTAGATCTGTTTTTATTTTCTGTCATATTCGTTTTTATTGGAGTATACATCCCCAAAAATTTCGGCTGGCGATTTATAGCTTGCGAATATCCGGATGTAATGCATTTTGTAACCATCACTCCTACTCTTCAGGTACTTTTGGAACACTTTAGTGTGCGTTATGAAGATGGGGTGGATAATTCGGATCGATCTGAGATGGCCTCATATTTCTGTTATAGTCTGTTCAACACCGTCTATGTCGTGTTTGATCTTCAAAGTAAAGAAGTGTTAGGCTACACAGGATTGCTTGCACCACTAAGGATATTACTTGTGTTCACGCCTGATCTCCTCCGTTACACGTTTTTCTTAACTCCGGAAATCAAACAATGAATAACGCAGGTGAGTGCGGCATCGAGGGGCATGAGGAGTCCCAGATCCAGGGTGACATCAGCAGTCAGGGTCAGGTGCGGCCGGGAGAATAACCCAGAGGCAACAATGCCCTCCTGGCCCAGCCAACTGGAGTGCCTCCACCATAACTGCACCTGGGAGGAGACCAACAATACCATAAGCAAAGCTGACCCTTCCCCGCCCCCTCTCAATTATTATTCAATTCCTCTCCTAACGGCCATCACCGTCGCCTGCACACTGCTGTTTCTGATAGGGGTGGCCGGGAATGTTATGACCATTTTGGTGGTCAGCAAGTACCGGGACATGCGCACGACCACCAATCTGTACCTGTGCAGCATGGCGGTATCCGATCTACTCATTTTCCTTTGCATGCCACTTGACCTCTACCGCATGTGGAGATACAGGCCCTGGCGCTTTGGAGACGCGCTCTGCAAACTCTTTCAGTTTGTGTCAGAATCAAGCACTTACTCCACCATCCTCAGCATCACCGCCCTGTCAGTAGAGCGCTACCTGGCGATCTGTTTCCCATTGCGCGCCAAGGCTCTGGTAACCAAAAGGCGCGTAAGAGCCTTGATTTGTCTGTTATGGACAGTGTCCCTTTTGAGCGCAGGCCCTGTGTTTGTCATGGTGGGAGTAGAGCAGGACACCATGGGGCCACTAAACTTCAGTTCGTGGATGAATGAGTCTAACTTATTCCTGGAGGCTGAGGACACCCGAGAGTGTAAGATGACGCACTATGCTGTGCAATCCGGTCTGATGGGGGCCATGGTGTGGCTGAGCTCCGTTTTCTTCTTCATGCCCGTGTTCTGTCTGACAGTGCTCTACGGCCTGATAGGCCGTCGGCTGTGGCAAAGGCACCGGGAGACGAACATGAGCAACCGCGTGTCTCACAGGGATAAGAGCAACAGGCAGACCATAAAGATGCTGGGTAAGTTTCCAGAACGCGCAAATTATGCA
Source organism: Aulonocara stuartgranti (assembly GCF_965226115.1). Lineage (NCBI taxonomy): Eukaryota > Metazoa > Chordata > Actinopteri > Cichliformes > Cichlidae > Aulonocara > Aulonocara stuartgranti. Next base: position 11,079,712 of record NC_138955.1, read on the forward strand.
AAAATTCTAAAGTTCTTACATGATTCGAGTTTGAGTTGTCGACACATGAAAGACACCTTAGGGCTTTAAACTGTGTTCATATTAAAGTGATATCAGTTCAAATGTCCAAATAAAGATATATATGTTTAGGTAGAAAATGTTAATCAGCATCTCCTTTGACTAACCCCTGCTCCTTTTTATGTTTTTTTTTTTCCAAAAGTGGTTGTTGTGCTGGCCTTTGTCCTGTGTTGGTTGCCTTTCCATGTGGGTCGCTACTTGCAGTTCCGCTCTCTGGATGCTCCTTCCCCGTTGCTGTCGTTGTTATCCGAGTACTGTAGCTTGGTGTCAGTGGTTCTCTTTTACTTGAGTGCTGCCATCAATCCCATCCTCTATAACACCATGTCGTGGAAATACCGGGGTGCAGCGGCGCGCCTCTTCGGCCTGACTGACAGCCTGCCGCCACGGGGTCGCACAGCGAGCACTGTGAAGGGAGATGGCTCAAACGGCTGGACAGAGTCTACAATCAGCTTTTGAATGCATGGCCTAAATGGCTGGCGTAATGAATAAAGCTATTAGTCGTGGATCTACATTACTCACGTAAAGGCCCTAATTTCTGTCAGGGCGATGCAAAATTGTGGTGAGCACTTGCCTTTATTTGACTGGAATCAAAAAGGATGATTAAAAAAGCACTAGCCATAAACGCTCCATATGCATAAAACGCTTTCTTTTAAATACAATTTGCTCAGTTACTTGTCTTGTTCGGTTATTTCAGCAAGTGCCACACACTATTCATAGAAAACAATTGAAAAGCAAAACTGGTGAAGTGCAAAAGTCACTGGCCTGAAATGCTTACAGGATATCAATCAAAAACAGACACGCACGCCTGTGTGCTCACGTATAAATGTCACGCACATCTACAAATGCCTTATACTGCATTTATATTCTGGATGACAAAGAAAGCACTGTAGAATTTGCGGCACAGCTCTGTACTCATTAAGACAGAGGCAGAGGTGCAGTGTGTATGTGCATGTGTGTGGAAGAGATTTTTGCATGTGCTATGCAGGCCAAGTGTCATGCTTTTGGGTATGCTTTTAGTCACGTTACATGAAGATGTCGTGGGTTACTGTTATAAGTTGTCAAAATTCCCAGTGGGCACTTTTATATTCAAATCAATGCTGTGTTTGGGATCAATGGGGTGAGTCAACAGTCCCTGTGAGTATTCTTGTGAATCTTTGTGGTGCACAGCCTTTGCTTTTTTTTGTGATTGTGAGACAATTTATATTTCCAAAATATGTATCAGTCTCTGATCTTGTTGAATGTATTTCACTGTTAAATGATCAGCACTGTTTAATCTGTAGGACCATCAGAAATGTGTATTAGGGGGTGTGGGGGGGTCCTATAAGGTAGCAACGCAAAAGGTTTTTACAGGTCTTATGACTCTGCAAGTTTAGGTCTGGTGCATACACAAAGAAAGCTGCCTGTTAATGTATAAATAAACATGTTAGCAGTCACTTTCTGGGCCATGTGAACTGTGCACCATTTTCCAGCAGTGTTATCCACATGTTTTCAGTCACCAGCTATAGTTACATATGTTGCACTGATTAAGCATACAATGCTATCTTTTGCTGTGGCTGTAAACACAAAACGTTATTATAAATTTGTCTAATTTACCAATAGCAATCATGCTTTTTGCAGCCATATTTATGGCAACAAAAACATTCATTTTCACTAGTCCTGCTTCTATACAAGTAGCTTCCACTGTAAGCTAGCCCAAGGCTTCACACTTATCTTTAGGAGACATGGTTTTCCACTGACAAACGAGAGAAGTGAGTTCTCACACGATGTAAACTGTATAATATGTGTCTTCTTTTTCTCATTTAACAATTTACTAAAGCCTGGAAGATGAAAAGTCTTCATGGGTGATTAAACAGCAGATCATGGCATGTAAAGTGATTTTAAATGTTTTCCAGTCTGATGAAGTGCTACAACAATGTATAAGAAAGTTTTAAAATAGATTTTCCTTTGAGCTTGTGTAAGATAACACAACAGGTGGAAATGTAAAAGTGGTACATTTTGTAAAGTGATTTGTAAAGAGCCTTGTCGAAAAGATCTTTGCTATAATTTGTATATAGATGCTTTGTAATGCAGTACACTCAGGTGGTTTACGCAGTCCAAATCACCACAGCAGCTTCCTTGATTTAAAACATGGCCTCATGACTTTGAAGAATGTATCTGTTAAATGAATGTTTATGACCATATACTGATAACATGACATGCTTTTATCAATCCATACTTATTAACAGTCAAAATTTATTGCTTTTTTTTTTTTTATTAATCTATGTGACTATCTTCACTTAGTTAATGTGTATGTCTATGATAATGTCTTGTAAAAGAAACAAAAAGTTTCCTCCTCTTTTGTACACAGTATTCATATTCTTTGTGTAACCGACTCGACAGTCAGAAAGTTGCCCTCAGCAGATATGAGATGCAAACTGCAATCAGGGTTATTAAACCAACAAACACCAGTAAACACCTTCTCAGTCACATTAAAAAATAACAAAAGATAACAATAGGGTATGCAGTCATTTCTCCATGTGGCCCAGCAGTACCCCACTATATAATGTTGGCCTCAAAGGGGTTTAACACTGGCCGAAGGGACACTGCAATGTGCCTCTCCCATCTCAGCTGACAGGATTTTCTTGGTGCCACCAGGCTCCATTCTATCACATTAGATAGCTTATAAGACAGCAGGTGCTGCCAATATGAAGCAGACCTCAAAAGAGCACTCATTCATCACTAAATTCCCCTCAGGTACTTGATCAAAACACTTACAGGGGAGTCAGCAAAAGCCTTTGAGTGCAAAAATGTTCAGCAGATTGAAAATTAGAATGACTATGAAAGGTAATGAAGGATTCACAGGGAATTAAAGCTCAAAGTTGAGTTGGTAACTCACAGGAGAAGTGGGTGGATGAAAGGTGGAGAGAAGAAGAGATCTGAAACACAAAAGTCCACATGAAATACCTCAGTGGAAATGGACAATAAAACACAAGGTGAAAGAGAAGAGGCTCAAACAGTGAATCAGAAATCACAAGAGCTTGTTTAAATGAAGGTTGTGAGTGTGGATAAATGAACATTACACAATTAGGATGAGAGTGGAATTAAATAAGTATTTTTAAAAATGCAGCACCTTTTTTTTTATTATTTTGATACCAGTTCAGACAAGCTAATGTTTGCTGGTATACCAACACACTGACTGTTTACAAGTACACTCACAGGGGTGGACCAAAAATGAAGTCATCTGCAAATGGGATAGTGCAGATGGTTCAGACCAGGACAAACGCAGCTATATTTTTTCATCAGTCTCCTGATGATGACGACAAAAAGAATCCTCCAAGAAGCTTTCGTTCAAATAAGATTAGGCATCTGTGTCCACACTAGTGGCACCTAAAGTTATTGTCAATCTCCTTCATCCTGGTTGGGACAAGCACCCTGTGTCTGTGCTAAATTTTACATTTAATTCGATAGTCAAGTGAAAACATTAAAGGCATCATTATAAACATCAGTCTGTACAAAAGAACCCCAGCCTGCAGTTTTTTGTTAATACAAAAACAATTGCTTAAAAATTTAAGTCTAAATAGTTCAGTATAGACTTTTGAACATGAAATGAATATGAAATGTTGATTTTCCCCATGAGGAATACGTACATAACCCTATCAGTGTATTAGCAGTCTGGACTGTTAATTATTAAGCTATCAATTTTGACCCAAACATTTGAAAGCCACAAAGTGACACTTTTTGTTTTGTTTCTCGGGAATCTTTGGAAAAAGGTTCCTGCATTAAAAATGTGAAAACTGGAACACCCGACAGTGAAATCCTACCACTTCCAGTCACTAGACTTATACCATATTAACCTATAGAACGGTATTGTTCAACAAAAGCTACTGCAGTGCACTTAAAAAAAGGATTTGTAGTTTGACTAGGAAAATAAATGTTTGATTTTCTTTCATAAATGTAATCTATGGTCTTTTTGTTAAGACAAAAAGACTAATGTTCCTCTGATGCCCTTGGATTGCCTGTGATTGAGGAATATTGACCTTGCAGTGCTGCAGTTTCTGTCCGGCATGCTTTCAGGGCCAGCAGGGCATAAAGTCTGTGATTTAGTCTTGTCACAGCTTTCTGGTTAAACAGTATTAAGGCCACCAGAGAGTAAATCTCAACATGACAAACCTTCACAGACACACATTTACACTCACCTCAAATCCTTGAACCCTAAGTGACAAATTAAAGGCAAAAACTATTATATTAATGATTTGCGGTGAAATTTCAAATGAATTACAGTGCTCGTAAGATGAGCTCTCCAGCTGAGTAATTCTAATTTAAACCCTAATATTATAAATATTGATTATCAGTCCTCTATGTTTACAACAGTACACAAAGATGATGCAGATGAAATGACAATAATGACCCTCTTATTAAATCTGAAAGATACAAATCAATACTGCCACAGAGAATGTCAGAAGTGTGTTTATACTTGTTTCTCCACCCTATATTGATGTATTCAGCTGGTTTGGGAAGTCCTATCCAAAAAAAGAACAAACCAACAAACTGCAGAGCATCATTGTGTTGAAGCGTAATGTTGACATTCAATAAACAGTGCAATTAAAGACAGAAAAAAATTAAAACATTTATTGGGCATAAATATATTATATATACGCTACCGATACAGTTACGTCTTACATACATAGGGTAGTATTTGCAAAAATCTATACATTAAAATTGATATGGCAGTTTCTTTTATATAATGCATATGAAATTGTCTAACATTTACAATACAAGAAGAAATGCATGAATTTCTTTTTTTCCTCAATTCGTAGACCATGACAACGTTGGAATGTTTATTTTTTAATTGTGAGGTAAAAATATGTTTCTGTTTTTGTCTTACTTAAAAAATAGTTAAATACCTGTGAGTCTCTGTATGTTTGTCAAATCGCCAATCTCTCAGTCAAAATCTCTACATGTACAAAACATTCAAAAAAAAAATGATCAGAAGGCACAGACGTGGGGTTGCTGGGCAAAACATTGTCTCTCACTCTTGACATACCCGCCAAATGTACAGGACCTGCAGGGTGGTGAGTAGGGAGGCTGGGGTTCTATAAAATCACCTGTATTTGAGGGGAAAAAACGCAAAAAAAACCCCCAACAATGCACATCAAGGGAGTACCCTGCCCACAAACACAGTGCCTTTTTGTTAACACTGTGCTAACCTTGGACTATTTAACACTAGCATAACTGGCCTGACAATGACCATACACCAAGCAAACCTCTGCTCTTCCACTGGGGAATTAAGGCTTAAAAGGGGGTAGTGTTGGGCAACATAACATCAGGAGTTTAAGGAAAGGACACCTCACAAGTCACCTGTCAATTACAATGCAACAGGCAGACACAAGATGAACACATCAGACAAAGGCACCATACTCCCTATAAACTTTCCTTTCTTTGTGGCTGTACTGTGCATTCTGCAGAGAGCGCCCCAGTAATGCCAATGTCACAGTGATGCCAATAACAGAATAATGCCAATAAAAGTAACAGACAGTGTTGGCAGTAGAGTTTGGAATAGAGCAAAGGATCACGTTTCCTATCGCTCATATTTACCTCATCAAGCCTAATGCTTGGCATAAAAAAGTGCTTCAACTCTGTTAGTCATAATGAATTTACCGTCTTCTTCTATAGCTCTATAGATATCTCTGTATATCATCTCTTAGCAATGTACGGACACAAAAAAGCTCACTACTGTTATACCAGCACAAGCCTGAAAAAGGATTTATCAATATTATTATTTTCATCATCTGCCGGAAACCATCGTATGATTGTTTTTGCTTTCTTTACCTTTCAGTGTGAAATCAGGTTGTGTAAAAATTAAAAAACGGGAAAAAAAACTCCACCGAAAGGGGCTACACATTTCATAATGGCACATTTTGCTTTACAAAACAAAACAATAAAAGATAATATGAAAAGAAGAAATATCACAGATCAAGTTAATGTTTTTTTTTCCTTTAGAAAGAATAATGATAATAGTCGTAATGCTGTGTCGCTGCAGAAGAACATCTCAGAACCCTTTAGACGATTCAAAACGCAACAACTAGTGGACATAAAAAGTTTGCACTTTGGCATTAAAACAGTAAAAATAGATATCAGAAGCTTCATTATAACACTAATCAGAACAAAAGCCAAAGGCAGCAACATTTATCCCAAAACAGATGACTTGAATTGACCATAAGACCTGGCTTGCTACATGTTTCTCTAAGCGTTTCAAGAACTGCTTGCCTGTGCACAGCCAAAACAGGAAATGTAAAAAATAAAATAAAATAAAATAAAAATACATAGGCAATTTGGTTAAATGTTTGAAACGGCAATGATAACTGCAATTCATGGACTGATGAGCTACAGGTTCCCAACAGCTGTAAGAAAAATACTTAAAGGGTTACTGAGATAAGGAATGCTGGCCTTAATCATACAATCTAACATACATCCATTAAAACAAAAGAAAAAAAAACATGCTACAAGAAAAAATTAGTATATAACTACACTTGTCTCTTAATCTTTTAACAATAAATAAATGAAGATTGCACTGTAATTGGCATGTAAAGTACTGTATGCAAATATATAGTATAAATAAAACCTAGAAAAGAACTCTACCTTTACTTTCCCACCAACTTTGGCAAAGGTTTTTTAAGCTAGTAAACCACTTTACTTACTGACACAAACAGGAGCAAGGCACAGCACAGACAGAGCACAAGATACAGCATCAAAAATGAGAGAACAAAGGGAAGGAAGAGAGAAAAAAAGAAGAAAAGAAGCTAAAATGATAAATTATCATGATGACAGCAATAGGGATGACAAGATTAGATCTCCCCTCTGTGAGGCCTTATCCCTGAGGTACATTACAGGCTGCCAATCAGAGCTAATCATTACCTCCGTCTCCCATCCAATCCCTTTTACTCCCTGCACCCCATCCGACAAACATGTCACACATTAATTACGCAGGTCAGGGTGACTTCTTTGGATTATCGGGGCATGTATTGGGTTGTACCTTGGCTTTGTTGCTTCGGGTTGGGGTTAAAAAGGGTTTTGGGGACTTGGGTGGGAGGTGAGGGGCTGTTATGTGTGTTAGAATGCCCTGTTCTGATGAGTTGTGTCCTGTCAAAGGCTTGTTTGGTTAGTGAACATTAGTTCAAGTCCTCAGAGAACATGTCCGTCTGAGGAGAGACCACAGACTTGCTACTGCTCTGATTACATATCAATAAAGCACCTTTTAATAGAGAGAGCGAGAGAGAAGAGAGGGAAAGTGAGAGTAGTGCATGGGCAGACAGATGGGATGGATCGAAAGCAAGAGAAAAGTGGCCAGAGCAAAAAGGGTAATTACAGATAATCACGGGTGGGAAATGAGAAAAGAGGAGAATAGACTTTAAATGCATCAATTGACAGGCTAGCCGGAAGGAGAAACAGCTTTAGCATTGCTCTGGCTGGCTAATTCTTAGTGGGGGCTAAAGCACAAGCTAACTCCTAATGGCTTTCCTAGTTAACACCCATACAGCTCTGAGAAGGCCGGTTAGCTGGCAGACTGTTAGCACCTCTGGGTCAGTGGAGCTACGTACATATCGCTAGTAAAGCTACAGATAAATAGGCTGGAGCAATGGTATTTGAGATGGTAGATTAAAGAAGAACTGACCAATGGCCCAAAATATGCTCAGCCCAGCCCTTTCCTTGTCTGCTGCAGCCGATCACAACCACAGCCCGGCTCCCCAAAGCCAGTTTAAGCCTCACAAACCAATACCTTCAAGGGCTCATATTCTGAACCAAGACAAGTGTTTAAGGGCTCCTTCAACTAAATGTGCAAGCTGCTGAGCTGACCTCAGAGCTGCCGTCTATGAGCACCTAGAGTCCACTATTCCCCCTTTTACACTGTACTTCAGACCTTACATTGCCATCACTTATATTACATCAATTTATAGCATCATAGTATTTGCTATAATATACATATCTATATATAGAGTTCATATATTAGATTACTGGTTTTCCATTCTTTTGTAGATATAATAAAATCAAAGGATAGCAGCATCTTAAACCATACATGGATTGCATCACTTTGGTAGCGGAAAGAGTGAATGAGTGAATGTAAAAAGCTAAGCAGATATGTGATTTACTTCTTAGGATGAAATGTCTTTCTCATTGTCATTGCATTAGTGTAATTGGATATGTGTGCAAGGTTATGCATGTAAGTCTGCACCTTTGTCTGTGCACTGGGTATTTGTCAGTCTGCATGTGAGAACGGGTGCAGATTGCGTGAAATGTCTGACAGCCTGTAGAGTTGTAACAAACTGGGTAAGTAAGAACAACTAAAGCTTTGAAGGCCTACACTGGAATATGGCTGAATGAATAAAGACTACAGCAAAAAAAATGCAAATTAAACACTGAAAAATAAACCAAAAAAGTAAGGCAATGACCATCAAGAAATATATGTTCTCTAAGTGAATATGTTTTAAAAAGATACAAAATAAAAACATGCAAGTCAGTCTGGAGAGCAACTGTTTTGCTCACAGCTATTTTAAGGCTTGATTATCAGCTTTCTTTCCCAAACGAGGTACAACTCAGACAAGGCTTCCCTCGACAGAAATCCTTAACAAATGAGACGGACAATGGTATGAAGACAACAGAGACGGAGAGGGAAAAAGTCCAAAGTGAGTGAAGGCAAAAGACAACAGGAACAAGGTGGGAAAAGCCTGAATCAAAAAATAACCAAAAAAAATCATAGATAGCGTTGAATGTACATCTCAAGTGTTTGTTTTGATTTCATTCGGTTCTTTCATAGATGTTTTTTAAAGTTTTTTTTTCTGCGATTTTGCTTTCTCTTTCTATCCTATAATTAAAAATTCCCTCACTTCATGAAGAAGTACTGTAGCAAGCAGGCCATGAGGATGGAGAAGCCTGCAAACACACACACAATCAGCGCCGCAAAGCGCTCGTCGCTCGAGATCAGGCCCGCTCCTTTGCCTGCTTCCACGGCACACTGCTCTCCTGATGATGCTGCCTCCTGGCGACGCAGCGTGAACAAAGAGGAAGGGCTCAGTGGTCCACACAGCTCCTGGCACGTATCCTGGCAACGGCGGCAGGCACCCACACGGAAACGGTAGTCTGTGTTGCTCTGGAGACCGGAGATTTGAAACACACCCTCCTCTCCCTTGAAAACCTTTGAAGGCAGGAAAGAGGTGAAAAAAGTTTTACAGCTGACTTGGATAAGAAAGACATTTTAAGAAAGAAATAAGATAAGCGCAAAGGACGCAGATTTTCATCCAACTAAAAAGCATAACATGCTCCTGAGTGAAATCATTTTAGCTAGAAAACAGACATGCATGCTCACGTAAACTCATATTTTATTCAAAGAACACAGAAAAACAAAACAAATTAGATGTTTAAACTGTGAAAATTTTAAGAAATTTGGAATTTAATGGTAGCAACATTTAATCCTCTTTTACCAACTTAGTAGATTTGTTGCTCAATTTTTGGGAGAGGAATGTTCTTCCTATCATTCTTATTTGATAGGTTTCTAGGTGTGCAACAGTCCTCATTAAGGTCTTCTTTGGTGTATTTTGTTTCTCATGATGTGCCAGACGTTTTCAGCTGGTGAAAGGTCTGGTGAAGAGGCAGGCCAGTTCAGCACCCGGACTCTTCTACAAGAAGCTGTCCAGGAGACATCTTTTTAATGACCACCCTTAAAAAGATGTCTCCTGGATGGGAGCATATGTTGCTCTAAAACCTATATATACACCTTTCAGCATTAATGTTGTCTTTCCAGATGAGCAAAGTGCCAGTTTCCCTAGGCATTATTGGGCTCCCATACCCTCAGGCATACAGGATTTTGAACTAAGCGCTGATAACAAGCCAAATGGTCCCTCGCTTCTGTAGTGTGGAGGACGTATCATAGTATCATTCAAGTTTCCTGAAAAGAATTTCAAATTTGTCCTCCCACAGAACAGTTTTCTACTTTCATGTTAACAACATTTTTACATTTTGCTTTTTCTTTGCACGATAGAGTTTTAATCTGCATTGGAACTGTGTTCACAATGATTTCTGGAAGAGTTCCTGAGTCCTTACAGTGTAATTGATGTTACTGCAGTGCTGCTTGAGAGCCGAAAGATCACAGGCGAGGATCACACCGAGATCCTCCAGATTCTCAGAATCATTTCAAGATATTATGTACTGTAGATGATTGGATACTAAAAGTTTTCACCATTTTATATTGAAGAACATTATTATGAAACTGTTCCACGATTTGATGATGCGTTTTTTTTGTTTTGTTTTTTTTGGGGGGGAGGGGGTGTGTTCGCAGACTGGTGAATTCTCCTTCTAGCTTTGCTTCTGAGAAACTCTGCCCCTCTAAGATGTCATGTTACTGACATTTTGCCAATAAACCTAACTAGTTGCAAAATGTTCCTCCGGCTGTTTCTTTTTAGCACCACTTAGTTTTTTCGGTCTTTTGTTATCTCCACCCAACTCTTTTGAGACCTGTTGCTGCCGTCAACTTCAAAATGAACTAATATTTTTTGATGAAATAGTAAAATGTCTCCGTTTAAAATTTCATGTCTCCTATGTTCTATTGTGATTAAAAAACATGTTTAAGACATTTAAATGACCGCCTTGTGTTTTTCTTTGCATTTTACAGGGTAGAGTTTCTTTGGAATTGAACTTGTAGAAAGGTAAGTGGTGTTTGTGTCAAAGGAGAATGTGTGTAGACAAAAAACACCATTTAATTTTTAGTGCTGCAGTAGAAGAAATGGTTTGATAAAGGTGCACTGAACTTTAGCTGTTAGACTCTCAAACTGACGAGAGGTAAATATAACTGAGTGCATTTACTGGTCTTCTCATAAAGAAATAAAAAAACCCAACAAAAATAAGGAAAAACAACCCCCCCAAAAAAGAACACAAAATGTTAAAAGCAGCATCTGATAACATATGTCTGCACAGGTTTTATCTACTTATGAGAGTGCAGTTCTTCCCACCAACCATTCTGTAATTCAATAACAGAAGTTGAAATGGCCCTGAAGACAAATAACTTTTTGTCTACCTGCCTGCCCACCGCTGCAGCTGTGAGCAATCAAATCCTATATTTCCAGGTGCAGCAGACTCTTCCTGAGATACTTCTGTTTTGTAATTTTCATTAAAAGTATTTAATACCTCTCAGCAGGGGGGATGTATATGAGGGAAGTGTTCACACATGGGTATTTTACTCTTCTATCAAATGTCAAAAGAAAATTGAATTAATTAATTCCAGCAGCTTCCTAGTGTTTAGATGAACTGGACAGCTCTCATGTAAGACCCGTTTACATGTGTGTGTTACAAACCTGTTTGTATTCTGACTCACGTCCCACCAGCACCTGGAGCACATAGCTCACAGGGTCCCCCCTCATTGGTGGAATAGTTTCCCATGTTATCTCACACATGTTCCCCTCCAGCTGGTGCACTCTGGGAGCTGTTGGAATTAATAATAACAAATCATTATCTCATATACATGACTGCATATCGTTAAAAGACGCTTGCAAACAGATGAAGAGTATAATTAGAACACCATCTCTTGTGAAGTCAAGAAATGGTGTTTATCATTTTACAACATTTAAAATGTTGTAAATGGCCTGCATTTGTATAGCGCTTTTCTAGTCCCTAAGGACCCCAAAGCGCTTCACACTACATTCAGTCATTCACCCATTCACACACTGGCGATGGCAAGCTACATTGTAGCCACAGCTGCCCTGGGACGCACTGACAGAGGTTGTAAACAGTAAAGTGTAGATAAACTCACAGTTCAGTGATTTGCCAAACACTTAAAGCCTATATTTAACTGAAAACATTAAGAAGATAACTTATCCAGAGCTGAAACTTGATTCAGCATATAGAAAAAGTGGTATAAAACTGGGTATAAAAAGAGCATACCCAAGAAGGTTCATTCTTCCGTGAAACAGTGCAGCAAAACACTTATGATTGAAGAACAACATTTTTCAATATGGAACTGCAACGACTTTGGGGATATTATAATGTATAATAGAAAAAATACATCATATAAATGTAAGGCTTATCTTAGGGCCAATGTTCATTTAGGATGAACTAAAACAAAGCAGAAGAAACAACTGAAATCTATCAATCAAAAATAGGAAACTGAGAAACATATATATGAATATAAATAGTGAACATCAGCTACAACAAAGTGAGTCATGAAATTCATTTTGTTTTTCAGTTGTAACATTTGTTATGCACTGCAATCAAATCCTTGGGGATTAATGTCATTTTACACTGTAAATTACAATGTTAACAACAACGATGTCATTTTGACTGCAATAAACTGCTGCATTAAATACAAAACACATTTTACTAACTGCTTTGATAACCAAGTATCTATATGTTGATTCATCTCAACATCACCTGCTCTTTATAGTTTCAAATGAATGCCTGACCCTTTTAGATGGCGTACACTGCTATGAGCTTTACAGAAGCTATTCGGTCCCTCGAGTGGGTTTATGGATATATCAATGCTATGCGGCACAGCTACCATCATACTTTAAGATAAGATAGAACTTTATTAATCCCTCGGGTGGGTTCCTCTGGGAAATTCGACTTCCAAAAAAAGCACAGCAACGGCCGAAGTTACAGTTACAGAACTGTTATATATATATATATATACACACACACACACACACACACACATATATAAATACAGAGACAAATATAAATAAAATATACAAAGGGGATAAATAGAATAAATAGGAATAAAAAATAAAAATACAAGTGAATTGCACATTTCAAGTATTGAGTCTATTGCACTGTTGACTATTTACAAAAAGTATTGCACAAGGTATTGTACAGTGAGGTGCAGAGATATATCCAGAGAGGTTACCCCTTACTGCAATTATTGGAGCTGTAATAAGCCACCCCCTCTCTTACAGTAACAATCAGATGCTGGAGGCAATAATCAGGCAGGCGACAGTAAAATTCATCACTAAAAGCCAAAAACAGATGCATTTGTTGCATGCGTAAAGCTTGATTTAATCCACGTAGAAGTGGCAAACATTACTGTATGCATGGATACTCGTGCACTGGTGTGTTTGCGTTGCTCTGCCATCATATGTGAAATTGAGCTGACACTGGTGGACTGGTAGGACATCTTCACATGATCTGACCCCTGAAGATATTTAAAGTTAGATTTACCTAAATAGAGGACTGTGCGTTTTAATATGTCTGATAATTCCCCACTAATATCCCTACGGCACAACTGTACGATCTGAAAAGGCAGCTGGTGTATAGCTAGTGATGAAGACAGGACTTCTTTGTGTGAAATGTGTTTGTGCACAAAGACATTTTCTCCGCTTCGGTTTACCTTTCAGGGCAGGGGGTATAGACTTGGTGGTGCAGAACGTATGTGTGTCAGAAAAAGGACCCTCCCCAGCATCACTGATGGCCTGTATTCTGAAGCTGTAGCTGCTGGACTCGGTCAATCGCTGAACCTTGTAGGTGTGGCTGGGACCACGGTAGATTGTCACAAACCTAAACAGGGAACATAATGAAGAAGGAGAAATAAACAATAAGATGTAAATCTAAAAAAAAATTTTAAAAAGGAAGGACGGTTCAATGTGACAGAGGGAGCACTGACAGGCCTAGGCATGAAGGATCACTCCATCAGAGATAAAGGAGAAATGGTGAAGGGAAGTGAAGGTGATGGTGTTATGAATGGGTATAAGAAGGGAAGAGTTATGATAATAGAGAAAAACATGGTTAAACATCCATCCATCTATCCATCTAATTCAAGGTCGCTGGGGGCTGGAGCCGATCCCAGCTGTCAATACGGCTGAGGCAGGTTACAGCCTGATCATGTTGCCATCTTATTGCAGAGCACGGTCAAACAAGAACAGTAAAAAGTAAGGCACAAACACTTAGATACCCACTAATCACTAACTTAGTTATAAGGACTGATAGACCATGTTTGTGACTTGATATAGTTTAACTCAGCACAGCAGGCGTCACAAGAAAAATGATGAGCAGCTCAGCGGTGAATGTGAATATTTTAACACAATTATATGTTAACCTGAGGTAAGATTAACTTCAGAAATAAAATGTGGGGACCTTGAAAAGCAAGAGGAGCAGCAGAAGAAAAGAAAGCACCTTAAAAAAAAAGATAGAGATGATTGATGAACACGCAGGACAAACAGTGGCAGGCTATAGTCACAAATCTGATGAAAATGAGCACCAAAAGCATTCCTGGCTGGCTCGATGGACAGATTCATGGAGTGGGAGAGATAAAAGCAGGAAAAGTCTGGGAGATAAGTGAATGTGAGCCGAAGAGGGGTTATTTATCTCAGCAATCAGCTTTGCAGCAAAATAAGTTAAATGTCTAGGTGGCAAAGGAAGCCATGAAGCAGAGGAATGAGAAAAGAAAGACAAAGGGAAATGGTTAATGAACAAGAGAAGAGGCAGTAATAGAAGAGTAAAGTCGCAGGAGGATGCAAGGGAGAGAGAAGTTAAAGCAGAAGGATAGGTGATTGAGAATTAAAGGAGATGATGATAATGTTGAAGAGAGAAAAGAGAGTGCGAGACAAAGAGGAGAGGAGAGAGGTCACGGTTTAGTGGAAAGCTATAACTCCAGATGAGCTCTTTATGTAGCTGCACTACAGAAGTGATGTGTTTCTCTGGCTGATATATGATGTTATTAAACCTTGGCCTTACTGGTGGGCCATACAGTTAACACGTGCAGCGATCAACTGCATGGCTTAAAAAAAACAAACAACTAATGCATTAACTTTTCCATCATCAGGAGCTATGACCTCTTCGCAGTCGACCAGACATAAATGGTAAGACATCAAAATAATTAACATTTAGCACAGCACAAACAAACAATAAATACCCTTGCACAAAAAAATCACTAGGACATAGTTAATGAGATGAATTGCCCTGGTGCTGACCAATTAACTACAACATGGCAGAGCAGAGGGCAGGATGAGAGAGGTCAGAATGTAATGAAACAATCTGTTATTGTTCTACTGCAGACGTCATCGTGTAAGAAGAATAAAGCCCTTGAACTACACTGCCCCGTGTTGTCATGACATTCTTGCAACTCTCAGATTTGACACAAGGCATGTCAGTGGGTAACATGGATGAGAAGAGGGAGAAATGAATGGAGCACAGGAAACAAGTGAAAATAAAAAGCCCTGACTCAGGGAGGACAGCGCATGAGCAACAAGTCTGCAAACAGGGAGATAAGAAAAAGAAAAATTAGTCTGAGCAAGCAAGGGAAAGGAGGATGGGAAGGTACAAGGATGAGAAATAAATAATGGCAACAATAATGGGAACCGGAGAACACTTTCTTTATCATCATAAAATAGAGGAATGCTTGGGTTTACTGAAAAATAAAGGAAGGGTAAAAAATGCCAATGCAGGGGAAATAATTCCTGAAAGGAAGCACACATTCATTGTCAGAATCTCCACATTCGCAGTCACCTGTCTAACAATAAACCCCGATTAATAAACATGAATTAAATCAGAGGACAGCAAGAGACAGAGGAGGGGAGGAGTCAAGGTCAAAAACACAAGTGTAATATCAGAAATGATATTTGCACAGATTATTGCTGGCTATTCAATATGTTTGTTTACAAAGCTAAATACTTCAAGATTTCATTAGTTCCCTGCTTTCAATGTGCCCTTCCAATCTCGCTTATTATGTCAGCAGTGAAGCTTCTGGTTGCCATGGCTAACTCATACTAAAAAATAAAAACCCTTCTAATTCATTTTAACAGAGCGTGATGAGAAAGAAAAGGGGAAAGCAGAGCAGCGTAGGAGGAGTGCCCTGTAAATCTTCTACGTCCATTCTTAATTTTATATGCCTTTGCACACAAATACACAGTGTACAAGAAACTGTGATGCACCACTAACCACTTATACCACCTTTTTTTAAAAACACATTTAAAATATAGATGCCAGTGATCGCAAGGTACCCTCCCCACACACTGCTCCCCGAGAGCTGCACTGGTGGCTGCCCACTGCCTCACTGGGTGAATGGGTTAAATGCAGAAAAGTATTTTCCCTATGGGGACTAACACATACACATTCTTTCATTTAAATGAGCCACTCCTCATCCCTAAGTCTACAGCATAAACACTTGGGGAAAAAAAAGACAAATTAACCTTGAGTTTAGTTGCCAACTATGTTTAATACTCCAACTCCTATAACTTCATCGGGTGCATACAGACACATGCATAATATACCTAACTGCATCCAAGCGTGATTACAAAGAAAGAAAAATGTACATAAATATGCACAAACATTACTGTGGCAGTTAGAAAAGGGTAAACAAAACTGTGAAAGCTGTTTGCATTTGGTATGGCAGAGAGCGATCGCATACCTCTATGTTTGTTTATGTGTATGTGTGTCACAGAAGCTAACAGACCACAGCCTGCCAGTTAGGGACCCATCTGTCAGTTATGGTACCCATTCCAAGGGTGTCAAGGTGCCAGCTTGATACAGCCAACCCTTAATTCAAACACTGATAAGGGCCAACCAGAAGGATAAAGGAGGGAGCTAAACAAACTGACAGTTGGGCAGACGGGCTGGTGCGATGCATTACAGATACTCTTAGCTCTAGCTACTTGCAAAAATTCCCTCCTCCTGAACTTTTTTTGCCCCCAGATGTGTATTTGACTCCCTGTCCATGATTATTTTCCATCCTCTCCTCCTCAGTCTGCTAACACTATCTTTCCATTTCTCTTTTTATCGCTGCTGTCTGACCAGTCAATTCAATGAAGGCTTGATTGTTGGGGGCTGCATCCCTGCTGTGTCCAGCTCCACTCAACATGACTACTCCCAGGTACATCTAGTTACTGCACACAGAGGAAAAGGCACAGATCCCCACAAGTACCTTTAATGTTAAATGCACACACTCCCTCGGCTCCCCTCAGCTGCTCTGGTTTTGTCCTCCTAGTATTTGTGTGTTCTTCTCAATGATGTGCATATTTTTAACCTGGGTTCTAATTTGATCAATTGACTAGTTATAGGGTGAGAAGTCCTCTGAGGGCAACATCATAGTTTCAATCCCTTGTTACACATGAGGTTCCATAGATAAATGCAGACTATCGTTCTGTCTATTGCTGTCATAGAGACAGGATTAGTAGGTTAATTCGGTGTTCCACTTTTTGTTTATAAATGGGTAAATATAAGCTTCAAGTCCAAGATTTTAATGTGTTGTTTAAATAAGCTGGACTCAGCCCATTCCCTCAAGTAAACAATGATGATGGAGCAGTATAAACTGGTCCATGTATACTCCACCTGTGGTTCTTGTCCTCCATCTGTAGTGTGTAGACCATGTCATCAGCAAGCAGAGCACGTGTGTGGCTGGTGTTTTCGCCCCACTTGAGCTTCAGGCTTTGAGGGCCAGCCGCTGAGCATTCGAGTGGGGGCGGCGGTGGCGGGAGAGGGCGTGTCCTCACGATCAGTGGTAAACTGTTGGGACTGGAGCCAATGGCATTCACTGCCTGGATCTGCACACTAAAAATCATGGGAGAGAGCGAGAAAGAGATAGAATTTATTTGTTGAATATTGCACTGTAAAAATGTTTATTATTATTTTATTATTTATCATCTTATATTGATTGGATTTTTGTGGAAATGCCTCTAGAGATGAGAGCCAAACAAGCCAGCATTTACATTTTACTTGAGCATGTGTGCACTGATTTAAGATCACAAGCCAAAGTACGTGACCGTGAAAGTGCTGTACCATGCAACCTTGAATGCTCTCCATGTATTTGCAGACCTATCTGTCCAATGCTGGACACTAATGTGGTATATTAGCTTTGACCTTGGATGTTTGTGGATCCTTTTGCCTGTTACCATTCTCCTACGTACTCTGCATGATAAGCCTTAAATTTGTCAGACTTCCTGGTCCACATTTTCCCTAAATGTGTACCAAGTTAGGTAACTGCTATCACTGCTACAGGGTGTTTTAGACTATTTGTGCTAAAGAGAGAACTTAAATACTACAATGTATTCCCTAAAACATAATTATAAAGATTATAAATGACAGAGAAACATCATTTTAAGCACATGCATTTGAACTCGTATGCCAAAAATATATGGACTCAACTGGACACAAAGACACACACAGCTGCTAATTAAAGAGAATTGGGAGAAATGGATTTCTGTTTTTCAAACTCCCCTGCCGCCTTTCTTCCAGGAAGCCCCCCCTCTGTTCTTCGCGGTTTTTCTGTCAGTGTCTGATCAGCTTATTAGCATCAATATCAGAGGTCCTCAGCTAGTTGGTATCCTTCTTCTGACATTTAACCACTGATTCTTTGTAACTGCAACCTTTCATTATAATTCATGCAGCTTAGGTAAACATTTTTGTGTTTGTGTCTGTGAGGTAAAGGGCAACATGTATCTATCCAGTGGATAATTAAGGATATGGATAAAAGATAATAAGAGATTGTGAACAATGTAAAGATAAGGCTTAGCTTTTGATGATAGGTGGGGCTACATTTAGATATGATGAGAGTGAACGTGAATGTTTATTTGTTAGCCCTGTGATGGACAGGCAACCTCTTCGTGTTGTACCTTAACAAACTTTCATCTTAGGCTCAGAACAGATGCAGTTTATTTATTTATTTTTAATTTATGATTTATTTTTTTTACACTGTCAAGAGAAAAAAAACTAGGGGACAAGTAATTGAATAATCTTGAGACTATAATTTCACCAGTGCAAGAACCTCTGACTGGTAAATTATTTAAATCTCACCTCAATGACTCCAAGAAAATCACTAAAGTGAAAATACACATCTAATTTTAGAGGACAAATTGAACTCTCTCCTTTACTTGAAGTTAAGGTTGACATTGTTGATAATACAGAATGCACCTTCTTTGCACTGCAGCTTTACTTAATGTGTATTCTGTCATTGATGACTAGACCACAAGTATACACTTAAGGGTTTTCTTTGGGGTTTTCTTTTTACTTTAATATGGTTTTGTTATTTATTTGGGGCAAAGATGCAGGAAAGATTTTCAAATCTTGTATTTTGAAGGAAATATTTTAAACTCCATTGACAGAAAATGCAAGTCATCTTAAATCTATATAGATATTTAATTTACAAATATTTAATGTAACTATATTTAATGTTTTATAATTTAGCGTATTGTATTGTTGGCGGGAAAAAACTAAAAACGAATTTCTTTGTTTTAAAAAACAAACATATGTTTCCTTTTTCATCGGTTTAGAACAAAAACTGAAGTCTAAATACTAATACATAACAATAGTGTGTTTAACCTCCAAGCTGCAAAAAAAATTGTACAAATGTGGGTGCGCACACACACAAACAGCCACAAAAACACACAAATGTTTACTGTGGTCCTTTACAAGGCCACACAGTCAAAGAATATCTGAAGTACAATTCCTGTCGTAAATAACAACCAGAATTATAGCTATTTGGACACACAAAAACTCCCACAGATTCTCTCAAATGCACACAAACACACGCACGGGCTCACACATGTTCTGTCTCACTGGCAGCCATTATGCAACAGAGCACAGTGACACCGGGTCAAAAACAACCTCAGAATGAAAACAATGGTGCGAGATCACCCTGCCTCTGCACATGTCACCTTACCTTGGATAACCTCTCCCTGTTTGTCTTTTTTAATTAGAATTCAAAGAACTTGCTGCACAATCATATGCATGCTCACAAACACAATTACAAGAAATCACAGACAAGCGGGATCACAACAACGCTGTGCATAAAGATGATTAAGGGGCTGTTTACTGCTACTTGAGTACATGTTTGAGATCCAAGCTCATGCAATCATCAAACATTTTACCCCTATTTAAATACAGAATGTGTATAAAAAAATAGATGTAGCCTGCTTGTCTGTATGAAAAGAAGCCAATGCAGAAGCTGTAAAACCTGCATTCTCCAAATGGCCAAAGGAGACAGATTGTGTAAAATGAGCTAATGAACCCGCTTCTTACACCCAATTTATGCTTCAGTGGGAAATTTACATCATAGCCTAAGACATAACTGTAAACCCCTCTGAACCCAATGCCGTAATCTCCAACATAACTTGATGTTGACCTCCCGACAAATCTAACTGTCCTCTATTCTCACTACTTTTCTGCTGTGATTTTTGAATTCATCAGTGATAAAATAGCAATCATCCCCCCAGTATAATAGATAATTATAGGATCACTATAACGAATTATAAATATTAGCAAATTCGTAGAAGGATATCAATGAAACTATTGGAACTGATGTGAGGGAAGGTACAAAGAAGTGGAAAAATTAGAGCGCCAAATATGTTTGCACCAGCATTTTATTTCTTTCTATGGGCTGGCACCGCATATGAAAAAATGGGACACAACCACACGGTAATTAACATGTAATGCACCACACACAAGCATAAATGCTTTGGTTTAGCTATCATTACCTGTATTCACTGTCTGGCTGCAGGCCTGTGACAAGGTGAGTTGTCCGTGAATCCACAGTGATGGTTTGGTCGTCCAGGGTGATGACGTAGGAGGTAATCTCGGCCCCGTTACAGTTTGGCTCCTCCCACTTCAGGTGGAGGCAGGTAGACGGGGAGTGGCCTGTCTCTGAGGAGGTCGGGAGATCCAGGGGGGTAAGGGATGATACCTGGTCAGGATTTGTAGCTGGGGTCTGGAAACTGCTCTGCTCACTATATGGACCAGCACCTGCCTGATTGACCGCCTGAGTGGGAGACACAGAAACACAGAGGGGGTGAGAGAGATTGAAGAGGGGGGGAAACTGCTGTGATTGATAGTGCTGAGATAGAGGATCCCGGTGATAGAACAGAGGTGAGGAGAGGGATAAAAAGAAAGGGATAAGTGAAGACTAAAACCAAGGCAGACAGATGATGGTTAACAATAAGAAGGGAAGAAGATAAATATGAAGGGATTTATTAATAAGCACAGGACAAAGAGCAAGACAACGTTAAATGGGAGGGACTGATATAGAAAACTGAATAGACAAGAAAACTAGCAGAAAGACATGAATTCAAATTAGTTTGAAAGAGCATTAATCCTTTACTTGTGCTGTCAAACACATTAATATTCAGCTCAAGTATCCACTATTAAATGCCTTTCAATCGCTCGTTGTAATAGTCACCTTCATTGCCTCTTACAGACTTCGAGAGGAGGAAGGAAGGACAAAATTGGTATTTTATATACATCTTGTCCATTCGGAAAGCTTGAACTAAAAATAAAAAATGTAGATAAATTGCTTCCTTCCATCCATTTTTGAGCCTTGTAATAGTTACATGTAAAAAGC
Source organism: Aulonocara stuartgranti (assembly GCF_965226115.1). NCBI lineage: Eukaryota > Metazoa > Chordata > Actinopteri > Cichliformes > Cichlidae > Aulonocara > Aulonocara stuartgranti. The sequence continues at coordinate 11,101,049 of NC_138955.1, forward strand.
AACATTCATGGATTAAATGTACTTAGCAAATCCAAGCAGATGAGCAGTGTTTGTTTTCTTGTAAAAATGCACTGTAGCCACTTTCCAAAAACAGCCAAGCACCATTCACGAGTAGATACCAAGGAGAAGGAATCTACAATGTGCACTTATATATAAATCCTTGACGGTTTATCTCAGCATTAAACTATCTAGATAACTCTGGGTCCAGCAAGAAAAGTTATACTTCAGTAGTTTCTCGGATTTATCCTCAGCTGTCAAATTCATTTTGCAGAGGCTAGAAAAACACATAGAAACTGATTTAACTTATCCTTACGTTGGCGTCCCCCCATTCAAAGCATTCTCATAAAACAAGTGCGTGTCAGGTTGTGCAGATTTGAAACACTGCTACAGAAGATGAACCAGTACAAGTTCATTCAGGTATAGAACGTATGGAGTCACACAGACTTCAACCAAGTCAGCGCCTCTGGTGTGATCCATTCCTGCAATCTTCTTAAGGTGTACAGATATGAACACACAGGCGTACACTTCTAGTGCACAGAGACAAAGAGAAATCACATACATGTAGAAAAGCAATTATTAGGATGGTAGGTTGACCTTGGATTGTCAACCTATTAACTATTAACCGATTATAAATAGTCCTATAGAGATGTGAGCCATAAAGCATGTTGTTATTGGATTCATAGCTTCAGAGGGTACAAGACAGAAAGGGAGTAAGGGAGAGAGTTAGACAAACAGAAGGAGAAGGAGAAAGACGGCACTTATTTATGCACCACATTGAGGGTCAGAATACAAACTGAATCAATGACCATTAATCTTTCCCTGGAGTCTGAGTGTTTGTGTTGCAGCATCTTGGTTTCATGTTTCCAGGCTGAATTTTTGTCGCGCTCACAATTCAGTTATTTCTTTTGTTTCTGGAAGTGCTTATGTTCCATAAACTAGTACGTTCTTCTTTTCTCATTGTCAGTTTAACTATGCATGGCTTCAACAAAAGTGAATGTTGTATGCCTGTCTATGTTCATCTAAATCCACTGTAGGGATATCTAGTAGTGTGTGCACTACCTGTAGCCTGCAGCAGTAATTTGTGGCAGGTGTCAAATCTGACAGTTCACACTGCGTGGCAGATCCGCAGTAGATGAGCTCCATGGGTTCATCTTCCCTCGCCCACTCCAAACGATATTCAGAGATGTCTGTACCCGAACCCTCAGGGCTCTGCAATAGAAACACAAAATCAGCTCAATGGAATTAACAGATACCTGAAAGTTAATGGATTCAGGTCTTGTTTTGCAAACCCAAAATGAAAAACAAGATTTTTTTTTTTTCCATCTAAACTTAAGTCTATTGAGGTAGGTAAGTATTTGGACCCACATTTATTGTCATTTAACCTTGGTAAATCACCACAGCAGATTTGAAATCAAATGATCAAGATCTGATTAAAGTGCAGACTAAATTCAAAGGTTTTAACAAAAGTACAGCATTAACTGTTTAGAAATTAAAGCCATTATAACCATGCATAGTCTGATAGTTATACCATGGTTGCATAGTTACTGGCCAGGTGAGGCCTGTTCCTTAATTTTCCAATGACAAATTAGGTATATAATTCAAAAGTGTGCAACCTTCATTTGGTATATTTTCAGTGGAATATGTGGAGTATGGGGACCAAAAAATGATGAATGTGACTATTAGTCTGAAAAACAAAAAAAGATACCCTTTAAAGTGATAGGAAAAAAACTTTAGGAGTGGCCAAATCAGCAAGCTGGTATATTCTTAAGAAGGAATGAGCCTGCTAAGCAACACCAAAAGGCCCAAAAGATGACTTTACTACTTTTTTTTATTTTAAACAGTAAAAGGGAGCTAGAGCTCTTTAGCAGTGTTAAAAAATGTGGCCTGTCTTTTTATATTTGCTTGTCTGTTTTTTGTTCCTTCCATACACTGTTTATTTCCTTTGATAAATGCAGCTGTGTTTTTGGTTTGCCTCACCTCCCAGTTGAGTGTTACACAGGTGTTACTGGTGAGTGTGATTATGGGAACTCCACACTGCGCAGGAGGACCCGCTGCAGTTGTCACCTCTGTAGGCTCAGAGTATGGTCCGTACTAAGGGAGACACAGATCGATTGACACAAAATAAATGAGAAAGTTGAATCATTTAGACAGTAAAAAGTTTACAAAAGCTGAAAATCAAATTCTAATCCCAAACTGAAAAGCTGTGAAATATAGACACAGTCATCTTGTTCAATAAGCAACAGTGCTGAGGTTTTGGCGCCATCTAATTCACTTTCAGGTGACCGGATAATCAAAACAATCAAATCTTATAATATTAAGTTAATTTTCTAGGGCACACTGATCCAACTACTCAGTGTCTGTGTCTACACCTACGGTTTTAAGTTGAATTTTCTGCTTGTTGCTTAATATTGGATGTGTATTAAGAGCTCCCAAGTTTGTGTGCTCAATATGCAGAGCAAATTTCAAAGCCATAAGTAAACAAATGCTATTTAATTCAATATTTCATGCTTAGCTGTTATAAAACATCCCTTCTTTTATAGGCTGACCTATTAAAGTGGCTGGATCAAGCTTCAAAAGGTTTCAGCTACGCTTTTCTGTTGTTCTTTAATAAGTTTTATGGTCTAGCCTGGTGAATTACCAGATCGTCATGGCTTTCATTTATTTATTTTCATTTTTATTATTGATCACACTCTTGCTTTGAAAAGCCAGACAGTTTCTTACCCCAGCCTCATTGGCAGCCCTCAGTCTGAAGCTATATGTTGCACCAGGAAGCAAACTAGCGACAGTGCACTGTAGCTCCGAGCCATGATACACCTCCGTTGGCTTGGCGTCTCCCTCACTCATCTCCAGACTGTACACACACTCCTCACACACTCCCTCAGGGGAGTCTAAGAAGATCAAATAAGAGAGAGCGATAAGAAGAAACATTTACAGTGAAACTAACCACAATACATGAATTGTGATGAAAATACACAATACATATGTCACGATATCTTGTTACACATAAATTCTTAATGATGTATTCAGTATTTCACAAGCTTTTTATACTGCTTACAGATTAATACACAGGGTATATTTTGAATACTTTCTAGGGGTTTTTCCCCATAAACCTGGTGCTATTCTCTGCTTGCAGAAAGACAAAAGTAATAAATAATGGTGACAGTGGGGAAAACCCTCCAATACTTTATGTTTGACCTTCAGCTCGAGCCAGTAATTGCAGCTGCAGCAGTGCCTGAATGTGAGCTGATTAGAGACATGACCAGCTGTATTAAACTGGTAAAAGAAAGAACTTCCTCAGCATGGCAGGCTGGAAGACCTTTTCCTGCCAAGAGATAACAGTACTAATCTACAATAATAGGCTGACATTAGGAGAGTTAAGTCAAATATGAGGCTAGGTTAGGCATTTAATGAGCTAAATTAGGGCTCAATTAGGCTGAAACGTGGTTGACTCGGCTTACATTAGAATTGGCCAGGGAAACATATTAAACGGCCAGAAGGTGATTTAGCTGCCTTATACGAAAATAATTCGAATATATTCTAGTAAATAAAAGTAAACAGGGTGCGTGTATGCCTGAACTCACCCCATTCTAACTGCACCTCCTTGTGTTTGGCTTTACCGACAATCCTTGGCGGCTGGCAGGGCCCTGGTGGGACACTTAATGTACGGACTGTAACACTACCAGTGCACTTAAAGAGCAAAAAATAAAAGGTACAAAAGACAATTACAGATAGGCTTAATTATTGGTGTACATGTATAATTTCAGGAAAGATTACTGAAAAGATTGTTTGACAACAACAACTATATTTTTCAGTGCAAAATATCTTTTGAAATTCCCATCATATTTAGTGAGCGGGTACTTCATGTCCCTTGGTACCTATGGAGTTGAATGAACAAAAAGTTTGTGGAGTTCCTCGGGGCTTTATTCTTGGACCTCTCCTATCAAACAGACTTTTTTTTTTTAACTTAGATTATAGAATATTGCTATTTTTGTATTATTGTTATGCAGATGACATACAACTGTACATATTAGTGTAACCTCAGACTGACAGTTTACAACACTCACTCAAAAAAATTGACTACAATTTATTATTGGACGTGCAAAAACACACAACTGAACTTAGATGGGCCTGAAACTGCCCCCATTGCCTTAAAGAAAAAAGAAACATATGTATGTATATATATGTATATCTATGTGTGTGTGTGTATTGCTGAAATTTGTGTATGCATGCATGTATGTGAATCTTACTGGGCTGTGTCCTCCGGTGGTGATACTACACACACGTAGGTGATAAACGGTCCCTGGTCTCAGTCGCTCACACACACACTGTGTTGCCGGACCACTGTACGCTACTTCCCATTGGTTTGCTGCACACACACACACACACACACACACAAAACAAGGAATTACACTAAAGCACATACACATAATCAGCTGCTGTTTTGTACGTATTTCTGCAGTTTCCAGAAACAGAATCCCACTGACAACGCTTTGTTTCTGTTCTGCTGTTGATGGATTGCGTATGCCTGTGAAATATAATACTCTCCCTGTGAAGCAGCACTATGCCGTGCAAATATAGGCCTTGTTTACATCACAGCGTAAATTTCCTAGCAGAAGTGTATTGTGTTTCTGTAATGCATAATACTATGTTATCTCTACAGACTGAATGTACCTAAAAGTGAAGTTTGAATAAACCTAATATGGGAGAGTCATTCATTTCAATGACCACATCTTTTTAAGAAGAAAAAGGTTTTAAAAAGCCTGTCTTGATATCACAGGACAGTGTAAATACAAGCTAGATAAAATCATCCAGATGACTTTTTAGGTCAATTCTATTGACAAAAGAACAAAGGCTTTTGATATTCTCTTCTTCTGTACACTGACACTCAACAGCAACCTTTTACTATAGATTGAAAGGAACTAGACAAGATTAGGTTTCCTGTAGGGCAGGTGTGAGCAACGCTGTGTGCTTCAATATCTTAATTTGATGCTAAGAAAGACTCAATTATGGCTTCTATTTTTTTTAGGCTGGTAGTTGAGAAAAGTTAAACAGCACACGAAGAGAAAAAGGTCTGTCCTAAGATGCTGGAAAATCTTTCATGGTATGTTTGAATAGATACAGTGACAGACAGATATAACACAGGTACCTTCAGAACATCCCTCTGAGATGATCTCAAGCAGGTACGTAAGAGCTTCAGATCCCCCATTGTCCATTGGAGGATCTGTCAAAACAATTGATGAACTGATTTTAGTTTGGAATATTATTGCACATAAACAATATTCCAATTCGCAGGAGACAACATGTAGAAAATAATTGTTATTATTTTAGTTACTTTAGTTAGCTAAATTATTTTCTCTGGGACATTAATATCAATACCAAAAAAATCTATCTGTTGCAGTCTTATGTATTTTTGCAATTCTTCTGAAAGTGTGAAACACACTAACAGCAAACAGTGTCAGGATTCAGTTTGATCTGGATCAAGTCAACTTGCACACATGTAGTCTTGGCTTGGATAATGCTGAAAAGTCTGTACCAAATCAATTTTGTATGAAAGCATCTCAATGAGTATCTGTATGTATATGATATGATATATGCGCATGGATGTGTGCCTCTTTACCCCATGTGACAGTAAATCCATAGGGTGTTGCCTCTGTGACACAGGGTGCAGATGGAGGGCCCGGTTTGTCTGGATTGGTGGTGCAAACCAAAACTTCACTTGGACTGCTCTTTCCCTCCATGTTTGATGCTATGAGCTGCAGGAAGAGAGGTGGACAGAAGGGACAATTAGAGACACAGAGCACGTAACAAAGGTAAAAAGACAAAGAGTGTAGTGGGAGATCAGAAATCGAGAATAGGTTGATAGAAAGGCCTAAATTAGGCTCAGTGATTGAACAGGCGACTGCATGCTGCAAGGCCAAACTGTACTAGCCTGGGTTCAATTCCAACCCAAGGCCCTTTGCTGCACATCATCACTGCTCCCATTCTCCCTGCTTTCCTTTCTCTTTTTACTTAAATTTGTCTAATACTAGTCAGAAAAATCCAAAAAGTAGATAAAGGATGAAACGAAGGGGAAGAGAAAAAGAGGAAAGAAGAAAAGGCGAAAAGAATATAGACAGAGTGGAAAACTGAGAAAAGAGCCACAGCAAGCCAAGCAGAGACACACAAAAGAATTTCTGAAAACTTAAATCAATTGTCGTGATAAATAGGAGCCATTAGTCTCTGCCCCTTCACGTGTTGTTGTTTTGGCTTCTCTGCCTTCTTCTCTTTTCTATTATCTAATTCTGTCGCTACATCCAATAGATAATTTTGCTTTGTTACATTATGTCTACACCAGATGGATAGCACAGGGACAGCAGAAAGACTTGATTCTTTGTGTGTATTCATGTGTTTTGTGTTTTCGAAGATGCAAAGCTTTATCAAACAATGTGCATGAGGCAAGGTAGAAAAACCCAAAATAAACACAAACTCACCTGGTGAGGTACGCGCAAGAGGATTTTGATAGATTTGTACAATGTCCTCGAATTATGAACAGGCACAAAAACCACAGCTGAATGTTGTGTACTTGACAAATGGTTAGTGATTTGCAGTGTTAGACAACTCGTTAAACTATAGCCAAAATGACATATTTTGCATATTCTCTCTTAGTAAAAAAGCTTCTGATTTTCAACAAGTGGGACACAAGTGCAGAAACCAAAACACAAATGCTTACCCTGAATTTATACTGTGTACTCCTCTTCAGGCCTTGTACAGTACAGCTCAAGTTTTCTCCAGTGTACTTTGGATGAAAGTCTGTTCCCTGTGGGAGGTACAGTGTTTGATTCTCTCAGGGTGCATTAGGATCGGCATAAATTATTGAGTTTATGGATGCAATAAATGCTGACTTTTAGCTCACATTTTATTGTATATAGATATATATATGGATACAGTAGAAAGAGAGCAGAGAACCTGTGGGAACATATAGTGTGGTTTATATGTACAGTACTGTGCAAAGGTTTTAGGCAGGTGTGGAAAAATGTTGTAGAAAATGCTGTAAACAAAGAATGCTGTACATCGGGGGTCCCCAATCCCAGTCCACGAGGGCCGGTGTTCCTGCAGGTTTTAGATCTCACCCTGGGTCAACACACCTGAATCACATGATTAGTTCATTACCAGGCCTCTGGAGAACTTCAAGACATGTTGAGAAGGTAATTTAGCCATTTAAATCAGCTGTGATGGATCAAGGACACATCTAAAACCTGCAGGGATACCGGCCCTCGTGGACTGGGATCGGGGGCCCCTGCTGTACATGCTCAGAGTTTATGTCTGTATTGCATATTTGGATTTACGGCTGTGCATCAGTGGCACTTACCCTAAATCTTTTTCATGAGATTATGAATATAAGCTTCGATATTCCTTTATACTGTCTTTTTCATTTGTTATTTTCATGTGTATATCCATAACTTTCAAACTGAGATCTTTTAGTCTTCGGTTGACTGACTGCTGTAGTACAACACACCCTGATGCTGATTTATAAAACTCGTAAACTGGGCACAAACTAACAAACAGACAAAAGATGTTCTAGAGTCTTTGAGGTCTATTTTTAATGTAAAGAAAAATAAAAGTTACAAATGTTTTTGTACATGGACGGTACTCACGCTGTTGTCCTCCTGGATCTCAAGTGTGTATTTGAGCTGCTCCACATTGGGACTGCCCTCAGGACGCCCCCACTCCAGGGTCACCCAGGACACCCCTGCCCTGACAAGCCGTGGTGCCAGAGGCAGAGCAGGCAGGGTGCCCATGGTGATATACACCACCTCTGAACTGAAGCCACTGCCGAAAAAGAAATTTCCATTTTAAGCTTTCCTTCAAAACGCTGAAGAAATGATTGCCATGGGTTTCAATTTCAGCTGAGATGGAGACATGAATATTTTTCAAAGTGAAAGGTGGAGAAAAATCAGCGAAAAGGAAAAGGAAAAGGACACTGACAGAAGTGCATTGGTGATTAATCACAGAGGTGCGTGGCGTTGGGAGTGAAGATGTTATATGAGTTCCGAAGAGGATGTTAAACAGAGAAAAAAGGAGCGCATAGGGAGGATGGATGATTTGTAGTGGGGGGAAAAATATTCAAGTTAGAATAAAAGCAAGTAACCCAGCTTCAAATCTGCCAAACTGAAGGATGCATTAAAGCTGTTTTGAGTTCGTTCACAGAGCTAATATCTCCTCCCTCACTCTCAGTCCCCTCTATGACCTCTCTGCTCCCTTTCACCCTGATAACTGCAGGCGAGATGGTCCACGCTATGATGACAAGAGGAGGCAAGAGAAGAGTGGAAATAGAGGGAAATGGGAAAAGAGGAAGTCTATTCTTCTGTATGTAACTGATGTTACATGGAGAATAGCAGTTCGGTGCTTGCCTGCTGCCATAGTGGTATACAATGAAGAACAACAACAAAAAAACATGCAATATGCCTCCCATGACACTGTATTCATGCAGGTGTGCGTATATAAAACGTATATATACACATTCAATAACAGAACTTTACCTTCTGCCTATGTCGTTGTGTGCAGCCAACCTGAATGTGTAGTCACAGGCGGGGTAGAGTCGTGTGACCTTATGGTGCCTCTGGTTCCCAAAGTAACATTGTCTGAAAACGCTGTTCTTCTTTCCCTGCAGAGAAGACGTATACAGAAAAGACATAAAGACAAGAACGGACATTAGGATTGATAAGCTCACCTACAACAAAATGTTAAATGTGAAGAAAAAAATAGCACGACAAAGTAAAGAAGTATAAATAGAAGATGGGAAGAAAAGCCAGACATTCATTGCAAGAGCATAATTCACAGTTTTATTCCATCTTGTCTGAAGAGCCCAATGTTGACATGTGTTTAGGGACACTGGTGATAGGTGTAAGTGCTGCTTTGAGGTAAGGGTAGAGCATGACAGATGACAGACTTACCTCATCCCACTCGAGCAGGTAGTTTGTAATTTTGGATCCGTTGTCACCCGGGGGCTATGGGTGACAGTGAAATGGACCAAGGGAAGCAGAGAAGAGAGAAGAGAGAGATTGAGAGATTAGCTAAGGATAAAAGACTCTGACAATGAGACAGACAGAATACCGGCTGTGTTTTTATGATTGGCCTTATATCCTGTCTGGGTGACTGATGTTACTCTTTATGAATGACAGTGTGCAAGGATATAAAAAAATACTAAAATAACAGGTCAGAGAGGACACAGGGGTGCATTCTAACAGAGTTGTGCAACTACTTGTCGGTGCTGCACGGCTGATGCACTCAAACTATTAACGCATCGGAGTTGTAATATATTTAATTTAAAATATCATTAAATGTGTCACAATGACAAATCACTGTGATGTTTCTTGGGAGTGAAAATACTTCATGGAGGAGTATCTGGACAAGAAGATGTCAGTAGCTGTACCTTCCACTGTAGGGTGAGGCTGGTCTTGGCACGATTTGTGAGTTTTGGTGGTGACGGGACATCAGGGACCGTGGATTCTGTGGTAAACGAGCCGGCCTCTGAACACGAGCCTCGAACCAAATTGTACATTGCCGACACCCTGATACAGAAAGACAAACGAAACAAACAGTTAAAGGATGTTTTTATCCAACATTTCAGGGATTCCTGGACCCCCATACGCTGCAACACACAAGTAGTTAATATTAAAAGGATTGAGGCCTTACCGTACGTGGTAGTCTGTAGCTGGCCTGAGATCTTTCAGATGATACTCCAATTCTTCACCACTGAAACACAGACAAGACATACAAAGTCACCAGTGTCCTTTGGATGACCTTAAGGATTAAATTTGGACGCTGTATTTTTTCCCCCCAACTTCTAAGTTTCCTACCTGTATATGAGGCGATATTTCCCATCTCTTCCCTTATCTGAGAGAGATACCTCATAGGAGCAAGACACAGGTATCCCGTTACTATGCCTGTTCACCAGCCCTGCTGGGGGGGCCCAGGACAGCCGTGCAGTCCGTGCCTGAATATTGGAAACCTTCAGGACACAAAGGAATACACATAGTTATAGCCGCATTGCTAGTGAAGTCAATAACAGGTAGTTAAAAGCCACTGTACAAATGACTGTTGGATTTGCATACAATGTTACCAATAGTAGTCCTTTTTAAATATTTTAAACCACAACATCTTGTGGTTTAAATGCCTGTTTGAAAAAAAGCTGAATCCATCCATCCAGGTGAATTTATGCTGTTTATATAACTCTATGTGTACATTTGCAACAGACTACTGCATTCATCATAAACGCTTTAAGTTATAGGACATCGAACATGCATCATGCATCGGCACTGAAAAAATAGACAGTGTCACAAGGAAACCTCCGAATTGTATTACTTCTCATTCTCAACTATAATAAACTTGATCAGTTTATAAGTTATCTGAGGTTTTAAGCATAGATAAATCACTACTACTGGACATCAATCAAAAATCTATTTCATGTATTTCTCAGCATCTCCATCTGTAGTTATACTAAATATCCTCTTTGTATCATCACTCAGTTGTCACAGTCTCAAGCCGCGGCGTAAACTCAAAGATGTTAAATGGGCACAGCATGCTGACCAAACTGTTTTAACTTGGAATGAGCAGTTCCTCTCTAGTAAACCATGTCTGCACGGAAGCAGCTCATTCATTCAATCACATTCCCCTCGGGGAAGGAAAAAAGCTATTACAGAGTGTGCAGCTTGGGTGAGCAGATGCTGCCCTCAGGTGGCCAGCATTAGCACAGCGTAAATTATAATTACTCTCCCTGCTGCTCAAGCCCCCCAAAAAACATTGAAAATGAGGAATGTGCTGCATATACAAGTCAGTATAGATATTATTCTAAACGTAAGCATTTCATTTTCATGTGACTCAAAGAGACCAAATAAACATACGGAAAAGTCATCACTGCTTAAGCCAGCTGTGACTGCATCGGACAGGGAAGTGATTGATGAGAGCGGTTTGAATGTGTGTGTGCGTGCAGTTGTGGGAAGAGGTATGCCAACCTGTGGTTTTTCGATTGCAGACAGCATGTCTTGAACACGCTTCCCCTCTGAATCATGATCTGAGGAGAAAGACAGACAAAAAAAGACAGTAATTATCAAGAATGACATAATAAATATTCCATCATAAAAGAGAGGCTCTGTGTATAAACTGGGGTGAGAATTCCCAAGGGCATTTTCCCCCACATGTCAGGCCATAATTACAATCTATGAAAACTGTTTCTACCTTTCTTAATGTGAGTTTGATTGCCAGTGAAAATTCTAACTTTCAAATCACATCCACATTGGCTGCATGGCTGAAAATGAGACAATGAGAACATTTTCAGCTCCCAGATGTTACCGGTACTGTCAAATGTAGTAATCGAGGGCTCATTATTACACAAGGTCGGCCAAGGTTTGCGTTTAAACGGGGGAATTAAGGTTGAAAATGTCACCAAAAAGCATTTACATTCCCTAATCAACTGTAATGTTTTCTGTGGCATTTTCAGTCCAGCAAATAATTCAACCATCTGTGGAAAAATGAAACAAAAATAGCCCAAAATAAAATAAAAAACCCCCATCAATTCTTTAGAAATTCTGTTGCCAAATGGTGTGTGATGCAACACTTGTTTTCTTCAGTAAGTGCCTATTTCATCTCATCAAGTCATTACACAGCTGTTGGGGAGGAGGAGAGGAAAAACCTAAATGCATTCCACAGAAAGGATTACTCATAAATTTCTGACCTATGAAACAATATGGGGATCACCAAAACAAACAAATAAATAAATAAATAAACATGACTCATATTCCACAATGGCTACTCTGCTTTGTACATAAAAACTGATGATTGTTTTCAGATTAAACAGTTCATAGAAATAATAATTCTAATCATTATGATGCACCATTTTCACATCAACTATATCTACATCTGTGAGTAATTGTTCCCAGGAAGGTCTGACATCAGTTTGGCTGTTGTTGCAGCCCAGTTTGTTGACTTTATTGCGCGACTTCTACTGAATACATGTGTATATGATGACTGTGTTTCGTGCATTCTTTAAAACGCAGTTAAGCAGATTTAGCTTGGAAGTGACATGTGATATTCATATGAAAAGTAATTCTGAAGCTTAGAATTAGACATTTCACATGTAGCTATTTTGACAATCAATTATTCATTCAATCGTTTATTAAGCAAAAATCACAAAAGCACATTTCCCATTTATTAGAACTGAGATTTTGCAGTTTTTCATCTATTACAAATCAAAGTTTCGATTTTGACCTAGAATATGAAGCTGTCTCTAACAGATAGCGGGAAACATTTTTCAATGACTTCTTTCATTTCTCAAATATAATCTGTTCAAAATAATTATAATGAGAATATTTGTAACCCACATGAAGATAAAGGCTACTTAGAAAGCATTTCAGGGTGTGAGTGGAGCTGTTGTTTTTACTGTCCCTTCTGAGTGTGTCACTGGTTCTGCACAGCCTCTTTGAAAGTGAGCAGCATAAACACATGCATATAAAAACTGGTCCACCGGCACATGTAAAGGTGATTTAGTAGACGCTCGAGGTTGTTATGAGGGTGAGCGCAAGTGAATGTGTGCGCACACGTGTGGGAACTTCCCACTCCCCCACCGCTGCCGCCAACCCCCACCCCGTGTGATCCCCGAAGTTGAGGTTTTTCCTGATTGAAGGGAATCTGTTTTCTCCATTTCAGTGTGACCACTCGAGATCACACAGGATGTCTCTATGAATCTTTGTGTGAAGGTAAGCAACAGCTAGACCTGCATGAAACCAAGATTGATTGATGCTCGTGCTACAGGAGCGAGGAAACTGTCAAACATGCAAGCATGCGTGCATGCACGTGAATGGAGACCTTACACACAAGCGCAGTATATTTGTGTAAAACGCAGTTTGGGTTTCAAAGATCGATGTATATTTGGCACAAATGATGGAGTGTGCATGTGTGTGTGTGCATGTATGTCGGTTCCTCTGACGGGTTATGGAGGAGAGCGCCTTAATGTGCCTGGGGTACACTTATGAGTCATGGCAACAGTGATGTCATGGAAGCACAACCTCTACTTGCCCTCCCTGTGTGTGAGAAAAAAAGGGCAAGAGCAAAAGAGAGACTGTGTGTGTGCGTCTCAGTATTAGGTCACAGGAGATTGCTGATGGGCAGTGGGGGGGAAGTTTAAGCTACTGTTTGTACATGTGTGTGTTGGGGCTGGCAGCACGGATAGAGTTCAACAGATGCACTGCTAGACACATTAGCTCATTAGTGCTCTTTTCTCTCCTTTTTTTATACATACACTTATCTTTCCATTCTTCCATTGGGACAAAACCGAACTTTTTCTCTTTTATGGAATTACAGCACAGCTCCAGACATGAAGAGCTCCATCAAACAGGCTGACCCAGCTTATCGGATCAGCCGTTGAGTGAAAAAAAGACAGGAGTATGGCCTGCTCAGTGATTTTGCCCCACATTTACAGTACTGGTCTCATGTAACCAAGAGCATAAAGTTAAGAGGTGGTCTCAACAAATTCAACTTCTGACATAAGAAGAGAACTTATTTAATATTTCAGAAGACGTGTAATAACGTTTGAAAAACACTACTTCTTTACCTCACCACTGAGTGTTATGACTGGCGGTCGTTGGCGAGTCCATCTGGTTAAGTGTTTAATACCGAGATGAACCAGGAGATGATGCTGACAGCTGAAATCTGAAACGGAACCTCTACTCGGTGTTACTCCACACCCTCCTGTGTCCTTACTGTTCCTCTCTCTTCTGTTTTTGGCCCTGCCCACGCACCATAACTTCCTATTCTCGTCTGACCTCACATCCCGTCTGTGTCTGACCGACTGTGTTTGATTACCGAGAACAGTCAGACGGAGCACAACGGACAGCAGGAAGAAGAGGAATAAGGGAAAATGATGGGGGGAGGGGACCAGGCGACGGGCAGATTTTATAGGAAGAAAGAGAGACACTAAAAGACAGAGTGCAAAGAGAGGGGAAAGGATGGGAAAGATGAGTCTGGGTAAGAGATTAGGTATAAAAACACAAGGAAATTGAGAGACAAAGAGCAAGCCAGGGATCAACGGAGAGGAGGACAAAGGGGGGATGAAAGTGGAAAGAGGGAAAAAGGATTAGGATGATGTCAGGAAAGGATTACAGAAACTTTACTGACATCATCAGTAGGTGCAGAGCAGATGCACACCATTGATCTCAACAGCCGGATAAATAAAGTAATGACTCACTTACAAATCCAGGTTGGCTTTTCCTAAAAGTTACAAAAATACAGCAGAAGTATATAGTGTATGTACATATTTTTATTTTGTTATAACAGCGCTCTGTAGTGGTATGAGACATTCTACAGAAGCAATGATAATGTAGGTATGTTATTAAAATAACTAACTGTGATCATCGCTTGGATTTCTTTTGTTTGTTTGTTTGTTTGTATTTGGTCCAATCTGAATATTTTTCCCCTTTATTAATAAGAATAGTAAAAAACAAAGAAACAGTTGAATCATTAATAGCATAATTTTTGCCTGTGAAGCAGACAAAAGGCATTGACAGTTTCTTCCAGATGCTAGCAATATGCCTCCTAGGGAGATTAATAACCACTCGCATACCTTCTTCTCATGGTGCAACATGCCTTTCTGGCACAACAGCAACTGCAAACTACTAGGACCGATGGAGACCTGGAGTAAATTGATGTAATAAACAGGGAACTATTTTAGCTTAAAACTTCCGTTAAGTCATAAACGTAGGAGAGAAGACAGTCATGCTAAGAAAGTGACCACCAGAATTCCCACCTGGTGGTAATGGCCTTGGTTAGTCTCATCATTTTATTCTGACTAACAAAACCTCAGATTAGTCTAAGCACTTCCCACTATATAATTTGAAGCTTCATGACTGGATGTTTCTTTCTTAAATATATTGAAGTCGACTTAAAAGCAAAGAGTAAGCTTGACTCTCTTCATTCCTGTCTTTGCGCTGTAAATTGTACCGCTTTCTCCCTCCCTGTTTACAGCATTTTCCTAAATGTTTAAATGTTACACATCCAGAGACTTCAAAATTAGTTATGTCACTTGCAAAGAGCGTTTCAGTAAAATGTGAGTCACTTTGACATTCAGGAGACTGCATTCCTCCTGCATGATGGCCTATGGCTCGTAGACACAGTCTGTCTGCACTGGGACAGAAAAAGACCTTTAAGGCCTGGAGAAAAAAAATGTGAAAAATGTGGCAACGGCCGCTCACTCAGCCCCCGCTCCACACACGTACTGGGCCACAGGGTGCGTGTGGTGTGTCGCTCAAAAGGAACAAAGTGAGCTATGATACCCATCTTTAGAAGCCTCTAATCAGAGAGAACAAAGCAAAGTGATGGACGCTCAATCTGTAGCAGGGAGAGGTGTGGAGATCAGAGAAAGACCAGAAGGGAAGGAGTGGGTTCAGAAGTGAGAGCGGAGAGGAAAGAGGCAAATAGAGGTAGAGAGGGGCATAGACCTCAGATTCCACACTATTATCATCTACTGCATAGCAAGCATTCCATCTGTTCAACAGCTGGGCTACACACACTAGCGCACAAACACACACACAAAGTGAAGAAGTTGTTGGGACATGCCTGAATTTATGGTTGTCATGGTGAAGGTTTGGTTCTCATGGCCAGAGCCGTTATGGTTTATAAAAGGGATTAGAAAAGGACAGACGGACAGAGGGACTGGTCCAGAGTAACGTGGAAAAGTTGGAGAGTAAAAAAGAAAAAGGCAGCAAATAAGGTGAGTGGAAAGTAAAGAAGCAAGAAGTATATTCAAGAATCAAATATCAAAACACAGATGAAGTGACACTTGCAAATAAGAATCTTGATTATGACTCACTTTCTCTTGTAACCTGCTTAATGGACTTCACAAAAATAAGAATAGGGTAAGGGGTCATCCTGGGGAAGAATTTGGTTACTACTGCTGGATGTCTGCATACGCAACCTAATCTCTTGGTCATTAATAACCGTTTAGAAAGAGTGCATGTAAATGATAAAGACTATGCAAAATGAAGGGTAAGCTACCAGACCATAAAAATAATATATAAAAGCTCATGTGTTGCAAATATTGGAATACAAAGGCCTTCTTATACTCTTATACTCAAAATCACATTTTTTGACTCCCTTTCCTAACCTGTTATCTCTTAATATGCATGCATGCATGCCAATGTAGACACAGAGACCTTTTCCACTGCAACCCTCTCACTAAGGAAGAAAATGAACACTTCAACTGCCAGCTGACACAAAAAAGTCTATCCACGTTTTCATACCATTTGCACATGCATGCACATGTGTTTATAAAAGAATGTACGTGCTGTGAGTGACAAAGCAACCTGGCTAAGCAGTGAGGGATTATGGGGGATGCGTTTCTCAGAACCCTGACCCCATTTGACCCTGCTCAGCCAAAAAAAAAAAAAAGTTTGAGGGAGTGAGTGCAGACTGGCAGACAGCGGGAGGGAATTATACAATCCACAGATAGCAGGGCTGGTTAAAAACAGGAACAGCGACAAAAAGGCAAACAACAAAGTGGTAGATAGTTGGAGACTAATCAATGCAATGTCTCCTTTACTGCAAAGGCAAATTAAAAATAAATACCTCAATTTAAATTTAAATGCCTTAGGCTGTTGTTAAGCTGTTTTTAGTAATGACAGAAATTGTCTTTACCCACTGTGCATACTGTGCATGCATTTGATGGCACCAATAAGTACATTAATAAGCAAGGTGATAGCTGTCCATGCTCCAATATCAGTCATTTGTATAGTTTTACTTAAATCTGATGGTTTTTTGTGACTCATTTCCCAAAAGCAATTTGTGTAAACAAACTGGCAACATCCATTAAAAAAACAAAAACAACAACAACTCACTAAATCCCAGTTTATTTGTGAGTTACTGGAGGTTTCATGTGTGTGAATTTCAAAAATGAAATTTTAGGTTTTGATGAAACGTTAAAATTATCCCAAGATTCCCAAATGACCTTTTTCATGTGTTTCATGTTGGTTTGTTAAATCATGCCTCTTCTCACATATTTTTTAAAGAAGCCCTTTTAGATTTATTATTTCGTAAGACATGGTCGAAGAAATTCAAAACCTACCAAGCAAAACTACAGGTAGCCACACTGGCCTGCAGTTCCTCAACTGGCCACTTGAGGTCAAACACAAATCAATCCCCTAAGACCAGGGGTCAATCAAAGTTTACACAATTACAGACATGTCTGCTCTAACAGAGAGATGGAAGCCAACACAGGTGACTGTAATTGCCACGTGTCTTCTAACTGTGCTCATTTCAGAGCTCTTGAAAGTGTTTGTAGCGTTGGGACTTTTTGAAACAATTTTAAATGCATTTGTCTTATGAGTGGCTGATTGTACAAACACCTACAGTCTGGTCTTCAGTTTTGGTGGGTGAGATGCAGAGTTTGTATATTATTTAGCACTTAACAGCAGGTTTCTGTGTTTAACTAGTGCTGCCAGACAGTGTGTTTGCTTGCTAACCAACCTTGCTTTCATCTTATATGGATCGCTGCTTTATACTCTGCATTTTTAGCTTTAATTATTACGTTTAAGTTTCCTGGGTAAGTGGTATAAAGGCCACCTGAGTGACATAAAATGGAAAAAAATATCTAAAGGGAAGCAGCGTCAGGTCTTTCCCTTTCCTAAAACTGACGACCAAGGACACTAAATTACTTAGCAAGTTTAAATCAACTATAATTTTGTTTTTCTAAGCAAGACTTGCACAAGTCTGGTCAGTGTAGAATGACTAGGTGCTATAGTTTATCACTTGTATCACAAGATTCATTCAACTGAATGGTGAAATATCTGGTGTACCCATTGTGACTAACAAGAATACCCTCCCCTTCTAATCCCATTAGTCCTGTTACACGATATTAGCGGGAAAGACATTCCTCTGCTGATAAAGCCATCCCACACTCGCTTTCTGTTTTCTGTACATGTCTCCTTTTGACTCTTATTTCCAACTCTCATTTTTTTTCTTGTGCATTTTCTGTTTTTATTATCTCAACTTTCACCTTCTAGTCTCTTTCTTCCACCTCTCTGGCCTCCAGGTTGCCCTACAAACATGGCCATATTTGGGTTTGTGGGAAGGGGTAGGAGTTTTTCTGTGTGTCTGTGGGAGGGTGGGGGCCTGAGATTATTGCCATGGCAACTCACAAAAACAATCCAGTAAGGAAAGGCTGGGTGTGTATTCACACATTTTCAGGCCCGCTTCTGCAATCACAGCAGGAGAAGCTGGAAGGAGCTGGATGGTTAACATACATAATTGATGAGTCACGACTGGACTCGGTCAAAGGACACACGAGCTTATAAAACCTTACAAAAAACTGCAGTACATGCCTCATTTTACCAGTACTAGTGCTATGAATTTCTCACTAATTGGCATTTTAACTTAATTAGATAGGATGGCTACTTAGTGCAGTGGTTTATATTTGTCTAACAAGAGAAAGAGTCCTGGGACTTGCATCAGGGGTAAAATTCTGCTTTATGTAAACTTAATGATTATTTTGCAAAGGACATTGCTAATACTTTGCCTTATTAACTCTCTCTACTAGTGTTTCTTGTAATAAATGTTTTAGCATTTAAATTATGCTATAATTCTAACTTCTCGTACAGTTTACTTAAAAAATAGCCATGCTTTGACGTCGCAGAGACAGTAATATCTGAAGGTCAAGTGAAAATGCTTACTTGAGTGAATTTTCCATGCAAAGTGAAGTGGCCATGATAAAGCTCAGTCGCTACTGTTGATACTTTTATAACCTGAAAAATGCATGGCGAAAGTCTGAAAAAGGAGGCCACTGTAGAACATGTAAGGAGAATATTTTTCAAGTAAATATTTTAGAAATGTTCTTCAGTTATGAAGCAAAGAAATGGTTAAACGCTGAATTACACTCATGCTTTTTTTGCTTTTAAAACGTCTTTCTTGGAACACTGTCGTGATTGGTAGCCTATAAAAATCTCTTCACATAATAGAGAAGGTGGGTTTCCATACCTCTCATACCTTAAGATAACAGACATACCTTAAGATAACAGACCACTTCCATATCTATGACTGTGAACCCTTCTTATTTTCCACACCTCATTCACAGAGACGACATAGTGGACAAAGCAGCCACTGCACACATCTGGTTTCTCCTGCTTTCACAGTGCTTAGCAGTGACGTAGAAGAAAAAGATGGAGGAGCTGAGGGAACTGGTCCATCTGTTTCTGCTGAAATCCCAGGTTTTTTTGAGTGAGAGACAGGATCTGTGGTGGTGATGATGCAGAAGCAAGATGGAGGAACAGAAGGGACGGAGCCCACATCTGTTTCTGCTCAGCAAGCAGCTCAGTTCTGAGGAACAGGGCCTGTAGAGCTGGCTTTACTAGAGAATGGACGCTCTGCTGGCCAAGTAAGCCTGCTGCCTTGCTGGCACTGGGGCAACAGCCACACACACACACACACACACACACACACACACACACACACACACACACACACACACACACACACACACACACACACACACACACACACACATATAAAGCAAGGGCATCAAGGGCAAAGCGTAGGCGGCTATGTGTGGTGTGTGTGTGTGGTATTCTGGATTGGACTTGACTTGGATGCATCGGGCCAAGGAGCAACTTTGTTGGAATGTTTGTACTCTGCTCTTTAACTTTGCGCCTCTCTGTCTTTCCATCTCTGCCTTCTCTGCGATAAAGAAAACTTTGCATCCATCTCTGTCCTCTCGCATCTGTCCTTCAAATCCAGCATTCCACCCCCTTTCTCACCGTTTGCCCCCCTATCCTCTGGAGCCTCATGGTCTGATTGTTTTACAGGAAGCTCAGTCACGGGGTGTTTGAGCATATGTGTGGTTGTGTGTTGGTGTGCAAGTGTGTTGTGTGATATATCCAGCTGACTCAGCCTGATCTCCAGCCCTGTACTGAGACCCTGGTAGACCAAACAACAAATGACACGCTGACATGCTCCTATCTGTCAAGAGTGTTATGGTTGTTTGAGTTGTACAGTATGTGGCACATGAAACTATGAATCCCATAAGCTGAGATGTTGATCTCACTTCCCTTTTCATCCTGTGGCTGATTTTAGCTAATTCCCTCTAGTGTGTGCGCGCACACGTGTGTGTGTACTGTAAGCTGTGCAATCTCCCTTTTGTTGCAGTGCAATAAGATGTTTGGTTTTGGTTTGCATTTGCAGATGTCAACTTGCATGTGTACAGATGTGTTAGCTCTTTACTTTAGTGTGTACGTTTTTTTTACTTTTTTCACTTTTCTTAATTATTATAATGACTATTATTGTGAAAAAATGTAAAAAGGAAGTAGTTTCCATACTGATTAAGTCCAGTGTACACATTTGATTGCGTTATGTGGACATTTTCCTGGATGGAGTTGGTGGTGCTGTTACATTTTTTTAAAGATCATTTTTCAGAGCTGTGAGCAACAAAAACAAAATTCTAGTCACCAACATTGCATGGATGTGGAAAACTAACTCAATATTCAATGCAATATTCTGACAGTAAATTTATATTCCTAACATGGTTCTTTGAAACACAGCACCTGCCTAAGCAATGCTGCAGATCTGTGTTTATTAAATGAACTAACCAATGGTAGTGGTCATCTCAGCAGACAACGTCTTCCCCCCAAAAATTGGCTCAGAAACACAAACAAGGATTCAAGTTGTTGACCCAGCCTCTAAACTCCCCAATTCCCAATTGGATCGAGCATGAGTAGGATGCAACTGATCTATCTAAAACAGGAGTGTCAAACATAAGGGCCTGGAGCCAAAATCATCCCCAGCAAAGACATCCAGTGTGGCCTGGTGGACGACTTTGGAAAAGCATAAATTTTTGGACTCTATTTTTAGAATTTGTACAGCTTTTTGCACTGATAAAGACCTATCCAAAGCCATTCATACTACATACCAAAGGAGCTAAGTAATAGATAAAAAATTAAATGAGAGCAACGTTCCTGTTTTTCATTGTCTACAATAGAAATTTGGCTTTAAAAAAATAAATAAAGTCATCAATAAACAAAAACTTTTTTATAAATATGTGAAACTCTGGGCAGTGAGCTACCGGAACTTTCTCTGCAATTTCACACATGCAAATTGTAAAACTACACATTTAATTACAATACATGTGTAAAAAAAAACACACTTGCAATAACAAATTTTAATTTACTTGTGTAGAAAAACTGAGATGTGCTGCTGAAATTGCACTTTCTCATTTTATGTTAAGATATCTCAAGGATTAAATGAGTATATAAATATCTTTACACTGACAGAAAGTGGAGTTTTGCTCATCTAGCCCACTTAAAATTACAATGGATTACATGTGGCACAAAATGTAAAAATAAATCTGACATCCCAGATCTGTTCTGAAGGCACCCCCTCCCTTTCCTTAAGTGATC
This sequence comes from Aulonocara stuartgranti, assembly GCF_965226115.1. Lineage (NCBI taxonomy): Eukaryota > Metazoa > Chordata > Actinopteri > Cichliformes > Cichlidae > Aulonocara > Aulonocara stuartgranti. The sequence goes on from NC_138955.1 coordinate 11,122,459, forward strand.
CAGTGTTCACTCCCTGACAAGCCAGAGCTGTTTTGCCATGACAAAAGAAGCCCACATAATATTGGACAAGTGGTTTTAATGTTGTGCCTGATCAGCATCTCCACACCAAACCTAGCTGGAAGATCCCTGTGATCCTGCACCATGCTGTGAGTGACTAAGCCAAAGTTTTATGGGGAGGGTAAATTTAAAAGAGCCTGACAAGTACAGTCAATCAATTTACGTCTCACTTTGTTTCTGTCATCACCTTCAAAAACATCACTTGTGTGTGTGTGTGTGTGTGTGTGTGTGTGTGTGTGTGTGTGTGTATAATGAAATATTCTGTCATTTTTAACAGCTCAGACATTCATCTTATGCGTCAAAAGACCTGCCATTAAAGAAGAACCGCACGTGTGTGTGTGCCTTAATGTCTTTGCACATGTGCTGATGTTCATGTGTGTCTGAGCGATAAGGCTAAGCTGCGGTATCTAAATCTCAGCGCTCAAAGGTTTCCTTCATCTCAAGCAGGGCTCTACAGGTATGTGACTCCACCCTCCCCCATCTCTCTCACCCCTCTCTCAACCATCCCCCCCACGGCTAAGCCTTCACCAACAAGGCCGGTATTGTAGCAAGGGTAAAATGATAGTGCTCAGGGACAGATTCAGCTATGTGCTTACCCAGACAACCCTTACCCCCTTTCTCCACCTCCCTGCCCACACCCCCCTATCCCTTCAACTCAGTGAGGCTGCATTCATCCATTCATTTCTTTCTGTGTGACAAAAAAAGGACAGTGATAGAAAGAGAGGAGCAAAGGTTGTTTTATTTGATTTAATTGAATGCAGAGGGGCACTGAGGTTAAAGAGGACAAAGTAAGTCACACAGAGCAAGATAGAAATGTCACAGAGAACACAAATTATTCACATATAAAAGATGATCTTGTTGCATGGTGACATGTCTATTATTTGGAAAATAAAGAGACTGTAGTGACATTTTCTGTTGAGCAGATATTTAAACTTTAAAACGCTCACATTGAGACTGTCTCCTTTCTTTTGATTTGGTGTCTCGGATCTTGCGATAAGCGGATACACTGAAATATGATATTTTGATTTAACTCTTTTATACTTGTCTGTATGTCTGTGATGCAGGTTTGTGTCAGGACTCATTCATGTCAACATCCGTGTTTAATGTTACTTATTGAGTGTCATTTTTTTTCTATTTGAAACTATTTGAACTATATCGACGTATACATTTAAGACAGAAAAATATTCATTGACAGTGGGTACTAGTCTCTCTCATGCCCTTGTGTTTGTGCAAGTCCTACCTTGTGTGTGTGTGTCTGGTTCACTGTTTCGCGGACTGCTGCGGAGCCGTCTCTCTGGCTTCTTCCCTCCTGGACTGCCAACTCCACCACCAGACCCCGCTGACCCGAGCGTTGGGCCGTGTGATTTGTTGCTGCATCCCGAAGAAAATCACAACAGAATTCATTGTATTTACATAAAAGACATAAAACAATCAATCATACACCCTTTGCTCAGTTGCAACCAAAAGCTGCAGTGACCAAATGAGCTGTTCACCTTTCTCTTCAATAAAAATACTAACTAAATAAGGTGTGGAAAATAGATCAAAAGAAAGAAAAAAATTCCTAGCAAAAGATTCCTTCACATGAGCTGTTTTCACACATGGGCAAAATCGACAGAACAACATTTAGCAAGGTTGTGTTTGTGTTTATGGATTTTCACACTAATATTGGGTGTACTTTTTGCAGCTGAGGTTAACACATGATGCCTATGTAATCCCTGTGAATGCTTCAAATAACTGTGTGCTCTAACTTTGTGTTAGGAAAGGTGTGGGTAGAGTTCACTTATTTGGACATTTGCAGCTGCAGCATGTAATTACTAGCACTCAGGCATACATGTGAAAACAGGTCCATTCTTATTCCAAATGAACAGCTAATACATTAAAATTTTACACAGCTTAGTTAACTGATTTTTATATTACCTCCATATAATGACATAAAAAATGAAATGAATATATAAATCATCAACATCGTGCCTTCAGAAGTCTAACCATTAATGAGTTGGCTAATCTTAAAGTGCATCTCATAAATGATGATCACCTGTATCCATTGTGTGCTGGCCCAAGGCTGCCCTTATAGGGAGTAGAGGGAGGAGAATTGACTCGATTCTGTCTCGGTTCCTTTAACTTTTTAGGTTGTGGCTTACTGTATGTATCCTCCCTCCCTATGAAGTTTGACATCCCATAAACTGGGATGATTTCTGCAAGGAAGAAGAGCATAGAAAATATTTCATGTTAAATTTCGTACCGTGCAGGTTGCGTGACGCATATTCGTAACTGAATTTTAACTCAATGTCAAAATCTGATTTGGTTTTGTTTTTTTGCTTTCTTTTTTGTTTTTGCAGATGGCCTGTGTTCAGTCAGCACGAGTACCTGGATCGCCGTACATGGGGGGAAGGTGGTGTTGGTAGTACTGATGGGGAGGCAGCTCCCCGGGGCTGACGGGAGGATAGAAAGAGTGAGAGTTGGGGATGAAGTGAGGGTGAGGCAGGTATGGCGGCAGGTGATGTGTGGGGGAGAGAGCTGGAGAGTAGGAGGGAGGGTAGCACTCCGGAGACTGGGGGGTCACAACCACTCGGCGGACCCCTGTGGTATCTTCCAGCACCTGTGGGAGAGAGGAGAAAAGCTAAGTATGGGTTCACAGAACATGAAAATAACATTTTTAAAAAGCCTAAAAGACTAAGAAATGTGCATCTGTGCGCCTGAATTTTAGTACCTACAAATCACGCAAGACTTGAAAAGTGCACACTGCCTTTGACTGCTTTATATACTGTTGAGTAAAGGTTCCTCAGATAGTGCTGGCTTTAATTTAAGTCAAGTGATTCAGAGAACTGAGTGAATTGCCCATCATGCCAAGAGTACTTCACTGCCCATTATTTTACAAGAGCAGGTGCTCTGTCTGTTAAATGGTGGATATTTAATAAAAGAATTAACTGCATGATTTATCTGACAGCTGAGCGTGTACCAACAGGATGTGCGGTCCCTTAAAGCAATGAAAAACAAATGTGTCCTTAGATGGCCTGCACATTTTTCTGGCAACAAGCTTCAGAGAACTGCCTGAAATTAGCATAGATCCCATACTTGTATTCATTTTCACTCGGACACAGATACAGACACACACATTCCAACTATTCAGATACTTTCACAGGCCTGCATTCCGAGAAGAGCGCAAACACACACTCCCTGCAGAGAGGGGGAAGTCATCTGCTGGTGCCTAACAACAACAACACCGCACACTGTCTCTCACACACACACATACACTAAATAACACCACCGTGAAATCCCCACACAAACTGAGAAGCAACAGACACCACACAAAGAAAGATGGTGGGGAATGAAAGAGGGTCAGGAGGGGAGGAAGAGAGTTACAAAACTAATCTGATGTGAGAAAAACCTTGAGAGGGAGCAAATAGATGCAGAGGAGGAGGCCCGCTCTCTGCCCTTTCATCCCCTCTGCTGCACATGAAAAAACGATGTGTTTACAGAAAAACAAGGGCAAAGTCTCTGCAGGAGTATGTGCAGACCAGGCCTACAAGCGCACACATTTATTGGCAAGGACACGCACATTCCAAATATGAAGCACCCACAAACACACATGGCATCACATTGCAGGCATTAGTGAAAACTCCCAGAGGACACACATACACATGAGCACTTTAGACACATAAGACACAACTACTTCAACACACTACTGTCCACCACAGCAGTGCTCTTTCTCCTTTCACCCCTTCGTGCAACCCTAATCCCCCCCTTCCAAAAAAAAATTTTGCCCAATGAATGCCTGTCTCCCGTATCATGCTTGTTTATCTAACAGTGACAGTGTTTCCCGCTCAGGCTTGGCTCAGTCCCCACTCACACACACACAAACACACACCCACGGTGAGCCAATGACCCGACCTCCGTTGGGTAAGAGCACAATCTCGCCAACAGACAAACCACAGGATTTTTTTGAAATCTTGTGAGGATAGTTTATTGACTTCTTTTTCTCATTGTCCTGGTGTTGTTATCTAATAGAGAAAGCGCATACACATTTCCTGTAGAGGACTCAAATATTAATTGAACCTAATACTCCAAATTCTTGGTGCTCTGTTGGGTCAAGAAGACCAGCGTGGTTGCTTCTCTATGACAGACAGAATAAGTGACTTTTGTGGGAGTCAAGCACAGGCTAAAAAAAAAAAACCTATCATCTGCATCCTTTAATAATGACTACTAGACCCACTTCTGATAGCTGTTCAATAAAACATTATACAAGTACAAATTGCTTAGTCTATCAACCAGCCAGTGCATAGAAATATGCTATGCTGCTATATTCTCCAGTTTTGGACACTAACGCAACTACTTTTTACTGTTAACACATGAGTTTGATTTATGGATTTATTTCCATTTACAGCATCATAACAATTTTCCAGTGACAAGAACCAACATGCTGAAACAGTCTTCAGACAGACTAATTGAGTGAACTGAAAAAATAAATGAACACTGGGTAAATTTACCTTGAAATATATTAAATTAAGAAATATCTGCATTTTTATTACTTAAAAGAAGCCTCTTTTTGGTGGAGAAATGAGAAGCACTAGCTAATTTAGTGTAGTCGTGCATGCACAAATCTCCCCCTGAGTCCATTTTTTTTTTCTTTACTCAAACGCTCCCACACAACCCAAACACGATAAACATAAAAAATAAGTCAAAGAGTATTAAACTGAGGAAAAATACACACAAAAATAAACTAACCTGTGAGATGTAGCCTGGGGGGACGTGGATGGGAGGGATCGACCCATTTGGGGACATCATGGGAACCTCAGCAGGACCTGTGAGGAAGGAGAAGAATTATTTACTCAACCAGGCAACTAATGCTTAGATAAATTCTCATTTACATTCATCAGTTGGCAGTTCACATGCGGGGACATAAAGTAGACAGATACGCTGAAGGTTGGGCTGTGTTATTTTATATAGTTACTTAGTCCCACAGTATGAAGATACTAGGAAATAAAGGTAATTAACCACTTAAAAATAAGAGTCTCTTCCCTTCAAATCTGCTTGTATAATCTCAAACAGCTCACACATAAATATAAGCAAGCCTTTTCGTTGTTACTGGCTATTCAGCAGTACTATTATGATAATTATAGGTGTAAAAAATAAGGGTACATGGCTGCTTACTGAGAAATGAGGTTTCTACACTGAAGGAGAAGTATGCGAATCTAAATAGAATTAGCAGACTGAAAATGATGTTGACTTTTCCACTGTCTAAATACCCCCCTCCAAAAAAAATCTCCCGTCTCCCTCTTCCTCTGTCTTTCTGTGATGGAGGTCTGCGCCTGTTAAAGTCATTGGGACCCCGTCGGGACAGCTGGAAGCAGACCTAGCCTCAGAATAAATCACACTGCACAGAGGCCTTCACTACCTCCAAGCACACATGCTACTATGAAGACACATTAACATTTTTTTCCCAAGTTGACAACACTTACATACTTGTTGACTATTCTAAAATCTAGTCTCCGTTAAAGGGCTATTTTTCATCTTTTCAGCTGCTTTACCCTCTAACTCCATACTTCACAGACTGTTTTCAGGGATTTCTCCTCTTTCCCCAGCTTCTGTTATTACTCACATCCTTTCTTCCCTCCAATATTACTCATCTGATCCTTGCCTTCCTTACTAAGTTTATCCTTTCCATACTTCATCAATGATCTTTATCATCTTTTCTCCGTCCTTCACATCAGCCCTCCATTACTCACCCACTTTACTGACCTCTCATCAGCCAAGCAAACAGGTAACAGTACAGTAAACACACACCCACCTACACACAGAAAAACAACCTGAGCAAAGTCTGCAATGTGGATTAATGTGTATGTGTGTCTGTTTGTGTGTGCGGTGAGTAGGTCACAGGTATGAAGAGACAGGCCTCTTTCAGTCTAGTCTGCTCCCCTACCATGGAGACTAGAACTGGATATGAAAGTCTCCATTGAATAGAAGGTCATAGCATGGGGAAACACACACAGAGCTGCTCTACACCTCTTTCCACCACTGCTCATAGCACACTTTCCCCTCTTACTCACACACTGCCCCAATCTCACACACACACACACACACACACACACACACACACTATCTCAGGCATCGTCACTCAGACACGCACACACACTTGGCAAACAGACGTGTGTTTGGACAGTCTCTGCTGCCTCTGTGCTCTTCACTCAGCAAACAGCAACATTCTTCCAGTCACACACACACTGAACATTCCCATCCCTGGCCCCCAGGACTGGACCCAACAAGCCTAACTACCTCCCTAACCATTGCCAAAATACAAGACACTCTTTGTCCTGCTATTCAACACACACACACACACACACACACACACACACACACACACACACACACACACACACACACACACACACACACACAGAGCTGTCAAGTCATACAATATTAGACTGACTTTCATTCACAAAAGCCCGAGATAATCACACGTTTGTATGTGTCCATCAAAAAGCTTTCAATCGTGTTTGTTTGTGCGCAAATGTACAAATAAGTCACTGTGGTCCTTGATTCACACTGTGGTAACGTCACTCTCTGGTCTCACCCCCAGCTCTCACCCCCAGCTCTACCCTTTAAGCACCACGAATAGAGTCACAACTTCCTCTACCTAATCCTACTGGAATCCTAGACAACACAGCTAACCAACCCCGCTCCCCTTTGCTTTTCCGCTTCTCATCTTCCATCTGTTGCTTCTTCCGCCTCTGAGTTAAAAAGAGGTCAGGGCAGAGATGAGATATCAAGTCATATCCTAGATAGCATGCATATGACTCTGCCTGCACCACAGCAAGGAATCAGCACGTGTAATGAACCACAACAAGAGACAATCAGAGCTGCAAAGACTAGTTTAATTCCTCTGAGGAAATATTGCTCTGTTGGGCAAAGCTTAACATTTTTGATGTATACAAGGCAATCAGGAATGTGATATGTAACATTTCTGGCTCATTGACATAAATGTTACTATGCCCAACCTAGTCAGACTGCAGTTGCCACTTTGTGACAATGGTCGTCATTCTGACATGAAGCCAACAAGTTCAGAAGCCATCACATAATGGAAAGCAGTGTCTGAGGGTAGGTTTATATCTTACTTATGTTTGCTGATAAAGAACACTGCACACAAGTTGCTTCCACAGCAGGAACTAAGCAGTCCTGACTGGAAGGGTTAATGAAATAAATCTGAGGTCTGTGGTCTAATGTGGGGGTTCATCTGGTGGTCAATGACATATTCTAGTTTGACAGACTCTGCTTCAAGAAATCAAAGAGGACCACAGGAATTAATACAAAGTATGTTTTGTATTGCACAGAACAGAGATAGAAATAGCACAACCATGACACACTCGGGGCAATACAGAGGAATGGTTAGAAAAAAAACCCAAAACACAATGTCATCATGAGCAACAAGTGTAGTGAAGTGAAACACAAAATAATTACATTTAATGACACAGAAAAAAGCAATGAAAATAAAAAATTCATAGCGAAAAAAACTCAAGCTTACTGAAAAAGCAGAACATATTCAGATCACTAAATTAATTCTGTCTAAAACACATTTAGAGACTTTATTTTTAAAGTGCCACCTTCAAAAGTCTAGTATTTGTCACTGAAGAATTACACATGAAAATATATACACATGCCCATAATAAGCATCCTGTCTCATCCACACACACACAACAAACAGTCTCATTCACAAAGACACATGTAGACAAACAAACACACACACACACACACACACACACACACACACACACTTGTGTTTTTGCGCAGCTCCTCATACATACATTCATATACATACACAGACTGAGGCTACGTCCACACGTACCCGGGTATTTTTGAAAACGCAGATTTTTCTATGCGTTTGCACCTTTCGTCCACACGTAAACGGCGTTTTTGGTCACTGAAAACGGAGATTTTTAAAAACTCCGGCCAGGGTGGATATTTTCTAAAACTCCGTTTTTGCATTTATGTGTGGACAAGAAAAACGGAGAAAACGCAGCTACAAAGATGTGCGCATTTTTTGACGTCACAGTGTGCGCCACGTTATTGTTTCGGTGAAATGAATTTCTACAATACTGTTACTGTTAATTGTACTCTCTGCAGTGTTTAAATGCTTACATATACACACACAGTTACTGTCCCTCCACACAGACGACTTGGTTCTGCTTCTATGCCCCAGCTTTGTTTACTTTTTCCCACCGAGGCTTCTAGACTTCTGATTGGCCAACATTTCTACACGGTTAGGAATATCCGGTTGTTCAGTGATGACGCAACGAATCCTACTTCCGGGTCTAAAGTAGTCTGCGTTTAATATGGCTTTTGTGTTGTTAACATGTTTAATGTTGTGTATTTTCTTCTATTTGATCTCAAAAAGCTCCTAAAACAGCCAGTGATCACTGTTAAATTCCGTTTTCATGGATGCCTGGATGTTAAACTCAATTGTTACACCTGGTAGAGCAGAACGCTGATCATTTTATTAAAGATGAAAGACTTTAGACAGTTTTTCAACTCTCAGTAATGCCATAGTGATCGTTTGATATATGGACCTGCAGCGGAGTTTAGACCCACACACGGCTAGTGACGTCAGACTGAACAACCGGATAGCACCACCTGTTGCTTTGGCATGTTCATAGCAGCGTTTTCCTTCATTTTTGCCTTTACGTGTGGACGGGATTATTTTTTAAAACGAAAACGGAAAATCTCCATTTTCAAAAATACCCGTGTACGTGTGGACGTAGCCACAGACTAAGAAGATGATGCAACACTTCAGATGTTTACCATGTTACAGCTGTCTTTAACAGCTGTGGCAGGGCCCCCTAAACACAACAAAAATGCTGCAAGACAAAAATGTGGCCTGACACACGATCAATTACTTATCTCTGTAGTAACGAAATAACTTATACACACTGAATAAACACACATTTGTTGATGGGCCAACACTGCTCACAGTTAGTGTAACCCAACAGTGTGTATTAGCATCTTGCTTATTCCAGCAGAATGAAGCAATAATCAGCTTCTAGAAATAAGCGAACCACTTTCTCTCTTTCCCTTCATCACTAAACATGTGGTTACCACATTGGAAGGAAACACAGACCCTCATGGGAAAGCATATGTGCACGAGTGTGTGTGTGTGTGTGTGTGTGTGTGTGTGTGTGTCTGTGATACTGGTATTAAACCGATGGAGCTTGTTTGCAACATGACCTACATAGAGAACAACTAGCCACAAATGGATTTCCCGATAACAGAGACACACACACACACACACACACACACACACACACACAAATCATTTCTAGAAAGATTTCTAGAATGCTTTTCCTTTATCTTAAAAGTACATCACAGTCACAGACACACAACCTTTGTATCACAATCAGAGCCTCATGGAGGCAGCTGTTTTATCTACATGGGTACAAATGTACCAGTTTGTGTGTATGTTTATGTGGGAGCAACTGTGTATGTGTGTCTGGGTCACTTGTGACGTGGCATTGCCTGGAAGTTATGTAAGCATCAGCGGGGTAATGTTATCTGTCCTAGGAGCTGCAAAAGACACTCCCACGACAGCTTCCTCTACTGCCTGGCCAATCCATGCGCACACAAAATACACACATGCATGAACACTAAAGAGCCAATTGTCATGTCAACGCTGAATGCTAATTTATGCATTAAAAAGAAAAAACACACAAAAGCAAGCAGCAGCTGCCCAAAGATGTTTTGTAGTCAGCTGATATGGGTACTAGAAGCTTCCACAGTGGAAAGGACTCTGAGAAAGATGGATCGAAACCTGGACCGTGATGGGAAGTGTAATAAAAAATATAAGACAATAAGAAGAGTAAGAGAGAGATTGCTTAAGGTGGAAACATGGGAGAAAGATTCAGAACTACACAGTGTACTACATATACACTGTGTACAAAGATACACACTAATACACAAGTTACAGCCCTAAAATAAATCTCCGGTGAGTCAACTCCACCGGACATCTTTGCCATGGGGAGGGTTTCTCAGTGATGGAGGAGGAAGTCAGAACTTCCTGTGCTGCTCTGCCCCAAGTCCTCTGCCCTCATGACACTTACACACTACAGTGTGACAGAAAAACTAGCTTTGCATGTCAAACCCCTCCCCAAAAAGTCCTCTACAAACGAGTATAAAGAAGCACATATTCACACTTCTGATCCTGAGCCCATGTTCTGTGTTTGCAGCACAGACTGTAATTTAAGCAAGCTGCTGATTTGCTGTGGAATGTAAATCAAAAGTTGGGCAGTTTCTACATTTGAACACTGGGTCATATCTTAAGTACATACTGTAGTGTGTATGCAGGTACGTGTAAGCACATTCCTTATTATGACTGAGCTTCTTTGAACTTCTAAACTCAAAGTTGCATAATGGCATCATAAGAAAACAAGCAGAAAGTATTATCGCTTATGCCAGCTGATGAATATCAGTGCCATGATGACTTCATTAGGATCTGACATCAGCACATTATGAGCTAAAGTAGAAGCAATAAGGCTTGTAAAACCAGCACTATATTTTATTAGTCCATTGGCTCAAGCTCATGTTTCTCCTGTCCGTACATAGGAAAAATAAAATAATAAACCAATAAGTTTCCACCCCACACACACACAAAAAAAAATCCTATCAAAGCTTTCATTTAAATGGTTTTGGAATCTGATGGCTTGAACATTTCCTGCGAAACAAAAGAGCCAGACTTGTGCACTGAGCTCTTCAGCTCCACCTGTGGTTGCCTGCCCATAGGCACTAGCTGAGGTTGTCATCCTTGTCTCTATTTGTGATAATATTGAAGTCCAAGTATAACCTTCTGCTTTTTCAGTTTTGTCTCTCCAGTTAACCCTATGGCTGTGCTCATATCCAGCTTCAATTCTTAGATTTTTTTAAGATTAATGCTGCATCCGACTCAATAGATAAACGCTAATCTGACAGTAATAAGAATAACATACATGTCAAAAATATATTCACATTAGGGCTGCCACGATTTGTCGACTAGTCACGATTACGTCGACTATCAAAATCGTCGACGACAAATTTAATAGTCGACACGTCGTTTGAAGGTTTGTAAGATCGCAAAACACGCAGGAATAAAGTAGCAGGATTTAAGAGTGTAATAACGGACTGAAACAGAAGATGGCAGCACTGCATGTACAAGGATGCCAGCTGCCGTTAAACCCCGAAGAAGAAGAAGAAGAGAAGCAGCTGTGTCCCAGAATTCATAGCGCGGCCCAGCTTAGTTTCCAACAATGGCGGTAGCTAGTTAGTTTTAATATTACTCTTATTATTCTTTCTGGGTCACAAAATAAACGTTTAACATATTTTCAGGCGAGAATGTAGCTGTGTAAACCTCAAATATCGGCTCAGTTTATCAGGACACCACATATTTTCAAAAGCGCTCCGACGTTTTCGGAGACGTCTGTTACCCACTAGCTCGATAGCTAGCCGGGGGCTAGGTCACTAGCGTTGTGAGAACACCGGACTCCCGGCAAATTGTTTTCAAACCCACCGCCGTCTTTCGCTACTCAGGTTAAATATATATGAGTCACTTAGATAAATTAAAAATGTTGTTGTTTGGCTTTTTTTTTATTAGTATTTTATTTGTTCCTGAGTAAATCGGTTTGTCTGAGATTAAAGTTATAGTTTTTACACAGCTGAATAAACGTCAAGCAGACAGCTGATTATCAGAAGTGTGAGATGCTGGAGAATTTACTCCGGTGTCGTTATATTTTAGATAGCAAGGAGTTTATTAAACTTCACCGAAACAATCTGCAAATTTCATTAAAATTTAATAAACTATCATCTTGTCTTTATTTTTAGTTAGCACCTTAAAAGCTTAAAGCTGTAAGCTAATGATATTTATATAAGCGCAGATGCTGCTGGTGCAATAAGCTGTAGTTTTACGTCCAATGGATGATGATCTGATTAGTTGACTAATCGCATAAATAATCGGTGACTAGTCGACTATCAAAATAATCGTTTGTGGCAGCCCTAATTCACATATATCCACAGCTATATCTAAATAGTAATCTATGTATAATTTGTAAAAAAAACCATATATATATATATATATATATCATGTAGGGGTGCAACGATATTTGTATCATTATTGAACCGTTCGATACAGTGCTTTCGGTTCGGTACGCATCGAACAATACAAAATTTGTAATTTATTTTATCAACTTTCCTTCTGACGATGCTGCCTGTGTTGAGCGCTCAGTGAATCTGTGTTCGACTACTCCGCCTAGGCTGCACTGTTGAGCGCAGATCCACTGAGCTTCAACACAGACAGCATCGTCAGAAGGAAGAGCGCAGGGCAAGCTAGCGAGACAGAAGTTAAGCTCTCCTTGCAACATGGCAAATTGAACCTCTCCCACCCTCATTCAGATCTGGCGTTTGGAATTATTTTGGTTTTCATGTGACGTATGACCCTGAAGGTAAGCGCGTCATGGACTAAAGTAAAACAGTATGTTGGATGTGCCACGCAATGCTCAATTACATGGGTGGGAGCTAGTGTATTAGCGCAGTTAGCTCGTTAACGTGTTGGCCGTCTAGCCCCATGCACGGGGCGATCAGGGGTAGCTCGTAGAGCTGGGCGATATATCGAGTTTTTTAAAAATATCGATATATTTTCATACGAGATATAAGATGTGACAATATCGTTTATATCGATATAGTCTATGTTACGTTATAATTATACTTGTGGAGCCGCAGGTTTGCCTCTCTTTCGTCCACTTTTGTCTCTACGCAACGTTACTCGGCCTCGCCTCTCCTTCACTGAACACAACTCCGCCTCCCCCATAGCTTCACCTGCAGGCAATGACAAGATGAAAGCGGAAAATCTCCGTTAGCGAGTTACCGTGCGTGGGGCTGGACGGCGTCAACGTGTTAGCGAGCTAACCGCGCTAACGAGCTAACCGCGCTAACGACATGCAGCCCAGAGGAGCTGCACGGCCTAAAATCCTTTCATTTTCTCAAAACTCGACAGTGCGCCTTATGTATGAATTCTGGTTGTGCTTACTGACCGCAAACCGATTTTATGTGGTACACAGCGCTCGGCAATCTGTCAAAAAATGTTTTAATATGACTTTGCTAAGCTACGGAGCTGCACCGCTTGATGGATTGTCGGAGGATTACGGCTACCGAGGAGGAGCCTCGCGGAGTGATACGTACTGTGTGTGTATAAGGACCACAAATGGCACCTGTTCAGAGACGTGGTGCAGCTGTGAAATCTGTCTCTTTGTTATTATGCTCAGCGTCTATTAGTTTACATTTTGACTGCACAATTGTGAGCTTTTTGTTATGCACAAAAACAACATTGTTTTCTTTTATTTATGGACCATGATTATTTAATAAATGCTGATAATTTATTTTTGAGTAATTTCTTCATGTACATCTACGCTGTATGTAAAGAAAATGCCCGTGTGACATCTGGGACACAGTGTGACTAAGAACTCTCTTTTTGTTCTTAACTTATGGCTTTAAAAAAAAAAAATCGAGATATATATCTTATATCGCCATCCAGCTAAAAAATATCGAGATATGAATTTTGGGTCATATCGCCCAGCCCTAGTAGCTCGTTAACGGAGATTTGCCGTGTTGTGGCGTTAAGGTCATTTCAACGAGATTAACCTGAAAGCACTAGTGGGAACACAATGAATATGACTGCACATTTACATCATCCTAGTGCAAAGACAAGTGGAAGCAGACAAAAACGACAAGCATGCATGCTACAAACTTTACCCGAGTCATTTAGACAGCCGTTGGCACATGATTCTCCTTATGGGGACCTGATATGTTTAATATGCTGCTGAGAATATAGCCCAGAAGAAGCGTATAGTATAGCTTTTATTTTGGAAAGAGACATTTCTCTGTAATAAACTCTCTTTTCCAAAGATGAGTGATTCCTCAATCAGATACAGGGCTCGCAATATCGCTAGCCCGACGTCCCGGGGCTAGCGATTTTTTCAGTTGGGCTACCAAAATCTATCTCTGCCCTGCCCGTCGGGGTATTGTAGGAAGGAAAAATATATGTCAATGCTTTTGCATTCTTTCGGAAATGTAGCTGGGTAATTATGTCATTGGCATCGGTGAGCCACTGTCAATATGTGACATATTGAAATCGCGTTTGAATTTGCGCTTGTTTTTTTGCTTTCACTTTGCAATCGCGCGAACTGTGTATAGAGAGCGACAGCACTGATCTGTGAGTGGTGATAATTTGTGCACCAATTCCTCTGACATCGTCTTATTAATCGTTAACTTACTGCGCAAACATGACAAGTGAAATCTCCCGCAGCAAGCTTAAACATGTAAGAGGTTGATCGCGCAGAGAATCGCTGAGCGTTATGTGAGTGCGTGTGTAAAAGCAGCAGGATATATATTTTAGTTCTGCTGAGCCAAATAAGACAGGTCAGGGTGAAGAAGTGACAGCCAAAGAAAAGCTTACCACAAAACGGAAAAGTTATGACAAATCAGACTATAAGGCAAAAAGAAAGTGCAGCTTTATGGTTTCATGGACAAAATAATTTCTGTGGCTGCACCCCTAATATCATGCATGTATTTAAAATATTCCATAGTGGTACTTTGCGACTGAAACTATTCTACGTTTTCCTAAGACTTTTGAGAAACTTTGGCTTTTTTTTTTCCTTTTCTTTTTTTTAGTTATGTAGCTTTTACTTATGCAGATTAGTTTCAATGAGCTCAAGTGTCGGTGAGTACCTGCCAAGACAGCAGCAGCAATTTAAGTGTTTAACACCCAAGAGCCCCAAAGCAATAGAAAACATACACTCAACAAAAATATAAACGCAACACCTTTGTTACTGCTCCCATTCCCCATGGGATGGACGTAGAGACCTAAAATTCATTCCAGATACACAATATAACCATCCCTCCCAAACAGTGGTCACAAATCAGTCCAAATGTGTGGTAGTGGGCACATCTGCTATATTGAGATAATCCATCCCACCTCACAGGTGTGCCACATCAGGATGCTGATCTGACATCATGAGTAGTGCACAGGTGTACCTCAGACTGCCCACAACAAAAGGCCACCCTGGAATGTGCAGTTTTTTGCGCTATTGGGGGTCTGGGGACCCAGAACCGGTCAGTATCTGGTGTGACCACCATTTGCCTCATGCAGT
Source organism: Aulonocara stuartgranti (assembly GCF_965226115.1). NCBI lineage: Eukaryota > Metazoa > Chordata > Actinopteri > Cichliformes > Cichlidae > Aulonocara > Aulonocara stuartgranti. The sequence goes on from NC_138955.1 coordinate 11,137,671, forward strand.
GCAACACATCGTCGCATGGAGTCTATCAGATTGTCAATTGTGGCCTGTGGAATGTTGGTCCACTCCACTTCAATGGCTGTGCGAGGTTGTTGGATATTCGTGGGAACTGGTACACGCTGTCGTATACGCCGGTCAAGCACATCCCGAACATGCTCAATGGGTGACATGTCCGGTGAGTATGCTGGCCATGCAAGAACTGGGAGCTGCCAACTCAGCTGCCAACTGCCCTGAACAATGTGAACCATGATTCATCCGTGAAGCGCACACCTCTCCAACGTGCCAGACGCCATCGAATGTGAGCATTTACCCACACAAGTCTGTTACGGCGACGAGCTGGAGTCAGGTGAAGACCCCGATGAGGACGACGGGCATGCAGTTGAGCGTCCCTGAGACGGTTTCTGACAGTTTGTGCAGAAATTGTTTGGTTGTGCAAACCAATTGTTCCAGCAGCTGTCTGGGTGGCTGGTCTCAGACGATCTTGGAGGTGAACCTGCTGGATGTGGAGGTCCTGGGCTGGTGTGGTTACACGAGGTCTGCGGTTGTGAGGCCAGTTGGATGTGCTGCCATATTCTCTGAAACGCCTGTGGAGACGGCTTATGGTTGAGAAATGAACATTCAATGCACGGGCGACAGATCTGGTTGACATTCCTGCTGTCAGCATGCCAATTGCACGCTCCCTCATTGCTTGTGGCATCTGTGGCATTTTGCTGTGAGACAAAACTGCACATTCCAGGGTGGCCTTTTGTTGTGGGCAGTCTGAGGTACACCTGTGCACTACTCATGATGTCAGATCAGCATCCTGATGTGGCACACCTGTGAGGTGGGATGGATTATCTCAATATAGCAGATGTGCCCACTACCACACATTTGGACTGATTTGTGACCACTGTTTGGGAGGGATGGTTATATTGTGTATCTGGAATGAATTTTAGGTCTCTACGTCCATCCCATGGGGAATGGGAGCAGTAACAAAGGTGTTGCGTTTATATTTTTGTTGAGTGTATGTGCGTTATTATAAATCAAATAGTCCTTTTTTTTATTATTCCAACTTTCCAAATTTTCAGCTTTGTTATCAAATCTTATATACTGCTCCTTTGACAAAAATTTTTATTTTTTAACGTGAACAATAGCTCTGGGACAATTTTAACTTTTAAAGACCAAATCTTCTTGAGTGTGATAACATGTTGGGGGGGGGGAATGGCCCCCAATTTATCCCATGGGTTACATTTTTCAAAATAATGTTAACATCTACGTCTTATCCTGTCCTGATAGCTGTGTAAACAGCCTCTAAGCATACAAGCCTAAATCTGTGTAGTGTTGAGTATGTAGCCTGTGTGCCAGCCCATACCTCCACCCAACCCAGATCTCTTGCCAGTTCTCCCCCACCTAGAGGAGGAGCGCCGTCGGCCGACCTACTTCTGCTGCTGGGTCTGCTCCAAAGGAGAGCAACGTAATGTCTGGAGGGACACTGAGCCCAGCCACGCTTTGTTCTCAAGATCTTAACATGTGCAAACACACACCCTTGCAGCTGTGCACACACTCACAGTCACCCAAATGTGCACAAACACGCAAAAGCCCTCATAAACTATGGCAAACACATCTTAACAACAGCACGCAAGTGGCCAGATACCCACCTGGGCACTGCGCATAAAGACATGATTGCTCATACGCAACTAATTTGTAGAACACACTGACATTTGGATAGTGCACACTGACAAAACCACGGTCACCTTGGCACACGCAACAAACAACAAAATAAGACATACATGCATTAATTCAAAGCCAGACATAATAACAAACAAACACGCACACCAATCTTGCTTTTTCCTGTTTTATCACGAGACTATTCGCATGCCTTTAGATACAATTGTTTTGGGACTGGTAACCATGCAACACACTGCATGGGTCCAGCATACTTCACTTATCACTTGTCCGGTCGTGCACGGAAGTATACATGCTTGTAGACACGCACAAACACTTCTGATGTGCATAAGCAATAATACATGTGCACACACAAATATACACAATCCAGACACTGATGACTCATTATATCCATTCTCTAATCAACTCTACATGTCTGCTCTCTCTAAGGAGAGAGCGAGTGAGAGAGAGAAAAGAGAAATGCAACAGCTGCTTGTGTGTAAACAGCGTCAAATAATCATTTCCTGCTCTGGTTCCCTGCTTCTTTCTTATTCTCACTCACTTGAATACTCATGATGCATCAAAGCCTTAAACCTTGACCCACTAAGAGTCATATTTTTTTCCATTTTTTCTCCTGCTGTACACAACCTGCTACGTTTGTACCCGGCTGTACTCCTCTCCCATCCTCCCCTCACTTTCCTCCTCCTATCTCTCCACATGTTAATGTCGGGCATTCCTACTGTATGAGTCACAGTCTGAACAGCACCAAGTTTGTGTCCACCACAGAGAGCAGAGAAAGTGTGGAAGAGAAGAGAAGAGAAGAGAAGAGAAGAGAAGAGAAGAGAAGAGAAGAGAAGAGAAGAGAAGAGAAGAGAAGAGAAGAGAAGTTGTGTGAATGTCAATGGAAAGAAAGAAGCCGAGACTGGAAGGCCTAGATTAGCAGGGACTTTCCCCTGCTCTCCATCGCTGAATTCCACTGTTTCTGTGTTTGTGGTGCAAGGGTGGGTATGTCCCCTGGCTGTTAGTTGATCAAACAACCAAAGAGGTGAAGATATGGTTGGTACTTTGTTTATAACCTGTACATAGGAAAGAAAAATACTGAAAAGCATCTTTTAAAAAAAAGTTATTACTTAACTGGTTATTCCTTATATTCCTAAATGGAAGTCCCACTAACTAACATGTACTTTTGCCCAATAACACCAGATCAAGGAGGGGAAAAAAGAGGGGTTTCCCTACAAAATTAAAAAAAAACCATGATGTAAACATTCACATGTGGAATTTCCGCAGCTGTGCAGTGCTTTTCACACTAACTGAATCCAATCTGAAAAGCAGCATGTGCAACCCGTGGAGAAGATGCAATATCTTTAATGTTCCTAATAGTGTTATGATTGGTTTTATTTACATAAAAAACATGCAAATCAGCAAACTTGTGTCATTGTTGTGAAGATGAGACTAAAATTAAAAAGAAAATATAGAAACACAGCAAGAATCAGAGAGAGAGAAGGGAGGAAGTGACCGAGCCTGAAAAGAGAGGGAAGAGGAGGAGAAGGAGGGAATAAGGTTGGAGAGTGGGAGAAGTGCTCCAGCTGTACCCTGAGCTTCAAGAGAGCCAAGAATTTCATCCCTGGAAAAGATATTTCTTTTTCTCCATTTCTCCGGAAAAAATCTGTGAGTACTCAGCTGCTGTTTGCCCATGCATCAGCTTTCACAGTGTCTTACATATAAAGACAAACCAGTATTCTCAAGAGTTTTTGTCACCCTTCTCTTTCCCCTAATGCAGCCTTCTCCAGAGCTGGCAGACCAGACCAAGTCAGCAGCAGCACAGGGGTGGCTGGGGTCATAGAGGAAGTGGCCTCACCCAGAATGGATGGTAGCAGGCACGACCAAACATGCAGCATGTGATTCTCTCGGTCTCCCTCTGCGCCTCGTTTTCATTCTGCCTGTCTTCCTTTATTTACTTTGCTTCATTCTATTTTATTTCAGCTGTATCTCTCCCTCCCTCCTTTCCTCTGCCTTTTCATGCCCTACTGTATGAGGGCATTGAGTTTATAAGTGAGGACTGGGCAGGGCATACACAATTAAGTCTCTTTTTCTCTCTCCCTCTCTGCCTCTATCTAAACCACGCACAGAAAAGTCAAGCTTTTAGCCACCGTGTATCAAATGAACCAAACCAATTATCTCTGTCCTTTTGATACTTACAAAGTACTTTGCAGTGCAAAATGCTGAAAAAAAGCAGGTATCCCCCCCACACACACACACACACACACACAAATGTGATCTCTCTAGGCACAAAGAGATCGCATTCCATTACACACCACCTGGAGGGAGAGTCCGTTCCCATGGCGACCAGTTTCCCAAAACCAGGAGGAATTAACACCAAGTTAAGACATACATACACTAAACATACCTCTAGAATTAGTTTTACACCTTGCCTAAGGGCATACAGTCTTGGAGGTAAAAAGGTCTTCCTTTGCCCAGCTGTCAAGGTAAAAATAATAAAATGAAATGCATACAAAGGCATGCACACACCCAAACACACAAGAGCTCTCTATTATTAGATCCCTCTGCACCATGGGGCCTTATGACCAAACCCATTATCCTTATTCTTTTCAGTGAAATATGAAGCATACTACAACAATACAGATTTAGTCGTTATTTAGTAAAAACATCTTTAAACAGAAGAGGAAGAAGAAGAATTAATTAGTGAAGCATATATTTGATTCCATTAAACATTTTTAAACCACTGGATTTTCCAGAAAAAGCATTCTTGCAATGTTGAACAGAAGCCATATCGCTCTACCCTGTGAGAAGCTGTGATCTTATATATAGATATTGTTTTCTTGGGACAGATTAACAACTCAAAAAAGTACATTAGGAAATTTAAAGCTGTGGATGCAAGTGTCTCGAAAGGCTGCACAGGCAGAGAAAATGGGAATTTAGGGCATTAATATACTGTACAGGAAATTGGCTATTGGATTAATTATACTTTGGGCAAAATGCAAATGCAATATTAATTAAAAAATGCATTCATTTGTCAAATCACACACAGACAAAAAGGCAAACAGATTGAGAAACACTTGCATGAACACTTTCCATTTGATCAGATTTACAAAAATAAGGCATAAAAACACAATAAATCCTTTTAGCTGACAGTTCAGCTAGATAACAGACATCAGTCAAACCTATCATTGCACAGCAATTTTCATTCAGTCTACTGTCACAAAATTGAGTATTCCGATTTCAAGGAAGGCTTGTTAAAAGTTCCTCGAACAACCACACCTGCTTACAAGCAGCACCAGGATGGTCCGAAACAGTACCGTAAATTAAGGATTTCAGTGAAAAATGTATTTGTGTGTTCTCCACCAGCTTGTTTAGAACCATCTGGCAAGGTGTAAACACAGACTGAGACTTTCCACCGTATTTCTCTCAACCAGCTATTTCCATTTACATCAAAGGGTTTGCAGTGTAGAAGTGTGCACTCTGTGCAGAAGTCCGGTCAAAGAAAACCTTGATAACCCCATGTAGCGACACAGTGAAGCCAGTAAGAGACTGAGCAAAAAGCTGAAGTTGAAACTGAGGAAAATGGAGAGATAAATGAAGAGAGTAGTCAGACAAAGAACAAACACAGAGGAGGTACACCTAAATTTCCTCCATCAACCCTTTTTTTCCATATCAGTTTAGGTTTGTTAAATTTGAGGACAAAACCATGTTTAAAATAACAATATGATCAATCGACATTTTTTCCACAAATATAATCATCGAATTTTACAAAACTGGATCCAAGACAACAGACAAAAGCAAGGAACAGGGGAAGAGAGTAACAATCGGGGGGATCCAAAAAGATTAGGTATGAGCAGAGCGCACACCTCTAATGGCAAAAGACAGCAGATCTTGCCATGATTCATACAGTACCCTGCTGTGTCCAGATGCAGAGAAACACTGGCAGGGTCCACCATAACCATTGTTTCTCAGAGAAGAAAAAATGCCTGGGCTAACAAGGCCTCAGCAGAGACCAGAAACACATTTTCCATTATGCCACTGCAATATAACAGCAATGAGAGTGGACTGCATGCAATTCATCCATTCCAAATTCAGAAATCAGCGTAAAAGGAGAAACATCAACCAATTATTTTGGCTTAATATGAAGTCCCAACAGCCTGCATTTATATTTGATTATATTTCTTATATGAAGAATTGTTTCATTAATCTTTTTGTGGCCCATTAAAATTGGAAGAAAAAGCAATAAAGAAAAGAACAAAATGTGTGATTTGAGCTTTCTCTACTCTCAAGGGACAAGACAAAATAAGAGCATGTGGAATCGCAGGATAATCTTTGGGTTCTATACCTTCAAGATAAAAAAATTCCACAAACCAAAAGTTGGAAGTGAAATATACTTTGCACATAGACCTCTCCGAATTGCATTATGTAACACAGACAGAAAAGAAATGTAATTGAAAACACAGAGAATGTTCTAAACCAGGGATGTCAAACTCACTTTACATCACGGGCCACATGCAGCCCAGTTTGTTCTTAAGTGGGTTGGACCAGTGAAACTCCACTTTCCTTCACTGTAAGAACACTTAACTGAACATTTGATCCCTGAGATGTCTTAATATCAGAAAACGAAGTGCAATTTCAGCAGTACGTCCCAGTTTTTTACATCAGGGGTGTCAAACTCAAATACACAGTGGGCCAAAATTCAAAACTGGAACAAAGTCGCGGGCTAACATTAATATTTATTGAAAAAAAAAACTTCCTTCAGATATAAGAATGAATCTTTTCTTATGGACTCAAATAAGTTTTGCTGGAAAACTGAATATGGAACAAGCAAAGCTTAATACTAAACAATATATATATTAGCTGTATAATACCAGTAGGCCAGATCTAATAGTAATTTGGTATGGCTTCGCGGGCCAAATGTAATTAGGCTGCGGGCCAAATTTGGCCCGCGGGCCAGAGTTTGACACCTATGTTCTACATGATCTGTGTGTAAATTACAGAAAAGATTTTGGCAGCTCATTGTCCAGACTGTCCAGTATTTATAAAACAGAAAGTTTTGGTTAATTCCTTTTATCTAACCAACATTTTTATAGTAGATTCTAAAAACAAGAACATTTCTGTCATTTAATTGTCATCCTATTGCTTAACTATTTTACTACTACTTAACTACTCATGTAGTATGAATGCCAATAGGGAAGTACTACTGCTACTACTGTAAAACACCGCCGAAAGTCCAAAATCTTTGTACACCTTCACATTTTCCAAATCTTTAAACTACACCAGATTCAAGTCTTCATCAGGCTGATTCTGGCCCACAGGCCTTTTATTTCTCTAAACCAACCATTCTTGTTGCTCTAAACCAACCATTCTTGTGTTAAAGAAAGAATTTACCGATTGAAATCCCGTTGCAGTACCAATGTGCCAAAAAAAAGTTTCTGTGGAAACAAGACATCCTGGTTGTGGGGCTATTAGACTTTTTTTCACAGATATTCCACTTTAAAGGCTTTCTTTATGATACATTTGCTTGTTTGTACTGCCACCAACCTGGTGAAATGGATCTTGAGTGTCTCATTCTGCAAAGCATGCTCAATCAGAGGAGCGGTGTTCCATGGTGCTGGCCACTGTTCCCCCGTGTCAGCAGTGCGCGATTGCTCACGTGCTCAGCTTAGAGGGAACATTGGTGATGGCTCTGGCTTTTTAACATGTTCGGTTTGGTTCTTTGGTAGCGGGTCATGCAGCAACACAACAAGCCTTAGCACACATGCTCCACCAAGCACAGTCAATTAAAAAACAAAACAAAATCATAGCGTTAAGCAATACAAGAGGTGAAAGTTCTCCATTCACTGTGAAGGACACACTAACAGTTACTACTCATACTTCTCAGCCTCACATATACATTTATTATATTACAACAGAGAATAATTCCAAATGTCCACAGAAGACCAAGGCAAACAAACCCCATGTATTATACTGAAATGCATTTTAAAAACACTGCAGCCAGTAAACTGAGGACTTACAGGATTACTGCTCATTAACTAGAAAACTAATCAACTAAACCTTGTGGTTATTATCAACTACGCCCTAAATTTCAGAAGAAATTAAGCTGGTGCCACCCAAACTTCATGATGTCATATTCTCCCAGGCAGGGCACAGCTTCCTGCTCTTCACCCTCTGGCCTCATCATCCCTCGTAAAAGTCCAACAAAGACCAAACAACACAGTAAACCAACACAGCCTTGTAAAACACACACAGACACACACGCGCACACAACGCATATTAACACACTCACATTCCAGAGCAGGGTGCTCTAACACACCCTCGAGTCTTGTCCTTTGATGTGAGTGTGGGAAAGCTCAGGGGAATTGTCTTAGTGGGGGAGGGGGACAGACAGGGGGACGGACGGGGGTGGGGGGCAAAAGGGAGGAGGGGGAAGGTGGGAACAGTGAGAGGGTAGGAGTGTGTGTGGGGGGTCAGATGAATCTGGCCCCTGGATCACTGAAGGGTCATGCTGCTTCAACAAGGGATGGAGACATGCAGTCATACACATGCAGAAATGATGCTAATAAGTTGCTGGAAAGGATTTCAGGTCAAGATACAGTCTTTCACTGGATCAATGAAGGAAAGGGACACAAAAAAAGAGACGGTAAAGACAGATCTCTAACATATCTGAAAAGTGGTAAAAAAAATGGCTTTAAATATATATTTTAGAGCATTGTGAATTATTTCAATATGCACAAAAAAAGCTCTGAAAGGATTTCATACGCCCTGAGGTTATGGGATTCGTGGACCTTAGTAAGATTTTATGTACACTTTCAGCTAAAATAAAAGAACATAATTGAGCCTGTAGCAGTTAGCAGGGGTGTGGTTAATGAGCAGTACTTAACATCAATCCGGCAAATACAATAGCCTCTTCTCTGCTCCAGGTTTGCCTTAAGGTCAAGACAGATGAACGAGAGGAATAAAAAGGAAAAGGGAGGGAGGTAGCAGGAAAAGATGATGAGAGGAAGGAAGGGAAGAGAAGTGAGGAGAGGAGAGGAGAGGAGAGGAGAGGAGAAGGAAGGTCTTGTGGTTCATATGAAAGAATCTTTTCTGGCTGCTGCGTTGACGTCTTCAGGCTGGTCCTGCCTTGGCAGAGCATCCATGTCTGCGTGTGTACGTATATGCATGTTTGCATGCATGCACGTACCACACTGCAGCAGCTAAACAGAGGTTACTTTATATAAAAGCTGGTTCCTGGCTGTGCCCTGAGGTCTCTGTAATCTTGCTCTGTCGCACACACTTGCACACAAGTACACTGCAATGCAAACACACAAGCAGGGCCACAAATACACAAGCATGCGCGAACACGAACCTCTGAGGTCTCACTAATCACACTGAGTCTCTCTAAAGTGCAACTCAGTTATCCTTCGGAACACACTGCCACACTCCAGCTTTCATTAAACTCAGTGACCTCTTGCCGACTAAGATAGAGAGAAAGTTTGTGCGTATGTGTGTTTGTGCGTGTGTGGTCCTTCACATTAATAATATCTGCATTCAAAGAGGGCTCAAAGTCTGTAATGTTCCACCTAATTTGCTGTCTGCGACTGTAGTAAAAGGCACCAAAAAGGTGCACAAAGACACACATTGTGCCTTCGATGCCAAATTTTCAAGTACAAACACGCAACCACACAAACAAACAGAAAGCTGGCAGATCCCAGCTACATCAGTACTGTGTCTTTTTGCAAATCACTGTCTGGTATCCCTCTCATATATCCACTTTCTACATTAAACCATTCTTTCGTCTGTCGTTTAGCTGTTTTTCTACAAGTCACTAATTCACTTATCTTATCTGGCAACTGTATCTTCCCATCTTTGCATACATCCATTAAATCATGCACCGTTTCTATCTGGCTTTATCTGTGCCCATAGCTCTGCCTGGAGCAGTCTCTCTGATTTGAGGGGAAAATTGAATTACAAGGCGGGTGGAGGAAAAGGTGGTGGGATGCCATTTGTTACAACACAGTGTTGTGGTAATGCGTCTTTTTTGTTTTGTTTTTTTAATAAATGGGCGACAGTGACTGAGTCGAGACTGCTGTCTGTCTTTCTTTCTTACAGAAAAAAAATTCAAAGGCTGAAAAAAAAAAAAAAAGAAGGAGCGAGTGAAGAAGATGCAGATTGAAAAAGACTGAGAAGAAAACAAAGATGTCCTTTCAAAGTTACATTTCTGACATCATCAAAGTGAGACACAATTTCAGCAGAGTTGTGTTACTGCCACCTCCTTCCGTCTTTGAGCGATCCTAAGTGGCTTGTATTTCCAGTCTTTTCATGCACTGCTATCAGATGCAACCACAGTGAAGCCATGGCTGCCCACTCTGTCTAAATCTGTCATTGTGTAGACTATGCTTTCAATTAGCTGTACTTCATTTGGAGATAACACCCTTAGATCCCATTCCACTTGCTTTCCGTTTCCTCTTCCAAAGTTCTTCCTGCATTATTGACCAGTCTACTAAAAGGTCTCACCGTTTCTGGAGTTTCTGCATTTTCTGCATTTGTAGTCTTATATATACACTCGGAATTTCAAAAGGGTTGAAATCCAGCTGAAAACACTTCATTTCCAGGCTTTCTGGTTAGAAAAATAAACCATTAAACCATTAGCCATTGTGGTGGTTAATGATACAGTCACACTAATACGGACTGTTTAAAAATAAGTAACTTACTGGTCTGCATGTGCAAACACATGAGAACTGAAATGTCTGTCTCTCTGTGTTGGCTCTACCATGTACTGGCAGACTGTCTGGGATTTAAGTCTGACCAGGTAGAAAGGAAGACTTTTGAAAACTCTCTGAGACTTTATTGGACAGCTACTCCTTTGACATTGCTATGGTTTTCTCTGGTAATGGATAATACTCAAAGTAAAAGTCGATTATTTGCTTTCACATTTACCAATCAAAGATTTCTAAGCATAGACTGCATTAACATTATTTGTTTTTCCGTAAATGTTTTTAACTTTTAGGAGTCAGCCCAAAGATCTCATTTAAATCTTGTTCAGCCAGGATATAATTAAAATGATGGGTAATACTCTGTCTCACAGTGACAAACATCAGAGCGGCCACCAGGCTACATGTTAATATGATAACGTAATAATATCGTAGAGGACTGACCCTGGATGCATTGCAGTGAGCCGTCCTCTGCCCGGATAGTAAACGTCTCCCCCGGGTTCACCTGCACCAGGATTACCTGCACAAACACATAAAAAAAACAACAACAAAAAAAGAATCAATCAAACTTTGTGACAAAAATATCTATAATTTAAGGGGAAAAACATGTATTAAACATTTTTCTTTAGCAATCACAGAACAGGACAGATACTCAGCTAGGCAGAGCTTGCAGCAGTGACATAACACAATAACCATCGGCTCTCATAGTTCGGCAGAGAGTTCACACATATGAATGAGGTGTTAGAAAAGCTAATGGTGACACTATTGCTGCCATCTCACAGACTCTTATTTAAGAAAAGCCTTCATCTTTTAACCACTCTTACAAGAATAAAACAAGTATGCACAAATACATCTAACAGACAGATGGACGCACACACAGACAGGTGAGCGCACACAAATGAATTCAAAACACATGACATCGTTTCGATTTCTCAGCGCTTCTACCTAATGTGCCTGAGGGGAGAACGCATGCACCTTACCGTCATATTTTCCGCATACAGATTGTTCAGAGTGTACACGTGGCTGTACACATGAAACAGGTGCCCCTCCATTGCACACAAACACACACACACACACACACATACACGTATTCAGGCACACACGCATGCACACACAGGCACAGCCCTGTCTATGCTCTACAGGTGTGCCGCTGTAAAATCCTCATATCCTACGTTCCTTCTGTAGTGACTGCATCTTCTCCCATCTCAGCGCTAACCTGCTCCTCTCCCTCAGTCACACACACTCACACACTTCCTGCTCTGTCTGCTGCAGCGGCTGCTGTTGCTATGGGAACCCCCAGCACAGGGTGACCCATGTTTCCCAAGGATTGAGAAAACCCCTGCATTAGACCATGTAGGTGTGTATGTGTGTGTGTGTCTGTGTACTGTTATACCATCACATGTCAAGATCACTCAATGCGCAAAATAATCATGTAGCACATTTGTTTTGATATTATGACTGATTAATGAGACTATAATGACTCAGTCAGTAGTGATTAAGTCAAAGTGACCCAATTCTTCTACCTTTAGTTAGGATTATAGAAAACAAGCATATTTTTTAAGATTAAAACCAGAAAAGGCTTCTAAGTGTAACCACTTGTGATTTATGATTTAAAAGCTCCTTTTAAAAGGCATCAATTACAAATTACAAAAGTGCAAGAGCAGGGCTCTTTATTAAACACGGGAAGTTAAATTAGCAAACCCATACTGACATTATTCAACATTTTACATAAAAAGTGGCATATTGAAAACATTTCACTCAATGTTTCTATGGGCACTTTTGGACCACAGGATATCATTCACAGTTCTAGGTTTTAGGGTCTATTTTCACTTCCATAGACTTTCTCTGCAAAAGAGTAACTGAAACAGGATTACAACTAGTGCAATTACATCACCTTATAGTTTTGAATGCAAATGGCACTCTTTGGTGTGAAAGTGGTAGTGTGATGTTGTTGAGCTATATCATTAACTGCATGGGTTACCATCTTTGCTCTCATGTTCCTTAAGGTCTGAAGTGATTCTGAGCTGTTGTGAATATGTTCATTAAGATCTTGTACAGTACACTGGTTTCACACCAACATGGTTGTCACTAAAGCTTTTATGTTTTGAACTGTCTTCGGTCCACTTTTAGTGTTTCTTTCTCTCTTTAGATATTTATCTGGAAAGGCACCTATAACAAGTACAGCGGAGAAGCTTTGCACCATTTCCTCACTACTATCACTGCCATAGGTTAACAAGAAAATTCCTCAGAAATATTGAAGGGAAGCGTGTCCTTCCCTTTTACTCACTAGTCTCTGACCCATAATTCTGATGCACTGATCATAAACTAAAGAAGTAGACAGCCTAAACACAAATACATTTGTGTTTAGGCTTTCAGGTTTAAACAGACCCCTTCCACTATGGCTTACAAGTCTCATGCACAACAGTGGCCAGATATGGAAATGGATATGAATGTCTGAATATTGCAAATGTTTTGGACAGTGCTTTACAGATAATAACTAAAATAAATGTCTTTAATCAGATTGCAGATGGATTTCATAGCTTAAGCAATAATAGTCAATAATAAATTAGCGTGCCTAAGTCCATTATGTGGTTACAAACTCTCAGAAGGACCAGCACTCCAATTGAAACTGAATAAAATGATTTATAGGCATTTCTTCGGCATGTAAAACTAACTGACCGTCCTACAACAAAGAAATGTGACCAATACTGTAGATCCCAATAATATAGCTAATAGAAGGTTGTAACTGGAGCCTCTCATTGACTACATTGATGGACATTATTATTCAGCTACTTCAGGTTTCTATATATTTAAATACTATTACAGTAGGACAATTAAAAGTATTTTGATATTTGTTTTAATCACAATAGATAATTAGATAGTAACTAATTTTTCTAAAATATAACTAAGAATTTGAACACACTGTTGGATTTGATGTGATGAGAGAGCCTCCATAGTGAATTTTGTTTTTACAGACAAATTATGACAGAACGCTCTTATACAAAAACAGGCATGTATGTATACATGATCTCGTTGCATGTACCAAAGCCACTGACTGATAACCACAATCATAAACAGGTGAAGGTAGGTGGATAAAGAAACAAGGAAGCTGAAACTGAAGCAAGCCGACAAACACGTAAGTATGTATTCAGACTCAACACAGACACTTGCGTGCCCACACAGAAACGAATACACACACGTACACGCAGACAGACCAAGAAACAAACAAATAGACACACACACGCAGAGTCAAATCTATATAATCATCGGTCTAGATCACTGATTCCATACTGGGAACCAAGTTTTAAACTGCAGGGTGTTAGAATAAAAAGAGAGCCCTAACTGCTGTGTGCCGCAGCCAAAACCCCCCCATAACTGTTATGTGTTGCAGCCAAAACACTCCCACGATGCTTCCTCTGGACTGTGAGGGAACAGGCTGGGGATGGTGCATAAACATCATCATCCTTCATATACCAAAAACACACAGTGTGGGGGAAAAAAAGAAAAAAAAAGTGTGTGTGTGACAACAAGATTAGACCGAGGTGAATTAACTGTGATGCTTTTCATTACGCCGATCGCTTCCTTTTGCCTGTGCAAAGCCCGGGTGCGGTTTTGTACTCTGAAGGTGATCCAGTTGGCTCTACAGCACCTGATAAGATCGGTCTGTCACAGAGAAGCAGATGTCCGTGTGCAAACTATTGCAAGTTTGCACACGTAAAGGTTTGAAATCTATCAATAAAGCCATTCAGTGTTTTAAATATTGCCTTTAAAGCTGCGCCAAAGGAATAAGTAATGCATTTGAATATACCTGTATGTATTTAGTAGTTTATCTTCTGTGACACACGAGGGCTTTTCTCTAGCAATTTTTATGGCAACAATCCGTGTGGTAGGTGCTCAACTGACAACAGAGAAGTGTGCGCTGTACTGTTTGATGTACAGGAAATGCACATTGCAGACATGCGTGTGCGTTTGTTCGTGTCAGCGTGAGCGAGTATTTACCTGCTGTGTCGCATCGCCGTTAACCATGTGAGGCATGAGAGGGACCTCCCCGTTCAGGAGGGGGGGCGGAGCCAAGTCCAGCGGAATCTGGTCTGTCATCATCATTGTGACGTACATTCATGGAGAAATTGACTGAACTGCCCTACCTGGGAAAGTACAGAAATAAGAAATACATTAGTTACGAGCATTCATTCATTTAAAAGTCTGAAACTTCCTTGTGCTGAATGATTTCCTTTGAAGCTACTGTTGGCTATATTTCAAACACATTTCTTGTCTGACCAGATTTTTAGTTTCAGACCATCAAACCTACTTTTTGGAAGGAATTGTTGGACATTTTTGGGAAATATGCTTATGTCCATCTTGGCAAAATGTCTTTCCTTTTTATATTGACCTGGACCAAGAGGACAGCTAGCCTGACTTAGCCACAATGACTGGGAGCGGGTTGAAGCAGCTAGATAGGCTCCATTTTAATGTAACACAATCCACCGACAAAGCTCCCCAAGTCACAAATTAAGTCTAGTTTGTTTAATTTTCACATAAACTGAGTTATAAAAAAAGGCTTTGAGTTTTTTATGTTAAAGTAAACTTATGAGCTGCTGGATGTAGCTTCATTCTGAATGGGCAGACACTAAAAAGACATTGACTTTCTACTAAACTCTCGGTAACAAATATTTAACCATTTTGCAATTAAAATTAAATCTAGACTGTGCCCCACCTGTATTTTGCCAGCCTCCCAGTGTGTTTGCATTAGTGTTTACTGTGCAGATTCCTGATTAACAAAGCAATTTTCCACTTCATGTGAGCGTGAAAACCTTCTTGAGGCACTTTTATTAAATTTGTCTGCTTTGTTTAACTGTAGCCAAAACAGTTTTCATTCCTATGTGGATAAGATCTTGGATTTTCTTTTTAAGTGTTATATTTCTAATAACAGAGGTAGAGGTGAAAAATGATACAACGACATATACTCAAAAGAATAAAACTAGAATGAGCTACAGCAAAGAATTTAAAAAGTTTGCAGACAAACGCAGAGATAAAGCAAGATTGATTTTAGCAAGTATAACAAAAAAATACAGTTTTGCATAAGAGAAAACACATAGAAAAGGGGCATTATTCCACTGTTTCAGCTCACAATGAATTTGCACAGGCATATCAGCTTTCATAAAATACAACAAGTCATATCATGTCAATATAAAGGTAAAAGATTAAAGAGGCAAAGGAAAATGGAGATTAGAGTGAGAGACTAATTCAAAGCTCTTCCCACCAGCAATAGTCTGGTAAAATAGAGGAGAGATTATATCCTGTTTGGAGGATTAATTTTTATGAAAGAAACACTAAATGAATATGGTCTGGCTCTTATAGGTGAATAAGGATAACTGCACCTGCTCGTAGCTTTGAAAATATAACACAGAAGACGAGCATTACATGTAAACATGCAAAGAGGCTGCAGGAATGGGAAGTCTTTTCAGGTCTTCTGAGGTCAGCTGTGCTGGCACTCTTTGCAGAGTAACTGGGAGCTAAATCTAGAGATGGTTTCTTTGCTTGCATAATAAAGCGGTAGCAGTAAAACCAAAAAGCATAACTATGAAAAAAATAAAAACAACAACCAGTGCCATTCATCTTAAGTGGAAAATAACATGGCATCACCTAAATGGCTACAGGGGGAGAATTTAAAGGAAGCCAAGCGACATGTGTCAGCCGCGCACGTGGTCTTCATTAGGGCTGAAAACCAAGTGGCAAACCCTAACCTTAACAGTCAAAATGTATGTACTTCTACGTACACACAGCGAAAACCACGTAGATAAACACGCAAGTGTACCACTGAGGTACAGTTACATCACCCATGTAACTCATGCAGATGGGGGAAATATATACACACCCACGCATATACAACAGGTAAATCCAGGAACCCCGGCCAAAATATTCTGCAAGAGCAACCGAAGCTCACACATAAACACATACATAAGCACACACATACAGACGTGCACAGGTTCATTGCCAGAGGTGGATTTCTCAGTGACGTACAGGTTTAAATTTAAGGCTGCTGAGTGAAATCGCAGCTAAGGAGCTACTGACTAATGGCTCTAAGCTGCTATTAGCACACATATGATACACATACAGGATCAAATACTTTAAGTGAAGGAAACTTATGAGATATCCATTGCACTCACTCACAAGCTCGCTAAAAGGACTGTAGAGAAAACAGCTGCATGTTAGTGTGCGACTTCTCTTTCAGCTGGTCGTCTTCTAGCACAGACAAGGTCACAAGAAGGGTTAGTGGATCATACAGCTGTGGCTCATACTGTCGCATCATTAAAAACACACTCACACCACTCTTTGAACACAGTTTTAACAGTTTTCAATCTTTCTCTTCTTATTATTCTTATTTTTTTTCTTTGTCTGTCTTTAACTGTCTTTCTGACTCCATCTGAGCCCCGTTCCCAGCTCAGCCTGGCCATCCTGCGTTGAAAACACACACACACACACACACACACACACACACACACAGAGTTTTGTCCAGGACACATCACAGACAGATGGCAACACCACTGTCGGCTCTGCCAGGAAAAAGAAGAGCGAGACACAGAAGCTAGCAGAGAGGAAGAGAGGGGATAAGCAACTGTAAGATCAGCACAGATAATAAATAGAGAGCAAACTAGGTGAAGTACATTCCAGTACATGACCTTGTGTTCCTAAAACAAACTCAAAGTTCCCAAGGAAATTCATCGCATGCAGAAATGAGATTCTAATGTGCATTATGTGAACGATGCAAATAGAAACCTGGCGTTGGGTATCACTTGCAGGAAGTGTTTTCTGCATAATAGTAGAATTTTCAGCTGGAAAATCCACATTGTTTAAAAAAAAAAAAAAAATACAAACACAAAGAGTGTTTGAGAACTTTTTAAAAAAAATCTTCCTGAGATTAAGATGAGAAGGTGAATACCAATTTCACGTTTCTGTCTCGATCTGGGGCCATAAGACTTATTAGCTTAGCATAAAAAACCGAAAGAAGGTGGAAACACAGAAACCAAATGTAACAAAAATTGAGTAACAAAATTCAAAACTGACATATTTATTCCTTATAGACTGTAAAACTAAAAAAAAAAAAAAGATCTTGTTATGGTTTATGATCAGCAATAACAGGATCCCTACATTAAGTCCATGTGAGGGTCATTTTTTAGACACCTTTGGAGGTAGAAATACGATATCAAAGGTATTAAATTCCTCCTCTTGTTGAAAAAGATGCCGTTAGTTTATTTTCCAAAATGTCAAATTATTACCTTTCGTTCACAGAGCAGCCTGGAAACAAATACAATGGTGTTTTATCCAGCTTACAGATGTCTTATATCATTTCTTGGCATTGACGTTCTCCAAATTTAAACACAACCTTTTTGCTGCAATTTGGAGGAAGTGATGTGTAAAATTACATAGTGTAGAAGCAACTTTATGAAAAAAATAAAAAACTCAAAACTATTTCCACTGTGATGCAGGCTTCATTGTTGATTCTGTAAAAATCGCCTCAGACACACAAGAGAGGGAATACGCACTTTGTTTTGCAACTGTTGCATGTTGTCGAACAAATCCCATGTACATATTTGGAAATCTAATGCAATGATGAATGAATAATACCCTTTGTTATACAGTGGAATCATTACCAGGCGCATTTAGCTGCTGACAGCTTCAGACATCACTGTGCTCACACTCATGCACAGTTATACAAACACAGTCAGTGGTTTCTGTTCCCCAAAGGAATGCAGGAGGAATAAGGTGTTGATTCCCAGCGGGGATAAAATGTTAAATTGAAAAATTCCATCTTGAATCCAGAAAACAATCAACCACTTGTCCGTGTGTATGCGTGTTTGTGTGTATGTATGTGTGCGCGTGTGTCAGTATGGCAGAAAGCCTTGTGTAAGCATGGAAACTGCCTCTCCAACATAAAGATGCATAGAGTAAAACATACTCTGAGCTGAGATATATACACACTCACACAGTAAAACCCCAGATATTCAGGGGCAGCACTGACCTCATAACTTCAGTCGTTACTCATACAGTCATTCATCATTCACACACACGCCCAATGACTCCAGTTTGTCCATCCTGATGAAGCATAATGGATATTCACAACCACCTAACAGACTGTCTGATTTACTTCCAGTCGTCTGCTTCACACCTCATTCTCCCTACCATCACTTACACAGCCAAGGAAATATAAACACACATACACACACATTTGTGTAACAGACGCAGGTAAAATCTCCAGAGCCTGGCATTAAATCTTGTCTTGAAAACAGCTACTGAAGTCATCACATTAAGCAAAAAATAAACCCCATTCAAAGAGTCCAACGGAGAACTTTTCCTGTCAGCAGAAAGTAGACCACCAACTTCCACTTCTCTTTTTCCTTCTATGAATGAATTGCCTATAAACAAGAATTTAAAAAGACATGATGAAACTGATCAGCTCTACTTCTCCATCTTCCCGAACCGCATTTGTTTATGATGCAAAGAAAATAAAGCAGCGGGACTAAAAGGGGTTTCTCCAGGAAAGTAAAAGAAGCCACAGGACCTACATTCACTTCCTGACTGTAAATATCTACTACTTCTGCTGCACAAACTGACACTTTTGTTCCTCCAGCTGGGGGAAGAGAATCAATGTCATCCTTGTCCCGGTAGTCATCTTGCACAGCAACGCTAAATCAGTGTGCCTGACTCATCAGCTGTTAATGAAACTTACCAGACACATCCCCAGCCTTATATAGTAAAAGAGGTTAATGTTGTAAAAACCTTTAGTCTTAATAAAAGTTGAGCTTTGTGTAACCAAAGAAATGAATATTTTGACTAACTGTAAGTAAATTTGCACATTACCTTGAGCAAAACAACCTTGCTCTATACTCTTTTACACACTAAGATATAATCAGTCGGAAGTTCCGGCTTGTTATCTTTTTATTTGCCTTCAACTCAGTTCTGTCCCAAACATCCAGATTAATTTATCAAAAGTATAATCAGAAATTTGGCATTGGCCTCAATGTAAGTCACAGCATACTGATAGATGTAATGCACTACAAATGGGTTTCTTCTAAAATTAACTAAAGGTTCAGCTTTTAGTCAGTCTTTTTAAAAGCACATGACGCGCAGTGACACATGACTGACACCACAAGTCTTTTTTAGACGTGAATGACAAAAAGAGATAAGTAGTGATTTCAGATGCAATCCCACAGTTCCCCAAACTACTATCATCATGGGACAGGCAGTGGAGGAGAAGGCAATCTACAAGTCAAGACACTTGGGCAGGAAGCAGGTTGACTTTTAAGAGACGTTTCGCATGAACAGTTACAACATGGCCAGAAAGAGATTTTCTATCATTCTTACGACTGATCACAGTTTGTGCTGGTTACAAAACTTGTTACACCCCTACTTATTTTTAGATTATCTCAGTTTAAACAATCATGGCCCAACAGCTATGATAAGAACACTAAAAGTAACCAGCATTTGTGCTGACCTGGATAACGGTTTGTCACACAAACTAGTTTTGCACAGTATTCCCCAAAAGAAAGAAAAATGGAATCTCAGCACTATTATCCAGAACAACTCTTTCAGGGTCTCAGACAGTTCAAGCTGATTCAGGATTTTGGTGTTTTGATTATTTGTGCAAAAAGTGTCCTCCAGCCAAAGTAGCAGTTCTCACCAAACTGCAAAATACTGAGCAGGAATCTGAACTATGAAACTGTCTGACACACTTATCAAAAATACCAAATAACGAGAAAATGTACTGAACTGTCTGGGTTTTTTTTTTTTTTTTTGAGATTTTGTTTTGTAATAATAGTAATAACTATGTTATTTATTTAAAATAGGGTCTTACAATATTCAACAGTACATTTATCATGTTCTAGTTTTGACAGAAAATAATATTTAAACCAAAATTCACCTTTTATATTCACATCTCATTTATATTGTGGTATATCTCAATATCAACCGATATTGAAAAAAATAATGTGTTAGGCTTTTTTTCTCTCCATATCACCCTGCCCTACTATTGCGCACTTCATTCTTTAAGTCCTCCTTGTGTGTAGAGGCAAAACAAACATAAACCAGGTTTTACAAATTTCAACTGATTTTCATGTTGCTGAAGTTTAAAAACCTCATCAAATCTTTTTTGATTTTTCTTCCTCGTGACAAAGGTGTTAAAATGTGGCGTGCATATTGACTGTACATTCACAACAACAGTTCCGTTAACAACCAATGTCAGGTTTGTCCTTGCTGTGTGTGTCTAAATATATAAATAGACATCATGTGACCTAACTTTCTAAACATCAGCTGCTGCCTCACTTCTGTGTTTCTATTAGGGATGGGAATTTTATTTAAGGTGGAGAGGACAACAACAACAAAAAAAAAAAAGTTGAACATGAAATATCGAGAGGAAGAACTGAAACTTAGCTGTGCTTGTTACATTTGGAAATGTTACATTTGCAGAAAGGTATCAGTGATGACCCAGAAATCAACCTGTGACAATAGTTTCATAGGTGGGTGTAATACGTGAGCTCTAAACATCTTGTATATGCTTTTTTCACAAGTTTCCTATATAAACAAAACATAGATTGTGCTATTCATTTGCTTAGTACAGCACAAGCATATCTACATCTAGATGTGTATGTAAATGTGATAATGAAGAGTAGATAAGAAAGAAAAAGAGACGCACAGACCTGGTATCTTATTTCTCATGCTGGGTGTGTTAAACTGAGGAATGCACTCAGGTGTCAGTACTTAGAAACTAAATGAATGAGTGTTCACCGCAGTGCACACACAGGATCACACATGCACACAAAACAGCCACCACAACTGGGATTGGTCCAAGCCTTTTAAAACCAATCTTATCAGTTGAATCTGTGCTGGTTTTTAATACACACACACAGATGCATTGATACACGTTTGTGCGTTTGGGCAAGGGGGGGGAGACTTCTACATATGGTGGGAAACTGCCACAAACACCACTCCCATTCAACCCCAGCTCATTTTACAAAAGGTATTCAGTCTAGGAGAAACCTGCTCTCTCTCTCTTTCACCCTCTTTCTAATACACACACACACACACACACACACACACAGTGAAGGGGGGTGCAGGGAAGGAGAGAAGCAGAGGGCAGAAAGAAAGAAAATGTGGAGAGGACGGCAAAAAGGAATGCTGTGATTGTGCTTACACACACAAACACACACACAGGAACACACACTTGGGAAGGACAGAGAGGGGATTTATAAAAGATGAAACCTCTTTTGGGTCCCACATTGGCCGACAGCTTGCTGCACATATGCAGACAGTGTGCTTATGTGAGGGAGGGAGCAGCAGACAAACAAAATTCAGAGTTTCAGCTTGTTCTTCAATCTGACTGCATGCATTTGGCTTGCATGTGTGCGTGTGTGTGCGTGTGCGTGTGTGTGTGTGTGTGCGTGTGTGCTCTTATAGCTGAAGTCCTCTTGCCCTATAATTGCAGTAATGACATGTCATCCACGCAGAAGAACTCTGAACGGGTGGATTGGAATGCAATGGACACATACAAGCGCACACACGTGCTGCACTTCATACCGTGTATGAACAAGCTCCTCTCCAAACTACCTAAACTTAAACCTTTAGGGCACCCTTTTTCCTTCAGAACAGATGAGATCTGGCACCTAGAGAAACCACATCTAATGGCAAGCTAAACCAGCCAGATGCTGCATTTCACTTTTAACGAGTCTCTTTTAAAACCCTAAATCAGGCAAAATTTACCTCAATGCCACAACATACGTAGACATTGCTATAAACAGTGTTGGCTTTAGAAATCATGACAAATAACAACGTTTTAGGTGAAAAAATGTGTCTGCTACACAACGCAACCCAATGAAAGTAGAGAGAAAGTAGCCATTTCCAAAATGTGTGCATTTAGCAGCTGTCTTCCTCAACTACAAGAAATAAAATAAAACTAGGACTAACTGTAGAGAAGAACTTGAATTTTAATGCTGACCTGAAAGCTTTCTTCAGCTTCACCAGTACAGGCTTTTACTGTCTCTACTGCAACACTTTTTCTTTGCAATTTCTGCAATTTTTCTTGCCACATCCCCAAAAGGATGTGCATTTAAGCAGTCCTAGAGAATACCAAAAAAGTGTCCAAGGTTATACTGCGGTCACTGGCTTCAGATTGCTCATAACAAGAGGCAGATGAGAAACTATTAACAGTTTGCAGTTATTCATGTGAAATGCAGGAATGCTGCTCCTCTTAATGTCAGTGTCTGAGGAAATCTTGGACTTTATTACTATGTTGCATAAAAACATCACATGCTTGTCACCGTTTCAAACCTTGAATAAAATCATTCTTTCTCTTTCATTTTCTGTCTGCCTGTATTTATTTCTGTTTCCTCTGAATGCCAGGCATACTGCAGATCACCGTGCAGCCAGAGTGTAGGCAAGTCAAGACTTGGAGCCTGGTAAATGATGGCCTCAGCACTTCTTTCCCCATTCCCTCACTCGCACTCACACTCTCTCTCTCTCTCTCACACACACACACACACTGAGCATCCTGAGCGAAGCCTTTCTCTTGTGTCATCCTCTCATCCATGTACCCACATACCCAATGCACATATAAGGCCAGTAAAATAGGCAGCAAACTAATGACTCAGTGACTTTAGGTTAGTCTTCACTCTCCTCCCATGTGCCCTCATAAACTGAGGCTTTTTAACTCTTAATAAATTGCCAACTCTAACACAAGATTTTTTAAACTTTTTTCATGGTCTTATGTTACAAACCAAGCAGCCATATATGGTTCCTCAATAAAAGGGTTAATGGAAGGAGTTCTTACATGGTCACTCAAGTTGACAGTGTGCATGCTGACCAACTTCAGATAACTTGAATTGCAAGATATGTAATGTTTTTGCCTAAACTCATCTACTTCTTTTAAGAGCTAATGCACCACAAACTAAATCCTTACACCTTTAATCTGCATGTTGCCACACAGACTACTTGGGTTCCTAAGAAGTAGCTCAGCCCAGGAGTCCAGGATTTGACTCTTTTGCTAGGCGCTTCCTGGAAAGACCCCGCCTTCCTCGCATTCCACGACCCTGTCAAAATACGACCGATGTTTCCAACTGGCTGATGGGAAGCTATTAGCTCTCCTTATAGGCTGTTGCCGGAGCACTGGGCGGGGAAGTAAAAGCTGATCTCCAAGAAGCGGCAGCCCATTCCCAAGGAGAGAATTCAGTTACATAACTGTGCACATTAGCACACACAATGTCAGGAGAGCACCCTCAACACACAGTGGAACACAAAAAAGTGTCTAAGAGAAAGAGAGGTGAAGAAGCATAGGAGGTAGTGCCGAAAAAGACAGACAGGAGAGAAGCTGAGAATGACAAGAAGGGGGGAGAGGGAGGGAGGGTGTAGGTGAGGCATCATTTTTCCTTGGGAACAAAATCAAGAGGAAACGGCTATTTTACACTCAGGTCAGGAGCTGTGGGAGAGGACTTCCAGCCAGGGTGTGTGTGCGTGTGTGTTTGTGTGTCTCTGAGCAAGACAGAGAAAGGTTAATTGGTGGATGGTGGAACATCACTTGCATCAAGCCGTAAGTGGCAAAGCAGTGGAATGAAGAGAACTATGCCAAGAATAGAGCACACCGACAAACACACACACAAACAGCTGAGACAGGCCTGGAGTTTAATGAAAAAAATAGCAATTTTGGTGTTATTAAATACATATAATCTGTTGCTTGTTTACAAAGGGAGGTATTGATAGTAATCTGTTAAAGTAGAGAAGGGCAGCACAGGCGGTGTTAAAGAAGAAGGGGTGGGGGTAGTGATAAGACCAGAGAGGGGAGAGACGAGGAGACTGAATGGGGATGGGTAAAAACAAGGAGAGACGAGGGTTGAGTGTGTGGTGAGAGAAATGTGTGGAATTCTAATTGTGTTATTGCTGCAGAACAAACATTAGTCCTGCCTGTCATTCCGCAGACAGCAGGCTGTGAGAGACTGTGTGAGTGAAAGAGATGGAGAGGGAGAGAAAATTGAATGAATCCGGTAAATTAAGGGTCAAGCCAAGAGTTTCAGACAGGCTCTCCCCTTTTTCCCCGGCTATTTATGAAGGCAGAGTGTTTACAATCAGCTCTGTGTTGCTCTGGGAGTTATGTGTTTGCTGCTAGCTTTAGCACAGCACAGCCCGCTCCAGCAGATGTGTGCATCTGCCTGCAAGCCCTCCCTCTTGCAGCTGTACGGCTGTGAGTTGGCCTTGTGTGTGTGATTTTGTGTGTGTGTTTGTGTGCTTGGCCAGTAGGCAGTAAACCCACAGTAGAGGCCTGACAGTCCAACGCCTGCCACGTAGCACCGACGTAACTTCAGAGGAGAGAAGATCTATATCCAAAAACTCTCCTGTGTGTGAGAAAAAAGGTGTATGCGTAAGAAAGGAACTAATAAATGAAATAATGTGGGTCATTGTCTGAGAGTCTGAGTATAAACAGAGGCATTGCAGATAGCCATACACAGAAAGACAAAGTGACTCTGTGATACCATTCATCCCAGTCAGATGTTTCCATCAATTACATCACCCAAGACCGCCAATCTCTCGCTCTTGTCTTCCTGCTGAGAGCTCCTTTAACTTAAAGATGTTAGTGGCCTGAAACTGAAACTAAGAATTTTGAAACCCAGTGACAAGATTTTTTTGAGAGCGCAGAAATGTAATTGGCCAGTGTTACATATGATCCATTTTCATAGCTGTATCCAAGCAGCCCTGCAGCCCTGGACTTGCTCAGGCATCCCTCGACAAATGAGAGCACAACAGTTAAATGCAAAAGTGACAGGACATTAGCTTGTACATATAGCCCATCGACTTATTAGTACAAAATAAAAGGGTGATGTTGTAATATATCACTGTGCAAATAGTGCATCTAATAAGTCTGATACACCCACCGCTATGGAGTGGGCATGAATGTATACCACCTCCTTCACGCTCCCTGCAAACCCATTCGAAGCGAACTGTTTCAAGGAAAAGTGTGGAATATTTTCCAACCTGATTATCCCAAAATTGGCCAAAGTTCATGTGCCAAACTGTCATATGATGTCAAAAACAACCAGTTTCCCACTTATACTAAAAATACGTAATTAGCAGTTTCCTTTTTGCCTCAATATAAAATAAACACAATGAAATAATATGCTGACATATATAATAATTTACCAATAACATAATTAAACCAGAGCATTTGAAAAAAGTTTTTTTTGTCCTAAATAATGACATTGAGACATTTAAAAACTGTAAACGTAGATCAGTTTAAAATACATCAGTCTCCTTGATTACAAATAATCATCATGAGCCCTGGAAAAATAAAACATATTGGCGGACGTCTTATAAGAACATTCTGTATTTTGTTGGTGTTTTTGTGTGTTACAGAGGAAGTGGCTATTCTCCCACAAGCACATGAACATGACTCACTCTTCTTCATGCCAGCGCTTCCAGATTTTTCTTCTCCATTTGTCCTTTTCTCCCCTTACTCCTCATCTCTCTTTCCCTCTATCATCCCTCCCTCTCTGCCGTCTTCCTCCCATCCCACAACAGTTAAGACTTTTCCCCATCAGATCCAAAGAAGCTGAGGATTGAGAACTCAGCTCAAGGACAGCTCACAGCAATCTCTTTCCTAACACCTTGGATCTCCAAGGCTCAGTCTGGCCACGCCGGGGAAGGCCAACCTACAGGCCAGGAGACTAAAGGCTGAATTGGTCTGACTGGTGGGCATGACAGGCGTCATACACACAGAGGCCGTCTGGGCGCTGGCTTAACATGGCTAACCTGCTAATGCCCAAGTTAAATGGAAATCAGCAGATTAAAGTCCATCTACTCCTAAAACCCAAAGATTATTAAAGGTTAAGAAATTCTTGTATGTCTTAAGTCTCAAGTCCAGGTTTTGCAAGCAAGTAATCACTAAACCTTATTGATCTTTACCTTTAGGTAAGACTGCATGCCATTTTCAGAAGTGTTTTACTTTGTCAAACAGTTCTAAACGCAAAGACTACAAGAGAAAGACAAAGTCGAAAAAGTGACAGAATAATGAAACAAAGCAAGATAGCGCTGGAGTCAATAACCGACATGCGTTTTATAAAATTATCCACATTGCAGACTTTCAGCAAAACTGATAAACACACTATTTGCATTTCATTTACATCTCAGATCGGCCAAATATTATGCTAGCATGCCATTATAGGACACTAGCTCCACATTCTCATTCATCTCTCATCCACTACCTCCTCTCATTTTTCCAGGTTATTGCCATGTAATGCAGTTGGATCCATGTAATACAGTGCTTTAGCATAAATCAGATTCTTTGCCTGCAGAGCTGGATCTTCTTCAAGTTGACAGATTAGATAGGGCTGGGTGTGTGTTGTACACAACTTTTGCGGTTGCATGCTTTTTGAGGCTCAGCTGCTGATTCGCACGAAAGAATCAGCAGCTAATGAACAGTTAAACTTTGATTTCCGTGCACCATGTACTCCCTCCCTCATCTTCTCATCTCATCCTGGGCCCTACTTTCAGCTTTAACCTATTGCAGCTCTCCCCTGCCCCTGTTCCTCCCCCTCCATTCTTACCTCCCCACACTATTGGCTCAACTTCTCAAACAACCCCTCAGCCTTCAAAAGACAGCCGCCCATTCAGAAGGTTTTGGGTTAGAATGGGGGAGGAGAGCAGCACAGACTTGTGGAAGTTTGAATGGTGGGTGGGAGGGAGGTGTGGGGGGCGGGGTATAGGTCTCTGATTCCCGCTAAATTGTCCCACATGGCTGAGCGTGCTTAGTTTAAACAAACACAGCCACTTCCTCCTCACTGCACACATCGAGCACACAGACAAGCGAGCATGTGCATACACACACACGCACAATACACACCAACAGGGTGCACAGGCATGCTTAAACTCCAGTATACACAGCATGGGCACACATGAACATAATACATTGTATACCCTAGCAAGCAGCAGACAATACTCTTATTCTAAAACTCCAGCCAGAAAAGACAAAAAAAAATTACATTAAAACCAGCACATTTGGGAATGTGTTAAAAACTGCTTTTAGAGCGCCTGTGCATATTTATACCTTATGACCAATATTACTAACTAAATATTACTTACTTGGCTACTTTGGCAATCAATTATTCAAAAGATTTTTCCATTTTATTTCAATTCATATTTCATTCATATAGCAGGAGTTCACCATAACACTTGCCTCAAGGCTAAAGCACAGCAAAAATGTATTGATTTCTCAATTTTTCTTTCCCATGTTTTTCATATTTAGTGAGTTTGGTCTGGATGTCTGATGATGTCAATGGCAAAATACCTCAATTTTTAAAAAAAACGAGTTAGTTGTGATATTTAAACACGCTGAGTGTTTAAACATGAGTATTAACATAATTGTATTTAGACAAGTAAAAATCACTTTTTCTTCTTTTACCAAAGACCTAACTTCTCTGTCTTAAAGACCTCTTAAAGACTATGTATTTCAATGAAGTGACCTACAATCATTGTAATTAGCTCTGCATTACAAACGGCCTATGAAGAGAGGTGAAGGAGGACAACCGCAGAGTCCAGACAAAGAGCGCACATTCAATGCCAGTGGACCTGCTGCCATCCAGACCTGCACACACAGCATGTCTTAGCCACTAATGCTGATCTCCATCGAGGCTGGATGCCATGAGTCTTAATTAAGACAGCCATGCAAAGTCAAGAAGTGAATAATTCTACTCCCCAACCAACCACCACCATCCCCCTATCACACACACACACACACACACACACACACACACACACACACACACACACACACACACACACACAGAGAGAAGCCCAAACTCTCATTTGCAGATGGATGAGTGTGTAGATGCAGACAAACCACCAAGAGAGACTCGGATTTTATGGGTCAGGAAAAGCTTGCTCAGTGAGTAGTGTGTAGATGCCTGTGTGGGCGCTGAGATAGAAAAATCATTTAGTCACACCTACACGAGAAACCTGTTGTGTACTTGTGTTTATGAATGTGCATGTGTGTGAGTGTGTGAAAGAGAGAGAGGAGGGAGCGAGTGCACGCATCAGTGTTAAATCCATTAGAGGAAAACTGAATTGGGCTGAAAAATGAGAGAAGACACTTCTGGGAATCGCAAGCCAGTTGAAGGTGTACATACAATCACTTGCTCCCTACGATCAAACACACACACACTTATAACACCCCTCCCTACAGCTTGGGGTCACAGGGTCACATTCCTTCTCTTCAATCAGCCTCAGGATTTCACACACTACTTTGGGGAGGGGAGAGAGGGGATGGAGGGGAGGGGGTGCTGTGTCTGTGGATTTCAGTATGGAATATTTTATTGATTTGTGTGTGATCCTGCTTGCAGGTAAGGGGAAGAAAAGTTCAAGAAAACAGAGGTCTGAGGCCATGTGTGCACAAAGCTTAAATAATTTGAAGATACACTTTTCAATCTTTTTTTAAAAACACCCTCTTAATTACTTATAAGTTATTAAGGTAACTAGGCCAAGCAGTTAAGGATTTCTCATTGTTACAATTTACAGGTGCCATTTGTAACACATAATGAAAACTAGAGTTGTTTTCACGGATATGTCAATGGCCAATATGCTCTCCTCTGATCAGTTTCTCACTGGTCAGGCAGTAGCAGGTCTTACTGCTGCATCATCAGTAGCTTTCGAGGATTAATCTTTCACATTTGAAAGCAAGAGGAAGAGGCCTGCTATGAAAAATGGAAAGAGACATTCCCCTTCTCGTCCCCGTTCACTAAACATTTAGTCAGATCGAGCTTCAAAATAACTGGTGCCATGTCAAATAAGTTGTCACGGTTATTTTAATTTATTAAAACAAACGGTCAAAAAGTCAAGTGTGCACCTTGGAGCAGGAAATATCACAGCTCAGCATTCAACATGACAGATAGTGTTAAAAAGACAGGCTAACCTGTGGGTGTTAGCAGGCTACGTTAGCATCCGTAGCTTGAGGCTTTGAGATTCATCATTTTTACATTTCGCTGATAAATCTAATATTTTTTACTGAGCATTTATTTCCTCCTTTTGCTGAGCCCCAAACTAATGGTGAGCAACATGGCCAAAAGATCACAATGATAACATCAGTGTTTTACAAGCAGTGTGGCCATTTAAGCTTACGTCGAGCTCAGGTGTTGATGAGCGCCAGGATTTTCTTTTCCTTTAAGGAGAATAGCTGCAACTCTCAAGGTAGCCACTGTAAGTTATTAGCCTTCTGCTCGTGTTAGGCATTTTTACACATATAAATCGGCTTGAGAAAAAAAACTATAAAGAAGTTCAAAAACAGGGAATAAGGAGCCAGGAAAGTGTTATTAACTAATACTGATTTACGAGTTCAGCTTAAAATCGTTCATCGCCGTCTCTTTCCTTTTGCTGTTGTTGCACATATGCAGCTCCACTGTTCTGTCTGAAGTTTAAGGAACCGCCCGATCGAAAACTTTCTTGGCAGAAACCTTGCACACGATGACCTTTTGGGGTAAGATCACTCTTTAAGGTCACAATCTACAGTGTGCATATGGCTATTTGGATACAAAGCCTGGCATTTCTAGTCGCACAAATCCCTGCTTCATGGTTTTGCTATGATTTCATTCTGCTGACTAAACATGTTATTTCACGATGCTTTCCACTTTCCATTACTCCAACCACAATGTTTTCTTCCGTTTAAAAAATAACTTCTGACACTTCCGATATAAATAATTCATCCAATGTGTCACAACCAATCAGTTTGCTTAGTTCATGTGATAGTTTGGACGGGGCTGTTTCTTTGTTAGTTTTAATGACAGGATCCTCTAAGAAACGGATCGGAAGTCAAATTAAGATTCCTCCCCTTCACCCTTAAATCTGGCCCAAATATATCCTTCATGTGAAGTGACAACATGTGAAGCACTGCCACACACACATGCACAGTTGCATTAATCATACATACAAATAATGATGGTCACATACAGAGAGACAGGCATACTAAGAAGTCTTATATGAGTTCTAATTTTGGTTTACAACATAAAAGAAACTGAAAATAACTAGTTACAGATTCAGTTCCCCACTTCAGTGCACACACACACACACACACACACACACACAAGAGAGACTTAGCCAACTGCAGATTTAAGACACTTGAGATAAACACTCAAAATGCTCACAGCCAGGCATAAAAACAGCCATTAACGACTGGCGGAACTTTCCATGGGCCTGCCAACCAGCAACACCAACACGCCTGGCATGCTAATACAAGCACATAAAGTTAACTGAGTGTGTACATTTCATGCATATGTGTTAAATCAAGGCTGTGTCTGTGTCTTTGTGTGCATATATATATTATATATATATGCACAATTAATGTCTTTGGCCAGCTGACTGTGCATGCTCACACAGAGGCATCTCTTCAACAAGCCATTTCTATGGATGATACCGCCTAGGGCCTGTGAAAGGGCAAAAGGAGGGCAGGGTGACCGAGAGATACACACCTCATTTGAATCATTCAAACCTTTTTTTTTTTTTTTACCTTAGATACTAAGTTGATGATAAATTTGGCAGCCGGCCTTCTTGTTGTGAAACTTTTACCTCTTTGTCAAAATTCTTTGACTCTATCACGTTAACTATTAGTCTGTGTCTCAGCAGGTGAGATGTTTCAATAGCACCAGTTGGTAAAATCAAAGATTTAAGCGAGGGCACAAGTTGAATCATGTGCCAGTATTGCTGTGCATTGAAATGCACGTAAGGTATTCGAATATACGTGGCTCAAATTTCTGCTTGTGGCTCGACTTTAAGTACTGTTCCAGCTTATGCGTCATCTACCCTCATATAGAAATATGGCTGCAACTAATGATTATATTCATTAGCTCTGCTTAAACAAAGAGAGAAGTGAATCATGTTTAACATTGTTCATGTGCAGTGATGCTTGGATATCAACAGAACAGGTCAAATTTTTCTAAGTTACTAAAATGGTACAAAAGCTTAATTAACCATTATAACTTTCTTTAAGTGACTGGTGTAAGGGTCAAGCTAGAGTGTATTCCATGCAGCACATTGGCAGACACCAACACACAACATTCAGTGTGTAAAACATCAAAACAAAGGGGAAATTACTTGTATAGTTTCCAGGTATATGCCTTGAAATAGCTTTTGCCTAACCAGGAGTCTAAAGGGGTTCTGAAAATGACCCAGGGTAACCTATTATTTAAATTACTGACAAGAAAATAACCATCAATCATTTAATTCATTAACGAGCTCCTCGTTTCTTTTAACTGTCAAAATGTAATAAATCTGCTGCATAAGAACAGCAGTTTGTTTTCATTTTTTAAATGCCCTATTAGGTTGTTTAGTTTAGTCATTATAAAGATGTTTACTTAAAAGTGAATGAACACTGTTACTATTTTCTTTGCAAAAAAGCATTAAGAGGAAGTTCAATGACCTTTCATGACAGTCTTTGTAAATATTTATTTCCAAAAATATTCATTCAGTTGCATCACATTTGAGAAATCCTGTCTGTCTTATTTTAGACTGAAACTCTGAGACTGAGATTGTTTGAATTATTTTATCAAACACTACGATTAGCAAAAGAAGAAGCCAAGAGAAGAGGAAAGAAAAATGCAATGGAAAAGGGGATGGGAGGGAGGAGATGGGGGAAGAGAAGTTGAAAGGCTTCTTTCATCTACATCTGAATCAACTGTCAACAATACAGGAAATTATCGAGGGAGACAAAAAAAAAAAAAGAAGGGAGACGGGATTCTGGAGAGCAAGAGGGGCAGGGAGGAAGGCAAGGAGGACGAAAGAAAGGGCCGAGAAGGGTAAACATTACAGTTCTATGCCAAGCAAACATTAGATGCTGGGATACTTCAACAAAAAGCCACCGTTCATTTGGGAGAGAAGAAGATGGAGCAAGAGAGAAAGAGTGGGCGAAGATGCGAGTGTGTGGCAACAAGCAGAGACACCCAGTCAAAAGCTGGGAAATGGAAAGTGAAAGCATGGAGCGTCAGACAAACAGCTGCTGTTGTTAAATAGGACAAAGCGTTTTTTTCTCATAACACATCCATGCATCTCTTTCTCAGTGTCTGTTTGCACAATATCCTGCAGCAAACACGGGGTTTGACCTCATGAATCAGATGAGTCATTTGTAACTTAATGTAACTGTATATTTGCATACACACTTCATGAAACAAATCAAGAGATGCAGCACACTAAACCTGCACTACAAATTCATCCTGTAGGACATCATTACTCCACACTCGTACGTTATCTTGAACAAAAAGACAGTGTTACTTACAGTAATTAAAAAACCAGAGAGGCAGCAAGGAGATAATCTACAGAAATCCTGCTTTTGCACTTTAAGTGTTGACCTTTTGACCTCACAGTAGAGGAACTCCTAATCACATCCAACTTACAAATAAGATAACCTCTCATCACTGTCAAGGAAATGCACCTCCGAAACAGTAACAGTGAAGGTAGCAATTTTTCTGGGAAGCACACCTGTTGCATTCGGAGAACCAGATGGCAGAAGAGACAGCAGGATACATAGAAACTGCAGACATACAGTAGAGCGGTGAAGCACAGTGCACAGCAAACACACACCAGTTACTAGAAGGAAATATTCAGAGCAAACTGATGTATTTAAATGGTCGGAATCAGTACTATAAATAATAATTACTACTGATTATATGCAGACATGACAAGAACTGCAGATCATAAATGTAACAAATTTAAATTTGCATAGACTGTGCATGTTTTTCTTCTTTTCTAAAGCCTTTGAAGCTGACACACTTGTCTCTTGAACTAAATCACCACTGTGCTGCAACGACTAATTCAGCAAAGCAACAATTATTTTCAAATCTAATCTTGCTTATTTGGTCGATAAAATGTCTACAACTATATAAAAACTATAAAAAAAAAGTCTAATGCCTGAAAAACTACAGTAACAGGAATTCATGAGGAGTTTTATCATAAGTTTCTTCATGTTTGCCTCTGTTTCACATGCTCACACACACACACACATTCCAGGGCAGCATTGTTTTGTCTATGTAACTCTATAGCTGCATCTGCCTGTGTTCCTGAAAAACAAGAGCTACTTGGTAACACTACCCATTTGATAGCGTGTTCTAGGTTACCAGTCAGACACATAAGTACACACATACAATGGCTAGCATCATCCAGGCTGCCCATTCCCTGACCCCATTTCAACCAGGCATACCAAAGAGTTTTATTAGGCCAGTAGCGAACCAGAGTACTAAGACAAAGAGAATCCTCTTGGCATCCTGAAATCACATGTAACATGAAAGTAACTTCCTTATTGTTCTTAGAATAACCACATTCTGAATATTGGACCCAAAGCTTCTTGTTTTAATATCATGTATGCTTTCTGTGTAGATGCTGGAGAAGTAGAGAAGAAAAATGTATGCCATATAAAAAGAACTTACCAGTGAATTGACATATAAGATATTTTAGCCTCCCTTTTCCTCATTATTTTGGTTGTCACTCATGCAAAAACTAATTAATTGGATCACAGAAGCTGCAATGTTAAAAATCACCCCATGTGTAGGCAGTGACGCACCATCACAGTTAGTGGCACAAAGGTGTGGGCTGCACCTGTGTGACAAATTTAAAACTTACATAAAGTGTTATTCAACCTCTGTTCTTTCTCTGTTTGTGCAAAATACATGGAAAGCTAAAGCAACAATGGTTACCCTCCATCAATGTGACTCCAGTATAACCCCAACCTGACTGTGTCTGCTTAAAGACACACAGAGAAAATGTGAAAATGAGAAGATAAGGATCATTTGATATAAAGTTGCATCAGTTTTAAGGCAAATCCTTGCTACATATATCCTAGGAGTTTCAGCTGTGTACAATGTTGCACATTTAATACAAGCTTCAGGCAACAAGCTGTGCTGAATCTGACACCAATGAAACACAAAGAATAATGCTGGAGCTGTAAAGCAGGATGGTCCCAAATCTGAAAGCCTATCTTACCTTTTAACCTGATTCCTCTTGGGATCTGAGTTAGAGCCAACAGATGCTACTTTCAGCAGAAAAGGCTTTTAATCATGTTAGAGTGCCACACTTTGATTAAAGCTTTACCTGCATCCAGCTGTCCACCTCTCAGCTTACTGTCCACAACTTAACTGTCTGATGCTAAAAGTTTTTGATGCTCTCATGGAAGCAAGATAAATTGCTCATTCAAGCAGCACAGGGAGAATTCCTTCACACTCTAAACCCAAATACACCTTTTCAGCTGGAAGCCGACCTCATTCATCCCCCTCAAAGAAAAGTCAGATATCTTTTTCTTTTTTTTCCGGGGGGGTAAAGAAAGGGAAAAAAATCATGGCCACATCAGCCTTTCACCAAAGGAATGTCACGTGACGTCATCTATTTGGGATCGGATTTCTCCGTCTCCCTTTCCTTCACTTTCTCCCATGAAAAAGTAGAAGAAGCGTACATGTGTGTGATGCGTTGGGTAATCCCCCCAAGCCCGTAACCAATATCATCCGACGTGGACCTGAAGCGCACAACACGGGGAGATATGCAACCCCCAAATCAATGCTCCAATTACACCTCACCAATACTGCCACCACCAGTAATGACATTTTAATGACAACTATTGAGTCCCGTTATTAAACAAGGGGAGAAAAAAAAGAAAAACCTGACAAGCTACCAACGATCCTGCAGCCCAACTCATCTGAAGTTTTCTCCTAATGCGGTGGGACAAGGGCCTATAGTCTTTCTGTAACTACGTGGACGTCAGATAATCGATCGTGTCGAGCAGAAGACCAATGTTTGATTTCCACGTCTGCATCAGAGAGGCTGAGAGAAAAATTTGTCTCCTGCATAAACAGACACGTAGTCGTTTCTGGGGGAGAGAGAGGGTGAGAGAGAGAGACTGGCTGGCTGGAAGGAATGCTAGGATATGCTGGAGTTGGGATTTTTTTTTTCCTCCTCCAAAGCTTTTCACTGCATTCTGCAAACGCACACAAAGTCAACGGAAAGTCGATCTTAAACGGCCCCTTCAACGCTTCTCGACAGTTATCCAACACAACAGAATCCCCTATAGTGTCAATTCAATGATTTCGCAACCCCCTCTGTCAAATCTGGCTGCCTCAGCATCTTCCTTTCCAAGTTATTTTCCAGCTATAAAAGTGCTCATTTCCTGATTTTAAGCAGCAACAACAAAAACGACGATTTCCACAATGCAAGTCACAGCGCACCAACAGTTGATTATTAGAAACAAGCCACGGAGACAACGGTTTTCTTCTGTTGCGCACTCACTCCATCTGAAGTCCTCGGAGACAAAAACACATTCTTTGGTGAAAGCTGAGAAATCGGGACCACAAAGAGCAGACTCCAAAACGCACAGTCCGACACATTCACGCGACTAGTGTGATGAATTAGCACGACTATCCCCTCTGCTTTGCTTTTCCTTATTGTTTCAAAATAAAAGGAATTTTTGAGCAACAAAAAAAAGTTTCGTTTCACCCTCCTCCGCAGTGGCAAAGCAATTTTCCTTTTTCCTTTGCGTTGGCCAAGTGGCCCAGACTGCCGGCGTCAGCGCTCAGCTCTCCAAACTCACACACAGACACACGCACTTGTAAAACTTTTTCAACATCCACTCCAGTTGCCTCGATCCCCCCACTTTGTTGGGAATGCTGCTTAAAAACTGTAAAAGAACTCACCTCGCTGCAATAAAATAATCTTCAAACAGACGTGGCTGCGCGATTTTTAATTCCCTGGGCCGGGTCTTGCCTGTCTGCTGGCTCGACGCTACGAGTACTGGGAGACTCCGCCATGTCAATCATAGCCGACCCACATGGAGCGAGATCCCGCCTCTACCGTAATGCACAGTGCGCAGTGAGAAAGCCAAAACAGAACGCTATAGCGCGCTTCTCTCACAGCATAGAATAAATGAGGGCGGACAGCGGTTTACAGTCATGAAGAAAAAGAAAAGAAAAACAAAAAAAAAAACTAGGGCACGATTATTTTTTTAAAGAAATAAAAGTTTTAAAGGAATATTTTAGTTACTTTAAAGCTATTAAATGCCAAATTTGCCTATCAAGTAGACTACAATTTTGAAGTGCCTTTAATGAATTATTTATTCCGATAGAGCTCAGTAATCAGAACATTTTGTATACAAAATTCACAAATACTGAGTTATAGTTTATTCTCTTTGTGATTCAACGAAAAAGATTCAAACTAAACACAGAACATGAAAAAATATTCTACGCATAAAATATGAGATCCTTTTATGCTTTTTATTGGTTGTTGACTCCTAAGACATCTGCGTTAATAGGTTATGTAAGCCCAAACAGGTGGGTGAACTCTAAGGCAAACAAACCCAAGGCTGAATTGATTTTATGTGTCATAATGCTACAGAATATATTAATTCCAGTACCCAGTACCTGTGTCATGTTTCTTGTCATTTCACATTTTTTAAGTTAAAAATAAATTTTAAAAAACTACAATTAAATTTAAAAAAAATCACCAAGAACTCAACAATAAATGTAAATAAATAAAATAAACTTCTCAAGTAATATACAATAATTTCTTATACCATACATTCAAACTAATTCACCCATAGCAGATTTTTGAGAGTGTCAAGTGGGTCAAAGCTCTGTTCCAGCGCCTCTAAAACATCTTTAACCACAGACCAAAGTCCCTCTGGTGGCTGAACTCGGCATCATTTAGCCCACCAAGAGCCCACAGTTTCAAGGGTTTTAGGTTCAGCATTGATACCTGACATCGATTAATGGTCTGATTTATTTTCTAAAACATATGTGGTGAATTTGCTACAGGTTTTAAAAAGAATAAGACTTTTCCAATACTGATCGGTGTATGATATGCTACACAATACCATATTGCATCTGTGCATGCATTCACCTTCTTCCCCCGGGGTTCATTATAGCAGACTTCCACACATATACAAATGTGCATGTTCGCGCTTGAAATTAAGACATCATTGCCAACAAGTGCATGTCACAATTAGAGCACAAAACGTGTCTCAGGGCCAAAAACATAATTTGTATAGATTCAATACAAACCTATAAATCCATCATTTGATGAAAACAGTAACTTTACTCTGACAATAAAAAAATGGGAGTAAAATCACAGATCAAAAATTGTTGTTAAATTGAAATCCACAACAAATTTTTACTGCACTTTGAGCCACTCATTGGCTTCGATCACAGAAAATTCAACACTGCAGAAAACCAGAATGACATTGTTTCATTTAACCCTGGCACGTGCAACAACAAAAAACAGGCCGTTCAATTCGTTACGTCTGTGTTTTGTATATCTTTGTCCACATTGATAATTCTTACTGTATTTTCAAACCGGCACTCAGAGCCAAATACACTCGTTGCCCCTGAGCTCTTCATTTCTCTCAGCTGGCACAGACAAACACATTCCAGCAACGACACTTAGAAAATAGTCACCGGTGTAATTCGAATCCAGCAAAAGAAATATGGTCCTTTACCAGGACAATGTGCCTGTGAGGAATTAAATGGAATTTGATTCAATTCAGTGAACACAAATCAACCCAAGGGGGCAACTGATATGGCAAAAAAGACAAATCATACTTGCCCACCAAAAATACGACTGATGATCAATGTGAGAG
Organism: Aulonocara stuartgranti; assembly: GCF_965226115.1. Lineage (NCBI taxonomy): Eukaryota > Metazoa > Chordata > Actinopteri > Cichliformes > Cichlidae > Aulonocara > Aulonocara stuartgranti. The sequence goes on from NC_138955.1 coordinate 11,175,630, forward strand.
AACTCCTCTCCTTATAAGATGTCGGCTCAGCTTTTTCTGCTTTCATGTAGGTTATTTCCACAAAAACACTTTAGATTTCACAGTGTTCCCTAAAAACTTGACACCCTTTTGACTATTGTGCCTTGTACACACAAAATTCTTTGCCTCATATACCTTATTAGATGTTTTGATACAAATATTGTTATGTAGCTCCTATAGTAAATCCCCCACAAAAAATAATGTCCTAAATGTACAAGCCATAATGCAATATAAAATAATACTTAAACTGTGTAAAGCCATATCAAAATAAATATTTGTGTGTTCTTTTAGGTATTGAATCCTTCCCAGAAACCATCAAGAACACATTAAATGGTCTTCTTGACATTTTGATCACATCAGGTTCTTTTTCAAAGCAGACCAAGTTGGCACAGTTGTCATGGAAATATGGATGCTGCTTTCTGAGCCCATTAAGCATATCTCGTTCTCGCTTCTCTTGTACCTTTTAAATATAATAGCAAATACAAATACAATTTTATGAACACCAATGACTTGTGAGTTTACGTCCTTACACCACACTAAGCTCCTCTGTCTTAAATGCATCCTCACAAGGGGGGATGTAGATAAAGAGAAGCAGATGAGTTAGGGAAGGGCTTAGCTTTAAAACAAGAGAGAAATGAATTGTGCAACAGGGGCTGTAACTCAGAATCAAGAAGCTGTTCCCACAATTTTGAGCTGTGGAAACAATGTATAGTAGTCGGAGACAATCAGTCTGTGAATTAAAAAAAAATACCTTCTTGATTTAAATAATTCTGCTAACAAAGCCAAAGTAGGCCAACCTCCAGTGACGTGTTGGACCATTACAGACATTTAGTCACATTAGATTAGATCTGTGGAGGAGAGCGGATGAGGAAAGACTGGAGGGAGCAGATCTTGGAACAGCAACGCAACTATTTCCCCTGTATGTCAGGGCCAGGCCTCCACAACTGCCAGATGTTTACCACCAACCCAGCTGCTTTCTCTCTTGCCTTCTTTCTCCTCATCTCTCCTCCTCAGATTTTTTCTCTCTCTGATTCTCTTTAAACCAAGCCCACCCTGTAATCATGCACACTCACCAAAGGGCTTTGAAGTAAGTGGAATGTGTCCAGCCATATGATAATATGCACTCTATATTCTTATAACAGATAGAAAGTAAAGAAGGGAAAGCAGGAAATGAGATTATTGGACAGCAGCCAGCTCTTCAGTGTGGTTTTCTAGATGTTAATTATGCCCTCACTCCACTCTTAGATCTTGCACGTGTGTGTGTTTATGTATGCATTTATGGGTGTATGTTGCGTGTACATATGTAGTGTTTGTGTACACATTATCAGAAATGCTGGTCTAAGAGCGGGTAATGGGCTGATAATCGGCGCCTTGGAACAGAGAGGTGCAATATGATGGCGCGTGCATGTGTGTGTGCATGTGAGGTACTTCTTTCCAAAGATGTGAGGATGGAATTTACCTCATCATGAGTTCAAAAGAGTCAACCCAAGGCTCTCAGCAAACCAGCAAGTGCAGACATGTCTCCCACCTCTCTCTGCCCCCTCCAGTACACACAAACAAAACAGTGAAGAAGGCGCAGCAGCGCCTCTTCTTTCTCAGGAGACTGAAAAGATTCGGCATGAGCCCCCGCATCCTCAGGACCTTCTATCACTGTGCCATTGAGAGCATCCTCACTGGATGCATCACCACCTGGTATGGCAACAGCACCGCCTACAACTGCAAAGCTCTCCAGCGAGTAGTGCGGTGCTCTGAACGGATAATTGGAGGTGAGCTTCCCTCCCTACAAGACATCTACAGGAAGCGGTGCCTGAGGAAAGCGGGGAGGATCATCAAGGACTCCAGTCACCCCAGCCATAAACTGTTCAGACTACTTCCATCAGGAAGGAGGTTCTGCAGCATCCGGTCCCGTACCAGCAGACTGAGAGACAGCTTCTTCCATCAGGCCATCAGACTGCTGAACACGTCATAGACACCTCAGCTTCACTACTGGAACTTCAACATTATGCACTCCATACTGTACAGTAATGCCACTGTTTTGCACATGTCTCACTCTGTATATTTTATTTTATATATTTTATTTATTGTTTACTCTATTTAATTAGTAAAATATGTGTACACACACACACACACACACACACACGTAGAAAAATATTTAGTATACACATCCAGAAATGCATATACTATTATATATTGTACATATATTTATTAGTTTCAGATGTAGCCATTCTTGTATTTTTTGTTTACATTATTGTATTTTGCACAACTCTGTTGCTTGTGAAGCTCGCACACAAGAATTTCACTCACATGTGCTGTACCAATGTACCTGCACATGTGATGTGACAATAAAAGTGATTTGATTTGATAATGTTAAAACAAATTATATCTTTTCTCTTATTTGGACTCTTTTACCATTTTAGGCTTGTTTTGGGGGTCTTTTGGCTTGAAATAGATAGTATTAATATTCTATTTAGTATCTCTGGAGCATCTGGAACAAGAAGCGATTTCAAAGGCTTTCTTTGCCCAAGCTCATCTCTTTGTCTCGCTTTGATAAGATGAATTGCTTCCAGTTGTTTCCTTCCTCTTTTCAGGACTTTCTCAGACAGCTTTATCCAAAGCTTATGTTTCTGGCATCACTGGTATGCATGGAACAAGTACCGCACTCTACATTAATCAAGGCCTTACAGTGCCCATGCACTTCTCGTTGATGAGATCAATTGGTTCCAGTTGTCGCCTCACCATTTTGTGGGTTTCCCAGTCAGCTTTATCCCCACACAGTGTTTAGATGAGATTTGTATTTGTTCCATCTTTGCCAATCATGTCATATGTTCCATCTTAAAGAATACCTTCCAGTCATGACATCACGGTGGGGATTTCACACTGGCTGGGTCACCCCACCATAGGGTGGTGGGCGTTGGCAATCACAGCCATGGAATGTCTGTGACTCAAGAAGGTGGGCCAGCGATCTGGTTGGCTAATTTCTTTGTCCCTGACATTTGTGGAAAACAAGCAGAGTGCCATTTTAAACAATGACCAGTCCACTCTGACCTTCGCTGGGAGGCCAATTGCTCGTGAGCAAATCACAATGTGACACCGTGCCAGCTATTACACCATTGTTCGAACAATCAGTGCATTCAGAACAATAAACCCCCAGAAGAAACGGTGCCTGCAATCACCCTCATTTTGCCAAGAATTACATCCCCACAGAAATATATAACATACGTTTTCTTAAGTGCTATTTACACAAATCAGTTTTATCAAGATGGGTGAAAACAGAGGGGTGGAACTAAAACACTGTAAAAACAGTTTCATCTAAAAGCACAGTTAGCTGAAGCAATTAATTTGTGTGATCACAACTTGTGAATTAAAACAATATTATAATTAAAAGTTATGGTCCCCACAAGATGAAGCCTCCTGACATTTTCACAAACTTTTAAAAACATTAGAAGAATTGGGTACATGGAATAGTCCAAAAATGTCTTTTCTCGTGTGTTTTAGGCCAGCGGTCTCCAACCTTTTTTGCGCCACGGACCGGTTTATGCCCGACAATATTTTCATGGACTGACCTTTAAGGTGTCGCGGATAAATACAACGAAATAAAACTAGTACCGGTACCAAAAAAAAAGAAGATTTATTCATAACACACGTGAAAAGACCCAGGAAAACAGAGTTAACGATAAAAACGATAACAAAATAACGCTGAAAACCGATAAAAACCCTGAAAACCATACATTTCACACCTGAGCCTCAACTCTCACGGCCCGGTACCAAACGACTCACGGACCGGTACCGGTCCGAGGCCCGGGGGTTGTGGACCGCTGTTTTAGGCAACCTAACTGGGTAGGTAGGATGTCCAGGAGATACAACTCCATCTTTTTCACACAAGGTTGCAATCAGAGATCAGTCTGTGTAGTAGGAAGTTGGCAGGGTAAAGACCCTTCAATGTTCAGTGGGATGCATGAAATACTTGCATTCTCAAATGCATCTTCATCTTCAGTCACTTTGCTGATTTGTCCAATATCATGACAACTTGAGAGCCATGGTACAGACCTATATAGCACAAAGGATGACAAAATAACCTTGCTGACCTCATTTTTCAACAGTGCCATCAAACATGCTAAGGAGCTGGTTACCATTGTAACTCAAACACTGCGATTGGCATCACTGTAGAAACTTTAGTTTATTAAATTTTTAATTGATGAAAATATAACTGTCAAAATGGCATTCAAGGGGTTCAAAGCCTATGTCATTTATATATGTCATTTTCCATCCATCTTTTTAACCACTTATCCAGTTCAGTGTTGCTGGGGGCCACCATAGCGCCAACATAGAGAGAGAGAGACCCATATTCTTTTCATACTCATTTGCACACCCTTATTCATCTAATACACTGTAAACAATGCAATACCTACACATGCGCTACTGTAAAATAGCAAATGAGAAAGTTCACAGGTTAGAGTCAAATGTCAATCATATATATTCCACCCAGCATATTCTTTATATTTTTAGTTGAGCGATTTGTATATATTAATGCCATTTATTAAATTTGTAAACTCTGTAACATATTGTATTATTTAAATAGTTTAATCTGTTACTGTCTTGGAGTAACTGTAAGTCACATAATTTCCTAAGGAATTAATAAAGTATTCTAATTTTGATTCATGGAATGCATTTCTTACCATTGTTCTATTGTATAAAATTAGGTATTGCTTACAGTATTTTAGACACATTTGAGCCAATGCAACACTCGCTGAGAGCAGAAACAATGACACTGTAAGCTCAATGGAGATTGTCTTTGCTACTACAGATTAAAAAAAGGTTGTGTAGCTCATTGGCTTACTTGTCACCTGTATAATCATGCCTCTAAGCTGGGGCAGCAAAAACAGTATGCTTGGAAAACAGCTCAGCTGATGTAATCTACAATCACAATAAACCCTAGATTTTTGGTTGTTGCCAATTTGGGAATCTCATAAATATCCAAAAAGAAAAAAACAAAACAAAAAAAACCTCAACAATGTGACTCATTGACCACAGACTTCCTGTTTAGCTCCTGCTCTTGTCATGGAGGCTCCGATGCTAGCATATTGATTCACTGCAGCGTCATACAAGCCATATAGGGTCAAATGTTATTTGTTAAAAATAACTACAACAGATGAAATTAAACAACAACATGAAAAATCTTAAGCTTTAAGAATGAAAATAGCCAGTATCCAAGACGGGCTATTGAGCACCAGTGCATGCAAACACGTTAAGAGCACAAAGTGTGTGTACACAGGAGGGAATAACGATGTCTGAATGTGACACGTGTGTCATGGAATAAGACCATAAAGAGCAAAGAGGAAATATTTTTTTAAACATCTTTATTTAAACTTTTAAACTTAAAATGAAAGCAACAAATAACAGGAGACAGGACAGAAAAAAGAAAGAAAGATTGAAAGACTAAAAGAAAGAATTGATGGATGTAAAGAGGGAAAACCATGCCAATACAATAACCACCAGACTTTGCATCACATCTCAGCCTACTCAAGTTTTCTGTGCACAGATCAAAAATAAACTCTTTTCTCTACCTCTAAAAGTAAAGTAAAACTCCTGCATGGCTTTGCTCCTTGCCTGATGCTTGGAGCGTGAGCACCAGGATACTTTGCATAGAACCAAAAAGTCGTCGTCCAGACTTGATGTCTCATCACCATAATTAGTTCTTTCTTGTATACCGTATAGGTGAAGAAATCTCTTTAAGAGTGAATGAATGTGATCACAGCAGTGAAAAATCTGTCTCAACAGTTTCTATATTAGATGATATCTTGTATCTACAAATTTTGTGATTGTCAGGTTGGGTAGAAAAGAGGATTTCACCCACTTCTGCTGATAAAATCCACTGCACGTCTAACACAAGCATACACACAGCTAACATAATTTACCCCCCATCCCAAAGCCACACAGTGGCACAGTAATACAAACCATCATATTACAGTTGTTATGTCCATAATGGCTCATTATTACTGTTAATAATATTATAATATTGCTTCTTACAAAGCTAGAGAGATTTACAACAAATATAAAGCAGAAGTGGGGTGATCAAGGTCCTTAAAACCTTGCAGCATCCGCAAGCTGTCTTTTTTACCCTTCAACTGCAACTATACTATGGTGAGTCTGTACAGCAAATGCCAGAAAAGGATGTATATATATCGGTGAATTTAAAGCCACTGAGGACTACTACTAATTACAGAGTTATACAAGGGCACACACATCCACCGATCCTGGAGCACAATCCCCATGGCAACAAAACGGCTTGAAACAGAGCTACACAACACAGGCTCCTAAAGCACACTCTTCTATCAGTGCAAACACACTCCTAGCTATTACAGTAAATAAAGGAGTTAAAGGGTTCACAGACCAAACTCACATAGTGGCATCTAACCATAAACATTGATTGGGTTGTACTATAACAACTGGTTTTAAGAGATTTTAAGAAAAATGTGCCTGAAAAAAAAAAAAGAGGCTTCATATCAGTACAGAATGGACATTTCTGAATATCTATACAGCAATTGAGCAGTGACACATCTATGCATCTTAGTCTCTATAAAGCACAAACTGTAGTGTCAGGACAATGTACACTACAGAGAGTTCTACTGGAAACTCTTCAGCATGTCTTCTGTTGTTTGAATAACACGGACACGTGCTCAGAGAATCATTTTTTCTAAAAGCCACAAACACTGTAGTGAAGTGCTGTTTGAAATCTCAAACGTATCTACGTAATGGTTTGCCGGCATGATACCACTACATATGTGAGTTTAAAATTTGCTTTAGGCAACCTATTTATTAAAAGGCATCTTTAGTGGTGTGTTTTTGTGTGTTATAGGTAGAGTGGACTTCAGAAACGCTGATAAACAAATGATCAATAGTGATGAGATGTAAACAGGTATGTAAAAAGGGGATACTTTTGCAGAGACTAAACGACAGTAACAGTTCACATGAATTAGAAGGCAGTGCACAAATTCAAAAAAGGATGTGAGAGAATAAACGGAGAAGATAACTCTGATGATGAAAAGACAGAATGACTTTTCCCAGTTCTCTCTTTTTAACTTAAAACAATAAAGCTCAGCTTTCTGTGTAATGTACTGTATCGGTGCGTCTGTCTTGGATGTGCGCTGAGCTTACTCAAGCCCAATGTTTTTGTTCTACACTTCTGCTTGTCAAATTGAAAATTCCATAAAAAAATAAAGGTTTAACAAAGAAAAGAAAAGAAAAGAAAAGAAGGATGTGGGAAAACATACAGTGAGATGTTGCATGAGACTGGCAGGAACAACTTACAAATCGTAGGCACATCTATTGTTTCATTAAAAATGTTACAGGTGGAAATGTTTGGGCAACTCTACCGGAGAGTTTGATATGACTGGCATTGTGCATCACTTGATGTGCATATCCCATATCTTTCACCATTATCTGATTGAGAATTAATACACTGAAATTGTAGAGCTTGAAAATAACTGTCCATGACTCCAGAGAGCGTCCAGAGGTGGAGCGCTGATAGTGCTGCAACAATAAAGAACAGCTCAGGCTGTGCGGTGAACTAAACTCCTTCACAGAAATGACAGCCAGCCATCAAGCACTGTGCAGGCCACGGATGGCATGCAGTACCACATACTGGCCACTAAGTGGAGGTGCTGATATAACCGCTCAAGCTGTTCTATGACCTCTAATTAAAGGGACTAACAGCTTCCTTTACGAGAAACATGGTGACAAGATGCTCACACAGCAGGTTTCTCAAGGCAGTGTGTGTCATATTTTTAAGCAGTGGACTGTTGCTCTTCAATGGCAGTGTCTATCATTGTCATTATTTTTTCTACCTGCCAGTTTCTCCCACTAGATGCCTACTTGTGTGCATGGCAGGCTTCCCGTCAGTCTAACTTGAGCTTAGCAAAATTCTTAAAAAGATTGTCCTTTGGCAGGATTGTCAGTAGAGAATTCACAATAATTACATTATTTTACAGTTAAGTGTTTTTCTTTGAGTCCTTCTTGAGCTTACCAAACTTCTGTCTTTGGCTTCTGTGGAGCAAAAAGCTGGAGGCAGGGACATTCTTTTTTGTGTGAATACAGATGCATTATTGCACCAGACACCAGAACAATACTGGTTTATGGCCATACTCACACACACATACAATACAATAACTCCACAGAGAAATCATGAGACAGGAGCCAGAATTCCTTTCTCTGTCTGTCTTTCGATCCATGTATGGATGCATATATCCAGAGTGGCTCTCCATCACCTTGCTGCTTTCTGTTTACCAGAAAGAGAAGCCCAAGAATTCCAAGTTTTATGCAGACAGGTCTGATATGACCAGTTTTTCCATTTTCCCAATTTCTCCAGGAACTTGAAGCTCCTCAGATTCATAGTCATCATCAAATGACCTGGGAACACAACAGAGAGAACCAATATACACCTTTATTCTTAATAAAAATGATAAACTTTTAGTTAATAACGTGAATGAGTGTGAACGTGTCTACGCCTTACCCCTCGTGCAGCTGTTCATTTGCAGTCTCCTCTGCCACTAGTATCTCATACTCCTCTGAGGCATATTTATCCCAGTCAGATGGTTCTGGACCTTCACTATCAATGTCCTGGAGCGCCACAAACACAATACATATTGGTGTTTTATAGCTTTAGATAAAATACATAAAACTAAAAAAAATAATAATAATAAGAAGAAGAAGCGAAGAAGCTATATGGCACTAGAAAAAAATCCAGCCAGATTATACACTGTGGGGAGTCACAATTTCGAATCACTAATAACCTAACAAGCATGCCTTCGAGTGGATCATCACAATATCAAGAAGATCCACAGTTATAGTTGAATATTATAAATACATTTTGAAGATTTGCACCTTTTGCACAGCAAATGGGTCTCTCTGTTCATGGTCCAGGTACTTCTCCAGGTTGAAGAAAGTGTCAAAGAATATGTGAGCCATCCGGCAGCGTTTCAAGTCACTCAGAGTTATCTTACCTAAAGGAAATAAAACAAACACACATGCAGGTGTAATGTCTCAAAAGCACAATGGGTTGTGTTTGGCCGTCTACTGATTAAAACGTAATTGTGAAATAAGAAAAAAAAAAAAAAAGACTAAGGGCAAGAAAGTTTGAGCACTAACCTGGGTTCTCAGGTTTGACCAGGTCGAGCATCTGGCAGAGCAAATCCTGAAAGGGTAGAGGCTCGATGCCCATTCTTTCCATCCTCTCACACTGTTCTTCATAAAAATACTCCAACTCAAACATGGAAAGGACACCATCACCATCCACGTCCATGCAGCGGAACCAGTACTCTATACTGGAAAGACAGGTAACAAATGTGTTACGCACAGACTCAGATTACTTGTTGCATACCTGCAGTGTACTAATCTAAACAATCACACACATATCGGAACAACTTTTGAAATACCTGGTGGGATTTTTTTTGTCTTCCTCAGATATCAGAAACCAGACAAACTCAGCGTAGCTCATCCTGCCTTCTCTCTGCACAGCGTTACCCCTGGAAAGAAAAGAGGCAGAACCATTTAGATGCTCTACAGTTATTACAGTAAAGTAATTGGCTACGTATGCTTGTTCACGTGTGGGTTTTACTCACCGAGTAACAGCCCCTGAAAATAATCTCTCAATGATTCTGTTTGAGGATGCTGTTAAAATGGGAGAATAAAAAGACGAAGTAAATACACAGAAACAAGATGACACTATTTGTAAATCAGTGAAAGCACATTAAAATCAAACACTTAAGTACTGATTCAGACAATTAGATTTTTGGCTCAGTGCTCATATAAAGGATTAGAAAAACCCCAATTGAACTGCTATGGAGCTCTTTCAGCTGGGGGAAGTAAATCCTTAACTGAGATTTGTTTTCTTACCGTGGTTGTTGTATCTCCCCAGATCTTTGGGGTCAATGTACAGATCATGATCAGTGTCCAGCTCCCAAAACTTGCAGTAGATGACGTAAAAGTGTTCGTAGGAGAAGTAGTCAGTGATCTGGTTGATGTCGTCCTCTTCTTCCAGCAGGGCCAGAGTTTGAAGGAAATTACTCCGGCGTAGCTCCATCATTGTGATACGACCTTTCCATGACCGGTTCACTACATAGTATATCCGCTGGATCACCTGTGATGACATTATAGTAGAATAGCGACAAAGACAATTCTATTATATAATAGTTTTCATAAAATGCGCTAATAAAACGAAAGTAAAGCCTCATGATTAATGTGAAAACTTTTCATGATTAATCCTATAATTCAATATCTTCCAAATAACAAGACCTCACTATATTTCTAAAGGAGGTGAGTTTATTAAATTATGAGAGACATCTTTCATAATTTCTGAAATTTTTACATTAACTTTTAACCAAAGAATGATTAATATATCCTTAACAGTGGAGTAGAGAATTATTAATTCTTGATAAGGCTTTTAACAGAATTATTAATAAACCTATTTAGTAATTACAATCGCCTTTGCTGTCTTCAATTAATCATAGAAACTTAATTTGTCCAATTTAATTTATGTATTTGACATCTGGTGGTTTTTGTATTGGTGATTCTAAAAAGTTAAAATCAAGGCAAGGTCTAAAACTGAAACTGTCAAACTAAAAATAAAACTGATGACATTTTCACGAGGTCTGTACAAGCCCCGTCATCCAGATATATTAAAAATATTCCCCATCTAGCCAAGAGGAAGACCCACAACACTGGATTATCATCCATTTTCTGGTACATGGACCTCCATGGGTTACTAGCGTCTCATACAGTAGCACGTCAGCTGGTCTAAACTGAATAGGAAGTGTCATAAAATGGGAATGCAGGGGGTGTCTCTATGGAAAGGGATGGTAGGGAATGCATCAGTGTTTCCGTGAAGTCACCGTAGGCTGATGCATCGGTGCAGTGAAATCTCAGTACTTTTAAAAAGCAAACCCTCAGCTTGCACAGCTGTCCCCGTCTACATTCAAAGACTCACATGCTCTACTGTTAATATTCCACAGCTGAGGCACACAGAAGCTGTTTTGCTGACAACTTAAGAGGAGATTATGGATACTGTTCTATAGTGAGAGTAGGAAGCAGGTGGAAGAGAGTGTGGAGAGGTGGAGGTATGTTCTAGAGATAAGAGAAATGAAAGCCAGTAGAAGCAAGACAGAAGAGGGTGGCAGGTGGAACAGTGAACCTGCAAGGAGCAGAGATAGTGAAGACAGATGAGTTCAAATACCAGGGCTCAAATACCTAAGATTTTGGCTGAGAGTCACCAGAATGGATAAGACTATAATGCTAATCAGATTGAGTGGTTAAGAGACAAAGTTAGACAGACAAGGCTGATATGGTCGGGACATGTACAGAGGAGGGTGAGTGGATATATTAGTCAAAGGATGTTGAAGATGAGACAAAAACCACAGAAAAGATCAAGGTCATGCAGAGGGTTGACATAATGGAGGAAGATGCTAAGGCTAGTGTGAGTTGGAGGCAAATGTCCACTGTGGCAACCCCTATATGGGCTGCTCAGAGGCATAAGAATAAGGAAAAGGAGCAGGTGAAGGAAGAATATATGATTTGTTGGGTTTTTTTTGTATTTTATAACCTCATCAAGCGATTTCTTTTGGATAATTGGATCATTTTTAGACCAAATGGTAGTTATGGAAAAATATTATTTTATTTGGGGCATGTTTTAGCTTTTATTTGGCATGAAAGAGGAGGCTAGATAGTAAGGTGGGAAGAATAGTATTCACAGCAGAGTCTGGCACAGACGTGAATTCAGGCTGCTGCAGGAAGGACTTTAGCCTTCAGTATAAGGGTCATTATAACTCAATCAGGTGAACTATAATGGCACCCCTAGGACAGAATATTAAAGTGTCATTAAACAGAAAAGATCTTGAGAGAGTTAATTGCTGTTCACTGTTACAGTCACGTTTTAAATGTTTCTGTTATTCACTGGTAATGTGCTTGTACTTTTGAAGTTTTCTCATCTTGAAGCCAGTTAATCTAGTTTCCATTACTTGCCTTTGGTCATGAGCTTTGGACATTTATTGAACAAACAAGGTCATTGATACATGTGGCCATAAAGAGCTTCCTCATTACTGTGGCGCTTAGTCTAGAACTGCTATTCCTTTTCAGTTAACAGAGCTTGTGAGATTCGCTAAAACACAATCTTACAAATAAATATATTTTTTAAAAAACACAGCTGATCTCATTGGTTTTTGCCATTTACCGTTGTTATGTAGCGTGAATGGAATTCAGGTGCATCCTTCAGAAACGTGAGCCCAGGATGTGTATCTACAATGTCCTAATAAGGCAAACAGGAAAAAATTAGTATATAGAGTTGTCATAACAATATAGTGTAGCACAGAAATAACAGAGTTGCTTATTTCATTTATATTGGTACGATATTTACCTGCAGTAGAGGAATAAAGTCTTCCTGCTCCAAGTAGTTACAGCCAGGTTTAGCCAGCAAGTAAACAAACTTTGAGGCATCGTCATGGCATCTGTGCAACAACCTGCAAGAAAGGAGAGGAGAGACGTATGATATCAAAGCCCAGTTGCATCTGTTTTATTCTATTTGTAAGGCTTTAAAGAATATGCACGTGTCTTACTTCCTCCAAGTTGCAATGAACGAGTGAACAGACACAAAGCCTGTCCTCTCACCACCTGCTGCGTAGAACATGGGTGCTTTCCAGTAAAGTGGACACCCGCATGCCTGAATGGAAACACAACAACTGCCTGTATGACCTTACTCTGAACAACACGTTTGCTTCCTAGAGTTGCATTGCTTAGAAAGAGCACTGTTTTAACAAGGCCACTACATACAGTGATTTCTCAGGAAAAACAAAAGCCTTCTGGGAAATGTAAAGAAGTCTCAAGTCTCAATATGGACGTTGGCATTTCAACTGCCTTACTGGAATTAAATGTAGATTGTTCTATTCTGAAAAACAGGTTGGGGGAAAGGTGTGATTTTACCTTCGCGACCTTGCCCATTTCATAAATATCAGCCTTCTCCTCCTCAAACTCGGTGAAGACTGTCTCAATGGCAGCAATTTCTGCATCGTGGTTGGCAGCCGGGCCCAGGGCAGGAAGCCCACGAGGGTAGTAGAACCTGGGAATGTTAATGGCAGGAGGAGGAGGGGTGACTATCACCGGAGCTGGAGGAGGGCTGGGTGAGCGTGGCGTGGGGGCTGGTGTGGCTGTGGTTGCAACTGGAGCGGGAGGAGGCGTTCCGGGTTTCTTTTCTGGTTTCGACTGGATCTGAAAAGAGAGAAGGGAGATCATGTGTGGGAAAGGACAAGCATGGATGGGTGTTAATTAGCTGTTTGTGGTCCTAACTTTAAACATCATATTTCAGCTTTTTTTGAGACAATGTTCCAATGACTGAAACACTGCAGTCTTGGTGGCTTACTGATTCAAACTACCTGTCTTAGTCTAGATGTAAAACGTACCTTGCTTCCTTAACTTTGTATGCATTTTAATGAAAAGCACAAATAAGAATGAAGAATTTAATCACTGTCATAGATAACTTTCCCCAGAGCTGTAGATAAGATACAACTTCACTGTAGTATGATAGAGAACCTACGTAAAAGGTTGAACTGGAAACTCAAAGTGACTCATAAACAACACACAAGAGACTATTTTTTCCTGCCATTCTGTTAGTCATAGATGAGTAAAAAGCGGTCACAAGTGCACTTTTATTTTAACCTTTGGCAAGAAAAGTTCCAGGTGGCAGAAGACACATCCATACAGTCAGTCCTCAGAAAAAAATTTATTACCAAATAACTTACATGGTCAAATTTACCCCAAGACCCCAATATTAGACTACATCCTAAATGTGATACGCAACCAATTTTCCAGAGCTACTTATTAAAATATGAAGACCAAAACTGGAGCTTAATCAACACTGCATCTTAAATCAAAAGTCATTGTGTTCCCATAGGGACTTCCTGGTCTCTTCTCTTGGGCCTTCATACTCTGTGTATTGAGCAGGACAGCTGTAGCAGTCTTCTCCTTCACACCGTTCATTCTGTCACTCTATTCCTGCACCTCCTGGCCTATTAATACCCAGCTGGTATCTGCCTCAGAATAGTTTGTCGTCCCTGGCATGTCACTCTGTGTGTGTTAGAGAACCAGATGCATCTAATATATGTGTGTGTACACAGATATACATTTGCATCTGCACATCTTTATGCGCTTATAATTATTATTTATTATTATTGCATGCACACTTGTACCCTGCCTGTCTTGCTTGTTGAACTGACTGACCTGTTGTTGCTGGAAAGACTTGATTCTTTTCTTGAACCGTGAGGGGAGGACAAAGTCACACCCCTTGGCCAGAAAGGCCAGCTCCCCCCTGAGGTCAGGGTCCCTCCGTAACGATGCCTCCTTGATCATCATGGTGGAGGCTGAGGCTCACAACACCCCACCAGACACGGACACTGATGTGGCTAACGACAGGGCGACTACAGATTCACCAGCTTGCCCAGCAAGTGATAAGAAAAGGGATTGACTATGATAGGTTTACCCAACAGCTCAGATATCCAGGAGCCAAAACTGGAAAACCACTTCAGGAAAACAAAGAATATCCAGCACGTGTGGCATTTCATGCAAAGTGTCCCTTAGGAATTATTTGCACTCAAAATCGGTCTCCTTCAAACTTCACATTTATACTCATGCTCCCAACACTTTGTCCTGTGGGGCAGTAATCCAGCAGTGTTTCTATGTAAAAAGATGATCCTTAGACGTCCTGTGCTACAGTGCAGGACGGGAGGCAAAAACATGGTACCGGGCTGTTTTATGGCCCAATGCAATCCCAAATCGTAGCTTCTTTCTGCGGAAGAAACATTGTGGTGTCCCCCTGTCAGCTCTGAATGTATGTATTTGATGTAGCCTCACTGGTGCCTGCTGTTCCAAGCTGGGCTCTGACAAACTGCACTGAGAAACATGAGCCATGCCTGGCAAAGCACACACATATAACAAACCGGCTGTCCTGAGCATTAGGGTGGTGGGAGGCGGGGAAGTGCAACCATGTCGCATATCTTGGCGTAGTGCTTTGCAGGATATGAGCCCTCCTCTGTTCCTGCCTCCTCCTGCCGACTAAAGTTAGCCAGTGGGAAGTTACAACTCAAAGTGACTGTGATTGAAATAATTTCACTGCAGACAGGAAGCTTAAGTTGGTGCTTCAGGGTGAGTGGGTTGGACAAGCAAGCTGAAATATTTTCATAGCGGTAATTTGGGAGGCAGTGTTGAATCAGCGGGCGAGACACCTGTCGTTATATCTGTTGACAGAATTTCCACTGGGCTAGCTCAAAGACTCAAAGCAGCATTCCCTTTTGAACATAATGAAAATCCACAAGTGTCACCCTGCTTCAGAGCCAGTCGGTGTGTTTTTTTTTTAAATAAAAAGAGTTTATCATCATCATCATCATCAACTTTATTTATAAAGCACTTTAAAACAACCACAGCTGACACAAAGTGCTGTACATTGGAACTGTAAAATAAAATTACATGAGATATAAATAAAAACCAAATAAAAGAAGAGTGAAATCATTAATTAAATAACTACTTCAATTAAAAGAGAAACTAAGTCTCACTGAGGTTAAAAGCCAAGGAATAAAAGTGGGTTTTAAGACGTGATTTAAAAGTGGACAGTGAAGGGGCCTCTCTAACATGCATGGGCAAATTATTCCATAATTTTGGAGCCACAATAGAGAAGGCCCTGTCCCCTCTGAGCTTCCTCCTGGATCTCGGTACCTCCAGGAGCAGCTGGTCAGCTGACCTGAGAGACCGACAGGGTGTGTGGGGATGAAGAAGCTCAGAGAGGTAAGGCGGGGCAAGACTGTGAAGGCATTTAAAAACAAACATAAGAATTTTAAAATTAACTCTAAAAGACACAGGCAGCCAGTGCAGAGAGGCTAGCACGGGGGTTATATGCTCTCTTTTTCGAGTTCCTGTTAGGAGTCGTGCAGCCACATTTTGAACCAGCTGCAGACGTGAGAGCAATGACTGACTGACCCCCACATAAAGTGAGTTACAGTAGTCCAGGCGGGAAGAAATAAAAGCATGGATCACTGTTTCAAGGTGCTGCCTCGAAAGAAAAGATTTTACTCTTGCTAGTCGCCTTAAATGATAAAAACTGGACTTCACCACTGCTCTGATTTGGTTGTCCAATTTAAAATCACTGTCCAACTTAAAACCAAGGTCAGTAACAACAGATTTAAAATAGAATTCCAGGGATCCTAAAACAACAGAGGAGGACTCAGAGGTACCACTGGGTCCAAACACCAACACTTCTGTTTACTTTTCATTAAAATTTAAAAAGTTTAGAGCCAACCAAGCTTTAATGTCATCTAGACATGTCAAGAGAGGTTTTATGGAGATGCCATCCTTGTGTTTTAGTGGCAAAAAATTTGGCAGTCATTGGCATAACAATGAAATGAGATCCCATGCCTTCTAAGGATAGAACCCAGAGGCAATAGATACAGTGAAAAGAGCAGTGGCCCTAAAATTGAGCCCTGTGGGACGCCGCATGACAGAGGAGCAGAAGACGATTCGTAACCGAGAAGGCTGACAGAGAAAGTTCTATCTGACAAATAAGACCTAAACCAATTAAGTGCAGTGCCACCAATACCCACTACATCATGTAATCGAGAAATTAGAATATTGTGGTCTACAGTGTCAAAGGCAGCAGTTAGGTCAAGCAAGACAAGAACAACATGGTTACCAGAATCACATGCCAGAAGGATGTCATTAAAAACCCTTAATAATGCAGATTCTGTGCTGTGAAGGGTTTTAAAACCTGATTGAAAAACCTCAAAGATTCCATTTTCATCTAGAAAATCTTTCAGTTAACTAAAAACAATTTTCTCTAAAACCTTGGAGACTAAAGGCAGCTTGGAAATAGGCCTATAGTTCGCTAAAACTGTGATCAAGGCCAGGTTTCTTAAGCAGTGGCTGTACTACTGCATGTTTGAAATTTGCAGGAACCATACCAGAAGACAGACTGCTGTTAATAATGTCAAGGACATACTGTTGTATACTAGAAAAAATTTCTTTAAAGAATTGTGGAGGGACAGGATCCCGTGGGGAACCTGTGGGCTTAATATGGTGAACCACATCCTCTAAAGTGGAGAGCGTCACAAGCTCAAACTGAGTGAAAACAGCAGCGCAAGGGACAGAGACAGAGGGGTCAGAGTCAGGAGCTGTGATAAGAGCCCTGGTGGTGACAACCTTTTCAATAAAAAAAGTTCAGAAAATCATTGCAAATCTCAGGAGAAACTTCCAAACAGGCATTCAAAAGAGTATTAAGAACAGTGTCAATGGTCCTAAATAACACATGTGGGTTATGACAGTTGGAAGAAATAATATTTGCAAAATATTCCCTTTTTGCCTCTTTAACAGTGTTCTGGTAGCGATGCCAGCAGTCTTTTAGAATTTGAAATGATACATGCAGTTTATCCTTTTTCCACCTCCGACATTCCCTCTTAACAGCACGACTGCTCTGAGTTTAAATCATTCATCCAGCCCTTTGTCAGTAAAACAAAATCACAAATCCAAAGCAACTACTGACAATCTTCCATAATACAAGGTGATGTGGTTATCCCGCTAAGTTTCTCAAACAAAATCATCAGCTTACTGTCACATGAAAGAAAGAACAAACAGCAGCTCCTCTTAAGAACTGAGAGGATGAAAAAGGAACCGTTCGGCATTTTTACTCGACTTACAGATTCTCAGAATAGATGAATTATTAATATAAAAAAAACAAAACAGTAAATCCTTACATTTGAGAAGTAGTAAAAACAAGGAACCAAGATTTCAGTTATCAAATTGTATTAAAGTAATCACCTCTGCATCTAGTTTTCTGCAATCAATAATGCAGAAGTAGCAGTTGAATTTTTGGAAGTAATAGATTTACTGCTGTCTGTTTCTATGCTCTTTAATGTATGGACACCAACGGTTAGTAGCAATATCCAAATGTGAAATATCAAACCACATTACTGCTCCAGAATGGCGATTGAATAGATACATGGACAGTACAGACAAATTTCCTCGGATGGTAATAGCTAATTAACAGTGAGAATAAATAGAGCATAAACTGTCAGCAGTGTGTCCTCGAATGCTCCCTGAAAGGCTTCCCTTAAATTTACCAAGGCTGAGCTAAAACCCTTTCGATGCCAAGCAACACCAATCTGAAGCCGAACACAGAGGGGATCCCTCAGGATGTACAGGGTGACCCATTTTAAATCTGTCCAGCTCAAATACCTAGAAGTCTAGGACAGTACACAAGATATCTGCACATACTGTACTTGATGCATCATGACTGCCACTAACCGTTTTTCTACTATTGTATTTGTTCCATTTGTGACACTATTGTTTCTTCCAGTTTGAGCCATACTGCATACAGAAAGGTTCAGTGTGCATGCATGTGTGTGAGTAGCTTTCCAGAAAAATAAATGAGTCACCTTGTATTTTAGGGTAACTCCTCTCAGATCCCTGTGTGCCCTGCTGAATTCTTTGGAACAGCTGGGATCCATACTGAAGCCAGGGTTGCATACCGATCCCACACACAGATACAGATACTGTCACATGCACACATTGTCTAATGCTAGCTACCTATTACCTCCATTCTTCAGAGGGAAACATTATACAGCAAATATATTGTATCACTCAACAAATGTGCACTAGAGTCTCACCAGCCTATTATCTCATGTGAAATCCCACCCTGCTTTTTGACCCTTTCTTCTTTTTTTTTTCTACTTTCTTTCATCCTGGTCAATGAAAGGGAGTTCATTCTCTCCACTTCCTCTGCACAACCTCTTCAGCTGTAGCAATGAGCTTGTGTTATCATAAATCTCTGTATAAAGAGTTACAGTACTTGTGTGAGAGTGTAATGGGAGCCAGAAAGGAATGCCACCAGGCAGCTGTGTGCTCTTTTCCTGTGACTGACAGTCAGTGTAACCCTGCCCTGTCAAAATTGCTCCGTTTGGTCCTAAAACCCTTGTTCTTAAATCTTCAATTTTCCTCCTGGAATCTTGAATGTTCTGTGATGATTAGCCTGCTATTAAAGATTTAAAAAAAATAACAGAAAAAATGAATAAAAACAACCAATTTACTAAGCTATACAAACTGTAAAACTCCAGTGACGGTCCATGGCAGTACGTATGAAGTTAGTGAGCTCAGGTGACATGAAAACACTCACTGGGACAAACTGTTCCTACAAGCTTGAATTTCATATTCAAGCTGTACTTATAATCAGCTTGAATATGAAAATCTATATGAAATGGATCTGATAACTGAGCATAGACAAGACAATGTGCTTGTGTAGTTTCTCTTTCCAAGCATGTCAACATCTTTTAATTTAGTTGTTTTAATTAAAAAAGGAACAGCTAAATTGTATTCATTACACCACAATATTCTAAACAAATAGCTGGTGAACTTAATTGAGTATTAAGGAGCTAAACAAGCAAATGTTTCCCTCATGTTGGACCAAAACATCTGATACCGACTATATATCAGATGTATCCTTCTGACACTGACTCAATATCAGATGAATGCAATAATAGAGAATGTATCCACCTGGTTCTGAACTCAAACAGTGGGACCAGTTAGATCAGACAGACTGCTCTGACAACAGGATGATCCATTGGGAAAGACTATTTGGTCATCTTATCAAGTATGTTGCACATCAGCAATCTACTCATAGCCCCTTACATGTCACTTTGAATATGTTCTAAGTTGTAAAAAAAGGATTTGTTGTTGTTGAGCATCCTGCATCCTTCCTGAATATATTTGGTTCGAACCTACTTTTTCTTACACAGACAGGAGAAAAAGAAGCATAATAGTGAAGAAAAACTGGCGGCTGATGGAAGTTTAACAGGAACAAAAGGCAACGTAACAGGTGTGTGTGGGTGTGTGTGTGTGTGTGTGTGTGTGTTATGTCTGCAAGCTTTTCTCTGCCCACCCCTCAGATCTAATCCAGCCACACAGCCACAGAAACAGGTGAGTCAGCAGCCTTCACAACACTGATCAAATAAATGCACGATGGGAAGCACAGCAGGTCAGCTGTCGAACAACAACTGCCGCCTTCATCCGACTGTTGGCACACTTGACACGCACACGTGTGCTCCTGCAGTCTTTACTAGTGCATTGATACATGTCTCTAATTTGTCAGGGCATATTACACATGTGGTTGTGTGCGGGTGTGGACGCGCCTTGATGTGTTCACTTAACAGGAACCAAGTCTTTCAGAGCAGCTTAATAGTGTGAACATGACAACTTCCTAAACACAGACACACCTGCTCTATGAAACTGCCTGTCCGCTGTGTAAAATTATCTGTGTAAATATAGCCACCGATTTCACGTTTATTTCTGCTTCAGGCACCAGGCAGACTTAACACACACACACACACGACAACAAACATTGAGAAAGACATGTTTGTCAAGTCAAAATTAAATTTACTTGTAAAGCTATAGCCAACCATTTACTGTTTAACTGGACTGCTTAGATATTCTAATATGGAAATGTTCTGACACAATTTACTACTATCATAATAATAATGTGATAATGACCTTATAGTTCTTTATACAGCATTTAAAAAAAGGCTTAAATTACTGAAATATCCATGCACACTTTTAAGTACATAGGAGAATTAAAGCAATTATTTTATCATTGGCAAGTGTGCACAGTTATGCATACCAGTCTCATAATTTTATGTAATGTTATTTCTAATTCTTGCAATGAAACCAACTAGGACAAATAAAGTTTCAACTTGAACCCGATACACATGGAACAGGCTACTATCGCCTCTCCATCCATCTGATTATACACACACACACTCACTTTAGACCAGGCCTGCCAAATGCCATCTCCATGGTGACAACCCTTTCCCTGGATCGAGTGTAGGGAGGAATGCTCCCAGGGTTCCCGTGCCAACAGTGGAAAGCAGAGTTCACATCGCTGCTCTATTCTTTACACCCATTCTCTCTTCCTCTCAAGAAGAACACACACGCATGCATACAAACACACTGATACATGCGCGCCCACACATACAGTTACCTTGGGAACCTCCTCTCTAAACTTGGAAGAATGAACCGAGTTAAACTCCCGCTTCTGTGATAGACAAAGTTAATCAGTGCTGGCTACGGTCTAACTCACATCCCAATCACAGGAAGGCAACATGGGAGCAGTTAAAAACACAGCTGCTCTAATTGTCTGACTGGAATCAGACACTGATATTACACAGCTAAAAGTCCAGTTATTTTTTGTCAACAAAAAAAATAATAAATCCTAATACGTACATAACAGGGACTTGTATTTATAAGATTTGGATATGTCTGAGATCACCTATAAACTAAATAGAGCCCTATATTTTCTATTCTGAGTGTCTACAAATCTTCATAAACAGATATTAAAGAAGATACAAAGAGAATTTTCCACGTGTTAGATCTGTGATGCTTATATGCACTTTCTCGCTAAATGGTTACATGGCATGGAAATGTAAAACATTAGCATGCAATTTTAACTCAATATAAACTGCCCGAGTGGTCACAGAAGGGGACTCCTAATGTTACGAAAATATTTATAGAGGTTTAGTGTCAATTTTTTACTTATTTCTGGGAAACTTGCCAGACAAGCTACATCTGAAAAATTACACAGTGAACCATTTCCCTTATCTGGGAAAACCGCCTGTCAACAACTAATGCTTAATAACAACAAACTCCAGTCCTTCACTGGCATTTATTTTTATACATATGGCTAACAGGGCAGGTTTTGCATTACATTTCCCATGGCTATTTTAGGATTTAGAGCAAGTGAGCTAATCCTACATCAGCAATAGTTTTGGTCCTCAGCATGGAGCTACAGTGAGGGAGCTGTCACTAGAGTGCAGCAAGAGACCTCAAACCACCAATACCAGAGAAGATCAGTCCTGCTTCCTCTATAATTATTTAAATATATAATATTTTGGAATATTAAAAACAAAACTCTGTACATGACACTCAGATAGCACTATAGCATGCACACAACGGATATAATCCTAAATTGCAGCTCATTTAAAAACCAACAAAGAAACATTAGCGAAAAGGAAACTGCTTTCTTCTAACATGCAACATAAGAAAATATATATATCAGTCTGTGTCGACATAATATCAGACAAAAGGTAACATTTCTCTCATACCAAGTATATTGCACCACTGTCCTTCCAACTGTATAACTGTGAAAATGTCGCAATCAGTGGAGATTATGTTTAAACATGGAGCAGTTTTCTCTAAAAAAGAAGCAATATTGCAACAAAAATAGTTAAGTATAGCAGTTTCATTGGTAAATTAATTTTCTAGTTGTATATATCAGTTAGTTCACAGATCCTCCTGTAGATGATGCTATAGGCCTTATTAATTTCAACAAACCAGGGTGAAATCAGACTGCAAGCTTACAAAGTACTTTATGGTATGGTTGGGCCTTACAGTCACTAGGGGGTAGCAGCTGTCTAACGGTTATCACTTGTGAGCAGTTTGTCACTTAAATTAGACTGTGACCATGCACCTGACAGAAGATGCTTGTTTCTGCTGCCATTGACCTTCTTGGCTCTGCTTCAAAATGTGTGAAATGACCCGATGGAGTTAGAGGTCAGGATGAAGAAAAAGGAGTCCAATAACTCAGTTATACTACACATCTCTGGGTTGCATTCCACTCTTTTTGAATTCCTTCTGTGCCTCCTGACTTAACAAGCACACATACATTTTCAGTGAAGACATCCAAACATGTTTGTTTTGGCCAAGCGGTGAGAGTATTTTAGCGCTGAGGGAGTTTTCTGGAGAAATCCCACAGGACATTCTGGGTGGAATTGGGTGAAGGGTGAGTTCAAAGGAAAATGAGGGAGGGGAAGAGTGGGGGCTAAATAGGTAGACTGGAAGTAGATGGGTGGGGGTAGGTGACACCCAAGCTCCCACCGAGTCATGGTGTTCTGGAACATTGGCAAACTCTTTCAAGAGGAAAGAAACACACACACACACACACACACACACACACGGTCACACCCACATCAACACAGTCACATAAACCTAAATCTCCCCCTGGTGCCATGATTCTAAGAGGGAGTCCCCATTAGCCAATCGCACTGCAGAACTGATATTCTGGGGTAGGGGAATCCCACCGCCTACCTAATACTAATAAACATGTTGTGCTGGTTTTCATGGTGACCCGGCAGGAGGCCCAAAAACTTGCACACTGGTGACTCTTGCTGAGATTAAAACCTTTCAGATGAATAAGTACAGTTCCTTAAAAAAGTCAGGCGTGTGGATTGGTGCGTATGTGTGCAAATGAACACGCACACTGCAGCTGAGGACATCACACTGACAAAAGCACTTGGATCACAGCCAACCTTGCACTAGGGAGTGGTGAATTATGATGTCAGATGCTTAAAAGTGCTCTCTGTGCAAGTGTGTGTATGCCTGTGCATATGTGCGCACTAAAAAAAAGGATCATCCAGCCAAATGAGCTCCACCAAGTTGATAGTATGAACATGATCTGATTCCATTGTCTATACCTTGGTGGTATGAACTGTATTGGGAAAACTCTTCCTACACATAGCAACCTATTATCCTGTCTTTCAAGAGCACTGTATGCGTGCTTAAATGAAAGCATTCAACTGTGTGCTTGTGCACCTTGGCCAAGGTCCCCGCTGTGACCTTATTTCCTGTGGAAGGAGCTGAGGAATGATGTCACTCTCTGCTGACCCAGAGTCAACAACTGGGAGCTGCAGATCCCCCTCCCCCCCACTTTAGATGCACTTTGCATTTCTCCTTCCCAAAGCCAACTGCTCAGGAAACCAAAAAATAATTTACTTTATATCTCCATGCTTCTCCTTATCGTTCCTTCCATACTCTTTCAAAACTGTCTGAACCAAAAGAAGTTGCCGATTTCTGTTTTAAAAGGTCAACAGTGCACTTTCCTCTTCTGGCTAAAAAGTCAGATAGGAACACTCAGCCATCTCTTTATAATAAGCTGATATATGGTGAATCACCATTGAGCGGTACTCTGATGAATACTTTCACAAAGGCTCTGAATAGCAGGCAATATTGCATTTTTACTTCCCATCTGCATACACTGAGCTGAGTACTCATAATACCAGTCTAATCACAAGCCTATTTTAAGTATGTTAACTGTGCTGTCAGCGAATGAGTTTATATACAACCCCCAATTCCAAAAACACATTTTACATTCCTCTCCGTGAATCGCTGCCTTATTGTGGTGGAGGGGTTTGTGTGTCCCAGGGATCCCAGGGGCTATGTTGTCTGGGGGCTTTTGCCCCCGGTAGGGTCTCCCATGGTAAATTGGTCCTGGGTGAAGGACCAGACAAAGAGCGATTCAGAAGACCCTTATGAAGAAAACATCGAGGGAACAGTTTACCCTGCCCAGGATAGGGTTACTGGGGCCCCACCCTGGAGCCAGGCCCGGGGAGGGTGCCCGAGGGCGAGCGTCTGGCACAGCCCGAAAAGGGGACATGGGCCCATCCTCCCGCAGGCCCACCACCCGCAGGAGGTGCCATAGGGGTCGGATGCATTGTGTGCCGGGCGGCGGCCAGGAGCGGAGGCCCTGGCGGACTGATCCCCGGGTGCCAAGACTGGCAATTGGGACATGGAATGTCACCTCTCTGGTGGGGAAGGAGCCTGAGTTAGTGCGTGAGGTTGAGAGGTACCGGCTAGATATAGTCGGGCTCACCTCTACGCATGGCTTGGGCAATGAAACGAGTCTCCTGGAGAGGGGCTGGACTCTGTCTTAGTCTGTAGTTGCCCCTGGTGAGAGGCGGCGGGCTGGGGTGGGTATTCTAATATCCCCTCGGCTTGCTGCCGGTACGTTGGGGTTTTTCCCGGTGGATGAGAGGGTTTGTTCCCTGCGCCTTAGGGTCGGGGAACGGGTCTTGACTGTCATCTGCGCTTATGCGCCGAGTGGCAGTTCAGAGTACCCAGCCTTCTTAGAGTCCCTGGGTGGGGTGCTGGAAGGTGCTCCACCTTGAGACTCTGTTGTCCTGCTGGGTGACTTCAATGCTCACGTGGGTAATGACAGCGAGACCTGGAGGGGCGGGATTGGGAAGAACGGCCTCCCTGATCTGAACCCGAGTGGTGTTTTGTTATTGGACTTCTGTGCAAATCACAGTTTGGCCATAACAAACACCTTGTTTGAACATAAGAGTGTCCATAACTGCACGTGGCACCAGGACGCTCTAGGCCGCAGGTCGATGTTCGATTTTGTAATCGTATCACCAGACATGCGACCATATGTTCTGGACATTCGGGTAAAGAGAGGGGCTGAGCTGTCAACTGATCACCACCTGGTGGTGAGTTGGATCAGGTGGCGGGGGAGGTCGCTGGACAGACCTGGTACACCTAAACGCGTAGTGAGGGTGTGCTGAGAATGTCTAGCAGAGGCCCCAGTCCGCGAGATCTTCAACGCACACCTCCGGCAGAGCTTCAACAGCATTCCGAGGGAGACTGGGGACATTGAGTCCGAGTGGACCATGTTCAGCGTCTCCATTGCCAAAGCTGCTGCATTGAGCTGTGGCTGCAAGGTGGTTGGTGCCTGCCGTGGTGGTAAGCCACCAGACTGAAGAAGGAGTCCTATCGGGCTTGGTTAGCCTGTGGGACTCCGGAGGCAGCCGACAGGTATCGACAGGCCAAGCGGAATGCGGCTCGGGCAGTGGCTGAAGCAAAAACTCGGGTGTGGGAGGAGTTCAGAGAGGCCATGGAAAAAGACTTTCAGACTGCCGCGAAGAGATTCTGGCAAACCGTCAGGCGTCTCAGGCGGGGAAAGCGGTGCGCTACCTGCACTGTGTATAGTGCTGGCGGAGCGCTGCTGACTTCGACTGAGAAAATTGTCAGGCGGTGGAAGGAATACTTCGAGGACTTCCTTAATCCCACTGACACGTCTTCCGAGGAGGAAGCAGAGTCTGGGGATGAGGGGAATGATCCGCCAATTTCCAGAGGCGAGGTCACTGAGGCAGTTAAACAACTCCTTGTTGGCAGAGCCCCTGGTGTTGATGAGGTCCGCCCCGAGTTCCTGAAGGCTCTGGACGTTGTAGGGCTGTCCTGGTTGACACGCCTCTACAATGTTGCGTGGCAGTACCCCTGGACTGGCAGACCGGGGTGGTGGTCCCCATCTTTAAGAAGGGGGACCGGAGGGTGTGTTCCAACTACAGGGGGATCACACTCCTCAGCCTCCCTGGGAAAGTCTATGCCAGGGTGCTGGAAAGGAGAGTTGGGAGTTTGCCCAACCAGTCTACATGTGTTTTGTGGACTTGGAAAAGGCATTCGACCGTGTCCCTTGGGGTGACCTGTGGGAGGTGCTGCGGGAGTATGGGGTGTCTGGCCCATTGCTACGGGCCATTCGATCCCTATACAACCGTTGCAAGAGCTTGGTTCGCATTGCCGGCAATAAGTCGGACTCGTTCCCGGTGGGTGATGGGCTCCGCCAGGGCTGCCCTTTGTCACCGATTCTTTTCATAATTTTTATGGACAGGATTTCTAGGCGCAGCCAAGTGGCGGAGGGCTTTCACTTCAGTGGTCTCAGAATCTCATCTCTGCTTTTCGCGGATGATGTGGTTCTGTTGGCTTCATCGGGTGGGGGCCTCCAGCTCGCACTGGAATGGTTCGCAGCCGAGTGTGAAGCAGCGGGAATGAGGATCAGCACCTCCAAATCTGAGGCCATGGTTCTCAGCTGGAAAAGGGTGGAGTGCCCACTCCAGGTCGGGGATGAGTTCCTGCCCCAAGTGGAGGAGTTCAAGTATCTCGGGGTCTTGTTCGTGAGTGATGGGAGAAGGGAGCCGGAGATCGACAGACGGATTGGGGCTGCAGCTGCAGTAATGCGGACGCTGCACCGGTCCGCCGCTTCCTCCGAATGGTGGCTGGCCTCTCCCTTAGATATAGGGTGAGAAGTCTGGCCATCCGGGAGGGGCTCAGAGTAGAGCTGCTGCTCCTCCACATCGAAAGGAGCCAGCTGAGGTGATTCGGGCATCTGACAAGGATGCCTCCTGGGTGCCTCCTGGGGTTGGTGTTCCAGGCATGTTCCGCCGGGAGGAGGCCCCCCGGGGCAGACCCAGGACACGCTGGAGAGATTATATCTCTCAGCTGGCCTGGGAACACTTTGGTGTTCCCACGGATAAGCTGGAGGAGGTGGCTGGGGAGAGGGAGGTCTGGGCTTCTCTGCTTAGGCTGCTGTCCCCGCGACCCGGCCCCGGATAAAGCGGATGAAGATGGATGGATGGACATTTTACATTTTATGTATAATGTAAATTAAAACAGAATGCAAGGATTCACAAGTGTCATAAAGCCATATTTTATCCACAATACTCTTCCATTAAAAATGTTAGCTCATTTTGACAGGAGTGAGACAACTCAAAAAGTTGGGATGGAGGCAACTATTGTCTGGAAATTTAAGTGATACTAAAAAGAAACAGCTGGAGGAACATTGTGCGACTATTAGCTTAATTGGCAACAGATTAGTAACATGACTGGGTATGAAACGAGCATCTTAGAGAGTTAAGCACAAGTTCACAAATCTGCAAAATCTGCATTTATAAATTGTGAAATGGATTCATTCAGATAAGACGTTTTACAATTCAAGTCATAAAGAAAGTCAGTAAATGGTCAGTAAAAATCACAAAGAATATAGATTATAAATGAAACCATGCAAAACATGGCAAATATTAAGGGAAAATGACTAAATTCTACAAAGTATGGGAAGAGGTGTGTACAATCTGGCATAGAGAAAGTAATAGTCTACTATGGAAAGAATTTGACTTTAAACTAAAAATGTGGTATTTAAATACACCTCTCATAATCTCATCATATGTGAAAGAAATTAAAGTGGAACTGTGTTGGAGGAAATGTGGGAAAACCAGACCACTCACATATTTTTTGAGACTGTCCAGTAATCAAAGGACTCTCGAAAAGGGTCAAGAAGAAACCGATCAAATCTTACCCCATTAGACCCACAGATTTTTCTTTTGGGAACTACTGTATACATAGGGAGACATATAGCTCAGACCAAAGGTGCATTAAAAAAATTAAAAACCTGTGAAGACTTTGAATATTTCTACCGTATGTAATATTTTCAAAAGATACCAAGTATTGAAAGAAAACTCTGTGCACATGCCTGGGATGTTCAGGCCCTCACACAATACTGCACGGAAAAACAAGAATGATTCTGTCATGGAAATTACTGCATGGGCTCAGGAGCACTTCCAGAATTCACTGTCTGTGAACACAGTTCACTGTGCCATAAGGAAATCCAGGTTAAAGCTCCATTAGCAAAGAAATGTCCAGTCTTTTCCTGCAAACTATATTTAAAATGAACTGAGGAAAAGTGGAAAACTGTTCTGTGGTCAGACTAATCGAAATTTAATATTCCTTTTGGATCTAGCATCCTCCATACTCAGGAAAGGGACCACCCAGCTTGTTATCAGTGCCTAGTTCAAAAGCCTGGATCTGTGATGATATGAGGATGTATTAATGGCTATGGAATTGGCAGCATGCCAATCCTGAAATACTGGAATTCCATCCAGATGATGCCTTTCTCGGGGAAGGCCTTGCAAATTTCAGCAAGACAATACTAAACCACATAATGCACTATTACAACAATAAGGCTTCATGGTAGAAGAGTCCAGGTGCTGTCCAGACCATGTTGAAAAATTCTGCACATCATGAAACAAAAAATAGGACAAAGAAGATCTAGGACTGTTGAGCAGCCAAAATCCTATAGCAGAGTGGGACAATGGGACAATATTCCTATTTAAAAAGTCTAGCAGCTGATCTCAGTTCCCAGAAGTCTGAACTGAATGGGGAAGCTACACAGTGGTAAATTGCTCTGTCCCAACTCTTTTGAGACATACTGTTGCCATCAAATTTAAAATGAGCTAAAGACCAATGTTAATCTTGTTAATCTGTGACACATCTGCAGAAGTTGGTAAAACTACTTAAACCAGCAGTGTGTTAATTAAACTATCAGAGTGGCAGCTATAGATCCAGTCAGTGTCTGCAAGCAATTCCACCATTAACTGTACTGAAGCAATGCCACTAGAACAAAAATTAGGTTACATTTACCCACCAGTGAATGTTGTCTCATTTTAAAATACATCTTACCATGTTACCTAAAATTTGGCTCCATACTGTAGTGGTTTACTTATATGCCTAACAAGCAAAAGACCTCTGGTTTAAATATGGGAGGAGAAACAAAGGGCTTCCAGTGTAAAAATCTGCCAAATCAAACGTTCACTGTGGCCAACCCATTGTGAACAAGGGAGGAGCCGAAAGCAGCTTTTATTATATTACCTAAAAACAGAGAGACAGGAATAGAAAGAAAGCCCATTCAAAGCCCATTGCCCTTAAAGTTAATTGACTCTCACCATCACATCTCCCCACTATGAGTGTTACGGCTTTGCCTCTGATTTATATCAGTCAGCTTTCCTGTCATGATGGAGATTAATGGGTGTGTTCTGACAGGTGCAGAAAGCCCTGTATTAGTCTGTCAGCAGCAGAATCAACAATAAACATGCGTAAAGCAGAGATGAAGATACTACTGCCTGGGGCCTGCGTCACCATAGAGGGCTTAGCAGAACTTCCCAGTGAAGCTATGGCAGTGCCAAGCGAAACAAAGCTACAAATGTTCAACGTGGAGTGTGTGGTTCATTGCAGTTGTGTGAGTGCATTTTCTCACTTGTGCATGAGGGGGCTTGTCTTGTTTACAGTTTGATTGGCAGTTTAATGCATTGCAGGGCGGGGTTGGCGCTGAGGAATATTAACATAATTCCCAGAGTGCCAGAATTGGTATTGGGTGTCGAAGAGCTATTCCAAACTCAGCTGTGACCCACAGTAGCACCGGGTCATCTTACCCATGGGCCAACAAACAGACAGCCAGACAGATGCACACACGCACAGTTGATCAGACTCCGATATTCATCACGTTTAACTCAAACAAATTTAATGCATGCATGAACACACATGTAAATGCACACATGTATGAACATCTGGACATGTAATAAAGCCTAGGTGTGCATAACACATGCTCACATGCTTACACGCACACAAACATGCACACACATGCACGTATGCCGGTCCATTTACACTGTGGCGACAGTGAGTCTGTTAACGGGATGCCATAGTACAGAGGGGTGGACAGATTTAGGTCTCCCTCACACCTAGCTGTGCCAGGGGTGGAGGGGGTTGTAGGGTAATGATACCATTAACGCTTGCTGTGCCAACAACCCAACCCTCCCCCCACTTCCTCCAGTGCTCCAATGAGCACCTCCCATTGGGTTTCTCTGCTCTCCACGCAGCAACAACAGTTATTCACCTCTCCCAAAATAAAACAACAGCCAATCACAGGGTTGGAAGACAAGAAGTGATCAGTACGGACATAATCCTTGACCGCAGGTGAAAGAAGGACACTGAGAAGAGAAACAAAAGTAGACCTATAAGCCAGAAAAATGAAAAACAGAGAGAGTTTAACTGCAAGAAATGTGGGAGCAGATAAGCAGAAAAAACAAAAACAAAAAAGGGATGGATAGGGACACAGAAGATGGAGGAGGAAGGAGATTGTGTAATGATGTGTTCGGGTGCTGGCTGTTCCGTTCTTACTGTGGCAGCTACCATGGTAACCTCATAAATAGGTGCCCTACATATCAGCAGGGCATAAGGTTACACAGCTCAGTAAATAAACACACATAAACAGCAGAGGAAGCGTGATGAGGAGAAGGATGGTTGGAGCGAGAGAGGAAAAATAAATTAGTAAGAGAAAAATGTCAAATATAGAGGGGAATAAATGACAACAATGATTTGATTCCTCTGTGTTGATGATAATGTGCGTTTGTCTGGCATGCATAATTACCTAAATCTACAATTTGCAGTAGAACATCCACATTAGGGACTGGCTGAGGTAACACTGCCTTTTTATCATCATTAACTCCAGCTTACGCGCAGACACAGACAAAAAAATTATCAAGTTCTAGTTCCCTTCTCTTTTCCTCTGTAGCACAACTGCAATTTACCGTTACATTTTCCACAGTAAGAAAAACAAAGTCTACACACATGCATACGCCTGCACACACATACAATTACAGAACAAAACAAGTTCAAAACCAGGAAAAGCCAACAAAGAGCCACTCCACAACAAGGAGCTATTCTGTTCTGTGATCCAAAGCCTCAACTTTTTTGATTCAAGCCAAGATAGAGTAACTGTAACAGCATGTTAATTAGAGCTAATTAATACCACCAATTACAGCAGCATCAGTCCGGTTGTGCCACAGCAATGAAATCCTCAGTTTATTTTCAGTCTAATGCTAATCAGCCTGTGTGGTCCCTCTATGTCTATCCCTCAGTCAGGCGCCCTCATACTGCACCTAAATGGATCAACAGTAACATTTAAAAGCACAGATGGCACATTTTTATATACATCAATGAACATAAATTAACCCAGAGTTGCACTGCATGTAGCAATCTTTCCAACATGACAAATTCCCAATCAGTGGACTGCACCTGTAATGGCACCGTCTTGGAATAAGTACTTCATATTACTCAAGCCCTTGAAACACCCATTTCTTTATTTCCTAGCAGCAGCTTGAAATGCAATAATAATAAAACAAATCTCACAGCACCAATAAACTATTTTCTGAAATGTTCATGTCTTTGATTGTCTGTTAGATTATGCATTTGTGAGTGTGACTTTGGAACACTTACTTTAATGACCTCTGGAGTCTGCTGGATAAGAAGGGTTGAGCCAGCATCTCTCAAAGCAGTATGTTCACCAACAGCAACGGTAGCACTTGCTGTGGTTGGCGTAGCAACAGGAGCTGGAGCTTCAGGTGCGGCCACAGGTATGGTTTCATCGGAAAGCGTAGAGGAATGCAAGTTTGCAGGTGCAGAGGATATCGGGGCAGAGACTGGTTTTGAGTCATCCTCATCTGTAGACGCTTCTGGAATTTTATCCACAGACTCGACTGGAGGGTCAGGTGTAGGTGTAGGCAAAGGTTGGGGAGCACTTTCAGGTGTAGATTTAGGTGCTTGTTCAGCTGAAGCACTGCTTTCAGAATCAGATACTGCAGGTGTTGGGGCAGGTGAAACTTCAGGTGTATTTGCCAAGGTGTGTTTTATCAGTGTATCTGAGATTGCATCTGTATGTACAGTTGGAGCGGTGGGAGCAGCTGGTGGGTTTGTGCTCTCCAGAGGAGTATCAGCCCTGCCAGCGGTGGCCAGTGTATCCTGCAGGAGCCTCATCACCTCCCGCTCCTTTCCACTGTTCCTCTCAGCACTCCCTGTGCTCCCTGCTCCGGAATCCACCAGTTCTTGGGCAAAACTCTCAATGCTCTCAAGGATTCTCAGCAACAATGCCCCATCCTCCTCCTCTCCTGCCACATTTTCACTCCTCTCTTCTTTAGGAGGAGTGAAACTCTGGGGAGTTCTGGAGCTAATGCCGTTCATGGTTAAGTGGCTGTCTGGCTTTGAGACTTGGAACAGAGCCATTTTGGGTTGAGTGAAGGACTCACTGGAGGTGATCCCCTGGCTCCCATCTCTCTTCCTGGTTTTGGCTGGAAGTGGAGGCTCTGTCTTTCTGGGATGAGTCATACTTTGAGAGAGATTCTCCAAGTCCATGAGCAGCTTGTCAATGTCATCATTCCTGTGTGCAGCAGCTTTGGGTGCAGAGACTGTTAGTGACGCAGAGGAAGGCCAATTTGAGCCATAGCCAGAGCTGACTGGCAAATTATTTGAAGAGTTATAGAGCGTGTGTGTTTGGGACAGGTGCATGTGTTGCCCCATCATAGTCCCACTTTTGCTCTGGCTGCTGTTCATCCCTCTAGATGGAGTGTGTGTCTGCTGTGAGATTTGTTCTGGTGTCTTTCCCATATCTGCTTCCTCCTCCTCAATATAAAGAGCCTCCATGGGAGATGCTGGGGGAGTGTGTGTATAAGCTGGGGTCGGGGAGTTACGAAGAGGGGAGGAGGAGTGTGTTGGAGAGGAGCTGGATGAAGAGGATATAATGGTTGGAGGAGAGAGAGTATGTTGTGTATAAGAAGAAGTATGTGGATGTTGGATAACTCCATTAGTAAGTGGGGTAGCTCTAAGCTGGGCTGAGCTCTGAACTGGTTTGGTATGGATGGAATCTGATTTTAGAGATAAAGAAGTAGATGAGACAGAGGATGGAGCAGAAACAGAATGTGGAACAGTCTTTGGGATTGGAGGAGAGAGCACCACATCTTCATAGCGAGGAGGTTGTTCATTGCCAAATATCGGCGAATAAGGTCCCTGCTGGATGGAGTGAAGAGTGTTAACCAGTTCAGCCAAATCACTGTGCCCGCTTCCAGGTGCACCCTGTCCACAGCCTCCAAAACCTCCAATTCCTTCCAGCTCCAGAGGCAATCTCTTAAGATAGGAACTGAGACGAGTCATCACAGCCCGATACACACTGTCAGGGCTTGCTTCCCCATCCTCTGGGCCTCCACCAGCTTTGTGTTTGATGCACTGTTTGATTATGTCAGTGCATTTCTTAAGGTCTTCAGAACATTTAAGCAGAATATCAAGGCAGGCACGTATGTCTTCGCCACCTGCTCCGCCAGTAGCTGCCTCCGCTCGCGTCTTCTCCAGCAGACGGGCAATTAAGTTCTCTTCTCCTAGGGTGTTGCGGTACAGGGAGGCCACTGTGTTCAGACTTTGGTCTAATGACCCAATACTCGTGAGGCTGTTTGTTGAGCTACCAGCAACTTTGGTGATGGACGACATAGTGCCTGGGTTGCCCTTAATCTTCGTTTCCTCTAGCACCGTTCCTTTCCCTTGCACAAATGGTGGCAGGTTCTCATCATTAGAAGAAGCCGTGCCATTTGTCATACCGTTAGTAGTTGCATTTGTGGTAAGGTTGGAGCTGAAGTGGCCATAAATAATCTCCAGGTCGGTGGAGCGACGACTAAAAGAGTCAGGACGGACTTTCCGGCCTTTCCGGAAGGTGATGTGGCTGGAGGATGAGAGGCGGAGCTTATCAAATGAAAACTCCTTGAGTTTACCACTGGCCAGGTTGATGGCTTCTTCGGTAATATCCTTCAGACTGCCAGAGGAGGTCATACTCCCAGTCGATGCTCCACCACCAGAGGTCTTCTTACCACGCCATGTTGGGCTCTCTTCTCCTAAAGATAAATTGCCACTGCTGCCTGCCCTCTCTAGGCTCCCATTATGAGTACTATCCATGGCAAGACAAACTTTAGCATGGTTAGGAAGCTGCTGAGCAATAATGTTGCGGGAGTGTATGGGCGAGCTGTTAAGGTCATTGTATTGAGGGTCAGGTGCAACAAGGAGCTCAGAACAGGTGCCACGGTGTGCAACAGTGCAGTCCAAGCCCTGGGACAGTGCTCCACATGGCCCTGAGCAGTAGTGTACTGCATGGGAGTGAGTGCGTCGGTCTACTACCACACTGTTGTAACAGCTCACGCTGCTCACAACAACACGATAGGCTGCTGCCATGGTGACCAATGATCTTCAGGGAATAGGAAGGTCAAAATTATCGGGAAGAGTAAAACAAAAACAATCTACCAAAATTCCTCCTGAATAAAAATATATTTTTGAAACTGCTTCATGAGAAAAATAATTTATGTCCAAACACTGAATCATCTTCCTGGGAAAAAAAAAAAAAAAAAAAAAAGTCTTTCAACTTCTAGGTGCCATTTTTATGCTGTAACAAAAAAGGCTATCAAAATATATAAAGAAATGCCTACAATAATAAATGGCAAAGTCATGCTAGTCAAAGCTTTAAATAGGCAAAGAATTCTCTGTGGGCCTCTTAATAAGAGCTGTAAATGTTTCACCTCTCTCCGCAGGCACCTTCCCCGTTTCCTCTCTAGCAGCAGCTCATTAGCCACTAATGATAGCTGTGGAGAATAGTGACAGCAGAGGATCCAGCTGGGGTATCACCCATCCCTACACAAAATAGCCCAAGGGGCTTAATCCAAGGCCAGCGAGGCTTTAACATTGCCCTAGCCTGGGCTCATCCCCTGGGCAACGTTGGAGAAAAAACTCTTTTTCCTATCAGAGCTCAGGACCATTCGCTGACTCCAACGCAGCTGCAAAATAGCAGGGGACTGACCACAGATGGCCAATGGCCCCTTTCTCTTTATGAGTGTGCGTCTGGGAGATCTCTCTTTCCCGTACTCCCTTACCCCGTCCGTCTTGTTCTGTCAGCAATTTGTTAGGATGAGCATGTGTTTTGGATAGGAGGACACCACCTGTGAGTAAACAAAGAGAAGAGGGGGAAGAGGGAGGAGAAAGGAGTCAGGGTGAGAAAGGGAAAACATGAGAAAAAGTAAATTATTACGACAATAATCAAGAAGTAGACAACTGTGTATTTGAGTGTTTCCATACATGTGCACATATTAGGTGTTTTGTGTGTGCAAGATGCTACAATTTCCAGTTAGTATCCAGCTGTAGCATCTTTGCTTTAAAATAAGGTAATATAATAATTCTTGTCGTGAATTGGCTATATCAGTAAAATCTGAACTGAAGCGCCATTCTAAAATAACGGTGCAGAAAGGTACCAGACATACCCAAGTTAAAAGTAGGGCAGAATGTTAAAGCAGACAGTCGTGACTCCCTGTTTCGTCAGAGAAGATCAACAAAGACTTTACTATGACCCTGCTGAGAAATCACAACTCAGCTAAAGAGAAGCAGGTGTTGTACGGGGGAGAAAACACCTGGCGCTTTCATGTTTCCATTGCTGTTTTTCTCCATTCTTGGGCACAAATTGCATGTTTGTCAAGGAAATAAAGACACACCACTGCATTTCCAGAGGATATTTACAATTAATAAGGAGTTTAAAATGAAAAAAATAAAACAGGACAGACTGATTTATTTTAGTGACTATAACTGTTTATTTAAACCTTACAGTGAAATATTAAATATGAAATAATAATAAAGGTTGAACTCTTTAAACTAAGATATACATCTTGGTAATCTTAATTATGCATGTATATATCCACACATATATCTGTATGCACCATTTCTTCTCCTTAAATAATGAGCAAAAGTTTGCATGGTCACACATACAGAAACTATTAACACATATGTTTTTAAAAACATTTATTTTATAGACAGATATCTCTACAGATAGCTAGATAGATAGCTAGATATAGATAGATATAGATATATATATACATCATTTTTTTTAATTTTCACATATATTTTATGTGATATGCTCATTTCATCATCTTCCTGAAAATGGGATGTTATGTTCTCCGTTTCCCTGCTTCATATTCAACATATTTGCTTGGGAACATTTCTTAAAAAAACCCCAAAACAAAACAAAAAAACCCCAACTCAGCTCATCTCTGCATTTGAGAGCTACTGGAGACATTGATCTGTACAGTAAAGGAAGTCAAGCAATAAATACCAGTCTCAGAAAGCAAACATACTGTGTAGTAGGATGGCAAACAAGGCTGATTGTTAAAATCATTTGAAGACTATGCACAAGAGTGAAAATAACTTGGCATGTGAAGACCCAGCTCAGTATTATTTCTGTCTCTCCACTCCATTTTCTACATTCCGCTTTTCTAGTTTTAGATGTCTTAGTTTCTGTATTTAATGCACAAATTTCTATTTCTCCATTTTCTTTCCCGTGCTAGAAGAACATCGCTTAGAGGCATTACATCTTACACATATGTACTCATACATATTGTATGGTCCGGACATAAAATTTAATAGTAGTATAGTGCTACTGCAGTCACAACCACAAGCATTCGTAGCATACATGAAAACAGTGTCTCAAAACCCCACGTTTGTGAATTCAGGACTGCATACTTGTGGGATTCAAGATTTTCAGAATGACCACAGGAGGGGAAAAGCACAGAAAGGTTAGAATAACTTAGACTGAGTGTGCAGACACATGATATTTAATGGGTTCTTAAGGAGATGGAGTTTCCTACTTAAATCTGTCAAAAACAAAAAACAAAAACAACAACTGAAAGAGAAGGAGGTGGGCTTCTGCGTAGGGGAGAGTGGGGGAGGGGGTGTTCGGTGTCTGGGTAAACAACAATTAAGAAACTGTATGGGAAAAACAAAAAACAAAAACAGGCAAATCCCCTTCCACCCCTTTCCACACACACACACACACACCTCTGTCTTACTTTTTCCTCTCCTGTGTTTCTAACCAAACACATGCAACAGCTGGATGCTGCTGAATCAGTCTCTTGGGCAGGAAGTTACATTTCCTGGCAAGCTGCTCTTGAAATGTGGACAGTCAGTTAGAAAAACATGATTACAGGATGACAATCACACACACACACACACATCCACACAAACATGTCCACTCACACTCCTTACTGTGCACACTGTGTTAAATATCTGTGTGTATAGCTTGGTAAATGACAGCTTCCCAAACTGATACTGAGCATGTAAACAAACTCCGCTGGTGTTTATAACACTGACCAGCCTACGCGCACACATACATGGATGTGAATACACCCACCCACAAGTGTCCTCACATGCCTCACTGACACATATTTCAGAAAAAGAGGATTCTCACACACACACACACACACACACACACACACACACACTCTGTGTTAGTTTTTTTCGAGGCCTGCTCTGATTTATCACTAGCTAAATATTTTTTTTCTGTTGCACATATTTTAGAGGCAAGGTAGCAGAGGATGCACAGAGGTACACTGCCAGCTTCCAGCTCAAAATCAACAAGCCAAAGCTCCGAGTCAAAATCTGTACAGGAAAAGTGTGGGTTTGTTTTTAAAGTGTCTTGAACATCTTGAGGGGGAAAAAAACAAGATTACAAAATATTAACCAAATGCAAGTAGGTGCTTTATTTTTCCATGCTAAATCTATAAATAGAGAAATATCTTAGTCCGGATGACGTTTTCAGTTGAGGGTAAGAACAACCCTCAAGTTTAAGTTTTCTGAGATTAGATTGTTGTGTTTGTTTGGCCTATGCATTAAAAAGCACAACAAGTAGAAAGTAATGAACTTGAGTCCTTATGTTTGTGGCAACCTGTTGCCTTTTTCCACTTTTCTCTCTCCCATCCTCTCTGACTTTCTTTGGCTCTTCCTCCCATCTCCTTCTTCCACCTAACATAGTTATTTTTTCAACTTGACCTTCACCAGGAAGCATTAAATCTCTTGTCACACTCTCTAATCCTCATTTGTTATCCCATGTGTAATATACCACTGTTTTCTGTCTGTGTGGGTGCATGTGCTGTCATTGGCTGTCACAGCAATAGGCCCGAGGGGCCTCCTGGGGGAGCGGGTCTTACACAGACACACATACACATCCTGAGGCACAATTTCAGTGTTGTTATTGAGATCACACAGCGAGAACAGACCTCTGGTATGCCACACTCATACTAAACACAAGAGAGAGAGACAGATTAGTGTGGGTACTGACTTCTGCCCCATGAGGAACAACAGTTGCCTAATAAAGAGGAGTTACTGGAATTTTTTAAAATATAACTTCCCTATGAGATACACAGAAACATAAACACACAAAGATGCAAAGATGACAAACACATGCATAAATACATGTGATTAATTGTTCAAAGTGTCAGTTTTAAACACCCCCTGCTCCACTCCCTGTTTTGTAATTTCTGTCTCCATCTATTTCACTCACTGTTTGATCTTTGCAAATGTCTAATAAACTAAATGCAGTTCTGACCCACTTCTTTGCCTCCCTCTGTAATCCTCACATAAATTATTTACTCTAACTCTTTGAATCCACACACACAAGTTACAGAGTCATGTCTTTGAAAAGAGAATCAAACTTATTCTGTATCCACATTTGTTCATCAGCTCTGCGTCAGTCAACTGTTGAACTGTAATGTTCTGGCAAGAGCACAAAGGTGGAGACAAATAGATACTCTGGCAGACAGCAGTGCCCATGTAAAGTCTTGGCTACATTTTCAGTTATCATTTTCTGTGTCAGCTGCAAAGAATGGGACATCATGTATTAATTAAAGCTGAAATAAACTTTAAACTCTTTTCTCTAATAAGAAAATCTACAGTAACTTATACTGCATGTTTTAAATGTGACATATAGATATGTAAAACACAGCAGGAGATTTCTGCTGATTGTGCCAGAAGCATAAGACCATTAGCTTGAGAAAAGCTGGTGTTTTGATGGTCTAGAGCATGGAGAAAAAAAATGATCCAGTTCGTTGCTGTAAAAAAGATATACTATGTAAACCAGATGTCTGTAAACAAGCCAAAACACAGGGGAAGAATCCGAGGATATCTGAGACAATAAATGATTAAGGGACAGTTAAGGTATTTGCGTCCAAAGCCCTCAAGTTAGAAAGAATATATCTGCTTGTT
Organism: Aulonocara stuartgranti; assembly: GCF_965226115.1. NCBI lineage: Eukaryota > Metazoa > Chordata > Actinopteri > Cichliformes > Cichlidae > Aulonocara > Aulonocara stuartgranti. The sequence goes on from NC_138955.1 coordinate 11,214,978, forward strand.
TAAATAAAAGATAGTGTTTTCATACATTTATGTATAAGGAATAACTCAGACAAACACAGAGATGCTTTTTAATTTGTGGAGAAAGTTTGTGAAATTTTCCAACGCTCCTACACAACACAGTTGAGGCTCTTAAAGGAGAAAATGGAAAAGGAACCACGTAAAGAGCATGTGTTCATTTTCAACATTGTATATAATTAATTTGAAGGAGTAAAGTGGTATGTGCTATCTGGCAGAGACTTGATGGTTCTCTTGTTATGTCTGCCGAAATTATTGTCTGGATGAGAACCAGGCTTACAGCACAAATCACTGCACTCTAGACAAACAAAAACGCACATACAGCTGTCAATACGAAACCGCATCTGCAGGCTTGATACAGCATGTCCCAGAATAACAGCATTGGTTTTTACAGGTCAAAACAGCAGCTAGAGCTGAAAAGAAGTAAGCTGCATGCAAGAAGATCCTGCTCAGGTTCAGGTAGGGGGAGTTTCCATTGTGAAGGCGTATTTTTTCCTCAACGGGGAGCGGAAATGGAGCACAAAGAAAGGCTTATAGTTTGGTTATACTTTGGTTTATAGTTACATAATGCCATTCATCTTAATAATATGACAAAAGTTGATCAATTTGCTTTCGATTACTTTGACCTACTAGGTAACAAATTCTAAGGACCAAATATTTACCAAGATAACTTTTTCCAACACTTGGTAGTGTATCTAGTATATATATATATATATATATATATAATGTTTGATTGTGTAGACAAGGAGCAAGACTAAGAAAAAAAGTAGATCGTTCCAGAGTATACTACTGTGCAAAACTTGAGCCACCCCTCATTTCTTTACTTTTTCCAAGTAATTGCTTCACATAGTTTTCAGAAATAGTTCTCCAGGCATCTTGAAGAAAATTTCTTCTATGGATGTTGGCTGTCTTTTGTTCTTTTCTATATTAAGATTACAGTCGATTCCTTCAGTAATGTTGAGTTCGGGGCTCTGGGGAGGCCGATCGATGACTTTTTGTTCTCCACTGTTTTCTATCAAGGTATGCTTTTACCTCATTAGCAGTGTGTTTGCGATAACTCATGCTGAAAAATGAATCCACTGCCAATCAGATGCTTTCCAGATGGTTTTGCATGCTGGATTAAAATCTGTGTTTCTGCATTTACAATTCCACCAACTTTGACAAGATCTTCCACACCATTGGCGTGCAGACGTGACAGAGCCTCCACAGTGTTTTACAGATGGCTGCATGCACTCGCTGTTTTACCTCTCTCCTGACCTCCTCTGTAAATATTAATGATTCAAACAAAAGAATTTCTCACTCTCTTCCACTCCATAAGACCTGTTGCCACTTATTTTCAGTCAGTTCTTGCGTAATTCCACCTTTTCTCCCCATTTCCCTTTCTTTTTGGTAGCCACCCCTACACTGAGACCATTTCTGGTTAAGTTTCAGTGAACAGTAGATGGATCAACTGAAGGGATGTCTGGATTTGTTGGATGCCAACAGCTGCCTAAAGTCACTTTATATTGTAAGGTAAAGGCACAGAATAAACCCACACTCAATAAGAGCTGGGATAGGCTCCAGCCACCCCTTACCACCCTGAATGGGATAAGCAGGTAAGAGTATGGACGGCTGCGAGAGGGTCTTACTTGGTGTTCTTACCATAGACACACAGCTTTAAGTCCTGGCATGAGCTTGAAATAGTAAATATTAGTTGTTCAATAACCAGCTGACTCATAGGTTTGAATAATATCATGGCAGTATGTACTCCAACATCTTTCTTTTGTGAAGCATGTTTGTATAGTTAATGCAGATTAAATAAGATTTAATGAACATGTAAGGGTTGGATAGTTTTCTCTGCAGAGTCATTGCTGATTGTCTGAGACCACTAAAGACAAGATTTTGGCCAGTTCCTTATAGAAGCACGCACATAGGTACACAGAGTCATACAATCTGATTTTACTTAAGACATTAGTTATTCTAATATTCATAATAAATAAATTATCTGAATAACATTATTTGAAACGTAACTATTTTTTTTCTGATCAATCCACCATATACAACTAAGGAGATAAATACTCAATCAAGTCCAATAGTACTGCAAGGTTCACTCCACTCCAGTCTTCCACCGACTCTTCCAGTGCTGCACCGGCTGTTGCCAGCTGCATCTCTCATGAAAGGGGGATATGTGAATAGCTTGACGCCTCATTAGGAACAAAACAGAAACGACTAGGACCCCAGGACACGCGGACACACACACACACACACACATACATACACACATGCACTGTATAGCCCCTTAGGGAAGGTGTTGAGGGCAGAGGAGAGGATGTTTTTGTGCTTCTGAGCAGATGAAGGAAAACGGTGACTCACATCTTCTCTTATCCTTACATGTTTCCTGGTTAAAACAGCTTGACCTTATAAGGCTAAGACACACAGTCTTGATCTCTCTCTCACACAAACACACACAAGAACACCTTACTGTTCCACTGCAGAGGGCAGAAAAAACAAGCTGTAAATATTCAACACTGTAGCCCACATGAGAAGATGATGAAAGCTGGCATCAGCTTCAAAACACCAAAAACTGCAGATACCAACAAACACAGTCAAATATACCTGTGTAAAATAGATGCAAACAAACAAATACATCCATGCATAGATGCACATAGACCACCACACACACACACGCACGCACCTGTCCATTATGCCTTGCCTGCAACCCATAATGACCCAGTCCTTGTATAGCCACTTATTTAACAAACACATTTGTAGTGATGTCACACTTTTGGCTGGATTTTGCTAATGCACAAGGAGTCACATAAATCAGACATTAGGCATGCACACACACACACACACACACACACACACACACACACACACACACACACACACACAGGATAAAAAGACAAAGGACACATAAATAAATGTAATGTAATGTGCCAAGACAGCTGACCTGGATTTCACTAGTCGTCAGTTTATTCCTGCTACCACCTGCAGCCCAAGACCCAACGGCAACTAGCTTACACCACCTACTTCCAACAAGAAATCTGGCAGCTGAACACAAACATCAATCACACACAAACCAAAGGAAATAATATGAAAAGGAAAATGTTTTGCATTTGGAGCAACAGGACTTAAAATCACTTACTTAAAACATGAATATATCCTAACCAAACTGCACATTTTACCCTTATTACTAATAATAATACAGTAATACACAACACACTGTAATGTATCTCTGGCTTATTCCTTACACATGAAGCGACTTCTCAAACCAAATTCATTCCATCTGTGTAGGAGTGTCGGTGTAAAGTGGGAAAACGGCATCCAAGTGAAGTAGTTTGTTTATTACAATCTCACACACAGCTGGATCACTGTTTTTGCTTTTTTCTCCTTTTTCCTTTTGTCTCTGCGTCCCTTTTTTCCTTCTTTCTTTTGTAAAGCTTTGAAACGTTGCCAGTGAACGTAACGCCAGAATCGCCCAGGTTCCTCTTGTCATTGATTATTGATATACTCCCCAATAATACCAAAAAGTAAGCTTAATGTAAAATTAGAAAACCCAATGCATTTGCACTGCAGTTTTTCAGGTTATTATGTGTCATTAAAATTTGTTAAGCAACACTTAGTGAACATATTTAGTTATTTCAGTTTGCAACTTTTTAACTTTTTAGAGCCCAAATGGTCCAAAGAATAGGCTTATATATACCAAATATATCAAGTTTACAAATTCAGTATCAATGTTTAAATGTTTTGTAGTTAAACTCAGTACTCTTGTACTAGCTCAAGGATATCCAGCATGAATATTCTGTGTTCAGGAAGTTGTTATGAACAGTTAACTGGCCTCAAACAATCTTTATTTGCTTACAGAGGCTTTAGCCGACCTTGATGGAGACTGTGTTACTATGCAGTAAAGCATTATCAAAGCTAGACCACTACAAAAATAGCCAGTCATTAAGAGGAGCTGAGTGTTCATATATATTTGGAGCAGTCCAAAACTACACATCATGGAGCCAGTCCCAAGCCCATTCCCAGACCCAACGCTGGTTGGATATAAATTTCTTGTTCAAGAAACATCTGAACTCAGACATTCCCCAAATACCAGAGTGTTTCTACAATAACAAATATCATTCAACAACGACACAATGACCAAATCTCTCCAAATAAGCCACAGCAGGCACACACAGCTCAAAACCATCATATGAGAGTCCAAAGCTTAAACTGCAAACTGGCTAATTGTGACGAGGTCAGCATGACCCATTGCTGAGTATAGACTTACGGTGATAGGTGTTGTGGAGAGGTGTGCCTTTAGCGCTTCTGAAATGACATGTTTGTACATTAGCACACACATTAGTGAGTGTGAATCAGACTTGAGAGAGGAGAAAGTGAGGGAGAGGCAAAAGCAGACTTTCAAATCCTGCCAGGTATTTGATTTCCAATCATTTTCGCCATTATTCAGTGAACAAAAGGCAAAAGCTACAAACCACATAAAACCACCTTTCATTTTTTATTTATTTTTCCCCCTTTACATAAGTGTCTTCTCTTTTATATTCACCTAAAACTTAGTAGTAACATACTATCAATAGTGTTAGATGTTCTAATTCACTGAAATCAGTTGGCTTTTAAAAAATGTGGATTTATTAGAGAATGAAATAAAAATTTTATGTTTTCACTAAATACGTTCTTAGAATTCATTTTAAAGCTCACCCCACGGCTTTTTAAAAATCACAAAATATTAAATGTTAATTGCAAATCTCTTTAAAAAGCCTTCAAAAGAGTTCACATCTGTCATTATGACTTTCATGGAAATATAGTATAGACTCAAAAAAAGGATCTTAAAGGCATAAAATCAGTGGTGTAAAGTATATAATTATATATATAAGTATATAATTTCACAGGCAGACATAAAAAATAATTTAAAAAAACAAAACAAAACAATATATTCTCACTTTCCTCAAGACATCTTCTGGATGTCCAAACATAATGTCTTTGAGACATTTGTGCGCTCATCTAGGTCGATACATGCAGGCAGCACGACTGTGTTTATAATGAGAGAAAGAGTAGAGATCTCCAGATTTTAACAGAAATCCATATAAGTGCATGTTTAGACTGAAGAGCCAGAGTTAGACTAACTAGTCTGAGGGTTGTCTATGTGTGTAGGTATGTGCGCTTATGTGTGTGTATGTGTGTGTTGACTGCTGTCCCTGTCCATCAGAGGGTCATATGAGGAGCAGATTAGGGTTTCTAACCGCAAATCCCTGTCGCCACAACCCCGACGTCACGAGTCAGCGAGGAGTCATCGTGTTCCGAACCACCGGTGACTCACCCCTCCTCATCTCGCTACATGCACACCAATACGCACACACAGAAAACCCCACATCTAAATCAGGACTTAGTGGTACAACCCATGTTCGTCAACCATTCGGTAAGACCAACATTTCAACAAGTCGATTTGAGCCAGAACTGATGACTGCCATTAGTTAAAGTATGACTACAACTAAAACTGTTTTCATGCATGCATTGCAACCCTTTGCTATGTCCGCTCTAGAGCAAAAAGCCTGTACAATGCCCGATTGTGCTCATGGGAACTGTCTAGTGAATTCACATCGAGCGAGTGGCCAATATGTCTCCTGTGTTAGCCAGCTAATACCCTCTCTTAAATCAAACAGAGTATTCCCAATGGTGAGATCGCATTGGATGTGGACTTTCTCCCGCACTGCGCTACATGTGAGAAAGGAGCACCTCGAACAGCATCCTGGCCCGATTCTCCCATTTTTATTATTCTGTATAGGCATTGTTTCATTTGTTTAAAGTTATTCACCATTTAGTAAGTGACCAACTCTGTAGAAAGAACCATCAGACACATTAATAATTAAATACACAAATAAAAAATTATGATGTAGTCTAATTTTCTAAAAATGTATAATTTTATGTCTGAAGGGAATTTGGTATCTTACTGTGAAGCCTTCCAAATACTATGAGCCCAAGATGAAAACTCAAATGAGTCTTTGGCTTGGACAGGATGGCTAAGGTTTCCTTTTTAAACACACCTCACAATACTTTACCAAACCTATAATCAAGATTTCCATGATGCATACTTGGAAGGCAAATGTGGTATAAATTATATAAATGATCCTCTAATTTATCATTTAGTGGATTATGTCAGCCGGTAGGACCCTGACTAACCGCTCTACATAAGAGTCATTAATAAACTGACCTATTAGCTAAAGGGATTGCTGTTCTTTGGATTAATAAAAAAAAATCTTCAGACTTACAGTAAATCCTCCACAAAGATGTAACGTCCAGCTGTTTTTCCACATCTATGGTGTGCCAACAAGTGTTTAGCTGCACATTTTCAGCACAACCAGAATCTAGCACCAAGTGGCAAGCTGTCACTTTAAGCCTGTTAGGAGGGAGGGGGGTATTTACAACCCGACACACAAGCGAGACTATAAAACTGGACTCTCTTCACCTCTCTCTCAACCCTTCTCCCTCCTTTCTATTAAACCAGCGGTTGTGCAAAACCTCAGACAGAAAAAAGAAATTAGTGCATGTAGTGGGAGCAATAAAGACACTACATGAGGAATTAACAGATATTAAACAGCTTACAGGATTCATTACAGCTGGAGATGAAAGTAGGACCAAAGCAACTGAACTGCTCTTTTATAAGGAATTAACCCTAAAAATAAATGTTTTGGCACAAACACACATAAAAAAAATTCCAAATCTGCCTCCGTCTCACACACAGACACACAGCCACACACACACATGCACGCCACATCCGCTGTTACCAGGTTATTTTCTTCCCTAGTGTTTAGAGTCTATTCTCGGAGTCATGTTTGTGTATGTGACCCCTCCGAATGCCTTTTCATCTCAAGAGCGCATGTTTGTGAGTTTTTCTGTACGTAAGTGCATCAAGCAAAAACAAGGCCATGTTTATGCATTTAAATCCATATAAATTTTCAAAATCGTCATTCACAGCTACATAAAAATGTTCCCTTTTTCTTCCCAGCTCCTGCTTACTACCTCCACTTCCTTCTCGCTCCTTCTCCTTTACTTGTCATATAAACCTCTCTTTAGTGTTATCTATCCTTTAAAGTCCTTAAAGACAACTTAAAAATCTAAAGTATCTTTCCATTTCTGTCCACTCTTCCTTCATGTTTTTCTGGGGCCTTACTTGATATTTTATTTCATCTGCTTGGAAGCCGCACACCAGCAGCAGGGCTTTTCATTCACTTACCCCTGAACCCTCAGTGGCTGCCAAGTGGAACACATGCTGGCTGGAATACGGCTTTATCTGAGCATGTGGTTGAGCTGCTGAGGCAAAGCTCAGGGTTTAGGTCTAGACTTCAGAAGCAGCTCCTCCTTTACTGTACATTGCATTTGCCACGGTATAAATATACAACTCAGTTTGAATCATGCTGGGCATAGACGCCACCACAGTGGGTTTTACATTAAACAATCAAGATGTGATTGAAATGCAGACTTTAAGCTGTAATTCAGGGGGTTTTACAAAAACTGTTTACAAATAGCTTCCATTTTTATACATAGATCCCCATTTTCGACGGTGAAAACTGACTGGACATATTAACTGTACTTTCATTTATGCAGAGAGAAACACAGAGGGACGTATACTGCACATTCATTCAAAATGAAGATTAAAAAAATAATTTTTGCCACTTTTATTTGCAATCTTTGGCAATTATCAGCAGAAATTGCAAAATATAAGCACGTATCACGTTTTTGCTTTTCATTAGATCATTTCCTCAACGTTACATAAACATTTCTTTACTTTCAAGGAAAATTAATGTTATAAGTACTGTGATTTTTCTTACAGGTGAGTAAACAAATAAGTAAAAGAGGCAAAACTGTGCCTCAAAGCAAGAAGGTTGAAGCAGAATAGAAACAGAGAATAAAACCCCAACACCCACCCACCCACCCACACAAAGAAAACACACAAAGATAATATAATAGCACACAATGAGCTTGTTTGTCCAACCAGTTTAGAAAACTGGGTTGGTCACACCAAAGATTCAGAGTAAACATAAGAAAAGGAGAGGCTGAGAGCGCTATTTTTCCTGTCTTCCTAATATAGCTGCAGACTGCATTTATGTGTATCACTAGTGTATGTGCGTGTGTGTGTGTGTACGAGCGCACGCATGTGTGCATAGGTTTGTGCATGTGTGTGCATGCAAGTGCATATCTAGTTGTAATATGGCTGCACAATAAGCAAAGATTTACTACATGAGCTGACTTGACTATGGCTTATTACACCTCAACAATGTCAAACCAGGACTTAAAATAGAGCTAAGGAGGGACGCTACCTGCCTCTGCTGTCCTCAGGCACACATACACACACGCACGGACATACAAGTGTTCACAAACACAATTTTTTGACAGGCTACCCAGTCCTGCAGGCAAAGGCTCACAAAGTTGAGGTCATTTCATGTGAGACTACTCTGTACATGAGAAAAGTTCAGCATCAAGGGCAACTCACACACACTCACACACACTTCCTGTTTCTTACTGTCACCTGGAGGCTGAAGAAAACAACAAAGCCTCTGGTTATGGGCCAGCAAGACATAAAGACAATGGCTACAGCATGTGTGACTCACATGCACACACACAGACAACCTCCCTTGGGTTAGGCTCCGAAAAGAAAATTCCCTCATTATAGCAGCATAGCAGTAGTTCAAAGGCAAAGTGGGAACGCTGTCCTGTTACTATGGCTCTAACTGGCTTAAAGCCTGTATCATCACAGTGACTACTGTCACAATTCATCATACTTACACGCTGACCAACAGCCCAGCAACACAGTCATGCACACACAGTCACATTGCCTGCCAACAGTGATGTCAATTATAGAATAGCCTCGGTGGATCATCAGCAAGCGACTGTGTCAAGTCATGAGCTTAGTGAGCTCAGATAAAAAGTTGATTTGCAGATCTTTTTAGACAAAAAAAACCCATAAGAGATGAAAATAACATTAAACTGCAGACAGAAAGCTAATGCAAAAAATATATACATACATGTAAATTAGCTTCTCTTGAGCAGATTCTTTTAAGTGAAGTAGGAGTGAGTTACCGACCTCAAAAGCTCACCAACTCTATTTTCAAGTCTATAAAGTTAAACCCCCTGCAAACCTTTCTCAGAGCACTGTACCACAATAGAGCTGTAGTAACTAGGTAACATGCAGTAAAATGTAGCACCAGCATGTACAGCTCTGAAAGTGACAGACAGGATTTTTAATTGAATTTAGAATTAGACTGGGTATGGAGAAAGGTGTGAGCTTACCAGACCTCTGTAGCCCCTCGCTTGAGGGAGCAGCTAGAGGCTACATTAGCATTTACTGGCGTAACACACTTGAATCCCCGGCTGAACTGTCAGTGCTGGTCCATCCTATCCATCCGATCTTCCAGCAACTAGGACACTAAGATTAAATTATATATAGAGACCTCACATTCCCCAAAGGAAGAAGCCTTCCAGTCTCTGTGAAACTTAAAACTCTGATGATTAACCAACCACAGACTAAAATGTGAATATGTACGAGGTTGCACGTGCAGTACTTTATTGCACTACTGTACCAATTATTTATGAATTAAATCAATAGATTTTACCATTAAATTCTTAACATTATTTGACGACTCTACTGCTTTTAATTGGCAATAAAATCTACAAAAAGAAGGACTGAAATATAAACCTCAAAGAGTATGAAGTAAGTGTCACTATTTGGAATCACTATGAGGAATGACGTGCTCTGCAGTGTGCAGCTACTGCGTAAGGTAGGTCAGAGAACGACTAACCACACTGAAGACTTGTTAACTCTCCCTTATCCGGAGTAGTGCAGCACACACAAGTAGCAAATGTTTCTAACAGCTAAGTCAAGTCCTCTCCTTGTGCACTACTACAAAGACGTGTTGTTGGTTTATGCCTCAATGCTTCAACATGTGCAAGTGTGTGCGCATGTTCCCATAAAAGTTGAGAAGGCAGTAAATGCAATATGTCAAGTAGGCGTATCCCTGTCTTTCCCAAAATATTAGCTGCCAGTAAATGCTATAAATGTAAATGAGTCCGTGTTACCTTTCCATATAACATGAACAGGCAGTGAGAACTATGATTCCGAAATTTCCAGTCAGTGTTCCTAAGCTCCAGACAGACACTGGAGGCAGACACACAGTCATCCTGTGAGTATACTGCCAAGTCTTCCAAGTGCATGCTTCACATCTGTTTGCTGTTACACGTATGCAAGCACACGCAGACAAAGCAGCGGACCGTACGAAAGGCACAAGCACACACTGACACCTACACTTGCACAGTTTGTTGCAAGAGAGGTCTGCAAACCCCACATAAACCGCCCGCACAAGTTCATGGACCAAAGCTGCAAGTAAGAAAAGAGCGTGAATATTTACAAATAAATATAATAAGGAGTTTGAAAATGAATTTTGAACACTTGAAATCGAGGAGAAGTCTCAATCTCCCAGCTGAAGTTGTGTCTACTTCTGAGTTTTAGAAGTATAAAAAAGCAAATTAATCAGGCAGAATGACAAGTTTTATATATATTTCTTTGTATTCAAATTCATGTAAACAGGAAACAAAGGTATACACTCTACACATTTTCCCTTATACATTAACAGTCTTGAGGTGTAATTTCTCACTACTGGAAATGTATAGTCACAAACGCACACTTCTGGTCCCTCAGGATTTGGCTCTTTGAGCAACAGTTACAGTGTGACTGTTTTAGCCTTTGAAGTCAGGAGTCAGTAAACCTCTGGGAAACTGGCTTCGATTCTCGCTCAGTCTCCACCCCTCACTTTGCAACTACAGAGAAGCTTTCCAAAAAGCCTCATTATAAAGTCAAGAGGGGAACTTCTAGTTAAAGTGATCTATTCAAAAAGGCCTTGGGCCTTTGTGTCAAGTTAAGTCCAAAGATTTCATCTTCTTTTAGGAAATACTGGCTCACTTCAAAAGCATCAGTCATTCGTTTCAGTCTATAAAAGCTTCCCATCATTTCAGCTCTTTCTCCCTATGACACACTGCACTGTTTGGGATTAAGACTGGGTTTTAGCAAAAAGAGATATTCCGACTGCGAAATAGAGGAAGTCCATCATGCTTAGAGAAACAGAAAGGAAAGGAGAGGTACTCTGACATTTTGAGGGGGAAAAAACGACACATGCAGTTCTTTTTGTCATAGCTACTCAGTTCCTAATGTATTCATATATCCCTTCAGAAACAGCTGCAAATGCAAGAAAGAAAGCAATGCAGTTTATTTTTCTTTACCTCTAAAGATTGCAAAATTAGAAGGGATGAAAAGAGAACCCACTGGCTAAACAGAGGCAATCTATAATCATTCATCTTGACTAAAAAGGGAAGGTTTTGGATTCCCGGAGACAGACAACAACAAAGACAGAAGACTTTGTGTGCAAGCCACTATAACATGACTTATGAGAAAAGAGTCTGACAGTGCGCTAGGGTGTGATTAATATGCTCTAAGTTTATGTCACATCCATTGGAGGCTGAGGAAAAGGAGGGCATCCAGAGGGCAGGGGGAATCTTAACACTCAACTTCTATCCTCACCTCCTTTGCCCCTTCAAACCCATGCAAGCCAGAAAATATACAGTTCGATTCCCATTCTTCTAGACATGCAACAGAAACAAAGAGATACAATGGATTTTCCCCATTGCACAGACTGTCAATTCTTTTCTTCAATTATTTAAAAAAACAAAGGAAAAATAAGAATATTTTCTTGTTCATCTTGTTTATTTTCTAGTTTAGGTCATATTCACGACGTGTTACACAGCTGGGTACACAAATCAGGATTGAAACTAATAACTGCTCTTGTTGTAAGTTTATCCGTCGATGATTTTCTCGACCAGCAACAATGACTACGGCAAGTTTTAGCTGCTCTGTGTCCTCAGCACTGCATGCAAAATTGATCTCTAGCTGGTAGGTTTTTTTTCACCATTAAAATCCACTCTGATGATTTCACAGCATCAAAGACACGCACATTAAATATAAAAACAGTCTGCCTCTGCAGTTATTGTCCACCTGTCTTTTGAAAATTGGATGTGGGGTTGAAGTGTATTGCTGTGAATCGAGGACTATGTATTGGCATGCAAGGTAGCAGCTAGCAAGTCTGCCAAAGGCATTAACCTGGCCTCAAGGCTCCACAGATCCCAATCTGATCGAGGATCCTGGATGTGCTGGAGAAAGTCTGATGAAAGATATGCTACATCCTAGTGCCAGACACCGCTGGGCCCCCCAGACAACTTGTGTACAGACTCCAGTGGGTTTGACTAGTTAGGCTGCAGTTTTAATGTTGCCTCTGGGCTTTGTAAATAGTAATAATGCATAAAAATGCTGAGTGCTTAATTAATTTTCCTTGTAAGTGGTAAATGCACTGGTTCTTATATATCTCTTTTCTACTCTGAGTACTCAAAGCACTTTCGCAACTTGCCTCATTCACCCATTCACACACATTTATACTCCTAAGGATTAGAAACACATACAAATTCACCCAGATAGTTTTGAGTGATCTTACAAAAATTCAACATACAACACTGAGAAAACACCTTCAACCTGCAGAGCAAAAGAAATTCCCTTTTCAACTGAAATGATGATCTGAAAGTTGATGGAGACGAGCCGGAAAATGAGAAGGCTCTATCTTCTGTTTCGACTGTTTCTTCGCTCCGACCCCTAACAATAAAGTTCAGCTTTCATTTGTTTGGCTGTATTCATATATGCATGCGTGTGCTTAAACATACACTGTCTGAACTCCAGGGCATGTGAACACAAACTGTACGAATTATGTGAAGGAGCCTGAATTTTAAACGCCGAAACAATTTTTAAGCATCTTTACAGTTTACATTATGATGAGTCATCTTGTATGAGTACAGTGCATGCGAGGGAAAGTAGGAACTTTCTTTCTTTGTGTATTTGTGTGTTTTGGCCTTGAACTATGGGAATGAGTTTATCAACAACAACAACAACGACGAGGCAATCCAAGCCCTCCCTGAGGAAATGAATGTTAAAAGCCACTCTGGTTCCCATGAGCACTCTGCCCACGCATACTGTCACTAGATTGTGTTGGTTTCTATTGTGAAACTCTATACAATGTTGCTACAAATAAACCCATATATCACTGCTTAATCACAACGTTACCATGACGAAATTGCAGAGTAATTACACACATGGGCCACATCAATGTAGTCAACATGCACTTCAGTGTTTCTGAGATGAACGCTTCAGAACTCAGTCTTTAATCAGGTTGCAATGAGAAAGTAGAGACTGGCAAAGCCAGTACATGGGGTTGTATTATTATTCTAATTGTAGGTCATTTTAATGTTTAGTATGTATGCATGCCACACTCTCTGTGACTTATAAACATACTTTTGCAATCTAGCTTTACAAATTACCGCAGTGGGTCTGTGCACTAAACTAAAAGGCACTAAACATGACTGATCAAAAACAGAGCCATTTTATGTGCACACTATTGCATAAAACAAGTACGGCTAAAACTAAATCTAGATGTTTTCAATCAAGAAGCTGTTGCTAATTAACCACAAACACAAAACCTTTGCTAGCCTTAAAGAACTATTTCGCTGCAGCCATGCTGGCATGAAAAATTGGTAAACGCAGGTGTTACTAATGACATTAATGTAGGATCTGTTCCATTTAGGTACAAAACCCTGCTAATGTGATTAGCCACATCTGTCTTTACCTATAATTTCATGCTGTGAAATAGGTCTATTGTTCCTAAAGGATCAGTGCGCACATTTGTCCAACATTAAAAGCCTCTGTAAATGCCACTAATTCCCTTTATTAATGGCTACAAACAGCTGCGAGGGACAGCAAGCTTTTAGTGTCACAAAATGTGGCAGAAGTATTTAAATTAGGGTAAATTAGAGCCCTCACTTTGGATTAGTATTTAATACCAGGTGATATACTGAAGGGTTGATAACAACAGAGAAAATACTTAGTGTATATTACTGCTGTAACCTTCATGCTCCATGAATATTGTGAGCACATATAAATTAATTATCAACATGTGAAAAAGAAAGTTTTCATATGCTTCTCTACACCTCTGCTGCCTCTACAGGAATTAAAAGGGTAAGTGGGATCCAGAAAAACGTCATCAGCAATACAGATTTGGCGTTTTGCTGGTCTGAAGCATTCAGGTGTGTGTTAACACAATGTCACAATCTTCCCAGGAGTCACAGGAAGTTTACGCCAAGGTCAGTCTGCGCAATGCTCAAAGAAACTGATCAAGAACTACATCTTAGACTCTACAGGCCTGAGTTCACATGTTAAATGTAAAAGCTGATGACAGTGCATACAGAAAAAGATTGAATAATTATGGTTTGATTGGAAGGAACAGATGACCACTAAAATAGAGATGCACAGTGCCATGTTTGGTGAAAACCAAACGCCGCATATCGGCATAAAAACCTCATACCAATCAACAACTGACTGTTTGTTTTGCAGCCACGGTACTCGAGCATCTTGCAGTCATTGAGTCAATCATGAATTTCTCTGTAAACCAAAGTATTCTAGAATAAAATGTGAAGGCATCTGTCTGACAGCTTAAAAGCTTTGTCCCAACCGGGTCATAACAGGCCAGGAAATCTACAAAAGATTGGCTGAAAAAGAAAATAATTAAGGTGTTGCAACAGCCCAGTCAAAGTCCAGACCTCAGCCTGACTGAAATGTAAAGGGACCTTAAGAGAGCCGTGCATAAACGAATGCCCACTGTAAGGAATGAAGCAGTGCTGTAAAGATGAGTGGGCCAAAATTCCTTGACAATGATGTGAGAAACTGATAAAGTCAGGTCTTGTGTGGAAAAAGCTCAGTTAGACAGCTCCAGTGGTTATCTTCCAAATAACAGATGTGGATGCAAAATCTTCCCTTTGTGTTAATATGCCTCCCCTATGAGTCAGCAAGCAAACACTAAGCAAAGAGGGAGTTTGCAAAACTCTCTGTTGCACATTGCAGCTGGGACTGGATATATTACAAGCTGTACTGTTAACTGTGCAAAGAGTGACAATGGCTGACTACAGATAAAAGGGTGATCTGCTTGAATTTGGCTTCCACATCATGCGTCCTAAAAAGAAAAAAAAAAAACAAAGAACAAAGCCAATGAAGCTACAAAGAAATCAAAAAAAATGAAAGAAAGATGGGCAGCAAAGAAAGATTGTACAGGCTGTACAGTGAGTGTGCAGGTGATACAGCCACAGCTGCAGATGTACAACAAGCTTTGATTCACTGCAGTTCAAACACATAGCAGGAGAATCACCTCACTGATGAAAGAGCGCCAGTGATATCAAACTACCACATCTTGGCTCTCCCAGGTGTGACACACACACACACACACACACACACACACACACACAATAAACTGAGAGTTCTTAGAGAAAAAAAAAAGTGAAAGCATGGAGATATTTACACCAGCATTAAGAGAATGGGTGCAGGTATGTGCAGCAGTTCTTACATCCCCTACTGTACATGGACAGATATTGTAACATACACACATACCATTATTCAGCTTGGATCAAAGACAGTGACTGTAAGGTCTCTGCTGTTTATCTCCCTAAGGGGATTGTGCCTAGACAGATGAGAAGTCAAAAGGAAGAAGATATGGGGTGAATTTTTTTTTTTTTTAAATGGACTAACAGTGTTCAGTCAGAAAACAGATGATGGAGATGTGGGAGACAGAATAAAAAAGCAGGAGGAAGCACAGAAAGGGGGGGAAACAGACAGAATGAGAGCGAAAGAGTGAGAGAGCAAAGGGCATAGCAGACATGGTTACTCATATAAAATGAGTCGAAATCAGTTAAACTTGTGTGTCCTCTTTCCTTTTATCTGTTAAGTCTGCTTCAAGACCAGTAAACCAACTAGAAAAATGGGAGTGACAAGCTATCATCCAGCTGCCAAGAGAATTTTAAGTAGACCGTAAGGCTAAAATGCCTCATTCCCAACAGATGGACTCCAGCGAATAAACAGGCTTCCTGAATGTAAAAAGGACAGTCTAGATGTGTGTGAGTTTTATTGTCAGTAAATGTCACTCATTATTTCAGGAAAAAAGGTTTAAGAATCAAAGAAACTCCAGGGCACATTTCCAGGCACACTTACAGAAGCAAGCAACGACAGGTGTGACCCATCTCAGAGTTTTTTTTTTAATAGTGTGAAAGGCAAAAATCACAAGAAATTTCAGGGCTTTTGCAAAACGGAGCCTTACCGCGCTACCCATCACACCAAACCATCTAATTTTTAAAATGAATCCACTTAAAGTCTGAAAAATATTTTCCACCACTGGTAAGATTTTATCCAAATTGTAGCTCTGCTTAACAGAGTCGGGGAAGCGCTTCTGATGGCTTTCCAATACATTAGAAAGAAAGAGGAAGACGGAAAACAAAAAAAGGATTTGAGGATTTTGTGGGTCTCAGCTCTCAGCACGACACAGCTCTAACTATCAGTTGAAGTTGCTCTCATCTGTCTGGTGTCTGTGCAAGTCTGTCTCACAGTGGGGATCCAGCACTGTCTGTAGCCATGGAAACCACAAGGATGTAGCACTGACAGTCATAGCACTATTATACAGATGCCCCCCTCCCTCCAACCACGTACGCACACTCACAAGGAAAATCCAATGATCAAAGTAACAGCGAAGTCACATTTTGTGTCCTCGAGAGTCTGCTGCGACTTTGCCGCTTTACTTGTTGTATTAAAAGAAACTTTAGAACCATATTTGTTTTGGATGGCAGGATGATCTCTCGTGCTTCTCCTGCAGCTCTGCTTCACATTGATGCAAGTGCTGAGTCCTCCGCTGCTGGCAAAGAAGCAACTCCACAAGGGTTGTTCAAGTTCAACGAGTAGCTCAAGGGCATCTTGACCTGTTTACTTTATGGCTGTTTACTCTGCTCACCCAGTCTTCCCCTGCTTTTCTAAAACCAGCTCACTTGTAGTTATGTACCCACAGCAACAGCTACAGCCACCCAACCTTAAAAACTTCTCCCCGGGAACCCCAGCCAAGAAAAATGAGCCACAGAGGTAATAACCTTCTACCTCACGGAGCAGAAATGCGGTGGCAACACAGTTCTGTTAGTAGCAAACAAACCATTTTGCACAACATACTGTATAAGAGTCAATCAGTCAAATTAAAATAGCTACAGGGTTTTATGAAGGTGGGAAAATGATTTGGTTAAGGACAATAAGAGCAGTGAAAACAACAGGGAAGACAGAAGTGTGAGAAGTGAGACAGAAAGGAAGAAAAGGAGGCACCAAATTAAGTGCTGAAGTTGCAAAGAGGTGGTCAGAGTATATAGCGGGCATAGAAAGGCCAGGAAATGAGTGGTACACTTTAAGCAACAAATGTGACGTATGGCTTACATAAATGAGGATTTTGGAGCCTTAGTCACTAGTAGCTTTTTTGTATTGTGAAATAAGACGGAAAACATGATGCTATAGTTGAATTGTATATACGCAAAAATTCCAGCAGATGGAAATTATGCAAGCACTGTCTAGAAATGAAGGCTTACCCTTTCCTCACAGAAACGCAGCTGCTGCAAATCAAGTCACGTAAAATATTTTCTAAATGCCATAAAATCAGCAGATCTACATGAGTTTATCTAATGTTTGCTAAAGATTACTTTGTTATGAAGCTGTTTCACTCTCTCTCTCTCACACACACACACACACACACACACACACACACACACTTAAAGCCACTAGTGGTCAGACTGGCAGGCAGGAAAGAAGCTTGAATGTGCTGAGATTTGACCAGTTTACCGTATACAGGCTGCCAAAAATCCACCACACACACACGTACACTAAAACACATACCCCTGCTTCATCCAACCACGACCTCAAAGTGTGTGTGCCTGTACATGTCTATCTATGCGCTCCTACTGTATATGCGACCTCGTATTTGTGTGTGTACGCAGGCCTGGATATCTATATTTACTGTGTGTGTCTCTGACTGAGTCACTGTGCTGGCGTCCTAAGTGTCTATGTACGGGAGTGGAGAGTTAGAGACACACTATAAACAATATAGGGACTCCCTTGGCTTGTGTTTACTGACCGGGATAAAGGCTGTCATTCCTCTCTCAGCACCAACCTACTTCCGCCTCCGTACAACTAGAAAGAGGGAGAGGTGCACTTAAGCCTTGGCAATGTCAGAGCGATCTTATCTTGCCAATAAAGCTTCTTGAATGGATTTAGATTAAACTGAGGGGAAAAAACAAGAGCGGGCACTGGTGCATTTGAGTTGTCTCTTCCTCAGAAAGACTGCCGCCCTTCTCCTCCTCCCCTTCTTCTCTTCCAAACTTGCATGTTAATGTACTTACAGCTTGCAGGACCTTAACTCTGTCCCAAGACACAGGCTGGCATAATAAACAAGAGCCTGAAATAATCTCTCCCCCTAGTTCCCTGGTGGTATTTTAGTGGGGAAGCAAATTCACAATGGTGGATCGAATTATTTACCCACATTTCTGTCTTTCCAATTCCCTCACCCTGTGAGTTTTTCTGGCAGCCTTTCCTTAATGTCTCTGTGCTTCTCTTTCTAACTCGCCATTTCTCCATTTTTTCCCCTCTTGTCTTTGTCCATCTGTGGTAGCCAGTGAGACGCATGGTCTACCCACACTGACCAGTTAAACACCCCTTTGCCTCTGTCACTTAGTCAGCCTGTCTGCTATACAGCTCAGGGTATCGCAGGCCAAGCCATCGCACTGAATGAAGGGGCAAAGGTGCACAAAGTCTCCTCATGATGTCACGGACGCGGATGTGCCTCATGACATTTTGACAGTCTTTTCCTGCTCTGTCTTGTTTACCTTCCAAGACTGTCATTTCAACAAATTAACACCTTGAATGAGTGCAACCACTCTATAAACTCAAAACAATTCTCATAAATGCACCTTAATGCAGCACAGGCTTCAATTGTTTCCACTGTGAGAGAACCTAAAAGAGGAGAGGTAATGAAAAGAGCAGGAGAATCAAAACAAGCATAAAAAGCTGCAATAAAATATTTTTAGCCTCAAACCCATTCATGTCTGGAACTAGGGCCAAGAAGAACCACACCACCATGACTATGAATGGTCCTGTTAGTCTCTCTTTTACTTTCTCGCTTGGCAAGTGCCCTGCCACTGGAGGAATGCCTGGTTTGTATTCAGATGTGCGTGTAAATGCACGTATGTGTGACAGTGCATAGAGTCTGGACAAAGAGCTCCAGTGTGGACAACAGGACACAATCAGCCACTCAATGGATAGCCATTAACTCATCACACACAAACGCACACACAAATTCCAGAGTTCACAGATGAGAAGCAGCGACATTCAGAACCAACCAGCCAATGAGCACGAGCGTGCTTTACTGCGGCTACAATGGAGCCAGTCAATGGGGCTGTAGAGTGATTGTGGGAGATCTCTGAATTACCGTGTCAGGATCTTCATCACTTTCTCACTAATCTTCATCCTCTCTCCCTCAACCTCTTTTTATTTTGTCCTACTTCCTTTTTCCCAGGGTGGATCTCTCAGTGGTTAAAGGTAGCTAGGAGAGGCCACTGGGCACAGTCCACCTCCCACTCGCTTGTGCATGAATCACTCCATTGTGGCTGTGCTCTATTCCTAACGCTGTTTTCAATTTTAGAACTCTTCTGTTTGGCCTTATTTTGACAACCACATGCTAATTATGTTTTTGTTTTTATTGTTGTTCCCCGTTTGAACAGTCATAAGAAACAGGTAAATAATGCATATCACCATGTGTATCGCAAGATTGACCAAGTTAAAATCTAGTTGCATGCATATAGGACTTTTTTTTAAGTCACACAAAGGTTTACCGAGTATTGTTATCAACTTTGTAATTATACTGTTGTCTAATTATAACGACCACTGTCATGGAAACACTACACCATAACACAAACCTGCCGGTAGCTGGTATAACCCTACCTTTACCCCTTTGATTGCAATCTCCTCAGTTGCTTCTATCTGGATTTCTCTTTCCTCATTTCTCTGAGTTGCTAGCTTTCAGAAATCAAGCCATAAAATAATTGTATGCCTTCCAAAAAAAACCCCAAAAAACAATTAACTATTTGGGCGGCACTTGAGCACCTGAAGGCAAAAGGCTGTGGTTACTAAACTGAGTAACTTCAGCTTATTGACATGCAGCTTCCCCAAAACACCCACACCCACTTCTCACTATCACACTCACACTTTCCCTGTCATGTCTTAATTTTTAGCAGCCGGCAGTGTTACACGGAATATGAGACGACCACCCACCTACCCACACACACACTAGACACATGTTTCTGGGAAATGTGAATGAATGTGTCACAAAAAAGGCCATGAAGACACTCAATACAATACGGCCTTGTGCTACAATGATGAGTTACACAGCTTTGTGTGTTAGTGTGTGTGCACGTGGGTGTGTGTGCTTGCACAACCAAGGGCAGGCAAGCGCATGTGGGTGCAGAGAGCTACATAAATCACACTCAGAATCAATTAGAAAGCATAAATGTGAGAAGGCCAACAGCAGTCGGTGTCCTGGTACTCGGTTTAATGTTGGCTTGACTACAGACACACCACACCCTCACCATCCCACCACGTGCGCGCACACACTCACACACATCTAGACTTAAAGCCAGACACAAACACTCAGAGAGTTTGGGTGTGGATGTGATGCAACTGATAATTTTGCATGAAAGTAATCCAAAAATGAAATGTGATTAACATTTTCATGCCACTGGATTCTTTCTTCTCTTTATATGGCTTAAAAACTGTGATTCGCACACAGCAGCTGTCTGACAGAGAGCCGAACACTGGATGAGGATCTCGTTTTTAAAAAAGTTTTTGCGTGCCTATGTTAGTTCAAACAGAGTTTTCTTTTGTATTTCTTTCCTGTTACATAACCAACTAGACTCCTATTATATACCATCTTGCATGTTTGTGAGGATTTAGCATTCACAGAGTCACCAAACAAATGCATTTACTGAGTGCATGTTGTTAAGAGAACAGTGTCTACTATTGGAGGTAATTTCACTATTTAACAATACAAAACACTAATTAAAAAGAGATGTAGGTTTACAGAATTCTGCATGAGAAGAAACAACAAAAGTGAAAAACTGCAATGTGCAATACACATTTTTTTTATGTCCATCAGTGTTACTGTTACTTTTTAAAAAAATATGCTTTAACGTGTTGTATTTTCACAAAGTTATAAAAAACAGATTAAAGAACAGGCGTGTCCTGGTTCTGCCCCCAGGGTCTCCACCCAGTTGGACTCACCTCAGTCAGGAGGCAACCTGGAGAATAAATCCCTAGGGTGGTGTAGGAATAACTCTGACTCAAACCCCACAGCCTGTCCATGGATGGATGGATGAATGCATGGATGGATGGGTTAAAGAACCAGTGGTCAAAACAGAGTCAAAAGACTGAAAGACCCTCACTTCTACTTTTTCTCTTTAAAACACAGGATACAAAGGCTTCCCCAAACTGCAGGAGCACCTTTATTTAGACCTTTCTGGTTACTGAATGCCTTGAGCTACTCAAATTCCACAATCTTACTTTGCAGCAGAGGCCTCCAAATCCTAATTCAGTTAAATCTTGATGAAATTAGTAAGGTTAGTTTCTCAGAGCTCTAAAATCTCCCTCCTGGGCTGAAAGAGGCAAAAATAACCCTAGAGTAACAGCACAAGAACAGCGCATGACACCTGATGAAGGTTTAATGGACATTCCCACTGAATGCATTGTTAAAAAAGTCAAATGAAAAGAAAGTTTAAAAAAAAAAAAAAAAAAAAAAAAAAAAACCACACACACACACTTATAGGTAATATAACACCCCACTCACATCCCACACCTCTGAAAATAAACAATCCTAAAATCCAATCTAGCCCCGGAGACAAGTTTAATCAAATAAAGTTGCATATTTTTATATAGCGCAAATCCCCAAATGCAAATCTGAGTTTTCAACAAATTGCAAAAATAGCACCTTCCATCCTCAGCTTTGATAATGACGAGTTCCTCAAAAATCCTCTCTAACAATGGAAAAAAACAAGGTACTGTAAAAAATAATAATAATTGCATCGCTCATAAAGCACAGACATAATCAATGAAAGTAGAGGAATTCACACAATTAGTAGTCATATTTGTGCTTTTCAGACATATGGAATATTAGCATCATATATAAACATCATATGCTCACATCAAACTCTCTTTGTCAAATTCCCACAGGTGATTTATATTCAGAGTTAATCTGTTATTTGTTGCCTTTGCCTTGGTAACAAGAGATGTTGTACTTAATACCTAAAACAGCTATAAATAGACCAAACATGAACAAGAATCAAACAGGACAGTGTGAGTCTGCAGTTTGTGACTCAGCCCACTGAGCCAAGCTACATCTGTCTGTGTGAACCCACCACAACCACATTCATTACTAAATTACATCAGGACACTCCCAAAGTACTCCAATGGGGATATTGTTGCTAGGCACTTACTGTCCTTCTACGCCTATGTGAGAGCTGGACGAAAACCAGATTAATATCACACACCCTTAGTAGTGCGCACAAAAATACATACACACACACACGGGCAAAGATCCACACACACAGGCACCTGCGAAAAGACACACATCTGTGAGGTGAGAAATCGCATAAATACAGTTCCAAACTCTCTCTCGCCTATCCGCCCACCGTTCCACTCAAAGTAGGTGATCAACTTACAGAGAAGTTAAAATAATTAATAGTTAGAATAATAACAAACCAAACCAATCTCCTTTGCAATATGCAGGTGAAAGGAAAGAAGAGGAAGGGACCAGGACTGTATTCACTTGAATAATCATCAAATGTACACTTTCAAATGATGGATTAAGAATAGGACAGGAAATCTCAGCTTCTCAGTATCAAGAACTGTAACACTTTGGAATCATTTAATATAAAAGGAAACAACCGTCGCTAATCAGTGAAGAGAGAAGAACCCAAACTGCTCGGCCTCTCTCACGCTCTCACACTTACTTTATACTAGTGGTGAATATATGTAGAGCCTGCGATGCAGTTTACTCTGATGCCATACCTGTGCAGGCTTTGACGCTAACATATAGCTACATTTCTAGGGAGGTACATGTCAGGTTATAGTGCAGGGTTTCAAAAGGGTCTGCGGTTACAAAGTACCTGTTATGTATAAAGTATTATTCCCCTGTTAAGTGTGAATGTACTAATTATCCTCCTGTGGGTTGAGACTCAGACACACTATTTGAAAAGTATTTGACCACACCTCTTAATCTTCCAATGTTGGTGTTTTCAGGCCCATTGCCTCAGTTGTATAAAATCATAAATGCCTTTACAAACATTTGTGAAAGAAGGGCCATTCTAAAGAGATTGTAATAGTCCATGAAATTTCTTCCCTCCGAGATATTTTATGATCAAAAATAAGCGGTATTACAAGGTGGAAGTGATTAGAAGCCTGATCAACTTAATCACAAAGTGGCAGCCCATGTAAAGTTGCAGAGCAGGTTCAGAGTGAGTGGTGTGGCATATAGTGTCTAAAAGTCATTAAATCACTGCTGACCCAACAACTACAGAGCTCCAAATCTCCGGGTTTTCAAGACCAAGCAGCTCGTGTACATGTAATGTGTAGGTGGCCCAGTTCTTTTGTGCATGTAGTGTAAGTTTACCCATTGATTCAGGCCGTGAGCTAACTTAACATCACATTTCACAAGGGGAAAGCATTGCTCAGCCCACTGGTGACAAGAAGAAAAACATGCACATGCAAATTTTATTTGTTCTCTCAATAGCATTCATTCTATTAAATGTGTTCTAACACACACGCTTACACAAGAGATACGTTATAAATTGATGTGCTGGCTCTAAAAATGAACTCAACAATTATTTGAAACAAATGAAAAATATTGTTTATTAAATCAGCAAAGTGATGCGTTGTTGCAGTCCCAGTTAGACCTAAATTAATACACTGGTCTGTCACAGATATATAGTATTGATGTATATGCTGTCCAATGCATGCTGATATAAAAACTGTTTGTGAACCTTTTCAACAAAAGAAGATGCAGGAAAAGACACTAGAAGTAATTTATGTTATTGCACAATCTCAGTGTGTACAGCTGCTAATTAGTATGACAAAGAAACTACTGTAAAGTAAAAGAATGACTCCACAATTTTCTCTCTCACATATAACTATAACAACGTGCATGCATGTTTCAAAGGTACATCGGCCAATGTATCGATAAACTTTAACTCCCTAAAAAATAGTCAGACTCTTCTTTTCTGAAACAGATCAAGTATCAGACGAGAACAATTCATATTTAAAATTAAAAAAAATCAATGTCCTTTCTAAATTTGCTAGTTCCCGGTCTGCTTAGTTACAGTTATGCCAACTAAATTTGAACACAAAAGGAATCTCGTGCATATACTGCACATTTTTTTGCCAAACGTTATGAGTCCAACATTGCTGTGCGGTTCTGTTTTGAATTTACTGCGGTCGGCTAGTGTTTCTTCACCTTAACTTACTAAATCATTAAAGGAGTTTCGAAATCTGCTTGAGCATAGAAAGGAAAAGCTGAATTAGTGCCTCCTTTCCATTCACAACACACACAAAAAAAAAACAGGAAATCTTTACATTTGAAAAGCCAAGCCCTGAGACTCTTAAGGAGTCAATTACTTACTGAATACAATAACTTAAATTAAAAAGATATATATGAAAAACAAATATTTTACATCTGTCACTGATGATTAGAACAAGATAAGTATGTGAAAATGTGACAAGGTCTGGTGATGCAACACATACACACACACACCCAAACATCCACATTCCCAAGAGTTCAAGCAGAGCAGTCTTTGTGGCCTTTAAAGAGTCAGTGTGTCCAGCCAGGCTCGAGTTACGGCAGACAAGATCCTCTCATTCCTTCTCCTTCTCCCTCTCTCTCTCTAACACACACACACACACACACACACACACACACACACACACACACACACACACACACACACACACAAATTCTTACATCCATCATCTTACAGACACATCCAGTGAACAGGCCAGGGAGCCACAAGAAAGAATTGGTTTGTTGCTCCCCTCTCTGACTCATTCCTACCACTCTCCACTCTACAATAAAAGGAATAGCTATACAACTGACAGGCTATATGTCAAGCCCTGGACTGTGTTGATTGCTTATACAGTCCTTCAGAAATGCATCCCTATGAGCATCTCTGTGCTCATAGGGATGAAGAAATAATAATTTTCAAAGCCTGGAATAAGGAATATAACAATAAAAGCTTTTCTGCTGTGACTAATTCACTTTTATATCTAAGCTGTTCACTTCCAGCAATAAGTTGAATCAGTATTTTGATACACACCTATAGAACTACTTAGAAAACAAGATAATACAATTACACACTCGTGCATAGCCGGGACTGAAATCAAATGGTGAAGTAGATGCAAGGAGATGACGCATGTACTGCAAAGCATCAATGAGAAAAAACACACTGACAATGTCACAGGTGGGAAAGTGCTATTTGTGGGTTTTTAAAATAAAGTGTCTTTCAGGTGTGTAAGCTACAGCGGGCTTCAAAGGGCACAAAAATCTAAGAACTGAGGTCATTACGGGTCATCACTAAAAGAAAAGGCAGGAATTATAACAGAAGATGCCTCTCATAGTGTGTGTGCTTATGTGCATGTGTGTGTGTGTCACATCTATTCTAGGAGAATACCGGGGGAGAGACCCTGTGACTGACCCCCACCTCACACGATATGACAGGATATCGCCGCAGTGGCACGGACACACAAACATATATGCGCACAAACAAACACATTATGGGAGTGTCGTTTCCATATTGGAGACACATAGTAATAAACAGCAATTTTTGGTTTAAAAATGTTTCACGCGTGTATTTCCGCGTGGAAGGTGCTATAGGAGTAAACATTTATTTAACAATTATGCACTGTGCACTCAGAAAAAAGGCATTTTACATAAATCCTTTAATTAGTCGTTCTCTGTGAGGCTCTTGGACTCCCAACGTGGGGGAAATCGTTTATAGTACCCAGAGCATCATAAATACGATCAAAATAACTTACAGAATTGCTTTTAAATCCAGACGTTAAGTTCATTTACGCCACAAAGTCAAGTTACCTGAGCGCTTCAGCAGCTTTCCCGCAAGGTTTCGCTCACAGCTTCCGTGCTGTTTGCAGCGGGCAGGTTCAAAGATCCGCTACAATCTGCGCGTCCAATCTCCAAACTTCCTTTCACACGACTGGAGGATCCCCCACTGAAGTGAAGGGGCACTTGTGCGAATTTGCACGCACCATTACGCGCGCGCAAAGACAAATACCCCAATAAACACGCCCCAGTTATGAAAAACCCCGCAGCTGATGGTACAGGCGATCCCCCCCCCCTCACCACCCTTACAATGCAGCGGGGACGGCGGTAATCGCACGGTAAAGTTTTCCAAACAGGGACAAGGGAAAGCGCTCATTCTGACCGCATCGCTTACCTTCGTCTCCCCTCCTTAACTCCTTCAGCCGTTTCCAAACTCTGTCACGACAAGGCTCGACGCAGACTGCGAAACCGAACAGCCGCTTTTCGGGTAGCCGGGGAAGAGCGGAGAAAGCATACGGAGGTTTGCTTCAACACGCAGAGGCTCCGTGTGTGTGACAGAGAGGGATTGTGTGTATGCGTGTGTGAACGCTCATGGAGAGAATGAGCAGAGAGAAGAGAGCCGGGGAACTTAGGGGGGAGTTCCCGTGAACATACCGGCGGGGCGGAGGCTCCGGCAGAGTGACGGCTGGCTTACGTTTGCAGCTCTTTAGCAGCCTGGATAGGATATTAGTAACCCAGGTTACCAGCGTTCAAAAGTAGCCAGGATACGTGTATTTACCCAAGTATACGCAGTATCCATGCATCTGCTTTTGACGTGTGCTGTTTTACGTCGTATTTCTTTTTCTTCTGTATTTTATCACTTTTCTGCATATCTAATGTGCACCTATAGTTAAAACATATGAGATTACAAATTATTATTATAATACCCATTTTTAATCAGGGCTGAAACCACACTGTATTTTTATGATCCATATGCTGATAGGTTTCTTAGCTGATTAATGCTTTGGGGTAGCGCAGGAAAGTCAAACATAAGCCCCGAGGGCCAGAATGGGCCAGACAACGATTCCAATCCGGTCCACTGGACAGCTTCATGTGAGGGAGTGCATAGATTTTGAACTTTTAACTTTTAAACAAAGTAATTAACTAACAGATAAACAATTAAATAACAGGAAAATTCTGTTTTTCCACTATTACAGTGAGACTGCAGTTTTTTGTTGTGTTTTGTTTTTTGTTTCTTTAAGGACATTTTCTGTGAATTAATGAGAACCTTATATTTTATAATTACAGGTCAGTCATTGCAGTGTAATTTTACACATTTATCATATAGTGTCTGGCCCACATAATTTCAGAGTGGGCCCCTATATGTGGCCCACAATTTAAAATGAGTTTGACATCACTGGTCTAGCATATAAAATTTCAAGATACATTGAATAACGCATTAGTCTGGGTAGGGTTTAGAGTCAATAACCTCACTTTTTAGTATCTACATTCTATGAAAAAACAGTTTCCTTAAGACCTACTGAACAAACCAAGATAGACTTCTAAAATGAAGTCAAGAAATTAGCCCCAACCCCCTTTCCTTTTACAAATAGGAGTCTAAAAGGTTGGTACTCAGAGAGGGAGGCTTCACAGTGAATCCACAAAGAATTATAATCATATACTAGATTTAAAGATCCCTTTCTCTTTGTTATTCCTCACAAGTGCAGGGAAGGTAGTTTTTCCATTTTACAATATATCAGCATTATTTGTGTGTATGAGCTCTAATGTGGAGCTTTTAGGGCCCCTTTTCATGAATAATTTGGGGATAGTGTTGTTCAGCCTGAGTCTAAATGTATAAGAATGTTTTTTCTGTGGGCCTCTTTTAATAATACATTTCATTTTGAATAATTCATAAGTGATAAAACTGAAATATAGTGTTTACATAAGGCAGCAGGTATTAACCACACAATTAATTTGGTGAAGTGCAAGATTAATATGCTCAAAATCTGTGTTTCTATGGAGACCAGGTAGTCGGCTTCAATGACGAACTGCAGATTATGACTCAATTCGAGTTTATAAATGCAGACAAGAAGATTTTTTTTGTTAGTCAGATGGCTGGCAGTAACACCCATGCAGAAAATTTAAGCGGAGAACTCTCCCCACAGCCCTTCCACACTTCTTGTTTTTTTGATAACAAGTGACCCTTCCCCCAGCTCCACATATAAAAACCTCTGTTATTAGAGCCACATGGTCAAAGCAGCTGATGGGACTTCAGTGTCCTCCATTGCTGTTAAAAGAGCTGATGAGGCTGCAGACGCTAGTTGATAGTGGAAACCACAATTTTAGCAGATGACTCAAAGGGGCAAAAAATAGCAGTAAGAGGATGTATTCTGTGGTTTTGCTGCTGAAGGTGTGAAGTTATGCCATTGAGACCTGCTGATGGACAAACTGGTTTAAAGGAGCTCATCTTTTTGCATACACACACAAAAACACACGCTCACACCTAAGATCTCCCAACAAGTCCTACTGGAATGTGTCTCCTGTAACAATATCAGCTATCACAAGGTTTGCATCACATGACAAGTGGAGCCACTTTGTGTGTCCATGTGTGTGTACAGCTATATATTTCCAAGTCTTTGTGTGTGTGACAGCACCTTGTTTGGCCAACAGGATACAAATAAGTACTCTCACTCAATTAGTGAAGGAGCCAGTCCAGAATTACAGCAGAAGAAGAACAGCCAGAGAGACAACAGTAAGTCCCTTAAACATGTCACGAAACTTAGGCAGTAAGTCGCTGATAAACGAATAGAGCAGAATGTAGCTTTAGCGGCAGTCTATGTTTTTTTTTAATGCTTTTTATTTTGTTTACTGTGTTTGGAAATCTGGGTTAACACATCTTTCATGCTCGGTGAGCAACAAAAAATAATGTGAAATATAAAAATCTCAATTCACCCAAATTACAAATAAGAAAAAGAGTAGGAAACAGCTTTTTAGCAGTATATGCAGTGCTACACAAAAGCTTCTATTTATTGAGAAATAGGTACGGCAGGTTTGTTTTTTTTTACACATGTCAAAAATGGAGGTGCAGGATAAAAGGAAAAAAACTGAATTTGTACAAATCTAATGGGGTTGAATGTTATTATTTGGTATGTCCACAATTAACTCTTACTCGGCTTTCTTGTCATTTCTTTAAGAAATCTTCAGGAAAAGTTCTCCAGGCTTCTGGAATTACATTCAAAGCTCTTCTTTGGATGTTGGCTGCCTTTTGTTCTGTTCTCTGTCAAGATGATCTCATACTGTTTCAGTAATGTGGAGGCCAGTCAGTGACTGATGGTGTTCCATTATGTGTTCTTCTAGCCAGGTATGCTTTTACTGCATTGGCAGTGTGTTTGAATTAGGCTGCTGACAATCAGATTCTTTCTAGAAGATATTTCATGGTGGATCGAAAGCTGATGATACTTGTTTTTGTTCATAATTTCATCAATTTCGACAAGATCTCCAACACCACTGGCTAGAATGCAGCCCCAAATCAGGACAGAGCCTCCACCATGTTTTACAGATGTTGAACATGTTGGGCTGGATGTGGCCCAGAGTATTGGCATCCCTGCTGTAGAGACTCACTTTAATAAAAAAAAAAAAATTCCAAATTGGATTCATCACTCCATAAGACGTCATGCTACTGATTTTCAGTCCATTTCTTGTGTAATTTCTATAGTTTGCATGTGCAGACTATTCTCTGTTTTCCATTTTTTGAAAATTTATTGCAGCTATATTCCTGTTTTGCACTGAAGGAGCCAATGGATTTGTGATAAATGAAATCATACCCACACCGTATTCCCCTGTGACTGAATGATCTGAAATGTTTGCAACGAATGAATGTGTTGCAGTTGCACTAAAAGTGTCTGAGGCATATGTGTTGCTTCAGTGATTTATAAAACTACTTTGTAAAAAAGATATTTTCTCAGGATTTGTGCATCTGTTTCATGTAGTTTGGATGCATTTACTTCAGCACCACTCCTTACCACTAAAACGAGAAAAAAGCCTTCTGTTGGCTTTTCTCAGAAATAGATAATAATAATGGATTGCATTTTTATATAACGCTTTTCGGGACCCTCAAAGCGCTTTACAATTCATTCACTCTCACATTCACACACTGGTGGAGGCAAGCTACAGTTGTAGCCACAGCTGCCCTGGGGCAGACTGACAGAAGCGAGGCTGCCATATCGCGCCATCGGCCCCTCTGGCCAACACCAGTAGGCGGCAAGGACACAACGGCTGAGACTCCGAGCCGGGGCTCGAACCGGCAACCTTCCGGTTACAAGACAAACTGCCAACTCTTTGAGCCGCGACTGCCCTTAGATGGATATAATTTATTTAATCTTATCATGTTTTCAACAATGGATCCAAAAGGGTTTGGGTAAAGGGCATCAAAATGTTGCATTCCATCACTCACACATGAAGGAATCTGTTTTGTATGAGTGCATGTAACTTGACCATTTAGGCCTTTACCCACTTTGAAGTCTTGTGTTCTCCATGAAATTCACTCAACTCATTCTCAGTTAGCCTTCGCCTTGAAGATAGAATAACACCTTGACTAAGAAAAGAAAAAAAAATAAGTGTCATCCTTGTGAGAGCTGCAACACACATCTAAAAAAGAGTCAGGAGGGAGAGGTGTAGAGGGATAAAAAGTAGAGGCAATGAGGGTGTTGACACATCCTGACAAAATGGAACAGGGAGTGTCACTCAGCACCTCATACACCAGCATAGATAAACTACAAATACGTGCTGCACATGAGAACTTTGCCTTAAGGACAAGACACCTGGATCTGAGCTTCTGCTGAAAGCAACAGATGCCAGAAATACAGCGTCACATATAAAGCCAGGGACAGTGGGGTCACCCCAGCACATACATGCTACGTTCAGCTATTAATCATTATTACCAAGGAGAGTTTGAAAAAAAAAAAGATATTGCAGATATTTTACTCTGTGAGCCTACCTGTCTCCATATTACTTCTGGCCGTGTGTGTGTCTGTGTGTGTGTGTGTGTATGTGTGTCTGTGTGTGCTTATTATCAGCAAGCTTGCCAAACTCTCGGTCTCAGTTTGGGTCTTGTCTCCACGGGGAAACATTAGTAAAAAGGGAAGAGTTTTATTAGAGCGTTACAAGATACCAGTTGTCTAAACTGGCTCCCAGCTCTCGACCCAGACACCCCCTTCCTGTCTTTTAAGGCAGGCTCCTCAGCTTGTGTGCAGACATTCTGCAGCTTCTCAACATGTCAGGGTCTTTAGCTGCAGCTCCTGTTTCCAAATGTTCTCATCCTCGTATGTTAATTAGCTAATAGATTCCCCACAAGCCGCAACCGCAGACCTATGTGCCGATAAAAAGGCAATCGCTCACATATTTAATACCCGCATGCTGAAGGTGACCCCGGCCATATGTCTGGTTATCTGCAGGTTTATCTATGTATCTCCTCTGGTTGCTGCCTGCTGCATCACTCGCACCCTCTCACCACAACAACAGCTGCCTCTTGTCAACATCGCTCGGCAGCAGCTGAGAACGAGGGGAGGAGTGCAAAACCGCATTTAACAGCCTTGGTTCTGGCTAAGGGGAACGCAAGGCAGGGAGTGGGTGTGGGGGTTTCTTTAACAGAACATCAGGATCCCATTTAGACCAGAGACAGGCTCGTGGGAGTCTGATGGGGCGTTGGCTGGATATGGCAGGGAGGAAGTGGGAGGTGCTCATGTTGATCTGCATGTTCTAATGGTTGTTTAATCATAGATGCTATGTTAATCCCTGCTGCCTTGTTGCTCTGCTGTATTGTCTCTAATGTGGTTGCTTATATTCACCGCTGTTTCCATCAAAGAGCCATGCTGAGGTTTTTTGTTTGGTTGCACAGCTGCATTTCTCCTCTACATAACAGTACAGGGCTGTCCACGTGCAGGTCTAGGTTAAAGGTCAGGGCTGAGCCATGCAGTTGCCCACATCAGTGTGACACTTGACCCTTGACTCATCTCTGCCCAGGACAGCTGCCAGCCTGATGCTTTTTCCAAACTGTGGGAAGCATAAATCGAGGAAACTGATGTGCTGTCTCCTGCTGACTGCAGTGGAAGGACTATACCATCTGCCTTCTTCGGTGCAAGATCCCCAGGAGACCAGGGGAAAACTTGAGTCTGACAGGAACAAGAAATGAGCTGGCTATTAATGGGTGGAAAGACTTGCTTGAAAATGAAAGGAGGGGGTCTGAGAAAAAAAAACGATGAGTAATTATAAACTAGAGTGAGTATCTAATCTCTTCTCCTCCAATTTAATAAATCAACAAATGCCTACCTGGCAGGGATCAGATGAACAATCATTTACAGTTTACTAAGATTTTAATTAAATCCTTAGTTCATAATTTTTGTGTGGCCATTTAATGCAGTACATTAAACTATGACTAAGACATAAGTGAAGTAAGAAATTAGTAAGGGAAAATTTTATTTTCATACAAAAATTACTTATGTTTGTTAACTTGTTAATGTGTTTTAAATACCTTTATATATGTGTTTGGATCTTGTTTAGGTATAAAAGCATATGAAGAAAAAAGTTTTCACAGTTTGTGGAAAAACTTACTATTTTCATAGCAATTCACAAAGTAAGTAGCACCCAAATACTGCTTATCAAATGCATTTATTTCAGGGATCAACAGCAAGTGTGTGAACATATCTATTAAAGCAGACGTATTTGCAGTTTACTGGTCTGGAGCATTCAGGTCGTGTGGTAGAGCAGGCCGTCTATGAAGGTAGGCAGTAGTTCTTGAGCAACATATTAAACCCTGACTTATCTCTGATGTATCTGTTGTGTGTTCATGTTAGATAAAAGTACTTAGGTATAGGTAAAAATACTATATAAATTTGTGTTTGATTGGAAGAATGACTAAAAAGTTTGAGTAGAGAGGTTCTGTATAAGTGACAGTCTACTACAATGCCACAGTCTTCCCAGCAAATTCATCCTAAGGTTGTAAGAGCTACTTCTCCGACTCTCCAGGGCTCAGTTAGCAAGTTCATGGCAATACAATTAGAAAAAGACTAAATACATATGGCTTGTTTGGAAGAGTTGCCAGAAGAAATCCTCTTCTCTCTAAGCAGATACCAGTCGCACAGTTTAGGTTTGCAAAGTTGCATTTGAGCAAACCACAAGACTTCTGAAAGAATATCCTTTGGACAGATATGACCAAGTGTTTGACAAGATGTTCTGCCATAAAGCATAGCACCATGAGTGGCAGAAACCAAACAGCATGTCAGCACAAACACTTCATACCAACTGTCAGGCAAGGTGGTGGAGGGGTGATGATTTATTTTTCAGTCAAAGGACCTGTGCACCTTGCAGTCCTTGAGTTGACCATGAACTTCTCTGAATACCAAAATATTCTAGAGTCAAATGTGAGTCCTTTTATCTGACGGTTAAAGCTTAGTCCATGTTGGGTCATGCAACACAATGGTGATCCCAAGCACACCAGCAAATCTACAAAGGAATGGCCTAAAATGATTCAAGTTGTTGCAATGGACTCTGCCAGTGAAAACTTCAACCTAACAGCAATGCTGTAGTAGGACCTTAAAACAAATAAATAAATGCCAGCAAACCTCAATGAACTGAAGCAACGCTGTAAAAGAAAAAAAAAGAGTGGTCAAAATTCCTCCACTAATATAGTACAATACAAAAAACTTCAAGTTATACACTCTCTAAAGGTGGTTCTGATATCTATCTATCTGCAGCAGGGATTGCAGCTGTTCCACATATACTCTTAAGCTACAACAATAATACCCAAGTAGCAGAACATGTCAAGAACCACGCTACTGCTTCATGTAGCTGAAAACCCAGATAAACCCAATTTCAAGACATGTGCCGATAAGAGCAGAAGCACAGCAACAGATGAATAATTATAATAAGAGATTGAAATGATTCCAGCGTTTCATCACCAGCAGAGCAAAATAATCAGTTATTCAGCCAATTAAGAACACTGTGTACTTGAACGCCTAATGTCAACGACAGCATGCCGCCCAACAAAAACACGAGCCTGCTGCTTCTGTTGCCATTCTTTCTGATATGACGCCTTGCTTTGGGGAAGACATAATAACAACAGATTGTTGTTTGTCATTTCAGAAATAGTCTGTGTTGCAACTGAAGCATCGCGACCACCAACTGGCCCCATGACATTCCTAAATACCATACAATGACATTGCATGTAAGTGTGTTTGCCCAGTCACACACTTCATTGTTTCCTTATGTGAGATGATTGAAATTAAAAAGTATGGAAAGTTTTTTTTTAATGACAAATTAAAATGGGTTACTGTCTAAATATTTTTGAAGTTGTTCAACATCATTTCCTTTAAACTGCTTATAAACCTTTCCACTCGTGGCAGGTTACCCTGTTTGGAAATCCTCAGTTCTTATCGATCCATCCAAATTTCAGCTTTCATAGCAGATGATCTGACTTATCTTAGCAGAAAGAGCACAGGTGTCAACAATGACAGTTTCTCAGATACATGGAATTCAGTCTTCATTCACTGTAATGTTTGTTTGTCTCAAGAGAAACTGAAATACACTCCACCCAAGTTCAATGTGAAAAGAGCTATATTCAGAGAAATTCTGGTGTATTCCCTTGCTATAAATGAACGACACGACACGACACGATACCATACGATACCATACGATACGATACTTTATTGCCCGCTTGGGAAAATTTGTCATGAACTCAAGTGCTTTCACAGAAGCTGTTTATTTAGATTTTTTACCTGGATCCTGATGTTTTACTCATTACTGCAATGCACACATGCACACTCACAGAAACAGTTTTCAAATCCTACATATGTGTGTCCACTCACTTGTGTCATCCGGGTCCCTTCAGCATCACTGCTGAACTGTTTCTCTTTCTGGCATATCAAAGGGACAACATTCCTGATTTCAAACACACAGCCACATCCTGTAAATTGCAGGAGTGCTTAAGCCTCTTTTGAATCATGAAAGAAAACAAAAGTAGTGAAGTTAAAAATATCCTGTTCAAGATAATGCATGCATCTGTGCTTCAGACAGACTGAAAATCACTGCCTGCTCACTTTCTTAATATGAGTTTCAAGTACCTGTAACAGATTGCTTTAAAAACATCTCTGTTTTAAAACACAACTTGTTAAACAAAGCAATTCAATTTTAACTCCTACACTTTAAGTATATTAGATCCAGCGCTCAAGTACCATAATTTCTACACATATCTAAAGGCAATGTCAGACCCAGGCTGAGCAATGAGGCAGCATTGCCTGAAATGGAAAACCTCAATTTCTGCCTCGTGCATTTAGTCTTGTTATATGACCATAAGTGTAATTCCAGTCAGTGACATGAGAGAGGGGCCCTCTCTCTGCCCTCCATACCACAGACTGGTGGGAGACGCCAAGCCAACACACAGGAGGGAGGAAGGGGGCAGTAAAAGGGAATTTTAATGTACACGCTTTATACCACACACGTTTGTGTGCACGCACACACACACACACACACACATACACACACAAAAGTGCATATGTCACACATACAATTTAAGCTTTCTGCTGACACTCTCATTCAGAGGGATTTTTGAAAAGTAAGCAAGCGTGGCATCTGTGTCTGGCTTAAGTGTTCTTTTGAGTGTGAAACACTGACACCGCAGGATTTAGGATGTCAAGATGACTGCAAAAAAAGTCCATCACAAGTAACAGTAGAAGCATTTACACTTAACTAGGTGCAAAGGTATCAAATTACCATGATGTGCAAAAAATATATATATGCAACTGATTTTGCTGTATAATCTGCTTTCTGCTGCTCATCCATATCTTTGGCGTGATGGTTCAACGAAATCTGCATTAAAAGCATCACATTTTGTGCTCTGGCTATACCTTCCGTTAGGCAGGCTTGTAAAGCACAGATGAAGCGGTTTGCATAAGGTAGTGATTTCATTATGCACCAGTTGCTCAAATTATCATTTGGAACAAAAACATGTGTACAATGTGAGAAAGAGGTCATAATTAGCACTGTAGAATGAAAATATAGTGAGGCAATAAAACCACAACCTGTCGTTTTCTCAATTTGCTCCGACAGCGTGTTAATTAATGAGCTTTGGAGGAACAAGCAGGCTGATCTACTGTGTCCCTGTTTACTAATCAGCTTTCCTGTATCACCTCCTGCAGCCACCTTGTCAACCCCACGCTGGTCCTCCAAGAGACTAAGCTGACACGGTCAGGTGGTCTTGCTACTATGTTTTGGAAAATCAGCTCAGCGCAGAGGTCAGATCCTCATCATCATGATGTTTGTTTACATTCTCACACCGGGCCACCAGGGACAGACAGTGGCCATTTAAAATTAAACCATGGGAAGAGACAGAGTTATATAGCACAGAAAGAGAAAGTGAGACAGGAGAAGACGCTTTCCCCAATCTGCAATGAAGTCTGCGGCACTGTTGACTGTACTGGGCCTTTCTGGCAATCTGATGCAGATTTAGCTGCACCCTAGGTATTCTAAGATTCATACCAACTTAAACATAATTGCACCACTAATACCTTCCAGTGAGACTTTGGTCTAACACTGATGTCTGCAGATAAAAAGGCATCAATAATCAGCGAGAAAGGAGCTCCTAGTTTGAACAGGAACATGACTCCACCCCAAACTGCAAATCCTCCCTTTCCAAATCCAAAAGGAATTTTAAAAAAAAATTACATCTCAAGGATTAACACTGAGTTTCCTGAAGAAAAGCATTTAGTTCTTTTTGCTATTTTCTCTTTTCGGTTTCCGTCTAGTTGGTTTGATTAGGCCTAAAATACAGAAGCAATTCATATAATACCATTCTGTTTGTCATCCTTTAAAATGTGATTCCAAAATCTGCCCACACTAATCTAATGTCTAATGGACTGCAGCTCCATTGTGCCTCTCGGTGGTTACAAACATGTAATACAACTTACACACGCATACAGCTGTTCAAAACAAACCCTCCCACTTCCCAGATGCCCATTCGCTGCTGTTTTCACCCAGCTTTCAAAATAAAAGCCCTAATCCAGTCATGCAAATCGCGCAATAAAAATACTGTGATGCCTTATTTTTACTAGGGTATTTTTACCTCAATGTATTTGTTTTGTTTTGTTGTTGTTGTTTTTTTAGTTTATTTGTTTTATTTTTCATACGACCTGCCTGCATATGACCAGATGAACCACGGCTATTTCATGTTTTCCAATTTCAAAGTTATGTGACTAAAATAGATTTATTCAAAACGTTTTATTTTTAAAAGAAACGTCACTTTCAAAATGTAGGTTTATTTTGAAGATTTCCAGCGGAAGTGCTTAATTGCCCACGTATTCTGGTGCCAAGCGCCAGTGACAAATTAAGAATCAGACAGCTTGAAGCGGCGGGGTCTGTCTCAGTCTTCCGCCCAGTCAGTAACTGAAGAAACATCATCCCACAGCTGCGAGATGAGGCTGCTGTCACTCCTGCTTACTGTGTCATTAACGCTGGCACTTGCTTATTATATTTACATCCCGCTCCCTGATGCCATTCAGCAGCCGTGGAAGTTGATGATACTGGATGCCTATTTAAGGACAGCATTTCATGTGGTAAGAGAGTAGATATTTTCACTAGGAAGAAAAGCTGGTGCACGTAAGGCATCAAAAAGAGACGAATGAGAAGGATCGCATTAGACAGAATCTTGACTTTTCTATGTGCAAAGTTTTAATTAAATGTGTTATTACAGGTTGGCTGCATGCACTGTGTCTTTGAAAAGCTTGCATTATTAAAAACATGCTCTGAACAAAACATAGTCAAACACAGACTTGGACTTTGAACCTTGTGTTTATTTAGAGGGGGGAAAAAGGTACCATCTTTCTTTGCTAGAATATGACGTTTGGTGTTGATATTCAGTGTAACAGTGCAAAATGATATGCTGTTGAAATAAATACGGATGTCATGGATTCAAGGTATCTATAGTCCAGTTTTTAGTTTTACTGGATGACCAGATATCCAGAGGACTTTTCATGCTTGTGTCATGAAATCTGATTTCACAGCAGGGTTGAAATGCACCAAGTCTGTGAAAGAGCTCATTTAGTAATCCCACTGTGTGATTTCAAAAGTTATTGAGACTTTTATTTTGGGGCTGTGAGAGGATCATGAACTTTGCACCCTCACCTGTGTTCTACATTTTGAAAATGGCAGACAATAGATGGCTAGATTATTAACACGCTGGCCGAGACTAATCCTCAGAGCGAGAGTTTACTAAAAATCTGGATTTATTGTGGTTTTTTTTGTGTTATTTTAAGATTTAAAACAGTCATTATTATCTAGTTTGAGGACACTGTTTAAGAAAACATCACTAATATTAATTTTGCATTGCTTCATTGTTTCTACAGCAGACGTTATGCACAAGAACGTGCTCAAGTGTGACTGATATTGTTAAATAGTTTTAAAACCCACTAGTGAACAGTGTGCTGATGCATAACAGAAACTGACTTTATCCTTCATTAGAGTGAAAATGTGATATCTGCACATGTGACAGTGCAACAGTGTCTTCAGCACTGCTGTTGTGACACTCTAAGTGAGGGAAAGGGCAGACATATCAGTAATGCATAGTGTAGGAGGAGAAAGGTGACTGTGAGAAATTGTGTCTCAAAATCCTGCCAAGAGATGACTACATTTTTGCCTTTTGCCAAATTCCCTATGACTTTCTGTTGTTTCCACTAATTTCCTTTCAATCTATGTATTCAATTCTTAATGTGTGTCCTGAAACAAACAAGTACCAATCAAGGGGTTTGAGCTGGAGTTTGGTTTACTCTTGTCTTCAGGCCTCTTTGAAGCAATGGCTGGGATTTGACCATCACACTAGATCTTTCAGGCAGTTCACATTTGGCTTTGAAGGGATATTAAAGGAATTTCTGAGTACTGAGTCCAGTGCAGGGGCCGTTCCAGGTGTGAAGGTCAGTGACATCTCTTTCGCTGGCATCCCAGTGCGAGTTTACGAGCCCCCGGCTGGAGGGGAGGGTCATCTGAGGAGAGGGTTGATGTATTTCCACGGAGGTGGCTGGGCCCTCGGCACCACCAGTGAGTCTCTAACTGCTTTCTCTAGTTAGAAATAAAAATAATATGCCTACTTTAAACAGAATCATAGACTTTGAGACATTACTTGTGATAATTATAGCTGTCTTTGCTTTTTAGGTGCAAAGTTTCTTAAGTGTCAATAACACAATAGGCATATATCTAACCGTCTCTCACTCTTTCAATTCCTCAGAGAAGGGGCCATATGATATTACCAACCGAATGGTGTCAGATGAGCTGAATACTGTTGTGGTCTCTGTTGAGTAAGTGTGTTTCCTCTTGCAAAACTGTAGTCTCCATTCACAACATCAGTGGAGTGTCCCTTTAATTATATACTCCAAAGCTTTCTAAACCTCTAGTAAATTACATCTGAACCCTCTGTGTGTGTAGGTATCGTCTGTATCCAGATGTGCACTTTCCAGTGCCATATTTAGACTGTATTGCTGCTGCCAAACACTTCTTGTCTCCAGAGGTTCTTGCCAAGTATTCTATTGACCCAGATCGTGTGGCTGTGGCAGGTGACAGCGCTGGAGGAAACCTTGCTGCTGCAGTTGCTCAGGAGGTAAAGGCAGAGGCTATTTTCTGCATGCATGCGACAATTCGTATATCAAGCTCAAATGCCAAATGTTTTAATTCATAAAATGCCTTCCACGACTGCTAGTATAATGCTCTGGATCATGACATATATCCTGATTTCTTTGTTTTTCCATATTTGTCATTCTTAGATGTTTTAAGTGATCAGACAGTTTTTAATACTAGACAAAAATAACCCAAGGTAATACAAAATGCAGTTTATGAATCATGATTTTAATTTATTAAGGGAAAAAGTTGCTGTGGAGGAATTTTGTCTCACTCTTCTTTGCAGCATTGTTTTTGAATGGTTTTCAAACATGAACAGCTTGGTTAAGTTCATGCCAAAGCATCTCAATTGGATTTAAGTCGACCAGGCTGATGCAAAACCCTAATTTTTTGAGCCATTCAGAGGTGAACTTGCTGGTGTGTTCAAGATCATTGTCATGCTGTAAATCTAAGTGAACTTGAGCTTCAGTACACAAACTGATCCTGGCAGAGAACAGAATTCATGGTACCATCAGTTATGGCAGTCATCCAGGTCCTGAAGCAGCAAAGCAGCCCTTTTGCTCAGTGTTATTGTTGAATCATGAACTCTGACCTTAACTGAGACAAGTGAGGCTCGCAGGGCATTGGATGTTGTTCTGGTTATTTTGTGACCTCCTGAATGAGTTGTCGATACACTATTCGAGTAATTTTGGTAAGCTGTCCACTCCTTTTAAGGCTCACCATTAATATAATAATGGATCTCACAATGGTTTGCTGGAACACCAAAGAATTAGAAATGGCTTCAAAACCCTTCACCTCAGACAGGTTCTGTTAAAGTAATTTCGTCTGATTCAACAGGTCTGGCAGCCGAGTGTGGCTGGTGAAATTGAACTCAGCTTTCTATAAAAAGTTATCCATGATATTTAATTAATTATTTAACAAGGGAGGAGCATTGGTTTTTCACACAGAACTAGTTGAAAACAGGATGTGTGCACATGCTATTTCACAGCACTGTAAATTAGTTGCATTGCAAAGCTATCTTTACAAAGCTGTTATTTCCACACCATGTCTTGTCTTTCTCCCCTCACTGCAACCGGTCGCAGCAGATGGCCGCCCCTCTCTGAGTCTGGTTCAGCTGGAGATTCCTTTCTGTTAAAAGGGAGTTTTTCCTTCCCACTGTCGCCAAAGTGCTTGGTCATAGGGGGTCATATGATTGTTGTTTTTTTTCCTGTATGTATTATTGTAGGGTCTACCTTACAATATAAAGTGCCTTGAGGCGAATAAATAAACAAAATGAATTTAATTGAACTACCTGGCTCTAATATGCAACATGACAAAAAAAAGTCCAACACCACATTGTTGTTGGTTGTAATTTAGAGTTGAAAGAAAGAAGAAAAACACACGTTCATCTTGCTGTAAGGAAAAGGAGAGAACCAACCATTTGACATCACCACACAGTCTGCATTGCAATGTACACAGCCATTACTCATATTGTGTGTTTGTTTTTTCAGATTTCTGTAGATGACAGCATGAGTGTGAAATTCAGTGTCCAGGCTTTGATCTATCCAGTGCTCCAGGCTTTGGATTTCAATACACCCTCCTATTTGCAGAACCAATATATCCCCGTCCTTTACCGGACCAGCATGATCCAGTTCTGGCTGCAGTATCTGAACATTGACCTCTCTCTTATGCCCGAGTTTTTAGTGAACAACCACAGCGCTTTGCAACACTCTTCACTCACCCCAGAGCTGAGGTCAAGACTTGACTGGAATGTGCTACTTACTCAGAAGTACAAGAAGAACTACAAGCCTGTTATTGTGGAAAAGGGATCTGAGGGGTTTCTGAAGAGGGTGCCAGGCCTGCTTGATGTGCGAGCGGTACCACTGCTGGCTGGGCCAGAAGTGTTGGCAAAATGCCCTCGTGCATATATTCTAACATGTGAGCATGACGTATTGAGGGATGATGGGCTGATGTATGTTCGCCGCTTACAGGATGCAGGGGTCGCTGTTACCAGCGACCACTATGAGGATGGCTTCCATGGATGTTTCAGTTTAACATCCTGGCCACTTGAATTTGACGTTGGGAAGAAGGCACTCAGGGGTTACCTCAGCTGGCTGCAGAACAACCTGTAGAAGTGTGTATGTGTGTTTTTGCAAGTGAGTAATGGTTGGAAGCCCTTGTCTTTGTGAATCACAGGCTTGGCTGAAGGCCTAGTAAATGTACTCTTTGTTTAAAAATCTGACATCTAAGCTCAGGGCCCTTGTGTACCTGCACACGCTCAATACATGTGAAGGTTTTGTGATACTTAGAACCAGTCTAATCTGCAGGCAACATCAGCATAGCTAACACTGTGACCAACTAATAAAGATACTTTATAAAGTCATTAAAGTGCTTTGACAGCCAATAGCTTTGCTTAAATGGATTCATTCATCGCCTGTTTCCAATACGGAGGATCGTGCATGTGCTGTTTTGTAGCGACACAAAAAACACATGAGTAATAAATGTCACAAGATCTTTTTAATTTATACTCCACTATTAAAACAAAAGCATCACAAGTTAGGCCCCAAAGTCGAAAACAATCATTTGAATTGTGGTGTTTTTTTCCCCTCTCACTAAAAACAGCTAAGGTCAGGTCAGCAGTTTCAGCAGTGCTCAGTATTTTACCCTGTTGGCTGGTATACAGTAGATCTGCCGCTTTTATTCATATTGCAGTTGCTCAATGACTATCAAAGTGACTGCCATGAATTTTTTAAACTGTCATGCACCCCAAAGGATAAAAATTAGTCTGGCAATTTTATGGGGTTTACTTTTTGGGTTTTGAATGAACTGTCTCCTTAAATATTAATATTTAAGGTATTTTGTATAGACGGTCATGTTCCCTCACAATACTTTATAATAACAATGCTATATTTAGATTTTGTATCATCACCATAACCAAATAAATTTGTAGAATCCTACATGTTTGGGGTCAGATACCTGCAAAGCTAACAAAATTCTAGCCTCAGTTGTATTTTATACCAAATTTGAAATCTGAGCATTTCACTGTATTCATCTGAAGAATGAATCTGATCTGATCGTGCATATTAGCCTGCTTGCATAGTATTAAGTTCAAAGCAAAGCTGTATCTAAGTAGCAAGGTATTCAGTAGGTATTCACTGCCTTTCTTGAGTTCAGCTTGCACCATAAGAACACAATGTCTAACATGTTCTGGCTCTTGACAATCGCTAACAAAATGCACATTTCCTTTTAGTCTGATGACTGTTTATTTTTACACTCATCTTCCTGTATTTTTACAGTAATTCATTGGTTTTATATAAATGACTGAAAGGTATTTTGTTTGCCTGTCAGAAGCAGTTAACCGAAAGCAGCTGCATGTATGCCAGGTGCAGGGATAGCATCACGATCCTGACCAGATTGTTGTATATAAAATGCATTTGCAGGCTTCGAGTTCCAATTTTCTCCTTCTTTTAAACCTTTTTTCTTTTTTAAATTAAAGCTCACAGCTACAGCATACATCATCAGCCTGTGATGTGCAATAAATACAGTATGATTTTGGTGCATTTTCCTTCCGTGTGTCTCATTATTCACATTTGTTGTTTTTCTGGATGACTTAATGTTCAGCTTGAGTTACATAAGTTCTGATCATTGGACTGAACTGCACTGATTATTGCAGAAAACCAAAACAAATATATATATATAATTAAAAAAAACTTCTCTGTTGAACATGGGGCATTATCAGGTTGACTAAATGTACTCATTGTGTTTCCTTTTGCCAAAACTATAAGCTGGAAATCACAAATATTATGTGAATGGTCAACCAGTCTACATACTCATATAATATTCTGTACTTTAAGAGATAGCCTCGCCCTGCCACAGACTGGCGATCTGTCCAGGGTGTACCCTGCTTCTGGGATAGACTAAGGTTCGTGGATGTCCTTTTCCCCCCTGCCTGGCAGCTGCATCTTCAGCATTCTTTGCCCCATTTATCCACTATCCCTCCTCTACATATCTCCAGACCATCTCAGCCTTGCCTCTCTTACTTTGTCTCCAGACTGAACCTCAGATGTTCCTCTGACATACTAACCTCTAATCCTGTCCCTCCAGCGAAATCTTAAAATCTCTCTGCCTCTTGCTCCATCTCTTGTCTGGATCCACGTGTCTGATTTGGGAAAGATTTTATACTAGACGCCGCTCGTGACATAGCCTCTTCATTTATCCAGACGTGCGATTAATACAAGGAGTAAGACGGCCTATGCATGCATCTTAATTAGTTTCAAGAGAACTGAGTGAATATTTTGGGTGGCCACACAAATAATTTGTTACAGCCCTAATAATCAGTGTGATCCTGCCCCCTGCTGGACTACAAGACTATCTTTCTCTTCTGTAGTAGCACCCATTTAACATGATGTTACTCATTTGTTTTGTCTGATGACAATTTTTTTTAAAAGGAAAATGGCATTGCTGAATAAATTTTGACCATAAACTGCAAAAACATTAATTGAATAAAATCATCTGGATTTGAACTTCAAATACCTCAAATGGAACCTACTAGTTAATACTGAGGGAAAAAACATCTGTCTCTCTGTGAGGAATACATGGTGTTATAAAACTGTGACAGTTATGAGAAAAATGGGGCAAAGCTCTGAAGCAAAGCTTAGACTTATAGATTTAAAGGACACTCCATCTACTCCCTTCTGCACTCTACTTGTCTTGTCCCTCCCCTGAGGCTTCTCCTCCCTGCGTTCCTCTCAGTGAAGTCATGGAATCTCCCTAAATTCCCATCTGAGGACTACAGCTGCTCAGAAAACAAAGTGTCGAACAATGCATCGAGACACCAGTGATTTAGCTGGCTTCTGTAGAAAGGTGTTTCCCCTCACAAGAACCTACTGCATCTAAATATAAGAACAAAGACACAGAGCTGATACACAGATTAACATGCAATTCACTATCACTATGACTATAAATGAGTGTAAGGGTTACGATCAAATATCTTTTAAATTTGGTTACTAAGAAAGGATATATGATAAATGCTATATGCTTTTCCATTATAGTAAATCTCTTAAATTAGCA
The DNA here is from genome assembly GCF_965226115.1 of Aulonocara stuartgranti. Taxonomy (NCBI): domain Eukaryota; kingdom Metazoa; phylum Chordata; class Actinopteri; order Cichliformes; family Cichlidae; genus Aulonocara; species Aulonocara stuartgranti. The sequence goes on from NC_138955.1 coordinate 11,259,737, forward strand.
AAACAGTAAATACAAGTAAAGTCCCTGATTTAACCTTTACCGTTGGGTAGTATATAATAAAATATACCAGTAATTAATTACATCCAAATGAGCAAATTAATTAATTATACAGCAACAAATGTCATATAAAGAACTGACTAAAAATACAATAGTTGAAGTGTAACTTATATAAATTAGGTTAGTAAGTACAAGTATATATAAATATACATCTTCCACATGATCATTAATTGTTGAGCTTTTCCGAAGTAGAAAATTGACTGACAAACATTTACATGATCAGATAAAGCAAGTTCCTTGTTCATATGCCTTGAATATTAATATAAGCATAAATATAGCATATAATACATATATAAATACACCAAATAAGCAATTAAATATACTCATTAATGAGATATAGCAGCCAAATGTCACAGTATTTCAGCTATTGTCAGTCGATTGCACAGTGATTAGTTGTTATTACTGTTTGGTTTGTGCAAACTCTACTGCTTAGTTGTCCCCACCAACAACACTAAAAGACCAGGAAGACAGCTTAAGTGGATTATTGCTGAATTCTTTCGTTGGTTAAGAAAAACTCCTTACCACAGTCTAACCAAGTCAGGATCACGCTGGAGCAAGTAGATGTATCATTGTCCAAGTCTACACTCAAGAGTTACCTTCATGAATAGAAATACAAAGAGATCACAAGAAGGTGAAACTACTGATTACACTCATTGAAGAAAACGGGCATATTTCCCACAATGTCTGACTATTCCTTTAGGCATCGAATTGCTAGAGGATTAAAGCTAGCCAAGACCTGCATGAGAAAATAGCTGACACAGGTCAAAGGTCACCAAATGTCTCAAGGTAAGGAGAAGAAATAACAATAAGACAAATGGAAAAAGGCTGATAAAAATGCATGTTTAAATGCATGTTTGCTGTTGAAGTTTTGACAGGTATGTCTCTCAGGGTGTCGTCTGGCTTGCCTGAGGCCAAATAGTCTTCAGGTATCACTCACCGTTTCCATTCATTCTCTCTGACAAGCCTGGGAATCACATTAGTCTTTACTCTGCCTTCCGCATTTTTGATATTTTAATCTCTGCTGCGATCCTCATTTAAACTTCTGAGTATATTTGAATGTACTTTGGTGCTGCCTGCTTTAGTGAACCTGCTGGGAAATATTCAGTGATGTGCAAACGTGTGAAGATTAAAGTTACATGCGTGCGGCTTTGAATGGGCTTTGCATGCTTTCCCTCAGCGTTTGATTGTTGGGAGGGTCACTCACATCCTGGAGCTGTGAACTCCTTCAGCCCCACTTTCACTTCCTGACACTGACAATAGAGCAAGGGTTAGAGGTGATGGAATGAAAGCACGGGAACTACTCAAGGTTAAATTCTCCCGATTAAATCACTCCCCTGTGACAAATACTATGTGGGTACGCAGAAGCCCTAAAAATGGCAGGTCATTCAGCACTAATCAAATAGAAGTCTCTCAGATCACCACACAATAGCAGGAAGGAGATTACTTTCAGATGCTGATGATCTGCTACCTGCGCAGTACTTCTATCCAAAACTATCTCACAGTGTTAGCCTATTGCTGCTTTGATTTGCTTTGCACAGTCTCTTACTTGCGACACATGTGACATACAGCACATGTTTTAACAATAACCGCTTTATTTCCTTCATCAAGCAACACGCAAGCAAGGCCAAGAGGATAACTGCAAACCAAGGTTCCTTAACTGACTTCACCTGCAGCTGTTTAACAGTTAGACACCAAGATAACTTATTTCTATCATAAAAGAGAGACAAAACAAAATTGCTTCATGGCTACATAAACCACAATACATGTTACGGCTGACTGTTTCCAGGGCCTTCATGTTGTCCTCGATTATCCCCACATTTGGGGAATTAAGTTGTAAAAATGCACTGATTAGTTGCTTCTTGGACACAGTGACAGATTTATTGAGTTGTGAAATATGGGTGAAGTTGAGGACACTGGGATTAAATGTCGTAAAGCTATTCTGAGTCATGCAAAGAAAGAATTTTTAGGCTCTATTTTGAACTAATTCAAGATTGCATATAGTTTTATATGGTTTAAGCATATACATACTTTTCTGTCTGTGATTGTGACCTTCTTTATTATATCATAATATAACAGTACGTGACTTTATTAGTAGCAAAAAAAAAATGTTTGAAGTGGGACAAAAAGGAGATTTTATTGAAAAAAGGAAGCAAGTTTTGACATTTCCGACACTGACTGAAGGCATCCTAAAGTTGCATGTGCAGCAGCTCCCTGCCCCTTTCTATCTAATAACAGTGACATCTTGAGGCTGTTGTAATGCTCCATACCTCCCTTCTGCTCCACCTACAGACGCCTGCACACTTTTCCTCCCTCCCTCTCTCTTTCTGTCCTACACAGAAGAAATGCAACAGAGCTTGATCTGCCTCACTCAAGCGCTTTCTTGATCCTTAACTTTTTTTCTTGGTGAATTCAGTCGTTGTGTGATATGGCCATGTCCATTTCTGTCCAGAGTCTGGGGCTCATCTTACTCGCAGCAGTCCTCCTCCAGACCATCGCGGTCGCCGTCAGTTTTATGTACTTCAACAAAGTCCTGAACACGGTAAGAAATGCGTTTGGTTTGCGTGGAACGCATGAGAGTGAGTGAGAGGCGTCAAACATGGTGTCCTGACATGCTTCATGGGAACAAGCTAAGCTTACTAAGAACACAGATCTTCATTGAGGCATGCGGCTCATACCTGTGGAACAAGATAAGTATGATCGAGGACAGAGGAACTGCATATTAAAACATGAACTCCAAATGACCTGTGGACCGCAGATATAGTCAGAAAAACATTAAAATTGCTTTACCACTTTGATTTAATTGCCTCATAAATAAACAAGGAATAGAAATAAATGCGCTGGGAATATCTATTTTTAAAGAGAAATTTAGAAAGGTTATTTAGGTTACTCCTAAAAGTCCCGTAATAATCCCTGCGGGAATTTCTGCACCCAGCGCCGGACAATGAGAGCGAAGAAAGTTGGGGCGAGATAACATTAAACAATTGGAGGAAATGGGTTGTGACACCCTAAAGCAACGCATTTCAGAGACGGGTAGACATTGTGACGAGCTGAAAACGCCTCTAAAATATCATAATCACGGGAATCACACACACGTCTCCGCTCAGACACACCTGTGGCGCAAGGGCAGCCTGCTGACATTATGTTTTTAGTTGTAATGATGTTTCCAGCAAATTGTCAAGCACGCACATACACACGCAGTATGTCTTATGGTGATTACAGCAGACTTAAAGCTGTTAATTTTTTAAAAAGCCTTCTAAGCACTGTTGTTCACCTCATGGAGCTGCGTCCAAAACAGGTATTTTGAAGCCAATGTGCGCAGTCCATGTATATCAATGATGGTTATGCCACAGACACTTACACCGGGAGAACATGTAACCTAATACCCAGTGCCTCAACTTTTATATTTACAGATCAGTTGGTAGGTAAGAAGAATTTTCACATGTGTCTGATTAGTTTCACCCTGTTCTACTTGTTGTTTTACTCTCATAGATGCAGGAGAGTTTTTCCAGGAGCAGCATGTCCTGTCTTGTAAACCCGAATCTGAACTTCCTGGACGCGGCAGAAAAGAAGAGCGACCCCTGCTGGCAGGTCACGCAACAGGTCCACTACTACTTAAAGAAGGTTTTTATTGATCTTTGTTCAGCTGAAATTTGATAGAGTTGGTTACTTCTAATTTGACTGTTTTGATTGTTCACTTTTGGAAGTCCTTAAAAAGGACATCTGCCATCGCAGCTGGGTTAAAGCAGACTGTGTACTGAGGGGTTCACGGTGGTGACTTCCTTGCTGATTCTGATTGCGTTAGTTTAGTGATTCTGTATGTTTGTATTTTACATAACTGGTAATCTCTTTCACTTCCTCCTCTCTTATTATTCCTCTGTTTTGTTTTGTTTTTGTCAGAAGATTGCTGAAAGATTCCAGATACCTACTCCAGAGAGAAGTAAGAACCATACCATTCAATGTCAATCACACTGTCACGCATGGCTTCTTACACTGAAAATGTCCCGTGTGTATGTGTGTGTATTCTGTTTCATTTTTCACAGGGGTCTCTCTTCCCAAAGTTGGTGCACATGTGACTGGTGTTGTCTCATCAGCAGAGCCTCCAAATTCAGAGAGTGAGGATCATTTTATCAGTTACATTTAATTCTGAAATGCATAACAAACACCTGAAACACATAACACGTGTGCACACTGCTTTACCTTTTCAAGGCCATAGGTTAAGAATTTTGCTTCCAGGCTTCCGAGGCTCCTTTCAGATTTTGTTACCTCCTCACACCTACATGTCTGTCAGGGCTTGTACAACCGCTCTCTCATACCCTGGAGTTTCCTATGGTGTTTTTGAGATGAGTCATTAGTCTTTGTCTGAGAAATGAAAAAGAAAAAAAGCTCATATATTGCCCACGTAGATACTTTCCAAGCATTGTATGCAATGGACTATAGATCCAGTGTACACAGACCCGCTGAGAGGAATAGCATGTAAAAGGAAAGCTTTGAAGCATGCGAAAGGAATTCACTTTAAAGGTACTATGTGTAGAATCACATTTGTACCTTCATTGTGACTCTTCAAAAAAGCAACTTTAAAAATGGCGAGCTCATCTTCTTTTTTCAACCACAGTGGAGGGATCTGCATGTTTTTGATTTGGCGTGGACTTTTACGCCGGATGCAGCCCACCCAGGGACTTTTGCATGTTAGGTCAGCAAGGTGCATTAAAACCGGTGCGGTCTTTATGTTAATAACTGTGCTGAACAACATCTCCGCAGTAAATAAGTGGGGAGGACGGGGAAACAGGCTAGGAGCATGCATTACTTTGTCTTATTTTTTTCCATGCTACCACTAGAGGGAGCCACTCAAATGTGGTGCAGGTGTCTGACTGATGCACGACTTATTTGACAGTCTAATTTATTGAATAGTGGTTTAGTAGTTCTAGATTAGGCACCATGTTAGAGGAAAAATAATTGTTCCACAGTATGCAGCACCAATACATGGCTGAACATTATTTTAATCTATTAGAGAAGCAGTTGTGGATAGCTGCTGGTCTGTGGGCACATCTGTGAACATTACTTACCCACTGTACATGTCATGAACATTTGTTTATAATTTGGTTAGCAGTTACTGTTTTAACAGTGTTTAATAAAACTCAGTCTTGAAGCTTTAAGTGTTTTTGTATTTCAGTGCTTTTTCTATGCATATATACTATGTCTTACTTTCTGTATGCGCGTGTAGCTGTTCCAGGTTTACAGAGCAGCAAGGGGTACCTGGGAGAGCGCATCAGAGTGTGGGAAGGCCAGAGAGGCCTGTCCTTCTTGCAGAACATAGAGCTGAGAGGAGGAGAGCTGCTGGTACCCAGAGCAGGCCTCTATTACATCTACGCCCAGACCTACTTCAAACTCCCGTCCATGGGGGAGATGGACGGGGAAACAAGAGAGGAGCAAGGAGCTCAGCTTGTCCAGTATATCTACAAGAAGGTCAAAGCTTTTTTACTTATTAAAGGATAACTGGTGATGGTTAGCTATAGCTATAATTAGAAATTATACTATTAGTGTTTTAGCGAATAAATATGGTTTCATGATGTTCAAGTGAGAGATGGAATTAAAAAGGCAGCTAAACCTTTTAATCCAAGAAATCATTAACCATATTACTTAGTTTTCTTCCAATATCTATATCTCTGTCCCTCCGTTTAAGTAGTGTTGTGTCCTTTAAGGCTTCTTAAAAGTACACACTTCCTTTTTCTTTCAAATACATTAAAGAACATTTAAAGCTCACAGCCTTCAAGTGTTAAGTTACTTTATTTGCTCTTGTTTGAGATGCATATATCCTTACAGGATTTCCTTTGAGCTTGAGTTGGTTTAAATAACCTCAGTGTCAATCAGGATAAAATGAAACTAAGTCAGTATAGCCTGTAAATTTAAACCGAAAGGTAGAACGCTTACAAATCAGTGATATGTGCTGATATATAATGCCATGCTTTATTCATGTTTTCTTTCTTTTTGGTGTTGCCCACAGATGAGTTCCTACACGGCACCTATCTTACTGATGAAATCGATTAGGAGTGTCTGCTGGCCCCGGGGTCAGGAGCCTGGCCTCTTCTCTCTGCATCAGGCTGGCACTGCCTTTCTACAGCCTGCAGATCGCCTCTTCATTACTGTTAGCAATGCTAGTGTCATAGAGATGGACGGTCGGGCAAACTACTTTGGGGCCTTCCTCGTGAGCTAAAAATAAGCATCCAGGACTGAAATTTTAAAAAGGCATGAGCAGAGGTGAAGCAGAATGTTGCTTGATAACATAAGTGGCAGTCGGATGGAACAGGACTGGAAGAGAAGAAAAGACTGTAAGGATAGCAAAAGGACTTCTTCGGGACCGCGGGTCATGTATGACATTCCGGAAATAATGTCATCGAAATAAATCCATCAGTGGCCTTTTAATTGGTCGACCTAACGCAGGATATGAATTCCGTTTTCAAGCCTGAGAAACTTCATGGAAGCTTGATGTACGGCAGCAAACATGGATTATGTTTTGCATTCGGATAGATAGAGGTGCACTTGGAACCATTCAATAGATAGAGATTTAAATGTCACGCGTGAATGCCCTCTATTGAACCAATCCGTTTTGCCTGCAGGTGAAACGGTTCCCAGCTGAGTTATCAGTCACTGGAAAGGGCAGTGATGTTGGGCACATGAGAGGTCTTACATCAAAAATTCTGACAAGATTTTACATGTTGAATATTATGAATGAAACTTCCTACTCGTTTATGTCATCGCTGTGCAATCTAGCGAATCAATGTGGTATTAAAGAGATGAAGGGATTCTGAAGTTCTCAATGCCTTAACAAAAACACAGATGTATCTCAGAAAATGAGAACACCCTTTAGAATTAGTACACCCAACAATAATCATGGGAAAAACTGCTGACTTGACAGTCATGATCTGATAATCATTGATACTCTCTACAAAAGGGATAAGCCAGGATGTCATTCCTGTAAAAACTGGAGGTTCACAGAGTTTTGTAGTAAAGCCTATTGATAGAAAGTGTATTGTAAGGGAAAAAGTAGGGAAAACGGTGAAAAAACTTCAAGTGTTGGACTGAGGCTGGAATCGCATCAAGAGCCACTACATGCAGGTGTCTTCTGGAAAGATACTACAGCTTTCTCAATCCTAATATCAAATCACATCGGAATCAAAGGAACTTACCTGAGCTAAAAAGTTGCTCAGTGGTCCAAAGTTTTCAGCTAAAAGTAAAATTTGCATTTTATTTGAAAATTAAGATCCTAAAGTCTGGAAAAACTAAAAATCCAAGGTGCTCTAAGTCCACTCAAAACTTTATGTGGTCTGTGACGATTTGGGGTGTAAAGTGATCTGGTGGTGATCTACCAGGAGATTTTAACGCTCTTCATGCTTCAATCAAGCTTTATGGAGCTTCAGATTTTCATTTCCAGCAGGGCTTATCTTCCCAGAGTTCCAAAATGACTATAAAATAGCAGAGGTGTGGACTCGAGTCACATGACTTGGACTCGAGTCAGACTCGAGTCATTAATTTTATGACTTTAGACTTGACTTGAAAAAATGTTCTAAGACTTGTGACTTGACTTGGACTTTTACACCAATGACTTGGGACTTGAATTGGACTTGAACCGGTTTACTTGAAAAGACTTGATATTTTACCCAAAATATAAAATTTAACATGCATATTATATAGAGATTGAAAATGTGACGTCATTCACGGGTAGAACCGCAAAGGATTCTGGGAACTCGTGGCAAGCGGTAGTAGCGCACGCAGGCTTTCAATTGAAATCAGTCACACAGCGATAAAAAGAAACACAAAAATGTCAAGAAGCCGTTGTATTATTAACTGCAATAGCCGGTCGCATGACAGCCACGAGAAGCTGACGGGTAAAGAGATCGGTTGTTATCGGATTACGTCGTTGAAGAGAAATTGTTCAAGCCATGTTTCCGAAGTAACAAAGACGCGACGGATGGCCTGGATCGCAGCCATTCAAAGATCAAATATAACGTCCCAGAACACTCCAGCTCACAGGTTAGTCTGCTCCAAGCATTTACACGAAGGTCAGTGTTTTTTAGTAGTTAATACGTCATTTTCATAACATAATTAGTGATATAGGTTACAAGCAAGTCTGGCGCTGAACAGAAATTGTCGCGCTATGCTCCTGTGTTTATTGTGCATAAATAGTGAATTGTCCTGACACAATATTGTGTTTCGCTTCTGTTATTATGGTACATTAACAAAAACATATACTTTTATTCACAGGATAAAACAGGTTTTTTGTATCACTAATTGCCCAGTACGATTACAGCATACAGTATTATTGTCACTGCTACATTTCTGTGATGCTACCAGAAATTATTTCCACTGCTAATTAATTACCGTTGAGCTCAAAGGTCCTATTAATAAACGGTTAACGAATGTGTATTTATGACGACGATTTGTGAGACTGGTAAACTTATGATACGTACGATGGTCTTTCGTTCTACACGGTGCATTTCAAGGTCCTGTACCCATCCGTCGGTAAACTGTACCTGGGCTTGTTGCAGTGACCGGAAGTTACTAAACTTCATGAGTGTATGCACTCACTCCAAGAACCGTATGATTATAAATATGCATATAAATATGCTACAATGAGATAGCTGACTTCATCTAACTAGCAAATGTTGTCCAGGCTACGTTGGTGATGCAGTTCTTTTTAATGTGTATGATATTTTTGTCATGCGATTTTAAAGCTGGTCCTACAACCGCATCCAAGAATAACATGCAGCTTATCTCAGAACTGTCGGTGAAAACTATTCTTGGAGCTAGGTTTAATTGAGCTGCATTTTAAAGAGGTGCAATTTCACAATTTGTGTATATTTTCTAAGTTCACTATTTTGTCATGTGTTGAGAAAAACACAGATTTTAAAATTACATGGTCTAATATTTACATTTAGCATATAACTGCAACATTATTTTTTCGTTTTTTTTTTTTAAAGACTCGAAAGGACTTGAAATTCAAAGTTTCAGACTTGTGACTTGACTCGGACTTTTACACCAGTGACTTGAGACTCGACTCTGACTTGCCTGACATTACTTGAGACTTGACTTGAGACTTGAGGATAAAGACTTGAGACTTACTTGAGACTTGCAAAACAATGACTTGGTCCCACCTCTGTAAAATAGTTTGCTGACCATGTCAGTGCTGTGACTTATTCGTCAGCCAACTTGCCTGACCCAAACCCCGCAGGGGTATTGTCAGAAGGAAGAAGAGAACGGTAGGAGATAGCATACCCAAGAGATGAGCTGAAGGCTCCTATGAAAGTAACCTGATCTTCAGGAACACCTCAGCAGTGACAAAAATGAATCCCTTCATTCACTGATGCAGCAAGTTTTAGTAGCAACCCGCACTATTAAAATAAATTACCATTAAAAAGAATTTTCATGATATTCTAATATGTGAGATGTGTCAGATTATACTGTATTTTAAGTGTTTTCCAACACATTTTTACACTAAAGTGTAAAACACAAATCGTGATCCCCACATACTATATCACTACATGTATCCTGAAAACTACTGGATGGATTGCCAATAAATGTTAGTGAAGACGTTCATGGTTAATTAAATTTTAAGACAATACTGAAAAAGTAAAAAACTATCGTTTAATTCATGTTGTAGTACATGTTTCCATAATATGGCAGTGAATGTTTCAGCAATAATAGTCACTCCCCAAACAAGAGTTTTTACAGTTAAAAAAAAAATCAATACCAAAAACTTAATCAGGGTTCAAGTAATGCCCAAAAGAAATACATTTTGACACACACACACACACACACACACACACAGGAAGATGGGTCATATTATAATCTGCCTTCTAATTTCTTGCCAATAAAGAACCACCAAGGTGTGTGGGTGGCCTGCAGTCTCTTTTTGGTCACTGGACTGGACTAACAAACATATTGTAGTTACAGCCGAGACAGTAAACACAAACGCGGACAACACAGCATGTTGAGTTATGGGAGGGCTTCATTGTGATTTAACCAAAAGGAAAGACAGTGGTACCAAATCTTAAACGCTTGGTATCAAAAATAGTCTCTGAGTTGGTCTCCGATCAGTCTGAACACTACAAGTGTGTGGGGGAAAAAATCCATGGACAGAGCATATTTTATCTTGTAAATGACGACCTATGGCTTCGGTTTATCTATACACACAGAGTCATGTACAATCCCATAACCAAAGCATAACAGTAACTGTTTTTGAAGACAGTCAGCTGAAGTCTAAAACGGCAATACTGTAAACAACTGTGTGTGCGTGCACTGGAGCTGGGAGCCTCCGTGTTGGTGCTCCTATTGCTATGCTAAGAACGGTTTTAGTTGTAATTTGGCCAATCAATCAGACTAAGTCCTCACAACCCAACAACCGCCTCCCCACTGACATTACAGTAAATCTCACCAGGCACATACACACAAACACTTACACACACTCACTCACACACACACTTACACTCACAAACTGTGGAACCAGCCAAGTGCTTTGACATTATCTTGCTGCCTGTACAATGCCTGCATCAGTCAAGTTCATTAAGACAAATTCGTTAACATCCGACAGTACTTGGATTGAGTGAATTAATGAGCTAGAAAAGGCATACAGTCTTGTGTGAGACATACGATCTACATATATAAGTCACAAGAGTCCTTCACAATTATGGTGTGAACACACAGAGGGTTAAAGATTAGTAAGGGCTGTCCTGACACAAATTATGTATTTCTAAAGCTTAAGGACTAATACTCAAACATGAAAAATGCTGTAACCTTGATATGATGATGATGTAGTTGTTGTTGCACCAAATGTGGGGGGTAGGGGGGATTCACAGATACTCGAATACTTGTGAGTGTACACACAAACAAAACCTGTGATAAGTTTCTATTGCCTCTTAGAGTATGTCTGGTCTATGAATGGAAAAAAAAAAAAGCACCTGTGATGTACAGAACAGCCTAAGAACCGAGTTTAAGTGTTAACTAGAGACAGGCAACAATAAACACTGGCACACAGGCACAATACAGGAGGCTTTGGCACACCCATGCTAGTCGTACTACTCAGCATTTTCTGACACAGAAGGAAAGCAGATTACAGGACAGGACAGACCCATAGCTGCCTTAGATTTCCTTCCCCTCAATGGGGTAGGTACACGTTTTCTGACAGACAATGATGAGTTGTCACATTCTATCAGCACCATGCTGTCTATTTTTGGAGTCCCAGCCTCTCAGCCGATCAGCAACTCGAGGCTCTCCTCATAGTTGGGCTCTTGTGGGGGGCTGGGGGACAGGAAAGCTGTCGAAACAGGGGTCCCTGTTGCGGTGGCAACATTGAGGAGGGTGTTTGCGCGGATGCTGGTGGTTGCCGGGTTGCGGAGGGCGGCGGCTGCTGTGATGCTGGTGAGGTTGATACCAAGCGTAAGCCGCGTCTGTTCTAAGGCCTTCTCTGGCACTGCAAAGGCCTCGAGCTTTTTCTCACCATTGGCCATGTAGGAGTTCTGGCAACCTCGACAGATGCAGTCCAAGCATGCCTGCGAAAGATCAGAGAAAACAGACAACAGCGTTACTCTAGCTACACAGGGCCAGTGTGGCACAAACGATGCAAAGCTCTCAGTTTCTGATACTGTCACAAAAGAATACAAAAACCTGCCTTTACTAAGTTTGAATATTTATATATATCATATATCATGAATATATCATCTAACAGCAGACTAATACATCATCTATTTTTTCCATTACTTGTTTTCTTTGGGTTAGAAACAAAAGTACTAAAACATCGTTGTCATATGTTTACACTAACACATAAAATAGCAGCATGAACAATCTACACAAACTCACATAATGACAGCATTAATCTTTAAGCGTATAATGTGCTCATTTAATAGATTAATGGTTTTACCTTGCGGTTTGAATAACAGGGACAACGCTGTCCCCTGCAGGTCAACACAGACGGATTCTGAGTGGCTCTTCCACATTTACAGCCCTTCTTCTCCACTGGCTTCTTATATGGAGGCCTCGCAGGTGCTGGAGGTACCAGGCAGCCTGCCATCAACCGCTGGTCTTTGCTTCTTTCCTTTGTCTTGGAAGCGCCACCAGTGCGAGCCTTGACATGTGGCTTCTTAGGGCTTGGCTCCGGATGTTTCCTGGCACCTTTATTGTGGTTCGGCGCAGGTCGACTGGGCTTAGGAGGTGCTCCGTTGGGAAGCGATGAGTATGTGTGTGCTGGTACTGTTAGGGAAGGCGTGGGTGGATGTGTGTGCAATGTGTGAGAGGGATTAGGAGTGTGTGAGTTTGAGGAAGAGCCCTGCAGGATAGAAGCAATCGGGAGAGGTTTCACTTTTTCCCTGTCACTCTCTGAATGAGATCGTTTGCGGTTAAGGCGGACTGGTGGGGGCTTGGAGGCTGAAGGAGGGTCAAAGGAAGATGTATGTGTGTGAGCACCATGGCCTGCCACTGTATTAGTCCTGCCTGTTTGAATCTGTGTGTAGTTGTGAGCTGCATCCAGCTGTATGTACATCTGAGTGTGTGCTCTGTCCATAGCTGTGTGTGTGTGAGTATGTGTCCTAACCGGCTGTGTATGAAGAGAGTCTCGACCAGGTTGAAGGGGATCCAATGTCTGTAACACCTCTTCCACACTGAGGAGCAACACCTCCCCCTCCTCCACTTCCCTGCTACTTGAATCCCCATCCCTGAGTGAGCACACAGTGCCTGGTGTTGGGGCTAAACGTCCAGTGGTCAGACTCAGTTCCAGTCCTCCACAACCGGTATTGGATACAGACAGGCCTGCCTGTGCCTGCTCCTCTACCAGCTCGCATACCTCCAGCTCAGGAGAAGAGGGATCTACATCCTCCAGCACGTCTCCATTGCATTCCTGTGGTCCGTTGAAACAGGGAGGATCAGAGGAAGAGCTCTGAGGTACAGCTGAGAGCTCTGCAGGAGCAGGTGGTGCCTCTGTGGGCGTAAGGGACTCAGGAGCTGAGGGATTCACATCTTCGTGCACTAGACTTGGGTCTTCCATCTCGTCTTTGTGCGACAATAGCACCTCTTCTAGCAAAGCCATTACCTCTGGAGACCCTCCTACATGGTTGCTGACACACAACAGCAACGGTGAATGAATTACATAGAAGCAGAGCTTCCTGTAACACTGCACCAGTAAAGAGAGCTGTTTGTTCTCCTGGAAGGAGGAGTGGTCCTTACAACGGCTGCATGATGGCCTTATCTGCATTTTCTGGCCTTTACAGCCCAAGCAGACATAATGCTGACACTCTGGATGTGTCTGAGAAATCGGATCCTGAAGCAGTTTACCTGAGAAAAAAATGAGAAAAAAAATCCACCTGTTTAGTACCTTTGAACAAAGGCACAGTTACTATGGCACAGTATATAGCTGGCCATGAGACATTTATACTCAGCTCCACCTCACGTAATCATAGCTTTATAGAAACAGCTGTATTCTCAATTAGCTACAATAACCATTTCTTAATTATAATTCTTACAGATACATTTGTGATTTTTTAAAGCAACAACAGCTATAAACTAACAACTATAGCATAGTGGATTTTCACTTGGCAAGCAAAAGGTCCCCAGTTCAATTCCAGCTGGAAAGTCAAATCCCTTTGGGGTTGGGTCAGGAAAGGCACCGGCTTTGCCAAATTAAAAATGTGACAAGGGAGCAGCATAAGCATATATTATATCCTATAATGATATATCACTACCACAACATCACAGAGATGGAAAATATCCTGCTCTGTCTGATCAACAGTCAAGGACCCAAAAAAATGATCCAGTCAAAGTGAAATGAATCAGAGAAAGCTGCAATTCATAAAGGTGAAAAACCTGGAACAAGTGCTTAATTGATTAAGTTGGTATCAAAATATTTGATAAAAAGTTCAGTTAATGAACTTTTACCAATTTATCAACGACTTGTTCGGAATCTAGATATCAACTGAACTAGCCAGAACCATATCTGCACCAAGCAAATAAGAACCAAATGAGCTTAACAGAAATATTATTGATATTTACTGCTTACATAACCAAACATGTAATTCTGACTGAATATTTCACAGGAGAATTAAGCATAGCAAAACCACTGTCAAATAATAGGGAAAGGTCAAAAATGTTGTCGCGCATAGCTGTCAATATTGCCCGTCTCCTCAGTGCAAGCTGTGTCAGCTCATATATTCCACTAGCTAAGCGGGCTGGTAAATAAAGCATGAATAAGAAACACATGGCTCTGCAGCAGGCACAACAACGGAGCAGTCATCTGTCTTGTCAAGAGGACGGATGACTGGTGCTCCAGCCTCGGTTGCCAAGGAGACCACGGAGACAAGAGCGACAAATCGTGTCACAACTGCTGCGATCACACGCACACCCACGGACACTTCAGTCAATATTAATGGTAATTATTTTTTAATACAATTCAGCCAATGTATGGCTCAAAACTGAATACAGTGTCGCAAATAACATTAAAGCTGGACTGAAAGTGTGTTGTGTTGCTATAATATTCTCAAATCACTTACCACAGACAAGACATGCGAGGGACTTTCGGAAGAAGGGCAGTAGTTTGTACATCTCTGCGAAGGAATGAGGCTGCCGCGGGTCGCACTGCAGCACGGCCCGGCTGGCAGACACGTAGAGAGCGGTTGCATTAACCGGGTTCATGGCGATGTGCTCCGCAGCCTCAGGGAAACACGGTCCGAGGAAGGAAAAAAATCCAGCGGCTCGTCGCAACGTAAAGAGAGCCCAGCCTCAGGGTGATGGAGGGGATGCAAATTGTTCTAGCGACGCAACAATCAGTCACTCCAGTGTGTCAAAAGAGATGTTAATCATGAATCAGTAATATATACAATATGAAACAACGACCATGGTGAGGCGGTTATCGCTAAACGAGCACGTTAGCTAGCTTGGCAGGTGGCTACCTAAGGTTAGCATCACCGGTTCGCAGTCATTACATTTAACCAGCGAACTCTTTCATATCGCAGTTACAGTTCCTGTTAATTCGGACCTATTAGAGTTATAATTATACTCATCTCCAACAAAGTCTAAGGGCAAACGCTGACTCGAATGAGCAAATCACCCATAATTAAAAGGTTAGCATTACGTAGCTAACATTAGCTTACTGCATCAGCCGGACGTTTTGCACAAGAGATCATCGATGATAGCCATAGAGCCAATCTACTCTACAACTCAGTATCCTCGTCGATGTTTAACTGAACAACGGACTGGCGAGATCATGAATTCGCCGGGTCAGAAATCCGTTAACAGATTCCAGGCGCGCACTTGATGTAAACAAAGCTAACCAGCTAGCGTTAGCATGGCTAGTCGATTTAGCTAGCGAAGAGTCAACCGTATCACTAACCCCCCTGGGTGGCTTTATACGTCGCACGTAGGAGCAAAATGCGACCGGCTAAGAAAAATTCTGCAATTTTGGTACGTTTTGCTGTAATGCTCGGAGAGAGGTGACCGAAACATAGCTAACTTGCCGTTTTGCAAATGCATCAATCATTCGATTTTCCACTTTTCCTCGCATAAACCCCTATCGACAGGCATGATCATCACGCGAGATTTCCACTAGTTACCGTGGTTACCGCAGCGCCTTTCCCGTGTCCTCCATCGCTTTATTTCCTCACTGTAACGATTATAATTGGTCATAAACTACGTAGCAACACGCTACTTAAAATGTATTTTTATTTTAATAAGAGGGTGGAAAAACTTCCTTAAGCACGGGGCTACTTTATGCATAACAATTTACATTTTTGGGAATTTTACCAGTTTTTTCATATATGTATAGAATACATTTTTAATTCGCAAATAAACGCTGATTCATAGGCATTATTATTTTATTACAAATTACATGTAAGAGGGTTAAAATTGGAGTAACCGGGTTCTCAAGTTAACATGACTGAAAGGATATATTATGTTTGTCATTACTGATACAGTTACTGGACTGTATCTTTGGACACTGGAGAAATATAATTATATAAATAAAAGAAGGAAACTAAAAAATATATATCTTCTTTTGGTAATACGGGTAACAGGGTTGCATTGGTTAGAGTGTCACACTCAGTCGAGTCAGAAAAGATATAGCTAAAAATACAAAATATGTCAAAGATGACTGACCTTTGGTACACCCGTGGTGTTAGCACAAGACTCATGTCAAATTACTTCTTCTTTGTCGTGCCATCTCACTGTTTTGTCTCCTCGTTTTACGGGAATGCGCATATACACAAGGTGCAGAGCATATGAAGATGTTAAAAAAAACGTATGTAACTGTTCGAAGAGACATGTATTAACAAAACAAAAACAGAAAAGGTGGATTTACAACTTATTTTAACTGTTATACTTGACATGCAATTTGGTGATCATGAAGTTGGGGGTAAGAGAAAAATGCCACTTTGTATTTAAATCGTATTTTGGAATCGCTTAAAAACTACGTTTAGGGCAGGTATAATTTTTATGTATTTTGTGAATTCATTATTTTCAAATTCGTGGTTGAGACATAAATAACCCTGCAATTGTAGAGTGACAGCGCTAAAGCTGGCAGGAAGGTCTGCTTTACAATATAAACTCCCTGTAACATGACATCCAAGATGGGCAGAGCTCCTGCCCACCAGCTGTTGCGAGGACTTTCTGTTTTCTGATTGGCTGCACGAGCTCGCCCCCCTTTCGCTATTGGTCAAAATTTCATCATTTGACTCCCCGCCCGCTGTTGTGCTAGAACTTGCAGAAAATAATGACCAACTACATTATTTTCCCAGGTTGAGCAAAGTGTATAAAACACGACAAAGAAAAATCAGCTCACAGCTGCAGTAGATGAAGTAAAAAATATGCACACAAATGGGGATTTAAACTGAAATAACTAAACCAAAAATCCTCAAGTCATCTGTTTTTCAAGGCAGCAGAAGATCACAAAAATTTCCCTATTTGGGGCATGGACAGCATTTGAGCAAGTATAGACATCTATGTGTCATATGATTTAATATAGTGGACTATATAAATAATCTGAGAACAAATGTCAAAATATAAAATATATACTTTATTCTGGGGTTTCAGGGATACACCTGGAAATAGGGGGGGGAAGCTTTTAAGAAGCCATTCTCTACTGCTCATCCAGGTCAGGATTGCAGCTGGGCTGGAGTCTATCCCAGCTGTTATCGGGCAAAGGATTTAAGGATTTATAGGGTTTTCATTGTATTTCCAGCACATGTATTCTCATGAGCTGAAATTAAAATTTGCAATCATGTCAGGTTTTTCTTTTTATTATTTTAAATAGGAAATATTAAGTACAAATAAGACATAAAACAAACATGTGAAGAGGGTAGTGCAAAGACACAAGTGATTTATCACATCTGTTACCTCTGGCTGTAGCAGAGATTACAGAGCACCAGCAGAGTTTAAGTCTTACAGCCTCTGAGGAAAAGATCCTTCCTTAGTCTGGTGGTTCTGCTCTAGATCACAGCTTCCTGCCTGAAGGGGAGTCTTTCAAGAAAGAGGAGGCAATTTCCCTGCACCTGCTGGTGACGTCTGTGGTGGTGGTGGGGGCAGCTGCTACAAACAATAGTCTATGCAGCTTTCACCACCCTCAGCAGAGCCTTCCTCTCTACCACAGAGAAGCTCCCATGCCACACAATAATGCAGAAAAGCAGGACACTCTCTCCCACACATCTATAGCAAGAGGACATTTGTAAGTCTATTGCAGGGCTGATGCTTAGAGACAGGAAACCATTCACCTTCACATCCACAACTACACCAGCTGAGCTAGCATGCCTATTTTTGAACTGGAGTTGGAGGCTTGCAGAGTCACTCAGACATGCAAACTAAACACAAAGGCCCCTTTAAGAATCCTTTAAATTAAATGATGGAATTACTGAGTTATATTCCAGATGTTATTGTGACACATCTCAGGAGTATTTGAAGGCTTCGGCACATCTTAAGATAAAACCTCATTTGTTTGGGGTGATATAAAGGCAAAGAGCAAAAACTGTGCTATTTACAAGTATAGCTCAATGGTTTCAGTCTTTCCTGATTCTAGTGCATAGTTCAGAACTATATAGATTCTGCAGGCCTAGTGTTTTGATACTGACAGATGGCTCCTATGAATTTAGTGAAATACATAAGAACAGTGTAGCAGATCGTTTGTTAGTATGCACTATATCCCCTGACAGTTCTATTGAAGTAAACGGATATAACAAACAGCAAGTAAGATGTGAAAAAAAAACATGTTTAACTTAAAATTAAGCTCAGAAAGGGGTTTTCCTCCCTCTTTATTGATCGTCTCCCGAGCCACACTCCATTCCACTTGGTGGCGCCCCAACGCTGGCTTGTCAACAGACATTAAACACTAAAGAAGAAGAGCTTACACGAACAGCAATGATGGCGGCCATCAGTGTTGCTCGAAGCAGTTGCGGACTGATAAATGGTTTTAAGGTGTCCTTAAGGAGCGTGGCGCGAGTAAAATATGGCGCAGTATCGGTAACAGTACCGCAGACGAGTTTGCATCGGTCGTGCCGCTGGTACTCCGTCAGCCACCTGTCCGTTAAAGAGAGGATTGACCAGAAGCGAGAGGCGGCACTGCAGGGGGGAGGTCAGCAAAGGATAGAGGCACAACATAAAAGGGTAAAATCAGCTATCGCAGACCGAGGCTGTTATGTTTTATATATTAACACATATTTCTTTTAATTGTATAATATCATATGCTTCAAATGCATTGGCAGCCAGGAGGTTGGTGCTTTAAATGTCAGGCGCAGGGGCTTGTTTGTTTTGCTGGTCTCTCTCACACCTCTTAAACAAAAGTTTATTATTATCATTGTTATTATTTGTTTTAGCCCTGAAAGGGTTAATTTTATTTAAACAACAAACTTCACAATAACAAATGTTTTTAAGGTATATGTAATGATTTATTTTATGAGATTGGGATAAACCTCTGACAATTAAACAGCTCACAAACTGGTAAGGGATTAAATAATAAGACCTGACAAATTAGGGAAGTAAACTCCTATAAAGAGGCAGCTTTGCTTATGGTATGCAACACTTGAAACATTGATCTAAAGCAACCAGACATTTCAAAACCATAGCTTTTGCAGTGTGGCAGGCAAACTTTCTGATCGGTGACATATCTGATGCATGACTGTAATAAATTTACCATTGTGATGCGGTCCAGGGTAAGCTGACAGCCAGGGAGCGAGTGCAACTACTGCTTGACCCTGAATCCTTTGTAGAGACGGACATGTTTGTGGAACACCGTTGCGCCGACTTCGGCATGGAGCAGGACAGAAACAAGGTATCAGGTCGTGCACAAATACCTCTTGCAGCAGCGTGTTTCTTATTTTGCGACATTTTCAGTGAATTTTGATCATTTTTTTTCTCTCATAGTTCCCCGGTGACAGCGTTGTGACAGGCCGAGGTAGAATCAATGGCAGGCTCGTTTATGTTTTCAGTCAGGTACAGTGTTCATTCATTGTACAGAAAAACTATATGTGGCAACTCGATTTTATGTGACAATCTCTTTGTCTTGCACTCTGTGTTTTTTGCAGGACTTCACAGTTTTTGGCGGAAGTCTGTCTGGAGCTCACGCACAGAAGATATGTAAGGTATACAGATGTTTCACAGTAACATTAAACATCGTGTTTGTCAGCTGTGAGCAAGTTAGCATCTGTATGGGTGTGTTTGTCTTTGGTCATTTCCTCATTTGATGTGCCACTTTTAAATCTGTGGTCAGATCATGGACCAGGCCATGACGGTCGGGGCTCCGGTAATCGGGCTGAACGACTCTGGAGGAGCTCGGATCCAGGAAGGAGTGGAATCTCTAGCTGGATATGCAGATATATTCCTGGTATTTCATTTATATATTTTTGTGCAGACCTTTTCATGTAAATCAATTTTAAAATGTCAAGTTTTGCACCTGACGATTTTTTGAGCTCAGAAGCTTGAAGCCCTAAATTCTTTTCGGTTTAACATTCCACATAAATGGCGGGAGTCATGTCCGTAAACTCATCATCAACAGCTGGTGTCGTATTTCTGACACTGTACGTGTTCTTGTTTCCAGAGGAACGTGATGGCTTCAGGAGTCATCCCTCAGATCTCCCTCATCATGGGTCCGTGTGCAGGAGGAGCCGTGTACTCTCCTGCTCTCACAGATTTCACCTTCATGGTTAAGGTATGTAGCTGACACAGTAAAATCCACTGTAGGTAAAATATTAGTTTTATGCTATTTAAGCTGCAAGAAATATGAAAAAGTCCTGAAATATTTCCAAACTGGCACGCAAATGCTATTTTGTGTTTAGAGAAGAGATGCATTCAATTCCAATAAGCACAGAAACATTTGTGTTTGTGTGTTTAGGACACGTCATACCTGTTCATCACAGGGCCTGATGTTGTCAAGTCTGTCACCAATGAAGATGTGACTCAGGAGGAGCTTGGTGGAGCCAAAACTCATACCACCGTGTCCGGTCAGACTCTTTTTAGATGTGTGGATGTTGAAGAGTTTTGTAAACTAAGCTGTAGCAATCACTGGTGCTTTACCAGCACTGGCTTTAGGTTTGTCATATTTACCAGTGTGAGCCTGTCTTGAGCCACCCTTCATTTCCACCTTTGGGGCGATTGTGGCTCAAGAGTTGGGAGTTCGCCTTGTAATCGGAAGGTTGCCAGTTCGAGCCCCGGCTTGGACAGTCTCGGTCGTTGTGTCCTTGGGCAAGACACTTCACCCGTTGCCTACTGGCGGTGGTCAGAGGGCCCGGTGGCGCCAGTGTCCGGCAGCCTCGCCTCTGTCAGTGCGCCCCAGGGTGGCTGTGGCTACAATGTAGCTTGCCATCACCAGTGTGTGAATGTGTGTGTGAATTTTTTAAACACTTTTAAACACTTTGGCATGCATAAAATTCTATGTTTTGCACTAAGAAGTGATTTCCAAAAACTGAATAAGTGTAGAACAAAACAAGAAATAACAGGCCTAAAAACTATTTGCTGCAAATAAACTGTATGTGAAAGTCATTAAGAAATTGGAAAAAAGAGACCTGACACAGTTTACAGCCATCTGTAAAACACAGTGGAGGATCTTTCGTGGTTTGGGGATGAATTTCAGCCAGTGGTTTTGGAGATTTTGTCTGGATTGATGGAATTATGAACACAGAAAAAGAATGTAGTTCATGATCCATCGTACATGACCATCTGGAAAGCATCTGATTGGCATGAACTTCATTTTTTAGTACAACAGTGATCCCTGCCAACACACAATGGAAGCTGGACCTCAACCTTATTGAAGGAGTATGGGAGAATGTTGACAGAGAATTGAACAAAAAGCTGCCAACATCCAAAGAAGAGCTTTGAATGTCCTTCAGGAATTCTGAAGACTACTTAAAGAAACCTTACTTAAGTTCATGCTGTGTTGGAAAAATAAAGGTAGTCATACCAAATATTGACTTTCAGGCTTGTTAGAATTGTGCAAACCTGCTTTTGCTTTATGCAGTTTTCATTCTTGTTTGCATGTTTCTTTTGCCTATTTTCCCAGCACAATATACAGAAATGAGGGGTGGTTTAAGACTTTTTCACAGCATCTTTTTAAATCTGTTTAGCAAATGAAATCTAATCAAGCATTACTGCTCAAGTCAGGGTGTTTAACTCGTCTGAGAGAAACTCTCGTTAAAATGTCTTATTGCTTTTTCGTAGGTGTGGCTCACCGTGCTTTTGAGAATGATATTGAGGCTTTGCTCAACCTGCGAGAGTTTTTCAACTTCCTGCCACTTAGCAATCAGGATCCCGCACCTATCAGGGAGTCCCATGACTCTAGGTAGGCAGTAACCTTTGCCCTCATTGAACTAATCACAAATCCCATCCTTTTTTGTCTGATGTCTCATTTGTTTTTCAGCGACCGTCTGGTACCATCATTGGACAACATCGTCCCTTTAGAGTCAACTAAAGCCTACGACATGTTGGACATAATTCATGCAGTATGCGCACAAACATACACCTTCTAATATGTACCACAACATCTCATTTCCTTTTTGTGTGTGTTTAAAAAAAAAAGTTCTTTTTCTTAATCAGATAGTAGATGAGAGGGAATTCTTTGAGATCATGCCCAACTACGCCAAAAACATTGTGGTGGGATTTGCCCGTATGAATGGACGCACTGTGGGCATTGTGGGTAATCAGCCCAAAGTAGCTTCAGGTAAGAAAAATATGTGAATAACTAACAGTTAAAAAAAAAACCCCTCAATCCATTCAATCCATTTTGTACTTGTCTTGTTTGTCAGGCTGTTTGGACATCAACTCCTCAGTGAAGGGAGCCCGATTTGTTCGCTTCTGTGATGCTTTCAACATTCCCATCATCACGTTTGTGGATGTGCCAGGCTTCCTGCCAGGTATTCTTGGATAATATCCTCATGCATGTACACACAGGCTGCAGTTATGTGCAGGGCATGTTTGCCATGCTGAAGTTCATGATTTAATCGGTTTAGTTTAACGACCAGTGATTCTCCGGTGAGTTGGATGAGACTGAACAGACCACCTGTAGAAAATCTGATAGTCTGAACTCCTATCCAATAGAACTGCTGTGTTTTCTCTCAACAGGCACAGCTCAGGAGTACGGAGGCATCATCCGACACGGAGCCAAACTGCTTTTTGCTTTTGCAGAGGCCACAGTCCCAAAAATAACCATCATTACCAGAAAGGTGTGTGAGGTTTCTATTGCACATCTGGCTCAGCTGTTTGTTGTATAATGCCCTGCCTACAAAAAGCACCTCCAAGTTCACTGCCACGTTGAACTGCGAGCAGTGATGATAACTCAACACCCCAGTGGGGTTTTTTTTCAGAATAAAAGCCTCTGTAATAATTTCACTGGAATCTTTTGTCTGAATCGGCTACAAAAAAACAAACAGCTAACTTAGCATTTTATCAGTTTTGATTATTTTACATCTGCATTCATTTACTGTCTGAAATGCTGCTTGTTGCTGAATTAATCCTTTTATTTTGGTCTTTGCATCCCAGGCGTACGGAGGAGCCTATGATGTGATGAGCTCAAAACACTTGAGAGGAGACGTGAACTACGCCTGGCCTACAGCTGAGGTCGCCGTCATGGGTGCCAAGGTACACATTACCTCTAGGTTTTTTGTTTGTCCCTTTCTCTCTGCTTCCTTTATTTTTACAGTTTTAATTTCTTTTTTTTCCTCAGGGTGCCGTTCAGATTATCTTCAGAGGAAAGGAGAACCAGGCAGAAGCAGAGGCTGAATACGTGGAGAAGTTTGCTAACCCTTTCCCAGCTGCTGTCAGAGGTAAATCTGCTTTTTTTTTTTTTTGACTGTTCCTGCTCTTTATCTGCTGACAGTGTATGCGGCAACAAACCGAGTACATCTTTATCCGACTGTGCTTGTTTTAGGTTTTGTGGATGACATCATCGAGCCAGCGACAACTCGCAAAAAGATCTGCCAAGATCTAGAGGTGCTAGCCAGCAAGAAGCAGGTCAACCCCTGGAAGAAGCATGCCAACGTTCCTCTGTGAAAATGTTCTCCACACTAACGCTATGGAAAGGCATTTGTATTGACTTTTACATTTCAAATGAAATTGGGGGTTTTTGCAGACAGCAGATCAGCAAACTCAGTTTTCACTGTTTTCTCTCACCCACCTTTAACGGTACCCCGTGATATTGGGAGCCTGTCTATTAGATTTAGTTTACCACTCCACTGAAAGCAGCAAGTGAAGATCACTCCTGATTTCTGTTAAGTATAATTGATTTTGTATTTGGAGCACTTGCAACAAAATCAGAATGTGTATCTTTACTACTTTATAGTTTATATTAAATCCCTAAAAACATCTGAAATAAATGACCCCGTAGTCACACACAGTGGTCATATTGGCAACTACTGTTGATATGGCTATCTAAGAGGCCAGAGATTTAGTGTTAGCAGCAAATGCAAACAAACTAAAGTTTGTTATCATGTGCAATGTTTTCAGAGTTGTTCATATACTATATATCAGTTTTTTTTACAGTTGGTGCTTTCAAAAGGCACCTAAAGCATTTGATGTCCTCCATTTAGGTCAAGGAGACGTCCTTACCAACAGGAACTGTGCCTTTTCTCTGTGGCAGGCTCTGTACTGTCATCTGTAAAATAAATCATGGCCTCAATATTCTGCGTGTTTATTCATTTTCTTTGTTTTAAAAGTCATTATTGCCAGAGACGCTGGATCATATCTAGTGGAATCTCAGCCATTCTTTTAAGTGTGCATGATCAGATCCAGCTCCCACAACAGACACACAATGGGATGGAGCTGGTGTAGTCTCATAGTTTAAGGGTAAATGGTCATAGCTGAACCGGTCACAGTTTTCAACGACTTAAAGGGCATAAAGTCTGAGGGCCAGCCTGTGTACAAAATTGATGAACTACACTTAATCGATACATTTTGACTCTGTTTTTTATTTAATTTAGTTTCAGTTTCCATAGTCAACTTTGTGTCCATCAATACCTCATCAGGCAAACTATAACATTTTTACTAAACTATCAAATACTAAAATTAAGGATATGGGTTAGCTAAAATATTTTAAATCTAATTTTAGTTAACTATAATAACCTTGCTCTTGGTCACCGTTTTGGCTTTGGCCTCTATGTTCCAGTGAATCTTAGCGTTTCAGCTTGCCAAGGCATTATGGACAATTGTATCCTTCCAACTTTGTGTAGACAGTTTGAGGAGACACATTTTCTATTGTAGCATGACTGTAACCTACTAAACAAAGCAGGGTCCATAAAGGCATAGTTGGATGAGTCTGATGTGAAGGAACCGGACTGACCCATGCAGAGCTCTGACCTCAACCCCCATCAAACACCTTCAGCTTGAACTAGAATGGATACCGTCAGCCAGGACGTCTCGTCTAACATCCAGGTCCGACCTCGGAAATGCTCTTCTAGATGAATGGGCAAAAAAGTCATGCTCAGGTGGCTTAAGACTTGTCTATATATTGTACCTTCGGTTAATGTGTGCCTATTCAGAAGACCTATAAGATATAAAACTAGGACTCTGATAAAGGCCTAATATATTCAATAATCTAAAAAAAAGAAATCCATATTGTGGTTTTAAGGAAGGTTAACTGTTCATTCTTCACATTAAACACACAAGTGGAAAGCTGTATCTGACAACAACAGACACCAGCCCATGAATTGATTACAGATTTTATTTTATTAAAAAGAATTTAGGTTCACAGAAAAAAAACAAACAGGCTTTTACAGTATTTTGGGGCAAATGATGTCAACTGCACTGCAGAAAAGATCCAATTGTCTTTGATTTTTACAGGACTGCAAACCAGCCAGTGAATAAAGGTTGTAAATATTGAACTGGGGTGGTGGCGGCATGGCTGAACACATTCAAAACACATTCAAACAAATCTGTCATACATAAAGATCCATCACTGCACTGGATATGAACAACAAGTTTTCCATCTTCTGAGTCTGTTAACACTGATTGCAGGTAGCAAAATGTTTTCACCTGTAAAATGAACAAACTGAAGAGTGAACTGCGAAACGATTGCAATCAGACCTACAGCGCTTGGAAGCTGGTATCATCGGTATCCGTTGGATATGACTTACAGGTGTGGAGGGGAGGGGCTAGAATATACTTTTTAGTATGTAGGCCACAATTTGGCAACAAACAAGGTACATATTCAAGAAAGAGCTGTACAAACATCAGACAAAAACAAAAACACACTTGATTTAAAACTTTAGTACTAAAGCTACAGAATTGAAAATATGTCTTTTTTTTTTTTAACTTTTTTAAAATTAGTTCAAAAAGCCGCTATTTAGGGGTTGGAGGGTTGTGTGTGCAGAAGATTTAAGGTGTGGATTCTCTCCGTGGTCGGTCAGATGTGCATCTTCACTGTTAAATAACACAACTCTCTCTTTGCTTTGACACCACATGCACACACGGCAGCTGCATCACGTCCTCCAGGTCGGTGTACAGCTGTCGACCTCTGTGTGCACATCCCACTGCCTAACCGAGGTCACCACCAACACTTCACACGCATATCACGCACCAGCACCAACACATACGACGACTCAGAGATGGCAGAGAGAGGAGACGGGGCAGTGGGTGGTATTAAGAGCAAAGATATAGAACATTTAGTTGGATTTAAGATGGGGTGAAGTGCAACACCAAAAGAGGGGGGTGGGGGCTGTACAGAGTGTTACGCTGCAGACTGGGAGCCGAAGCAAACAACTGTACATGTGTGTAACGGGGGGAGGCGAGGGGGGAGGGCTGTAAAAACTGCGAGTACTTGTCGGCCGGCTGCAGGATTATGCAGCCAGAGCGCCATCAGAGGTACTGCTAACAAATGCTAAACCAACAGGCTGAAGAGGAAGAGGAGGAAGAATACAAGCAGGACAAGGCTCTTGAATAGTTCAGACTACACTGTGGATCCTCCGATCCGCCTGACTGAAGAGGGCGGATCCTTGCCTCCAGGTGAGATCCTGCAGTTTCAGAAGATCCTCTTGAAAAGCATCCTTCCATCATGTCTTACAGAGAAAGAAAAGTACTTCAAAAATGATTTTTTTCTTCATCTTACGAGTCTTGATTGGCAGGTGATCTGGGCTAAACCTTCCTCTTCCGTTTACTCCTGATTAGCATCCTGATCTTAGGATCTTTTCCAGTTTCCAGATCAGAACATGGGCATGCTGAATCCCTGGAACAATGAAGAGGAGAAAGTCAGAAAACCTTCCCCCCCAAAAAAAGAAGAAGAAGAAAAAGTACATGCTCTATATAAAAAGTGCGGCAGTGTTTGCTCTTTTGCTACTGAAGTTCACTTTATATGCAGGGACTTTAAAATCTCACCTTTATGTCTGTACTGTGAAAAAGCCAAAATGCTTTCAGAATAACTTAATTAATTTTTAATCAGTGAAACTGATTTTGATGCTTAAAATTGTTGGTTTGCTTAGCCATTTCTAAGATCAAAAGTTCTTAATTACCACGAGAATTAACTAAAATACACTTTGATGCCAGAATTTTGGTAAAAATATTCCAAATGTTAACAGGTGTTATTGTTCCAATGGCAACTTTTCAGAAACTATCCATCCAACAATTGTGCTGATTGATGAAATGCATCTATTTGACCTCTACTCTGGCTTTGGATTTGACCTTCTTAGAAGCAGGAACTGAAATCCGCTGGTGCAAATTTACAGTACTTATTTTTTAAAAATACTAATATAATACTTTTCATCATTAAATAGTCTGTTTGTGGAACATCTATAAGTGAAACCTGCATGTCTATATGTCATAATATTGTGTGTGCATTGTTAGATTGAAAGCCCTTGTTTGAATTAATAAAACTACATAAAAAACTTTAAGTGCTCAGCTGAAGTAAAAAAAAACAAAAAACAAGTAACCATAAACAGATGACATAGAAGACATAAGCTTATAATCTGTGATTAATGCACATGAGTGTAACGTATGAAAAAATTATATATCTTGGAAATGTTAGCCAATCAGATATATTTTAAACAGAAGCTGAAATTTGTTAGAGAAAGGACTTCTTTAAATCAGTTTTTCTGTGCTTTTGAATGCTTAATTTCTCCTCTTATCCTTCATTACCTATAGTCTAACTTATTACTATTTTATTTTTATTTTGTTCAGTTTTCTTTTCGATATTTAGTTGGCAAATCATAACTTACCGACTCGTCTTCAATCATCGCTGCAGAGTCAAAGAAGTCCGGTCTTAATTCCGCTCTTTCACGTCTGTTCCTTGAAGGTGGCTGTAAAAGGTCAAATATTTTGTAAGAAGCCATGTCACAACCAGAACGAGAAAAAACCCCTGAAACCTCGTATCAACTAAATGAATAGTTTATAACTGACCAGGTCGATCACCATGGTGTCTTCAAACTCCTCGTTCATGTCCTCCAGCTGGCCCCGCGATGACATCATCACATCTTCAAAGATTGGCTCCGCGTCATCCTCCATCAGCCCACGCCTGAAAGGGAATGCCAGGTTACGATATTTTGGTTACTGTGACTTTTAGGGTGGATAAAGGTTTGGACAGAATTTGTGTTTCCACTTTTACCCAACATCTTCACAGTACGCTTACGGTTTATGAGCAAAATACACACTTACACAGTCTGCCGGACACCCTGATTGCTGCGAGACTTGATGTAGTTCATGCCTGTTCGGTCCTTCCTATTCACCTCTTCTATCTTCTGCTGGCCGAGCCATGACATCTGCATCTGAGGACTGAGGACAAACGAAGACACATGTCCATTAGTTCTGCTGCTGTCTTGTAACTTTAAAAACTGGGCTAACGTTTCTATGTGCATGTGCACCTACGGACAACATGTGCATGAACCCACTTGTGTACGTAATCGTTCTCTGATCCTGGCTCTGAGTCTGGGTCAGGCATGTGCTCTGCTGGTCTGTTCTCTCTGAGGACTGTTGAGGTGAGCTGAGGAGTCTGAAGTGCCCCGGGTGTCTGCAGGGTGTCATTGCGCATCATCCACGAGCCCTCTACGCTACTCTCCTCTGAATATGAAGCAAACAGAGTAATTTCAGTTTCAGCAGCAGGAGTAAGTGTCTCATCTCCTTTAAGAGATCAAGTTCAGTTAGGCCACCCCAATAAAATGGGCAATCCTTCATCTCTGCTCACCCTCAATACGTTTCTTGTGGAGTGGCGGTCGACCCTTCTTGCTGCGGACTGAGCCGGTCTTGCTGCTTGAGCCTGACGTAACAGACATGTGGTCCTCGTCTCCTCCTGTCAGCAGGCTGTTTCTGTAGGAAATCAGCGGCAGCCACACGTCCTCCCGACGCTCTGACATCGACTCTGACATGAACTTCTCCAGGTACGAGTGGCTGTGGAGGCAGCAGCATTTTATAGCATTATCCTTTTTCTTTGACACAAATCCCGTTGGGGTTTTGTCAGGAAGGCCATCCAACATAAAAACTGTGCCGAATCAAACATGTGGAGCTACCAGCTGTGGTGGAGCAGGGGAACATAGGTATATAAAAGCTGG
Source organism: Aulonocara stuartgranti (assembly GCF_965226115.1). Classification (NCBI taxonomy): domain Eukaryota; kingdom Metazoa; phylum Chordata; class Actinopteri; order Cichliformes; family Cichlidae; genus Aulonocara; species Aulonocara stuartgranti. The sequence goes on from NC_138955.1 coordinate 11,288,767, forward strand.
AGTATTAGCTGATGATAAATTGGATTGAAGTACTTACACTGTCTTTTTGTCCTGGCGGATTAATTTCGAGGAGAATTCACTCAGGACTTCCAGGAAGGCCAAGTTTATAGGAGGAAACTCTGGTCCTCGAGGATTCTGGTACTTAAATGCAAACTCTATTCCATCCCTGACACAATGGAAAGACAACAGAGAGGAGAAACAATGAGAGATGACAATAAAGAAAGCAACACAAAGTTACACGAGTACTACAACTTTACAAACAGTTGGTGTATATAACAAAGACTCTTTTAACCTCAATCTACCCTGATTAATTATTAACGGTGTATTTTTTGTACTAACTTAATTCATGTAACTTTAAAAGCAAATAAAAACTTGTGTCTGCTTTATGCTTCCTATGTGATTCTAAAACTGGTCGGTAAAAGTTTACTTAACGTTTTGCTCGCAGGCTTGAATAAGTTGTTACAATTATTTAATTTCACATCCCGAACATGCAAGAATTAACCAAAATCCTGCATCAATTATTGGTATTTCAATGTAAAGACAAATTGGAATCACTCATACTCTTTTAATTTATGCTACAAGTATCAATCTACAGCTTCCGTTTACAGAGACACCACAGCGCTCGTGATCTCACTTGTGTAGCGTGGCGACAGCCTCTCTGGTCTTGATCTGATCCAGGCCAAAGGTGAGGGCAAAGCGCCGGGCGAGCTCCTTGATGCCGCTCACGTGAGAAGACGTTCGGTCCAGGTTGGGACCCTGATCCTGCAGCAGCTCATTGAACAGCTGCAACACACATATGAGTGCATAGGAGTTAGTGGGTATGCACAGGAGAGCACTTGTAACACAGAAGTACACAGAAGGAAGCTGTGTAAAAAGCACCATCACTGTCTCACCTGCTGCAGACTGAGGATGAGTGTCTTGGCACAGAGGATTTTGTCCGTCTGTCTGGTTTTACTGAGAGTCTCCTTGATGATGTCGCCATAGTCATTATAATACTGAGGCAGAGAAACGAAACTGTTAATTCGCCCAAGTTGTCTGAATTAATGCACTGAATCTCATATCACACTCAGATTTGCATCAAAGGTAAATTTAGGTGAATTAAAACCTTTTTTTTTCAATTCCACAGTAAATCAGCTCCATTGTTGTCTCAGAAGTAGCCACATTTATATCATAATGCTAACATTAACATAAGTGTCAGAGCGAAACAAAGATATTGTTACTAGTACTGAAATTGTTGTGATGGCTTTTTATCTCACCATATTTGTTTTTTTCCAAAGTTTTCTCTCTTTTAAACTATCAGCTGGTTATTATTTTTCAGCATGCATGCTACACACAAACCTTCATATAGTGTTTGAAGATGTCAGCAGCAGCAGGCATGTCTACAATGTCGTAGATGATGAGTTTACAGAAAGCTGCAAGCAGGTTTCTCCTCTTATGGAGAGCCTCGATCTTGTTGGCTTCATCCTCCTCATCTCCCTCTGCAGGCACAAAGACAGTAGTGGACAACAATGACAAAGCTCCCTACCTTCTCTCAACCTTAACAGTTAAAATCTTCTTGGATCTGAAACAGAAACCACAACATGATCCGATCTAACTTCTCTCTCACCCATGCTCTGACTCTCATCATCCTGGTCGATGAAGACGTGGTCTAAGACGAAGTTTAGCAGCTCGTTTTGCAGAGTGCTGTCTGGGTTAAACACCAGTGGCTGGAGGCCTTCTCTGCCACCAGAAATCAGCTGGTGACTGAAGATCATCAACAGGTCACAGAGAAGCATGAATGCCTAGACAAGAAACAGCAATATTGTCACAGCTTGACCAAAGAGTCAATATTTCAAAAAACAAAATAATGATATGTAGAGATAACAGAAAACATGCATCCTTTACATAAATCGAGAGACAACGTTGATTTCAAAGCTCTTCTGTTACTCGTGACACAATAGCATCTGTTACCTGCTCTTTAACCGGTGTGTTGACATTGGACAGGCACTGCTGACACACTGCCAGGAAAGACTTGACCACTCTCCTGAGAGCCACCAGGTCATCCTGCACACAGGGAACATCACACAGACATTGATAATCAGCCAAAATAATGAGTACTTTAGCAAGAGTCGCTAATGAACAGCTGTGACAGTCAGGCTAGCTGTCTTTGTCATCCTATCAGTATGAATGAAGGAATATTATGAATAATAATTCAGCAACACTTTTGATGTTTTCAACAATGTTCCAGATAAGTTATATCCTATAATGGGAGCTGAAGTCTTGGTAAGGTGTTTAAGTGTTAAATGAGACAGATTTGGGGTGAGTCCCAGACTGAGGACTGGGGCTGTCTGACAGTGAGATGGATTTCTACACTAAGCCACCCCGCTCTGCAGAAATACAGATAAGCTCTTGTCCCTCTGGGCCACTGATGCTTAGACATGGCAGCATTCACTCTGAGCCACTGACCAATGATAAAGCTAAACTCTGAGTGCGGTCTGTTAGTGAGGCCGGTTGAGCACCTTGCTGGGAACCCCCTCTGTGATCTTGACCAGCTGCCACAGGATGGAGTAGTGGGAGCACTGCAGGGCTTGGACAGCTATCTGCTCTGGCATGGAGCCCTGCTCGATGCCCGCTTTCAGCAGCCGGTAGCAATTCCCAAACAAATCCCATCGTGTCAAATCATGGGCACTGAAGGAGAAAACGAGAAGAGCACACACTGAAATGATCACATTTATTTGGTGGAAAATTTCTTCCAAAACACTGAATGAATGAATGAATGAATGAATGAATAATAATTCTTACAATACAAAAATGCGAACTAAATGTCTCCCTACAGATTTACACAAACCTTATCTGGTATGCTAAGCTAATAATCTCAGATTCTGTAATGATTGTCAGCCAAAGTAACCAATGATAATAATCCATATTTTTATCTTGAAACAGCTGCAGATCATACTTGTGGAAGGCTGTGAGTCGCTTGAGTGTAGATAACACATTGTAGATATCGTCATCGTCTGCCTCCTCAGCCTGCAATAACCAACATCTGTTAGTATACAAGACTCAAATGGGCACAAATAGTGCCCGGTTTCTAATAGTCTACCCAGCCAGCTACTTTGCCCGATACCTCTTGCAGCAGCTCTTCGACCGAGTGTGCAAAACGATCGGTCATCTCGTCAATAAGCTGTGATCGGGCAATGTCCACACGGTTCATGATGGTGTACTCTTCAGAGCAGAGGATGCTATATGTCTTGCTGCAGGCCTCAAGCACATCGGCCTCTATGTGCTTCTCCACAACCAGACGGATCTGCTTTAATAAGGCGTCCAAGTGCTTCTCCATACGCCCAGCGCTGTACACGTCCAGGTCAAAGTACTGGGGGATTTGCAGCAGGTTGGCTACCTTCTCTGAGTCTGCCTGGTACTTTGGGCAAAGTAACGGAGAGATGAGAATTAAATAAAGATGACAAAAAAAAAAAAAAGTGTATGAGGGAAAAAAAAGTTACAAAACTAGCACAGAAGGACTAAAACGGGAAAGAAAGACCCATCAATCAGCATGCAACGCTTGGCTTCTGTTTCTCAGTGAAATAGTGAGTGACATTTTACACATATAGCCAGCAGACTTAAGAGATTGAGGGCGCAAAGTATTCAGCAGCAATTCTCACAAGCAGATCATTTATTTTGACAAACTGATCGGTCTTCTAGCCAGGTCATTTATCACTGGTCTCTCCCTTGATGGCCATGGGCAAGCTAAGAAAAGCCTTACCTTGGACAACAGCATGGGTAAAGCCATGATGAAGTGCTCTGTCAGTTTGTTCTTATCATCTATCTGGGTCTTCCTCTCCTTTGCTGTCAGCACCTGGACAAAAAAATAAATATTATATATATATATATATATATATATATATATATATATATATATATATATATATATATATATATATGTATATATATATATATATATATACATATATATATACACACACACAAACACACCCACACACATCAATGATTCTTTTGTTGGGACCAAAAGCTGAATTATTTTCCCCTCTTCATATGACCAAAAAAGGTACTAATGAGTAGGAAAATTCTTACTATTTCTGTGTTTAACAACATAACATATTCACATAACGTCTTGCTAAAATTATTTGCTGTAGTTTTATGCACATAATTACATATTTTAAAAAAAATCTGAAAAAGTGGAGAACAACAAAAGTTCAATACAACAGAATCAAAAGTACAGATGAGCACATTAACACAGACTCTGGTAAATAAGGTGGCTGCTTTTACACTTAAGTATAATACATCATCACATTTCAGATCACAGTGAATTCCTCTTCAACATGCCCACTTGGCAGGTACAGTCATGTGAAAAAGCAGGTTTTTACTGGACTCCATACAGTCCTGTGAAACCCTAAGTTCACTTTGTGATACAAAAGCTTGTAGAAACACTTTTAGCAGCTGTAATTTGAAGCAATCATTTTCCGTGTGGGAATTTTGCCCCACGTGTCTTTACGATCTTTATTCAGTTCATTAACGTTTGCGGGTATTTCTTTATGCACAGCTTTCTTGAGATCCTGCCACAGGATTTCATTCAAGTTGAGGTGTAGACGTCTTTACATATTGTGTTGTCGATTTTTGCCTGTGATGTACTTCTAGAGTTGCAATTTTTGAAATCTCTCTGAGATTTGAATGCTGTGACCTTGGGATGAATTTTCTGGAATGCCCAATCCTGGGAGGACTGCAGCAGCGTTAACACACACCTCATATTCTCCAGACCCGCAAACTACCAGATGTTCAGCTTTTATAGATGTGCTCAAACTTGCTGATGACCCATTAATCAAGTGGATCTGATTAATAGCACCTGGCTCGTACTCTCCCCGTTAACTCATATGGAAGCAGTAAAGGTTATCACATGACTGTATAAGGTTTCATCTGCAACATTCAAAGTGAATACTCTGAGTGTTTCTGGAGTATGATATGTGTATACTTTACACACCCGTTTGCCAGTGCCTCTGCCAACAGGTGGGTGTGCCTCTGCTGCCTGTCGGATGGTGCACACCATCAGCTCGATCAGCGCACTCTCCTGCCTGTCAGACAACACTACAGGGAAAAACAGAAGACGTTTGAGCAGAGGAGAGACAAAGACACAGGAAACAAAAGAGAAACCGAATGACAGCAAAGGTCGGAAACAGAGAAAAGGATTAAGGGAGCGAAGAGTTTCAGGGAACAAGATTTTATTACATCATCTCGTCTCTCTGGTTCTCAGCGGTTGTATTTTATTTGATTCAGCTTCTCCCAAAGGAAATAAGATCAGTGTGAAATACTGTGTGCCTTACTCTCTTCTCCCTGCACGGGCTCCTCCAGCAGCAGTTCAGTCATACACTCCCAGTCTTTCAGCAACTCTTGAGAGCTTTCCCACAGAGAGTCGACAAGGTAAGCTGCATGCTCGTGGAGCTACACACAAAATCACATTGAAAGAGACTTCAATCTGCAGGCATCATTCTGGAACTACTTTGTGTTTGTGAGTGCCCAACATCTAAAACACACAGTATGCTGATAAGATGTGTGTTTTCATGAGCGTTACCTCACTCTCCAAAAAGAACAGCACTAGCATACGGATGAGATTCCCATTGGGACTGCTCCTCCCTCTGCGTTTAGCCAGCGCTTCTTCTGCTTGCGGGTCATGGCGACTGAATAATCTGTCAGCGAGTGAGAAACAGACAGAATAAGAGTTTTACAAATTGAAGACTAACAATGTTATTACACCATAAATGCCCTAATTAGACTCACTTTCTGTGAAGAAACTCTCCAGCAGCAACAGCGACCGGCCGGTGAGCAGAGTACACCAGGTGGTACACATTCTCACAGTCCTCGTTGGACAAAGCATCTTCACTGCCCCTGCAGCAGACAATTTGCACACAGGTTAATCAAGTTTAAATCAATCAGAGCTGGTTGTGAGAACAATATTAAACACGGGAAATAACTGAAAACGCCCAGAGGATGAAAGCAATAATTTAAAATTAACAAAATATTGCATATAAAAAGAAGTCAAAGGAAATAGCAATCAAAAACTATTAAACTAGTTCACAGTAAACTACCAAATCTATTTGTGAGTGTGACTGAGATCCTCTCCTCAGCTAAAGTAACCCAGGAACTGAGTGTTCAGTACATGATAATCCTCGTCTTAAGCATGTGATGATAGCCAAAATATAATCTTATGCTAAAATGCTGACCAGAATCTAAAAAGAAAAAAAGAGTTTCATATGTAGGCATGCAAAAATACAGAGAAAGATCAAAGCTACTCACTGCAGAATGAGTGTGACCAATCTAATGGCCTCTACAGCCACGTCATACTCCTTATCCAGTGTCATTGATACTATTCGGTCCTGCCAAAACAGATAAAGTTGAGCAGAGAAACAACTGCAGAGAACTAGAATAAATAAGGAGAAACAAAAGAGAATTCAGAAAACTAAAAAAAAAATCTAAACACTGCCCATGTCTACTGTGGAGCTATAAGAAAGCAGCCTCAGTTCTCGCTGCTAGCGTTACCTTGAAGCGGTTAGTGAAAAGCTCTAGTTTGGGGAACAGTTCTCGGTTTGTGTACAGGTTCTGCAGAGCCTTCAGGCACTTCAGACGCACTTCTCCTTGCTAGAAAAAAAACAAATAAATTGGTTCAAGCAGGCCAAACATCTTAAATAAAATCCTGCTGTGGTGGACTACACATCTACCATTCTGTATCTGTGAAAATATCATTCATCCCCTTACATTAAATCCAGTGGTAAATATCAGCCAAGGGTTGTACAAAAACTCCTAAATTTGCTTACTCTATCATGTAGAGTCCAACCAACATATTTTAGGTAACTATCATTAAGAAATGCGTCGCTGTACATCTTCATCCACACGCCGATTTCCTCAATACAGATGGCCCGAATTTCAGCGATCGCATCCCTACAAAGTAAGAAAAACAGAATCACCAAAATACTTTCAATATTGCTCTTAAATCCTCATCACTAAGGAAGGGAACATTTAGAGTGTGTACCTGTAACGATGCACAAAGATGCCCTTGAAGATGGAGTTCATCATGTTCTCTATTTCATCTTGGTTTTCCTGGAGCTGTACAAGAAAGACTTTAAGTTAAACACTCGGATTTACAGCTAAGTAGTACCACACAACCACCTATGATAATCTGAGACACTTAAAAAGTAAATCCTGTGATATCGAACCCAAACGCACCTCCTTCCTCTTCTGTAGCAGCAGTTCCAGCTTCTCGTTGGCACGTTTGCCAGCTATCTTGTTCCTCTCAGCCTCGTACTGTCTCTGGGTGTTGTCCTGGTGAATGCTCAGGTTCAGCGCTACATTTACCAGTGCTGTCATCAGCTTCATTGCTATGGAGAGATAACAGCATTCAAAACCTTTAGACATTTCGTCCTAGGAAATACACTTTCAATCTACCTAACAAAAGTGTGCACAAGTCCAGATTAAGCTGTGCAATGTCAAGCAGCAGAAAGTTAATAAATAACTGTTAGTACAAGACACAAAACAGACCTCGACGCAGCAAATTATTAGTTGTTTTTCTGTCTTTATCACCACAACGAGCTTATTTTGATCGGTGTTAAGCAAACGTAATTATTATCTCCCACTGTAATATTACTTGTGTTATCAGCCCATGTGGAGGTATTTTTGGAACAATTACTGCTTGCAGTTCAAACAAATATCATGTTGTTGGTACCCGCCAACGTGGAGGTGTGCCTGAAGGCTCGCACTTGAGAGTCAGACAGTCCAGTGAGGAGGGAGATCACAGTGTCCATCATGTACTCGTCATAGATGATGCTATACTGACACTGGCGGATCAAAACGCTGATAAATTCGCAGAAGTTGTAACGGAACTTTTTCCACATAGGTCCTGGCATGGTGAGAGGATAATCCCCACTATCCTGTTGAAAAAAGACAAAAACAAATAACAGACAGATTACAGTTATTTTAACTTCTTGTTCTTTATTTTTTTTGCTCAACTGAAACACGATACAACAATAAACTGATTTGAGCTGTCAGTTCGATATCATCAAATTTGTCCACACGTCTTCAACAGAGTGTAATATATGTGCATAACTAAATAATAGCACGCTCACAACTATTTAAATCATGTTAATTTCTGCTTATTTTAGCAGACAATTACCTCATCAAACTCCTCGGTCATCTTACGGATGATCTCTGCATTCTGCATGTTCCTGAACATCTCAATCCTCACGGTGCCTGGTTACAACAAAAAACAGCAGATTTGGTAGTCTTGTCTATAATGCATGCACACAGGATGACAGATTTAAGTAAAACACGCCTACCTTTGCAACCTGAGCACTGGATGAAAAAATTGATCAGGTCTAGCAGCGCCAAGTCTCTGTCCTGTTTATATGACTCAATCCACTCATCCACTACTGACTGTATACAGAAAATAATAATCAAATGACAAAGACAGTGAGAAACATAAATTTACAAAGCTTCAAACAGATATAATACATTATAATATCTGATTACATACTTAAATATTTTATTTAAACTGGTGCTTATGAAATCAAACCTGTGTTCACTGACCTGCATGGCACTCTTTCCCAATTTGACCACTTCAAATAGAGTGACTGGGTCTCCCCCATCTCCGTTATGTTGAGCCACACCGTTGGCTTTCCCTCGCCCTCTGGCCACACTCATAGTCTTGTCTGTTGGCGACTTCCGTGGCTTCTTATTGGATGTCTGAAATCAGGGAAATGTCAGTTAAAGAAACCGTTGTATGTACACCCATCCCCAAACACAGACTTGCACACAATGGGAAATATAACAGCTTCTTCCTACACCACCCATCACACACTTCAAAACCACCAGACAAAATCAGAGACATGCATTGTCTGTTAACCAGATTTTTTTCCACAAGTTTCCCCTTTCTTAACAAACTCTTGTACCGGTGCTTGTTTGCCAGGTCTCCCTCTCTTCTTTTTTCCTTTCATCTCTGGATCTTCCATCTCACTTATGCTCATACTTATTCCCACAGTGTCTGTTGCCCCAGACTCATTGGATGAGTCCCTGAAAGAGCAAATCACAAATGCATTTCATTCATTAGCGTTTAATGATTGTATTCATTAGTCAAATTAAATATTCAATTCCACTGACAGGCAAACAAATGAATTGGGTGAGTTAAAAACAAACAAAAAAAACCCACTAATGCACTTGTCACTTTGAGTTTAGAACACTATAAAGGTCAATCAAAAACATGTCTTCCCAAAGATCGTTTTAAAGTAGCATCCAGTCCTACAAATATCTTTCATCAGCTACAGGAAACAAACCTTTAAGGCCAAATGTGATAAAACATGGAATCTAAAAGAAATCATTATTCACTTCCAGGCCAGGTAGCCTAAAAAAAATCTAAAACAATTACTCTTGTATTCTTTTAAATTAGCCTGATTCTGGATGAGTGGATGATGAATGGATAAAATAACCAATTAAAAAAACAAATTTAATGCTGGATTGTTGCCAAACTGACAGTTGCCCTTTATAAAAACTCACTGCAGGACAGGGAGCTCTGAGGTGATCATCCTGGTCAGTAGGGGGACTGATGACCCGTGCAATTCTTCTTATGGGTCTCTTCAGGTGTGACGGAGGTGGTACAATATGACAAAACTGGTTGGAGGGAAGGGGGGTGATCTGGAAGGTCAGAGAGGAGAGGCTCCAGGACGGACTGAAGTTAACTTTCTTCAGCTCCTGAAAAGAAAGAGAAAGAGAGATTTATTATGGTTATAGTTATAATACAGATTTGATAACCTGTTAACCAGTAACCGCTATTAATGACAGACATTCTGGTGTAGATATAGAAATACATATATGCAACATTCAGGCATTATTCAAGGGTAGCTCTCACAATACTGATGAGGTCCTAAAGTGATTGCTTCATTCAGTTATGATTCATTAAATAGAACCGGGATCTAAATGGTTTGAATATTAAATCACTGAATACTTTTATACGATGTCTAAGTGTTCATTGTCCAAAGAGAGTCAACTATAAAATGTCACTGAATCCTGAGAGAGGCTGTTCAATCACTTGCTGTGGAAAATGAGCTGTCAGTGTGGAAACGGGGAGAGGAAGACACCAACTGGTCAACTTGAGAACAACAACAGCAAAATCTCAAGTTGGGTGGAAAAGATTTGTACACAGTGCTGTTGTCAAACAATTTAACCACAACCCACTGACACTTAAAGAATGAGCATTTCATTAATTTAGTGGACATCTTCTACTGACTTAAGAAAAGCTCAGCTCAAAACTTTATAAACTCCTAAATTCTGTGAGTTATGTTAAAAACACTGCAGAAACATGATGTATTACCCTCTAGTTAAAGAAAAATGGTCTTTTGACAAAAGCTGGGGAAAGTATGATGTCAAATAAAATATGGCAGAAATTGGAAAAAAAAACAAAACTCTGGGATTCAGTGAATGATGGAGATAAACAAATAATCCAAAAATGCTTTTCATTTCATTTTCATGAGCTGACAGCTAAGCTAGATCCTCATTCAGAAGAAAGGCAGCTAAGTGAATTATAACATTATTTGTTGACCTGTTCATATGCTAATGAGAGCAAAGAGCAGAGGGTGAGCAATACCACTGTCAACCTGAAGAGGCAGTATGATCCACAAAGTCCTCTGCCCAGCATCTATCTCCAGACTGCCTGACTGTGTTTAAACTGGGAAAAGTGGGTTGAGAAAAATCAACTGACACTCATTTAAGTCACAGCTCAGTTCCAATCTAGTTCAGTTAATCTACAGAGTGTTTTAGTGATCTATTTTCCTTAGAGTGTGTGTGAACGCATACATGTGTGTTTGAAAGTAGGTCTGGGCAACAGTAGGGGGCAGGCTAAGAGAGTGTGTATTTAAATACTGTCTTCCACACAGTGTTTGTACTGTGGAATAGCATGGGCAGGAGAGCCCCCTTTTTCCCCATGATGAACTACACACGCATACACACACACACTGATCTGAACAAACTGTACAATTGCAAGAAACAGACCAGCTGATTTAGATCAGCCAAATAAGGATTTTAATAACTAAATAAGGATAATGTGTAACCCTCCAAGTAGCTTAATTAGCTGCAAAATATAATACACATAGTAACACTTCAAAAGACAGCAGTGAGCAAAGCCTTTTAACAGCTGGGAATTTACATGCACATTTGCATGCACATAAGCTTTTAATTGATTCTGGCCTTCTGCGTTCCTGCTGCACAGGCGCAGAACAGCAAAACAAAAGAAGCCTAATTCTGTTCATATCATTGTGCATATAAATTACCTGAACGTTTTTTTGCACGCAAACGCTGAAAAAAATCTAGATAAGCAAATCCTGTAAAAGTAAATTTATAATTAATGTGCAAAAGTCAGATGCTGCATGCAAATACAAAAAAGGAGTACTTATAAACTTACAAAATAGTAAATGTTTCCTCTCCATAGATTTAAATAGCATAAAATGATTTAAATTAATATGTATTCGATATACTTGCATGCACATAAGCTTTCAACTGATAGAATGGAATAGTATAAAATGATCTGTATTCATGTGTACGCGCTGTAATGGGGCAGCTGTACCTCAGAAGGTAGCGCAGGTCATCTACTGAACGGAAGGTCAGTGGTTCAATCCCTGTCCAGTCTGCAAATATCCTTGGACTAGATACTAAACCCAGTTGTTCTCCCATGCAGCCAATGAATGTGTGTGAATGAGGTATGTTGTGTAAAGTACTTTAAGTGCTCTGGGAGAGTAGAAAAGCACTACATAAGGATCGCTACACTTACCATGTGAATTTCTGTCTATGCGGACAGCAACAGATATGTGATTTTCAATGTTTTAACAGTTAATTGCTGAATTTTCAGAAACAGATTGCACGTAATTGCCAACTTGACCCTATTCAATTGCTGATGTCATACTAACTCCATCTTATGGCAACATTTATGACAGTGTTGGTATGTACGACAACTCAACATCAAAAAAGAACTTAAGAGTACGACTTTATCTTGTTATATACTTTGCAGGTGAAAATAAATACATGTTATATGAATACTCAGCATATCACTAAATGTTAAAAATCACATTATATTGTGAGTATTGTAAGTATTGTGATAACCTCATGTCATGGGCTGTCTGGCAATCTCCACCTATAATCTTTAGCATTAGGTATGAAGTGCTTGAAGGTTTCAAGTGGAATAATGCAAAAAATAAGCTGTGAGCAAAATAAAAACGGAACCCCACCATTTATGGGCATGTGTGAGGTGTATGACAGTAAATCTGACGGTAATTGACAGGGCACTGACCAAAGACGGCGGCGTTAATGAGTTGTTATTTAATTTAGCGCAATCATCTTGAGTGACTTTAATTTGCAGATTAATCTCAATACAACACTTCACATCATTCAGAGTGCCAGCTGAAGCTGAAAATAATCAAAACGCTGATGTGCACCGCAAAGGCTATTTTTCACTTGAGACTTGTAATCAGTGGAACTAAATATAGCTTATTATTACTAAGGGATCACAAAATGTAGCGAGGTAACAGCTCTGCAGCCACATCCAGACTGACAGAGCATAGAAGAAAGAAGGCAGGACTGCTCTTATGTAACTTCACCGCTGCCCCACCCAACAACTCTCCCCTCTAGAGTCGGAGACGCCAACCCCACCTCCACCTCAGTCCCTCTGAATTTCACAGACTGTTATGTCTCAGCTGTTAGTTCTTCTTCTTCTTTTTTTTTTCCAAACCCCAACATGCTTTTCCTTCCCTTTCATCATCAGATTATCTTCCTCCGAAGGGACAGAAGCCAACTTCATTTGAATCAATCCTCTTGTCATGTTTTTTCTCAGTGAGCTATACAGTCAGGAAGAGGAAAAGGGTGTGTGTGTGTGTGTGTGTGTGTGTGTTACTGAGAGCTGGGAGCCTGCCTGACCCACTATCGACCAACAACTAAATAATCCTCAATGCACATTTGCTCCTCAATTTCTCTGCACTCTGTCTCTCACACCCGCACAAACACAGATGCACCCAAGAGTGCAGACACTTCAACAGTAGACTATGAATAATTTGCAGCGAGTCTCCTCAACTACTCTGTTTTGGAGGACGCGAAAGAAGCTGCCAACAGCATCCCGCCCTCTCTCTCTCCTGAAATCCACTTAGACAATAAATGTATAAATGTACGCAGCATGAACTGTTATGAGTATTTTTTCCATTGCAGGCTAACTACAGGGAGATAGTGGCACTGATTAGTCCCATGACGCTTGGTGTTCTGCAAACACCACTTAGCCACCACATTATAACCAGCTGCCTGATAAGGTCCTCTGTGGGGGTGTTGCAAACCATATGAAGATGTTGCCAAGGGGTTTTTTTTTTTTTTTTTTTTTTTGAGGTGAAGCTTAAACGGATTTAAGTCATTTACTCATTAAATGATTGTCCTTGCTTGGAATAGACTTGGTAGTTACTAGCCACTTCAAATCGACCTGCAATTCTGACCCAGCCATAACAGCCATGCAAGATAACAGTGACGTCTCCTTTCAAAATGCATTACGTATGAACAGCTTTGTTTTGATCTGTTGAGCATATATTAAACAGCTTCCAAAAATGGGGAAACTAGACATTTACAAATTTTCTAGGAGACCTTAAGTATTAGTGGTAAACTGGAAGATCATGGAATGGAAAAGTGGCCAGATTTCCATTGCAGGACATCAGGACAGGTGAGAGGTGGTGCAAGGTCTACAGGACTGGACAGTACACATGACAATGAAAACCTTAAATTGTAACCCCCCAACAACTGGGAACAAATTGTTGCCAATTTTTTACTGTTCTTTTTTTGCAATAAACATAGTTCTTGTAATGAACTTTTGTAAGTATTTCCACACAATAACTTAAATATTACAATGTCTGACAATACTTTTGTTGAGGTTTTCAAAGTTGCTGCTTAGAAGTACCGAACAACCCTTACAGAGCTCCTGGACAAGGTGGTGGTCACCCTATAAGAATATGCTAGTTTAAAAACAATAAAAATTGACGTCATGGCAAACATGAACATCACGTATAATTATCGTAGAAGGAAAATAATAACAAAAACAAACAAAACAAAACTACACACATGTAACATATTCAGGATGTAAGTAAAGCCGCTAAAACCATAAAGTAAAGACTTCTACTCCAGAGACAATTATGGTCTGTTAAGTGACTTTATCCTCAGTGTGTGCGCAACACTGTGTGTGTGTGCGCGCAACACTGTGTGTGTGCGCGCAACACTGTGTGTGTGCGTGTGTGTGTGTGTGTGTGTGTGTGTGTGTGTGTGTGTGTGTGTGAACTTATGAGTGAGTGTGAGACAGAAAGACAACGAGCGAGCATCTGAGAACCACTTAACATGCATGACATGTTCTCTAGGAGGCAGGCCGGCGTTGCTATAGCAACTAGTGTGGGTCATAAGCCCGGCGGTGATGGCATATTTGATTGGCTGCGTGGAGACAGAAGGGACCATAGTTAAGAGGGGAGAGCAGAATAGAACGGGACCAGTTACATATCCAGTGAGTGCTCCATGAAATCTGATTTAAAGACTATTTCAGCACTCTTCCAGTGTTGGTTAAAGTTGTTCTGATATTAGCCTCTCCCTCCCTGGGACATCTATTTTGAAGTACCCTCGCACACATAAAATAAGCTTGACGTCTCCTTCCTCATGGGCAGCTTTCAGGCTCATTCATAATGCAGCAAAGACTTGGGCAAACGATTAAAAGTTTATTTTTGCACAGAGCAGACCACGCTGTAAATATGTGGATGTGGAAACCACAGCATGGCCTTACAATTCCTTATTAATAAAACTTTTAGGTTGATTTGGTGAGACTGCAATTTAAATGATTGGAAAAAATGCATGTGAAAAAAAACAATACAGCATATTTCTGACATCTAACTGGGTTTTTTGTATGATCTCGGTGCCTGAAGCCATACACCCTCTCCGAAGCACTCATGCATGTAAACGGCTCAAGTTGAGCCGTTTTCTCTGATAAGGCGCAGATAAACTGGCTTTCTACTCTGTCCAAACTGCTTGTAAGGATGTCCCTTCCACCTTACCAATATGAGATTAGCAGGATCTGTGTCCCACTGTTTCTGTAACTTACAAAAACAGACGATTTGCACAAAAAAAAGAACATAAAACACAACTACACCAAGTATAACAGATGCACAATTTAACCAGAAAACGTACAGCCCATCCAGCGAGTGATGGGCTGAAATCATATTAGTATAATTTATAGAGTAATAAATCAATTCCAGTGCCAGAGACTACTACAGCGAGGAAAACCTTGACAGAGAAGCATCAATAAAGCTTCACAAAGCAGTTTTCTCCAAACTAATGTTTTTCGAGGTCACTTTTTACCTGCCTGTTGGGAAAGATTTTTATTTTTAATTAACACTTTTACTATGACCAATGTTACATAACATCAGAAGAGTGTCTTATGAAATACCATGACAACAGAAAACTTATTATGTTCTTTGAAGAATTAACCTTTACATATTTTTCAGGTGAAATGTGGTTCAGTTCGACATCTGACAGCAGTAAAAATATCATAAATGTCATTCTTTTAGAATGAAATTCGATTACCTTTCCCCCAAATACACAAAAACGGAAAAGATTAAAACATTTTATACTGTCGTAAAAGGTGCTACAAATTTTTGTACAGTCAGCCTGTTCCAGGCTAAATTTGTATCTACTCAGACGGACTTTAAAGTTACTAGTTTGGGTCAAATCAAGAACAATCCTGAAACTGTACAGGTCATGCCTGTGTGTCTTTTTTAATGGGACCGTGTTGCTAGAGTTCAACTGACTGTGTCTCCACATCTGGCCAGGTTTCTACGGGGACAGGGACCAATTGGTCTTTGGGAATCTTTAAACAATAAAATGGTAAAACAACATAGGAGTGATCATACATGATGCACACAAGGAACAGATGGTGTTCTCACACATACTCTCTGTATTAGGGTGGCACAGTGGTGCAGGGGTTGGCAGCGTTAACTCACTGTAAGAAGTTTCCTGGTTTAAATCCTGACTGGCTGTTTTTAGGTAAACTCTGCATGTTCTCTCGATGCCCGCGAGGGTTTATAAATCCATTGTTAACACTTTGAGAGCTTAGAAAGACCAGAAAAGTGCTAAACAAATGCAAGAACTGTTAGCGCCTGCAGTGGATAACCAAATAAGCAAATAAGAATCTATTTATTCTGAGATCACTGACATTAAAACAGGATTTATAAAGAGGTTTTTGGGTGGGTGTCATAATATAATAAAGGCACTACAGCTGCCATTACACTGAGTGCGAGAAACACGTGTCCAGGACATACACGCACAGAAATTTTCCAACCACTGCTATGATTGCATAGATCACTTTTTAATGAATTGTTTTTAAGTGTGTTTTGTGTTTTCAGTGTCAATTAATGTTAGCTAATGCTAGTATTGCTCATTACAGATAATCAAAATGAGGATTTTTATATGAGGCAGAAGTGAGAGTAGTGTTTAACAGTTGTAATCATTACATAATAAACCCAGGCAGCTTGCCATTTTCACTTACAATATATGAATCATTATGGCGGTTGTGTTTTCATGTCTTGGGTCATATTATTACACATCAGTAGAAGATTTTCTCTAAAAACGAGTTTTGTGCGGCCTAAAACAAAGCCAAACAAAGCACTCTACCTGCTCTCTGAAGTGTTTTTAAGGGTTAATCATCCATGTATTAATGTTAGATGTGCTATTTATATATTCTAAATACATCTGTAGTTTAAAATTTGGTATAGACAGTTATGAGGGAACAGTTGGCCCATGCCCAAACTGGTAAAGGCCATACCGTGAAAGCATGACATATGAACAGCATGTAAGGGTTGAGAGAGAGAGAAAACTTGTCTTTCCATTTAACTGTTTTCTCCACAGCAACATAAAAGAGTGCAAGGCCAGTCTCTGTGTAGCTGGTAATGATTTGTAATAACTTGTTACAATGATCACTCAGCAGTGTGGATGTCAGCACTTTTACCACCTGCGTATAAAATTTCCACACAAATGAAATGTAAATGTTAAATAAGTTCACATAAAATAGCTAAAAGAAAAAGTGCTTCCACTTATCACACAGATAAACATCTGGTAGGAATCCTCCAGGGCTTAAAAGTAAAGGAAGCCAATGATGTGTCAGAAAATGCAGTTCCTCAAAAGGCCACTTGAGGCTTCAATGCGAGTCAACCCAGATGTTACAACAGAAATATGGCACTATTTTGCTCCATATATTAATTTGAGAAGCACTCACACTTCTCTAAATACAAAGGTTCTTTTCTGTTATGCACCAACTGTTCTATGATAATGATTTTCTCCGTTGCTCCTTTAAAGTATTTTCATAGAACCAAAAAAAAAAAAAGTTTTTCTTTACACTTTTAATTGTTTATGGGCCTTTAAAACCATTTTTAACAGTTGGGTTCATCATTGCTTTTACCTCAACTGAGAGAGTCTAAATATTTCTCCAAAAACTTAAAGAAGCGTTACATACACCTTACTGCCACGGTGGTCCCTGCTGGGAGATTCTTCTGGCAGCTAAAACCTGCACTGTGTCTGCTATAATTGGCCATTATCTCCAGAGACATAATGTGACAAGTTTCCAACACTCTAGGCTACAATGAGACTTAAAAAGCAAGACTGGATTCCTACTACTAACATCAGGATGAAAGAAATAAAGGCTGGCTTGTCAGGCACTGCTCACTGCTCGTGAGCTGTGAGCAGTGCCTGAATATATAATATAACCAATATAATATAGCCAATATAACCAATCCAGCCTTGCATGCTATTTCTGTCTCTATGCTCAAAAATAAATAAATAAATATATATATGTTCATGAGACTAGTCCACAAATGAATGTCCTGGAGGATTCACATACTGCTTTAATGTGGCATGGAGAACAACTTGTTGAGTGAGCGGCCGAGGTCAATATTACAATTTCTGAGATATTTCAGGGATTGAGGTGCAGGTTATTAACACATCTCGCATCTCGCTGGGCCCACTGATGAGAGAAATATGTCAATTTCACAAATAGGATTAGCATCACTAGCAAACAAAGAAAGAACAGGTAATTTGTAGAATAGAACAGAATTTAAGTTAATTCAGTGATTAGAACAGAAAGCGATTCAAGGCATTTTGCAAGTCAATGGGGTTTAAATCTCACCTTAATTAAGATAAAACCTATAATACCCCCCCCCTTTTTTTTTTTTTTTTTTAAATCTTGGTTCTGTCACTTTAAATATACAGCTGGAAGAAACAAAACAAAGTAAGTGGCTTGTCAAAGTACGAAGACATCCACAGGATTGCAGCAATGGAAAAAGTACTGTTACAGTTTATATTTTGGAGATGAGGTGAATGTTTGAATGAAGATTAGGCTGAAATTACTTTAAGGCACTGGAGCTCAACAAAATGCATTTTAAAATGGTTGTTGAGCTGACTGATTGCAATCACAATGTTTACGTTTTATGTTGACATGTGTTCACAGATTAAATGATGTCACAGATTAAATGATGTCAAACAACAATTTGAAAGGTACAGAGTATGAAGTTAAGAGTTCCTCTCTGGTTACTTCCCAGCTCATGCCATTTGAATCAGTTCATAATGGCTTAATTTCTCCTGACATAATCGGTATTCCTCGTGCTTCCAAAACTACACCTGGCTGACCAACAAGTAGAAAGCTCTGCAAAAGCTTAGACATTTCTTATAACCTGTTTGTCCTTACTGATTAAAAAAATCCATTCATACTTGTACTTTCAAAAATGTACTTTCATGTACTTTTCAGTCATCTTTTAACATTTCAACTGCTATACTATTTATGAGTTAAATGTAAAACAGTTAATATGAACTATTATCAGGGCACCAGAACCTGAGTAAAATGCCTCTGCTATGGCTGTAAGAGAGCAGCGAAGGCAAGAGCATTAAAACAGAATCTTTGTGTCATTAAGCAATTTCATCCACTAATATTAGAAACAATGATATATATATATATATAATTCCAGCTCCATGAAATAAAAAAGCCGGACAAATGATGACCACAGACACTTCTAGATCAATTTTTAGACTCTCTTATGATGACAAGAGTGGACCAAGCCAATTAAAAAGACTCTTTTATTACCTCCGTTTTTGACCGTGGCCTTCAACGAATCAAACTCACATCTACTTCTAAACAAACAAAAGTAAAAAGGTGCATTTAACATCACTTTAATAAACAATTTAGGCGTATTTTAAGCCATAATTTCTATTAAAATAGAAACTGCTCTTCTTGAATCAATAAATGCTGTATACAAGACAAAGCCAAGACAAGACTGTCAACTATCTTGTTTAAGCCTTACAGTAGAAAATCCAGCTGAAGGAAGCAGGAGAGGAGTTTTTCTCTGTTTATATTACAGCCAAATGCTCAGCGAACACACCACTATGCAACAGGCTGACAAACAGCTTAACTTGGTTTCTTCAGTATACTATAGCAACTGATCTTCTGAGCAACCGTTACACAGAGCTCGGATTGAAATGGATTTGCTTTTACACTTCTTTCTGTTACTATGTTCAAAACTGGTCTGTACAATAATGTGGGGCATGCTGCCTTATTAAAACTGAATGGACTGTTATGTATATGCAAATTGTCAACGACTGCAAAGCACTGATCTCTACATGGCTTTCGGAATAGAGTAATTTTCTGCTCAACGACCGTTTAGCAGTTTAATTATTTTGTAAAAAAAAAAAAAAAAAGGATTCAATTTGGGCAAGAATGTGGCCTATAAATTCACCTCAGCGGTGATCTCTAACTGTAAACCATCATCAGTGTCTCCTCTCTGCGTGAATGTGGTCTCTACAATATACATTTGACACCACTTTTTATGACAGCAGATGCTATAAAGAGAAAGTGGCACAGTGAGGTATCTCTGCTCTTTAGTCATACGTGATTTATCCCTGAAGAGTCCTACAGCAGTGTCAAGGGTGAATGCTGGCTGCTCAAGGATATTGGTCTACTTTAGTCAGGCAGGGTTTAAATGGATTCAATTAACTTCAATCTTGGTGGACCTAGTGGCCTGAGGGATCATCCAATGATGGGAAAATGAGAGGGTCAATCCCCTAGACGGCACACCAAAGTAACACAAGCGTCCTAACATACTGAGAGCTAAGGAAATGTGATTCACAAGCTTGGCTGTATGTGTGTACACTTTTGCTAAATTAAGCAAAATGTGCATACAGCACTACGAACTGATGAAATGCTGATTTTACCAAAGGGCTATAACAAATTCCTGATGTCTGTTGAGCTGATTAAGCTGTTGCCTACAAGCACCTGAAAATATACAAGGTAGACAAATTGCCTAGATGATCTGGGACGGTGTCATAAAGCACTGCAAACATCTACAGTATGCACGTGTCAAGTATACTGCAGCAGGTGAATGTAAGACAAATAGCCTGCATCAAGTCAGACAGCTTCATTCTAAGTTGGAGAAGAGAATGAGGAAGTGCCCGTTTTCTCACAGCTGTCAGTTGCTTAATCTTGTTATTATCTTCTTATTTTTTGCTCTTTCTGATCTTTCATTCTTCTGCATCAAGTAAGACATTATCATGGAGCTGAAGTCTTTATTTTTAATCAGAAACACTAAGCAAAAACCATAATGGAAAATTTCATAAATCCTAGAGGAGAGATGACATGTGGGTAAATGAAAAACCCATTAAAATAACATTAGCGCAGATCTAGCTCACTTTGCTTCAAAGTCCACTGGACTTCGCTGAGGATACGTATATAATCATTCCAAAAACAAGCATTTTTTGAAGTGCAGATTCACTGTACAAGTAGCTGCAGTGACGAAAATCATTAATTGGCTAAGGTCATAAGACTAATGCATGCAACGATCAGTGAGAAGCTTTGAGACACAGCCCAAATGTAATTAAGAGAGAAGCACTTACAGGAACGACTTGCGTCATCTGTGAATGGCAACAAGCGGTTGTAACTGACGTACTGTATGATGGATAATTAAACAGAACGTCATATTGCCTGCAATTACAAACCACTGGAGGAAATCTGGTAAATACGAGGTGTTTTCTGTTGTACAAAACATTTTGGCGAGTGGCCAACACCCAGTCAACAGTTCAACTCTGAATAAGCTCCTCAGTTTTAAGACTTTGCAGCTGCAGGGCCAGTGAGCCCATGCAACATTATGATTAGGAAAACATGTCAGCTTTAAATATTTTAGTTAGCCCAGACCTCTTCTACTTGTCAGACCCAGCAATAGTTATTTTTTGTTACTGAAAATGCTTCAGTGAGCATCAGATAGAGGAGTCCTTCTATACCCTGGTACCTCATCGCAATAGAGCAGCTCACTGTTCATTTCTGCAAACATCCGTTACAAAGTTGGGGTTTGGGTTTGCTCAAATACTTTTGGGAAATTATAAACATCTTTTATTTCTCTTGGTATTTTCTAAATTTATGATATTATCAGATTTCAAATGAGATCTTTTTTGTGTGAGGTGCAAGTTTCTGTGATAAATACAGACCTTAAAGCCATCATCGCCTTGTAATAAGTAAAGCTAAGTCTTAATTTAATCCAGTCTGCCAGCTTCTCACACTTAAGGTGTGAAATACAAGATGAAAGTCAAGAAACAATTATGACAGAAGAAGGAGAAAGCAGATTAATACTTTATTAGCAACAGAAAGACGTGCTACTCTGCAGCAACTGTTATGTTAATAATAAAACATGAGATGAAAAATATAAAGAGAGCCAGGTTTATGTATTTTTATTGTGATTAAAAGTAGCAGTTACCACCACTAAAAATAGAACTGTGGAAGCACTGAAGTAACTGTGGCTACTTTACAACAGCTATTACTTTTCGTTTATTTCCCTTAGTATTTTCTAAATTAATCTGGCCTCAAACAGGAACCAAAAGCAGAAAACATCTATCTGTGTGAGGTGCAAAGAGAAACAAAGTTCATCTTTTAAAAAGTAATGCTGCGCCTTGATTTAATATGCCAATTTGCTGGCTTTCTACAATTTAAATTACTACCTTGCACGGCATTCAAGACAACACCAGAGCGAAAGTCGAGAAACAATTATGATAGATGGAAAATAAAACAGAGAGCCACTCTTCTGGAAGTACGCTGGCAGACCAGACACAACTATGCTTGTAAAAGAAAAACAAGGAAGATAAACAAAGGATGACAACAGCAGGCAGTAACCTGCATGATCCGTACGTGCCGTACCCAATAACCAACAACAAATGTGTAGTTTCAGCAAAGCAAAAGCCGACACCATGTACAACGCGTACAAGCAACACTTTTAATTCATGTGAGCTGGCACCTAAACAGTGTGTCCTCACTAACACTCAACAGTATGCTATGAGTTTGCATTTTGAAATCAATAAATGACACCAATTTATGACTTCTCTGAGTTTAGGTACAAACAGTTAAAAACACATTTTTGTCATATTTCTGACAACATGTGTTTTCTTATTTTCATGACAGATGGTCAAATAAATTTGACAAGCACAGCACATCCTAATTTTAAAAACATTAGGCTGATGTTTGAGCCATTACTATTATCAAACAATTGTTAACAGAGGTGGGTGTGCTTGAGGTAAAACTAGTAGATTAATCAAATTTAATGAAATTTTAACCAATTTTGTAGCATTTTTGTTTTGTCCCATATGACTATACTGTTCCACAGTGTCACCAGAGGATTGGTAATCATATCTGTTATACTGTAGGACAGGTAGTGTACATTGGATTTAGAAAACTATCTTCTTTTTTTTTTTTTTTAAACAAATACAGCTACCTTGAGATTCTTTTGATTTACAGTGATGAATAGAAGTGTGTTTCTCACCTACTGATTTTTCTCTGCTTTTGTTCTCTCAAGGATTGTGGGAATAAGGCCCAGCATATAATCACAGTGTCAAAGAAGTAAACAAAAAGTGATTTTTTTTTATTGCTCTCAGCTACAATAAAGACAAAAGCAGCAGCTCCCAAGCCTTTAAAACTTCTCCAGTGATGGCCAAACAGCCCCGGACTTTTAAGCTTAAACCAAAATTGGTCCCCGTGGGCCACGTCTACAAGCTGAAACGCCAGGACAATAACTGCACTTTATCATGCTGCCAGGCTCCATACATACTGAGAGCAAGGAGCCATGGCCTTATAATGCGGAACAGCCTTGAGGCCAACTGTGGCTGTCTGGTTTAACCAGATTATGATTATGTCACACGGGAGATTACCAGACATTATCCAACATAGAAAGTCATGGTCATGTTCCTGCACACACACAGAGACACAGTCACCAAGCACACACATGCACAGCCATCTGTTATTGCCACAAACTACTGTATGCTCGTTTTCTGCAGCACACAAAGATTAAACCTAGCAAAGAGGAGGGGAGGGGAAGGATGCTGTGTGAACAGCACTCGCTGATAAGATCTCTGCTGAAAAATAGATTTTCTTTCCCAATCTCCTGAGAACTACCTCTGTGAATAAAGGATAAACAGATCATAAGAAAAGAAAAAAAAAGAGGGGGGAGGGTGCATGGCAGTGGAACAGCTTAAGAGAGACAGATGAAGCAGAGAAGAGGCAATAAATGTTTCTCCCTCTGTGCGTGCAATGGCTGCCTGCTCGGTTGTAGCGGACGCAAAATGGAGCCACGAAACTGAGGACAGAGGGTGGGGGAGATCAGGGGGCAAACAGGAGGAGGGGGTAAGGTGGGAAAAAAAGGAGACAGTGTGACAGCAGTGCTGAGGGGGGAGAGGGAGGGGAGCACAGTGTCTAATTTGTTCTTCTCTCATCTGTCTGGGCACCCTCTCTCACCTTGGCCCAGATTTACAGTCTATACTTCATATTCTGATGGAGTGGGAAAGAAAAGCAGGACAGGCGCAGGACACACACACATGCACACACATGCACACACACACAACCTATGGAAGCTATTAGTTCTGATAACTATTATTACTTCCTAATCATCCTAGTGGCATGTTGAACACTTCACAGGAGTGAGAAGCTTGCTAATCTAAGCAGGCAGGTGTGTCAAAGCAAATAAAAAAATAAGAAGAAGAAAAAGAAAAAAAAAAAAGGAAGAAAAAAAATGCTGTAATGTTGCAATAACGTGCAGGCAGCTGAGGAGAAAATGACTGCCCAGATACAGACTGCAGCTAAGTGATTCAGAAGAAGAGGCTAGCGAGCTTTGACTGAAGCAGATGGCCGATTTAAAAGAGAGCTTCAAGGAGGTAGAGTATGTAAATCTCAGCCAGGTGTCTGACACAAATGTCAAGACATAGACATTTAAAACAAAAACACAAAGAAAAGAGCAGCTAGCTGGATTCGTACTCAGTGGTATATTCAATAATGTTTTTAGACTAGCTGAGAAAAGAACAGAAGCTTTCTCTCTACTAGCGGTGGAGTGTTTTAGAAAACACATAATAAAGAGATCATTACTTTATATCTGTGCTGCCACCAAGTCCATTAGGCAGCAAGTCAAACTGCAGACACGCGTTACTGACAACATTTGGACAATAGCTCGTTTATATGACTGCTAAGAGCAGAACTAATGATTTTTCATTTTGTGCCATTGGTATTTGTGGCAATCATCGACAAACTATTTAAAGAAACAGTGTGCAGGCTTTCAGTTGATGTTTTTTCAGTGGTTTTGAAAACGAATAATGCATTCAGAGAGCCCTTGGATTTAGAGCTGAAAAGCTTTAAAGTCTCTCTCTCTCTCATTCATATATATATACCCGGTATATATATATATATATATATATGATATTTTCCTGTTCTTTATCTAATGACCACAATTATAGTAGATATAGTGATTTGTGAATGAATTTATAAAATAACTGTGTCAATAACTGTATGAACATTTATTAAAAGCATTTGCTAGTTGTGTTCTCGCTTCAGGAAAAGCTGCATTTCTCCTCAGGACACTGCTCTTCCCATACAACGTATTGCTGTTAGTAGTGGTTGGCAGCTCTGATTGGGCTCTGAGCACAAAGCCAAGTAAGGGAGACCGCCCAGTAAATCCTGTTCAAGAAGCCCAGGATGAAAATCAAAGTGTACTGAAAAACACATGCTGGTAAATCAGAACTAGAGCTCAGGGTTGTGAACCTCTGGATAAATCACATTCTGCAATATTTTTGAAAGGTTACATGCTTAAACAAGCAAAGCTGGCAAATACTGTCCTCAAATGTGAAGATTTGCTGTTCAGAACTTAAAACAGCCACGTTTTCTTATCTGTGGTTTTTAAATAAGGATAGATTAAGAATTCAAACACCACCAAGTTACCAACAAAGAAATGAATAACTCAGAAATATACTGTCATTGTATTTACATGCAAAGATTAAAAACTAGATTTTATACTCAAAAATCTTTGTTATTGTTGTTTTTTTGGGCTCACTGACATTGAGTTTTGAGCTAAACACTGACCATACCTGGACATTTTGGCTGATACAAAGTAATCCAAGCATGTCCAAGTACAAATTTGAAAAGTTTAAGGAAACAGTTCATGAAATGTTTGTCTGAGCCTGAACTGGATGGTTTGGTTTGTATGTGGACAGCACTGGGAAGACAATGTGCAGGGAAATTTATAAAAAAAAAAGAAAAAAAAAAGAGGTTTACAGGTAAATAATCTGTAAATAATCAGCTAGATTGGGCAGGGCAGCTCCTAATCCAGAGCACACAGAGCAGATGGGAATCCAATATTATGAGTGCAGAGTTAAGAACAAAACCAAACAAACGTCTATTAGTAGATCTTCTGTCACATCTCGATTCTTTATAGGCCTCAGTTGAGTTTAAAGCAGGGATGAATCCATAACTTTTTTACTTTTAAGTTCTAAAATACTTTTCATGGTTTTAAAACTAGTTTTAGCTTCCAACCCTGCAGGAAAGCTCCCTCTATTAGTTCACGTTGCTGCAATTCTTGTCTTGTAGTGACCATTTAATTTCCCCCTCTACAGTCAGAGAATTGACTTGGCACAAGCCAGGGAATCAATATTAAGTAAGACTGTGTACAAATAGCACTGACCGCTGAGACAAACACTTCCGCAGCTGATACTGAGGAGGTGGTGTTTGCTCTCGCTTGAAGCTGGTTGTTAACCTCGGTCGTATAAATGACACCTTAAGGATTTGCAGGTCTGGTCTGGTGTCAAATTTAGATCGGACTGCTCTGAATGTAAATAACAAATCAAATACCCCCCCGGGCCGAGGCGGGAATTTACTCATGTCCCGGACAGCAAGGAAGCAAAACAGAGGTTAGACTAAATGCCTCAAAACGAGTCAATAATGCATCATAATCTCTCTTTTCATTTTATGGACTACAGTCCTGGAGGAGCCGCAGATACATTTCACACCTCTCAATCAATGTTTATGCACATCCAGGACTTTCTCTTTATTATACTGCTGGCTATTGCTTTAAAAGAAATTTTTCACACAGGGATTAGGGAACTGAGAAACGCAGACTATTCGGTGCAGCAAGCTTTTCTTCTTTTTTATTTTTGTTTTTTATGCCCTGAGCTGTGGAAACAGCTGCCTGGGGGATACGAACATAGCTTAACCTGGTGATGTTTTTTAAGATAAAATTGGAAGCTAATTTTTAAAAAGTTGATTTATTTATTATTCATACATGCATCATTTATTTTTACAGCCTAATTATCACTAGCCAGTCACTTATAAAGCAATTTGATTACCAGCAACTTGTGTGAAAACAATCTATGCCTCTTTTGAAGAAAAAGAAGCACAAAATAAATGTTCTTAAAAAATATATTCCAATTATATGCAGCTTGTTACAAATATATTAACCTAGAATTTACTATGAACTGTGATGTTTTCTATATCGTTTTTCTCCATTACATAACAGTGTTGCCCTACTTTTTTAGTAGACCAGCAAACATACGCTTGTTTGTGCATCGGTAGGTCACGCAAATGTTTACAACTTTTCTTTATTACATATTATTAGTTATTTATTATAATTTTGGGGAATTTACTCATAAGATAGCCACCATATAGAAATCACTGCTTGCACTACTTTTTAATGCCACCTTGAACTCTCTGCTGCATTCAGAGAGAGAAGAAGTGCTGTGGGCAGGCATTTCTTCAAGCTGGCTGTCAGAGGCTTGGTTTTTAATAAGGTGTTCCAGTCCACAAAGCTCGACTTTACATTGCTGATGTAAAATGAACTGCTGTCAGTTTCAGCAGAGCAAGAAATCCAATCAGACAGGAACAAAATCGTCTGCCCTAACAGCAGAAGACAGATGACGCACGCCAAAACATCTACTTAAACAATGTGTAATTCTAGGTGATAGAGTGGGAAATTAGATGATGTTTTAAACTGATTTCCTCTTTACTCCTCCTGCAAAATATGGCCCGTATTGAAAATGTCATCTAGCTGTTTAATGTTTATGAACTTTTAATATTTAACAGCCCCCACAGAAATAATCTCAAACTATTACTGCAGATGTGCAAAAGGTGACAAAAACACCCCCACTTTGTTGCTGGATATTTTTTTTAAATGATGGAAATAAAACAATGTTTCACCTGTTATGCCTCCAGCAAGAGGAAACTTCGGGGGCACATTGTTATGCTGTTGTTGTCTCATGTTTCTATGGATTTTCACATCACTGATAGAGCTTGACTGAAAAATAAGGAAGCAAGCAATCATGCAGTTGATATTTGTGATCTACTACAATCTTCTATGTATCAAAAGTAAAAGGTTATTCATATTTTACAGTTTATTTACCAATTTAAATTTTATTAAATCCATTAGGTAAGTAGAAGTAGCAAGCATAATTACACTTTAATGCAAAAATACACTTAAGAGTGAAGGGCAGAAACTGAAAAACAAAAAGGCTACAACTGTAACAAGCTATGTGAACACAGGTTAAATGAATAAGGTTGGGGAGACCAAGCACAAAAGTCTGGAAGGAAACAGAATGGAAAATCTGAGGTGATTTAAAATGTCAAATTAAAACAGGAAATACAAAGAACAACCAACGTCCGGCACTGTAAAACCTTTATCGACAATAGACCAAGTGTCATAGAATACAAATATATTTGAGTCACCTGCAAAAGATACAGATGAGTATTAAAATGTGACCTATTTGAGAAAATAATACATTCCACTATTCACTAAGAGTGGAAAATTGAGTCTATCAGAAGCCTTAGCCCTGTTAGAACATTAGCAGAGTCACAGCTGCTAACAGCTGAATAGCTTATTCATAAAAAAATTTAAAAAATAAAAAATCAGAAAAACTGACTTGAAGCTCAAAAAACAGCCGTCAAGTCGCAGGCAGGTAGTGCCAGTAAAATGGAAACTATTACTCAGCCTGTCGTTCCATCACTTAAGCTGTGACATCGATGACGGTAAAACACAGCTGAAAAACCTTTGATGTAGAAACACTGTCAGGGTAACTATAATAGTCCCATATCAGGGAGTCAAAATAGCCTAAATATATGTTATATATGTTGAAACACTGCAAAGAAAACCTTTCAGATCCAGGATGGAATACAATTTTTCTTCCTGAAAAGAAAAATTAAGATCTTGACTCTTGGAAATAAATGGTTTATACTATTTTCTGTGCTCTTGACTCTTGACAGCCAGTGCCAGCCAAACAGCTGAGCTGTGTCAGCAAACACGCTTGCATGTCAGGAGGTAAAATCAGCTTGTTCGGGCTAGCAAGCACTGAGCCACTATATAGTAATACCAGTGAGAGATCACAACCCTCCAAAAACACACACAAACACTCTCTCTCACGCATACACAGAGCAAAGCACATCTCCTCTCATTAGTGCTCACCCTGACAACCGAGGAGCTTTTAACAGATAGATTCTGAATACAGATTTTGCTGCCTTATGGTAAAGACCTCATGAGTTGACATCATCTCATTAAACCCATCATTATGTCAAGATTGCATTACTATATTATTTATAAAACATGCCATTTTCCTTTTCAAACAGTCTAGCAATGATACTCAGCCTAGTATTCCTTTGTACGCACTATATCAGGGAATAGATAATACTGAAAAATACTGGGTTAATATACATATACATCGACTGGTATTGTAACATCTTGGTTTAATGTGAGCTAGGATAGTTAAAAATCAAACAAACAAAAGCAACAGTTCTTCAAAAAAAATCTCTTGTTTCTTGTTGATAGTGCAAACACATACTTTACATATTTCTGTGCTTTGACTTGTAATTTTTTTTTCCAGATTTCCTCACTTGTAGTGTGGGCTTTGATATCTCTACAGCTCCCTGAATATTGAAACGACTAATGGCCTTCTATATCTTTATTTAAAATGCCATCAGCATGCCCAAGCACACACTTCTATGTTAATAAAGCTTACTCCTAGCCAGCAGCTCAATTCTTTGTTATTTCATTCAAGAAGAAAACACTATGCAATGCAAGACCCTTTCAAAACATTTTTCCTTGTGCATGTGTAATGGGTAATCAAACCGGCAATCGATGCAGTGCCATTCCATGTCCATGTATATTGCATTACATAACCCATAACAAAAGATGTACAGTTGTTCTTTATGATCATGCTCTAGCCTATTTAGACTCCTCACTGTTACTTCCAGACTCCAGTAAGTAATTTTATAACAAAAAACAAAACCCACTGTGCCATTTGACATATTAAGTCCAGTTGGTATATTCAAATATTAACATGATTTCACTTTGTTTACTTATCTATCTTATGTCCAGAGCCACGCTGAAATTAGACTTGGACATTACAGACATTTTATTGCTCACATAAACTTTACTAGGGTGGGAGACTTTGTATATTAACAGACAATCAAATACAATTATTTTATTCCCCTCTGGATTGTTTTCTAATCATAATCTCTTCCCTCAAAGTTCAGTTGCTGCTAACCAGCCAACCCGGTCGTTGCAGTCTTGAACTTCCCCACTGGCTGGGTATGCAGGTCGCGTTGTGGCCGTCATTGAGGGTCATTCCGCTGCCTTACCGAAAACTCTTTCATCCCTTGGTTGGACAGATTCAATTGCCACAGTCTTGAACTGCAACTCGTGACATCACTCCTTTTCCTGTTCTCAATGTTAAGGGCTCAGCAGGCAGAGAGCCAGTTCATGTGTTGCCACCATGAACTCAGTGATGCTAAGCCAAGACACTAGTGTAGGGTTGGATCAGGTTAAACTAGAAACTTCCCTAAGAGACCTTGGTTGTTAAGTATTTCCAGACGAGCACTTTATAAACTATATTACATAATAAATCTTTGAAGGAAAATTGATGTGTCAACGTTTGTGAATAAATGCATATACCCCCCACCTCTACAAATGTCCACAAACACACAGCAGTTCCTCTATAAAGCCATGCCAGTTTTTAAATCTCTCCCCTTTCGCACTCTGCATGACCCCGCCTACTCTCGCCGCCTGTGACAGTGGCAATTATATTCTGTTGTGGATATGAACAGCTGGAAACTTCAGAGCCAACTAGTCATTCCTGTTATACTCATTTAAAGTCTGGCTGATGGGTGCAAGCAGAGTTGGTGCACTGAAGTCTGTATGGACAAGTCCATGTGGCATGACAGAAAACTGACAGGCATGCATTTTTCCAACCAAATGGACCCCACCCTTTAACTTACTAACTTTAGTTAATTTTGCAATTTTTTAGAGTTAGTCATAGAGTTAAAAAGGGCCAACTAATATATCTAGTGTATACTGTTAGGTGCATGCTAAGCTAAAAGGGAGTCACCTGTGCTGCTCTGCAAGCCTAAGTGTTTTTAATACAGGTAATCCTATGTGTGTACTCTGCTCTGTCTGCATCTCATTTTGTTACTTTTACTTAGAAATTGAACATTTATCATCTTTTTACTTACTTACTTTTTAGAAAATACAGATATGCATTGTCTATTGCCAACCAGTCAAAAGGCCCACATTGCCTGCACCCTTGTGCCATAACGCTATAAATTCAGCTTGGCTTTGAAAGAACATCATTCTACTTGACAGTCAACAGGTCTGACAACAGCAATGAGGCTAATTACAATCCAGCAAACCGCAAAAGGAACGCCTGCAACGAACCAGCAGTGACAAAACTATTTCAAAAGCTTTCCAAAGGTTTATTCCATATTGACAGGAGCAAGCTGCAGGGCTTATAGTGCACAACCACAGTGACACAACTTACGCTTCAAAAAATAAGGTGTAACGTGTGCACAGTGGAATTCTACTACAGTAAATATGTCAACTATCACCATAGCAATAAAAGTAATAAAACAAAGACTTCTGCGATTGCTGATAGGATGAATTCATTCAGAACTTTGAACCAAATACACCTATAAAAGATCTTCCATTATCTTCAGTAAAACATCGTTGTGAATGTGAAACGATAAATCAGTGCTGTTCTCACTTCTCAGGTGTTACATGGCTAATCGCTGAGAGTTTGCACATATGACAATACTACTTGTTTTTCTTCTTCTTCTTTTTTGACTCTTGCAAACCACTGAAAGCTGGTTTTCAATGATAGTGCCATTTTTTTCCAGCATCTTAAATCAAGGTCACCATTTAATAAGCTCTGACAAATGTCAAAGCCATTAAATAATCCCCTGAGCTGTAACATTATAGGAATATGGCTCTAACAAAAAGCACGCTGCACTTGAGTGGTGAAAGCCTCTGGCTAAGAAATGATCAAGCGCTCATAACATAAATCAAGGTCTGCTCTTTACAATTTGATTCAAGGTCTAAAACAAAACTCTGATATGCTTGAATTATTACAGTATCTTATCGTCAAGATCAGTGTAGACGTAAAATCGTTCTGCAACACATTTGCCATAATTTAAAAATTACA
Source organism: Aulonocara stuartgranti (assembly GCF_965226115.1). Taxonomy (NCBI): domain Eukaryota; kingdom Metazoa; phylum Chordata; class Actinopteri; order Cichliformes; family Cichlidae; genus Aulonocara; species Aulonocara stuartgranti. The sequence goes on from NC_138955.1 coordinate 11,320,582, forward strand.
ACAAGCAGCATTATGTGTTCATAATACTAATTACAACTAATATCCAAGTCCTTTTTATTTTGGCTTTCTAGCTAGGGCAAAGAGCCAAGCGATTTCGAGGAACAGAGGAAGGATTATTCACCATTTCCCTTAATCTTCTGTTATTTAAAGGTTTAAACAATGACATGCTCAAGAAATGTCACCCAGTGTCAGCTTTGAATTGCTGTATTCTGAAGCCATAGGGAAGGATATATATTTTAGCACTCACTGAATTCCGCAAATAGAAATGACAATTTTATGGACATTAAAATTTTACTTTTTATTAAACAGAGCACCTCTGTGTCTAGTATTACACCATTTAAACACATTCCATTAAGGTGGATACAAGTTAACCAGTAATTTGGGATCAAATAAGAACAGTTTTTCCTATTTACGTTCTAGGAACACTCTTGTACTACTACTACAGCTACAATGTGTTTTAGTGTGTTAGGATAGTACAGGAACAGGCAACAGCCTATATGGGTTCTTCTGCTGGAAAAGTAAACAAACTCTGTAGTGCAAATACCACTGAAACATGTTTTGTCTGTGAGGCCTTACAGGGAAGTGTGATTGTGTGTGGTTATGCGTGTGCATGTGTGTTTAATTTTGGCAAACAGGTTTGGGCCTCACTCTGAAGGAAAATCTCTAGGATTGTAATAGAAATATGTGTAACCATTTTTAAGTTCATTTTTTTAATGATAAAAGACATTTTTGTTTATTAAATAGCCATAAATCACAGGAAAATCCTTCAACTTATGTTAGGTAAGGTATCGCACATTCATTAAAAACAACAACAAGAAACCCAAAACTGTCCTGACCAATTCACCTTACACACAAAATCACACCCCAATGGACCTTTCTTAAACAGGAAAAACCCTGGTATGTGCATTTCACTAAAAGAAAATTGCTCCCAATGTACATTACCACAAAACTGCAACCTAATAATGTAATCAAGAGGTAATTTGTGAGGACATTCATTGGGAATGTACTCAGGATTTCACAAACAGAGCTGGGACAGATTTTCAGTCAGGCAGATATAGTCATAGCACAGAGTCAAATAAATGCAGCCGTCAGCTGCATTTCCCCACAAAATTTCAAGTAGTACATTTGTATAAATTGCCTAAATACATTTTTACAGAAGTGGTAGTTTCCCTATTCCACTTGTCTGGTGGCAGCATGAAAATGATAAAGAACACCCACCGCCACAAATAAAAATCTAGTTTAATATCAATCTAATAATATTTGTAAGACTGCTTGAAGGCTAACTCTCCAAACATAGTAGATTAACAATGATTCAAATCAATGGAAGAAGCACTTACAGAAATATTTTTGCATTAATGCTATGATATACACAATCTCCCAGGTACTCACTTGTTGGTTAGTCCTAAAAAAAAGATTTATAAGATATTTTAGCGACTGATTATTATAACTATACAGCACGATATGCATGACAATTTTATGAAATACACATATATAGACAATATTATGGAGTTTTGCTATTAAAATGTCTACCCAGAATGTGCTTGGATTTTAGACAAATAAATAAAACTAGCCTAACATCTGCAGATGACAACAGACCATGATATACTTGTTACACTGGTTTATTGTGAAAAATGAGTCAAGAGCCTAACAGCTAAAACCCTTTCCAGGTCCCATCATGTTTTATTTGTTCGTAGTGTATATTTCTGCAGTGTGATAATGGAAGGCAAGCAGGCTGCAGATAGCAAACCAACACAGCCTGCATGAGAAATCACATGGTTGACTGTAAACAAAGCAGTTATGCAACAATCTGAGATTCATGCAAACTGCCAGCAGGCACTCTGACCCACTATAACCGATCGCCTAACTAGACTGCACTGGGTGAGCTGCACAGGGGTCAGTGTTGGAGGGAAGCTAGGACCGAAGCCTGTTTAAACCTGTAGGGGTAGCTGGTGGAGCCCATCCCCCCCCCTTATGTGACTCATGTTTCCCCGCTCAATGTTGCCTGCTTCCCGCACAGAAGGGGGCAGGAAAGGGGGGAAGAAGCGCCATAATAATTATGTAAAACATGCAGGAGTCCGTCCTGCATGTTTGCACTGAAAAGCATGCATGTGCTGTCACTGACTAATAAAGCAACATGTTTATTTTGCTGCTTGGAAAGTCACCACGACTCCCAGGAACTTGAAGGCATGCTGATGTTGACACAAGGGGGTGGGAAAGAAAAAGAAAAAAGTAGAAACTGGGATATCTCACGTTGTGTATCTTGTGCGTATGCAAAAGGAAAAACTGCCAATTGGTTGATAACAACGATGTCAACAACAACGTGGCAAGTAGCGTTTGAGCTGGTGACAAACCAAAGCAAAGAAAGCAGCGCACGGCAGGAGGGCAATACTGTACAATCATAATACGGCTCTGCAAATGAGAGAAGGTGATGCTCTGAATCCTGCCTTGCAAAGACCATGAAAACACGTCACACCGCATGGCTCTTTATTTGTTGACAAGCCAAACTCCTCCGCCGGGTGGAAATCGGTGGCAAAACAGGCCGGTGCTGCGGCACACACTTGCCCTTCCATCAAGTTGTCTTGCCGAAAATTTTTGGGGCTAGCTCGCAAGCTAACGGCTCCGCTAGGCTACAATGTAAGTGAGGAAGAGAGAGAAAGCACATTCACCTCCGTTAGCCGATAGCGCCCATCCCCCAACCAACCAGTGTTCCCTGTCTGTGTCCACCATCTTTAATCTGTGTTCCGTCTCACTTCCCACCGCACAAAACACGACAAAAACACAAGACACTCACCTTTAACGACCATCGCCAAATCGATTATCACCTTCCGAACTAAAAAATCGATTTTCGTTTTAATATCGTGCGTATTTTAATATTGAAAGTTGGCCGAGCGAGCGGAACCGCGCCTTGAGAGAAGAGCAGCAATCCTAAACCGCCATCTGGTGGTATTTTCCTCTCTGTGATGCAGCGGGAGCGGCGCAGCCTCAGACCGAGACACAGCTGCCCCCTGGCGGACACACCGAGCTGCGGCGGACACGAGCCTCCGGGGGCGAGCGGGGAGAAGGGAGGGACCCCGCCAACACATCGCTGACGGGGACGCGCACAGGAGCAGCGAGACTCCCCGCTTCTTTCCCAGTTGAGTTACTACTTTGAAGGGCTTGTCTGGCGAGAATTGCATATAAGAAGCCATTTAAAATTCTACAAACTACAAGCACTTACTGGTTGTCATCTGGAATATTACAGCTATACATTACACCTTTCTGTGTTCAAATAGGCTACATCACAAAACCCTTATGTAGTTCCTTTCTTCCTTATAATTATTTTTAATAAATATGAGTTATTCAGTACACCTAAGTAAAAGTGAGTGACAGGCATTTTTTCTTCAGAGCCCAGAGTAGCCTTTTTTCTATCCTTTTTTTTGGCTGACAAGCAGTCTGATAAACTCTAGGGTGTATTCTCTATAGATAAGGGACTACGATACTTCTTAGTTTCTAAAGTTGACAAAGTGTGACAAGGCCACACATGCATAAATCTTCTACATTAATGACCTTTGGCTTGTAGATTTTTTTTATGCTTTTCAGACTCACATCCTAGATGGAGAGTGACAAAAATAAGAGTGTGCATGTGCACATGGCCGAACTCCTACAGCAGGTCCTTGGGCTGAAATTGGATGTGCATAAACCCAATTACAGTCTGGATGTACTCACATTACTCACTCCAGCTCAACATGGCGTGATATTGCCAGAAAGGGAGGGTGATAGAGACACACAGACAGAAAAAGAAATTACTTCAGTTAATTATATTATTCCCACATCAGTGTCTTTAAGTGGATATCAAACACCAGCAGTGCATACTGCATGTGTGTGAGAGTTAGAGAGTGAGTGCATAAATCAAAAAGAAAGGCTGCTTAACCTTTATTACATCTTTTAAGATAGGGCAGTGATGCGTCTGCAAATGCACAGATAGACGCAAGAGCACACGCACAAACAGACCAACTGGTTATTCATTTGACGGATGCACTGTTTGCCATAGCAACGCCACATCTTGCCCATAAAAGCTGTAGCAAGATCCTCCCCTCAGGGCTATTTGACACACACATACAAACACATACACACACTCATGATTGTGTGGCTCATTCACTGACATAATACATTCCCTAACCTTAACCAACCCAAAAGGCCTCAGTTTTTCTTTCAGACCTTAACAACACTTGGGATGCATTGGGAAGGGTGTCTTTTGTTTCAGAATTACTGCAGCACTTTATGGAGCTTCTTATCATCAGAGGCCTACAATCTAACCCTGGCCAGCAGGTAATGCAAGAAAGCTCTGCATATGTGGCTCACCAAACTCAACAAACAGACTAAAAAAAGAGCGTTCTGTAGATTCTGTGCAACAGCATGCTACATTTATATCTCGTATTCGCTCTATGTTTTAATGCATTTATATATTTTTTCATTCTAGGCTTCCAAATTTAAATCAGTTCCATTTTCATGTAACCACACATAAATTTAATACCATTTTTCTTTTGTGTATTTATTTAAAAAATAACCTAAATCAGTTATAGGCTGACCCAAATGAAAATGGTGATGGTAAGGCGCATGACTTTAATCTTTCACTTAACTGCTTTCAGGCAAAATAACTGCATCTACCTTGTTCTCTCTAAATCAAGCTCACTGTTTTTTCAGTCTTGCTTATTCACGTATTTGTTTTTTTTAATGAATTATGTCTGTTTTCATCACAGGCTTTATGGTTTTTGATAGACCTGTCACTGATTGTTTTTACATTACTTTTTATGATAGGAATGAATACACAAATTAGGTATGGTTGGGAAAGATGAGACAGAATACCTTTGAACACTCGTGTGCATTAGGATAAACAAACACCAGCCTTTATAAAGCTATTGTTAGCCTTATGATAGACTGGCAACCTCTCCAGGGTATATGCCATCTTTTGTGCAATCCATGGATGGATAGAAGCTAATTCTAACAACTGAAGGAGTGTGAAAACTAAGGAAGAAGCTAAAAGATGTTTATTTTTCCAAAAACTCTCCACTCCAAAACTTTGCTCCTAAAGACAGATAAAGAACACAAGTACACCCACACAAACATCCCATCATAGTTATTGTTATTATTCTTAATTTGAGGAATTTCATGGTGCAGTGTGTACAACGATAAAGGCCAATGCAATCATAAAGCTGCTCTGGGGTACAATGAGTACAAAGATAAAGGCCAATGCAAATAATCAAACTATTGCTTTTCAGATTTTTCAAAATAAAACTCATAAATGTGTAGATGTTGAAATATGTGCACATATTTTGAGAAAAAAAATGCAAGAAAGTATATCTAATAACCCCAAGCATGCATTAAACACCAATCAAAGGTCACAAGTACAATATTCACTATTGCTGTGTATGACTCTTTGCTTACAAAGGCTCAGACTCTCAGATCAGGGGCAGTCATTATCCAGATTTCCTTCAGTTGCTTCTGAGATGCGAAGCAGCATACTATGTCATATTTTTGCTAACTTCAGATTTTCAGTGGATGCCCACAAAGAAAACAAATTTATGTTCTCACTGTGTTGTTTATTTTGAGTTTGCATATAATCTACATATGATCAGTACAATTGTTTCAACTGATGTGTGTTTAATTTTAGGAGGTTTCAGGACCATCATTGCCTTTTGACCTGCTTATTTTTCTCAGCACTGGCTCAATGTGAATGAACACAGGAAGTGATGAATGACAGTCTTCCACATTCAAAATCTAATTATTTGATATTCAATGTCTTACTTATGTTTTTTTCCTGCATTATCTTAGGCCAGGCAGCAAGCACACACATATAAACACACTATAACACCACAAATGAGATACTGTCTGGCTGATTTGCCCTGAGTATTAAGCCTTTTCTTTTTTTTTCAGAAAAAACTCACATTATATCTGTATGAGAAGGGTGTTGCACCGTATTGCATTTCTTTTCGTTGGCTTTTCAAGTTTTTTTTCCTCCTCTGGGCCGCCCAAATCCTCAACATTAGAAATCTCAACATATTGTGCAGACGTTTGCCAGGGTTATTCCAGTTCAAATCTTTGCCATATTTAAGCTGTGTCATTGAGAAAAACCTTTGTATGCATGGCGCAGTGTTGTGTTACATAACCAACGGACGTCTGGTAACTAGTATCTATACGCGCACACGACATGGATGCACACTCATAACACACCCGACAACAGCATCCGTCATAATCTATAAACTTTTTCTGGGGCTGTAACCATGGAAACAGAGGCTGTGTGGTGCAGCATCGGTTGAGAAAACCCTTTTAGACTGTCAAGGTAATCTCAGGTTATGACACCAGTATCCAATAGCAGTGACAAGCATCTCTATCTGTTTGGAAATCCGAGCGCTTCAAGGGTGAATGTTTTTTAGACCGAGACGTAATCATTTGACGTATTGAGTTATGCAAAGACATTTTTTTACTCTTAGCTCTGTCTCATCTCATCTCTAGGGCGGCTGACTAACAGAAAAGCTTTATATGGCTGTTCTTTGCCTGTACACCTGTCCTATTTTTAATTTCCTCTGACCTTGCTTGTAGCGTTCTCACTCCTGAAGCTATTTTATTTAACTCACTGCCTCTCTGACATCCATTTCCAGACTCTCCAAACGCCTCTCATCCTTTGCCCCTTATCTCATCATGTTCATGTCATCCCCACCCTCCCTTACTCTTTTCTTTCTATCGCCACTGTGGTAATGCAAAATGTATGAGAGGCTGAGTGCTATATTTGCTGAGTAGAAAAAGCAAACATTTGAGTCTATCACAACAGCGCTTGTGAATCAGGCCGTCATCGTCCGTCACATCCACCTCCGTCGCTGGAACACACACACAGATGGTAGTGGACACAGCCAAGGTTTTTTGCTGCAGCCTGTGTGTCATACACCAACAGCCCAGGCTCCCAGTTTCTTGCATCTTATCCCCATCTGAATCTCAGTTGAAGATTTTTTCCCATTTTTCTTTTTAATTACCCCATTTGTCCTCTCTACACCAGGGGTCTGCTGATGAATGTGTCCTGTCTGGTGATGTGCTTCACTTATTAGCCCAGGGTTTAATACGAAGCTGTCAAACATCGAAGAAACCTAGCTTTGAATAATGACATGCCGATTAACAGCCAAGGCTAAAAAAAAAGAGCCCTAGTCTACAGAGAAAGAGGAAGAAGGATTAATGCTGAAGTATTTTTTGTTTGTTTACTGTGGATGCGAGTTGTGGATTAAACTGTTACAAAGTGGAACTGTAATGTCTGTGGAATAACCAAGGAGAATAACTGACTGAGAATCAAACTGTGAAATTGGCAGACATGTGGCATAATGTGCAAATGTGTGTGTGAGAGTGTGTATGAGCCTAATAAAGAAGCAGAGGGAGAGAATATGTGTTCAAAAGGGAGACTGAGAAAAAAGACACTCTCACAGGAAAATACATAGAAGGAAGCAGCAGACAGACTGCTTCCAGAATGCAAAACCCAAGTTTAGTGCACTCAAAGTGAGCTTTCCGTCCTCTGCTGCCACTCCTTCCCTGTACTCTATAATTAATTTTTTCTTGTCCAGAGATGGAGCAAGAGAGACAGACAGTGCAGAGCTCCTTGAATCTGCCTCTCACATGTGTATCAATTCTAATATATATGTGTATATATATATATATATATATATATATATATATATATATATATATATATATATATATATATATATATATATATATATATATATATATATAAAAACAACACCCAGCACGCCCCTATATATATATATATATATATATCCTTTCCTGTACTTTCCATCCTTCTATCATCCCCAAATTTTTCTCTCTGCTTCACTGCTCCCACCAAACCCAGCTACCCCTCACCCATTATGCTCTCCCTGCTGTCAGCTCAGCTCTTCTTCTCTTAGCATATTCTCATCTCATCACACCAACTCCTCCCTGGAGGGCAGGTCTTTGGATATCATGAACCTTTTCCCAAAACCTGCAGTCCTTTGGATTCAAACAGTGCCCCAAATAGCTGCGTCCGATCCACTCTTATTCACTGTAACCATGGAAACACTAGATAGTCCTCCTCATCCTCAGTGAAACAGCCTAAACCAGATGCATAGAGGAGTGAGGAGAAAGAGAGGGTCAAAGAAAGAAAGAAAGTAGAAAAGAGGTCACTATAAAAACAGTTACAGAGACATTTCAAAATTTAAAAAACAGTAAAAGAAAATTAACTTTTAGAACCACGGCTCAATTTGGCTTTGTTATTTTCATTTTAATGAGCTATCTGGGCATAATTTTTGTTTTTTTTTTAATGAATAAACATTACAAATTTGCAGTCTGAATGATTAGATTTTCATGGAGCTGTTTATGACTTTTAATGTGAGCAGGGCCAGTGAGACCAAGCTAAAATTTTGTGTGCGGTCCAGCTTGTTCCAGCTAGACATGATGTTTAAAAATGAATTATTACATGGCAAAATATTGCGCTGGTAATTGGCTTTTCACATGGGCGGGTGCATTAAATTAAAAACAAAAACATTCTTTGAGGAGAAAGAAATCAAAGCTCTTACAGCCAGTTTCCAAGACATTGGCTAAACCTAGTGCTAAACTAAAAGACAAATATAATGACTAGGTCCAGTGAAATTTCTTTTTACATTAAATCCACGTCTGAGAAACTGAACCTTAACTTTCAGTGCAATCAAATACATGACACACTCAGTGAATCGCAACAAAAACTGTCCTTGAGTCTGCAGTTATGCATAAATAAAACTAAAAGTAATCACATGAATATAAATAACTGTGGATCAAATGATTTGTGTAATATGGTTACTGTTGCTGGTGGCAACTGTGGAGCAGGGAAATTATTTTACTGCTATTGTTAAATAATTGTCATTATTACCCTTGCATTAATAATATAATCTGGAGTTTATATTGCATTCAGGGGTTGAACAGTGTGTGTCTTTCAGAAAGACTAAGTTGCAGGCTGACAGGAAGTTGCAGGTTTGCAGAGTGTGCCTTTTGCAGAACTGAAACCGAAAGCAGAGTCTAAGTGCAGGTTATTTTGAGGAGCATTTGAGGACGAGACACAGACAGTAGGTGAAGAGGTGACACAAAGAGCATGTGAGGTCAACACATACACACACATTAGTTAAATTTATTTAGAGGAACCATCCTTGTTGTCTCGGCAAGAAAGAGGAACAATTCATTTTAAGATAAGAACGGAAAGTACCAAGCCATGAAAATAGAAGATGATTTTCTAGGTGAAAAGTCATGGTGATGTTGATCTGATCTATGTATAAAATGTACCGGTGACGCATGAAGGGGCGTCAGTAAACAAACCCTGATGCTATAAAATATCTGTTCATGCTTTGATTAAGTCGAGGACTACTGGCTGTCTGCGTACAGAGTGTCTTCCCACACGTGTGTTCATTAAAATCATCGTTTGACTTCACCCGGCCGGATCGGTGTGGTTATTCTTCGATCACCTCTTGTACCCTTCCTCAATTTGAACCTTAACACAACAAACTACATTGAATCTGCTATCATTAACTCTGAAGCGTTTAGCTTCACGGCATTGTTTTTGCTTTCTTGTTACTCGTCAAGTGGTTGAAAAGCATCCAAATAGAAGGTAACGTCTATCGCAGCTTTGCAATAAAGGACTAATTACAGCAACAGTGAATAGTAGAGAATAATCTGCATCACAGTTTAACAGATTTTTGCAGCTATCCAATAGCACCATACAGACTAGTGTTTAAGTCTTCGCACACATCCTCATCACAAAGTAAAGGAACAAAATGAGGCAAGTAGAAAAGAGACCAATTTTGGGCTGCGTCATGTCCATAATCTAAAAATTTGAGTCAATTAGTGAACATGGAGATAGGGTACACAGTGTATTTGACCTTAATATTGACCCTAGAGTCCCAGTGGATCCTCCTTGCGTGTAACGAAACAGCAGCTGGAGGCTTTTTTCTTAAACAATACGAAGATCCAATACAACATCAGCTACATTTGCTAAAGGTTAATATAGCTCAAAAGAAAACAGAGCACACAAGTGTTTCTGCAGCAAAATGTCAAAGCAATTACTGTCAGGTTGCAGAAAGATGAAAATGTGCGAGGTTGTGCAACGTTTGAATTAAAAAGGCGGGGAGGAAAACTGTGCTGACCTTCTTTAATCTTTTTTTCTTCATTACCATCATCATTACTTTAAATTTTAAAATGCGTGACAAGACCTTAAAAATGTGGTCAGACACCCATCTATAAATGTTGACATACTATTCCAAAATCCATTAATATGCTAAAAGTCTAGGCTTGTCTGTGAAGGCTTTAATGGAGCTCCGGGGAATAACTCTCATCCAGCCAGAAAAGATGGGTGAAGCTGATGATAATTTCTCTGTATTATTGAAGGGTCTTCACCTTACAATGTAAATAGCCTTGAATAATCGATTAATCGATCATTAGCATAATCGTAACTTTATAATAATTGTGCTCGATGAAATTATTTTCCTGCCAGTCTCTATCTCTCACGGGTAACAGATTGATCAGATGTGCGGTGAATGTCACGCATGCTCAGACGTTATGATTAGACCTTTCTCTCTCTCCCTCGCTCTCTCTTTGAACAAGCCGAGGAGGAGCATCTGTATCAGTGTAGAGAGTGATGGAGGGCAGCAGGTTGTTATAAAACACGCGTTTTCCGCTTGCAGAGTGAGGTGAAGGGACCGCAGGTGCCATTGCGGAAAATTCCGTTTGCTCCAAGGGAAAGAAGAGGAGAGGTGAGGGAGGAAGAAACAGATGAACAAATGGCCAAGACGAGGTGATGGAGTGTTGGAGGTGCTCAGTAAATGACTGAGATTGCCCGAGAGTGAAGTTCAACCTGGTGGTCAGCTGGTTTGAGGGAAAGCAGGTGAGTCGAGGTGTTTCTAAAGCTTTAAAATACGCATAACCCACCTGGTGGTTACTAATTATAGCCCATTATTACCGGGAATAGAGTAAACCGCTAATTGGGAAGTCGACATCGATTCGGTTGTGTTGTGCCAATCCTCGAGCGCACGCAGAGTGTGTAAGCGAGCGCGCGCTTCTCCCCATTCAAGAATTGGCCGTGGGTCACTGGTCGGGCTGTCATTGTAAGGTAGACTGAGATTTTTGATGCATGTAGGCCAAAATATCTCCTTGCGTCAGGTCCAAGAATCGAGCAGTCGTCCCTGGAGCTGCTGACAGCAGCTTATGATGTCGGAACAAGCAGGGACATAGTGTTTCATAGTGTGAAAGGAATTGGTTAAGTGGCTTTAAATGCGGTAGCACAAACCCTCTGCTTTTCGCTATGACTCTGTGTACGTGTGTGTGTGAGCGTGTGCGCGCCCGTGTTTTTTTTTTTTTTTCAACCTTCTGGCGTCACAGGGGCGCATCATCGATGAGCCTAACCTTGAGAAAAGCATAGGTTACAGAGAGTCCAGCATTCATGAACCCTTAAGAAAATAACACAAAGCCATTTATTCCCTCCTCTATAATATTAAGCAGCCTATCAGTCATACTTTAACTGTATTACCTTTGACAGCTGCATATGCTTTCCAGTCTGTTTAGTTACAGTATAAGAGTGCCATCCATTAAGTGATTGTTCTATAAATAGTCAGTTTCAAAGATACTATTGATTTTAAGCCCTTAGAAGATGATGATGTCAAATGAAATACACAAGATGCACAGAGAGGACTGTGCACGATTTATCTTTTCCGTCAGACTGAATCAGAAGGGCTCTCTCTCTCTCTCTGGAAATGCAAGCTTAATTGCTTCCTTTCTCAGATTTTGCAGGTCTTTCAGCGAACCACTTTAATGGTTGTGTAAGGTGTAAAACAAGGTTTTGGGAGTAGCAGCAGCAGGAGCAGCAGCAGCATTGCAGTGGCTGGCTGCATCATCCAGCAGAGTATATTTAACTGACTGAAAAGAGAAAAGGCAGACAGGAATATATCCGGATCTCTTTTTGCTCTTTGTGTTTTCACAGAGGAGCTGATCAGGTTACCGATAACCTTCAGTTAGCATACATGATAAGAGAGCTTCTAAAATATCAGCAGAACAACTTTACATATGTGGCTTTTTGCCTGATTCAGCAAACTGTGAAGTACATAGGGAAATCATGAAATCATTCATTTCAGTCTATATTCTCGCCATATTCCTGGGACTTGTCTAAAGTATAGTTTACTTATGTTATACAAGCTCCAAAGATCATCTTTAAAAAAAAGGTATATGCAAAGCACTTTATATTCAATTATTTATGGGCAATTGCTATTAACCAGAGAGATGCAAACAGCTAAAAAAAACAGCCCTTACTTAACCCCCCAGCTGTTTTTAAAACACACCAATTCATGTTAGGTGCTGTGGAATAATCTGTATACATGAAGAGAGAGTGCACGAAGGGCACATAACCACAAATTAACAAATTCCCCCTGCTACTACAAAATTGAAATGACTGCATCACTGATGATGAGAGAAACAACAGCGAGCTGCCAAAACGACTGGCTTTGAGTCCGTCTGCTAGTAGGAAATTATAATAATAGTGAAATGCTGTTTTTTATAGTCTGAGCTCAGGACGTTTGTCATGCAGAAATGTAGTTTGTGTTGGTCTGAAGAGATGTTCTTTTGTCATGTGGTTTACCCGATGGTAGTTTTCCTCTTGACATCTCCTGGTGAATTATGTCATCTGCTGCAGGACTGTTTGGTGCCAGAGTCAGAGGGTTAAAATCGGCTTGATTTGGGAGAAATTACCAGAATAACCAAAAACCAAACACAATTATCTTAAGTTAATTTATCAATAAATGGCCTTTTTTGTTTCATTCCGACACATCATTATTGTAATATAGTGATATAAAATGACATTTAACATAATGAAGAAAAAATAATCATATATATATATGTCCATATATAGTTCATTTCTTTAAAAGAAACTGCTTATTTTTTGCCATAAAAAATAACAAAACAAACAACTGTTTAAATCAGAGTTTTGATAATATTTCACATCCAAGCAATCAGATGCTGTAGAAACCTGTGAATCGTGCGCCAACTTCAATTTTATGTGCAATTTGCAGGGAAAATGTCATTTGTGAAATGTGATTCTCCTACAGTCTGTGTCAACAGTGCTCACAAGTCATTTTTGTTAGATGAGCTGGTTGAGGCTGAATGAGCGGGTACAGTAATACTTAGTAATACTTGTCTGATGCTTTATTCATAAAATACACCAAAATAAAGAGTCATTTTATTACTGTAAACTTACTTGGGGACAATTGCCTCATATCTCTTGGGAAATAACTGAGCCATATGCTCTCTATGCTTTTGCACTTGCATAGCAATATTGTTCCACAGTAATCACAACACTTAAGAGGCTGTGGAGCTTACCATAACGCTCAGGCAGGCCTGGGTTCAAATCCACCCCGAGGGCATTTACTGCATGTCTGCCCCCTGTTTTCTTTTCTCAGTCCTGTCTTCTCTCCACTGTCCTAACACAATAAATGCCAAAAAGCCCTAAAAAAATATGTGTAGCCTGGAGAGAGAGTTAAAGAGAGAGGGAGAAATAAAAAGGTGGCGAAGCGGGTGGTTAAATGATGTTATGAACAAGGAAATAAACAAACATTATTTAAATGCCAGCGTAATATTTTTCACAAATTGACAAACGAGAGTGAGTGAGGGAGGACAATGGGAAGCGACAGAATGAGGCAAAAGTCATTAGAGAGAGAAAGACTGAAGACAAATGAGGCAGGAAGCACTTGCTTATGTAACTGTCATTGCCATAACACTCTCTGAGCCCCCACGAAGGTCGAGCTATCCATGAGGATGTAGAAGTGCTGCAAGGACATAATTGTTCTATATAATTCAAAGTATCACCACACAGAAAACAATAAAGTCATGATTGGTCACATGGGTAGAGCTTACGTACATTCCCTGCCAAACACGCAGGCACACGGGAAGATGTGAGTCACTGCTATTATTATCTCGGATATTAAAGATATATGAGATATCAAGCAGAATCTCACAGCGGGATGTTGTGAGAGGGGAAAGAGGAGAGAGGATTTGTGCACGTGTGAATTATATATTATGTGCTGAGCTAAAAGTGTTTTGTTTTTCCTTACAGGTGTCTTCTCTAAAGTTTCAAAATGGAGTCCACTCACCTCTTGGGTGGCTCTAAGAAGAGAGTAAAGATCCACCCTCACACTGTTACAGCCAAATATGCCACCCACACACCCTATGCCCCCCAGCCAGGAGTACACACACACTTTCCCCAACCTGGGGATGATGGCTATGACGATGCTCCGTCTTTTGAGGACTTTGGCTCATTCGTGGAGGAGACGTCAGATAAGAAACAACTGACAGAGAGCAGGAAGTGGCCCCTGACTCTTTTTGGCTCAAGACACAACGACAAAGATACAGCCCACAAACTTCAAACCGTGGGGGGAGGAGAAGGGAGTGAGGGTAGTGCCAAAGCAGCAAAGGGGTCTGGGAAAGGGGTTGGGGAACAGCTAGCCAGTTTCGGTGAGGCTTCTGTGTCTGCATCTCGACTCACCTGGGTGGGCCTGCTCGGTGCGGCGCTGGCACATGGCAGCTTGATTGTTCTGACTCGAGTGGCCTCCGAACGCTTCAGCCTCGGCCCCCTGTTTCTACTCTTGGTTCGGTCCATCGTACAGCTCCTGTCTCTGGCTGTACCACTGCACAGGGGGGAGAACCCTTTTGGGCCAGAGGGCTATCGACTACGTCTACTCTGTTACGGCATCGCCTACTCCCTCTCCCTTTGTTGCGCCTACTCTTCCTTAACATTCGTCTCTCCTGGAAATGCTACAACAACCTGGCGTCTGGCGACCACAGCACTATCAGCGACCCTTGCCTTCCTGCTCTTAGAAGAGAGGCTGGGATTGGCTGATGGGATCACCATAGCTGCAGGGCTGTGTGGCTTGGGGCTTGTGTTACTTCCTGCAGTAGATGAGACCAATTCAGATTCGCCAACTGATCCGGCTGTGTTCTGGAGGGGTGCATTTGGATGGTCTCTTTCAGCGCTTGCAGGGCTGTGGATGGCACTAGCGTTGGTTGGGTATCGTTCCCTGAAGGAGAGGGTGGGAGTTGGGACTGCTTTGTTCACAGTAAGCTGGACAGGCTGCTTACTTGCCCCAGCCTCTCTGGCCCTGCTACAAGAGGGCTGGTCCTGGCCAATGAGTGTTGAAGCCTGGTTATTGGTCTTGGGCCTCGCAGCCTGCTCGGTCGTAGCCTTCCTGGGAATGACGCACGCTCTCACCCGACTCCACCCGGCTCTGGTTTCCGCCTCTCAGAGCTTGGAGATACCCATCGCCATGCTCCTGCATCTGGCTGTACTGCCACTGGCTCCCACTGCACCAGAGGTCGTGGGGAGCGTGATGGTCATCCTGAGTGTCGGTTGGCTGGTAGCAATGAAGCTGCTCCCCTCTCGAGTTGGTGGGCGTCGGCAGAGGGAGGAGTATGAGGAGATTCTGGACTCTCCCATCAAATAGACACCTCCTCTCACCTTGCAGCACTGTCACTCTTATCGTTCACTTGCTCCTTCATGAGATTGTTTCCAGTGTACACGAGAGACTTCTAAGTGTTTATTGAAGCTTTTTTTGGTATCATCCTCTTTGCTTTTGGAAAAGTGCCAACATGGTGTTGTCTGTTACAGTGACCAAGTGATGTGATATTAAAATCTCTGATGAACACAGCACATTTCTGTAGCCACTTGTAATCACTATCACCCTCTTTTCCCCCCACCCCACGTGTGTGTGTGTGTACTGAGTACATTTAACAATCAATGTGATGTCAGTCACTTTTTGCTGCCAACTGAGATTCGGCCAAGGACTGCTGCCATCTATTTGCCTCTTGGCTGCCAGCAAGACTTAGAGAAAAGAACAGAAAAAACCCTGGAAGATTGGAGGCTCGGGAGAGGGGCAAGACACACAATCAGAGGAAAACAAATGGGGACAGAGGGAGAGAAGATGATGGGATTGGCATACAGATAAGGAGCGGGTGGGTGGGCGGTGGAGGGGTGATGGCCGATGACAAAGCAGAGATGAAAGGGAAGCAGCAGAATGAGAGGATGTCAGGGTAGCAAGCAGGGCTGATGGTGGTTGGTTATTGTGGCGTGTCTGGCCAGCTGGCTGATAAAAACACTGTTTCGTGTGTTGGGGAACGGTTATTATGTCTAATAACGATCTGCATGACACATAAGCACCATCACTACATTTCTGTGTCGTTCCTCGTCTATTTTCCTCATCATTAACCTCCTGCTTTCCTCTTTGTTGCTCTTTTTCTCTCGATATAACTTCCATTCACCAAACTCCCCCATCACACATCGCACAGATGGAGACTTTTAATTAAAACAGGTGCCTCCACACTGAACAGACCAGCGTGTCTCTGTGCGTATGCCAGGTACCGCTGTGAAACAGGTGTAAAAGAATTGATAGGAGATATAACTTCTACACTCCTCTCCATCTTGTTAGTTGTATCCAAGGAAACGCCCCCCAAAAACAGTCTAATCCTGCATTTAGTTCTCGAGGCAGCTGTAGATTTAAAAAGAAGCTTTCATGCCCACAAACACTTGGGAACGGGAGTAGGCATCTGAAGACATTCATGAGTGTTTCACTAGTGAAATGTTTCTGTGATGTCAGTGTGTTGGCCTCATTAAAATACTCTGTTGCTGCACTTTGCTCAGTGCTTTAGTGTGAGTAAGCACTGTGTAAAGGACAAACTTAACGCATGTTTACATTCTTCTTCTGCCTTTTAATTCTACACTAGTAAATACCACAGAAAAACAAAGTGCTTCATGTTCTGCTAAATTTATTTGCTAGCTTTAATTTTTACTTGACTGACTGTGATTTTATATACAAATATCATATTAAGAGGACTGTGAAACAAGTTAGTTTTGCCCTACTACTGATCCATCGATGGATGGTGGATTTCAAGCTCAATGATCACCTACAAATTTAAATGCTGCTGTTATCACCTAGGAGTGCTTTTGAACCACACCGACTATAAATTAAATATAAATTTAGCTAACAATAAAACGTATTTGGTTAGTATGACTTTAATTTGCACTGATGTACCTTTTGCCTAATTTCCTCTTTCATCTTAACAAAACATCCAAACAGAAGTGCAAGTACATTAAAAAATGAATGAAAATAGGATTTAAGACCAAAAACGGATACACAGACACTGTAAAGTATACAGAAACTCCCTTTAGCCATAACAACAGTCAGTCTTTGTGGTTTTTAATAATGAGCACGCATTCACGTGTGTGTATGAAGCTGTAGGAGGCACTGGTGGCAGTGTAATACTTCTGGCAGGGTTTCACAAATCATAAACACTCCGAGCATCGTAAGCCGTGGCCTCTTTCTATTCAGACACTTTTAAAGCAGTTAATGAGTGGGAGAGACCTGCTATGAATTAAATAAAAATCCCAAATCACTGACACACCTTCTTGTGGGTTTGGGGATTTGCAGACCACACCACAACTACACAAACACCAAGGCAAGTGGTGCAAACTTTGGCACTTGTAGATAAAGCACATGTAGTAACCTAGACTAATGAAAGAGTGGGCATGGACGTGAACATAAATACACAGTTTAAAATTAAGTGACACTGTGTGGGAGGAGGGAGGAAACCTTTCCACGAGGCTGACTCAGTTGTTTAGTTAATTTTTATTCATTATAGCAAACCCATGACATTTATGGTACATTGAAACTCATTGTCACCAGACAAAAACGATCTCATGTGTAACAGAGGCTTTATAAAAAGGCAGAGCGGTAGAAATACAAACAACATGTGCAAAATCATCATCTGCAATAGGAGTTTTCCAGTCAAGCTTTTACTATTTATTTTTCCTTTGGGCAATTCATGTGTCTCCTCTGCCCTTTCCCAGCGTGCCTACCTGCTCTATCACTTTGTTCAGCTGCTTATGAATCCTCTGAAGCTCTGTTGCTATGGCAGCCAGAGCACTTTCCATGGTGACTATGTTCACCGGCGAGGTCACTTCCTGCTCCTTCAGGCCAGATGTGAAGAGCTTCATTCCCAAACCGTCAGGTGTTGGTGTTGGCTGGTCTCTCATGCTGCTGTCAGCAGATGCAGATGAAATGATTTCTTCTAGCCTCTTCAGCCAAGCATCGTCCTGGTGCCTACCATGTAGGAGCATCCGGAAGGTTGCATTTAATCTTCTTTCCCTCTCTTCCTCCTCATCCCTGAGATCCACCAAACTCTTTTGCAGCCTAAGACTTGCCTGCTCTGCATGTACCCTGCAAGCTGCTTCCAAGCTGGGTGCACACTGCTGACACATCCCCTTCGTCAGCTTCTCCAGTTGGGTCTTAAGAGACGCCGTTCCCCCGCAGCACTGCTCCACAGATTCCAGCAGCATGTTTTGTCTCATGTTGGAGTCCTCTAGAGCGATAAAAAGTTTATCCCAGCGGGAGAAATCTGTTTGGCATGCTGCAGTTGGAGACTCACCTGCACACAACCACATAGATGCATCGATTATTCATTCCAAAAGGCAATTTAAGCATTACATAGAATTAACACATGCCATATATAACCCCAAAAAAGGAGATTTACTTTATTGTCATAATTTGACTGGACTTTATCAGTGAAACGAGTACACGGAAAGAAGGCAAGAAGGTGTTAAAACTGAACTTCTGCTAAACATACAGCAGTAATTAGAGTTGGATGTATTTCACAGATATGATGCCAGTTTAAGTTTGGACACACTGTGAAGTATGAAAATGGCTTTGGGGAGTTATTCAACACAGATGTAAAGGTCATGAAGAACACATAAAATACACGTGCTACAATCCCAAAATGACATCAGGGGA
Organism: Aulonocara stuartgranti; assembly: GCF_965226115.1. Taxonomy (NCBI): domain Eukaryota; kingdom Metazoa; phylum Chordata; class Actinopteri; order Cichliformes; family Cichlidae; genus Aulonocara; species Aulonocara stuartgranti. The sequence continues at coordinate 11,339,421 of NC_138955.1, forward strand.
CCTCATTAATTTAGGGGTACAGCAACGAAGTCTTTGAGATTGGACGCTCGAAGAAAACCGATGCAAAAGGGACCTGACAAACATCAGAGGGGGCTTAAACTGTGAAATGTCCACCTTCTGTAGGTATTTGAGGCTACCAGTTTGCATTCTTTACGTGGACTCAAATCACAGAGGTTGCTTATTGCCTGTGCTCTGTGTTCACGGTATGAGGTATGTGTTCCAGTTATTGGTAAGTCTGTTTCATTAAGTCTGATGCTCACCTGATAAAACTGTGAAAGCCAAAGATGGTATCATCTGAGTAAAAATATACTTTACAACATCAAATATTTAAATATGGTGCATTATAGTAAACTGGACCAAGAAATACTCTAGACCAAATTTAATAAACACAACTGCTGACCTTTAGACATATCTAAATCAGTGTGTTATTAAAAATTTAATTAAACAGTAAAAATTTTAATTAGCTCGGTTTAGTAAAGCGTAGTAAAACTGAAGAGAAATTCATCACAATATCTATCTGTTCAAACAAGCAGGGAGCAGAAAAGAGAAAAAAAAGAGAAAGAAATAAAACTCACCCTCCTGCTGGTCCAGGGGGATCTCATTGTCATAGCTGTCTTCATAGATTCTTTCATACTCGATGTCATTTATACACAACGATGGACCCGTACACAGCACCAGGCAGATCCAAAACACATGCATGATGGAGTTCTTATGCATGTTTTTTCTTAAGATTTGTTGGGTTGCAGCGCATATATCTGAAAACATCAGAATCCTCTATCAGCAAGTTTTCCTGCTCCTGCACACTCCAGCTGCTCTGTCTTTACTTAGTCACCTACTTCACTATATGTAGAGCACCTCTGAGTTAGCCAACTATTGGAGCTGCTGGGTTATAAACCCTGAGAGAAGGAAGGAGGGGGGACCAAGCTGGGGAGGGGTGGGGCAGAGCTGGTTCTGTTGAATGAGTGAGTAATGCTCCAGCGGAGGTAATATGTCATAATTCACAGGGGCTGACAAAAAGCATGCACGATGGAGATGGACAGGCTATGTACGTTTGTTAAAGTTAAGCCATCTCTAGACTCTGAGTCAGTCTGCTGATGTAATGACACGTTTACACTGTTGCAGTAGCTTTGACATTTAACATAACTCCAATTACGCCATTTGGCAGACGTTGTGTCATTTTAAAATTTGTCTCCCAACTCAGTTTATTATTTATTATATTATTATTATATCATATTATTTGTTTAATCAAAGTCTGATATGGAAGATATCTTTAGTGATATCTTCCATATTTTTTTTCTATATAACAGACCAGTAGTATAATAAAATATCTAAGTGTATAAATGTCCAAGTTCAGTGTAATTATTGCCAGATAAATGCATAGCCTTCAAATTCTTATTCATTAACAACGACATTACATCATCACGGCTATATTTAAATTGATTTGAAGAGATATTTGTATGCTCTTCTAATTTAATTCACTTTTATATGTGTAGCACCATGACTTTCGCTCATATTATATAAAGACCTTCAGTGGTCCTCACTGAGCAAACTCCCAGTGACAACAATGAAGCAGAAATCAGAGAGGTGAATTATCTGCCTCAGCAGAAGATATATTTTATATCTCCCAGAGTTAGGCAGCTGTCATATTGTTATATTTACAACAAAAATATAACAAGTTAAGCAGAAGCAGAATGCCATATGTGTACATATGACATAATAACTACCTAATAAGGAAAAACTCATCTGAAGTCAAAATAAATACAATAAAATCAAATAAGTATAAATTGAAATAAAAATATTACATGCATAATATTTTTAAATATTTCTAAACTAGCAAAACAAAATTTAAATGGCTTAAATGTAGTAAACACAGCATGGTAAATATCAGGTACAATCAGAGAGAAAGCATAGAGATGAAAGTGTGCAGTAGTGAGACATAAATGCAAAGCAGAGCAGAGGGAAGGTGCTCAGCGCAGGTATCCAGATGCCTGAACATCTATAGCAGCACGACTAAGGGGGAATTCAGGGTCAACTAAGATAAGCCTAAAGTTTTAATCTTAAATTACCTCCAATAGCTATCTTCTGAACACAGATTGAAAACCGATTTCACTGAAGAGGATTCTGCCTCCCTTATTGCCCTTGGTGCTTTAACAGGTTCATAGATCAGGGTAATGTACTATGATGTCTCTGAAATACAGAGTTTTGTCAATAAGAGTTTTGTATGTAAGACCACAAATTGCAAATTCTATTTTGATTTTCAGGCAGCTGGTGAAGAGACACTACTACTGGACAAACATGATCTCTTTGCGATCGGTCAGTATTCCAACATTGCAGCATTTTGGAGCTCATCAGGGACCTATAAGGACATCCTATTAACAATGAATACATAAACATATGTATTAAATTTTAATCTCACAATAACAACTGTCCAGATAAGCATATACAACATGTCTACAACAGCAGCTGGGCTGTAGAACAGGTCATTTTAGCCAACAAGGCTCCACAGAGACTAACCTTTTTCAGTGCCTCACCAGTTAAATGAGTTAACCCCCCCAGGGACCTTGAGCAAGTGGAAGAAGGCATTCCTAGAAACTTGCTTCTCTGTGTTTTTTAGTAAAACGTACCTTTTTTATGGATAGACTGAGTCCCCATGTACAGTTTGCACAACCATCAGACCTCTTAACGTGGAAAAGTTGCAACACTGAATGGTCTGGATTTCATTATATGCTTGTGAAATAGCATTATTGCATTCTTAGTAAAACCAGCTGCATGTTCAGGTCTCTGATCAACAGGTGTTGTGGCTAAACAGCAGAAGTAGGACAGGTCAAGGTCAAAGGAAAAACCCTGACTCTTCTCCCTGCAGACCTCCAGAGTGACCGCTTTACTGCACATGTCAGCACGTCTGCCGGTCTCTATTCCTGATAGTCTCTGTCTGGGCGGCTATAATTGTAGCAGTGGGAGCAACAACTGTGAAGCTGGCACATTTATTTCAGGAAAACAGAGAACCTGCAGGAAAAGATGGATTGAAGATTTAGAAAAAGATGAAAGACTTTGAGTTGTGGGCGAGGAAACGTACAGAAGGTCAGGTTTGTCTTTCGTCATTATTGCGTATGCAATTCCTTGTCCCATTTCTGTAAAACAGAACTGAATAAGCTCCCTGGAAGAGTTACATGTTAGAACTAACAACTGAGCTTTATGAAACCGATAGTGTCGCTATTTTCATCTTCCTTCTTCGATCCCGTCTAAAGGATTTCCACTTCTTTTTTCCTCTTTATAGGTCATCTTTCCATGTAAGCCATCACATGAATCATCAGAAAGGAGTTACATTTATCAGCAAACACTCCCAGCTGGCAACGGGGGGGGGGGGGGGGGGGGGGGGTGATGAGAGATGAAGGGAGGACAAAAAATACAGAGATGTGGGAAAAGATGGAAAGGAAGGGAGAGAGTGAGAGAAAGATGGTGATGACTTAGATTTCTAAAGCATTTTCCCCCCATTTTTTTGCTTTTCTCACTCTAATTTTCCTGACTCTAATTTTCAGAGCCGGGAAATTAGAAGAAAACAGATCCTGTGATTTGGCTCATTCTGACGAAACAGGGCTGTTAGGGAAAATGGGACAATGGGTGTTGTCAGCTAAGCTTGCATTAAACAGGCAATGTAAAACAGCAACAGGACTTCACTGTTGCGCAAACCACATGGTAACAGTGCAAAATCACACAGACCATTTTATGAGAACTGAGTGTTATTATTGGGTGTACACGCTTTTTGTTACCAATATGTGGGACAGGGAGGGAAGGAAAACATGCAAATATGGCGCTATTATTAAAATAGAGCATGCCGTAAAACAGTAGAGTCCTTGAAATCATATAGCAGACTTATAATAGTGTCTAATCATTTAAAATGATTGCATTAGTCATCATTGCATGATTTAATAAAACACCGCACAGGATACAGTGATGCTAAAAATAAACTAGATCCAAGGGTTTACATATCAGGACATAATAAAAAAATATCTGGTCCTTAGCGGGTTTTAAAATTAGGTAAATACAATTTTGCGTGAACAAAAATATGCGACATATTACACCATGTTAATATTTACTAAGCCAAAATACAGAAGCATTGAATGAAAAAGAAAGCACGCTCAGCATTCCTTCCTGCTCTACCATGATAGAGCATTTATATGTGCTGTGTTTGCTTTTGTACATTATGACCTCTTTGGTCCCGTCTGTCCAAAGATCATTGTTACAGAAGTCTTTTTTCAGATGCAACTTTGGAGACTTCAGATGTTCTGCTGCTTCTTTTTAAAAAGAGAAGAGGTTTTCTCTTGACAGCCATCCTTGTTTGGTCTTTATCTAATTGTACTGTCATGAACTTTAATATTTAACATGCTACCCGAGGCCAGTAGAGTCTGAGATGTTACTCTTATTTCATTTTTTTATTTTATTTCTTTGAGCATTACATGGTCTGGCTTCAGGGTGAATTTGCTCTGAGGTCGACTCCAAGGAATGGTGGCAATTGTGTTGAATGTTTTCCACTTGTGAATAATCTTTGTTACTATAGAATGATGGACTTCAAATAACTCTTCCAGAATAACGGGCAAAAAATGTCTAAGATCACTGCTCATGTCTTTCCTCAGGGCACCGTGTTGACACAGACCTTAATGTTTTAGACATGCAAGCTGCCAAAACGTCTGCGTTTCTAGAGCAGCTAATGATCGATAATCAAGTGCATTTTATTAACAGCACCTGGCTGCTGTTTACGGTCTTAATTGCTGTGTAAGCTTTAAGGCTGTACTTAGTTTCTCCACACACTGCTTCTGCATTTTGGCTTATTTTTTGGATAAACAATGGCTGAACAATATGTCATGTTTTGTAGTTCACCTGAAGGTGTAGTTATCTAAATGTAAAACAAGGTAGATGGGGTTTCATTAGAATGTTTTAAAAGGTTTTTTTTTTAATGTATAGGTTATCTAACAATCTTCTTTATAGCTAAGATAGTTTAAAAATAATATCAAAGTAATTAGAGCACCTTACTGTACTTGGGTGAGTAGTTCCAGGTTATGAGCTCAGTCCACTTAGATTTTCTTACTGCACAGATGACATGATGCTTTGAATATCAGTACATCTTCTAATAAACATCAGTCCACCTTCATTATTTTTCTCTGCTTGGTCTCGCAATCAAACTCGTGGTGAATGTAGATAAGGAGGGCTCTTACAGACACTGGGGACATTTATATTTTTAAGGGAAGACAAATCATGTGATAGAAATAACAAGATAATAAATGTATTATGCAGATTGTTTTCTTTTTATTGTTATTTTATTAAGCATGGGTAGGAAAATCTGGCCTTTATCTTTAGTGAATTTCAATTATATTTTTGAATAACAATGCATTAGCATGAGGCCTTTACAGACTAAACTATGAGGGTTTGCACCCATCTGTAACATGTGCCCCTCAGGTAGTGCATCAGAAGAAACCAAATAAGCTAAAAAAAAAAAAAAAAAATCAAAATTTCCTTTATCCATTTCCCCAACTCACTCATCATGAACAAAGCGTCCCTTTCCTTCCTGTATCAAACAAAAGATTCATACCAAGACTTATGAGAGATCTGCTCAAGGACAAAGTGCGAACCGGAAATATAAAAATATGCTGGAATTGTGACAGGGACTTGTTTTGTCGGTGCAGAGGAAGAACGCTCATGAACATTTAGGGACAGATTTATTTTTCCTTGCTGAGTTGTAGGGGAAAAAATAGCAAGAACTGAATCTGCATTCAGCGATGGCTGCACCTCAGCCCCTGTAAAGACGTAAGATATAACTGTTTATAGTGTTAATGAACCGCAGGCTCTGCTTTGATCAGTATCACACCAACTGCTCTTAATTGATCTAATCTATTTGGACAGCTCTAGACAGGAAAAAGGTTAAGTGGGAGTGAAAAACAGACACACATATGCACACTTTTGTCAGCAATTCTGGGTAACTATTACAGCTTGTGTGCATGTGTTGAAAGGCTGTGATTCATGTAAAACAAAAGGAGATCTCACTCTTGTGTAAAAAAGAAAAAGTGAAGCGAATCCAGCTTAACTGCAAGCTTGGCAGTGAGTCAGAAACAGTGAAACAAACAGAATTTTTTGGAGGCTTGATCAAGACCTCAGTCTGAAAATATTGTCACTGCGTGTAAATCTAAGACAGATGGCTGGTATGATGGGAAAGTGAGCTATATGAACTGTAGTTTTAACAAGGAAATTACAGAAACACCTTGACTGGAGAACAAAGATAGATGCCACACTTGATTTAGACCGGCATGACATCACTGTTTGCATATTTATTTCCACATCTTCACATGAATCACGCGCAAACTCAAACCCACACTGACGTCAGCTCAACGACTCGTGGCTGAATCATGACTGCGTGCGTGTAGTTTGAAACTGGCAGCAGCTCTGATATGAAGACTACACAAACCCACACACATCTTTACATACTGGGACAAAAGCATTGAGCTTGTAGGCAATTATTTCAGTACAGCCAGTGCTACATTAATATTTGTTTCCATCCAGAGTCCCTCCAGAGTAGACCCACGTTAGGCAGGTCTGCCCTCATGAAGAAAATTAACAACATCTGGACGTGGAAATTTCCACCCATTTGACCAAATGGGGGCTTTAAGAAGGTAAAGGGTGAAAAATGAGTGTATGCGTGGGAAAACACCCAGCGCGCGTATGAAGAAGCACAAAGGTCCAGTCACCTCTGGGTTCCCCAATGCAAATGCGCTCAGACAGAAGTGAAACTGTGTTTCGTATGGAAAATGACCTCATGTTTAACAAACAAGAGTCAGAAGGTGGCAGTCACATATATGCACATACACTTCTTTCTAAAGGTGTCACATGTTTGGGCCAAAGTATTACCACAAGTTCACACGGTCACTGAGACACAGTAAAATTCATGTATTCACACCAACACATACACTTGGCACAGAGCTTGCTTAGTTCTCACTGACCAGAACGTAAAAAAAAGAAAGAAAAAAAGATCAGTTTCACAGACACTAACTGAAAACAACTTTACACTGCAAAATGATAACAGTCTGTTAGCTTCGTCTTCCAGCCTGAAACCAAGAAATGTTACACACAGAACAGACTTTACATCTACCATCATCATGTTCACACAGCATGAATAATACATGGATAAAGAAGAAGAAGAGAAGAAGAAGAAGAAGAAGAAGAAAGTGTGTACATTATTGTACTTTATTGAGCCCCGTGGGGAAATTGCTCTCTGCATTTAACCCATTCACTCAGTGAAGCAGTGGGCAGCCATTGGGCGCCCGGGGAGCAGTGTGTAGGGACGGTACCTTGCTCAGGGGTACCTCAGGGTAGCTGTTAAGGGGAATTGAACCCCCGACCTTCCGATCATGGGGCAACCACTCTACCTACTGAGCTATCCCTGCCCAAGCTCAAGTCTAAAATGATTGTGGCACTATATTACGCTTTTAAAAAATAAGCAACTTCAACAACTTCACATTATAATCCCTAAGGGATTAATTAAACTGGAACATGATATAATCACTGTGTATATTCCTAAAGTCAAAGCTGAAATACTCTGGGTTGATGCCATGTTCCCAACCTGCCGTCTCTACTGGCCCACATCCTGATGGCCTGACGAAGACTCCTGGACATCTCCTTCATTGATGCTACAGGTTGCACTGGGTTGTAAAGGCGGGGAGGCTGCTGTTGCTGCACCATTGCTTATTGAAGATGTTGTATTGAATGTTAGTACCTGGGTAGAAGCAGGAGAAGCATCAGACATCCTGGCCGTCCTGCCGGGTGCTTGGAGCTGATCCGTTTGGTTTGGTGTAGAGACACGATCAATCGCTCGAACAGTTGTTGACTGGCTGTAGATTGGTGCATGGTTGCTGGGTGTTTGTCTGGTGGTGGAGATGATGATGTTGTTATTGTTGTTATTTGTCTGGTGAGTCAGAAGTGCACTGAAAGATGAATCTGCTGTGGTTTTCACAGTTTGGGGTGGTGAGTTTAAAGTCCACGAGTCCTGGTCGAAATCTGGAAGCTGGTGGACGAGCACAGGTAACGGAGTGACGTGATTTGCACTGATGGGTTCATTCGCCTCGTGGTTGCTTGTTGATGGCTGACCAACGGGATTACTAATTGCAGACTGCCAGTTATTGGAACAGAAGACAGCTGAAATGCTGCAGAGAAATAAAACCATAAATATAATCCACTCATGTTCAAATCATAAAGTATTCTTTGTAGTCCTGGTTTCTTTAGAAGACCAAATGTCCTGAATATTTTCTACTTTGTACTGAAGTTATATAATCTGCTCGTTAAAACTTCTAATTTATTCAGTTTCAATTAAAAGAAAAACGATACAAAAATATAATGGATTTGACCCAAATCTCACTACAAACTGTATTTTTTTAAAGAAATTTTGCAAATAACCTGTTTTATTCACACTGTAGTTATAAAATAACTGTTAAACACCAAAACTGAAAATACATGTTTTCTTAGACAGCCATGATTTGGAGATTCATTGTGCTGTATGAAAAATGACAAACCTAAACAGCTCAAGGTATAAATATAATAAAAACAGAAATTTAATCTCACACCAGAAGGCTCATCCAATCTTTTTTCTAGGAAACACTGCAAAAATGAAATCTTGAAACCTTTTATGCAACCTTTCTGCTTTCCTTCACTGGCTTCTAGTGAAATAAATAACATACAGAGCCCTACGTGGCCAGGCTCCTGTATATACAGCTCAGCTACCAAGAGCTTATAACCTTAGTTGGCCTCTCTAATCATCTTATCAATGTATCTTAACTGCTCCTTGCTCTTATTTTAAATCCAGAGGGGACCACACTTCTGATGTTGGAGAGCCTAAATTTTGGAACAGTCTTCCTCGCCCTGTCAGGTCAGGCAAAAGAGTCATTTGTTTTAAAAAACTGCTTTTTCTTAAGCTTTCTCCCATTATTTTTGGCCAGTCGGGCATAAGACTGTATGCCTGACTGTGTGTCTGTATGCTGAAACATGTACATGTATGGTTTAATTCGAACTGTGAAGTACTTTGGAACTGTGTGTTAAAAAGCGCTATACAAATGAAGCTATTCTTCTTCCTCTTCTGAAGATGGAAATGAGACTACACAGACCTGGCCAGCTGTTTTTGCAGCTCCTGAGCATGTTGGTTGCATTGAGCATAGTAGCTAGCCTGAGCATCCACAAAGTCAGTGAGGCTCCGCATATGGTTGGTCTGTAGAGGTAGATAGCAGGAAAACATATCCAACAAGGTAAAGAGCCACAAGCATTAAATATAAAAAGCAACAGTTCCTTTAAGAAACAGATAGTAAAAAAAAACAAACACAAATTTGAACTCGTTAAGTGTACGTACATGTGTGTTGCTGAGTCCTTCCACAACAGCTCTTGTGATTTCTGACTGTCGATTGTAAAGACTCTGACAAATCCTCAGCTCCATCTCTGCCTACACATACAAACCCACACACACACACACACACACACACACACACACACACACACACACACACACACACACACACCTGTATGGTTTTTCTCTTATTTTTCTAAAAATGGCTGCCGAAATAATACAACATTTAAAATGAGCTCAAGTCTAAACAAACAGAAAACTACAGAAAGGAAATATTGTCTGTGCTAACAGCAGCTCCATATTCATATCAATTACTGCTGAGAGCCTCACTGATATACTGTATGAAGACCATTTCAGATCCTGTGTTCTTTAAATTGATAAGGAACTCACCTGTGAGATTTCCTGAGCCCAGATCTGTTTGCATGAAAGAGACATAAGAAGACCAATGCCTTATTTGAAGATTGAACAACAATTTCATCTGTGTCTGTTAATATGCACGTTCCTACACAGAACTGCTGACCTTTAGCCATTTAACACGCAGGAAGCTGAACATGTAGGAGACATGAGACAAGTAGTCATCTTCCAGTGGGTTGGCATTTAGGTTCTGACAAAAAGACAGAAGATACAAGAACTGTAATGTCAAATATCAACATGTTTAGCTTTTAGTCAGAGTATGACTAACTGAAAAGTATGTAATAATGTAAAGGTGTAACTCACTCTGGCCTCTTGCTCAGCCTCGTGGGCTTTTCTCAGCCTGGCCTTAGTGATATCCAAGTCCAAACGTTTATTCACCAACATCTTGCGTTCATTCTAGGAACAAGCGATCTTGTTTACTTTACAAATAACCTATAAACTAAATATTATTTTGGGTGACAGCGTAAAATAACCTAATCACTGCTGTGATAATCACAATAAAGGTGCGAGTTTGTGTGCATGTGATACAGAGGCATGTGTTTACCTGTATGGCTTTGTATTCCCCCTCAGTGAAACTCCGCAGGGGAGTGAGAAAGTGAACGTTAGTGCTTTGGACAAACTTCCTCTCTGCCTCGCCGAGCTGCTTCTGAGCCTCTCCACACCTTATCAATCCAGTACCTGAGCAGAGAAACATAAAAATACAACACAGTGACAACTTTTCAATATATACTCATAACACAAAAAAGACAAGAATAAGCAAAGAAATGAACATGTGAAAATAGTTGAGATCCTTCTCGCAGATCAATAAAATGCACGTACTCATTAGCCACTTTATTAGGTATTCCTGCTCAACTGCTTGGTAACCAACCCTGTATTGGCAAACTGCATGTACCTAATAAAATGGCTGGTGAGTGTGTACTCACCATAAGGTGTGTTTGATCCAATCTCCAGCCCGGCCTGAGTCATCTGATCTCCCAGTAACTCAACGGCACGAGGCCGGGGTGGGACGCTCCACTCCAGATGCTGATACAGCCGGTCCTCTAACCGCACTCCTGTGTATCAGAGGTCAAAGGTCACATCAAAATTCAGTGGCTACATTTTCTATACACCATGTGACAATTTTTATCATGTACATTTGTTAAAGGATGCACCTGTGACAATACAATTAATAAAAATGGTAATAAACAATACACACACAACACCTCTCAAAACATAGTTCATCCCTGTGATTTAAACTGTAATGCATTGGTTTCATAGTTTCTTCCACAAGGAGAAGGTCCTAAAATATTGTTTCATATAATAAATATCATTGTAAAAATGATTTTACAAGAAGACTATAAACCCTTGGAAGATAAATTCAGCGAGACATGACCTGAAAATGTATCCTGGATGCATCTGGCAGCTGAATGTACCTTTTATTTGATAGATTGCAGACCACATCCACTCATAACTCCATTAGAAAACGTAATTGGATTCAAACAGGCTAAAGAATAAGCATCTCTATTCATCCGAACAGGCCAATTGCTACCAAAGTAAACAAGAGACATCAAGGAAGATGTATGCATGTACTGTGGGAGGACAAAGAGAGCTGAAACGATTGGTCCCAGAGGTAAAGACTCTCAGCTAACTCAGGACCACAACAGTAAGTTGATGGGATTTGATGACTCTGCTTTTATCTGTATGTTGGCAGCTGGAAATTGCTTGATATCATCCCAGATGCATTTTCTTCATAAATATTTACAGGTCATCTAAATATTTCTCATCTTCATTGTAAATGTCTTTAAAAATACTCCATAGAATACCTTCCTCGGAAGAGGGAAACCATCTCCATTACTCTTAATGAGATGATGTTTTATGATGCTCAGATCTTTTTTCTCACCTTTTATATATTTGGATACAGTGAACAGGTTAGAGTTCAGGATCATAAAAACAGGGCTAATTGTGGCAAAAACAGGACCAACTGTTAGTGAAGTGGGTATGTATACATCTGTAACTGCTCAATGAATCAGGGCAGCTTCATTAAATCAATTCATGTTCTCCTACCGAGGCTTGGCTGCAGTAAAGCCTCAGTCTGGGAGATTATCTGGTCCGTCCACGTCTTGGTGGCGTCCGCCCGTGATAAAAGCTCCTCCAGTCCGGGATCCAACTCAGTCCTCTCGGCCTGTCCTAGACTCTCTCCAGTGTACTGGAGCGAATTTCAGGGTAACATTGATTAACAAACTGCTTAACTGCGCACTTTTCTTTTAGTAAGGGCAGTCGCTGATTTAGGGTTGAGATTAAAGCCCAGGAAAAACACATAATAGTTTCCTTTATTATTATTATTATTATTATTATTATTATTACCTGAACAGCGCGGTTGATGAACTGACCAGCATCCACGGCCAACCAAGTCAAATCCATGACAGCGTCCCCAAGGTCGCGTCGTCTCCGGCGGACCAACTGACAATCAGCGGCCAAGCAGGACCGGGGTAACCACGCTATGAAAAGACAGCTAACCAACAACAAGAGGAAGACCTCGCCATAGCCTCCCGGCTAACCGCCCCACTTTCTGCTGGCAAGATTACGGTCCGTTAACACCGAGCAGCCGAGCCCAAGAGGACGAAGCAAGTGCGTATGTTGACCGTTTAGCCTCCTCCGCATCCTGAGCGCGTCTTCTGTCGAGTTGGATGTCTTTAACATGTGTTTCAGAACCGTGGAAAATAACAGCATCGCATCGGCTATCCAAAACGGTCGGCTTTGACAACAGCAACAGATTCACAGTGATATTAAATATTAGCTAGCGTTTTTGATTTTTTTTTTCAAAGCTTCACTACAACGATAAAACGGATTATTTTGAATACCGACAGGTTTAAATAATATTAAGCTTTTACATAAATTAAACTGGACATTTATAGGTGTCGAAAATTCAGTAAAATTATTAGTATAGTAAAAAAAAAGAAAAGATTTACCTGATAAGAGAGCGCCTTTATCCACACTTCCGGTTCAGATCATTCAAAATAAAAGCATATTCCTATGTATTTATCTTGCTTTCCCACTATAAATATGTAAATACATAAATACAACCAAGCTCATCCTGATCTATCCCAAAGCCAGCTGAAACAACAGCCAAGCATTAACAAAAAGAAGAAAAGTAATAATTACAAATACAGTGATTTTCTGACTGCCTGAACTCATTACTAGATAAGAAAAATATTGCTAGCTGAAAAGGAAACTACTGCTATACTCACGCCTTCACCCAGCCTTTTAAGCAGACATTTCTTAGTGGCGATTTCTTTTTATGTAAAAAGTTGAACCAGTTGGCTGTAATCAGGAGTGAAGAAGCAGCGGGAGACGGGATTAAAACAATCAGCTGACAAGCCTGTCTAGCTCTGTGAGTCTAAGGAGGGTTAAGAGATTAGAAGATACACACTACGGCACGTTTACCAACTAAATGGCTTTATTACAAGGGAATGTACAACAGTGCTGCGTTTTTCAATGTTTTTCTAGATAACTCAAATTCAAGAAACATGCCCACTTTTTTATTAACAATCTCTCCTGTCTCATTGGCACAGTGTGAGGTGTTAGTACTGCCATCGGCCCTCTCAGTCTGGACCACCAGCGCCCTTCTTTGAAGCATTTATGTACAGGCCAGGCTAATAAAAGCTCCTTTTCCCCATTCTTCTCTAGATGTGTTTCTCAAAGCTTTTTGAGCCCTAAGCTTATTTGTTTATTTTGGTCTGGCTGACCTCCATGTGATGTGTGCTTCAGGTGGAGTACCGTTGCCATACTGCTCGCTGGGCTCGCCGTTTTTTTTCACTCTGTAACCAGAGACTGCAGCAGTTGGTGCCGCGCCTCTTTGCCATAGTTGCTGAATAGCAAAGGAAGCAGCTGGTAGATGCAGCTCAGAGGTAAGGTAACAGACGATAATCACAAGCATCAGATAGCAGGATCACATCAAAATTCACATAATTTACATCCTTGTTTCCCCAAAAAACTGCAAATAAAAACAGAAGGTGATGATTTCGAAAGTATTTACAAAAAACTACATTTCAGAAAAGTCCAGTGAGGGACAACAAAAATTGGAAAAGTTGTTTAATGCTCAAAAGCATTAAATAAATACATCTGATGGAACATCACAACACAAATAAGATTTAGTAGCATGATGAAAGATGAGCATCTCAAAAAGTCCCAGTGTTTAATGTTGTTTAAATGCAGATTTAAGTGATTTGCAGTCTTGCTTTTAGTTTTACTTAATACAGCTTTCATAGAAACAGGGTTGCACATTATCAAACGATACTTAGCACTTACTGTACATGTCTGCAATATTTATAGATCACATTTCCATGATGATCCCTTATCTGTCCGGCCAGAGAATGGCCTCAGCAACCGCATCCGTGGACTTTTTGAAAATGCCATAGCAACAGAAACCGGGGCTCTTTGCTCTTTACTTTGGAGGATGTACACCTTCTAGTTGAGACCGGTCATACAAACTCACGTTGATGCTGTTTTCTGCTCTGGAGCACTAAACCTGTTAGGAAGAAAGTAGAGACCTGATCTTGCTTAAATAAGAAAAAGAAATGATGCCTCTGAAAGCGTCAGTATCATTAAAAAAGAAGGAGAATATTAATATGTGCATTTCAGGAATAACGACTGAATTGTCCGCAGTTTACAAATATTGAACATGGAGACAGAAGTGTAGAACAGCTTCTGTGGCTGTGGATACACAAATATCACAGTGATTACATTGTATATGTAAAGTGTGTAAGTTTGAATTTGTAGGTGTCTGAAGGAAAAGTGGATAAAGCCACAGTAATCTTCTACAAGGCCTTACAGAATATCCCCTGGTCCCCTGGTGAGGCACACACATACTGTGAAAGTGATATTTCCCAAAACTCAATTTATAGTTATAGTCCCTGCAGACTCATTAGGTGCGGTTATACGAGAGAAACTGAGCTAATTAATAACGAACAACAGCTCATTTTACCAACCAACTGACTTTATACAGGGGTGCTCAGATTTGTAAAAAAGAGGAAATGGCTTTGAAACCTTAACATTAGTGTTTTGAGGACTATGATTTTACTTTTAAGAAAACAGAAGTGGTCATGTTACATATACCAGTAACCGTTAAGGGTGCAACCATTGAATGTGTATATGTATAAATCTCAACAGTGTTAGAGAGGATCCCTAGTGAGTAGCACTTGGCGACTGTTGAGAGGAAGAAACCTGTGAAAGGACTAAGCTTAGGGACGGACAACTGAGAGAGGTGAAGAGAAAACAGGAGCATAACAAGAATCAGTAGCTGATAGCCACTCCTCCTTATCTTTTTTTTGGTTACAATTCAGTAAAAAGATAACCTGTATATAAAAGATGAACAGACTATAGATGAGACAGGGTTTAAACTTTTACTGAAACGCACTTCTTTGATGGTACATTAGAACAAATAATCACACAGTAGGCGACACTATTTGTTAGATGATTTCATTAAATGTCTCCCTTGAAAAATAGGTTTTTAATCTCATTGGAATCTTCCTGGTTAAATAAAAGAAATAAAAAATAAAGATGGTGCCACTTGATCAATATCCTGCCTTGCTCAGCACATATTTACCAAATTGACCAATTACACTTATCACCCTGCTGTAGTTACCGCTTCTGCAAACTAAATCAGTATGTATGTATACTGGTACATACAATTCAGCTGTTCCCCGATCAGCTGAGGGGTTTGTAGACCTGTTGACAGAGAAAGAAGTGAGAGTGTGCGACTGCCTTTAGAAGAACTGGACATACTGCTAGAAGACTGAGCACACACCATCTTAAATCAAGTGTGTGTGTGTTCGTATTGGCAAACTTGATGGAAAGAAAAGGACAAGCACAAAGCCATACTCGACAAACTCAACACATGTACAGCTGCGGTACTGAACTGCTGCAGTAATTTGAGCAAAGGACTGCATTTTGTTTGGTTTTCTGTATACAGTGACAAAAATGTTTTAATTTTCACAGCAAACCACTAAAGCTGTGTTTTATTACTTGATGTTGTCAATAAATACAAATAAAGATTGATTTATGTGACATTACTTTTTTATAGATAAAATTGGCAGTGGTTATTCTGGAAGTTGTTACAGTCCTAACTTATTAAGAAAAACTGTGGAAGTGATGAAGGAAAAAGCTGCCACTCAGCATATTGCCACGTTACAAAAATGTGAAATTTGTGTCACCTCTTAAAGAATTTTTAACATAGTTTTTTAAATATATATAATATTTAAAGTAAGGGTTATAGTCTATTGTGTTTGTTAACACAGCAAAACATCTGCTGCACTCCGGAGTAAATAAGGAAAAGACTTGCAAGATAAAAAAAAAAAAAAAAAAAAAAAAAAAAAACGACCTCTGCTGTGTTTCATACATACGGGGCCCCGCAGGGGACATGGGAGAAAAAAAAATTAAGACGGACTTTTGCGAGATCTCGCAAAACAAACTCGGGATCTCGCAAAAGTCCGTCTTAATTTTTTTTTTCTCCCATGTCCCCTGCAGAGCTCCGTAGTTTCAGAGTAACTCGCATACCGTATTAAGGAAAAAAAAAAATTAACAAAATCCAAAGTGCGGCTGGCTTGAGAGCTCACTGCACCATAGTTTCTCATTCTCAGAAAATGGACTTCATTGTCAGTTGCAGATTTATTTGCGCGATGATCTGCCGAGATTGCGCACCCTTTATGACGTGTCTGGAACTCGGGTGCTTTTGCGCATGCGTGAATATTCGTGCATTCGAACAAGTGCCGTCACAGAAGAAGTCTGATCTGCCTTTGATAAGAAAAAAGTATATTTCACTTCCTCTTTCCCCTAAAGCAAAAGAGGTTCACTTTAAAATCATTAATGAGGTTTATCCAACCAATGAATTCTTAAGACGGAAATTTAATTTAGATGTGAACGCCTGCACATTTTGTGAAAATGATATTGAAAGTCTGGATCACTTGTTTTTCAACTGTGAATCAGTGCACTCCTTCTGGACTGACATGTGGAGCTGGCTACAGTCCAGGAGAATTCAGTTACCACATTTGACGGTGACAGTAATGAAATTTGGAATACTTGCTGAGAATGCAGATTTTGACCTGTTGATTAGGACGATTTTGTTAATGGGAAAATTTTTTATTCACAAATGCAGATACTTTAAAGCTAAACCATGTATAAACAGATGGCTGAATGACTTTAGACTCTGGGCTAAATCGCTGAAACTTGTGAATAACAAGAAAGCCCATAAACTTGTTGTTTTATTTAAAGAGTTTAACCTATGTTAAAAAAAACAAAAAACTCCCTATTTTATAATCACGACTGCCCTTTTTTTGCACGTTAGTTTTTGCCTTTGGTTCGAATCCTTCAATGACTGTTCTTTATTTTTGTGCTAACTCTTTTAACTTTGTGCTTATTGTTGTTGTTGGGTTTTTTTTTTTGTTCGTTTTGTTTGTTTTGCTATAATGCTCAACCGAGGATGTAACATAATCGGATTAATGATGGTGCCTTGTATGTTAAACTGTTGTTTGTAAATAAAGTTTAATTAAAAAAAAAAAAAAAAAAGTCTGATCTGCCTTTGATCCGGGACAGTCCTCAAATAGGACCCAAGCTAAGTCAAAAGGTTACAGCTTCCAGAGTTCGCCTGGCAGTTTATACACGTGAAACGTTCCCCAGTCTTTCAAATCAGAAAGTTTAGCATTTCAGGAAGATTTTAACAGAGGGAATCCCTGTGGAACAACAATGTCTCAAACACCGGATTCTAATTTTCATATTCCTCTGGTCCTACACTCAAAAAAATGAATGAGGTGGATTGTTCAGTGTATATTAATTATTTATTTTCATTTTACTTAAAATATATGTTTTTGTTAAGTTAACATATGTTTTTCTAATCAAGTCTACGCAATTGTGTCTATTATTCAACGTACATAATACTAATGTGTTACTTGATCGCATAACATTTAAGTTAAGTCAATGAGGATCGATATACCTTGTATATCCACAAGGTGGCAGTAATGCAAAAACAGTTGTAATGAAACCGCGCAGAACAAGAAGGTTTCACGGCTTGTACCTGCTCATGCGCAAGACTTCAAATTTAACTGAAAAAGGCTGTTTTGGCGCCAAGCTGCTGTTTCTTTGAGAGGTAAGACCACTTTTTTCTTTGACTATGTTGTGTAGTATCTATATGTCCAGCATGGTTATATTTTGCGTTTGTCTTACAAGACATGTTATATCGTTTGCGTGTGCTTGTTTTACATTAGTTTTACTGGGTCCTGGACATGATTATTTTGTGGACTGTGTAAGAAACATTTTTATTGTTTTTTGTTTTATTAAGGGATTAGCTACAGGGGTTCATGGGGTTATTCTTTCAAGGGGTTATTTTTCCATTTGCTTTCTTGGGATTCCTTTTCTGTAATCCGAGAGTCGGAAATATCGAATAGGATAGCAAGGATAGCATAAAGTGACATTTAAAATCCAAAAAGTCAAGGGCGAAAGCCACTGTGACACCATTGTTCTGCTCTATCAGTAATCTGTATTATGTAAAAATGGTCTGTAAATACAGCATGTTTCCTAGCGGAGTTATACATATCAATGTAGTTATAAATTACAGTTTGTGAAAGTACACACTTAATTTTTTTAATAAAATTATTCAAGACATATGAGTGGACAGACAATGGAGGACGACAGACCTGGTGATAATTGCTTCTATAGAAAGTTAGCACATGGCAGTGTCAATCTCTTGCTTTTCTTCTGAGTAGTATTTTATTTAGCTGTAATTCAAACAATAATTTGCTTCTTGAAATTAAGTAATGAATTTCTTGTTTTACTTTATAAATCTCAGATCCTGCCTTTACCTGCTCCCTCCTATACTGATGTGGTGTATGTGGTACTGCTGAGCTTGTATGTGGTATGTGAACTGTTATACTTTTAAAAACAAAACTGTTTTATAAGTTAAGTTTTCTTTTGTGACCCATCCCATGCCCCTGTTATTTCGTCTCCACATCTGAACCATGGTAAAGGTTGCAGTTCAAGGGCCTGAGGCATGAAATTCTTTTCAGATCAGCTGTGATCAATATTTTTTGGAACTTGATAAATAACAATAAAAGCTGTAATGGCTCCATTAGCATTTTGTGTAAATGTTTGTGTTAAAATTATAGCTTTAATGAGGTCTTTCTACATTAGTTTTAGTTTGTATATGTGTACATATAGTATGCATATTTACAGTACAGTATGTTGTGTTTGTTGACATATTTTCAGGTGGAAGCAGAATATGTGAGGATTACTACTGCTGCACATGTTCCAAGGCTTTTTACACAACTTGACCAATACACTGACCAGCTCATAAAAGTCTTCAAGAAAAAAGGAGGCGTTGCAGGTAAGAAAATTAGACAAACTTTGGCCCCAGCCACACAGGTGCGTTATTCTGTTGGTAGCAAAATATTATGGCTAATAAGATCATTTTCAAATTTAAACAGCTAGTGTATGGTAGCTGCACAGTGCACTTACATTTATATTAAGCAAGACAAAGTTTGGTACTCAAAACGTTGGAAAATTTAAATTACCTAAACATATGTAAAATCTGATCCCTTGATTTAGGTTAAACCAGAAGTGAATGTTTTTATGTTATGTTTTGAATGCAAAAAAGATGATGTATTAGTTTGTCTTTACCTCCATTATGGACATATATAATGTGGTGGAAACCCTTCCCAACAGGTTAACTATTCATGTCCATGTGATGATTAGTTGGTCTTGTGTACATGTCTATCTGTGCAGTGGCTATGTCATTCATTTTGCGTATAATGTGAGTTTCTGTCATCCTAAAGTATTTCTGTTTTCTCTTCCTGTATCTCTGCCACTCTCTACAGAAGGAAACCATTGAAAAGGGGAGGGAGTGTGTCCTCAGGGCACTACCTTTTTACCTGAATGAAGACCCAAGCATCCTCTTCAAAGAATAATTGGTTGGTAATTTTAGTTTTGGTTTAATACAGATAAAAAACTAATTTTGAATAACTAATGTTGTTGCATGTTGTAATGTTGTTGTTGTTGTAATTTGCATGGAACCTGTTTAAATGTTTTGGGAAATCTTCTTGTATACCCAAACTATTTATATTTATCGTTGAATCTGTAGTCTGAAATAGTGGCGCACTGGGGTGCATGTTCCTAATATTGTGTTTACGTCATTAAAGGGTAGCTTTGGCCCTTTTTCTTTCTTTTTTTTAAAACTGGATGCCATTTTTCTATGTTTTTGTGTCTAAGCTACAGCTGTTCAGAGGGAGCTGGAACAAATTACCCTTGCTATCTTTACCATCGAAAGAGCTGATGCCAGCACTCCTCCAGCCGATGTGGGTATAACCATCTAGTGTGTCCTGCATGACCTGGAAGACCTGGCCTCTGCATGTGCACTCTTAATGGGTGGGATATATGCACTGAATCTCAGTTAACCTCAAGACTGAAAGCTAAGAGACAATCAAAAGTATTGAGATTTAAAGGATTTAATTGAGAGATGATACTGCACCAGAAATGTTGAAGGGTGGTGTGTATATTAGCGTTCAAGGCATATTGTTATGAGGTGGAAATATGTTCATATTCAGTTTGTGTTACATTGTGTGCATTGTAAAGGTAATTGCAATACATACTAAAAATAAGGGTAAGTTAGGAGGTTGATCTGATATCCCCGTGTTGGTGTTGTTCCCAGATCATCATACTAAATGTTGTTCCAGGATCAACATTGCAAGTGACCAATCAGAATGTTGTGACGTCATACTTTTGCGACTTCGGGAAAAACCAGCGTAAAACAAAAAACTGTACTTAAGCTGCGTGAAACCGCCTCTGTCCGCCGATCAACTGACCCTAACCCTAACCCTTTAATAAACAGTAAGCAGAATTGATATTGTCCTTGCAACATTGGAATTTCATAAATGCACAAATGGCTTGGAATAGAATAACGTCACAACAATGTGATTGGTCACTTGCAATGTTGAACCTGGAACAACATTTTCATGATGGTCTGGGAACAACACCAACACGAGGATATCAGATCATCCAAGTTGGGAATGCAGGATGAATGTATATTTTGTGGACTTTTAAAGACGAACAATTGTTTCCATGTTAAAATGTTTACATCTGAAGTTTTTTGCCCAAACACTGGTAAAATAAATGTTGACAGTGGCAAGTGTTAAATGGTTACTGCTGTGCTGTTGCAAAAAAACTGAACGCTGACAAGCTGTTTTATTGTTAGACCATAATCTTGGCATGTTTTGTTAAAGTTTTATTTGGGATGGTGATGTAATTTTCTTTGATTGCTAATATCAGTGGACTATTTATTATTATTATTATTATTATTATTATTATTATTATTATTATTATTATTATTATTGTTGTTGTTACATAATTTTTTTTTTTTTAAATTGTGGCTGTTGAGGTGGACACTTCACTTTGCATTGTTAAAGGAAAGCACTTCATTGGCATTGTGTTACTGGACTGACCCTAAGCAATCATTGCAAATAGCAACTTTGCTATCCATTTTAGACACTAAAAGAAAAAAAACACTCACAGACCTTACTAGCATCACATGTGCATAACTCAAGTGTCATCTTATCAATGTGTTATGTGATCTTCAATGCGTTTTTTTTTTTTTTTTCTTCTATTTCTGGTAGCTACAGACATTTAATTTAAAGTCTTGATGTTGCATCTGTCTACATACTGTTAATTACTAACCCTAATGAGCTGTTGTGTTTTATTTTGGACTGGGTTTACACAAATGCTGACTGAATGTGTTGGCAATAAAATAAATTTTAAAAAATAAGTTGGATGTACTTGATTCATTTGTGTGGAACCTGTTGACAAAATAGATTTATGTAAAACTAATTAATAAAGCACAAGGTGGCTGAAAATATAATATTTGAATTAATCTAACTTAAATTTAACATTTTACTGCCACAAATAAGAAATGTGTTGAAGTAACTAATCTAAACTAACCTGAAAATATATCATCTATGTTCATAAAACATAACTTGATTTAGTTAGTCTTAAATATGTCTTGTTAATCTTAAGTAGTTTTTTTAAATTAGATGAACTAAAGATTTTTGCTTTAAACTAACATAATTCAATTTCGTGGAACCTGTTGACAAAATAATTTTAATTAAAGTCAACGTTTCATTTTTTTGAGTGTACCTACTTCTTTGTTCATTGTAAACAATTGTACTTTCTGTAAAGTGGTTTGAATTAAAGAGAAAAGAAAAGTATGTTTTGTTTTGTTTTTTTCTTCAAGATCTGTTCACATGTACTTAGCAAGAGTGAGTAGACAGCGTTAAAAAATGGTACTTAGTGTAGTGAGGAAGGCGAAAAGCAAAGAGAGCATATGAAGGTAATATTGAAGTAGGCGCAGTTTTGAAGTGGTGAAAGGCAAAGGCATGAGTGCAAGCCTAATAAAAGTTAATAGGAGAGATGTCGAGCAGGCGGAGGACTTGGCTGGAGCAGGAAAAGGCAAAAGGGGAAACGCCAATGCGCATCCCCGCCCCCCAAGCTAGGGCCGTGGCAGCGAGATCGTGGGGGTTCGAACTGGCGGCGCTCTGTACCAGAGGGCTCTGCCACACATCATACGCCAAACGGCCGGCCGAGAGAACGCTTAAAAAAAAGGACATTTATCATTTCTTCTCCAGCCAGCCAGCCAGCCAGCCCTTCTCATGGTTTTTACAAAGTACACAGCACAGCAGATTCTGCAATATTCTTACACACTAATTAAGCATTGGAAACCTACCTACTTCTTTGTTCATTGTAAACAATTGTACTTTCTGGAAAGTGGTTTGAATTAAAGAGAAAAGAAAAGTATGTTTTGTTTTGTTTTTTTTCTTCAAGATCTGTTCACATGTACTTAGCAAGAGTGAGTACACAGCGTTAAAAAATGGTACTTAGTGTAGTGAGGAAGGCGAAAAGCAAAGAGAGCATATGAAGGCAATTGAAGGAAAAAATGTCCATCCCGGTTTTCCCTCCAAGGCACGAGCGATAAGCAGAGTTTTGTCCTTTCCTTCTAAGATTCCTAATTATTTAAAGTAACACTCAGGTATGCCATTCAGCGTGTTAGTACGAGCTCGGGAGCAGCTTGGGAGAACAAGAAAACAGAGACTGCTTTAGGTTGCCTTCCCAATCGACTCAAAGGTTTATTTAGTACATAACAGCTTATATAGAGGAAAAAAAGGTTCGTGTGTCAGCTTTCCCAGTTCAAACCGGTACAGACCAAATAAGGAAACGTCTTCCTGCCTTGTGAGCAAAGAAGTATCCTGTGTGTAGTTTATCAGCTCAGCTACAATTTATGATCATCCCAGCAAAATACACTCCTAGACATAGAATACAGAGTTCTTTCATCAGTGAATTCTGAAACAAACCACCTAGCCTTTAACGAGCCTTTTCCAGGAGATAAAGAAAAAGGGAGGATGGGAGTAAGGAAGTGGTCTCATCTCTGTGGTATTTTCGACCTTGGGGTACCAGCTTGTGAGTCCTACACATTAATTCTTGGGTCACAGAGAAAGAGAAAAACAACTAGTAGATGGGCCTTATTGAGCAACTCTTTTCTGTATAAAACAATCTTCTGTAAATGCTAACCGTGGTACTAAAATACCTAACAGTAATATTGAAGTGGGCGCAGTTTTGAAGTGGTGAAAGGCAAAGGCATGAGTGCAAGCCTAATAAAAGTTAATAGGAGAGATGTCGAGCAGGCGGAGGACTTGGCTGGAGCAGGCAAAAGGGGAAACGCCAATGCGCATCCCCGCCCCCCAAGCTAGGGCCGTGGCAGCGAGATCGTGGGGGTTCGAACTGGCGGCGCTCTGTACCAGAGGGCTCTGCCACACATCATACGCCAAACGGCCGGCCGAGAGAAGGCTTAAAAAAAAGGACATTTATCATTTCTTCTCCAGCCAGCCAGCCAGCCAGCCAGCCAGCCCTTCTCATGGTTTTTACAAAGTACACAGCACAGCAGATTCTGCAATATTCTTACACACTAATTAAGCATTGGAAACCTACCTACTTCTTTGTTCATTGTAAACAATTGTACTTTCTGGAAAGTGGTTTGAATTAAAGAGAAAAGAAAAGTATGTTTTGTTTTGTTTTTTTTCTTCAAGATCTGTTCACATGTACTTAGCAAGAGTGAGTACACAGCGTTAAAAAATGGTACTTAGTGTAGTGAGGAAGGCGAAAAGCAAAGAGAGCATATGAAGGTAATATTGAAGTGGGCGCAGTTTTGAAGTGGTGAAAGGCAAAGGCATGAGTGCAAGCCTAATAAAAGCTAATAGGAGAGATGTCGAGCAGGCGGAGGACTTGGCTGGAGCAGGAAAAGGCAAAAGGGAAAGGCGAGTGCACGTCTCCCCGCCCCCCAAGCCAGGCCGAGAGAAGGCTTGAAAAAAAAAGGACATTTATCATTTCTTCTTCAGCCAGCCCTTCTCGTGGTTTTTACAAAGTACACAGCACAGCAGATTCTGCAATATTCTTACACACTAATTAAGCATTGGAAACCTACCTACTTCTTTGTTCATTGTAAACAATTGTACTTTCTGTAAAGTGGTTTGAATTAAAGAGAAAAGAAAAGTATGTTTTGTTTTGTTTTTTTTCTTCAAGATCTGTTCACATGTACTTAGCAAGAGTGAGTACACAGCGTTAAAAAATGGTACTTAGTGTAGTGAGGAAGGCGAAAAGCAAAGAGAGCATATGAAGGTAATATTGAAGTGGGCGCAGTTTTGAAGTGGTGAAAGGCAAAGGCATGAGTGCAAGCCTAATAAAAGCTAATAGGAGAGATGTCGAGCAGGCGGAGGACTTGGCTGGAGCAGGCAAAAGGGGAAACGCCAATGCGCATTCCCGCCCCCCAAGCTAGGGCCGTGGCAGCGAGATCGTGGGGGTTCGAACTGGCGGCGCTCTGTACCAGAGGGCTCTGCCACACATCATACGCCAAACGGCCGGCCGAGAGAAGGCTTAAAAAAAAGGACATTTATCATTTCTTCTCCAGCCAGCCAGCCAGCCAGCCAGCCAGCCCTTCTCATGGTTTTTACAAAGTACACAGCACAGCAGATTCTGCAATATTCTTACACACTAATTAAGCATTGGAAACCTACCTACTTCTTTGTTCATTGTAAACAATTGTACTTTCTGGAAAGTGGTTTGAATTAAAGAGAAAAGAAAAGTATGTTTTGTTTTGTTTTTTTTCTTCAAGATCTGTTCACATGTACTTAGCAAGAGTGAGTACACAGCGTTAAAAAATGGTACTTAGTGTAGTGAGGAAGGCGAAAAGCAAAGAGAGCATATGAAGGCAATTGAAGGAAAAAATGTCCATCCCGGTTTTCCCTCCAAGGCACGAGCGATAAGCAGAGTTTTGTCCTTTCCTTCTAAGATTCCTAATTATTTAAAGTAACACTCAGGTATGCCATTCAGCGTGTTAGTACGAGCTCGGGAGCAGCTTGGGAGAACAAGAAAACAGAGACTGCTTTAGGTTGCCTTCCCAATCGACTCAAAGGTTTATTTAGTACATAACAGCTTATATAGAGGAAAAAAAGGTTCGTGTGTCAGCTTTCCCAGTTCAAACCGGTACAGACCAAATAAGGAAACGTCTTCCTGCCTTGTGAGCAAAGAAGTATCCTGTGTGTAGTTTATCAGCTCAGCTACAATTTATGATCATCCCAGCAAAATACACTCCTAGACATAGAATACAGAGTTCTTTCATCAGTGAATTCTGAAACAAACCACCTAGCCTTTAACGAGCCTTTTCCAGGAGATAAAGAAAAAGGGAGGATGGGAGTAAGGAAGTGGTCTCATCTCTGTGGTATTTTCGACCTTGGGGTACCAGCTTGTGAGTCCTACACATTAATTCTTGGGTCACAGAGAAAGAGAAAAACAACTAGTAGATGGGCCTTATTGAGCAACTCTTTTCTGTATAAAACAATCTTCTGTAAATGCTAACCGTGGTACTAAAATACCTAACAGTAATATTGAAGTGGGCGCAGTTTTGAAGTGGTGAAAGGCAAAGGCATGAGTGCAAGCCTAATAAAAGTTAATAGGAGAGATGTCGAGCAGGCGGAGGACTTGGCTGGAGCAGGCAAAAGGGGAAACGCCAATGCGCATCCCCGCCCCCCAAGCTAGGGCCGTGGCAGCGAGATCGTGGGGGTTCGAACTGGCGGCGCTCTGTACCAGAGGGCTCTGCCACACATCATACGCCAAACGGCCGGCCGAGAGAAGGCTTAAAAAAAAGGACATTTATCATTTCTTCTCCAGCCAGCCAGCCAGCCAGCCAGCCAGCCCTTCTCATGGTTTTTACAAAGTACACAGCACAGCAGATTCTGCAATATTCTTACACACTAATTAAGCATTGGAAACCTACCTACTTCTTTGTTCATTGTAAACAATTGTACTTTCTGGAAAGTGGTTTGAATTAAAGAGAAAAGAAAAGTATGTTTTGTTTTGTTTTTTTTCTTCAAGATCTGTTCACATGTACTTAGCAAGAGTGAGTACACAGCGTTAAAAAATGGTACTTAGTGTAGTGAGGAAGGCGAAAAGCAAAGAGAGCATATGAAGGTAATATTGAAGTGGGCGCAGTTTTGAAGTGGTGAAAGGCAAAGGCATGAGTGCAAGCCTAATAAAAGCTAATAGGAGAGATGTCGAGCAGGCGGAGGACTTGGCTGGAGCAGGAAAAGGCAAAAGGGAAAGGCGAGTGCACGTCTCCCCGCCCCCCAAGCCAGGCCGAGAGAAGGCTTGAAAAAAAAAGGACATTTATCATTTCTTCTTCAGCCAGCCCTTCTCGTGGTTTTTACAAAGTACACAGCACAGCAGATTCTGCAATATTCTTACACACTAATTAAGCATTGGAAACCTACCTACTTCTTTGTTCATTGTAAACAATTGTACTTTCTGTAAAGTGGTTTGAATTAAAGAGAAAAGAAAAGTATGTTTTGTTTTGTTTTTTTTCTTCAAGATCTGTTCACATGTACTTAGCAAGAGTGAGTACACAGCGTTAAAAAATGGTACTTAGTGTAGTGAGGAAGGCGAAAAGCAAAGAGAGCATATGAAGGTAATATTGAAGTGGGCGCAGTTTTGAAGTGGTGAAAGGCAAAGGCATGAGTGCAAGCCTAATAAAAGCTAATAGGAGAGATGTCGAGCAGGCGGAGGACTTGGCTGGAGCAGGCAAAAGGGGAAACGCCAATGCGCATTCCCGCCCCCCAAGCTAGGGCCGTGGCAGCGAGATCGTGGGGGTTCGAACTGGCGGCGCTCTGTACCAGAGGGCTCTGCCACACATCATACGCCAAACGGCCGGCCGAGAGAAGGCTTAAAAAAAAGGACATTTATCATTTCTTCTCCAGCCAGCCAGCCAGCCAGCCAGCCAGCCCTTCTCATGGTTTTTACAAAGTACACAGCACAGCAGATTCTGCAATATTCTTACACACTAATTAAGCATTGGAAACCTACCTACTTCTTTGTTCATTGTAAACAATTGTACTTTCTGGAAAGTGGTTTGAATTAAAGAGAAAAGAAAAGTATGTTTTGTTTTGTTTTTTTTCTTCAAGATCTGTTCACATGTACTTAGCAAGAGTGAGTACACAGCGTTAAAAAATGGTACTTAGTGTAGTGAGGAAGGCGAAAAGCAAAGAGAGCATATGAAGGCAATTGAAGGAAAAAATGTCCATCCCGGTTTTCCCTCCAAGGCACGAGCGATAAGCAGAGTTTTGTCCTTTCCTTCTAAGATTCCTAATTATTTAAAGTAACACTCAGGTATGCCATTCAGCGTGTTAGTACGAGCTCGGGAGCAGCTTGGGAGAACAAGAAAACAGAGACTGCTTTAGGTTGCCTTCCCAATCGACTCAAAGGTTTATTTAGTACATAACAGCTTATATAGAGGAAAAAAAGGTTCGTGTGTCAGCTTTCCCAGTTCAAACCGGTACAGACCAAATAAGGAAACGTCTTCCTGCCTTGTGAGCAAAGAAGTATCCTGTGTGTAGTTTATCAGCTCAGCTACAATTTATGATCATCCCAGCAAAATACACTCCTAGACATAGAATACAGAGTTCTTTCATCAGTGAATTCTGAAACAAACCACCTAGCCTTTAACGAGCCTTTTCCAGGAGATAAAGAAAAAGGGAGGATGGGAGTAAGGAAGTGGTCTCATCTCTGTGGTATTTTCGACCTTGGGGTACCAGCTTGTGAGTCCTACACATTAATTCTTGGGTCACAGAGAAAGAGAAAAACAACTAGTAGATGGGCCTTATTGAGCAACTCTTTTCTGTATAAAACAATCTTCTGTAAATGCTAACCGTGGTACTAAAATACCTAACAGTAATATTGAAGTGGGCGCAGTTTTGAAGTGGTGAAAGGCAAAGGCATGAGTGCAAGCCTAATAAAAGTTAATAGGAGAGATGTCGAGCAGGCGGAGGACTTGGCTGGAGCAGGCAAAAGGGGAAACGCCAATGCGCATCCCCGCCCCCCAAGCTAGGGCCGTGGCAGCGAGATCGTGGGGGTTCGAACTGGCGGCGCTCTGTACCAGAGGGCTCTGCCACACATCATACGCCAAACGGCCGGCCGAGAGAAGGCTTAAAAAAAAGGACATTTATCATTTCTTCTCCAGCCAGCCAGCCAGCCAGCCAGCCAGCCCTTCTCATGGTTTTTACAAAGTACACAGCACAGCAGATTCTGCAATATTCTTACACACTAATTAAGCATTGGAAACCTACCTACTTCTTTGTTCATTGTAAACAATTGTACTTTCTGGAAAGTGGTTTGAATTAAAGAGAAAAGAAAAGTATGTTTTGTTTTGTTTTTTTTCTTCAAGATCTGTTCACATGTACTTAGCAAGAGTGAGTACACAGCGTTAAAAAATGGTACTTAGTGTAGTGAGGAAGGCGAAAAGCAAAGAGAGCATATGAAGGTAATATTGAAGTGGGCGCAGTTTTGAAGTGGTGAAAGGCAAAGGCATGAGTGCAAGCCTAATAAAAGCTAATAGGAGAGATGTCGAGCAGGCGGAGGACTTGGCTGGAGCAGGAAAAGGCAAAAGGGAAAGGCGAGTGCACGTCTCCCCGCCCCCCAAGCCAGGCCGAGAGAAGGCTTGAAAAAAAAAGGACATTTATCATTTCTTCTTCAGCCAGCCCTTCTCATGGTTTTTACAAAGTACACAGCACAGCAGATTCTGCAATATTCTTACACACTAATTAAGCATTGGAAACCTACCTACTTCTTTGTTCATTGTAAACAATTGTACTTTCTGTAAAGTGGTTTGAATTAAAGAGAAAAGAAAAGTATGTTTTGTTTTGTTTTTTTTCTTCAAGATCTGTTCACATGTACTTAGCAAGAGTGAGTACACAGCGTTAAAAAATGGTACTTAGTGTAGTGAGGAAGGCGAAAAGCAAAGAGAGCATATGAAGGTAATATTGAAGTGGGCGCAGTTTTGAAGTGGTGAAAGGCAAAGGCATGAGTGCAAGCCTAATAAAAGCTAATAGGAGAGATGTCGAGCAGGCGGAGGACTTGGCTGGAGCAGGCAAAAGGGGAAACGCCAATGCGCATCCCCGCCCCCCAAGCTAGGGCCGTGGCAGCGAGATCGTGGGGGTTCGAACTGGCGGCGCTCTGTACCAGAGGGCTCTGCCACACATCATACGCCAAACGGCCGGCCGAGAGAAGGCTTAAAAAAAAGGACATTTATCATTTCTTCTCCAGCCAGCCAGCCAGCCAGCCAGCCAGCCCTTCTCATGGTTTTTACAAAGTACACAGCACAGCAGATTCTGCAATATTCTTACACACTAATTAAGCATTGGAAACCTACCTACTTCTTTGTTCATTGTAAACAATTGTACTTTCTGGAAAGTGGTTTGAATTAAAGAGAAAAGAAAAGTATGTTTTGTTTTGTTTTTTTTCTTCAAGATCTGTTCACATGTACTTAGCAAGAGTGAGTACACAGCGTTAAAAAATGGTACTTAGTGTAGTGAGGAAGGCGAAAAGCAAAGAGAGCATATGAAGGCAATTGAAGGAAAAAATGTCCATCCCGGTTTTCCCTCCAAGGCACGAGCGATAAGCAGAGTTTTGTCCTTTCCTTCTAAGATTCCTAATTATTTAAAGTAACACTCAGGTATGCCATTCAGCGTGTTAGTACGAGCTCGGGAGCAGCTTGGGAGAACAAGAAAACAGAGACTGCTTTAGGTTGCCTTCCCAATCGACTCAAAGGTTTATTTAGTACATAACAGCTTATATAGAGGAAAAAAAGGTTCGTGTGTCAGCTTTCCCAGTTCAAACCGGTACAGACCAAATAAGGAAACGTCTTCCTGCCTTGTGAGCAAAGAAGTATCCTGTGTGTAGTTTATCAGCTCAGCTACAATTTATGATCATCCCAGCAAAATACACTCCTAGACATAGAATACAGAGTTCTTTCATCAGTGAATTCTGAAACAAACCACCTAGCCTTTAACGAGCCTTTTCCAGGAGATAAAGAAAAAGGGAGGATGGGAGTAAGGAAGTGGTCTCATCTCTGTGGTATTTTCGACCTTGGGGTACCAGCTTGTGAGTCCTACACATTAATTCTTGGGTCACAGAGAAAGAGAAAAACAACTAGTAGATGGGCCTTATTGAGCAACTCTTTTCTGTATAAAACAATCTTCTGTAAATGCTAACCGTGGTACTAAAATACCTAACAGTAATATTGAAGTGGGCGCAGTTTTGAAGTGGTGAAAGGCAAAGGCATGAGTGCAAGCCTAATAAAAGTTAATAGGAGAGATGTCGAGCAGGCGGAGGACTTGGCTGGAGCAGGCAAAAGGGGAAACGCCAATGCGCATCCCCGCCCCCAAAGCTAGGGCCGTGGCAGCGAGATCGTGGGGGTTCGAACTGGCGGCGCTCTGTACCAGAGGGCTCTGCCACACATCATACGCCAAACGGCCGGCCGAGAGAAGGCTTAAAAAAAAGGACATTTATCATTTCTTCTTCAGCCAGCCAGCCAGCCAGCCAGCCCTTCTCATGGTTTTTACAAAGTACACAGCACAGCAGATTCTGCAATATTCTTACACACTAATTAAGCATTGGAAACCTACCTACTTCTTTGTTCATTGTAAACAATTGTACTTTCTGGAAAGTGGTTTGAATTAAAGAGAAAAGAAAAGTATGTTTTGTTTTGTTTTTTTTCTTCAAGATCTGTTCACATGTACTTAGCAAGAGTGAGTACACAGCGTTAAAAAATGGTACTTAGTGTAGTGAGGAAGGCGAAAAGCAAAGAGAGCATATGAAGGTAATATTGAAGTGGGCGCAGTTTTGAAGTGGTGAAAGGCAAAGGCATGAGTGCAAGCCTAATAAAAGCTAATAGGAGAGATGTCGAGCAGGCGGAGGACTTGGCTGGAGCAGGCAAAAGGGGAAACGCCAATGCGCATCCCCGCCCCCCAAGCTAGGGCCGTGGCAGCGAGATCGTGGGGGTTCGAACTGGCGGCGCTCTGTACCAGAGGGCTCTGCCACACATCATACGCCAAACGGCCGGCCGAGAGAAGGCTTAAAAAAAAGGACATTTATCATTTCTTCTCCAGCCAGCCAGCCAGCCAGCCAGCCAGCCCTTCTCATGGTTTTTACAAAGTACACAGCACAGCAGATTCTGCAATATTCTTACACACTAATTAAGCATTGGAAACCTACCTACTTCTTTGTTCATTGTAAACAATTGTACTTTCTGGAAAGTGGTTTGAATTAAAGAGAAAAGAAAAGTATGTTTTGTTTTGTTTTTTTTCTTCAAGATCTGTTCACATGTACTTAGCAAGAGTGAGTACACAGCGTTAAAAAATGGTACTTAGTGTAGTGAGGAAGGCGAAAAGCAAAGAGAGCATATGAAGGCAATTGAAGGAAAAAATGTCCATCCCGGTTTTCCCTCCAAGGCACGAGCGATAAGCAGAGTTTTGTCCTTTCCTTCTAAGATTCCTAATTATTTAAAGTAACACTCAGGTATGCCATTCAGCGTGTTAGTACGAGCTCGGGAGCAGCTTGGGAGAACAAGAAAACAGAGACTGCTTTAGGTTGCCTTCCCAATCGACTCAAAGGTTTATTTAGTACATAACAGCTTATATAGAGGAAAAAAAGGTTCGTGTGTCAGCTTTCCCAGTTCAAACCGGTACAGACCAAATAAGGAAACGTCTTCCTGCCTTGTGAGCAAAGAAGTATCCTGTGTGTAGTTTATCAGCTCAGCTACAATTTATGATCATCCCAGCAAAATACACTCCTAGACATAGAATACAGAGTTCTTTCATCAGTGAATTCTGAAACAAACCACCTAGCCTTTAACGAGCCTTTTCCAGGAGATAAAGAAAAAGGGAGGATGGGAGTAAGGAAGTGGTCTCATCTCTGTGGTATTTTCGACCTTGGGGTACCAGCTTGTGAGTCCTACACATTAATTCTTGGGTCACAGAGAAAGAGAAAAACAACTAGTAGATGGGCCTTATTGAGCAACTCTTTTCTGTATAAAACAATCTTCTGTAAATGCTAACCGTGGTACTAAAATACCTAACAGTAATATTGAAGTGGGCGCAGTTTTGAAGTGGTGAAAGGCAAAGGCATGAGTGCAAGCCTAATAAAAGTTAATAGGAGAGATGTCGAGCAGGCGGAGGACTTGGCTGGAGCAGGCAAAAGGGGAAACGCCAATGCGCATTCCCGCCCCCCAAGCTAGGGCCGTGGCAGCGAGATCGTGGGGGTTCGAACTGGCGGCGCTCTGTACCAGAGGGCTCTGCCACACATCATACGCCAAACGGCCGGCCGAGAGAAGGCTTAAAAAAAAGGACATTTATCATTTCTTCTCCAGCCAGCCAGCCAGCCAGCCAGCCCTTCTCATGGTTTTTACAAAGTACACAGCACAGCAGATTCTGCAATATTCTTACACACTAATTAAGCATTGGAAACCTACCTACTTCTTTGTTCATTGTAAACAATTGTACTTTCTGGAAAGTGGTTTGAATTAAAGAGAAAAGAAAAGTATGTTTTGTTTTGTTTTTTTTCTTCAAGATCTGTTCACATGTACTTAGCAAGAGTGAGTACACAGCGTTAAAAAATGGTACTTAGTGTAGTGAGGAAGGCGAAAAGCAAAGAGAGCATATGAAGGTAATATTGAAGTGGGCGCAGTTTTGAAGTGGTGAAAGGCAAAGGCATGAGTGCAAGCCTAATAAAAGCTAATAGGAGAGATGTCGAGCAGGCGGAGGACTTGGCTGGAGCAGGAAAAGGCAAAAGGGGAAACGCCAATGCGCATCACCGCCCCCCAAGCTAGGGCCGTGGCAGCGAGATCGTGGGGGTTCGAACTGGCGGCGCTCTGTACCAGAGGGCTCTGCCACACATCATACGCCAAACGGCCGGCCGAGAGAAGGCTTAAAAAAAAGGACATTTATCATTTCTTCTCCAGCCAGCCAGCCAGCCAGCCAGCCAGCCCTTCTCATGGTTTTTACAAAGTACACAGCACAGCAGATTCTGCAATATTCTTACACACTAATTAAGCATTGGAAACCTACCTACTTCTTTGTTCATTGTAAACAATTGTACTTTCTGGAAAGTGGTTTGAATTAAAGAGAAAAGAAAAGTATGTTTTGTTTTGTTTTTTTTCTTCAAGATCTGTTCACATGTACTTAGCAAGAGTGAGTACACAGCGTTAAAAAATGGTACTTAGTGTAGTGAGGAAGGCGAAAAGCAAAGAGAGCATATGAAGGTAATATTGAAGTAGGCGCAGTTTTGAAGTGGTGAAAGGCAAAGGCATGAGTGCAAGCCTAATAAAAGCTAATAGGAGAGATGTCGAGCAGGCGGAGGACTTGGCTGGAGCAGGAAAAGGCAAAAGGGAAAGGCGAGTGCACGTCTCCCCGCCCCCCAAGCCAGGCCGAGAGAAGGCTTGAAAAAAAAAGGACATTTATCATTTCTTCTTCAGCCAGCCCTTCTCATGGTTTTTACAAAGTACACAGCACAGCAGATTCTGCAATATTCTTACACACTAATTAAGCATTGGAAACCTACCTACTTCTTTGTTCATTGTAAACAATTGTACTTTCTGTAAAGTGGTTTGAATTAAAGAGAAAAGAAAAGTATGTTTTGTTTTGTTTTTTTTCTTCAAGATCTGTTCACATGTACTTAGCAAGAGTGAGTACACAGCGTTAAAAAATGGTACTTAGTGTAGTGAGGAAGGCGAAAAGCAAAGAGAGCATATGAAGGTAATATTGAAGTGGGCGCAGTTTTGAAGTGGTGAAAGGCAAAGGCATGAGTGCAAGCCTAATAAAAGCTAATAGGAGAGATGTCGAGCAGGCGGAGGACTTGGCTGGAGCAGGAAAAGGCAAAAGGGAAAGGCGAGTGCACGTCTCCCCGCCCCCCAAGCCAGGCCGAGAGAAGGCTTGAAAAAAAAAGGACATTTATCATTTCTTCTTCAGCCAGCCCTTCTCGTGGTTTTTACAAAGTACACAGCACAGCAGATTCTGCAATATTCTTACACACTAATTAAGCATTGGAAACCTACCTACTTCTTTGTTCATTGTAAACAATTGTACTTTCTGTAAAGTGGTTTGAATTAAAGAGAAAAGAAAAGTATGTTTTGTTTTGTTTTTTTTCTTCAAGATCTGTTCACATGTACTTAGCAAGAGTGAGTACACAGCGTTAAAAAATGGTACTTAGTGTAGTGAGGAAGGCGAAAAGCAAAGAGAGCATATGAAGGTAATATTGAAGTGGGCGCAGTTTTGAAGTGGTGAAAGGCAAAGGCATGAGTGCAAGCCTAATAAAAGCTAATAGGAGAGATGTCGAGCAGGCGGAGGACTTGGCTGGAGCAGGCAAAAGGGGAAACGCCAATGCGCATCCCCGCCCCCCAAGCTAGGGCCGTGGCAGCGAGATCGTGGGGGTTCGAACTGGCGGCGCTCTGTACCAGAGGGCTCTGCCACACATCATACGCCAAACGGCCGGCCGAGAGAAGGCTTAAAAAAAAGGACATTTATCATTTCTTCTCCAGCCAGCCAGCCAGCCAGCCAGCCAGCCCTTCTCATGGTTTTTACAAAGTACACAGCACAGCAGATTCTGCAATATTCTTACACACTAATTAAGCATTGGAAACCTACCTACTTCTTTGTTCATTGTAAACAATTGTACTTTCTGGAAAGTGGTTTGAATTAAAGAGAAAAGAAAAGTATGTTTTGTTTTGTTTTTTTTCTTCAAGATCTGTTCACATGTACTTAGCAAGAGTGAGTACACAGCGTTAAAAAATGGTACTTAGTGTAGTGAGGAAGGCGAAAAGCAAAGAGAGCATATGAAGGTAATATTGAAGTGGGCGCAGTTTTGAAGTGGTGAAAGGCAAAGGCATGAGTGCAAGCCTAATAAAAGCTAATAGGAGAGATGTCGAGCAGGCGGAGGACTTGGCTGGAGCAGGAAAAGGCAAAAGGGAAAGGCGAGTGCACGTCTCCCCGCCCCCCAAGCCAGGCCGAGAGAAGGCTTGAAAAAAAAAGGACATTTATCATTTCTTCTTCAGCCAGCCCTTCTCATGGTTTTTACAAAGTACACAGCACAGCAGATTCTGCAATATTCTTACACACTAATTAAGCATTGGAAACCTACCTACTTCTTTGTTCATTGTAAACAATTGTACTTTCTGTAAAGTGGTTTGAATTAAAGAGAAAAGAAAAGTATGTTTTGTTTTGTTTTTTTTCTTCAAGATCTGTTCACATGTACTTAGCAAGAGTGAGTACACAGCGTTAAAAAATGGTACTTAGTGTAGTGAGGAAGGCGAAAAGCAAAGAGAGCATATGAAGGTAATATTGAAGTGGGCGCAGTTTTGAAGTGGTGAAAGGCAAAGGCATGAGTGCAAGCCTAATAAAAGCTAATAGGAGAGATGTCGAGCAGGCGGAGGACTTGGCTGGAGCAGGCAAAAGGGGAAACGCCAATGCGCATCCCCGCCCCCCAAGCTAGGGCCGTGGCAGCGAGATCGTGGGGGTTCGAACTGGCGGCGCTCTGTACCAGAGGGCTCTGCCACACATCATACGCCAAACGGCCGGCCGAGAGAAGGCTTAAAAAAAAGGACATTTATCATTTCTTCTCCAGCCAGCCAGCCAGCCAGCCAGCCCTTCTCATGGTTTTTACAAAGTACACAGCACAGCAGATTCTGCAATATTCTTACACACTAATTAAGCATTGGAAACCTACCTACTTCTTTGTTCATTGTAAACAATTGTACTTTCTGGAAAGTGGTTTGAATTAAAGAGAAAAGAAAAGTATGTTTTGTTTTGTTTTTTTTCTTCAAGATCTGTTCACATGTACTTAGCAAGAGTGAGTACACAGCGTTAAAAAATGGTACTTAGTGTAGTGAGGAAGGCGAAAAGCAAAGAGAGCATATGAAGGCAATTGAAGGAAAAAATGTCCATCCCGGTTTTCCCTCCAAGGCACGAGCGATAAGCAGAGTTTTGTCCTTTCCTTCTAAGATTCCTAATTATTTAAAGTAACACTCAGGTATGCCATTCAGCGTGTTAGTACGAGCTCGGGAGCAGCTTGGGAGAACAAGAAAACAGAGACTGCTTTAGGTTGCCTTCCCAATCGACTCAAAGGTTTATTTAGTACATAACAGCTTATATAGAGGAAAAAAAGGTTCGTGTGTCAGCTTTCCCAGTTCAAACCGGTACAGACCAAATAAGGAAACGTCTTCCTGCCTTGTGAGCAAAGAAGTATCCTGTGTGTAGTTTATCAGCTCAGCTACAATTTATGATCATCCCAGCAAAATACACTCCTAGACATAGAATACAGAGTTCTTTCATCAGTGAATTCTGAAACAAACCACCTAGCCTTTAACGAGCCTTTTCCAGGAGATAAAGAAAAAGGGAGGATGGGAGTAAGGAAGTGGTCTCATCTCTGTGGTATTTTCGACCTTGGGGTACCAGCTTGTGAGTCCTACACATTAATTCTTGGGTCACAGAGAAAGAGAAAAACAACTAGTAGATGGGCCTTATTGAGCAACTCTTTTCTGTATAAAACAATCTTCTGTAAATGCTAACCGTGGTACTAAAATACCTAACAGTAATATTGAAGTGGGCGCAGTTTTGAAGTGGTGAAAGGCAAAGGCATGAGTGCAAGCCTAATAAAAGTTAATAGGAGAGATGTCGAGCAGGCGGAGGACTTGGCTGGAGCAGGCAAAAGGGGAAACGCCAATGCGCATCCCCGCCCCCCAAGCTAGGGCCGTGGCAGCGAGATCGTGGGGGTTCGAACTGGCGGCGCTCTGTACCAGAGGGCTCTGCCACACATCATACGCCAAACGGCCGGCCGAGAGAAGGCTTAAAAAAAAGGACATTTATCATTTCTTCTCCAGCCAGCCAGCCAGCCAGCCAGCCAGCCCTTCTCATGGTTTTTACAAAGTACACAGCACAGCAGATTCTGCAATATTCTTACACACTAATTAAGCATTGGAAACCTACCTACTTCTTTGTTCATTGTAAACAATTGTACTTTCTGGAAAGTGGTTTGAATTAAAGAGAAAAGAAAAGTATGTTTTGTTTTGTTTTTTTTCTTCAAGATCTGTTCACATGTACTTAGCAAGAGTGAGTACACAGCGTTAAAAAATGGTACTTAGTGTAGTGAGGAAGGCGAAAAGCAAAGAGAGCATATGAAGGTAATATTGAAGTGGGCGCAGTTTTGAAGTGGTGAAAGGCAAAGGCATGAGTGCAAGCCTAATAAAAGCTAATAGGAGAGATGTCGAGCAGGCGGAGGACTTGGCTGGAGCAGGAAAAGGCAAAAGGGAAAGGCGAGTGCACGTCTCCCCGCCCCCCAAGCCAGGCCGAGAGAAGGCTTGAAAAAAAAAGGACATTTATCATTTCTTCTTCAGCCAGCCCTTCTCATGGTTTTTACAAAGTACACAGCACAGCAGATTCTGCAATATTCTTACACACTAATTAAGCATTGGAAACCTACCTACTTCTTTGTTCATTGTAAACAATTGTACTTTCTGGAAAGTGGTTTGAATTAAAGAGAAAAGAAAAGTATGTTTTGTTTTGTTTTTTTTCTTCAAGATCTGTTCACATGTACTTAGCAAGAGTGAGTACACAGCGTTAAAAAATGGTACTTAGTGTAGTGAGGAAGGCGAAAAGCAAAGAGAGCATATGAAGGTAATATTGAAGTGGGCGCAGTTTTGAAGTGGTGAAAGGCAAAGGCATGAGTGCAAGCCTAATAAAAGCTAATAGGAGAGATGTCGAGCAGGCGGAGGACTTGGCTGGAGCAGGCAAAAGGGGAAACGCCAATGCGCATCCCCGCCCCCCAAGCTAGGGCCGTGGCAGCGAGATCGTGGGGGTTCGAACTGGCGGCGCTCTGTACCAGAGGGCTCTGCCACACATCATACGCCAAACGGCCGGCCGAGAGAAGGCTTAAAAAAAAGGACATTTATCATTTCTTCTCCAGCCAGCCAGCCAGCCAGCCAGCCAGCCCTTCTCATGGTTTTTACAAAGTACACAGCACAGCAGATTCTGCAATATTCTTACACACTAATTAAGCATTGGAAACCTACCTACTTCTTTGTTCATTGTAAACAATTGTACTTTCTGGAAAGTGGTTTGAATTAAAGAGAAAAGAAAAGTATGTTTTGTTTTGTTTTTTTTCTTCAAGATCTGTTCACATGTACTTAGCAAGAGTGAGTACACAGCGTTAAAAAATGGTACTTAGTGTAGTGAGGAAGGCGAAAAGCAAAGAGAGCATATGAAGGCAATTGAAGGAAAAAATGTCCATCCCGGTTTTCCCTCCAAGGCACGAGCGATAAGCAGAGTTTTGTCCTTTCCTTCTAAGATTCCTAATTATTTAAAGTAACACTCAGGTATGCCATTCAGCGTGTTAGTACGAGCTCGGGAGCAGCTTGGGAGAACAAGAAAACAGAGACTGCTTTAGGTTGCCTTCCCAATCGACTCAAAGGTTTATTTAGTACATAACAGCTTATATAGAGGAAAAAAAGGTTCGTGTGTCAGCTTTCCCAGTTCAAACCGGTACAGACCAAATAAGGAAACGTCTTCCTGCCTTGTGAGCAAAGAAGTATCCTGTGTGTAGTTTATCAGCTCAGCTACAATTTATGATCATCCCAGCAAAATACACTCCTAGACATAGAATACAGAGTTCTTTCATCAGTGAATTCTGAAACAAACCACCTAGCCTTTAACGAGCCTTTTCCAGGAGATAAAGAAAAAGGGAGGATGGGAGTAAGGAAGTGGTCTCATCTCTGTGGTATTTTCGACCTTGGGGTACCAGCTTGTGAGTCCTACACATTAATTCTTGGGTCACAGAGAAAGAGAAAAACAACTAGTAGATGGGCCTTATTGAGCAACTCTTTTCTGTATAAAACAATCTTCTGTAAATGCTAACCGTGGTACTAAAATACCTAACAGTAATATTGAAGTGGGCGCAGTTTTGAAGTGGTGAAAGGCAAAGGCATGAGTGCAAGCCTAATAAAAGTTAATAGGAGAGATGTCGAGCAGGCGGAGGACTTGGCTGGAGCAGGCAAAAGGGGAAACGCCAATGCGCATCCCCGCCCCCAAAGCTAGGGCCGTGGCAGCGAGATCGTGGGGGTTCGAACTGGCGGCGCTCTGTACCAGAGGGCTCTGCCACACATCATACGCCAAACGGCCGGCCGAGAGAAGGCTTAAAAAAAAGGACATTTATCATTTCTTCTTCAGCCAGCCAGCCAGCCAGCCAGCCCTTCTCATGGTTTTTACAAAGTACACAGCACAGCAGATTCTGCAATATTCTTACACACTAATTAAGCATTGGAAACCTACCTACTTCTTTGTTCATTGTAAACAATTGTACTTTCTGGAAAGTGGTTTGAATTAAAGAGAAAAGAAAAGTATGTTTTGTTTTGTTTTTTTTCTTCAAGATCTGTTCACATGTACTTAGCAAGAGTGAGTACACAGCGTTAAAAAATGGTACTTAGTGTAGTGAGGAAGGCGAAAAGCAAAGAGAGCATATGAAGGTAATATTGAAGTGGGCGCAGTTTTGAAGTGGTGAAAGGCAAAGGCATGAGTGCAAGCCTAATAAAAGCTAATAGGAGAGATGTCGAGCAGGCGGAGGACTTGGCTGGAGCAGGCAAAAGGGGAAACGCCAATGCGCATCCCCGCCCCCCAAGCTAGGGCCGTGGCAGCGAGATCGTGGGGGTTCGAACTGGCGGCGCTCTGTACCAGAGGGCTCTGCCACACATCATACGCCAAACGGCCGGCCGAGAGAAGGCTTAAAAAAAAGGACATTTATCATTTCTTCTCCAGCCAGCCAGCCAGCCAGCCAGCCAGCCCTTCTCATGGTTTTTACAAAGTACACAGCACAGCAGATTCTGCAATATTCTTACACACTAATTAAGCATTGGAAACCTACCTACTTCTTTGTTCATTGTAAACAATTGTACTTTCTGGAAAGTGGTTTGAATTAAAGAGAAAAGAAAAGTATGTTTTGTTTTGTTTTTTTTCTTCAAGATCTGTTCACATGTACTTAGCAAGAGTGAGTACACAGCGTTAAAAAATGGTACTTAGTGTAGTGAGGAAGGCGAAAAGCAAAGAGAGCATATGAAGGCAATTGAAGGAAAAAATGTCCATCCCGGTTTTCCCTCCAAGGCACGAGCGATAAGCAGAGTTTTGTCCTTTCCTTCTAAGATTCCTAATTATTTAAAGTAACACTCAGGTATGCCATTCAGCGTGTTAGTACGAGCTCGGGAGCAGCTTGGGAGAACAAGAAAACAGAGACTGCTTTAGGTTGCCTTCCCAATCGACTCAAAGGTTTATTTAGTACATAACAGCTTATATAGAGGAAAAAAAGGTTCGTGTGTCAGCTTTCCCAGTTCAAACCGGTACAGACCAAATAAGGAAACGTCTTCCTGCCTTGTGAGCAAAGAAGTATCCTGTGTGTAGTTTATCAGCTCAGCTACAATTTATGATCATCCCAGCAAAATACACTCCTAGACATAGAATACAGAGTTCTTTCATCAGTGAATTCTGAAACAAACCACCTAGCCTTTAACGAGCCTTTTCCAGGAGATAAAGAAAAAGGGAGGATGGGAGTAAGGAAGTGGTCTCATCTCTGTGGTATTTTCGACCTTGGGGTACCAGCTTGTGAGTCCTACACATTAATTCTTGGGTCACAGAGAAAGAGAAAAACAACTAGTAGATGGGCCTTATTGAGCAACTCTTTTCTGTATAAAACAATCTTCTGTAAATGCTAACCGTGGTACTAAAATACCTAACAGTAATATTGAAGTGGGCGCAGTTTTGAAGTGGTGAAAGGCAAAGGCATGAGTGCAAGCCTAATAAAAGTTAATAGGAGAGATGTCGAGCAGGCGGAGGACTTGGCTGGAGCAGGCAAAAGGGGAAACGCCAATGCGCATTCCCGCCCCCCAAGCTAGGGCCGTGGCAGCGAGATCGTGGGGGTTCGAACTGGCGGCGCTCTGTACCAG
The DNA here is from genome assembly GCF_965226115.1 of Aulonocara stuartgranti. NCBI lineage: Eukaryota > Metazoa > Chordata > Actinopteri > Cichliformes > Cichlidae > Aulonocara > Aulonocara stuartgranti. Next base: position 11,380,574 of record NC_138955.1, read on the forward strand.
AGGGCTCTGCCACACATCATACGCCAAACGGCCGGCCGAGAGAAGGCTTAAAAAAAAGGACATTTATCATTTCTTCTCCAGCCAGCCAGCCAGCCAGCCAGCCCTTCTCATGGTTTTTACAAAGTACACAGCACAGCAGATTCTGCAATATTCTTACACACTAATTAAGCATTGGAAACCTACCTACTTCTTTGTTCATTGTAAACAATTGTACTTTCTGGAAAGTGGTTTGAATTAAAGAGAAAAGAAAAGTATGTTTTGTTTTGTTTTTTTTCTTCAAGATCTGTTCACATGTACTTAGCAAGAGTGAGTACACAGCGTTAAAAAATGGTACTTAGTGTAGTGAGGAAGGCGAAAAGCAAAGAGAGCATATGAAGGTAATATTGAAGTGGGCGCAGTTTTGAAGTGGTGAAAGGCAAAGGCATGAGTGCAAGCCTAATAAAAGCTAATAGGAGAGATGTCGAGCAGGCGGAGGACTTGGCTGGAGCAGGAAAAGGCAAAAGGGGAAACGCCAATGCGCATCACCGCCCCCCAAGCTAGGGCCGTGGCAGCGAGATCGTGGGGGTTCGAACTGGCGGCGCTCTGTACCAGAGGGCTCTGCCACACATCATACGCCAAACGGCCGGCCGAGAGAAGGCTTAAAAAAAAGGACATTTATCATTTCTTCTCCAGCCAGCCAGCCAGCCAGCCAGCCAGCCCTTCTCATGGTTTTTACAAAGTACACAGCACAGCAGATTCTGCAATATTCTTACACACTAATTAAGCATTGGAAACCTACCTACTTCTTTGTTCATTGTAAACAATTGTACTTTCTGGAAAGTGGTTTGAATTAAAGAGAAAAGAAAAGTATGTTTTGTTTTGTTTTTTTTCTTCAAGATCTGTTCACATGTACTTAGCAAGAGTGAGTACACAGCGTTAAAAAATGGTACTTAGTGTAGTGAGGAAGGCGAAAAGCAAAGAGAGCATATGAAGGTAATATTGAAGTAGGCGCAGTTTTGAAGTGGTGAAAGGCAAAGGCATGAGTGCAAGCCTAATAAAAGCTAATAGGAGAGATGTCGAGCAGGCGGAGGACTTGGCTGGAGCAGGAAAAGGCAAAAGGGAAAGGCGAGTGCACGTCTCCCCGCCCCCCAAGCCAGGCCGAGAGAAGGCTTGAAAAAAAAAGGACATTTATCATTTCTTCTTCAGCCAGCCCTTCTCATGGTTTTTACAAAGTACACAGCACAGCAGATTCTGCAATATTCTTACACACTAATTAAGCATTGGAAACCTACCTACTTCTTTGTTCATTGTAAACAATTGTACTTTCTGTAAAGTGGTTTGAATTAAAGAGAAAAGAAAAGTATGTTTTGTTTTGTTTTTTTTCTTCAAGATCTGTTCACATGTACTTAGCAAGAGTGAGTACACAGCGTTAAAAAATGGTACTTAGTGTAGTGAGGAAGGCGAAAAGCAAAGAGAGCATATGAAGGTAATATTGAAGTGGGCGCAGTTTTGAAGTGGTGAAAGGCAAAGGCATGAGTGCAAGCCTAATAAAAGCTAATAGGAGAGATGTCGAGCAGGCGGAGGACTTGGCTGGAGCAGGAAAAGGCAAAAGGGAAAGGCGAGTGCACGTCTCCCCGCCCCCCAAGCCAGGCCGAGAGAAGGCTTGAAAAAAAAAGGACATTTATCATTTCTTCTTCAGCCAGCCCTTCTCGTGGTTTTTACAAAGTACACAGCACAGCAGATTCTGCAATATTCTTACACACTAATTAAGCATTGGAAACCTACCTACTTCTTTGTTCATTGTAAACAATTGTACTTTCTGTAAAGTGGTTTGAATTAAAGAGAAAAGAAAAGTATGTTTTGTTTTGTTTTTTTTCTTCAAGATCTGTTCACATGTACTTAGCAAGAGTGAGTACACAGCGTTAAAAAATGGTACTTAGTGTAGTGAGGAAGGCGAAAAGCAAAGAGAGCATATGAAGGTAATATTGAAGTGGGCGCAGTTTTGAAGTGGTGAAAGGCAAAGGCATGAGTGCAAGCCTAATAAAAGCTAATAGGAGAGATGTCGAGCAGGCGGAGGACTTGGCTGGAGCAGGCAAAAGGGGAAACGCCAATGCGCATCCCCGCCCCCCAAGCTAGGGCCGTGGCAGCGAGATCGTGGGGGTTCGAACTGGCGGCGCTCTGTACCAGAGGGCTCTGCCACACATCATACGCCAAACGGCCGGCCGAGAGAAGGCTTAAAAAAAAGGACATTTATCATTTCTTCTCCAGCCAGCCAGCCAGCCAGCCCTTCTCATGGTTTTTACAAAGTACACAGCACAGCAGATTCTGCAATATTCTTACACACTAATTAAGCATTGGAAACCTACCTACTTCTTTGTTCATTGTAAACAATTGTACTTTCTGGAAAGTGGTTTGAATTAAAGAGAAAAGAAAAGTATGTTTTGTTTTGTTTTTTTTCTTCAAGATCTGTTCACATGTACTTAGCAAGAGTGAGTACACAGCGTTAAAAAATGGTACTTAGTGTAGTGAGGAAGGCGAAAAGCAAAGAGAGCATATGAAGGTAATATTGAAGTGGGCGCAGTTTTGAAGTGGTGAAAGGCAAAGGCATGAGTGCAAGCCTAATAAAAGCTAATAGGAGAGATGTCGAGCAGGCGGAGGACTTGGCTGGAGCAGGAAAAGGCAAAAGGGAAAGGCGAGTGCACGTCTCCCCGCCCCCCAAGCCAGGCCGAGAGAAGGCTTGAAAAAAAAAGGACATTTATCATTTCTTCTTCAGCCAGCCCTTCTCATGGTTTTTACAAAGTACACAGCACAGCAGATTCTGCAATATTCTTACACACTAATTAAGCATTGGAAACCTACCTACTTCTTTGTTCATTGTAAACAATTGTACTTTCTGTAAAGTGGTTTGAATTAAAGAGAAAAGAAAAGTATGTTTTGTTTTGTTTTTTTTCTTCAAGATCTGTTCACATGTACTTAGCAAGAGTGAGTACACAGCGTTAAAAAATGGTACTTAGTGTAGTGAGGAAGGCGAAAAGCAAAGAGAGCATATGAAGGTAATATTGAAGTGGGCGCAGTTTTGAAGTGGTGAAAGGCAAAGGCATGAGTGCAAGCCTAATAAAAGCTAATAGGAGAGATGTCGAGCAGGCGGAGGACTTGGCTGGAGCAGGCAAAAGGGGAAACGCCAATGCGCATCCCCGCCCCCCAAGCTAGGGCCGTGGCAGCGAGATCGTGGGGGTTCGAACTGGCGGCGCTCTGTACCAGAGGGCTCTGCCACACATCATACGCCAAACGGCCGGCCGAGAGAAGGCTTAAAAAAAAGGACATTTATCATTTCTTCTCCAGCCAGCCAGCCAGCCAGCCAGCCAGCCCTTCTCATGGTTTTTACAAAGTACACAGCACAGCAGATTCTGCAATATTCTTACACACTAATTAAGCATTGGAAACCTACCTACTTCTTTGTTCATTGTAAACAATTGTACTTTCTGGAAAGTGGTTTGAATTAAAGAGAAAAGAAAAGTATGTTTTGTTTTGTTTTTTTTCTTCAAGATCTGTTCACATGTACTTAGCAAGAGTGAGTACACAGCGTTAAAAAATGGTACTTAGTGTAGTGAGGAAGGCGAAAAGCAAAGAGAGCATATGAAGGCAATTGAAGGAAAAAATGTCCATCCCGGTTTTCCCTCCAAGGCACGAGCGATAAGCAGAGTTTTGTCCTTTCCTTCTAAGATTCCTAATTATTTAAAGTAACACTCAGGTATGCCATTCAGCGTGTTAGTACGAGCTCGGGAGCAGCTTGGGAGAACAAGAAAACAGAGACTGCTTTAGGTTGCCTTCCCAATCGACTCAAAGGTTTATTTAGTACATAACAGCTTATATAGAGGAAAAAAAGGTTCGTGTGTCAGCTTTCCCAGTTCAAACCGGTACAGACCAAATAAGGAAACGTCTTCCTGCCTTGTGAGCAAAGAAGTATCCTGTGTGTAGTTTATCAGCTCAGCTACAATTTATGATCATCCCAGCAAAATACACTCCTAGACATAGAATACAGAGTTCTTTCATCAGTGAATTCTGAAACAAACCACCTAGCCTTTAACGAGCCTTTTCCAGGAGATAAAGAAAAAGGGAGGATGGGAGTAAGGAAGTGGTCTCATCTCTGTGGTATTTTCGACCTTGGGGTACCAGCTTGTGAGTCCTACACATTAATTCTTGGGTCACAGAGAAAGAGAAAAACAACTAGTAGATGGGCCTTATTGAGCAACTCTTTTCTGTATAAAACAATCTTCTGTAAATGCTAACCGTGGTACTAAAATACCTAACAGTAATATTGAAGTGGGCGCAGTTTTGAAGTGGTGAAAGGCAAAGGCATGAGTGCAAGCCTAATAAAAGTTAATAGGAGAGATGTCGAGCAGGCGGAGGACTTGGCTGGAGCAGGCAAAAGGGGAAACGCCAATGCGCATCCCCGCCCCCCAAGCTAGGGCCGTGGCAGCGAGATCGTGGGGGTTCGAACTGGCGGCGCTCTGTACCAGAGGGCTCTGCCACACATCATACGCCAAACGGCCGGCCGAGAGAAGGCTTAAAAAAAAGGACATTTATCATTTCTTCTCCAGCCAGCCAGCCAGCCAGCCAGCCAGCCCTTCTCATGGTTTTTACAAAGTACACAGCACAGCAGATTCTGCAATATTCTTACACACTAATTAAGCATTGGAAACCTACCTACTTCTTTGTTCATTGTAAACAATTGTACTTTCTGGAAAGTGGTTTGAATTAAAGAGAAAAGAAAAGTATGTTTTGTTTTGTTTTTTTTCTTCAAGATCTGTTCACATGTACTTAGCAAGAGTGAGTACACAGCGTTAAAAAATGGTACTTAGTGTAGTGAGGAAGGCGAAAAGCAAAGAGAGCATATGAAGGTAATATTGAAGTGGGCGCAGTTTTGAAGTGGTGAAAGGCAAAGGCATGAGTGCAAGCCTAATAAAAGCTAATAGGAGAGATGTCGAGCAGGCGGAGGACTTGGCTGGAGCAGGAAAAGGCAAAAGGGAAAGGCGAGTGCACGTCTCCCCGCCCCCCAAGCCAGGCCGAGAGAAGGCTTGAAAAAAAAAGGACATTTATCATTTCTTCTTCAGCCAGCCCTTCTCATGGTTTTTACAAAGTACACAGCACAGCAGATTCTGCAATATTCTTACACACTAATTAAGCATTGGAAACCTACCTACTTCTTTGTTCATTGTAAACAATTGTACTTTCTGTAAAGTGGTTTGAATTAAAGAGAAAAGAAAAGTATGTTTTGTTTTGTTTTTTTTCTTCAAGATCTGTTCACATGTACTTAGCAAGAGTGAGTACACAGCGTTAAAAAATGGTACTTAGTGTAGTGAGGAAGGCGAAAAGCAAAGAGAGCATATGAAGGTAATATTGAAGTGGGCGCAGTTTTGAAGTGGTGAAAGGCAAAGGCATGAGTGCAAGCCTAATAAAAGCTAATAGGAGAGATGTCGAGCAGGCGGAGGACTTGGCTGGAGCAGGCAAAAGGGGAAACGCCAATGCGCATCCCCGCCCCCCAAGCTAGGGCCGTGGCAGCGAGATCGTGGGGGTTCGAACTGGCGGCGCTCTGTACCAGAGGGCTCTGCCACACATCATACGCCAAACGGCCGGCCGAGAGAAGGCTTAAAAAAAAGGACATTTATCATTTCTTCTCCAGCCAGCCAGCCAGCCAGCCAGCCAGCCCTTCTCATGGTTTTTACAAAGTACACAGCACAGCAGATTCTGCAATATTCTTACACACTAATTAAGCATTGGAAACCTACCTACTTCTTTGTTCATTGTAAACAATTGTACTTTCTGGAAAGTGGTTTGAATTAAAGAGAAAAGAAAAGTATGTTTTGTTTTGTTTTTTTTCTTCAAGATCTGTTCACATGTACTTAGCAAGAGTGAGTACACAGCGTTAAAAAATGGTACTTAGTGTAGTGAGGAAGGCGAAAAGCAAAGAGAGCATATGAAGGCAATTGAAGGAAAAAATGTCCATCCCGGTTTTCCCTCCAAGGCACGAGCGATAAGCAGAGTTTTGTCCTTTCCTTCTAAGATTCCTAATTATTTAAAGTAACACTCAGGTATGCCATTCAGCGTGTTAGTACGAGCTCGGGAGCAGCTTGGGAGAACAAGAAAACAGAGACTGCTTTAGGTTGCCTTCCCAATCGACTCAAAGGTTTATTTAGTACATAACAGCTTATATAGAGGAAAAAAAGGTTCGTGTGTCAGCTTTCCCAGTTCAAACCGGTACAGACCAAATAAGGAAACGTCTTCCTGCCTTGTGAGCAAAGAAGTATCCTGTGTGTAGTTTATCAGCTCAGCTACAATTTATGATCATCCCAGCAAAATACACTCCTAGACATAGAATACAGAGTTCTTTCATCAGTGAATTCTGAAACAAACCACCTAGCCTTTAACGAGCCTTTTCCAGGAGATAAAGAAAAAGGGAGGATGGGAGTAAGGAAGTGGTCTCATCTCTGTGGTATTTTCGACCTTGGGGTACCAGCTTGTGAGTCCTACACATTAATTCTTGGGTCACAGAGAAAGAGAAAAACAACTAGTAGATGGGCCTTATTGAGCAACTCTTTTCTGTATAAAACAATCTTCTGTAAATGCTAACCGTGGTACTAAAATACCTAACAGTAATATTGAAGTGGGCGCAGTTTTGAAGTGGTGAAAGGCAAAGGCATGAGTGCAAGCCTAATAAAAGTTAATAGGAGAGATGTCGAGCAGGCGGAGGACTTGGCTGGAGCAGGCAAAAGGGGAAACGCCAATGCGCATCCCCGCCCCCAAAGCTAGGGCCGTGGCAGCGAGATCGTGGGGGTTCGAACTGGCGGCGCTCTGTACCAGAGGGCTCTGCCACACATCATACGCCAAACGGCCGGCCGAGAGAAGGCTTAAAAAAAAGGACATTTATCATTTCTTCTTCAGCCAGCCAGCCAGCCAGCCAGCCCTTCTCATGGTTTTTACAAAGTACACAGCACAGCAGATTCTGCAATATTCTTACACACTAATTAAGCATTGGAAACCTACCTACTTCTTTGTTCATTGTAAACAATTGTACTTTCTGGAAAGTGGTTTGAATTAAAGAGAAAAGAAAAGTATGTTTTGTTTTGTTTTTTTTCTTCAAGATCTGTTCACATGTACTTAGCAAGAGTGAGTACACAGCGTTAAAAAATGGTACTTAGTGTAGTGAGGAAGGCGAAAAGCAAAGAGAGCATATGAAGGTAATATTGAAGTGGGCGCAGTTTTGAAGTGGTGAAAGGCAAAGGCATGAGTGCAAGCCTAATAAAAGCTAATAGGAGAGATGTCGAGCAGGCGGAGGACTTGGCTGGAGCAGGCAAAAGGGGAAACGCCAATGCGCATCCCCGCCCCCCAAGCTAGGGCCGTGGCAGCGAGATCGTGGGGGTTCGAACTGGCGGCGCTCTGTACCAGAGGGCTCTGCCACACATCATACGCCAAACGGCCGGCCGAGAGAAGGCTTAAAAAAAAGGACATTTATCATTTCTTCTCCAGCCAGCCAGCCAGCCAGCCAGCCAGCCCTTCTCATGGTTTTTACAAAGTACACAGCACAGCAGATTCTGCAATATTCTTACACACTAATTAAGCATTGGAAACCTACCTACTTCTTTGTTCATTGTAAACAATTGTACTTTCTGGAAAGTGGTTTGAATTAAAGAGAAAAGAAAAGTATGTTTTGTTTTGTTTTTTTTCTTCAAGATCTGTTCACATGTACTTAGCAAGAGTGAGTACACAGCGTTAAAAAATGGTACTTAGTGTAGTGAGGAAGGCGAAAAGCAAAGAGAGCATATGAAGGCAATTGAAGGAAAAAATGTCCATCCCGGTTTTCCCTCCAAGGCACGAGCGATAAGCAGAGTTTTGTCCTTTCCTTCTAAGATTCCTAATTATTTAAAGTAACACTCAGGTATGCCATTCAGCGTGTTAGTACGAGCTCGGGAGCAGCTTGGGAGAACAAGAAAACAGAGACTGCTTTAGGTTGCCTTCCCAATCGACTCAAAGGTTTATTTAGTACATAACAGCTTATATAGAGGAAAAAAAGGTTCGTGTGTCAGCTTTCCCAGTTCAAACCGGTACAGACCAAATAAGGAAACGTCTTCCTGCCTTGTGAGCAAAGAAGTATCCTGTGTGTAGTTTATCAGCTCAGCTACAATTTATGATCATCCCAGCAAAATACACTCCTAGACATAGAATACAGAGTTCTTTCATCAGTGAATTCTGAAACAAACCACCTAGCCTTTAACGAGCCTTTTCCAGGAGATAAAGAAAAAGGGAGGATGGGAGTAAGGAAGTGGTCTCATCTCTGTGGTATTTTCGACCTTGGGGTACCAGCTTGTGAGTCCTACACATTAATTCTTGGGTCACAGAGAAAGAGAAAAACAACTAGTAGATGGGCCTTATTGAGCAACTCTTTTCTGTATAAAACAATCTTCTGTAAATGCTAACCGTGGTACTAAAATACCTAACAGTAATATTGAAGTGGGCGCAGTTTTGAAGTGGTGAAAGGCAAAGGCATGAGTGCAAGCCTAATAAAAGTTAATAGGAGAGATGTCGAGCAGGCGGAGGACTTGGCTGGAGCAGGCAAAAGGGGAAACGCCAATGCGCATTCCCGCCCCCCAAGCTAGGGCCGTGGCAGCGAGATCGTGGGGGTTCGAACTGGCGGCGCTCTGTACCAGAGGGCTCTGCCACACATCATACGCCAAACGGCCGGCCGAGAGAAGGCTTAAAAAAAAGGACATTTATCATTTCTTCTCCAGCCAGCCAGCCAGCCAGCCAGCCCTTCTCATGGTTTTTACAAAGTACACAGCACAGCAGATTCTGCAATATTCTTACACACTAATTAAGCATTGGAAACCTACCTACTTCTTTGTTCATTGTAAACAATTGTACTTTCTGGAAAGTGGTTTGAATTAAAGAGAAAAGAAAAGTATGTTTTGTTTTGTTTTTTTTCTTCAAGATCTGTTCACATGTACTTAGCAAGAGTGAGTACACAGCGTTAAAAAATGGTACTTAGTGTAGTGAGGAAGGCGAAAAGCAAAGAGAGCATATGAAGGTAATATTGAAGTGGGCGCAGTTTTGAAGTGGTGAAAGGCAAAGGCATGAGTGCAAGCCTAATAAAAGCTAATAGGAGAGATGTCGAGCAGGCGGAGGACTTGGCTGGAGCAGGAAAAGGCAAAAGGGGAAACGCCAATGCGCATCACCGCCCCCCAAGCTAGGGCCGTGGCAGCGAGATCGTGGGGGTTCGAACTGGCGGCGCTCTGTACCAGAGGGCTCTGCCACACATCATACGCCAAACGGCCGGCCGAGAGAAGGCTTAAAAAAAAGGACATTTATCATTTCTTCTCCAGCCAGCCAGCCAGCCAGCCAGCCAGCCCTTCTCATGGTTTTTACAAAGTACACAGCACAGCAGATTCTGCAATATTCTTACACACTAATTAAGCATTGGAAACCTACCTACTTCTTTGTTCATTGTAAACAATTGTACTTTCTGGAAAGTGGTTTGAATTAAAGAGAAAAGAAAAGTATGTTTTGTTTTGTTTTTTTTCTTCAAGATCTGTTCACATGTACTTAGCAAGAGTGAGTACACAGCGTTAAAAAATGGTACTTAGTGTAGTGAGGAAGGCGAAAAGCAAAGAGAGCATATGAAGGTAATATTGAAGTAGGCGCAGTTTTGAAGTGGTGAAAGGCAAAGGCATGAGTGCAAGCCTAATAAAAGCTAATAGGAGAGATGTCGAGCAGGCGGAGGACTTGGCTGGAGCAGGAAAAGGCAAAAGGGAAAGGCGAGTGCACGTCTCCCCGCCCCCCAAGCCAGGCCGAGAGAAGGCTTGAAAAAAAAAGGACATTTATCATTTCTTCTTCAGCCAGCCCTTCTCATGGTTTTTACAAAGTACACAGCACAGCAGATTCTGCAATATTCTTACACACTAATTAAGCATTGGAAACCTACCTACTTCTTTGTTCATTGTAAACAATTGTACTTTCTGTAAAGTGGTTTGAATTAAAGAGAAAAGAAAAGTATGTTTTGTTTTGTTTTTTTTCTTCAAGATCTGTTCACATGTACTTAGCAAGAGTGAGTACACAGCGTTAAAAAATGGTACTTAGTGTAGTGAGGAAGGCGAAAAGCAAAGAGAGCATATGAAGGTAATATTGAAGTGGGCGCAGTTTTGAAGTGGTGAAAGGCAAAGGCATGAGTGCAAGCCTAATAAAAGCTAATAGGAGAGATGTCGAGCAGGCGGAGGACTTGGCTGGAGCAGGAAAAGGCAAAAGGGAAAGGCGAGTGCACGTCTCCCCGCCCCCCAAGCCAGGCCGAGAGAAGGCTTGAAAAAAAAAGGACATTTATCATTTCTTCTTCAGCCAGCCCTTCTCGTGGTTTTTACAAAGTACACAGCACAGCAGATTCTGCAATATTCTTACACACTAATTAAGCATTGGAAACCTACCTACTTCTTTGTTCATTGTAAACAATTGTACTTTCTGTAAAGTGGTTTGAATTAAAGAGAAAAGAAAAGTATGTTTTGTTTTGTTTTTTTTCTTCAAGATCTGTTCACATGTACTTAGCAAGAGTGAGTACACAGCGTTAAAAAATGGTACTTAGTGTAGTGAGGAAGGCGAAAAGCAAAGAGAGCATATGAAGGTAATATTGAAGTGGGCGCAGTTTTGAAGTGGTGAAAGGCAAAGGCATGAGTGCAAGCCTAATAAAAGCTAATAGGAGAGATGTCGAGCAGGCGGAGGACTTGGCTGGAGCAGGCAAAAGGGGAAACGCCAATGCGCATCCCCGCCCCCCAAGCTAGGGCCGTGGCAGCGAGATCGTGGGGGTTCGAACTGGCGGCGCTCTGTACCAGAGGGCTCTGCCACACATCATACGCCAAACGGCCGGCCGAGAGAAGGCTTAAAAAAAAGGACATTTATCATTTCTTCTCCAGCCAGCCAGCCAGCCAGCCAGCCAGCCCTTCTCATGGTTTTTACAAAGTACACAGCACAGCAGATTCTGCAATATTCTTACACACTAATTAAGCATTGGAAACCTACCTACTTCTTTGTTCATTGTAAACAATTGTACTTTCTGGAAAGTGGTTTGAATTAAAGAGAAAAGAAAAGTATGTTTTGTTTTGTTTTTTTTCTTCAAGATCTGTTCACATGTACTTAGCAAGAGTGAGTACACAGCGTTAAAAAATGGTACTTAGTGTAGTGAGGAAGGCGAAAAGCAAAGAGAGCATATGAAGGCAATTGAAGGAAAAAATGTCCATCCCGGTTTTCCCTCCAAGGCACGAGCGATAAGCAGAGTTTTGTCCTTTCCTTCTAAGATTCCTAATTATTTAAAGTAACACTCAGGTATGCCATTCAGCGTGTTAGTACGAGCTCGGGAGCAGCTTGGGAGAACAAGAAAACAGAGACTGCTTTAGGTTGCCTTCCCAATCGACTCAAAGGTTTATTTAGTACATAACAGCTTATATAGAGGAAAAAAAGGTTCGTGTGTCAGCTTTCCCAGTTCAAACCGGTACAGACCAAATAAGGAAACGTCTTCCTGCCTTGTGAGCAAAGAAGTATCCTGTGTGTAGTTTATCAGCTCAGCTACAATTTATGATCATCCCAGCAAAATACACTCCTAGACATAGAATACAGAGTTCTTTCATCAGTGAATTCTGAAACAAACCACCTAGCCTTTAACGAGCCTTTTCCAGGAGATAAAGAAAAAGGGAGGATGGGAGTAAGGAAGTGGTCTCATCTCTGTGGTATTTTCGACCTTGGGGTACCAGCTTGTGAGTCCTACACATTAATTCTTGGGTCACAGAGAAAGAGAAAAACAACTAGTAGATGGGCCTTATTGAGCAACTCTTTTCTGTATAAAACAATCTTCTGTAAATGCTAACCGTGGTACTAAAATACCTAACAGTAATATTGAAGTGGGCGCAGTTTTGAAGTGGTGAAAGGCAAAGGCATGAGTGCAAGCCTAATAAAAGTTAATAGGAGAGATGTCGAGCAGGCGGAGGACTTGGCTGGAGCAGGCAAAAGGGGAAACGCCAATGCGCATCCCCGCCCCCCAAGCTAGGGCCGTGGCAGCGAGATCGTGGGGGTTCGAACTGGCGGCGCTCTGTACCAGAGGGCTCTGCCACACATCATACGCCAAACGGCCGGCCGAGAGAAGGCTTAAAAAAAAGGACATTTATCATTTCTTCTCCAGCCAGCCAGCCAGCCAGCCAGCCAGCCCTTCTCATGGTTTTTACAAAGTACACAGCACAGCAGATTCTGCAATATTCTTACACACTAATTAAGCATTGGAAACCTACCTACTTCTTTGTTCATTGTAAACAATTGTACTTTCTGGAAAGTGGTTTGAATTAAAGAGAAAAGAAAAGTATGTTTTGTTTTGTTTTTTTTCTTCAAGATCTGTTCACATGTACTTAGCAAGAGTGAGTACACAGCGTTAAAAAATGGTACTTAGTGTAGTGAGGAAGGCGAAAAGCAAAGAGAGCATATGAAGGTAATATTGAAGTGGGCGCAGTTTTGAAGTGGTGAAAGGCAAAGGCATGAGTGCAAGCCTAATAAAAGCTAATAGGAGAGATGTCGAGCAGGCGGAGGACTTGGCTGGAGCAGGAAAAGGCAAAAGGGAAAGGCGAGTGCACGTCTCCCCGCCCCCCAAGCCAGGCCGAGAGAAGGCTTGAAAAAAAAAGGACATTTATCATTTCTTCTTCAGCCAGCCCTTCTCATGGTTTTTACAAAGTACACAGCACAGCAGATTCTGCAATATTCTTACACACTAATTAAGCATTGGAAACCTACCTACTTCTTTGTTCATTGTAAACAATTGTACTTTCTGTAAAGTGGTTTGAATTAAAGAGAAAAGAAAAGTATGTTTTGTTTTGTTTTTTTTCTTCAAGATCTGTTCACATGTACTTAGCAAGAGTGAGTACACAGCGTTAAAAAATGGTACTTAGTGTAGTGAGGAAGGCGAAAAGCAAAGAGAGCATATGAAGGTAATATTGAAGTGGGCGCAGTTTTGAAGTGGTGAAAGGCAAAGGCATGAGTGCAAGCCTAATAAAAGCTAATAGGAGAGATGTCGAGCAGGCGGAGGACTTGGCTGGAGCAGGCAAAAGGGGAAACGCCAATGCGCATTCCCGCCCCCCAAGCTAGGGCCGTGGCAGCGAGATCGTGGGGGTTCGAACTGGCGGCGCTCTGTACCAGAGGGCTCTGCCACACATCATACGCCAAACGGCCGGCCGAGAGAAGGCTTAAAAAAAAGGACATTTATCATTTCTTCTCCAGCCAGCCAGCCAGCCAGCCAGCCAGCCCTTCTCATGGTTTTTACAAAGTACACAGCACAGCAGATTCTGCAATATTCTTACACACTAATTAAGCATTGGAAACCTACCTACTTCTTTGTTCATTGTAAACAATTGTACTTTCTGGAAAGTGGTTTGAATTAAAGAGAAAAGAAAAGTATGTTTTGTTTTGTTTTTTTTCTTCAAGATCTGTTCACATGTACTTAGCAAGAGTGAGTACACAGCGTTAAAAAATGGTACTTAGTGTAGTGAGGAAGGCGAAAAGCAAAGAGAGCATATGAAGGCAATTGAAGGAAAAAATGTCCATCCCGGTTTTCCCTCCAAGGCACGAGCGATAAGCAGAGTTTTGTCCTTTCCTTCTAAGATTCCTAATTATTTAAAGTAACACTCAGGTATGCCATTCAGCGTGTTAGTACGAGCTCGGGAGCAGCTTGGGAGAACAAGAAAACAGAGACTGCTTTAGGTTGCCTTCCCAATCGACTCAAAGGTTTATTTAGTACATAACAGCTTATATAGAGGAAAAAAAGGTTCGTGTGTCAGCTTTCCCAGTTCAAACCGGTACAGACCAAATAAGGAAACGTCTTCCTGCCTTGTGAGCAAAGAAGTATCCTGTGTGTAGTTTATCAGCTCAGCTACAATTTATGATCATCCCAGCAAAATACACTCCTAGACATAGAATACAGAGTTCTTTCATCAGTGAATTCTGAAACAAACCACCTAGCCTTTAACGAGCCTTTTCCAGGAGATAAAGAAAAAGGGAGGATGGGAGTAAGGAAGTGGTCTCATCTCTGTGGTATTTTCGACCTTGGGGTACCAGCTTGTGAGTCCTACACATTAATTCTTGGGTCACAGAGAAAGAGAAAAACAACTAGTAGATGGGCCTTATTGAGCAACTCTTTTCTGTATAAAACAATCTTCTGTAAATGCTAACCGTGGTACTAAAATACCTAACAGTAATATTGAAGTGGGCGCAGTTTTGAAGTGGTGAAAGGCAAAGGCATGAGTGCAAGCCTAATAAAAGTTAATAGGAGAGATGTCGAGCAGGCGGAGGACTTGGCTGGAGCAGGCAAAGGGGAAACGCCAATGCGCATCCCCGCCCCCCAAGCTAGGGCCGTGGCAGCGAGATCGTGGGGGTTCGAACTGGCGGCGCTCTGTACCAGAGGGCTCTGCCACACATCATACGCCAAACGGCCGGCCGAGAGAACGCTTAAAAAAAAGGACATTTATCATTTCTTCTTCAGCCAGCCAGCCAGCCAGCCAGCCCTTCTCATGGTTTTTACAAAGTACACAGCACAGCAGATTCTGCAATATTCTTACACACTAATTAAGCATTGGAAACCTACCTACTTCTTTGTTCATTGTAAACAATTGTACTTTCTGGAAAGTGGTTTGAATTAAAGAGAAAAGAAAAGTATGTTTTGTTTTGTTTTTTTTCTTCAAGATCTGTTCACATGTACTTAGCAAGAGTGAGTACACAGCGTTAAAAAATGGTACTTAGTGTAGTGAGGAAGGCGAAAAGCAAAGAGAGCATATGAAGGTAATATTGAAGTGGGCGCAGTTTTGAAGTGGTGAAAGGCAAAGGCATGAGTGCAAGCCTAATAAAAGCTAATAGGAGAGATGTCGAGCAGGCGGAGGACTTGGCTGGAGCAGGAAAAGGCAAAAGGGGAAACGCCAATGCGCATCCCCGCCCCCCAAGCTAGGGCCGTGGCAGCGAGATCGTGGGGGTTCGAACTGGCGGCGCTCTGTACCAGAGGGCTCTGCCACACATCATACGCCAAACGGCCGGCCGAGAGAAGGCTTAAAAAAAAGGACATTTATCATTTCTTCTCCAGCCAGCCAGCCAGCCAGCCAGCCAGCCCTTCTCATGGTTTTTACAAAGTACACAGCACAGCAGATTCTGCAATATTCTTACACACTAATTAAGCATTGGAAACCTACCTACTTCTTTGTTCATTGTAAACAATTGTACTTTCTGGAAAGTGGTTTGAATTAAAGAGAAAAGAAAAGTATGTTTTGTTTTGTTTTTTTTCTTCAAGATCTGTTCACATGTACTTAGCAAGAGTGAGTACACAGCGTTAAAAAATGGTACTTAGTGTAGTGAGGAAGGCGAAAAGCAAAGAGAGCATATGAAGGTAATATTGAAGTAGGCGCAGTTTTGAAGTGGTGAAAGGCAAAGGCATGAGTGCAAGCCTAATAAAAGCTAATAGGAGAGATGTCGAGCAGGCGGAGGACTTGGCTGGAGCAGGAAAAGGCAAAAGGGAAAGGCGAGTGCACGTCTCCCCGCCCCCCAAGCCAGGCCGAGAGAAGGCTTGAAAAAAAAAGGACATTTATCATTTCTTCTTCAGCCAGCCCTTCTCATGGTTTTTACAAAGTACACAGCACAGCAGATTCTGCAATATTCTTACACACTAATTAAGCATTGGAAACCTACCTACTTCTTTGTTCATTGTAAACAATTGTACTTTCTGTAAAGTGGTTTGAATTAAAGAGAAAAGAAAAGTATGTTTTGTTTTGTTTTTTTTCTTCAAGATCTGTTCACATGTACTTAGCAAGAGTGAGTACACAGCGTTAAAAAATGGTACTTAGTGTAGTGAGGAAGGCGAAAAGCAAAGAGAGCATATGAAGGTAATATTGAAGTGGGCGCAGTTTTGAAGTGGTGAAAGGCAAAGGCATGAGTGCAAGCCTAATAAAAGCTAATAGGAGAGATGTCGAGCAGGCGGAGGACTTGGCTGGAGCAGGAAAAGGCAAAAGGGAAAGGCGAGTGCACGTCTCCCCGCCCCCCAAGCCAGGCCGAGAGAAGGCTTGAAAAAAAAAGGACATTTATCATTTCTTCTTCAGCCAGCCCTTCTCATGGTTTTTACAAAGTACACAGCACAGCAGATTCTGCAATATTCTTACACACTAATTAAGCATTGGAAACCTACCTACTTCTTTGTTCATTGTAAACAATTGTACTTTCTGTAAAGTGGTTTGAATTAAAGAGAAAAGAAAAGTATGTTTTGTTTTGTTTTTTTTCTTCAAGATCTGTTCACATGTACTTAGCAAGAGTGAGTACACAGCGTTAAAAAATGGTACTTAGTGTAGTGAGGAAGGCGAAAAGCAAAGAGAGCATATGAAGGTAATATTGAAGTGGGCGCAGTTTTGAAGTGGTGAAAGGCAAAGGCATGAGTGCAAGCCTAATAAAAGCTAATAGGAGAGATGTCGAGCAGGCGGAGGACTTGGCTGGAGCAGGCAAAAGGGGAAACGCCAATGCGCATCCCCGCCCCCCAAGCTAGGGCCGTGGCAGCGAGATCGTGGGGGTTCGAACTGGCGGCGCTCTGTACCAGAGGGCTCTGCCACACATCATACGCCAAACGGCCGGCCGAGAGAAGGCTTAAAAAAAAGGACATTTATCATTTCTTCTCCAGCCAGCCAGCCAGCCAGCCAGCCAGCCCTTCTCATGGTTTTTACAAAGTACACAGCACAGCAGATTCTGCAATATTCTTACACACTAATTAAGCATTGGAAACCTACCTACTTCTTTGTTCATTGTAAACAATTGTACTTTCTGGAAAGTGGTTTGAATTAAAGAGAAAAGAAAAGTATGTTTTGTTTTGTTTTTTTTCTTCAAGATCTGTTCACATGTACTTAGCAAGAGTGAGTACACAGCGTTAAAAAATGGTACTTAGTGTAGTGAGGAAGGCGAAAAGCAAAGAGAGCATATGAAGGCAATTGAAGGAAAAAATGTCCATCCCGGTTTTCCCTCCAAGGCACGAGCGATAAGCAGAGTTTTGTCCTTTCCTTCTAAGATTCCTAATTATTTAAAGTAACACTCAGGTATGCCATTCAGCGTGTTAGTACGAGCTCGGGAGCAGCTTGGGAGAACAAGAAAACAGAGACTGCTTTAGGTTGCCTTCCCAATCGACTCAAAGGTTTATTTAGTACATAACAGCTTATATAGAGGAAAAAAAGGTTCGTGTGTCAGCTTTCCCAGTTCAAACCGGTACAGACCAAATAAGGAAACGTCTTCCTGCCTTGTGAGCAAAGAAGTATCCTGTGTGTAGTTTATCAGCTCAGCTACAATTTATGATCATCCCAGCAAAATACACTCCTAGACATAGAATACAGAGTTCTTTCATCAGTGAATTCTGAAACAAACCACCTAGCCTTTAACGAGCCTTTTCCAGGAGATAAAGAAAAAGGGAGGATGGGAGTAAGGAAGTGGTCTCATCTCTGTGGTATTTTCGACCTTGGGGTACCAGCTTGTGAGTCCTACACATTAATTCTTGGGTCACAGAGAAAGAGAAAAACAACTAGTAGATGGGCCTTATTGAGCAACTCTTTTCTGTATAAAACAATCTTCTGTAAATGCTAACCGTGGTACTAAAATACCTAACAGTAATATTGAAGTGGGCGCAGTTTTGAAGTGGTGAAAGGCAAAGGCATGAGTGCAAGCCTAATAAAAGTTAATAGGAGAGATGTCGAGCAGGCGGAGGACTTGGCTGGAGCAGGCAAAAGGGGAAACGCCAATGCGCATCCCCGCCCCCCAAGCTAGGGCCGTGGCAGCGAGATCGTGGGGGTTCGAACTGGCGGCGCTCTGTACCAGAGGGCTCTGCCACACATCATACGCCAAACGGCCGGCCGAGAGAAGGCTTAAAAAAAAGGACATTTATCATTTCTTCTCCAGCCAGCCAGCCAGCCAGCCAGCCAGCCCTTCTCATGGTTTTTACAAAGTACACAGCACAGCAGATTCTGCAATATTCTTACACACTAATTAAGCATTGGAAACCTACCTACTTCTTTGTTCATTGTAAACAATTGTACTTTCTGGAAAGTGGTTTGAATTAAAGAGAAAAGAAAAGTATGTTTTGTTTTGTTTTTTTTCTTCAAGATCTGTTCACATGTACTTAGCAAGAGTGAGTACACAGCGTTAAAAAATGGTACTTAGTGTAGTGAGGAAGGCGAAAAGCAAAGAGAGCATATGAAGGTAATATTGAAGTGGGCGCAGTTTTGAAGTGGTGAAAGGCAAAGGCATGAGTGCAAGCCTAATAAAAGCTAATAGGAGAGATGTCGAGCAGGCGGAGGACTTGGCTGGAGCAGGAAAAGGCAAAAGGGAAAGGCGAGTGCACGTCTCCCCGCCCCCCAAGCCAGGCCGAGAGAAGGCTTGAAAAAAAAAGGACATTTATCATTTCTTCTTCAGCCAGCCCTTCTCATGGTTTTTACAAAGTACACAGCACAGCAGATTCTGCAATATTCTTACACACTAATTAAGCATTGGAAACCTACCTACTTCTTTGTTCATTGTAAACAATTGTACTTTCTGTAAAGTGGTTTGAATTAAAGAGAAAAGAAAAGTATGTTTTGTTTTGTTTTTTTTCTTCAAGATCTGTTCACATGTACTTAGCAAGAGTGAGTACACAGCGTTAAAAAATGGTACTTAGTGTAGTGAGGAAGGCGAAAAGCAAAGAGAGCATATGAAGGTAATATTGAAGTGGGCGCAGTTTTGAAGTGGTGAAAGGCAAAGGCATGAGTGCAAGCCTAATAAAAGCTAATAGGAGAGATGTCGAGCAGGCGGAGGACTTGGCTGGAGCAGGCAAAAGGGGAAACGCCAATGCGCATCCCCGCCCCCCAAGCTAGGGCCGTGGCAGCGAGATCGTGGGGGTTCGAACTGGCGGCGCTCTGTACCAGAGGGCTCTGCCACACATCATACGCCAAACGGCCGGCCGAGAGAAGGCTTAAAAAAAAGGACATTTATCATTTCTTCTCCAGCCAGCCAGCCAGCCAGCCAGCCAGCCCTTCTCATGGTTTTTACAAAGTACACAGCACAGCAGATTCTGCAATATTCTTACACACTAATTAAGCATTGGAAACCTACCTACTTCTTTGTTCATTGTAAACAATTGTACTTTCTGGAAAGTGGTTTGAATTAAAGAGAAAAGAAAAGTATGTTTTGTTTTGTTTTTTTTCTTCAAGATCTGTTCACATGTACTTAGCAAGAGTGAGTACACAGCGTTAAAA
The DNA here is from genome assembly GCF_965226115.1 of Aulonocara stuartgranti. Taxonomy (NCBI): domain Eukaryota; kingdom Metazoa; phylum Chordata; class Actinopteri; order Cichliformes; family Cichlidae; genus Aulonocara; species Aulonocara stuartgranti. Next base: position 11,399,860 of record NC_138955.1, read on the forward strand.
AATGGTACTTAGTGTAGTGAGGAAGGCGAAAAGCAAAGAGAGCATATGAAGGTAATATTGAAGTGGGCGCAGTTTTGAAGTGGTGAAAGGCAAAGGCATGAGTGCAAGCCTAATAAAAGCTAATAGGAGAGATGTCGAGCAGGCGGAGGACTTGGCTGGAGCAGGCAAAAGGGGAAACGCCAATGCGCATCCCCGCCCCCCAAGCTAGGGCCGTGGCAGCGAGATCGTGGGGGTTCGAACTGGCGGCGCTCTGTACCAGAGGGCTCTGCCACACATCATACGCCAAACGGCCGGCCGAGAGAAGGCTTAAAAAAAAGGACATTTATCATTTCTTCTCCAGCCAGCCAGCCAGCCAGCCAGCCAGCCCTTCTCATGGTTTTTACAAAGTACACAGCACAGCAGATTCTGCAATATTCTTACACACTAATTAAGCATTGGAAACCTACCTACTTCTTTGTTCATTGTAAACAATTGTACTTTCTGGAAAGTGGTTTGAATTAAAGAGAAAAGAAAAGTATGTTTTGTTTTGTTTTTTTTCTTCAAGATCTGTTCACATGTACTTAGCAAGAGTGAGTACACAGCATTAAAAAATGGTACTTAGTGTAGTGAGGAAGGCGAAAAGCAAAGAGAGCATATGAAGGCAATTGAAGGAAAAAATGTCCATCCCGGTTTTCCCTCCAAGGCACGAGCGATAAGCAGAGTTTTGTCCTTTCCTTCTAAGATTCCTAATTATTTAAAGTAACACTCAGGTATGCCATTCAGCGTGTTAGTACGAGCTCGGGAGCAGCTTGGGAGAACAAGAAAACAGAGACTGCTTTAGGTTGCCTTCCCAATCGACTCAAAGGTTTATTTAGTACATAACAGCTTATATAGAGGAAAAAAAGGTTCGTGTGTCAGCTTTCCCAGTTCAAACCGGTACAGACCAAATAAGGAAACGTCTTCCTGCCTTGTGAGCAAAGAAGTATCCTGTGTGTAGTTTATCAGCTCAGCTACAATTTATGATCATCCCAGCAAAATACACTCCTAGACATAGAATACAGAGTTCTTTCATCAGTGAATTCTGAAACAAACCACCTAGCCTTTAACGAGCCTTTTCCAGGAGATAAAGAAAAAGGGAGGATGGGAGTAAGGAAGTGGTCTCATCTCTGTGGTATTTTCGACCTTGGGGTACCAGCTTGTGAGTCCTACACATTAATTCTTGGGTCACAGAGAAAGAGAAAAACAACTAGTAGATGGGCCTTATTGAGCAACTCTTTTCTGTATAAAACAATCTTCTGTAAATGCTAACCGTGGTACTAAAATACCTAACAGTAATATTGAAGTGGGCGCAGTTTTGAAGTGGTGAAAGGCAAAGGCATGAGTGCAAGCCTAATAAAAGTTAATAGGAGAGATGTCGAGCAGGCGGAGGACTTGGCTGGAGCAGGCAAAAGGGGAAACGCCAATGCGCATCCCCGCCCCCCAAGCTAGGGCCGTGGCAGCGAGATCGTGGGGGTTCGAACTGGCGGCGCTCTGTACCAGAGGGCTCTGCCACACATCATACGCCAAACGGCCGGCCGAGAGAAGGCTTAAAAAAAAGGACATTTATCATTTCTTCTCCAGCCAGCCAGCCAGCCAGCCAGCCAGCCCTTCTCATGGTTTTTACAAAGTACACAGCACAGCAGATTCTGCAATATTCTTACACACTAATTAAGCATTGGAAACCTACCTACTTCTTTGTTCATTGTAAACAATTGTACTTTCTGTAAAGTGGTTTGAATTAAAGAGAAAAGAAAAGTATGTTTTGTTTTGTTTTTTTTCTTCAAGATCTGTTCACATGTACTTAGCAAGAGTGAGTACACAGCGTTAAAAAATGGTACTTAGTGTAGTGAGGAAGGCGAAAAGCAAAGAGAGCATATGAAGGTAATATTGAAGTGGGCGCAGTTTTGAAGTGGTGAAAGGCAAAGGCATGAGTGCAAGCCTAATAAAAGCTAATAGGAGAGATGTCGAGCAGGCGGAGGACTTGGCTGGAGCAGGAAAAGGCAAAAGGGAAAGGCGAGTGCACGTCTCCCCGCCCCCCAAGCCAGGCCGAGAGAAGGCTTGAAAAAAAAAGGACATTTATCATTTCTTCTTCAGCCAGCCCTTCTCATGGTTTTTACAAAGTACACAGCACAGCAGATTCTGCAATATTCTTACACACTAATTAAGCATTGGAAACCTACCTACTTCTTTGTTCATTGTAAACAATTGTACTTTCTGTAAAGTGGTTTGAATTAAAGAGAAAAGAAAAGTATGTTTTGTTTTGTTTTTTTTCTTCAAGATCTGTTCACATGTACTTAGCAAGAGTGAGTACACAGCGTTAAAAAATGGTACTTAGTGTAGTGAGGAAGGCGAAAAGCAAAGAGAGCATATGAAGGTAATATTGAAGTGGGCGCAGTTTTGAAGTGGTGAAAGGCAAAGGCATGAGTGCAAGCCTAATAAAAGCTAATAGGAGAGATGTCGAGCAGGCGGAGGACTTGGCTGGAGCAGGCAAAAGGGGAAACGCCAATGCGCATCCCCGCCCCCCAAGCTAGGGCCGTGGCAGCGAGATCGTGGGGGTTCGAACTGGCGGCGCTCTGTACCAGAGGGCTCTGCCACACATCATACGCCAAACGGCCGGCCGAGAGAAGGCTTAAAAAAAAGGACATTTATCATTTCTTCTCCAGCCAGCCAGCCAGCCAGCCAGCCAGCCCTTCTCATGGTTTTTACAAAGTACACAGCACAGCAGATTCTGCAATATTCTTACACACTAATTAAGCATTGGAAACCTACCTACTTCTTTGTTCATTGTAAACAATTGTACTTTCTGGAAAGTGGTTTGAATTAAAGAGAAAAGAAAAGTATGTTTTGTTTTGTTTTTTTTCTTCAAGATCTGTTCACATGTACTTAGCAAGAGTGAGTACACAGCGTTAAAAAATGGTACTTAGTGTAGTGAGGAAGGCGAAAAGCAAAGAGAGCATATGAAGGTAATATTGAAGTGGGCGCAGTTTTGAAGTGGTGAAAGGCAAAGGCATGAGTGCAAGCCTAATAAAAGCTAATAGGAGAGATGTCGAGCAGGCGGAGGACTTGGCTGGAGCAGGAAAAGGCAAAAGGGGAAACGCCAATGCGCATCCCCGCCCCCCAAGCTAGGGCCGTGGCAGCGAGATCGTGGGGGTTCGAACTGGCGGCGCTCTGTACCAGAGGGCTCTGCCACACATCATACGCCAAACGGCCGGCCGAGAGAAGGCTTAAAAAAAAGGACATTTATCATTTCTTCTCCAGCCAGCCAGCCAGCCAGCCAGCCAGCCCTTCTCATGGTTTTTACAAAGTACACAGCACAGCAGATTCTGCAATATTCTTACACACTAATTAAGCATTGGAAACCTACCTACTTCTTTGTTCATTGTAAACAATTGTACTTTCTGGAAAGTGGTTTGAATTAAAGAGAAAAGAAAAGTATGTTTTGTTTTGTTTTTTTTCTTCAAGATCTGTTCACATGTACTTAGCAAGAGTGAGTACACAGCGTTAAAAAATGGTACTTAGTGTAGTGAGGAAGGCGAAAAGCAAAGAGAGCATATGAAGGTAATATTGAAGTGGGCGCAGTTTTGAAGTGGTGAAAGGCAAAGGCATGAGTGCAAGCCTAATAAAAGCTAATAGGAGAGATGTCGAGCAGGCGGAGGACTTGGCTGGAGCAGGCAAAAGGGGAAACGCCAATGCGCATCCCCGCCCCCCAAGCTAGGGCCGTGGCAGCGAGATCGTGGGGGTTCGAACTGGCGGCGCTCTGTACCAGAGGGCTCTGCCACACATCATACGCCAAACGGCCGGCCGAGAGAAGGCTTAAAAAAAAGGACATTTATCATTTCTTCTCCAGCCAGCCAGCCAGCCAGCCAGCCAGCCCTTCTCATGGTTTTTACAAAGTACACAGCACAGCAGATTCTGCAATATTCTTACACACTAATTAAGCATTGGAAACCTACCTACTTCTTTGTTCATTGTAAACAATTGTACTTTCTGGAAAGTGGTTTGAATTAAAGAGAAAAGAAAAGTATGTTTTGTTTTGTTTTTTTTCTTCAAGATCTGTTCACATGTACTTAGCAAGAGTGAGTACACAGCGTTAAAAAATGGTACTTAGTGTAGTGAGGAAGGCGAAAAGCAAAGAGAGCATATGAAGGCAATTGAAGGAAAAAATGTCCATCCCGGTTTTCCCTCCAAGGCACGAGCGATAAGCAGAGTTTTGTCCTTTCCTTCTAAGATTCCTAATTATTTAAAGTAACACTCAGGTATGCCATTCAGCGTGTTAGTACGAGCTCGGGAGCAGCTTGGGAGAACAAGAAAACAGAGACTGCTTTAGGTTGCCTTCCCAATCGACTCAAAGGTTTATTTAGTACATAACAGCTTATATAGAGGAAAAAAAGGTTCGTGTGTCAGCTTTCCCAGTTCAAACCGGTACAGACCAAATAAGGAAACGTCTTCCTGCCTTGTGAGCAAAGAAGTATCCTGTGTGTAGTTTATCAGCTCAGCTACAATTTATGATCATCCCAGCAAAATACACTCCTAGACATAGAATACAGAGTTCTTTCATCAGTGAATTCTGAAACAAACCACCTAGCCTTTAACGAGCCTTTTCCAGGAGATAAAGAAAAAGGGAGGATGGGAGTAAGGAAGTGGTCTCATCTCTGTGGTATTTTCGACCTTGGGGTACCAGCTTGTGAGTCCTACACATTAATTCTTGGGTCACAGAGAAAGAGAAAAACAACTAGTAGATGGGCCTTATTGAGCAACTCTTTTCTGTATAAAACAATCTTCTGTAAATGCTAACCGTGGTACTAAAATACCTAACAGTAATATTGAAGTGGGCGCAGTTTTGAAGTGGTGAAAGGCAAAGGCATGAGTGCAAGCCTAATAAAAGCTAATAGGAGAGATGTCGAGCAGGCGGAGGACTTGGCTGGAGCAGGCAAAAGGGGAAACGCCAATGCGCATCCCCGCCCCCCAAGCTAGGGCCGTGGCAGCGAGATCGTGGGGGTTCGAACTGGCGGCGCTCTGTACCAGAGGGCTCTGCCACACATCATACGCCAAACGGCCGGCCGAGAGAAGGCTTAAAAAAAAGGACATTTATCATTTCTTCTCCAGCCAGCCAGCCAGCCAGCCAGCCAGCCCTTCTCATGGTTTTTACAAAGTACACAGCACAGCAGATTCTGCAATATTCTTACACACTAATTAAGCATTGGAAACCTACCTACTTCTTTGTTCATTGTAAACAATTGTACTTTCTGGAAAGTGGTTTGAATTAAAGAGAAAAGAAAAGTATGTTTTGTTTTGTTTTTTTTCTTCAAGATCTGTTCACATGTACTTAGCAAGAGTGAGTACACAGCGTTAAAAAATGGTACTTAGTGTAGTGAGGAAGGCGAAAAGCAAAGAGAGCATATGAAGGTAATATTGAAGTGGGCGCAGTTTTGAAGTGGTGAAAGGCAAAGGCATGAGTGCAAGCCTAATAAAAGCTAATAGGAGAGATGTCGAGCAGGCGGAGGACTTGGCTGGAGCAGGAAAAGGCAAAAGGGGAAACGCCAATGCGCATCCCCGCCCCCCAAGCTAGGGCCGTGGCAGCGAGATCGTGGGGGTTCGAACTGGCGGCGCTCTGTACCAGAGGGCTCTGCCACACATCATACGCCAAACGGCCGGCCGAGAGAAGGCTTAAAAAAAAGGACATTTATCATTTCTTCTCCAGCCAGCCAGCCAGCCAGCCAGCCAGCCCTTCTCATGGTTTTTACAAAGTACACAGCACAGCAGATTCTGCAATATTCTTACACACTAATTAAGCATTGGAAACCTACCTACTTCTTTGTTCATTGTAAACAATTGTACTTTCTGGAAAGTGGTTTGAATTAAAGAGAAAAGAAAAGTATGTTTTGTTTTGTTTTTTTTCTTCAAGATCTGTTCACATGTACTTAGCAAGAGTGAGTACACAGCGTTAAAAAATGGTACTTAGTGTAGTGAGGAAGGCGAAAAGCAAAGAGAGCATATGAAGGTAATATTGAAGTGGGCGCAGTTTTGAAGTGGTGAAAGGCAAAGGCATGAGTGCAAGCCTAATAAAAGCTAATAGGAGAGATGTCGAGCAGGCGGAGGACTTGGCTGGAGCAGGAAAAGGCAAAAGGGAAAGGCGAGTGCACGTCTCCCCGCCCCCCAAGCCAGGCCGAGAGAAGGCTTGAAAAAAAAAGGACATTTATCATTTCTTCTTCAGCCAGCCCTTCTCATGGTTTTTACAAAGTACACAGCACAGCAGATTCTGCAATATTCTTACACACTAATTAAGCATTGGAAACCTACCTACTTCTTTGTTCATTGTAAACAATTGTACTTTCTGGAAAGTGGTTTGAATTAAAGAGAAAAGAAAAGTATGTTTTGTTTTGTTTTTTTTCTTCAAGATCTGTTCACATGTACTTAGCAAGAGTGAGTAGACAGCGTTAAAAAATGGTACTTAGTGTAGTGAGGAAGGCGAAAAGCAAAGAGAGCATATGAAGGTAATATTGAAGTAGGCGCAGTTTTGAAGTGGTGAAAGGCAAAGGCATGAGTGCAAGCGTAATAAAAGTTAATAGGAGAGATGTCGAGCAGGCGGAGGACTTGGCTGGAGCAGGAAAAGGCAAAAGGGGAAACGTCAATGCGCATCCCCGCCCCCCAAGCTAGGGCCGTGGCAGCGAGATCGTGGGGGTTCGAACTGGCGGCGCTCTGTACCAGAGGGCTCTGCCACACATCATACGCCAAACGGCCGGCCGAGAGAACGCTTAAAAAAAAGGACATTTATCATTTCTTCTCCAGCCAGCCAGCCAGCCAGCCAGCCCTTCTCATGGTTTTTACAAAGTACACAGCACAGCAGATTCTGCAATATTCTTACACACTAATTAAGCATTGGAAACCTACCTACTTCTTTGTTCATTGTAAACAATTGTACTTTCTGGAAAGTGGTTTGAATTAAAGAGAAAAGAAAAGTATGTTTTGTTTTGTTTTTTTTCTTCAAGATCTGTTCACATGTACTTAGCAAGAGTGAGTACACAGCGTTAAAAAATGGTACTTAGTGTAGTGAGGAAGGCGAAAAGCAAAGAGAGCATATGAAGGTAATATTGAAGTGGGCGCAGTTTTGAAGTGGTGAAAGGCAAAGGCATGAGTGCAAGCCTAATAAAAGCTAATAGGAGAGATGTCGAGCAGGCGGAGGACTTGGCTGGAGCAGGAAAAGGCAAAAGGGAAAGGCGAGTGCACGTCTCCCCGCCCCCCAAGCCAGGCCGAGAGAAGGCTTGAAAAAAAAAGGACATTTATCATTTCTTCTTCAGCCAGCCCTTCTCATGGTTTTTACAAAGTACACAGCACAGCAGATTCTGCAATATTCTTACACACTAATTAAGCATTGGAAACCTACCTACTTCTTTGTTCATTGTAAACAATTGTACTTTCTGTAAAGTGGTTTGAATTAAAGAGAAAAGAAAAGTATGTTTTGTTTTGTTTTTTTTCTTCAAGATCTGTTCACATGTACTTAGCAAGAGTGAGTACACAGCGTTAAAAAATGGTACTTAGTGTAGTGAGGAAGGCGAAAAGCAAAGAGAGCATATGAAGGTAATATTGAAGTGGGCGCAGTTTTGAAGTGGTGAAAGGCAAAGGCATGAGTGCAAGCCTAATAAAAGCTAATAGGAGAGATGTCGAGCAGGCGGAGGACTTGGCTGGAGCAGGAAAAGGCAAAAGGGAAAGGCGAGTGCACGTCTCCCCCGCCCCCCAAGCCAGGCCGAGAGAAGGCTTGAAAAAAAAAGGACATTTATCATTTCTTCTTCAGCCAGCCCTTCTCATGGTTTTTACAAAGTACACAGCACAGCAGATTCTGCAATATTCTTACACACTAATTAAGCATTGGAAACCTACCTACTTCTTTGTTCATTGTAAACAATTGTACTTTCTGGAAAGTGGTTTGAATTAAAGAGAAAAGAAAAGTATGTTTTGTTTTGTTTTTTTTCTTCAAGATCTGTTCACATGTACTTAGCAAGAGTGAGTACACAGCGTTAAAAAATGGTACTTAGTGTAGTGAGGAAGGCGAAAAGCAAAGAGAGCATATGAAGGTAATATTGAAGTGGGCGCAGTTTTGAAGTGGTGAAAGGCAAAGGCATGAGTGCAAGCCTAATAAAAGCTAATAGGAGAGATGTCGAGCAGGCGGAGGACTTGGCTGGAGCAGGAAAAGGCAAAAGGGAAAGGCGAGTGCACGTCTCCCCGCCCCCCAAGCCAGGCCGAGAGAAGGCTTGAAAAAAAAAGGACATTTATCATTTCTTCTTCAGCCAGCCCTTCTCATGGTTTTTACAAAGTACACAGCACAGCAGATTCTGCAATATTCTTACACACTAATTAAGCATTGGAAACCTACCTACTTCTTTGTTCATTGTAAACAATTGTACTTTCTGGAAAGTGGTTTGAATTAAAGAGAAAAGAAAAGTATGTTTTGTTTTGTTTTTTTTCTTCAAGATCTGTTCACATGTACTTAGCAAGAGTGAGTACACAGCGTTAAAAAATGGTACTTAGTGTAGTGAGGAAGGCGAAAAGCAAAGAGAGCATATGAAGGTAATATTGAAGTAGGCGCAGTTTTGAAGTGGTGAAAGGCAAAGGCATGAGTGCAAGCCTAATAAAAGCTAATAGGAGAGATGTCGAGCAGGCGGAGGACTTGGCTGGAGCAGGAAAAGGCAAAAGGGAAAGGCGAGTGCACGTCTCCCCGCCCCCCAAGCCAGGCCGAGAGAAGGCTTGAAAAAAAAAAGGACATTTATCATTTCTTCTTCAGCCAGCCCTTCTCATGGTTTTTACAAAGTACACAGCACAGCAGATTCTGCAATATTCTTACACACTAATTAAGCATTGGAAACCTACCTACTTCTTTGTTCATTGTAAACAATTGTACTTTCTGGAAAGTGGTTTGAATTAAAGAGAAAAGAAAAGTATGTTTTGTTTTGTTTTTTTTCTTCAAGATCTGTTCACATGTACTTAGCAAGAGTGAGTACACAGCGTTAAAAAATGGTACTTAGTGTAGTGAGGAAGGCGAAAAGCAAAGAGAGCATATGAAGGTAATATTGAAGTAGGCGCAGTTTTGAAGTGGTGAAAGGCAAAGGCATGAGTGCAAGCCTAATAAAAGCTAATAGGAGAGATGTCGAGCAGGCGGAGGACTTGGCTGGAGCAGGAAAAGGCAAAAGGGGAAACGCCAATGCGCATCCCCGCCCCCCAAGCTAGGGCCGTGGCAGCGAGATCGTGGGGGTTCGAACTGGCGGCGCTCTGTACCAGAGGGCTCTGCCACACATCATACGCCAAACGGCCGGCCGAGAGAAGGCTTAAAAAAAAGGACATTTATCATTTCTTCTCCAGCCAGCCAGCCAGCCAGCCCGCCCTTCTCATGGTTTTTACAAAGTACACAGCACAGCAGATTCTGCAATATTCTTACACACTAATTAAGCATTGGAAACCTACCTACTTCTTTGTTCATTGTAAACAATTGTACTTTCTGGAAAGTGGTTTGAATTAAAGAGAAAAGAAAAGTATGTTTTGTTTTGTTTTTTTTCTTCAAGATCTGTTCACATGTACTTAGCAAGAGTGAGTACACAGCGTTAAAAAATGGTACTTAGTGTAGTGAGGAAGGCGAAAAGCAAAGAGAGCATATGAAGGTAATATTGAAGTGGGCGCAGTTTTGAAGTGGTGAAAGGCAAAGGCATGAGTGCAAGCCTAATAAAAGCTAATAGGAGAGATGTCGAGCAGGCGGAGGACTTGGCTGGAGCAGGAAAAGGCAAAAGGGAAAGGCGAGTGCACGTCTCCCCGCCCCCCAAGCCAGGCCGAGAGAAGGCTTGAAAAAAAAAGGACATTTATCATTTCTTCTTCAGCCAGCCCTTCTCATGGTTTTTACAAAGTACACAGCACAGCAGATTCTGCAATATTCTTACACACTAATTAAGCATTGGAAACCTACCTACTTCTTTGTTCATTGTAAACAATTGTACTTTCTGTAAAGTGGTTTGAATTAAAGAGAAAAGAAAAGTATGTTTTGTTTTGTTTTTTTTCTTCAAGATCTGTTCACATGTACTTAGCAAGAGTGAGTACACAGCGTTAAAAATGGTACTTAGTGTAGTGAGGAAGGCGAAAAGCAAAGAGAGCATATGAAGGTAATATTGAAGTGGGCGCAGTTTTGAAGTGGTGAAAGGCAAAGGCATGAGTGCAAGCCTAATAAAAGCTAATAGGAGAGATGTCGAGCAGGCGGAGGACTTGGCTGGAGCAGGAAAAGGCAAAAGGGAAAGGCGAGTGCACGTCTCCCCGCCCCCCAAGCCAGGCCGAGAGAAGGCATGAAAAAAAAAAGGACATTTATCATTTCTTCTTCAGCCAGCCCTTCTCATGGTTTTTACAAAGTACACAGCACAGCAGATTCTGCAATATTCTTACACACTAATTAAGCATTGGAAACCTACCTACTTCTTTGTTCATTGTAAACAATTGTACTTTCTGGAAAGTGGTTTGAATTAAAGAGAAAAGAAAAGTATGTTTTGTTTTGTTTTTTTTCTTCAAGATCTGTTCACATGTACTTAGCAAGAGTGAGTACACAGCGTTAAAAAATGGTACTTAGTGTAGTGAGGAAGGCGAAAAGCAAAGAGAGCATATGAAGGTAATATTGAAGTAGGCGCAGTTTTGAAGTGGTGAAAGGCAAAGGCATGAGTGCAAGCCTAATAAAAGCTAATAGGAGAGATGTCGAGCAGGCGGAGGACTTGGCTGGAGCAGGAAAAGGCAAAAGGGAAAGGCGAGTGCACGTCTCCCCGCCCCCCAAGCCAGGCCGAGAGAAGGCTTGAAAAAAAAAAGGACATTTATCATTTCTTCTTCAGCCAGCCCTTCTCATGGTTTTTACAAAGTACACAGCACAGCAGATTCTGCAATATTCTTACACACTAATTAAGCATTGGAAACCTACCTACTTCTTTGTTCATTGTAAACAATTGTACTTTCTGTAAAGTGGTTTGAATTAAAGAGAAAAGAAAAGTATGTTTTGTTTTGTTTTTTTTCTTCAAGATCTGTTCACATGTACTTAGCAAGAGTGAGTACACAGCGTTAAAAAATGGTACTTAGTGTAGTGAGGAAGGCGAAAAGCAAAGAGAGCATATGAAGGTAATATTGAAGTAGGCGCAGTTTTGAAGTGGTGAAAGGCAAAGGCATGAGTGCAAGCCTAATAAAAGCTAATAGGAGAGATGTCGAGCAGGCGGAGGACTTGGCTGGAGCAGGAAAAGGCAAAAGGGAAAGGCGAGTGCACGTCTCCCCGCCCCCCAAGCCAGGCCGAGAGAAGGCTTGAAAAAAAAAAGGACATTTATCATTTCTTCTTCAGCCAGCCCTTCTCATGGTTTTTACAAAGTACACAGCACAGCAGATTCTGCAATATTCTTACACACTAATTAAGCATTGGAAACCTACCTACTTCTTTGTTCATTGTAAACAATTGTACTTTCTGGAAAGTGGTTTGAATTAAAGAGAAAAGAAAAGTATGTTTTGTTTTGTTTTTTTTCTTCAAGATCTGTTCACATGTACTTAGCAAGAGTGAGTAGACAGCGTTAAAAAATGGTACTTAGTGTAGTGAGGAAGGCGAAAAGCAAAGAGAGCATATGAAGGTAATATTGAAGTAGGCGCAGTTTTGAAGTGGTGAAAGGCAAAGGCATGAGTGCAAGCGTAATAAAAGTTAATAGGAGAGATGTCGAGCAGGCGGAGGACTTGGCTGGAGCAGGAAAAGGCAAAAGGGGAAACGCCAATGCGCATCCCCGCCCCCCAAGCTAGGGCCGTGGCAGCGAGATCGTGGGGGTTCGAACTGGCAGCGCTCTGTACCAGAGGGCTCTGCCACACATCATACGCCAAACGGCCGGCCGAGAGAAGGCTTAAAAAAAAGGACATTTATCATTTCTTCTCCAGCCAGCCAGCCAGCCAGCCAGCCAGCCAGCCCTTCTCATGGTTTTTACAAAGTACACAGCACAGCAGATTCTGCAATATTCTTACACACTAATTAAGCATTGGAAACCTACCTACTTCTTTGTTCATTGTAAACAATTGTACTTTCTGGAAAGTGGTTTGAATTAAAGAGAAAAGAAAAGTATGTTTTGTTTTGTTTTTTTTCTTCAAGATCTGTTCACATGTACTTAGCAAGAGTGAGTACACAGCGTTAAAAAATGGTACTTAGTGTAGTGAGGAAGGCGAAAAGCAAAGAGAGCATATGAAGGTAATATTGAAGTGGGCGCAGTTTTGAAGTGGTGAAAGGCAAAGGCATGAGTGCAAGCCTAATAAAAGCTAATAGGAGAGATGTCGAGCAGGCGGAGGACTTGGCTGGAGCAGGAAAAGGCAAAAGGGAAAGGCGAGTGCACGTCTCCCCGCCCCCCAAGCCAGGCCGAGAGAAGGCTTGAAAAAAAAAGGACATTTATCATTTCTTCTTCAGCCAGCCCTTCTCATGGTTTTTACAAAGTACACAGCACAGCAGATTCTGCAATATTCTTACACACTAATTAAGCATTGGAAACCTACCTACTTCTTTGTTCATTGTAAACAATTGTACTTTCTGTAAAGTGGTTTGAATTAAAGAGAAAAGAAAAGTATGTTTTGTTTTGTTTTTTTTCTTCAAGATCTGTTCACATGTACTTAGCAAGAGTGAGTACACAGCGTTAAAAAATGGTACTTAGTGTAGTGAGGAAGGCGAAAAGCAAAGAGAGCATATGAAGGTAATATTGAAGTGGGCGCAGTTTTGAAGTGGTGAAAGGCAAAGGCATGAGTGCAAGCCTAATAAAAGCTAATAGGAGAGATGTCGAGCAGGCGGAGGACTTGGCTGGAGCAGGAAAAGGCAAAAGGGAAAGGCGAGTGCACGTCTCCCCGCCCCCCAAGCCAGGCCGAGAGAAGGCTTGAAAAAAAAAGGACATTTATCATTTCTTCTTCAGCCAGCCCTTCTCATGGTTTTTACAAAGTACACAGCACAGCAGATTCTGCAATATTCTTACACACTAATTAAGCATTGGAAACCTACCTACTTCTTTGTTCATTGTAAACAATTGTACTTTCTGGAAAGTGGTTTGAATTAAAGAGAAAAGAAAAGTATGTTTTGTTTTGTTTTTTTTCTTCAAGATCTGTTCACATGTACTTAGCAAGAGTGAGTAGACAGCGTTAAAAAATGGTACTTAGTGTAGTGAGGAAGGCGAAAAGCAAAGAGAGCATATGAAGGTAATATTGAAGTAGGCGCAGTTTTGAAGTGGTGAAAGGCAAAGGCATGAGTGCAAGCGTAATAAAAGTTAATAGGAGAGATGTCGAGCAGGCGGAGGACTTGGCTGGAGCAGGAAAAGGCAAAAGGGGAAACGTCAATGCGCATCCCCGCCCCCCAAGCTAGGGCCGTGGCAGCGAGATCGTGGGGGTTCGAACTGGCGGCGCTCTGTACCAGAGGGCTCTGCCACACATCATACGCCAAACGGCCGGCCGAGAGAACGCTTAAAAAAAAGGACATTTATCATTTCTTCTCCAGCCAGCCAGCCAGCCAGCCAGCCAGCCCTTCTCATGGTTTTTACAAAGTACACAGCACAGCAGATTCTGCAATATTCTTACACACTAATTAAGCATTGGAAACCTACCTACTTCTTTGTTCATTGTAAACAATTGTACTTTCTGGAAAGTGGTTTGAATTAAAGAGAAAAGAAAAGTATGTTTTGTTTTGTTTTTTTTCTTCAAGATCTGTTCACATGTACTTAGCAAGAGTGAGTACACAGCGTTAAAAAATGGTACTTAGTGTAGTGAGGAAGGCGAAAAGCAAAGAGAGCATATGAAGGTAATATTGAAGTGGGCGCAGTTTTGAAGTGGTGAAAGGCAAAGGCATGAGTGCAAGCCTAATAAAAGCTAATAGGAGAGATGTCGAGCAGGCGGAGGACTTGGCTGGAGCAGGAAAAGGCAAAAGGGAAAGGCGAGTGCACGTCTCCCCGCCCCCCAAGCCAGGCCGAGAGAAGGCTTGAAAAAAAAAGGACATTTATCATTTCTTCTTCAGCCAGCCCTTCTCATGGTTTTTACAAAGTACACAGCACAGCAGATTCTGCAATATTCTTACACACTAATTAAGCATTGGAAACCTACCTACTTCTTTGTTCATTGTAAACAATTGTACTTTCTGTAAAGTGGTTTGAATTAAAGAGAAAAGAAAAGTATGTTTTGTTTTGTTTTTTTTCTTCAAGATCTGTTCACATGTACTTAGCAAGAGTGAGTACACAGCGTTAAAAAATGGTACTTAGTGTAGTGAGGAAGGCGAAAAGCAAAGAGAGCATATGAAGGTAATATTGAAGTGGGCGCAGTTTTGAAGTGGTGAAAGGCAAAGGCATGAGTGCAAGCCTAATAAAAGCTAATAGGAGAGATGTCGAGCAGGCGGAGGACTTGGCTGGAGCAGGAAAAGGCAAAAGGGAAAGGCGAGTGCACGTCTCCCCGCCCCCCAAGCCAGGCCGAGAGAAGGCTTGAAAAAAAAAGGACATTTATCATTTCTTCTTCAGCCAGCCCTTCTCATGGTTTTTACAAAGTACACAGCACAGCAGATTCTGCAATATTCTTACACACTAATTAAGCATTGGAAACCTACCTACTTCTTTGTTCATTGTAAACAATTGTACTTTCTGGAAAGTGGTTTGAATTAAAGAGAAAAGAAAAGTATGTTTTGTTTTGTTTTTTTTCTTCAAGATCTGTTCACATGTACTTAGCAAGAGTGAGTACACAGCGTTAAAAAATGGTACTTAGTGTAGTGAGGAAGGCGAAAAGCAAAGAGAGCATATGAAGGTAATATTGAAGTGGGCGCAGTTTTGAAGTGGTGAAAGGCAAAGGCATGAGTGCAAGCCTAATAAAAGCTAATAGGAGAGATGTCGAGCAGGCGGAGGACTTGGCTGGAGCAGGAAAAGGCAAAAGGGAAAGGCGAGTGCACGTCTCCCCGCCCCCCAAGCCAGGCCGAGAGAAGGCTTGAAAAAAAAAGGACATTTATCATTTCTTCTTCAGCCAGCCCTTCTCATGGTTTTTACAAAGTACACAGCACAGCAGATTCTGCAATATTCTTACACACTAATTAAGCATTGGAAACCTACCTACTTCTTTGTTCATTGTAAACAATTGTACTTTCTGGAAAGTGGTTTGAATTAAAGAGAAAAGAAAAGTATGTTTTGTTTTGTTTTTTTTCTTCAAGATCTGTTCACATGTACTTAGCAAGAGTGAGTAGACAGCGTTAAAAAATGGTACTTAGTGTAGTGAGGAAGGCGAAAAGCAAAGAGAGCATATGAAGGTAATATTGAAGTAGGCGCAGTTTTGAAGTGGTGAAAGGCAAAGGCATGAGTGCAAGCGTAATAAAAGTTAATAGGAGAGATGTCGAGCAGGCGGAGGACTTGGCTGGAGCAGGAAAAGGCAAAAGGGGAAACGTCAATGCGCATCCCCGCCCCCCAAGCTAGGGCCGTGGCAGCGAGATCGTGGGGGTTCGAACTGGCGGCGCTCTGTACCAGAGGGCTCTGCCACACATCATACGCCAAACGGCCGGCCGAGAGAACGCTTAAAAAAAAGGACATTTATCATTTCTTCTCCAGCCAGCCAGCCAGCCAGCCAGCCAGCCCTTCTCATGGTTTTTACAAAGTACACAGCACAGCAGATTCTGCAATATTCTTACACACTAATTAAGCATTGGAAACCTACCTACTTCTTTGTTCATTGTAAACAATTGTACTTTCTGGAAAGTGGTTTGAATTAAAGAGAAAAGAAAAGTATGTTTTGTTTTGTTTTTTTTCTTCAAGATCTGTTCACATGTACTTAGCAAGAGTGAGTACACAGCGTTAAAAAATGGTACTTAGTGTAGTGAGGAAGGCGAAAAGCAAAGAGAGCATATGAAGGTAATATTGAAGTGGGCGCAGTTTTGAAGTGGTGAAAGGCAAAGGCATGAGTGCAAGCCTAATAAAAGCTAATAGGAGAGATGTCGAGCAGGCGGAGGACTTGGCTGGAGCAGGAAAAGGCAAAAGGGAAAGGCGAGTGCACGTCTCCCCGCCCCCCAAGCCAGGCCGAGAGAAGGCTTGAAAAAAAAAAGGACATTTATCATTTCTTCTTCAGCCAGCCAGCCCTTCTCATGGTTTTTACAAAGTACACAGCACAGCAGATTCTGCAATATTCTTACACACTAATTAAGCATTGGAAACCTACCTACTTCTTTGTTCATTGTAAACAATTGTACTTTCTGGAAAGTGGTTTGAATTAAAGAGAAAAGAAAAGTATGTTTTGTTTTGTTTTTTTTCTTCAAGATCTGTTCACATGTACTTAGCAAGAGTGAGTACACAGCGTTAAAAATGGTACTTAGTGTAGTGAGGAAGGCGAAAAGCAAAGAGAGCATATGAAGGTAATATTGAAGTGGGCGCAGTTTTGAAGTGGTGAAAGGCAAAGGCATGAGTGCAAGCCTAATAAAAGCTAATAGGAGAGATGTCGAGCAGGCGGAGGACTTGGCTGGAGCAGGAAAAGGCAAAAGGGAAAGGCGAGTGCACGTCTCCCCGCCCCCCAAGCCAGGCCGAGAGAAGGCTTGAAAAAAAAAAGGACATTTATCATTTCTTCTTCAGCCAGCCCTTCTCATGGTTTTTACAAAGTACACAGCACAGCAGATTCTGCAATATTCTTACACACTAATTAAGCATTGGAAACCTACCTACTTCTTTGTTCATTGTAAACAATTGTACTTTCTGTAAAGTGGTTTGAATTAAAGAGAAAAGAAAAGTATGTTTTGTTTTGTTTTTTTTCTTCAAGATCTGTTCACATGTACTTAGCAAGAGTGAGTACACAGCGTTAAAAAATGGTACTTAGTGTAGTGAGGAAGGCGAAAAGCAAAGAGAGCATATGAAGGTAATATTGAAGTAGGCGCAGTTTTGAAGTGGTGAAAGGCAAAGGCATGAGTGCAAGCCTAATAAAAGCTAATAGGAGAGATGTC
Organism: Aulonocara stuartgranti; assembly: GCF_965226115.1. NCBI lineage: Eukaryota > Metazoa > Chordata > Actinopteri > Cichliformes > Cichlidae > Aulonocara > Aulonocara stuartgranti. The sequence goes on from NC_138955.1 coordinate 11,416,832, forward strand.
GAGCAGGCGGAGGACTTGGCTGGAGCAGGAAAAGGCAAAAGGGAAAGGCGAGTGCACGTCTCCCCGCCCCCCAAGCCAGGCCGAGAGAAGGCTTGAAAAAAAAAAAGGACATTTATCATTTCTTCTTCAGCCAGCCCTTCTCATGGTTTTTACAAAGTACACAGCACAGCAGATTCTGCAATATTCTTACACACTAATTAAGCATTGGAAACCTACCTACTTCTTTGTTCATTGTAAACAATTGTACTTTCTGGAAAGTGGTTTGAATTAAAGAGAAAAGAAAAGTATGTTTTGTTTTGTTTTTTTTCTTCAAGATCTGTTCACATGTACTTAGCAAGAGTGAGTACACAGCGTTAAAAAATGGTACTTAGTGTAGTGAGGAAGGCGAAAAGCAAAGAGAGCATATGAAGGTAATATTGAAGTAGGCGCAGTTTTGAAGTGGTGAAAGGCAAAGGCATGAGTGCAAGCCTAATAAAAGCTAATAGGAGAGATGTCGAGCAGGCGGAGGACTTGGCTGGAGCAGGAAAAGGCAAAAGGGAAAGGCGAGTGCACGTCTCCCCGCCCCCCAAGCCAGGCCGAGAGAAGGCTTGAAAAAAAAAAGGACATTTATCATTTCTTCTTCAGCCAGCCCTTCTCATGGTTTTTACAAAGTACACAGCACAGCAGATTCTGCAATATTCTTACACACTAATTAAGCATTGGAAACCTACCTACTTCTTTGTTCATTGTAAACAATTGTACTTTCTGGAAAGTGGTTTGAATTAAAGAGAAAAGAAAAGTATGTTTTGTTTTGTTTTTTTTCTTCAAGATCTGTTCACATGTACTTAGCAAGAGTGAGTAGACAGCGTTAAAAAATGGTACTTAGTGTAGTGAGGAAGGCGAAAAGCAAAGAGAGCATATGAAGGTAATATTGAAGTAGGCGCAGTTTTGAAGTGGTGAAAGGCAAAGGCATGAGTGCAAGCGTAATAAAAGTTAATAGGAGAGATGTCGAGCAGGCGGAGGACTTGGCTGGAGCAGGAAAAGGCAAAAGGGGAAACGCCAATGCGCATCCCCGCCCCCCAAGCTAGGGCCGTGGCAGCGAGATCGTGGGGGTTCGAACTGGCGGCGCTCTGTACCAGAGGGCTCTGCCACACATCATACGCCAAACGGCCGGCCGAGAGAAGGCTTAAAAAAAAGGACATTTATCATTTCTTCTCCAGCCAGCCAGCCAGCCAGCCAGCCAGCCCTTCTCATGGTTTTTACAAAGTACACAGCACAGCAGATTCTGCAATATTCTTACACACTAATTAAGCATTGGAAACCTACCTACTTCTTTGTTCATTGTAAACAATTGTACTTTCTGGAAAGTGGTTTGAATTAAAGAGAAAAGAAAAGTATGTTTTGTTTTGTTTTTTTTCTTCAAGATCTGTTCACATGTACTTAGCAAGAGTGAGTACACAGCGTTAAAAAATGGTACTTAGTGTAGTGAGGAAGGCGAAAAGCAAAGAGAGCATATGAAGGTAATATTGAAGTGGGCGCAGTTTTGAAGTGGTGAAAGGCAAAGGCATGAGTGCAAGCCTAATAAAAGCTAATAGGAGAGATGTCGAGCAGGCGGAGGACTTGGCTGGAGCAGGAAAAGGCAAAAGGGAAAGGCGAGTGCACGTCTCCCCGCCCCCCAAGCCAGGCCGAGAGAAGGCTTGAAAAAAAAAGGACATTTATCATTTCTTCTTCAGCCAGCCCTTCTCATGGTTTTTACAAAGTACACAGCACAGCAGATTCTGCAATATTCTTACACACTAATTAAGCATTGGAAACCTACCTACTTCTTTGTTCATTGTAAACAATTGTACTTTCTGTAAAGTGGTTTGAATTAAAGAGAAAAGAAAAGTATGTTTTGTTTTGTTTTTTTTCTTCAAGATCTGTTCACATGTACTTAGCAAGAGTGAGTAGACAGCGTTAAAAAATGGTACTTAGTGTAGTGAGGAAGGCGAAAAGCAAAGAGAGCATATGAAGGTAATATTGAAGTAGGCGCAGTTTTGAAGTGGTGAAAGGCAAAGGCATGAGTGCAAGCCTAATAAAAGCTAATAGGAGAGATGTCGAGCAGGCGGAGGACTTGGCTGGAGCAGGAAAAGGCAAAAGGGGAAACGCGAATGCGCATCCCCGCCCCCCAAGCTAGGGCCGTGGCAGCGAGATCGTGGGGGTTCGAACTGGCGGCGCTCTGTACCAGAGGGCTCTGCCACACATCATACGCCAAACGGCCGGCCGAGAGAAGGCTTAAAAAAAAGGACATTTATCATTTCTTCTCCAGCCAGCCAGCCAGCCCTTCTCATGGTTTTTACAAAGTACACAGCACAGCAGATTCTGCAATATTCTTACACACTAATTAAGCATTGGAAACCTACCTACTTCTTTGTTCATTGTAAACAATTGTACTTTCTGGAAAGTGGTTTGAATTAAAGAGAAAAGTATGTTTTGTTTTGTTTTTTTTCTTCAAGATCTGTTCACATGTACTTAGCAAGAGTGAGTACACAGCGTTAAAAAATGGTACTTAGTGTAGTGAGGAAGGCGAAAAGCAAAGAGAGCATATGAAGGTAATATTGAAGTAGGCGCAGTTTTGAAGTGGTGAAAGGCAAAGGCATGAGTGCAAGCCTAATAAAAGCTAATAGGAGAGATGTCGAGCAGGCGGAGGACTTGGCTGGAGCAGGAAAAGGCAAAAGGGAAAGGCGAGTGCACGTCTCCCCGCCCCCCAAGCCAGGCCGAGAGAAGGCTTGAAAAAAAAGGACATTTATCATTTCTTCTTCAGCCAGCTGTTTTTCTCATGGTTTTTCCAAAGTACACAGCACAGCAGATTCTGCAATATTCTTACACACTAATTAAGCATTGGAAACGCAGGCCAAGTCTCCAGAGAAATGCTCAACATCCTCTCGTTTAAGTTCAACACCTGTTCCCGAGAGGAGGGAGGAAGAACTGCCTGAAAAATCAGAGGCCAAATTCTCCAAAAAGGATGAGGAGGAACAGTCTGACAAGTCAGAGGACAGATTCTCCAAAGAACATGAGGACATACCCTCTGAGAAGTCTGAGGAGAAACCCTCCACAGATGAGAAAGTGTCTGAAAAGTCAGAGGACAGAGTTTCTGAGGACAAACCCTCAGAAAACGTAGAGGAAAAGCTCTCAGAAGCGTCAGTGTCATCTGCTCAAGTGGAGGAAGTATCCCAAAACCTTGTTTACTTTCTTTTAATTGGACTTCTCGAGAAGTCCAAAAACAGGCGAAAAGGCCGTCTCACTCCTCCAGATGGCGTAACACTAGCTGACATCATTGAGCGTCTCAAAAACTTGGTGCAACCAGAAATCAGCAGCGCGGAGTCTACAACACGTCTGGAAAATGACGTGAGAGGATTGACCAAAAAACTGGTTAAAGGACTCATCAAGGAGTTTGGCTCCCCAGAAAGGATCATGGATGCTGCTTTGGCATGTGATAGTTCATTTGACGAGGCTATTTTGAAGCTCTTGAAAATCCATTTGGGTGTCCCCACAAGTTATCGCCAAAAGTCCAGAGTTTCCAGGTTCTTTTCAGCATTGAAGAAAGCTTTAATGAAACCCTTCAGATGCTGTTTTATGGGCAGCGATGACTAAAGACCTTGACTTTTCCACTGCCTTGCTTCTCGCAAAATCTCGAAGCAGAAGTGATCCAAAAACGGTCTTGAATCATCAATCATAGTGTCAAATCAAATTCCTTTATAGTTTTCCTAAAAAACTATATTTTCATTGTGTCTCCTTTTTGTTTTCCATCGAGTCCAGCCGGCCGCAGCAGATGGCTGCCCCTACATGAGCCTGGTTCTGCTGGAGGTTTCTGCTTTTTATGGCAGTTTTTCCTCCCCACTGTCGCCTTGTGCTTGCTCATAAGGGATCATTTGATTGCTGGAATTTTCTAAAATTGGTGTTTTGAACTTTAAGATAGAGGTCCTGCAGGCCCTCCACCTTAAATTTCAAAACACCTCCAGGAGACTTTGTAGTTAATTGTCATTACAATGAAATAAAAATAAAAAATCCAAATTAAAAACACGTTGACTTTTGTTGTCTGTTCTTGATGTTAACCACGAAAGAAAAAAAAAGTGTTGCAGGTGTGTACTCTGGTCATCAGTACTGGTATTTTAATGTATTAGTGTAGAATTTGATATAGGGTTAGAGTCTGTTGACAGTTTATCCTCCTCACAATCCCGAGCGCTTCTTCTGTCGAGCTGGATGTCTTTAATATGAGTTTCCAGAACCGTGGAAAATAACAGCATCGTCGAGCTAAACCGGTCGTCTCTGACAACAGCAACAGATTACAAGTGATAATAAATATTATCACAAATACATTTCCATTTCAGATTATTCCGAATAAAAGTATATTCTCATGCAATTATCTTGGAAAGTGTTTTCCCACTAAAAATATGCAAATACATAAATACAACCAAGTTCATCCTGATCTATCCCAAAGCCAGCTGCAACAACAACCAAGCATTAACAAAAAAGAAAAGTAATAATTACAAATACAGTGATTTTCTGACTACCTGAACTCATCACTAGATAAGAAAAATATTGCTAGCCAAAAACAAACTACTACCTACTTCTTACTCACACCTTCACCCAGTCCACTTTCAGCTTTTTAAGCAGACATTTAATTCTAAGTGGTGCTTTTATGTAAAAAGTTGGGCCAGTTGGCTGTAATCAGGAGTGAAGAAGCAGCAGGAGACAGGGGATTAAAACAATCAGCTGACAAGCCTGTCTAGCTCTGAGAGTTTGAGGGTTAAGAGATTAGAAGATACACACTACAGCACATTTAACCAACAAAATAATTTATTACAAGGGAATGTACAACAGTGCTGCATTTTCAATGTTTTCAAAACGGAAAAAGGCTCAGGAACAAACAGTCAAAAGTGCTTGGATTGCATTATAATCTTCTGAATTGAGTGCTTTTTCTTTCTACAAGTAAGGACCCCAGCCTAAATACATCTGACACAGTAGTTTATCATCCGTGGCTTCTTGTATGAGGTAATGGACGTGCCCCTCAATTGACAGAGGAAGACCCAGCACTTTATTCCTGCTCTTAATCACTCCCTGCAGGCGCTGCTCAATGTCACACACGTGGGTTTTAGCCTAGCAGAGAAATGTAAAGAACAAACATTATTAGGTTTTATTGAACCTGAATGTGCTGTATTTAGCCCAGTTTTCCTCTGGGATTAATAAAGTCTCTCTGGTTTAGATTTGCAAGTAAATATAATTTAAGAGGTAAAAATTCAAGAAACATGCCCACCTTTTCATTAACAATCTCTCCTGTCTCATTGGCCTGAGCTTTTGATAGTCCTTTGGCTTGTTTGCTCCACTCCACCAGTGGGTCATGAAGGAAGGTCTTCAGCACGCTTGCAGGAAAAATTAAAAACAAAAACAGATTTTTAATATTTATGAATGGTTGAATTTGACATTAATACTTTTTATGTGAATGTACCTCATGAGTGGCTCTCTCTGGTCTCTCATTAGTCTTATCGTAACCTCACAGGCTTGCCTAAAGAGGCCCTCGATGCCCATGGGCCCCATAGCATGCACCATGTTTCGAGTCAGACGAAAGGGAACAACCTCTGGCACGTCAAATGTCTCCCCCTAGTGGAAAAGGAGAGAAAAGCACAGGCAAACTTAAAAGCAACAACATGCACTGGTGTTAAGGATACATATAATAAATAATAAATATATGAATATTCCTAAATAATATTTTATTGAATCTAAGGCAAAAAATAAAATAAAACCTTGTTAAAGAGGCAGTTGAAGTCTACATGAACACATTCTCCAGTGAAGGAATCAAAGAGGATGTTTTCTCCGTGGCGATCTCCCAGACCCAGGATGTAGCCCACCATGGACATCACAGCAGTGGAGCGGCAGTATGCTGAACGACTGCTGTACCTGTAAACACACAAATACTCCAAAGATTTATTCTTGGATTTAAGTTACACTTGAAGCAGATTTTTGAAAAATTCTGAATTGAAATAACTTCTTTCAAATGTGGTCAAGATGTTAAATGAAAATGACTAACATTTCTGGTAAAGCAGTGACTTCCAGGAGTATAATTATAGCAGTGTTGTAGTGAAAGTCATACCATGACGTGGGGTCAGGAAAGGTCCGGAGGAACCATTCATAGAAGACAGGGGGGTGTCGAGCACACAGCACCTCCTTGTGGATTCGCAGTTTTTCCTCAAAGGGAGCTGTCTTGGGAAGAATAAGCTTCCTGAGCTCTTTACCTGATAGGTAGATACCTTAAAAACACAGAAAAGGTGAACAACTTAATTACTTCCTAACATTTACTTAAAAAAAAAAGAAAAGGTTTTTGATTGTAGGTGTTATAAGTAAGGGATACCTCTCTCTTTGTACAGCTTTGTGAGAATGTGCCGCAGCCCGGCAGTGTTGTTAACCCATTCAATGATGCCACACTCCTCATTGAGGGGAATCACAGCATAAGTCCGGATGTGTAGCTCCCTCCGTCTGGACTCAGCATCTTTACGGAGGCACTACAACAGTACACACACAGTACAAACAAGCACATATAAATGCTGTTCTTCTCACATTTTCTCAAGTATTGTCATGTAATTTGCACACATATTGATTGATTTAGTACAGCTCTGCTACATAATGAGCTCCTAACTGCAAAGAAAAAAAAAAGGTTCAGTTTTTATTCACATTATGAGAAGAGGCTAATATTTCATTTTAACTTTGAGGCCAGAACAACACATAAAATAAGATTGAACATCTAAAAGTTAGTAAGTTTGTTTATTCTGACCTAACATGCAAGTCGCTCTATGGCCAGAACTCACTATATATCCATTTAGTTTGAATGAAATCTCCCAGATACCTTATTGATGAGACAGTTGAACTCCATAAGTCTGCAGTCCTTCCTCAGGTCATCTTTAGGTTTACACATCATGGTGTAACCCCGACCATCCGAACCCTTCAGGCTTATCTTCTTTGGCTTCTGCAAAGAGGCCAGGATCTCCACCTACACAAACAAGATTATTTTCTGTAACTGTCAATCAACTCCTGCCGAATGTTAAACATACCGTGGCGGCCGGTCAGAATAGTTAACACCCTCTTTCTCTTACACTGTCTTCAAAACCATCCAGGTATGCCCAGTGTCCAGGAAAAGCATCATGCTGTGTGTTTTCCCCGCCTGTGGAGGGCAGCGTTGGGATGAGGACAGACTGCAGAGGGATCAGGATCTGACTGAATGTTGGCTCCTCCACCAAACGTTTTAGCTGCTTGAAGTGAATGCTCATACTGAGGGTGGTGCTGTTACCATTCACCTGTAAGACACATATAGAAACATCTCTACTCCTGCCTAAAGATGATTTAAGGATTGAGAAGTCATAGACTATTGAAGTGTATTTGTTCATGGGCGTGTATACCGGTTTATTACAAAGCTCCAAAAGCTTGTCTGTCAGTCTGTTGGCATCTCCAATGAATTTTTCCAGGGACTGTTTAAGACTGACGGCTTTCTTAAGGATCTGATTACAGCGATTCATGCGCATGGGGTAGGATGACTGGAAAGAAAAGAAAAGCAGACATAAATAAATGCTGTATTTTGGACGCAGAAGCAGTTGATTACAAAAACTAACAGAGAAATTGTAATTTTGATTTGAACTGATCTGCTAAATAACATTTCAAATAAAAAAAACCCACATAAACAGACTTGCAAATGTTAAACTTTATAGTCACCCCTCATTTGTTTATATTTTGCTTCCAAAGACCCAGACCTTCTAGTAATTTCTTAAAGTGGTCTTGAGCAATAGTTCCCCAGGCTTTCTGGAGGGATTTCAAAGGGTTTGTTTGGACAGTGGCTACTACATAAGTGGATGACAAAAGAAGAGATGCATTTATTATCTGTTATGGAAGGCAGCCAACATCCGAGGAAAAGCTTTGAATGTCCTCCAAGAAGCCTGGAGAACTATTCCTGAATATTCCTAATCCTACCTAATGAAATGACAAAACAACTTGCCTAAGAGAGTTCAGGCTGTGTTGAAGAATAAAAGTGGTCATATCAAATACTGACTTTCAAGCTCATTACAAAGGCTATATTTCCATGTTTATAGAAATCACCATCAACCTTAAATGAGGGGTGGCTCATTTCTCTCACCTTGCACACCGCAGTCATTAGCCACATAGCTTGCTGGGGGTATGTGAGGAACACTTTGGCCACAATGGTCATGAGGACATTGAAGACCTCATCGCTGGAGTGACACACCCTGGAGATCAGCTGGGAAAATGCGGTCAGGAACTGGTACGGCGCCAGCTTAGCACAGTGCTCGCTCACTACTGTGTTGATTTTACTCAGCTCCTGTCGCATCTGTCTGTCTGCTCGCCCAGCTGAGGTGAAGGAATAGGTATAATATCAAGTGTTAATGAAAAGCCAATGAAATGCTAAAAATTTGCAAATTAATTAGACTGAAACTAGAAATATCTCCCTGCCCTGTGTGATTTGCCCACCTTTCTCACATTCACACACTTTAGCTCCATAGTCCAGCCAAAGAGACAGCATGCGAGGCATGGCCTGGTAGATATACTGGTTTCCAAACTGCAGAGCACTAGGAGGGAGAAAGTTGATAAGTGTGTTGTTTGATGAAGAAATTAACAGCTGTGAAGTAGCTAATAGAAGCTCTGATTGTAGTCTACAGCAGGGGTGTGCAACTCCAGTCCCCGAGAGCTACTGTCCTGCAGCTTTTAGATGCATCTTTGTTCCGACACATCAATGAATGGCTTGTTATCAGGCCTTTGGCAAACTTGATGGCATGCTGAAGAATTAATCCAACCATTTGATTCAGCTGTGTTGGAGTAGAGATGCATATTAAAGCTGCAGGACCGAGAACTGGAGTTGGAGACTCTGGGTCTACAGGGCTGCAAATCAGCAGAAAGAACAAGAACTTACTTCCCGAAGAATGTGACGATGTAACGGATCAGATTACCCTGTTTCTCCAGCTTGTTATCTGTCACCATTGGCATGACTTTGTCATAGTATTTGGCTAAGTAGAAGTTACCATCCTCCCACTCTGGTAGGAGGTTAGTCACATCCTAAAAACAAAACAAAACAAAAAACACATAAGGTAAAGACAAGTGATGCAGAAATCTGCTTTGGTGCCACATCACTGTGAGGGTGATCTCTGACATTTGCATCATTGCATTTTTCACTTTTTTGTCTTTTTATGAAACATTTTCAGAATCTAGTTTAAAAGTGTGTAGATATATCAACCCTGTATGTCTTCATGATGGCATTAGACTCGAAGTTGGCCGTCTCCTCCATGAAGCGCCCCACCAGCAGCATGGCTTTGCCTTTAGTCTGGAGACTGCGAGGATCTGTCAGGGGCTGATCTTCAGGGAAACACTGAGCCACACCCTTCTGCAGGACAATCAGGGCTTGGTGGACATCGCCCTGATGACATTCAGGCAGACAAATTAGGCTATATTAGTTTAATTTGATTATGCACATGTATGAAAATCTAATTTGCAGATAGGAAGACACTAAAGAAAATACGTTTTCTGGTCCTGTACAAATGTGAATAATTTGCATACAGTTTTGCATCATATATTGAATGCTGGTTTTATTTGTAGCCTGGTTATACCTTAGACCAAAGCCACTTTGCCTTCTCTGTGACCAGTTCAGCAAGATTTGTATTTTCTGCATTGAGAAGGGCGTTAAAGGCGGTCTGATGGTGTCCTGCTTTCCTGGCAACCCGGGCACTTTGTAACCAGCACTCCCCAACCAGCTCCTGACATACAGGTCTGCAGAGTGAGATGATACATGCAGATGTGAGTTCAGAAAGATTTGAAAATGTTGTATTAAGAAGAAATTTTAAACTGATTTCTCTAATGTGTGTGTTTCAGAAAAACAGCATGTTAAAATCTGTGCAACTAAAAAGTGATGTTTCCTTACTGCGTTCCCAGACTGAGCAGGGCACGGCGGAGAGCCAGGACTGGCTCCTTGGCCCTGAAAGAGTTTTGCGTCATCTCCAGCCGATCTGACCAATGAGGAGGCAGTTGGCTGAGGTTGGACCCGGATCCCTGTCTCTGTTTCAGCAGCTCAGTGAAGGTGTGCTCCAACTCACTGAGCATGTGGAGTCTAAACACACGTAAAAGCTTTTTTAGAAAGTTATTAAAACACAACACACTTGACTCCAAACTGAGCTGACATCCACAGACCTGACAATATACTCGTATCCTCTCTGGTAGGTTCCACACTCATAACTGGCAGCAGACAGAGGGACGACCTGTTCTTTCCTCACCAGCTTCAGCTTCTCATAGAAATTTTCAGCATCCTGCTTCTTAGCTGAGAGCAGCAACTGGCCGAGCCGCACACCCCATGTGCTGGACTGCTGGTCTGGAGACACAGAATAGAAAACTATGCTTTAAGCAGATCCATGCAGCATGTAGTCACCAGTGATTTCAGATGTTGCAAATACATGCTGTGTTTCTGCACTACCTGAACTCAAATAATCTTCCAGCAGGTCCCATTTTCCAAGCTTCCAGGCTGCCTCTACTCTGTAGGTGTTGAGTTCTGACTTCCACTGGTGCCTAAATGGACATACAATGCTACATTAGGCAAACCTATATTAACCTAAATTTTAAAAATTACATTTAATAAGAAATAGATGTACACTGATATGTATTTTTCTTACTTGTTGGCCAGTACTCCATTGACTTGCGTGATGACTGTGGACAGCTGTCCCAGGCCGAGCATGGAGGTCATCACTCCATGATAGTGAGCGATCTTTATACAAAGCGATAATTGAAATGATCAAGAAAGAAAAAACAGTGAGTTAATTATCTTTTATGTCGATATCATAAATAACATATTGTAAGAAAACATATAAAACTGGCATAGTATATGTACACTTACCGGTTTATTAAGCATGTCAGTTATTTTAAATGCAAATAACTAATCAGTCAATCACATGGTAGCAGCTCAATGCATTTAGACAGGTACACAAGATCAATTTCAACCCAACCAAGTATCAGAATCAAGGAGAAAGGTGATTAAAGTGGCTTTGAACACACCACTGAAATACTCAGTCGCACCAACTGGGTGTACATGTTTATGGACTACATGTGTTTGGGTACCTGGTCTGACTCCAGCTGTATGGCTCTGTCATAGCACGCGGTGGCGTCACGGAGCAGGCCGATGCTTTCATGCTCAAGTATCTGTTCCTGGAGTGATGGCTCCTCCCTCCTCAGAGCGTTGACACCTCTCACTCCATCCGGCTCGTGCATTGCAGCGTACAGCGTCTGTGGCAAGCAATCACGTACATCACAGAGCTTAAAGTTCACCACAGAGATTAATTGGATGAGTGGTTAAAAGACAAGTGCACTTGTACTATTGGACTCGTTGCTGTCAAGATAACTTTTATAATGCAGTCAAAAGTCCTGAGTCAATCTTTTATTTAATGGTTAATAACCAAATTGTTTTCTGACCTGCAGGAATGAGAGATGGTCTTGTATGTTCTCTTTATTTTCCAGGATGTAAGCTTCAAAGTGCATGAGGGCACGAGTGTACGCTTTGGATCGTAGAGAGGCCTTGGCCAGGACATCCTGCGGGATATCTTTCAGGAAGGCCACCACGCGCTGATAATCCCCACTCTCTGCAATATCATGTTATAATTCTTTACTTTATTAAAGCAACAAGGTGAGTGAACAATGAGGAGAACTGAATTTTATTTAGTTATTTTCTTATACAGTTCAATGCAAATAATGCATAAAAGCCTCAATATTATCATGTAAATAATAGCAATATAAATTGCTATAGAGTTGACTGAGTAAATACATCTTTTTCAACAGTGACTGAAGCTATGCATCTTTTCATTAGTCCGTAGATTATTGTAGGGTCTACCTTACAATATACAGTGCCTTGAAGCGACTGTTGTTATGGATAAATAAAACTGAATTGAACTGAACTGAATTCTTACCATGTTTGGGTTTGGAGTAGAGGATGTGGCGACTCCACTGTGTAAGGTGTGACAGCATGCTGAACACAGTCTGAGTGCTCAGCTGTGACAGGCTGGAGGCCGTCTTCTGGGCAAGCCCCTCGGCTTGTCCATCTCCCTCTGTCAGCACAGCCAGCATTTCCTCTGTAACCTTTGACAGAAACAAGAATGGAACAACAAGGAATGAGAATTAGAACAAGATTAGAACTGAAGACATCAGAGGGACAGCTCAGGTTGAACGGTTTGAAGACAAAGTTAGACAAGCAAGGCTGAGGTGGTTTTGGACATATGCAGAGGAGGGATAGTGGATATACTGGACAAAGGATGCTGAATATGAAGCTGCCAGGCAGGAGGAAAGAAGTAAATTAGAGGATTCATGGATGCAGTGAATGAGGCCATGCAGAGGGGCTGGTGTGACAGAGGAGGATGGTAGGGATCAGGTGAGATGGAGGCAACTGAACTACTGTGGTGGTTCAGATGTGTCCTCACCTCTTGTTGCTCTGCAGGAGTGCAGCCCAGCAGCATGTAGAGCAGAATATGAGGCAGCAGGTAGATTGTGACCTTGTAGTCGTGTTTGATGATGAAACTACAGCATCTGAACACTTTGCTGGCCAACTCGTGTCTCACCTGGAGAGCAAAGAAACTTCCCTTAACTTCTGGCTTGGAAAACAAGATAAAGCTGGGGAAAAACTTCAAAAAGAGATGGGTTAACCTTGCTGATGAGGTATCCAGCCCAGGTGGCTGACCAGTCAGAGAATTTGCTGCCTCTGTTGCTGAGGTACACAGGTTTCTTCAGCTTAGACCAGTTCACCTCCTTCTGACTGCTCTTATATCTGCAGGTAAGAGTAGAAAATAACAGATTTACAAAAAGAGAAGTTAAAAAAATGGAAGGACTTAGTGAGTACTAAAAGATTGCAGGCAAGAAGATAAAATGTTGGAGAAGGGAGGAGAGAAGAGGAAAAATAACTGTCGTCTGAGGGATTTTTAAGTCCTGAATTCTGAGACCATTACAAACGAGACTATGTGTGTACGAAGGTGTAAACTTAGACCTGCTGTTGAGGTGAGGCTCCAGTATTTCTTGAATTTGCTCGGGGAATCTTCTCCACAGACGTCGGCCCGCTGAGTCAGTTCGACCTTCGCGACACTCAAATATGGAAAGCAGTTCCTACAGTGGATATAAAATCACCAATACAAACAAACATTTCAACATCACCCCGCAAAAATAAATAAATACAATAGAGGAACAAACACAAATAATTAAAGCTGTTGCGTACCTGAATTGCATAAGCAGCAGAGTCCTGGGCTCTCACATCATCAGCGTACGCCAGAAATGTTCTGGTCAGTTCAGTCAGCAAATCATAGGCAAAGTTAGGATCATCCACTCCGCTCTGCCACAGAGAAAAAACAAACAAACATACAGTTCAGTTATCTTTGCTTCACACACAGTAACTAACACACACACACACACACACACACACACACACACACACACACACACACACACACACACACACACACACAAAATTATCATTACATTTGCAATCTATGTTAGTTATTTACCACAAAGATGTTGCGGTTGCCGTGGGTGTGTGTTTGCGACAGATCCAAGCGTCCCGGATCCACGGCGCCCAGCTCCCCCAGACACTCCCCACAGAGGAGCCTGGCCTCTGGGGATGAATCCTGGCAGCCTTTCAGCAGCACTGATACCAGGTTGGAGATGACCGGCTCCACTGCTTCACTCGCACAAACCTGCCGCAGCAGCCACTCCTGCACTCCAGAAAACAGAGGAACATATTTATAGATGTGTTAAGTTAAAGTAAATTTGTGGGTAACGGTGAGGATTTAACATGGGCTATGCTAGAAGTGTAGTAAGAACTGAACTAAGAATTAGAATTAAGAACTGAAACACCAATTTAGGTGCTAAGATGTATTATAGTATGTTAATTTATGGACACATCCATTGTACATAATTCTTAATGCTAATGACCCAACTTTCAGGCTTACACCTTTCACAACAACAAATCGTTTGAAAAAGATAACACAGCCGGTGATTTTGGAATGATGCAGTCTAATGGTTTCATTATATATATTTTGCATTCTTTTCTGAGTTCTCTTTGCAAACATGGAGCTGTTACTTCACTGTAGCACTTCATTGAGTGTGTACCTGGTTGCTGTGCATCATGTCCCTGAGGCTGGTCAGCGCGTGGATCCTCACGTCCACGTTCTCATGCTGGACGGCTCTCATGGAGAGCTGCAGTGCAGCAGCCAAGTCACTGCTGCTGGCCGCCAGCTGGAAGAAGAAAAGATAAAATACAACACAACAATGTGTTGTACGTATGATCACTGTCAACCAGCCTTTTGTTTCACATTCATTTTACTTTCTGTTGTGCCCTTCATACAGACCTTTTTATAATCCTGCATTACTGTGTGGATGTCTTTTAGCTCTGGATGGTCTGGTAGAAAGTAAATCTCATGGAGGTAGTCACTGACTTCTTCCCTGTAATTAAATGACAGAAGTGAGGCATCTAAAAGCGCACATACACCCACACCTATGTACATATACAAACACACTCTTTCAAGTACCTACATACGCATACATACATACTCATCCATGTGTACCCTTTTACACATTGTTGTGTATGTCTACACAAGTGTCCATTCAGCACAAAAAGGAAATAAGACCAGTTGTGCACAAGAAAAATCTGGTTGATTGAAAAGAGGATGAGATGGGAATGAATAAGATCCTTTTCCCACATTATTCACAATCCTTTTGCATACTCTAAAACCATTTTGACCAGTTTAACTAATGAGGGAAGTTAAAACTGTAACCGAAAGATGTGTCTTTGTGTTTGCACGCTGATCAAATGTGCACGTTTGTGCTTATGTTTGCTACCTGTTGTCCAGGATGAGGAAGCGGATGATGGCGGCAGTTTCTTTGGGCTGCAGTGGAATCAAGGGGAGCAAAGCAACAATAACGTGACTCAGTAGGGGGCCCAGGTGTGCAGGCTCCACACTCCTCACAAAACAATCCCATGTCCTACCCAGAGGAAAAGGGAGTGTATAAAAAAAAAAAAAAAACGAATTAGAAACAGATGTCTGAGCAAATGCCAACGAATAATAAAGATAAATGCATCACAATATGTGACTTTATGTGCAAGTATACAAGTACTGACTGGCAGCAGAGGAGAGGGAAGTCCTCTCTGTATCGCAGGCCGGTGCGTAATGTCGTCATCATCTTCACTCTGACAGAGCTGATGTGTTTGGAGCCCATCAGTCGCATCAGAGCCATCACACTTGTCAAAACCTGCACGAAGAACAGGCAGACATGTTCACTTTGAGCCAAGGAGATCTTTATTGGACAATTAACCAATCAGATTTAAAATTCTGGTATTTTAGAGGATCAATTACCAGTTTCTTGCGGTTTTTTTCTCCTGCACTGGAGCTAAGCAGCTGCATGTTGAAAAAGGCAAGAATCCCCAGCAGCTTTGGCTGTAAGTAGTCAGCCTAAAGATAAAAACAAGACATTCATTAATGGATAATTAGCAGATGATTAGTTGCTTATTATCTCTTTAATTTATTTTTTTTTTGCATAGAAAAATTACATTTTTGTTTTAAATTAATTACATAAAACATATCTCACAGATTCTGAAGCCTAAATTGTTTCATAAAGCATTTTTGTCTAGTCAAATGTCAAAAAGACAAGAAACTAAAACACTGATATGAAATGCAGAGGATGCCAAGTACCATAAGTTCTGAGGTGGTGATGTCTCGGGGTCCCTGGTACGGATCATCACTGGATGCAAAGGAGGCCAGGATTGCCAAGCCATTGAATACCTGCAAAGAAATAAACACTTATGAGAACAGAAACTAGAGTCTGTGTTTTAGATCATTTGTGAGTTTTATTCAAGAGGAGGCCTTGTGCAGAATAATTTCCTCAAAGCCACATATTTTGAAATAGATTTAATGTTTAGAAAATCTGTTTCCACATATGTGTGTCAACCTGTTGGTAGTGCTCTCCAAGACGCAGCAGCAGCTCATTATGAAGACCCTGGAAGTCTTGGCGTAGCAGAGATCCCAGTTCAATTTCTGTCTCACTCTGAAAGAACATGAAGGAGAAGAAAAATAAACTTGTTTTTAAGATGACCTCTTCAGGTACATGACTCTAAATCATGTTTCAGCTGTAAAATGCAAGTAAAGTTGTTCATACTTGTAGGTAGTGAAAGGCCCTCTCCAGCTCCTCCTTTGTGCAAGAACAGACCAGATGGCTGAAGATGTACTTAAAGTTGTTGATCAGGATCTCTCTCCTGTTTGCCTTCAACTCAATGGCCAAAGTTCGAATGAGAGCAGAGCCTGTAGAGCTTGCTTTTGCTGCTAGGTAAGGCAGCAACACCTGGAGGGTCCGCTGCATAAACAAACATGCAAGAAAGCACCAATGTACATCACATAAAGAGTGCTTACTATCTGTGTGTGGATGCGTGTGCATGACTGTACATACGGTGAGGAAGCGGTGGAGGTCTGGAAAGTCAAAAGCATGCGCGATCTGAGCAAGAATATCCAGAGCCAGCTCCCTCTGATTGGCTGACTCGGTTCCTTGATCTGGTGTGCTCCGCAGGGCTGACGCATGGCGCGAATGTAGTGACTCCACCAGGAACTAAAAGGCAAAGAAGATATAGTAATGGACTGTAGATTTTCCACAAAAAACAGTATCTAAAACAGACCAAATGAAAACTAAACCAATGCAATTTTCAAACATTAAATCCACATATATACTATGAATAACAGTATTATAGAGCAAGTCATCTAACTCATAATAAGCAGGTGAATAGGATGGGTTTGGTCCAATTTAAACAAAAGACTAGATACCTGGCAGATAGGGTTCTTGTACTGACTGAAGAGTGTCTGCAGTTTCAAGCCTTTAGTGGTGGCCAGGGCTCGAATTTGAGTGTAAGCAGCTACAGACACCTGGGACGACTTGGACAGGAGACAGTGGAGCAGACGCAGCAGAGAGAACGACACCAAACTACCCTGAGAGGCTCTGACAGAAGAGGAAAGGGGAATGAAGAAATTTCCTTCATTAAGTAGTCTTTTTAAATGTATTAACAAAAGAAATCATCTGTTTTCTACATCTAAGTGGATATGAAAATAATACAAACTAATAACAACTAGCAACACAACATTTTATTTCTGTATATAAGGTCAATAATTTTATCTCCCATCTTATAACATATTATTCATTAAAAACAATTACTATAACTCATACAGCTTGTGGAATAAAAAAAAAGCTGTTTATATACCTGCCGATCTCTCCAGTGGTGAGGATCAGAGTGTTACGCAGGTCATCATCTCTGTTAAGTTTAGCAGTGCTGAATGCCTCTTTAAGACGTGCAACCAGGAGCTGTGATGGTGACACACACCACATCAAAAAACAAGTAAACATGCAACATTAAACTATATTGATTGAGGGGAATATGGTGAAATTTTATCCTGATAAAAATATAATTAGGTTATAATAATAAAAATATAAGAAAAACTGGAGTCAGAATTGCTCACCTCATTCAAAGAGCCCTGCTCAGAGTTTCTAGTGGTCTCTGCTAGCAGGAAACGCACTGATTGGCTGAAGCGTGTTCTAACCACAGGATCGGAATCCTCCATTAGACCAATCAGGGTACAGAGTACGGCTCGGGAATCGCTGTCTGCACCAGTGAGATTCACATGCTGGCACAGGTGGGGAAGAGCTTCTAGGAAAGCTGGCAGTGAAATGTATAAAATGTTTAAGAAAACAGCAGCTGTGAACTGATTTCAATGCATCAGCTGTTGTGAAAAACTTATGGTTAAAAGGTACCTTGTTTCACGGTGCTTGGAGCTTGTGGTCTGAGCAATGGTAGGAAGGGTCTAACAACAGATGCCTTGAGGGATGGCACTGCTTTCCCAGCATGATCTGTTTCAAGACTACAAGAGAGGCAAAGGATTTTGGGAAGACAAGTGGAGTCTGTGTGGATGTCACTAAGGCTGGAGAGCTCTGATTGGAGGCAGCTCAGCTGACCAATGATCCTGGCAAGTTCCTTCTTCACCTGCTCCGAACTGTCCTCCAGCTTGGAACTACAATTATCAAACATACGCCATGAAATATAACAAAGTAACTGATGATATCAATGAAAGAAAGACAGAAAATATCAGTGGTCAAGTACTAAGTAATGTATGAGTTTCCATACAGCAAAGTAGTGCCAATGAGGTTGTAGTGCATGTTTCCCAGATGGTGGAGAAGAAGAGGGAAAGCCTTGACTGCTGCTACTCTCACCACCTCCTCCTGACTCTGCAGCGCCTTTGAAAACACACACACGCGCCACGTCTCGCACACACCGCCATGTAAAAAGGCCAGCAGCGACACGCAATCGGCCTGGACCTCAGGTGCTGGAAAGAAAGACGTCTTTAAATGACTTTTAAAGCAGTCGTTTAGGTTTTCATTAAAAGAAAAAGAAGCACACAGGAACACTCACAGTAGCAGAAACCGAGTCTCTGCGCCAAGGCTAGCAACCAGGAAGGGAAGCCTGAAGTCTTATAGGCTGAGACAGACTTGTTCTCACACACCCAAGGAAGAGACAACAGAGCACACACATGTTGTTGGAGCCTGTCATCATTCTGGCTGCTCACTAAAAAAAAAGAAAAAAAAGAAGATTATGATTATAATAAAGGATGTGTATCTGGCTTGATTTCCATCTTCAAATTAAACACAAACAAATATGGAAAATACATAAACTTTTATTTTGACAACAAACTAAACCAAAAACATCTGGTATTTTTGTATTTAGATCCTTACTTGTCAGGTAAAGTATAGAGTCGAGGACCCTGACAGTGATCTGGACAGCAGACTGAAAGTAGCTCCGATTTGACACAGGCTGAGATCCTCCTTCTAACACTGACTGACAGCTCTTCAGGGCCCTGCTCAGCGTCTCAGTGGGAACCCAAAGGAGAGGTGACAAGCTGCTATAACAAAGAGATGTTGAGGTGAATAATATGCTATTAATCACTGTGAATGACATATGTCAAACTGGAGCCAGGAAAGTAAGCAATCTCTAATATTAAACACTATTAAAATAAAAAACTAGAGAAAAAGTTTTTCTGAGAGGCAGAAAAAAGATAAAAAGGAGAGGGCTTGTGTAAGAGCACGGGTGTATGTTTGGGAATTACCTAACGGGTGAGGAGCAGAGGGCTGCCTGATGGAGAATGAGGGCCAGTCCCTGCAGAGCAGACGCACTCTGGGTGGTCTCAGGCTTAGCAGAACTGGAGTCCAAAAGCATCAGCAGCTCCTCCAGCCGACTGTTTAACGCAGCCCAAACCTTACTGTGAACACGCATGTCCACTTTGCTTAAGATAGAGACACAGACATTACTTCAATACGACATATGAGACATTTTAAAAAAAATTGTTTGAGATTTTCATGGTTATTGCCAAATAGTAAATGTTGATGCACTCACCTTGAGGATGTTTTAGTAGTTTTACCGACTGAACTGGTGGCAGATTTGCAAGACTTCTTGGCAGGTGTTGCTCCATCTTTACACTCCTGCAGCACTAAAGCTGTCTCAGCCTTCAGGGCAGCTCGGAGAAACCCTTCTGCACACTGCGAACAACAAGCATAGCACATATTGTAAAGAGGGAAACACTGTATGGATATCAAAAGGATAATTTAAAAGGAAACACAAAGAACAGAGTTGTACTTCAGCTTGATTTGCTGTCCCCACGGTGCATGCTAGTGTCCCGCAGACTTCGGTGACCCGCTGCCTCCTAAGCAACGCGGCGCTCTCATAAACTGGTGCTACAGATAGCGAGAAGCTAAACAGCAGGCAAAGTGACTCGGTCACTTCTACACCTAACTTGACACCAGCTCCAGCAAGAGTGCAAACACACTCGAACATCTGTGAGAGGTGGATGGGCTCAAAGTGTGAGTGAGAAACATACGATTGCTGAAACACGCAGCGGGTCAGGCTTAACAGCTCTCCTTCGTAAGCTTGCTTCTCATTTATGTTTGCTGTGGCAGAGTAGGAATGTGTTTCCAGCAACTGGAAGTAGGCTGCAAAGAATTCGTGGCCCTGCATCTCAGGAAATCCTCTGAGCTCCACCAGTGTTCTCAGCATCACCATGGAGGCTTTCCTCAGCCTGATGTTCCCGTTGGACAGGATGAAGCATGCAGCTTCCCAGGCTACACTCAGGTCACGACGGGAGATGACTCCCCTCAGAGACTCAGTTATGATGTTGATCGTTACGAGTGTCAGCGACTCCAAGGCAGCAGGTGAGGAGAGCACAAGGGCAGAGGGGGTGAGGTATGAGGAGGCACAGAGGGGGGATAAACTGAAGCACTTGAGGTTTATAGGCCACTGGTTCTTTGTGTGAATGTCCAAAACATGTCCCTGTCCTGCAAGTGTGCAAATATGTGCATACAGGTTATGGCTGAGTTCCTGGGACAGAAATATGAGTTCCTGAATGAGGCAATTAAAGATAAATGGTGCCCGGACTCTCAGAGTGTGAAATAAAGAGCACAACACAGCAGAGACCCGTCCATGGATGATATCACAGCCTGGAGCTGCTGCCACACGAAGGAAACGCACCGCCACCCACTTACTGAAGTCTAAAATCAAGACAAGGAATGAGAAGATATTAAAGGACTAAACTAAAAAGGCAAAACATGTTCAGCTTTATTTTCTCTAATTTCTGAAATCACTTATGGCAGCATTTTGAGAAGAA
The DNA here is from genome assembly GCF_965226115.1 of Aulonocara stuartgranti. Classification (NCBI taxonomy): domain Eukaryota; kingdom Metazoa; phylum Chordata; class Actinopteri; order Cichliformes; family Cichlidae; genus Aulonocara; species Aulonocara stuartgranti. The sequence continues at coordinate 11,437,543 of NC_138955.1, forward strand.
TTTCCTACCAGTGCAGCTCTGTGTTGTTTCTGGGTATTCAGCAGGCTGACAGGCAGGGTTGGCAAACATCAGAGATGAAGATTTAACTATGTGCTGCACAAAGTCCAGCAGCATCACACAGGCTGGCTCTGAGGTGGACTTCTTACTTAGCCCTAAAGCAACTGGAAGAAAAGACAACTGCTTTGTTAAAAGAGCTGGTACACATACAGAGGATAAGTCAAATATTCTTGCAATATTAACTTGAAAAGTCACTAAATGATAAAAAGCTTAAAGAAACACACTGATTTAAACTCCAGGTACAAGATTTATTCAAAATAATCTGAGAAGCCGAGCCATCATAAATTTATACAACAGCAGCAAGAACACAGAAGCAGACACAGGTTTATATTAGTTGTACTTTTCCTATCTCTAGTCACACCCGATGTGCCCTCTATGTGTTTTGGAACTTTGTGTTTGCCGAACAAACACCTGCCAGCAATGTGAACTGCTGTTATATCACCTTCATATTCCAGGGGAAGTTACAGGTGTAGGTGTAGAGTAAGGGGCAAGATTCATGCAAGTGCAGGGAAGACAAAAAACTAATATGGTTTATCATAAACTCTGCGTACGAGATGTAACAAAGGTAAAGATAAAGGAATTAAGGGAATGATGGAATAATGTCTGATGTGCACACATGAGCTTGTTAGAGTTTATATTTCATATCATCAAAAACATTTTAATATTAGACAAAGATAACTCGAGTAAATTCAAAGTGTAGTTTTTAAATTTTGATTTCATTTAATAAGAGAAAGAAAAACTACCCAAACCTACCTTGCGCTCACTGAAACAGTAATTCCTCCCTTTTTAAATGATGAATTAATTGTGATTTATCACATTGGTTGAAAGCTCAGTTTAATTTCACAAGTAACACCCAGACCTTATTACTGCCATGATGGCTTCTTGAACAAGAAATGCCTTAAATAGAACCTATCTGAGGTGAAGTAGGTTAAAAGAACTCAAAAAGCAACACATCATGTCAAGATCTAAAGAATCTGCTGAGAAAGTCATTGACATCTATCGATCTTGAAAGGGTTACAAAACCATTTCTAAGGCTTTGAGACTCCAGTGATCCACAGCGAGAACCATGAGTCACAAATGGAGAACGCTTTTAACAGTGGAAAACCTTCCCAGGAGTGGACAGCCAACCAAAAATTGCTCAGAGAGTGTATCAACAACTCATCCAGTAAGTTACAAAAGAACCACGAATAATGATCAGTGATCCCACACCCACCAGGAAGTCTTAAATGCATAAAAAAACCCCATAAAAATCAAAGTGAAAGTTCTGCAGTGGCCTAGTCAAAGTACAGGCTTAAATATAATTTAAATGCTTTGGCATGACCTTAAACAGACCGCTCATGCTTGAAAAACTTCCATTATGGCTGATGTTATGTGAAAGACTTGTTGCAACTTATCACCAACACTTGATTGCAGTTCTTCCTTTTAAGGTTGGCACAAGCAGTTATTAGGTTTAGGGGGCAGTTACTTTTTCACACAGGTTTAGATAGGTTTTTTTCCCTATTTTTATCATCATCATCATCATCAATCTTTATTTATTTATTTTTAACAGGATTTTTTCAGGAATTTATAATTTGCATGTTACATTTACTTAGGCCATCTCTGTCTATTTTAAAAATTTGTCTAATGATCTAAAACATGCACGTTTGACAAATATACAAAAAAAGGGAAAAGAAATCAGCGAAGTATATTAACAAGAGGGAATAGTAGTCATGGTAAGCAACAACTTCAGGGAATGTTTCAGCAGATAAGTCTGACAGTGTGCACCAAAAAGCTGTTTGTTTGTTTTTTATTGATGTCCTTTCAGAGGCTTTTATTATGGTGACCACCCCTAGTATGTGTCGATATTCCCGGCTTACCGACATCCACATCTGTCAGTATCCTGTCGATGAACTGGCAGAGAATCTGTCGAGGTTTCTGTACCACCTGGCCGTACTCTGCAGCGCTCGCACTGCAAATATCAGCACGATGTTATTCACAGAGACATGACGAAGCAAAGGTTTTTATCGACTTCAATAAGTAAAGATGAGGACTCACTTTAGCCCAAATAAGTGGTACTGTTAACTACTTAGCTCTTAGCCAACTTTAGCCGTGTACTCACCTAGCTAGCTCCTGAAGAGCCGGTATCATCGCAGACATTTCCAGACCTTCCATTTTTAAACTTTTTGTGTCGCTGTTCGATAAAACTCTTTAATACATTAATATATAGCTCTGTCTAATCATTTTAACCAGTACACATCTCCACGTCTCCTTCTGCCTGTCAAGTCTTTCCAAAACTTTCGCTCCAAAATGACGTTTCTGTTTTGATACGGAAGCCAGCGAGGGTCTATAAGCTCAAACAAAACGCAAACTAGTAAATGCTCCCTCTGGTCGCTAAAGTAACGTTAAAGTATGTGTTTTACGGCAGGAAAATGTTTTTAAAAATTGTTAAAAAAATGTTAATAGTAAAGGTACCACAGGCCCATAGTAAAGGTCTTAAAAAGTAGGTAGGGTAAAAATATACACAACAGTGATGTTTTTTAAAGGAGAAGTAAAAAAGGTGAAATAAAAAATCTAATTGAGACTGTGCAAAAGAGTAGTGCAATTGCAGTAGTAAATAATATGTAACAAGAGGGTATAATACAAAATAGTACAATGTAAATATTTGTGAAACTGTGTATGCCTACCTACAAATGTGTTACTTAACTATTCATGAGGCATTTGTATGTATTTTGTGATTAGAATTTAATGTATATCTTAATTAAGTTGCTAAATTCAAAATTACAGTAGAATTCCTTAAATCAGTTAAATGGCATTTATATAGTACAAAGTCACAACAAAAGACACATTAAAACACTTTATATTGTAAGGTAAAGAAACTACAACAGAACAAGAGAAACACAAGTGTTTCAGTCCCTTTATTCACCATGCAGCTTTTTAAAAACACTTAAGATGTATAAGATGCTCCCCCCTATCTAAAGGGGAGACTGAAACATATTTGAAAATGGGTAATAAGTAAATAAATAAATAAATATCAAGTAATGTCAGTTTATTGTCACCTCCCATCTTTCAAGTATTTTTAACCTTAAAGTTTTTAGTTATGCTCATTTTAGAAGCTATGTAGAAAAGCCAGATTTTTGCTTTTAATGGCTTTTGATTCAATTATATTTCATGCACTTCTGAATATACATGTTATATCCAATTTGCTCTTTACTTGTGTTTTGATACAGAAAAAATTCACAGGTACTTTGTACATTTGATAGATTCTCTTTATTAATTAAATAGCAATATTCAATGCACAACATTTACAGACATAAAATGTATTTGACAGAACAGATGTGTGTATAATTCTGCTTTTTCTTCTGCCGGATCTCTGGCTCATATTGCAGAAGAAGTAAATAGAATTGGTTAAGTTTATTAAAGCAAAGAACAATCTTCCATAAAATCACGTATAAAAAAAATAATCTTTATTGATGGAAAAAGATTTACAGCTTTCTTTTCTTGCAAACGAATAACAGAGAATGCTAGACTGTTTTTGTTTTGTACGCACGGCAAGGTTAAAACTTAAAGAAAATTTTTAAAAGTAAAATACAAATATATTTTTCCATCTTCATTCAGTGTTGTTTGTGCCTACTTCAGTTTTTGGCTTTCTTCATACCATGCCCCATGAGGCAGGCAAACACAGTCATCACCATCTTGGGGTTGACCTCCACCAAATCATCAGGCAGAGCGTAGACACGAGCGCCAATCTTACGAGCCAATGAAATTGCATACCTAAGAGCAGCAAAAAAGGAGAGAGGAGTAAGGAAATTAGAAAAGAGCGAAAAATCCAAAGAGGTTGGGAGTTTAAAAACGTTTTTTTTCTTACTTGGCATTGTTGATTTTATCATCTTTCTTCAGCACTCCATTTTCTCCTCTTGCCACCACGGGGAACTTGACCATCCCCGGAGCAATTACATCAATCAGGTCAATCACTGGCAGGCTGGTGCTGATCAGCTTGTCCTGCAGAAAACAGGAAAAAGGGGTTTAAAGCACACAGTCTTTTGATATCATACCATTTCACAAACAAAGATACACACCTTGAAGCTGGTGATTTGTGTGTCCTTTCTATTCTGACTCAGCATCTTGTTGACCCAGTCCAGGATGATTTGATCTACCACCCTCTCTCCATCACCCAAATCAGACAAAACTTGAATTGTGTACCTGGCGGATTGTAAGAAGTACAGGTAACTGAAACTATACAAGGAGCAGCAGTCGCCAAAGCATGGACTATCTGTTTTCACCAAACAATATACTACAGCAAGCAAAACATCCTGCAGCTCTGCGTGCACATACCTCCTCATCAGCTGCCAGACCAGCCCTAAGGTGTGTACACGACTCCCCTCGTTTAGATTTACTCCTCCAATTCCAACCAGGGAGAAGCGGGCGACATCCCTGCCCAGCTCCACAGCATAGTTACAGTTTTCCAGCTGGGATACAGGGAAAAAAACAAAACATCTCTCATATTTCCCACTGCTGTGCTTTTCCTGTCATTGTGACAGCTCTGCTTGTTAGCGTCTAGTACCTTCTTCATGTTGGCCCCCAGAGCAGGATAAGGAGGGCGGTTGACTTTCTTCCAGTTCACAAACACATTGACCTTATCATAAAGCTGCAGAATCACCAAGCCGTCACACAGGTCACTGGATAAAAACAATGACACAGATAATGGATTTCAATAGAAGAAGAAGGAAAAAAAAGACCACCCCTGAGAACACTTAGAGCATGTCATCTCTATTTTTGTTGAAATATGGACTTTTAGCAGCCTTAGGGGGAGTTCATGTTTTACTGTGCTTTAAAGCTAACAAATAGTAATAATTACACTTATAATTAAATAAGGGATTTATTATTTTCAATGCTGTCTGCATGAGGAAAGCGTTAAAATTTAGGATATCTAAGCCCATATCTTACTCTTGTGGAGTCTTCAGTGAAATGATAAATGAGGACACATGCTAATCCATTCTCACCCTCATTAAATGAAGCCGTGATCTTGATTTACAGCTCCATTCACCCTAAATAACTGATATGGTCAACATGATTATTTATAACTGATGACATACTGGTAAAGATGGTGCACATGTGGAGAAACACCCAGAGAGTTCATCCAGTTGCGAAATGTTTTTTCTTCTCTGGTCTCCCCTAGAATGATATGAAGACATCATACATGTTATCATACAGTTGACTTCATCTATAGTCTGGACGTCTGCCACAAACTCAAGCACCTATTATCATCTCTGGCTTATTATTGGTCTATGGCATTGTGACGGAGTCACCCCGTCCCGAGCCGCCGACAGCTGATCTGGGCGCATACACGCACCACCACCATTAGTTTTTACAATTACCGGGGCTGCGCGGCTTTTCGGCGACCGGGCAGATAAACAAAAAGGGGTGAGAGGTATAGTTTGAGCAGCGCAGAAGGTGGCCAACGTATTTTCCCACTTACCTTCCATAAAGCCGGTCGCGGAGACTCGCTATGATCGCCGAATTATACGGGGGTTATGCAAGCCGATGGTATGGGGTTCCGGGGTTTAAATAGTGGGTTCGCGCGCGCTTGAAGAGTCACGTGAACTGCATTATTCTTTTGGTTTGTTTGGTGTTATTGTGAAACACTGTAGGCTGCCGGGAAGTGGCCATAAATGTCTGTATATACATATATGTATTGTAGGACTACAGCAGGAAATAAGCTGAGGGGGAAAGACGGTTTGATAAAAGAAATAATAAAGAGATGACTATTACGCCTAGTGGGAGGGGCTATGGGGTATAAGAGAAGGCGGTCAGGGCCCACCTGTAGTCTTTTGTCCAGTGAGCTGTTACAGAGAGGGTAACATGCAGACTGTGTTTTGTATATAGATGGTTGTTTGTGCTGACTTAAGTCAGTTCTATTTTCTTTGTAAATAACTTTTTGTGCACCTGGGAGGCCGGCAAAATAAATAAATTATCCACACTGAATGCTTTCCGACTACGCCTGTATTTGTTCGGGAGAAGTTTAGGAGAGGACCCCGCGACAGGCATGTATAACTAGCATAGCATTACGTCTGTTTTCTCCATGCTCATTTTATGGCTAATATGCCTCTATGTACTGTACATTTCAGCATTTTATGACTCTGTCGTGTAATTGTAAGGCCAAGATGTAGTGGTGGATGTATCTCACTCTCTATGTGCTCTAAATCGCCTCCGTTCATCAGAAGCTTCTGCAGACCGGGGTGCATGTTGAACAGGTTGGCCACAAAGGCCATGTTCAGTTTGCTGTTTCCAGATGTGACATCATGAGGAGTAACAAACTGCCTGCATTCCAGTCTGGCTGCCTGCTGCAGCATCAGCTCCGCCCTTTTCTCCAAATCCCACTCCTTCACAACAAACACACACAGAGACATGTATGCATAGAAGAACGGTATAGACGCTATGTAAATATGAGAATGTGAAGAAAACAGGTTAAAATGACAAACAGAAATGTTTATCTTTACATTTAGCTTTATTTATTAGTTTCTCATTGTTATGTGAAAAGTTTGTGGCTCACATTGAGACCGCTCATGTCAATTTTTATCCTCATTTGGAATTCATCCTCCTCACAGGAAGTGATCTGATCCATCAGGTGGAAATAGGCCCGTGAGTCCTTCGGTGGGAGAGTACAAGATGAGGTTACTGATGACTCTGTATTCACGTGTGTGTGTGTGTATTTATTCTGCACGGTACCTTGATGTCTTCGCTGAAGTTGCTGATTGTTTCCGTTCCAGCGTTGCGTAGATGATAGTTGACCCAGCGGAGCAGCAGCTCGTCAGGGGAGAGAGACATTAGGTGCTCCAGTGATTCTCCATCTGCTAGGAGGGCAATCAGACCTGAAAACACATAACAGCAGTTAATCAACTGTTAAAGCAAGAAAGAGGAAATTAATAAAAAACTGCATTTTTACCTAGAAGCAGCAAGATACTCTCAATTAAAAGTAATACAGTTGTGGTTATGCTGGTCAAAGTAAAGAAGACGCGCAAAAGAATTCACTAATTTGTTACAAAAAAAGCACAAAAAAATCAAAAATTTGTAACATATTTTTGTACCTAGAGGCTGTATGATTACAGATAATATAATATGACATATAAAAATAAAATCAAATAAAGCACCAAATGCTTACAGAATGCTTAGAGAAAAGAAACATAATCATGAACACTGTTATGGGCACTCTGTTATACAGTTTTAACCTAACAAGCTCCACTGTTTTGCCTAAACCTTTACATTTCAAACCTCTCCTGCATGAACTACATCACATATTGGTGAGCGCTGTAAAAGTGAAGTTGTGTGTTTGCATGCAGGTGTGCGCTGACCTTCGTTCCTGCTGATTTCTATGTCAGCGAAGAGGCCAATCTTGATAACCTGCCAGAGCAATCCCAGAACCAGGTGGGGCTTTCCAGCCATCAAGTCATGGGCATCCATGCTCACCACCGTGCACCCGATAGCTGAGGCTGAATTCAGGGCCAAGACCAGATTCTCCTACAAACACACGTTGCATCAAGATTTTTTAATTCAAAGTCTGAAACACTCTCATGTCATACAGCAGTGTTTCTGTTGTTTTAAAAGCTCAGCGAAAATAAAGACTACAGATTGAACCCTGCAAATAATAAGAAACTAAGCAGAAATCAGCAGAAGCTGAAAATGGAACTGCTGATGGACAAATATCATCCAGGAAGAAGTGTTCATGAGATATAACACAGCAGAAGAAAAAGAAGAGGACGATGCAGTAAAAAGTTAATATATTACAGGCTTTTTTGCAAAGTCCAACATTCCGGGAGAATCAGTATATTCAGAATAACACAATAACACATTTACTACCTATCGTCATCTCAGTTGACATCCATATGTTCAGTAGAGGACTTATCATGTGCCAGCTACAGTACATCTAACCGAATACATTCAGGTCTTTTAAAGTAGTCGTGTCTTAAATGAGAATTTCCCTTTACTACCTTCTTCTTTCTTTTTACTTTTTAGGTGCAGCAAAGGTCATAAGCTGGCCTCTTATAAAAAAACAACAGCAGACTCTTTTAGTCTGCACAGAATCTGGCAACCTGAGTCCGCATTTAGTTAACAAGCTGATGATATAGTTTTACAGATGCTCTCAGCTAAAATTTGGCAGAAATTGTGCAGCTATTTTTTTCTTTGCAAATAACATGGATTGGTGATATGAATATATGTATTTACCCACTCACTAAGAACTGCTACTTACTCTCATATGAAAGGTAGAGGGTTTCCTAGTGTTGATGACTCTTTCATCAATCGTGTCTGGCTGAGAATGGTTGATCATCTTGCTGAAAGAGATTTTTGTTTTTTAAACAAGTAAAAGAATGAATTGATTCTGAATCTAGTCTAAGATACCCAGATTTGGGCACTGGGTAGTCACAAGTTTGATTCCTGACCCTTTAGTGCTCCCAGTTCCCCCTTTTTATATCCAGCATTTACTGTTTATGACTGCCATCTGATAGTTCACTTGCTATCTTTCGTCTGTGAAAGTGTAAAATAAAGACAAGTGTAAAATACTTGTGCAGACAAGTGTAAAATAAAGAGAAACCCACTGAGAAAATGTGAGCAGGAAGGCGCTCTGAAACACTATAAAACAATAGTAAAACAAGATTACACCGTTTCTCTTTTAACCTTTGCTACAACATAAAAGTGCAAAATAAAAATGTTTATAGAGGCGCTTATTCTTGGTTGCCTGTGTGCATGAGCTTGTGTTAATACCATAAGAGGATTCCATCACGGACAGAGGTAAAGAGGCTTTCATCATCAGGGTCCATGGGCAGCAGATGTTGGCAGTCTGGATCTTTTGCCAAAGATTTGTTGATCCAATTTACAAAAGCCACCTTCTCCTCATCTAAACACACATATAAATTTCTGCAGTAAGTAATGTAGGAGCGTAAACAATTAGCTGCTCAGCTGGTTAGTAGACTGTTTATGATGTTTATTATAATAAATTATGGTGTTAGATTGAACGGTTAAATCACAAAGATGGACTATTAACTCTCTACAGGCCTCAGGGAAGTCTTTTCCACTATTATCTGATATTTAATAGACAAAAAATAATAATTAAACAGCTAGGAAAATCGAAGGGAAGCCTACAGTTGTTTTGTGCCACCTCAAATAAACATTATCATGCTGTTACATTAAATTATAATTCATTTAATAATCTACATTACAGCCAAAAATTCAATTTTTTTCAAGGACTTCCTCTTTAGTTTTTTTTTTTGTTTTGATATGCTGTATTTAACTAACTAACTAACCAAGGGTTTGAGATACAGAATAGCTATAAATAAAAATTAAATAATCCGTATACTGAAAATAAATTCCTAGTAAATTAGGTCCAGTTGCTAACATTTATAAACCCTTTTATCCAGTAATAACTGATATATTATGTTTTATATAATTCTTTTAAATTAAGGATCAATTAAGGATATCTTATAAGTGGATTTAAAGACCTGCTCACACGGCCCTAAAATGAGATTTCATCAGTAATATAATATAATATAATATAATATAATATAATATAATATATCCTTCAGAAGAGCAGTTGGTGTCATTTAAGATTTGAGGTATTTGCTTTTAGTAACATCTTTGCTTTACAAGCTGGAGCTAATCATGCACACAAAAATCGTTCACCGGTGCGATAAAATTCATCACTAACACACACGGACACGCACAAGCACGCAAACACACACAGAGCTTGCTGTCCCTCACCAGCGTAGGAATGCTGGGTTCCCTCGCTAGAGATTCCTGATGTTCCTCCAAAAGAACGAATCCCATCCCTCCGTGACACAATTTTTTTAAATGTCTCGCTGATCTGTCTACTCTTCAGGTCTTGGTAGATCTGAAAGCAAAACATGATGCATTACTTCATGTCTAATCGGGTGTGTAAACTTGTGTATTTACTCCCAGGCTGTACCAAAACTTACAGAGACAAATTCCTCAAAGCTGATCTTTCCATCTTTGTTTGTATCTCCAGCAATGAAGGTCTCGACGATCTCTCGCACCTTGTAGCCTGGAAGGGAGAAGCTTGCCTCTTTGAACAGCTCCTGAAGCTCCCATTCACTCACATAGCCGCTGTTATCAATATCTGGACACAGAGACACAGAAAATACAAAAACGGCAAATCATTTCCTTCATTAAGAATAAAGATTCATATTACAAGTTTATTATTGTAAACTTTCTTTTCTATAGATTCTAAACTTTATTGTTTCATGTGGACAAATTTCATTGCACTGGGGCTGCATGTCAGTGGCCCCTGGGCTTCTGGTTTGTTACTAAAATGAGGCAAAAACTATTTGTGGCACTTTATGGGTGCTTGTTGTTTTCACTGATGATGTCAAAACTAAGGAGCTACTGGATGGATTTCTCTCGCGTTTTGTTCAGACATTCAAGGTTCCAAGAAACATGAGTGTCAGAGATGAACTTTGACCAGGATGAACGGTGTTAGAAATAATTTTTAAATTGCTCCAAATTGCTGTTTGATGCCTTTGACCTGTTGTCCTTTGTGCTTGATATTTTTATGCCATGCAGAAATGGGAAGATAATGTCTGTTTTGTTACACCACTCATTATTATCAAGATCTTTGCAACTCTGCAGCTGTGATTGTTACTGATAAAATTTGGCACCGTTTATTACACGTGAAACACAAGTACAACACAAGCAGTAAAACTGGCTTACATAAGAGTCTTTTATTTTATGATGGCAGTAAAACTCTTACTTTGTTCAGAATTACTGTCAGTACCTTTATAGGGTCATGTTAGAGTTTGCGTGTGTGTTGTGTTTGTGTGTTTGTGTATGCATGTTCGTGGCTCTGTGCGAAACTGACCGATTTTGTTGAAGGCTTCTTTTAGATCTTCCAAGTCATCTCGGGAAATCTGTATAATGTGACTGTCCATAGTAGCTGCAGCTTTGTGCACCTGAAATACACGCTCACCACCCCAAAACACACACAACAAGGGCAGTTTTCAGCAACGGACACAAAGTCTGATCAACCTGACAACTTAACACGAGAGTTGTAACACTTTATTACTGCAAAGACATATAATTACTATACACTTTAAATCTAAATTTTAAAAAAGTAGGTTTCATTTGAACTAACATCTCTCTTTGTCCAAACTATAACTATATCAGCATCCAAAATACGTTAAAGATTCCTCATTAATCTCCGAGTCTTTGCTTAAGGGACTAAAAAGGCAAAGTGAGACAAGTCAAGGACAATTACCTTCACATTACCTGTGTTTCCCCTCTCAGTCGAGTCTCGAGCAGTAAGCCTCTCTAGTCTTCCAGAGCTCTGCAAGGTTTCAAACCGGAACAGAGAGGAAGCTGGATCGTAGAGTCACCGGAGAGCTGATTATGTCTTTTAGGAGGAGTCAGTAGGTGGAGGCACACGATGGACCTTTGGCCTGCCTGGACCCTGAGACAAGCGTCTTCTGACAGTTAACATTTAACACCTCATCCTGTTATTCTCTGTCGTGGAAGCTCAAATGTTTGCCCCTTCTGGGCCATTGATTTGCAGTCAACGCACACCTGTCTTACAGTGCATCCCAGAGTAGTGGAAGCTGAAAAAAAGGTAAACACATGCATATATAAATAAATGTTTTCCAAATGCACAGCCTGCAGTTTGACAATAGAAATATTACTTTTTTTTTTTACCCTGACTTCTCTGTTAGAGCTGACGTTTGCTTAGTGATAGATAAGCATGCTTAAATTACCTGAATAAAATTGAATACCAGTCTCAATTCACAAGACTTTTAATGTAGCATGAAGCACGAAGAAAGGACGCATGGGCAAACAGTTAGCTTGGCTTTATGCAGGCACAGTTGCCCAGCATTTCAGCTCATACAGAGATAATGTGGCGCACACCTTGCAAAACCATGACTTGTTGCTTTTATACTTTGGACTTTTCATCTTCAGTTTATTGATCAGATTAGAGTGATATCAAGTACTTTTAATAACTTGGAAGCTCTGTTTTATTTTATCTTTCACACATTGCTGGCTGGCCTTTTTTTAGCAGCTATGCCTAAACTATGACTGCTACCATTGTGGCTCACATCACTAAAAATAAACATTTAACTTTTTAATGCTTTGGTTAATAAGCAGCCATTAGTTGTAAGATAGTATATAATTTTTAGTTATCCATCCATCCATCTTCATCCGCTTTATCCAAGGCCAGGTCGCGGGGGCAGCAGCCTAAGCAAAGAGGCCCAGACCTCCCTCTCCCCAGCCACCTCCCCCAGCCTATCCGGGGGAACACCAAGGCATTCCCAGGCCAGCCGAGAGATATAATCTCTCCAGCGTGTCCTGGGTCTGCCCCAAGGCCTCCTCCCGGTAGGACATGCCTGGAACACCTCACCCAGGAGGCGCCCAGGGGGCATCCTTGTCAGATGTCCGAACCACCTCAGCGTCCCCTTCTTAAAGATGGGGACCACCACCCCGGTCTGCCAGTCCACAGGTACTGCCCCTGATCTCCACGCAACATTGCAGAGGCGTGTCAACCAGAACAGCCCTACATCATCCAGAGCCTTCAGGAACTCGGGGTGGACCTCATCAACACCAGGGGCTCTGCCACCAAGGAGTTGTTTAACTGCCTCAGTGACCTCGCCCCCGGAAATTGGCGGGTCATTCCCCTCATCCCCAGACTCTGCTTCCTCCTCGGAAGATGTGTCAGTGGGACTAAGGAGGTCCTCGAAGTATTCCTTCCACCGCCTGACAATTTTCTCAGTCGAAGTCAGCAGCGCTCCGCCAGCACTATACACAGTGCAGGTAGAGCACCGCTTTCCCCGCCTGAGACGCCTGACGGTTTGCCAGAATCTCTTCGAGGCAGTCCGAAAGTCTTTTTCCATGGTCTCTCCGAACTCCTCCCACACCCGAGTTCTTGCTTCAGCCACTGCCCGAGCCGCATTCTGCTTGGCCTGTCGATACCCGTCGGCTGCCTCCGGAGTCCCACAGGCTAACCAAGACCGATAGGACTCCTTCTTCAGCCTGGTGTCTCCCTTCACCTCTGGTGTCCACCATTTGGTTCGGGGATTACCACCACGGCAGGCACCAACCACCTTGCGGCCGCAGCTCAATGCAGCAGCTTCAGCAATGGAGACGCTGAACATGGTCCATTCGGACTCAATGTCCCCAGTCTCCCTCGGAATGCTGTTGAAGCTCTGCCGGAGGTGTGCGTTGAAGATCTCGCGGACTGGGGCCTCTGCTAGACGTTCCCAGCACACCCTCACTACGCACTTTAGGTGCACCAGGTCTGTCCAGCGTCCTCCCCCGCCACCTGATCCAACTCACCACCAGGTGGTGATCAGTTGACAGCTCAGCCCCTCTCTTTACCCGAGTGTCCAGAACATATGGTCGCAGGTCTGCTGATACGATTACAAAATCGATCATCGACCTACGGCCTAGAGCGTCCTGGTGCCACGTGCATTTATGGACACTCTTATGTTTGAACAAGGTGTTTGTTATGGCCAAACTGTGATTAGCACAGAAGTCCAATAACAAAGCACCGCTCGGGTTCAGATCAGGGAGGCCGTTCCTCCCAATCACGCCCCTCCAGGTCTCGCTGTCGTTACCCACGTGAGCATTGAGGTCTCCCAGCAGGACAACAGAGTCCCCCCCCCCCCCCCCCCCCCCCCCCCCCCGCAGGACCCGTTCCCCGACCCTAAGGCGCCGGGAAAAACCCCAACGTACCGGCAGCAAGCCGAGGGGATATTAGAATACCCACCCCAGCCCACCGCCTCTCACCAGGGGCAACTCCAGACTGAGACAGAGTCCAACCCCTCTCCGGGAGACTGGTTCCAGAGCCCAAGCCATGCGTAGAGGTGGGCCCGACTATATCTAGCCGGTATCTCTCAACCTCACGCACTAACTCAGGCTCCTTCCCCACCAGAGAGGTGACATTCCATGTCCCTATTGCCAGTCTTGGCAGCCGGGGGTCATTCCGCCAGGGCCTCCGCTCCTGGCCGCCACCCGGCACACAATGCACCCGACCCCTATGGCGCCTCCTGCGGGTGGTGGGCCTGCGGGAGGATGGGCCCATGTCTCCTCTTCGGGCTGTGCCTGGCCGGGCCCCATGGACTAAGGCCCGGCCACCAGACGCTCGCCCTCGGGCACCCTCCCCGGGCCTGGCTCCAGGGCGGGGCCCCGGTAACCCTATCCCGGGCAAGGTAAACTGTTCCCTCGATGTTCTTTTCATTAGGGTCTTCTGAATCGCTCTTTGTCTGGTCCCTCACCCAGGACCAATTTGCCATGGGAGACCCTACCAGGGGGCAAAAGCCCCCAGACAACATTGCCCCTGGGATCCCTGGGACACACAAACCCCTCCACCACAATAAGGCAGCGATTCAAGGAGGAGATAAACATTAAATTTAGTCACATTGAAACAGCTGCACAAATCAGCATATTTATTACCAAAGGCTATTTTACAAAGCCACCAAGCATGAAGCCACACAATGAACTGAATTGTAACACATGTTTAAAAAGAAAAGAATGTGAAACATGTGTGCCTAATGTTGACTATATTTTGCATTTGCAGCTGTTTTTTAAGGAGGCAGGATCACATTTAGCATTTAAGTTAGACATGTTTAAAACATGAGGCTCGCACAGCTTGCTTCATTGCCACACAATGCCTTGTAACCTGAGGCACGGAGCCAACTGCATCACCTAGATTAAAATGGTCCACGTCACAACAACACTGCTACCTCCTCCTCATTCCAACTTTATTCCACCTTTATCGTTATCTATATCTTTTTAGATCTCTGCTTTCTTTTTTATATATTAATAAATTGCTGCAGAATTTGTGAAATTTAACCTGCTATAGTCCAGTCAATGTTTTTTCATCCCGAGACACTGTGTAAAAATGACATATAAAAAAGAATGAAATAATTTGCAAAATACATTACATTAAAACTGAGAAAATTAATTGTCTTGTCAAAGGACATTTCAAAAAAGTTGGGACAGGTGTTTATCGTGCTACCAACACTGTAAGCGTTCTGAAAGCCAAATCTTCCCACTGTTACTTGCTTCATGATTTCAGCTGGGCTCAGTTTTTTCTGTTTTTCTGAGCTTACCCCATATTTCCACTGGTTTATCAGTCTGGACTATACATGTAGGCCAGTTTAGCACCCTGACTCTCACTGGGTGAGAAAATGATTGTCTGACCAAGATAACTGGATAACAGCAAATGTTGCTCCAAATATCATTCAGGATTAATTGTGTCTTTAACCTCAAGAAGCACCAATATTTAGTCAGAGGTCAAACGACCCAGCTCAGTGAAGTCTGCACTGATTCTGGATCACTTTTGATTTAGCCCCGAACTGTTTTCACTGACAAAGGATTCGGATCCCTTGCAGTGACGTCCACAACTTATACAGGGAACCGTTTTAAGATTCTCAAACAGTGAGACTCGAACAGTCTTAATGATCATGTTCAACTAGGTGCTTTTTTAGCTTTACAAAAGTTTTCAGTCACTTGCAAATTTTTAAAAACATGTTCCTCGCTTCACATTTCAAATGAGCCTAGTGTTGGAGATAATTGCACTTCTTTAACAGTAAAATTCACTTGAGACTACTACTTGAGAATGTTGTCGCATATTGTAATTATAATGTGAGAAAAGACCAAAAATAATGAGCTTACTCCCAGTCCCATGCAGGCTGAAGGGCTTAAGATCCTGAGCAAAGCCAGAGTTGAAAATCAGCTTGCTGAGGGTCAGTTCTGTACTCCTTTCTTCCGTGTTCTCCTTTCCACACCACTTTTTTTCACCCTCTGTTTTTTTTATTAACCCTTTTCGTTCTGTCCTTGCAACCTTTTTTTTAAAAAAACTTTCCTTCTCTCCTTTTCTCTTTGTTTACCTCTGAGCTTGTTCTTCTACCATTTCTCCCATCGTATCAGTCAAAAAGACTTATACGGTGTCATAATCAGGCAGAACAAAGACAAGTTTGTACAAATCTTCCCTTCTTGACTAAGATGAACTAAATGCATTTTTATCTCTGATCACTAAGATACAGTATTTACTCCCTGCATCCACACAGACCAAGGAGTCCATCATTCTGTTTCCCCTTTGAGTCTTTTCTTCCTCTGACACTTGATCGGCCTGTTTTCACTCGGTGACTCTGATGTGCTCTCCGGTTACTCTCAGGTAAGCACTCCTCTGTCAGCTGCTGACGTATGAGCTGCTGTATTGGTTTAGTTGGTAGTGTAAAAGTGTACCAGCCATCAAAGACTTTCTCAAGGGCCTCCTGCATTATTCACTTTATCTAAAAGCACATACACAAAAAGGTGAACCAAGTAAAAGCCACACAGATATACAAAAGTACACAGAGAGACTCAAATAGCTTGGAGTTATAATACAGGGTACATTTAAAATTCAAATTATTTGCATTATTTGAGCATGCGGCTTATAGGCTGCTTTTACTTTAGCAGCTGTTATTGTTTTGCTAATGATATTAAGAGCTACGTGTGTATTATTACTTGATTTTAAGGCCCCAAATTCTTAAAGATCATCAAACTTTCATTTGTTACACAGAATGCAGGCATGACAACATCCAATAAAAATCCAGATTTTTTGCTCATCAGAATACTAAAAGATTCAAATCTCACTTTTTGTAGACTTAGTCTAATCATTTGTCATCATTTTCTTTTAAATAGTTGCCAATCTCTCACATGTTAATGTGTATATCAAACAAGTTCAGTCCCTTTGGCCAAATTTTGAAAATGTCCCTTCAGTAATTAGTGCATTGGCAGTCAACATTCTGCACTCTTACATGTTTGGACTATTAGCTCATAATAGTTAATGTAACTAACTTTTATGTGTTGCTGTGAAAGTATCACTAATGAGACAGCTTACTGACTTGTGTGACTATTATATGACATATTAGAGCAACCATTCTCCCCATAATTGTCTCTTGTACACAGAAACAGTTTTTTAATTAAAGTGGGGCAAAACACATACTGATCAAAGCTTGAAATAGTTATTTAAGTGGATATTTTCTAAATGGTCTGTTCACTGCTACTGGTGCTTGAACTGAAGCCCAGCATGAAAACAGAATCAAGTGAAACACACAGCGTATTTCATGCTTAGAACAATATTTTAAGCCTCCTATCAGTTTCATTCGAATGCATTTTGTACCTGACTAGGATAATGTCCTGGGGGTCACTGACCCACACTTGTTTTAAGGCTTTGGCTCATGTTACAGCTCATGTGCTTAGTTGTGGGTCAACAACCCTCAGGACCACCTCTAAAGGGCCAACTGCACTAATGCCTGAGACTCTGCATCAGCTGTTTTTAGAAATGAAGAAGCCTCTTAGAAGGTGAAAGGGAGGTGGACGGTCTTCATCAGCCAAAAATCTGTCCAGCTGTCTTTTTTTCAAGCACTCAAGAATAAAGGAAATTTAGAAAAACACCCAAACGCCAGTACAAAGAAGAGACAGTTACTTATGTTTATTGAATGTATTGCAGACATGTATTGCATCAAAACAGACAGAAACTTTACTTTGTTCATTTTACAGTAGTAGCGCCATTAAAGGTGTGCGTTTGAGCCTTTCATGCTTTGTTCCATTGTAATGAGGATGTGTTACCACGGTGAGGCAGTGCTGCTTCAGTCTTAATGATCTGACATCTGACACTCAACTACTTAGCAGCTGAAGTACAAAGGATCTCCCTGTTTTTGTTGGAAAGATGGACAAATATAGCGAAGGTCATTTCTGACACTCTAAGGCTTATTAGGCCTCGAACAAAATCTGGATTGTAGTCAGGACTGTAAGGAAAATTAAAGTTTAGCCTAAATTAGGTTGTGTTACTACCCTGTGTCCTTGAATTATATAAATCACCAGATCATTTTCCTGCAAAGGTAAGATTACTGCAGATATTCTTTCCTGTAAAAGCTGTGTGTTGGAAACTATTATCACCAAAATGTACTTAAGAGTCAATTTGTTCAATCAGGCATGATTAGCCCTGACAACATTGGAGTATGTATATATATATATATATATATATATATATATATAAACTTAATGAATGTTACTCTATTAAGGTATGAAATGTAATGAAATGTTGCTCATTTGAGTGTAGTCTTAAGCATGTCATACTCAAGGGTAGAATTCCAGCAAAACAAATGTCTGTCTGCATTACTGAAGTGGAGAACATATTTATATACTTATTTAAAAGCAACAAAAGAAATGTGTAGTGGTATAATTATTGCATATTATAATGCATATATAGGTGAATACTCTTATAACACACAAAATACATAATTTCCCACAAAATTCGTAAAATTAATGCATGCTTAAATTCACAGCCATCTACGTTTTAGGCTGCAGAACAAAATACCTAAAACAAACAAAAAAAAAAAAAAAAAAAAACTCTGTTACTTCCTGATTTCAGCAGAAGTTTTGTCTCTGAGAATTTCGGCAGAAATAACTCTGCCCTTCGACTAAAGCCAGTTCCCATTTATAACCTCAGCAGGGGAGTATAATGGTGTCATTATGTCAAAGTGAAAGTGGTGCTCTTCCATGGACATCACCCGAAGGACTGCAGCGTCATCGTTTCCATGACAACGGACGCTAAATTTTCCTTTAGGATGACGTATGGGAATACTTATGATGTTTGGGACTTACACTTTTACCTTTGCATATTAATGTCAGACTGTAAACTTTATATAGTTTGCCCCATTTAATTTGATTTTTTTTAAATGAATTCTCTAATTTCATTTTTATTTTAAACATATGAAAAAACGTAACTCAACATCGGGAAAAATCAGCGTGCTGTATTCGTACTTTAGCTAATAACGCATTTCCGTTTAATTATTATTATATTAATAGTTCATACATTTTTTATTTTTTACAAAAAATAAATAAAATATGACCCTTATAATGACCTAAACAACAGAATACTGTTAAGTACACACTAATCTAGTCTTTATTAATCTGTTAATTTGTAATCTATTTTTATACTAATGGCGCTGTGCTTTTACCCATCATTAATTACCTAACTGATTAAAAAATTTTTTAAAAGATGGCTTTTGTCTGTGATGAAGACCATCACAAATAAAGTTTTACGGAAAGAGACAAACGTAGGGGGCCGTGTCGGCTGTCAGTGGTCACATGACCCGGAAAATGTGGGGCTTAATTCCTGTGTTGGACTGCTCCCAGCTGCTGCGCTTCTGCCCTTCGCAGTGCAAGCCCTTCGTCTTCCCCATCACGACCCCCGACCCTTGGGTGGACCCTCCTAAGCACACCATGTCGGGTAAGGGACTGGCCGACTCTCTCAGACATTACACTGACATCGGAACCCGGTCGCACCGCATCGGACCGGTCCGGAGCTGAGCTGCACGAACTGCATGCATCCTCCGAAATATCAACGCGTACTTGTCAAACTCTGGGGCTTTAGAGTGGCTGCAGCACCCGCTCCCACGCTCATGTGGTGCACAGAAGTTGCGATTTAGTGGTTTAAATGGTTGTGTAGTCATAGAGTTGCTTTGATGAGTTTCTGCAGAGGTTTGGACCAAAGTAAAGCTGGCGATGGTGAAAAGCAGCACATCCGGTCACAAGCTTCAAAATCGGAGTAGTTTTAAGCGATTAAAAAGGTACAAACGTACAAACAACTACGGATCTAACAAACCGTTGTTGTTGTTGTTGTTTTTTTAATTCACCTTTATTTCAGGCAACATTAGTCCATATAAAAAAAAAAACCAACCCAAAAACTTCAAGCAGACGAAACTATCACAAAATATGCAGACACTTGTTACAATGTTTAGAAAAGCGGGAGGTGTACCTTGTGTCACCACGTGTTATAACAGTCAAAGCTCTTACTGTTGAATTTATTGACTCATTCAAACGCCACATAAATTTGTACATATGCCTCAGTAAGGCATGAAAAGGATTCTTAAAAAGATGAGACACCTGCAGTTTTTTCATTATTGCTTTACTGTAATTTTAAAGTCATTTAAAAACAATCGGTCTTCAAAGTTATGCTACTTTATATATACAAGCAGCATAAATATAAGGATATTGAATACTGAGACGTGAGGTGCTTAGACCAAAATATAGCCTTAAATACAATTACTACTGTAGTTGCTCCCTATCAGCTAACATTTTTAGTCTTACATGGATGTTTATTAGTGTTAATTAGTATGCCCATAGCTGATAAGTACATCTGGATTTCACAGGGTGGGCATGTGGGAATTCCCTGTGTTACCTCACCCACAGTCATGATTTCATCATACAAACTGTAGTGAGTTGGATGAGCCTAGGACCAAGACTGAAAGCCAGCTGGTGGCATATTTACAGTACACAAATGTGAGTGGTTTTGGTATTTTATTTTTCACCAAAAGTTTGTACAACTACTTGTAGAGAAGCATGAGGCTGTATCCATGCAGTGATTAGTCTATAGCCAGAAAACTGAACAAGTTTTGATCTGCAAATCTGCTTTTTGCATTTTTAGATATATTTTTTTCTTTTTCAGTGAAAATCAGTGTGCACAGCAAAATGTAATACTTGTTTAGAAGCCGTGTAAACCTTTTCAGTCTGTTTTTGATTGTTTTGTGGCTTGCCCTCCCCTCTACTCAAACAGGTAACAATTTTCTCTAGACTTTATCCCTCAGCGTCTTACGTGTGCTTTTATTTTTTTAGAAATACATTGTTAACTTCCTGTTTTTGTTCAGTAAACTCTCAATGTGGACGTGCGCTGCTGTATGTAGGCTTGAAGTTGTCCCCTCCCCCTTCCTGTCAGTACACTAAAACATCTTTAGTGTCTCTCTGTGTGTTACTGTGAAAGTCTTAATGTGGCTAACGATTTAATATGGACCATATAGTTATATAATTACTATTATAATGTGTGTACAACACTGTAACACTAACAGTTACATATGTATGCAATTGTCTGCTTCCAGTACAGGTTACTCATGAAACAAGCAACTGCAACACAAAGGTTTGGGATCACGTGTTCTTTAAAAGAAAGCCATACTTGTTTTCATCTAATATAATCATTGCACATTGATTGCAACAGTTCTGATTAGTTTATATCAAATAAAGACAAATGTGATTTTCGTAAACAAAGGAGGCTTTTGAGCAGACTTCACATTTTGAACTGGGTAATCACCATTCTTCACATCATACCTAGAGGTCACGAGACTTCATGTAGCCACGTTTAACCCTGTGAGAATGCAACACATGCTTCCTGTACTGCCCTGTAGGTGAGAGAAGCCTTTCTTGTACGCTGAAACAGTCCGCTTAGAATTCCTTGAATAAGATCTTAGCAACTGTACAACACAGCCACGTGGGTCAGGTTTCCCAGAAGCCCCCCGACAGCTCATACGTTCAGCTTGATAAATGCTCTCAGCTGGCTCCAGGCCTGCTTTCACTCAACATTGCTTGCCCCCTGTGGTTGCTAATTTATGCTCTAGGGACTCATCATACGCTGACCTTTGCATAACTGGTTTTAGGATGAATAAAATTCGATAAAATGAATTGTATTGATGCAGGAGATTACCGTAATTGCAGAAGGGGATCATGAGGCTTCAATTGATGTCTGCTTTAGAGGAAAAGTGGAAGCGGGGCCACGGGTTTAGTTGGTTTTACTCAAAATTAGTAATACTGCTTCTATTAGCAGTAATACTTTTTATATACATTTATGTAAATGTTGTGGTGAAAAGGGCAGCTTTTTAAGGCCTTCACTAAAAAAGAAAACAGAATCTTAAGAAACTAAAGAAAATAAAACGAAATCAAATGCAGTCTTCAAGGATAATTCACCTCTTACTTAATTTAATACAGAGTTGAATGAAAAGACCTGTGGGACCTGCTGTTGACATAATAAAATGCACTTTTTCCTGTCTTTTTGCAGAAAGATGGTATTGAAGACATTCATATTTAAAGTTGTCGGAATGTATAAAGGTTTTTAGCCTGTGACTGAAAGACACATGAAGTTATGGCAGTAATGTTATGATGCATTATTCTTCTGGCTCAGTGTGTGAATGTGTGTGTTTCCGCAAACAGACCAAGCTTTTGTGACACTGGCCACAAATGACAGCTATGCAAAGGGAGCGATGGTCCTCGGCCAGTCGTTACGAAGCCACAACACAACCAGGAAGCTGGTCGCTCTCGTGGGGCCACATGTTGCAGAACCTTGCAGGTAACAGCATCAGCTGTTTAGCCATTACCGGAGGATAAGAGGTGACATACATGCTGATGTAAATCATACCGTCTGCTCTATAGAGATGTGCTGCGCTCCATTTTTGATGAGGTGCATATGGTGGACGTGATGGATTCAGGCGATTCAGCTCATCTGGCCTTGATGAAGCGTCCGGACCTGGGGGTGACGTTCACCAAACTGCACTGCTGGACGCTCACGCAGTACAGCAAGTGTGTGTTCATGGACGCTGACACACTGGTGAGAAAGAGATCTGTTAACAGCACAAAAACCACACAGCACTGGCTCTTTTTTGTAGCGATGTAAAGACACAGTGGACATCTAAAATACTTTCCTTGTCGAACCTCTCCCGTTTTTATAAATGATTCTTAATACATCTATATTTATGCATTCAGGTGCTGTCCAACATAGATGAACTCTTTGAGAGAGAGGAGTTATCTGCTGCTCCAGATCCTGGTTGGCCAGATTGTTTCAACTCTGGGGTATTTGTCTTCAGACCATCCAATGAGACCCACGAGAAGCTCATCACATTCTGTGGTGAAAATGGCAGCTTTGATGGCAAGTGAATCTGTGTAAATACATCCAAACATAATATCGTCTACAGTGAAAAGTAAGGGCCAGCTGTGGTCCTTCTTGTCTTATCGTGCTTAAACTCTAACAGCTAAACTGCAGATAAAAAGTTTACAATTTCCATTATTTAACCTGCTCATCTGCAAATTATAACAACAGTAAATGTGACGAGAGCTATTTCCTCATTGCTGTAGTTATATGCTCATCAAGCAAAAGGAAGCCATTCCTGAAGTAAATCTCTGGGAATCATGAATATCTGTATAAATCACTGCTGCAATATATCGAGTAGCTGTTAACAACTTATATGGTTGAGATCACTGTTCCTGGCACCATGATGGAGAAAAATATTTATATTTTTCAGTGAAAAGTGGTTTCCAAATGTCTCCTTAGTGGCCTTGTAGGCAGCCTTTTGTGGGAATGGCTGGTGGTATTTAGTGTGAACACTAAACACTCTCACCTCTCGAAAGTAATAGGAACTCAGACTTATCTGTCCGCAGAATGACTCGTTGCAGAGGGTTTCTTTGAATAAACAAGTTTGAGTATCTGAATAAACTGTTTGCGTACACTGTCCACTATTTGGACAGTGTATGAACGTGATGGAAAATGGCACCAGAATAAGTGTTTTCAGCATAGTTTAAGTTCGAAGAGATTTTTGTTAACCTTTTTACTTTTATTTTACTATGTCGTTTCAGGAAGTCCCATATCAAAATCAATGATTTAGCTAAGGTAGCAACCAAAGCAATTCCCAAATCAATTAAAAACAAAAAGAAATCAAGTGGACGAAAGATCAAAGCTACTTCTATGATCAGAATTGATTCTGTGACTCAGTAAATAGCTAAATCATAGAAATCTAAAAAAGCTTTTGCCATATGTTGTTACTCATTGTATCTTCCCACAGCGTTGTCAGCACACCCTTTCAGCTTCTATTTTTACATGTCAGATAGGACACAGCCTGTGGGAATGTACAGAATGCAATGGTGGTGGGTATTCTTGTATCTACCATAGTGTGTGTGTGTGTGTGTGTGTGTGTGTGTGTGTGTGTGTGTGTGTGTGGATTACAGCAGTGAGAGAAGAGCGGTCAGATGAGGTGAAAATGCCAGAAACTGAATAACATCTTTATCCTTTATTAGAAAGACACTAAATTAAAAGCGTTATATCGTGAAGTGTATTTGATAATGCTTGTCTGCTTGTCTTTGCCTTCAGGTGGGGATCAGGGAGTTCTCAACAGTTACTTTAACACCTGGGCGACGGCAGATATTTCCAAACACCTCCCCTTTATCTACAACCTCAGCAGCATTGCCATCTACTCCTACCTACCGGCTTTCAAACAGTTAGTATGCAAGCACATGCGCACAGTTTCTCTTTGAAAACTGCAGAAACTAGTAGATGTGAACATGTGAGGAAATACTCAATGCACTCATTATGTGGTTAAGGTGACATAAAACTTCATCAAGGTCAGTTCAAAGGTCTTGTGTTTGTGTGTGTGTCAGTGGTTGGGGGTTAAATTACAAGAAGCCACTGAAACAGATCGCTAGTTTTACCAAAACCTGGCTCGAATAAGAGGAACTAGAGCAGCTATATATGCCGTTTTATTTAAATCGGAACCGTATGTGTCCTTTTGGAGGAGATCGGTGGATGTAGTGTGTCGTCATGATTCATATCTTTGGATTTACAAATGTAATTGCTGTTTAGTAGAGTTTTATAGGAATGTGGCAAGAAACCGTTGCAGGATGTGTGTCATGCAGCTTTTTAAGTACACACTTTAGAATCCATTGGTCATTCTTTGATCAGCAGTCACATCATCAATAAACATCTAGTTCTATTAGCAGCCATAGATGTCCTAACACGACATAACTCCATCATGCTGGTTTGAATCTTGGGGTAAACCCTCTCATTGCTTGATATTTCTCCTGTTTTCATCCAAGTCAATTTTTTTCTCCTCTTCTAGAGTTTCCACTATCAGGAGGTCTGATTACAATAATGTTTTTTCACTTTTTAGGTCCCTGTTGAGAGTTTACATGAACAGCTAACTGTCAGTCTGTTGCTTAATGACTTTTAAACTTGTGAAAAATAATTAGGGACTTTTTTCTCTTGAATTTAAGAAAAGTGAATTAAGAGCACCCTTAAGTCACTTCTTCATTGCTTCATTTCAAAACCACTGTTGAAGCAATACACAGAAGCAAAGCTGTGTTCATGTCCAAATAGTTAGAAAGAAAGAAAGAAAGAAAGAAAGAGAAAGAAATGGAGGTTGTCTCAAACTGGTTTGCAGTATGACTAAACTGGATCATTCCCACTTTTAAAAAATCCTACTGGAGTTCACAAATTCTCTGGACAAAAGTACAGTGATAATTTTAATTCAGCCCTTCAAAATAAATGTCTTCTTCTTGTCCCCCTTCTTTGTCAGCAAAGCCACAGTTTCTATGTTCACCACATCTTATCCCTAGCATCCTCTTCTCCCACACCAATTCTCTGCATGTCCTCCTTCACTATATCCATTAACTCCTTTTTAGATTTTCCTCTTTACCTCCTGCATTGCAGCTCCATATCCATCATCCTTTGTCCAGTATAGCCACTATCCCTCATCTGCACATGCCTCTCTAATTTCGAGCTGTTCCTCTGATGTACTCATCTGTAATCTTGTGCATTCTGGTCATTTCCAGAATTGACAGGAAATAATCTCATGCTGTAAACTGTAGTTTGTGTGTTGCAAATTTGGTGCAACATTCTAATTTGGACATAGGTGTGAATGTGAGTGTCAACGGTTGTCTGTCTCTCTGTGTTAGACTACTGATCTCTCACAACACTCCATCCCAACTGGGATAGTCTCCAGCACTCCCAAGAATAAGTGGAAGAGAATGGATGGATGGATGAAGTGTTTAGAGCCCTCTCACTGCATGTTTCTCTCGCTCTCCTTTCCCCCTCTCACGGTCTTCTGTTTGTTTGCACAGGTACGGCCAAGGTGCGAAGGTGGTGCACTTCCTGGGCAAAGTGAAACCGTGGAACTACTCCTACGATGCTCAGTGTGGCGAGGTCAAAGGTCAGTCCTCACTTGACCCCTGCGTGCTGCACCCTGACTATCTGCTGATGTGGTGGCAGGTGTACACCAAATCTGTGCTGCCTTTACTGCAGAAGGCCTACGGAGACACTCCCTTCCTCAGCGGCTTTATAGAGCAGAGCGATGAGGTATGTTAACGGTTTGTGGGTCTCGGGTGTGGCTGGTGGGAATGTGATGAAACATTAATGACTATGAATGTATGTGATTTTAGGTGTTGTAGCATGTTGCATAATCAGCATTTCCTGACTGTTTCAAAACTTCTAATTGCATAGCAACTCTTCTTTATATTGTACATATCTTTTAAGTGTGAAATTCCGTCATGTTGAGCAATTACCAAATCTTTAAATTGTTTCAATTTCTTGTAAAGCTGCATTTAAAATGCTAGGTTTAGTCATAATAGTGATAGTAAATAAGAGCTGATTGGTTCCACATTCCTCAGCACCAGACGATGTCTGTCGCTAGTGTCATTCCTCTCAGCAGTGCCACAACTGCATGAATAGCTTACTGTCATCAGTGAGCCGTGCTGGGACCTTCAACTGTTTAACACAGAATAGCAGGAAGTTGTCGTGCAGTCTGTAAGTCACAGCACTGTAGTGAAATAGCTCTGTCACAAAGGAGCGCTGCCAAAAGCCTGTGGCTTTGCCCAACAGCCTGAAACTGTGCCATGTTGTGTCACACTTACATGTTTATACAGACAAGCAGGATGAGAAACGTAATTTTCCATTTGCTATGACTAACTTTTTAAGACTATAGTGGTGTAGTTCTTTAGATCTGGACTCGGATCTGTTTTATTTGGCATTTTTATAGAAGACTTTAAATGATGAGTAGAAATTCGACATAATTTTTGATCCAGCTGCATTAATGACAGTATCAAGAAATCTCACTAAAAAAGTGATTAGAATGCATGTTTAAAGTTTGATATTTGAAGATTTTTCTCTTCATACTCATAATTGTATATCTATGAGTATGATAGTCTGAAAGGATTATGATGTGTAAAAAAAACAAACAAAAAAACTAAATTAAGGGGAATAAACTGATTTGAGACTGTTGTGAATCAGGAAACAACTTCTGGTATTAAAATATTTGTTTAAGTTATAAATTCTACCTGATTCTTCCACCTGATGCAGTTTATTAAGTGCACATCCAGCATCTAGAACTGTTTATTTTTATAGTGTTATGATAAATGATCTCAGAAAATAGTGCTACTCTTATCTCCTGCAAAATGTCTCGTTTATATTTTTACTGTCCTTAAGAAATGCCTGCACGTACCAAACGTGTCTCAAGGCCAGAAAAGAGCAAATTCCTCTGTGCGGTAATTCCAGCGGAGCATGGCCGGGCTTGAGGAAAGCAGTCCTTATAAAGTATTGCTCTAGTTTCACTTGATGATTCATTCATTCACTCTCCATGTCATGCAGGGTAAGCTTCACGAGGATGTAAGAGAGGAGTCGGTGTCCTCTCCTCCTTCTGTGCCTCAGAAGATTTCATCGTCGGAGCGGAAGCAGCGTTGGGAAGCGGGCCAGATCGACTACATGGGTGACGACTCGTTTGCCAACATCGAGGAAAAACTTAACTCTTTCCTAAAGTAGTGGGCGACTGAGGGAGCGTGACGGACACTAGTTGAAGCTCTGTGAGGTTGGGTGGGGGTGGAAGGTGGGAGTGTAAACCACCACTCAGTGAATCACAGGGGCTTGATTGGCAGGTGACTGGATGAATGCTTCTGAGCAAATTTCGGTCTCCACCTCTGCATCCTGTTAGTGTGCAGAGGGTTAAGTGTGACTAAAACAAAATTCCCATGCACTCCACCTTCCACTTTTTTTTCCTCTTAAAGGAAAAATTGGACATTTTAGGATAAATTACTTTCTTGCTGAGAGTTAGGGGAGAAGATTCACATGGTTTTATAGTAAGTGTGAAGCTATAGCAGCAGCTGACCAACTAACTCCCTTAGCACAGAGACTGCAAATAGTCGTTATTATCCCGTTATTAAGTGCTGTGTATATTCTGAGATGTAATTTAGTTGCATTGCTAACGGTACAAAAAATATGTAGAGAGAGATATTTTAAAGAATCCTAGAGATGTGTATTGTCTATCTGGAGTATTACAGTATAGTAGTATAATGGAGTATTTGTTATGTTGAAAAAAACAAAGCTTAATCCAGTATTTTCACTAATCCCTTACATTAGCAATGAAAGACAGAGGTTGTGGACATCAGCTTCACCCCATGCAAACATTTTAAAAGTCTGGGTAGAGACTGAACATGTATTAATTTGTATAAAATATCTTTGGAGATGCTTTTTACAACTGAAATTAAAAAAAAAATTAAATTAAATTTTAACTTTCTTTTCCATCCTATTTCCCTGCCCAAGGTTATGTGACCCAATCGCCAAGTGATGTATCGAGGTCAAAAATATTGAGTGGAAGCTGCTAGTCTGTGTCCAAAGTTAACAAAGACTAGCGATTGATTGGAAACTCCCTACAAAAGCAGAAGTGTAAAGAAACAACGGTTCTGTTTTATAACCTGTAACGTATCAATTTTCTTGGCCAAGCACCTTGAGCCACATATATACATAAACGCTGATTTTTATTTTTTCTTTAGCGTTCACAGATGAATTTTATGATGAGAAAATGAACTGCAATCGATGGACCTCCAGGTGCTGGTTGGTCAGTTGTGCTCTGGCTGTTTCTGCAGTTCGAGTCTTCATGCTAAGCGAGGTTATCCAGCTGTGTGGAGCAAATCCTCTCACCAAACTCTTGACAAGAA
Organism: Aulonocara stuartgranti; assembly: GCF_965226115.1. Lineage (NCBI taxonomy): Eukaryota > Metazoa > Chordata > Actinopteri > Cichliformes > Cichlidae > Aulonocara > Aulonocara stuartgranti. Next base: position 11,466,136 of record NC_138955.1, read on the forward strand.
AGAAAAAAGCTGTAGCTACTTCCTAAAATGTCTGTTCCTTTTAAGTGCACCTGTTGAAAACGGACTCACAGTTCCGAGTCTTCCTGATCTTTGGAAAATCTGAGCAGCTCAGCAGAAATGCAGTCGCTTCAGGATTTTTCCATCTATCCTACTGGCAATAAACCTCTATGTCTAAACCACTTTAAAGCAGATATGCAGACAGTTATTAAAATCCCGCTTTACATGACAGTTCACCTCACTGGAGTGCACAGATGAGCGTTCCTGTCTGTGCCTCTGACACTCACCAGCTCCCTGTGACTTCAGCTTTGTGTTGTCTGGTATCGTATTAGAGCAAGACGTGTTGTGTTGTATTTGCATGGCACAGAGTTAAAACATGGATCAGTAATGAGGTGCTTCCACCCACATCTTGTTAACAGTCAGGTTTGTCTTGTGTTTTCGTGGGATTGAACCACAGCGCACTCGTCAGACATCTGTTACCGTCCATCCGTCTCCTGCATGTACGTCCCTGTCAAACTTGCATCAGTGCGTCTGTGCCATTAACTGGGTTTAACTTCTTTACTTCCTTTCTGTAGTGTAACCAGCTGCCTTATTGCTGTTCACTGTTTACAAAACCTCACTTACTGTAACTGCTGCTAGTGGCACAACAGATTGAACGTTGACTCCATCCCTTGCTGTTGCCAATACCCTCTTTGCTTCAATCCTGCCGAGTGCCCCTCAAAACTGTTACCCACAGCTGTAAAACACTCCTAAAACAAGCTGGCAAGGTTATGGGAGAAGTCCATATGTAGCTTTCTAGGTTGTGAGTTAGTGCACATCTGTCCTGTTTCCCAGCTGTTAGCTGTACATCCCTCTGAAAGCTCAAATAAAAAAAACAAAAAAACCCCACCTTTAATCCACCTCTTGTGTTGTTTAATTTTTACTGTACTTGTTATTGGATGTCGTGCTGCAACTGTGCTATTTGATTTCTGTCAAATGTCAAGGCTGTGGAGAATCAAGTGTAAACAGCCAAAATGTCTGGTTTTATATTGACTAAGAGATTTGGAAACTATTTAAAGCTGCATTTTATTTTGGAAACTAATCCATTTTAGAGGTTGGTTAGATGGTTCAGACGTTTACTGAACATGCTGCCATCATTTGTTCTACTTTTCTTTTACGTGGTGTGACAACAGATGTGTCACAGATCCTTTTTTCTTCATTTAAGTTTTCATTTAACATCTGGAAGCTGTTGTATTTAGTTATATATAGCAGATACAGATGTACTACATCAGTCATGTGCATTTCTTTAATTTTAGAGTCATAAAAAAAAAAACACTCTCACAACTGTTCAGTTTTGCATGGGGAAAACTGAAAAGTTAACTGTTACAAGGTAGTTAGGTTTGTCCAACCTTCACCTCCTTTAATTATTAACCTTAATCTCTTTATCAGCCGCTTCCAGTAATCAGCACAGTATTGGCTTGTTAAAACATGTAAATCAAGAGTAGCAGTTGCTAAACATCACAGCTGAATAATATGAATGCTTGCCAAGTGGTACGTCCTGCATCTTTGTATCAAAATGGTGACTTAAAAACCGTTGAGCACATTTATCATCAACAGAAACTATGCCTGACCATGGCGAACGAATACACAATAACTGATGGTTACGGTTCAAATGCAAATCATTGTTTGTAACTCGTGTTAACGCTTCAGTTCAAGTCCAGTACCAGACGTCTACAGCTCCATCAGAGCTACGATGTCATCGATGCGAGATGTCTTCCTGTCAGTGTTGGTGGATCCGAATGCCTTCTCCATCAGGTCCTGTTTCTTCCTCTGGATCTTCACCATATTCTCCTCCACTGAATCCTTCACAATGAACTGCAGCAAAAAAAAACCCACAAACATGGTCACATGATTAGTTCTCTAGTAATCTAGCATCTTTTTTTAAATTAAAAAAAAAAAAAAATCACTAATCAGAAAAAAGCAAAATATGTCTTTCCAATACTATAAATAGTGAGAGCCAAATTACTGACCTTAGTGACTACAACTTTCCTTTTCTGGCCTAAACGGTGGCAGCGGTCAATGCACTGCTCTTCAGTAGCTGGGTTCCATGCCTAAGACACAAACACAGAGAGAGAGAGTTCACGGTAACTGAAAATATGCAATATTTATTCCTGAAAACCTTCTATGACAAGATAGATTTCGAGATTCGAGATCCTTAGAGATCGTCTTTGTCATCCTTGTGCACAAACATCTAACGGGATGTAATGAATGCTGAGTAGTGGTGCACTCTGATGCCATTTTGACTTGTGATGCAACCCCCATGACATTGCTAGCTACATCGGTGCAACCAATGCAGCTTGCTGGGCTAGGCTGGAGGTACAAATGTGCAAGTAGGTCAGTCTGTGAAACATCAATGCAGCCACAGGGATTCCCCGCTGCAACAGCTGAAAAAGATCAGATGTTCTGCAGAAAATCTACCATCACTTTATTTCAGTTAACTAATGATTATTTTAAGCAGCAGAACTGATCATTAATAAACTTCAGTGAGTCAAGCATCCATCCGGTGTGAATATACATGATTGTGGCACAGTGTTGGCATCTGCACAAGTAATGACCGGTGAGCATTACCTCAACATTATCCTTAGGTGGTAAAGCAAGCCAGATCCTGATGCATACCAGTTCTATCAGTTTAGTTATGAGATAAGAGCCCAAGTCCTGACCTAGTCACACAGCCATGTATGGTATTTGTGTTGTTTTCTTTTTTCCTTTCATTTTTTTTAATGATTAAAAAAAGATTAACAAACTTTAATTAATGTTCAGAGACCTGTTCCTCGCCTATTCCAGTCAGTCTACCTCCACTACATACACCAAAGAAAATCTCAATCTTTGATAACATGATTCCTAGATGTTATCAATTTGTTACATAACTTAGTCTTTGGCCACCAACCTATGTGGTTGAATGTCTGCTTCCACCAGGCTTTGTACTTACGGGGTCCATGAGAAAAACGTGAGAGGCAGCGGTCAAGTTAAGCCCCACTCCTCCGGCTTTGAGTGACAGGAGCATGATGGTGGGGCTGTCGGCCGCTGAGCTCTGAAACTCCTGGATGACTTGAGTCCTTTTCTTCTGGGTCATGGTGCCGTCCAAACGCACAAAACTGAAGCCATGCTCTCTGGTGAGGAGGAAACACTTCCATGATGACCAATCAAATAAAATATTTAATACAATCAATTACATTTACACCACAGTCTGTATGTTTTCAGTGCTAGTTTCTGTCTTGTAGCAGATAAATCAATAGGCTTTAAAGCAATCATTAATAATAGTAAAAGTAACTGAAATGATTAGCTGAATTTTACTGAAATAGAAGACACATTTAGAGCTTCCTTCATAAATTTTATTTATTGCACTGTATTTTTTCCCTGGTCATCAAAGCCACAGCTGCTCCTACTCCTTTTTGTTTCGGCTGCTCCCTTTAGGGGTCGCCACAGCAGATCATCCGCCTCATTTTCATCCTACCCCAGCATCCTCTTCTGTCACACCAACTCTCTGCATGTCCTCTGCAGGTCTTCCTTTTTTCTTCCTGCTTCCATATCCATCATCCTTTGTTTAATTTATCCACTAACCCTCCACTAAGCTACATGTCCAAAGTACCTGAACTGTACTTCTCTAACTTTGTCTCCAAACTGCTCTCATATAACCATTTCTTGTTCATTATGGTCACTGCCAATATAAATCTTGGCATTTTTTAGCTCAGCCTACTGCTTTTTGTTAGTATCAATGTCACCAAACCATACATTAAAGCATGTCTCACTACTGTTTTCACTCTTACACTCTCTTATGTGCAGTGCGTTGATGTGGAGGGTTGATCCCAGGTATTTAAACTCATCCATCTTTACTACCTCTGCTCCTTGCATCTTCACCATTCCTCCAGCCTCCCTCTAATACGAGAATACGAACATGTATTCTTTTTTGCTTCCATTGACTTTCAATCCACCAGCTACCTGCTCTCACTTAAGATCACAATGTCCAAACATCATAGTCCACGGATACTCCCGCCTGATCTCATCTGTCAACCTGCTCATCACCAAACAAACAAGATGGCGCTCAGTGCTGATCCCTGATGTAAGCCCCTCTCCAACTTAATCCCATCTGTCACTCATACTGCTTACGTCATTATTGTCTTGCCGTCCTCCATCAAAGCCACAGCAATCACTGCAAATCCTGAATCTATGATCTTAGTGTTGTTTACCTGAGTGGAGTCTCCAGGATGGTGAGGAAGCGTGTAAACTGAGAGACGACCAAACACTTTATGCTGCTGTCTTTAGATCGCAACCTGAGCAGATTTCCCATGAGCGCTTGCACCTGCAAACACACAGATTTTCACACGGCACAGAACAAACCCATTTTCCACCCCTGCCAAATCAAAACCGTGGAGCTACCTGCTTGCTTTAAGTTTTTGGCACCACCTCAGCTAAAGTTGTGAAAGAGAACTAATCTGCTCTATTATATACAAAATATCAGACCACTGATTGCTTAGAGATTAGCAGTCACTTGAGTTTCCATGTGTGCACCATGGGCTTAATGACACAAGGTGTGATGAACAGCCACATGCTGAGAATCAGAAAAACCTTAACCTTGGTTATATGCCAGTGTTTGTGTTCATGTTCTGTTTGATATAAAAGTACCCAGTACCAAAAGCAAGCGAAGACTAGCTGAAGCTTTACCATGTGTTGAAAATTAAGCTTAAGGGATGGCTCCTGTTTTAGGGTCTACTGAGTGCGTTTGTTATTTTCTCCTACTTAAAGTGAGTACCTTTGAGCTTGTCCTCCACCTCTCAGGCTTTGTAATATTCTCTTCTTCCATTTCCTCTTGTGGAAACTCCACCAGTTCACTGGTCTTGATTTCACCTCGACACAGAGGACAGTGCGCCACCTCCTGTGCCAACATATGGAGCATCAGCAAAGAGAGGAATATGAATTTAAATTAAACTGAATATGTATTTGTTTTATGTAGAATGACAGCTAATTTACAAATGCCTGATGCACATATACCTGTCCCGAAGTGCTGATGACCTGTGCGATGCATGGCCGGCAGTATACGTGGGCGCAGTGTGTAATGACGGGCAGACGGACCGAGTCCAGACACACGGAGCACTCCTCATCAGAGCCGCTGGCCAGCACCAACCGCAGCTTTTCTATGAGACGCTCCCGCAGCTCTGCCGGTGTTGCTGCAGCACCTAAAGCCAGAAAGTGATGAGGAGGGAAAGAAATAAGCAAACGAAGTAATTGGAAAAAGGAGAAACATTTCTAATGTTTGTATTATACAAGTACTTGTTTGACTGATTATCTCAGAACAGGTAGTGTTAAGAAAAAGGTTTTACCAGCAAAGTCAACTGTTTGCCTAAAGTATCTTTATATTTTAACTCAACACGTTAGAGCTCAAGATAGCAGCAGAACAAAGTAAAAAACATCCTAATTATCAAGCAAAAAACAACAAAATCCCCACTAATGAGTTTCCTCATTGATAAGGTTGATCATCGGGTGTTTTCAAAAGTTTTGATCTCGTTAATTCACAAATTTCAGATTTTACCTAAATCTGAGGACATCTTTGCCAGCAGGTCAGGGTGGCAGCAGTGCTGTCGGAGCCTCATGAGAATGGCAAGCACATCAGCATAATTCCTCAAGACTGTACCTTCAGCTACATATCTGCAAAAATGAACGTAAAATCGTATTTTATTATAACATTTGACATGAATGGATGAATCAACAGTCACATGTCCCGTCAAATAATCTCACACAGGTACTTTCTGTCTTAGCAAAAACACTCGTCACTCTCAAGCATGCTTGCGCAAGTACACTGACACGCTCCACACGTACCTGCCAATGGTGTTTTTTCCTTCAGTGCGTGCCAGCTCGTACTCCTCCCTTTCTGGTTGGCTGAGCTCTACCTGCTCCACGTAGACTTTCTTCTCAGGCAGTGACACCAGAGGCCGCCCGTTCACCTCACTGTTCTTGGTCCGTCTCAGGGTGATGCACTTCACTAGTGTCTGAAGGTGTCTGCACACAGTAGCAAGTATCACAGACTAATACTGTAAAAAACAAAAAACAACTTTATCATACCCTCACATAAAATGCGGGGCATGATCTGCGGTGCCACTGCAGGGGAGGCGGGCGCACCTGCATGGCAACCGCAATCACGCCAGGCCGGCTTAAAGTCTGTGCTGAGTGACTGTTGTTGGTATATGTCCAGCAGTGAGCTGCAGAGCTATAGTAAAAGTATGCTGAAAAGCATGAACGAGTGGTCAGGTCTGTCGTGGATCTTTCACAGTAACGTGAAAGTGATTCTGGCAAAGTGATTCTGATTAAAAACTTGGATACGAGGCTCTCTGTACAAGAGATTAGACCGTGGAGCTTTAAGCTTTTTTTTAGACAAAGAAAAACTTTAAAAGTCAAGGAATGCAACAATGAGCAAGGAGTAGGGAACACAAACAATATTAAAATTAAAGTAAGGAGACGCAAGCAAAGCAAATAGGCTTTAAACAGAAAGATTATTGCTACTCTTAAGTGAATGGCACCCTCTGCAGGATTGATGCGGTGCTGCAGTCTAGAAGTTAAAGGCTCTCTGAGCACTCACTGCAGGCCGGCCCTGTCTCCTTGCGTAACGGGTCTCTGGATCACTCTGTTCCACCACTCTCTCGTATCAAAGGGCTTCAGACCCAAGAAGGCCACCAGCATCCACAGATCCCTCACACTGTTCTGGATGGGAGTACCTGAAGAGAAGGAGGAAGAGGAATGAGTGTGCCTGTTTACTACATATTCAAAAAACATAATGGCGTACTGTGATGTCGTCGAGGATTTGTTTATTTGGGTATTTACAGTTGTGGTATTAAGATCTATCAAACCAATATCATTCTGTGATGTAACAGAAATTACCATAATTTCTGTTATTTTCATTCTGTAGATGAAGACGCTAATGAAACAGCACAGAATAGTCACAATTATGGTATTAGTTTAGAGCTGTCTACTGTGCCAGTCTACAAAAATACACATTAAAATAAATGCATTGCAAATAAATGCAAGTAGACACTTTAAAAACTGGTTTAACAAAGTTTATATTTTTATGAGTCTGAAACAGTTCATCTTCAAATGTTATACCTATAACAAATTTACAGAAAATATTAAATATTTTAAAACTTGTATCTCCTTGAGTTTCATTTCAGACTTTTAAATGACCGGTAGAAACCCTGCCATACCATCGCTGTCATCTATTGAAATCTGTGTGTGTATTTAGATATGGGATACCTGAAAGAATCCAGCGTCTCTGAGCTTTCAGGTCAAGTACAGCTTTACTCATCTGTGCATTTGGGTTTCTTATGATGTGTCCCTCATCTAGCACAACCCTCAGCCAGCTGATCCCATGGAGGGGACTCTTATTCTGAAAGGAAATCATTATAGTACATTAGGGATCTCCTAGGAGAAAAATCCAGTCCAGTTACTTATGAATTATTTAAAAAAAATGTACCCAATGGCTGGATTATCTTCAGTTTTAATTTGTGTGAATATTTCAGTCCACACTGCAACACATTTGTGTATATACTCACCCCAAAATCAGAAGAGAGGACATTGTACGTGGTGATCACCACATCCTGAGAGGACAGAAACTTTTTACTCCTGTTTCTCTCTGGACCGTAATACAAATACACATTCAGCTTCACATTAGGGTCCATGTGCTGCTCAAACTGGTCCTGCATAAAAGAAGAGAGGAAAATGATGAAAAAAACTACACATTTCTTAACTTTAATTGTAGCCAATTATTATGGCATGCAAAAATACAGTTCTTTCAAAGTGTGCCTTCTTACCAGCCAGTTACTGAGCACAGAGAGGGGGCAGATGATGAGAGTTGTTCTTGCTTTTAAGTCATCTGGGCTTTCAGCGATGGAGGATTCAGCAACTGCACATGTAAAAAAATAAAGAGAAGCCCAAATCAAATATTAAATGACTGTCCAAGTTCTATTTCTTTAAACAGAAACAGAAACATAAAACACTCAATAAAAATGCACTGTTGGAACTCACTCTGAGTGAGACTGGACTTCTTGTCTGTTTTCTTCTTCTTTGACCCTGTGCCAGATGTTGAGCCACTCAGAGCAGCAGCAAAGTCCAGATCCTCAAACAACACCGATCCCTCTGCACCAAGAGCATACAAGTCAATAATTTTACTCACAAGAAATGATTATTAAGAGTGTTTAGAAGCAAAACAAGAAATCAGTTCAGTGCAATCATGCATCTACTTTCTCACCAGTAAATGGACTGGTTCTTTTAAAGCATTTTTCTACTCTATCTGAGCACTCACAGTTATACAACATGCCTCATTCGCCCATTCATTCTACCAAAGTTCTTTCTATCGTACATTCACACTCATTGCACAGATTCACATACACTGTCTGTAAATCTGTGTATCTTGGAGTTCAGTATCTACACCAAGGATAATTTTGCATGCAGACTGGAGCAGCCATAGATCGAACCACCAACTTTCCAATTAGCAGATGATGTTCTATACCTCCTGAGCCACATCACAAGTACACAGTTCTACAGGTTACAGTTATACCTTTGCTTGGTTTTCTCTTGGTTGCTTTCATCTTCTCTTTGCTCTTACCTGTTAAGTGGTCAGGTTAAGGTTAAGTCAGGTTAAAAATGCAAGTGAGTCACAAATGCACAAACAAAAGTTTTAAAATAAACATGTGGAGATGACAATTCTTACTTTTCTCTGACTTATCTGCTGCCTTCACTGCATGTGGTTCATCAACACAGATCACCTCCTCCTGGGTACTGATTCACACAGGGGAATTGGGTCATGAGCTAACACAGAATATAATAGTGCAGAAAATAGATTCCCAATTCCAAAAAGGTTGTGACACTGTGTAAAATGTATATAAAAACACAATGCAATGACTTGCAAATCTCTGGAAAAGCAAGTGGTACTAAAAAGAAAGCTGGGGGAATATTTAGCAGCTAATTATGTTAATTAGCAAAACATCAGTAACATGACTGGGCATAAAAAGAGCATCTTAGGGAGGCAGAGGGTCACCAATCTGTAAAAACTGTCTACAAATTGTGGAACAACTTCAAAATAGTGTTCCTCAATGCAAAATTGTGAAGACTTTAAATACCTCATTATCTGCAGTACATAATATCATCAAAAAATTCAGAGAATCTGGAGAAATCTCTGTGCACAGGCTAAAAATCGTTATTGAAGTCTGTGATCTTTGGGTCCTCAGCTGGCACTGCATTAAAACAGACATTATTTTCCCACTATAATCAATGCATGGACTTGGGTAAGATTTAGTGCCTGTGGAATTGGAAGCGTGCACATTGGGAAAGGCATCATTAATTTGAAAGGTGTATGGATGTTTACAGTTCTGTAGAGGGGATGCTCCACAGTGGTAAACATGGCCCTGTCCCACTGTCCCAGTTTATTTTTGAGACATGTATTTTACGCTGAGTCCCAACTTTTTTGGAATTGAGGTTGTATAATTTGAGTGAAATGTACATCAATAATACACTCACAGGTTAGAACCACTTGATGTGCCACTCACTCCAGCTCCAACTGCACTGCTGCTTCCTGAAGCAAACACACCACATCTTTTATTTAATTTCGACAAAATCATAAAATGTGTTAAAAGTTTTCAGTACCTTCCAGTGTTAGGGCCATTTGTGACGTCGTTTTAGCTTTAATGGGCGAAACCTTCTCAACCTGCACACATATAAACACACATTTTGTAATTGGTGAAAACAAGTTACTCATGAAGCATATTGCCTGAAAAGACTGCAACACACGCCTACTTACACATTTCTCCACAGGCAGCGGCTTTCCTTTGTGAAAATTGGTGAGAATCAGTGCAATTACAGTCAGTGTTTTACCCTAAAAGAAAGGAAACAGTGCAATATACGCTGACTGTGGATGCTGTTAGAATATGATCATGTGATGTGTGCAGTTTAATATGTCTATCTGTGTGTCACCTACCAGCCCCATGTCATCTGCCAGTATGCCTCCACGAACCCTCTCTGGTAGCTCTTTGGCAGAGAAACACGTGAGGGTGTTGTAGTATAGCTCGCCTCTCTTCTCCCAGAACGGCGGCAGGGCAGCTTTGTTTTCCCGAGCGCACATCCAGGACAGCGCCTGCTTCTGATGGAGCAGGAGGGGAGTAGCCACAGACTGGAAAGAGAGACGGTTGTATGTTAAACACTAAAGCTGCACTCCCATATAAAGAAAAGCAAAATGTAGTGACAGCTTGGAGAGAAATACAAAACTCTTTCCTTAACTCCAGTATAAAAAAAATAAATGGATCTCAATCATTGCATTTAACTGTTGTTTATGAAGTTTAAAAACAAACATATTGCAGACAAAAGCAGGTACGGTAATAAATAAAAACAGATAAACAGATTAAGTACCTACCACAGCAGCTTCTTTCTCTCCATCCTTACTCTCCATCAACCCTTCGAAAAGGTTATCAAATGCATTTTTTAGCTGAAAGGAAAAAAAATATAAGTAAAAAAACATTGTTTTCAACACAGATACATGTTGGTCCATCCCATGAGTTTGTTATTTATTTGCTTGTAAGGTGTCCTTGAGTGTTTTCGGACCTATAAATAAAATGTATAATTATTATTATTATTTTATTATAAGCTATAAAGGCTTACAGAGTACTACTAAAACGTTTAATGTAATTTATTTACCTCGTTGGCAGTTAGTGCAGTGGTCACACCTTTTTTGGATGAAAATGCCCGAGCATCTTGACTATTATACCACTGCTGATTGTCGCCTGAAATCCAACGCATGCAGGTAAATGAAGAACCACGAGCATACACACACATTAAATTTGAGTAAATTAAGTCCAGCGATTGTGCAGGGCGTACCTTTCAGTTTGCCTCCCTCTGTGTTCAGCTTATATCCTCGGCGTGACATTTGTTCTAGTACAGAATTTTTACTCTCTTCTTTCCCCCAGAAGGACAGCATCACCGGCATGGTGTAGGTGTTTTTCGTCCCTGAGAATACCACCCTGAAAAAGTAATGAGAAGTGTACTAGTACATGTAGGAAATTACAATTTGCCAACATTAATCCTCTAATAATGAACATGCGCCTCAGCTCAATGTCACTTTGACGATGTCATGTCTGGTTTTGCAGATTTTTGCAGGAAGATGCCCTTCCTGCACAACCCCAAAGGGATTTGTCTCTTCTCTTGGAAGCAAACCAGGGATCCTACATTTGTTATCCAAAACAGTACACTATAAGGAATATATGTACAAAAAAAGGAGTAAATGGTTTGATTAATAATGTGATTTTAGTGGTCTGCAACACCTGAGTACTTTTGTTTAGGGGTTCAAGTAATGATAGTCCTATTTTCTGAAAGGGAGAATAGTTTCGGGCACATAGCAGCTCACCCTTCTACTTTAGCTAAGTTGTTGTCCATGATGTAAGCCATTGCTGCTGCCAGCTCCTTCTTGATGTGTCCGACTTGATTTCCGTAAATGTTGGCAACCATCACTGCGTTGCGGTCATATGGATTCTGAGGCTGCCGCACTAAACCGACCATCTCCCCTTGGTTCACCTGTCCAGAGAGTAAAAACACCTTTTGCTTTTCAGGTTTCTCCACATGTTTCTGACCTGTGTGGTAGAACTGATCTGTGTTGTCTCCTCTGTCCACTAGAGGAATAAAAAAAGACCCTGACTGATCCTCACCACCCCTGAGTAATATCTGAGGCCGACCACGGTTCCCTTGAGCTGACCAAACAGCACGCTGCCGTCTGCATCGGGCTCCTCAGACGCTGCAGCTCTGATGGCCTGTGAGAGAGTCTCTGCATTGGATTCATGGCGATCTGTGAAGAGGTCCACCTCACTGAACCTGCCCCAACCAAACTTCCACCTGCGGTTGAACTGCATGACTGCAGCAGAGATGAAAGAACATGAGTTTAGATAACAGAGTACTCTGGACTGATGTGATAAGATAAGCTGCAGACTGTAACGACAGAAAATACGCATTCTAAATTCGAAGACACGCAGACGCAGAAATAGCACGTAAACAGTGGGATTAAACTATAATATAAATAACAATATAATAAAGTTAGCTTCTCAACCTATACCTACACACAGACTTATAAGCTATTAAGAGTTAGCATGTGTAGTGTGTCCATACAAATAAAAGACTGTTACAGAGTGTCGACATGAAACAAATCGTTCATACTGTTTAACTTCCTCTCGGCGAAGACTGTAGTTTGTTGTTTTTGACGTATTTTGTTGACGTTTGAGCTACTTTCATCCGCTGCTTATTCAAAAAGTAAAAACGGATTTAGTTGCTCTATAACATCCGGTACTAATTTTCAAAATAAATTATTATTTCGTTTAAAAAGATCGCCCAATAAATAGACATTTTTATATGAGAGCATTCACGTTTAGTCATCAAATGAGTTGTAAAATAAAAAGAGATTAGACAGCGATTAGACAGCGATAACCTTATTCAAGACACCTCTCATCCTGTATCAACATCCTGCTTTACCACCACCAAAACCAAACACCCAAATAATACACATCACTTGACAGGTTCCACCATGCTTTGGGGCCTACATATTTTCTTTTCCCTCTACTTCTACAGAGGAAATCAGAAACGAAACCAGCAAAATACAGTGGAGGATCTGCGTGTTGGTCCCCAGTGGTACAGGTGATCTTGTCAAAATTTATAGAATTATGATACACAAAAAAGTGCAAACCGATTTTAAGCCACCAAATAATACCATCTAGAAAGCATGGGCTGGCCTCCCCAGAGCCTGGACCAGAACATTATTGAAAAAGTGTGGGATCATCTACCACTATCCAAAGAGGAGCCATGAAAGTCCTTCAAGAAACATGGAGAACGATTCCTGATGGCATTTTTAAAGAAATTAAAAGAAACCATTTCACCTTTTTCTTACAATATGAAAAAATGGGGGATGGATCAAAACCTGAATCTTTGATCTAGACAGTACTTTACTTTACACATCCGTTTACTGTTAATGTGACAGCTCAATATCTCATCATAATTTTAGTCCAATATATTTTATTAACCATAGAAAATACAACAAATGACAGTATATTTTGGGTTCATTTTTTTCAAAAACCACAAAATAAATTCTAATTCTTGTTTTTGATCATTGTGCCAGGTTTTAGAATTATGAATGAGTTAATCAACACCTTTTAAAAAAAAAGAAATTAATACGTTTATATCATCAGAACAGCCCTTTTTGGTATTATTCTGAAAATTAAAGATCTGTTGTTTCCGGTGTGGTTGCCACGGATGTTGCGCAGGAGCTGCGTTTACGCGCCTTTGAGTTTTGCCCTAAAAACACTACGGAAGCCGCGTGGTTCCGATTGCTCGGTTTGTTTCGCTTCCTCTCCGTCAGGTTCCTCCCCGGCCCGAGCACGGAGTCAAGTTGAAAACACTCGGGGAGAGAAAAGAAGGCAAACTGTAGCGTGATAAAAGACGGCTTCGTTTTTCGCACCCGCGAGGACTGTCGTGAAATCTCAGCGTCAAATCGGGGCTTTAAACGGACTGAAAACAAACAGACACGGGGCGGAGTTTCGGTAGTTTTGGCCGGAGTGCGGTTGAGTTTTGCGGTTGAGAGCAACCGGTAAGTTAAGACTTCTTCATTCACTAGTCAGTGCAACACTTGTCTTAAACATTTTTGCTTCGGTTAGATCTTTTTCTGGCACAGGAAGCACCCAAACCGGATAGCATCTCCTTCCATAATTACTGAGAAGGCACTAAATCATACTGATCACTAGATGAGATTGAAAAAAAACTGTAATAAAGTACAGGAGGCAAAATACCAGTGTGAATTGGGTTTGTGGCTGGCTTCGCCACATTGTCATATTGTCAGAGCAATATAATAATTAACCCAAGTGATGTCAGTCTACAGGGACTGTGTTCACACAAACCGCTGGAATGTATTCTACAAAAATGAGTCTATAAATAAGCAAAACCTGCTTTAGTAATGACGGTACCGAGAGTGAGGTGTTGAAGTTGCACTCTTGAATGTGGTTTACATCTGTAGGACCACATTTTTAACTTAAGTAAGATGGACTTTAAATTAGGGCTGCCACGATTTGTCGACTAGTCACGATTACGTCGACTATCAAAATCGTCGACGACTGATTTAATAGTCGACGTGTCGTTTGAAGCTTTGTAAGATCGCAAAAGACGCAGGAATAATAGCAGGATTTAAGAGTGTAATAACGGACTGAAACAGAAGATGGCAGCACTGCATGTACAAGGATGCCAGCTGCCGTTAAACCCCGAAGAAGAAGAAGCAGCTGTGTCCCAGAATTCATAGCGCGGCCCAGCTTAGTTTCCAACAATGGCGGTAGCTAGTTAGTTTTAATATTACTCTTATTATTCTTTCTGGGTCACAAAATAAACGTTTAACATATTTTCAGGCGAGAATGTAGCTGTGTAAACCTCAAATATCGGCTCAGTTTATCAGGACACCACATATTTTCAAAAGCGCTCCGACGTTTTCGGAGACGTCTGTTACCCACTAGCTCGATAGCTAGCCGGGGGCTAGGTCACTAGCGCCGTGAGAACACCGGACTCCCGGCAAATTGTTTTCAAACCCACCGCCGTCTTTCGCGACTCAGGTTAAATATATATGAGTCACTTAGATAAATTAAAAATGTTGTTGTTTGGCTTTTTTTTTTTTTTTTTTTTAGTATTTTATTTGTTCCTGAGTAAATCGGTTTGGCTGAGATTAAAGTTATAGTTTTTACACAGCTGAATAAATGTCAAGCAGACAGCTGATTATCAGAAGTGTGAGATGCTGGAGAATATACTCCGGTGTCCTGTTATATTTTAGATAGCAAGGAGTTTATTCAGCTTTACCGAAACAATCTGCAAATTTCATTAAAATTGAATAAACTATCATCTTGTCTTTATTTTTAGTTAGCACCTTAAAAGCTTAAAGCTGTAAGCTAACGATAGTTATATAAGAGCAGATGCTGCTGGTGCAATAAGCTGTAGTTTTATGTCCAGTGGATGATGATCTGATTAGTCGACTAATCGCATAAATAATCGGTGACTAGTTGACTATCAAAATAATCGTTTGTGGCAGCCCTACTTTAAATGAATACAGCCTGTACTTGCAGAGAAATCACACACTTAAGTCAAATTTAAACCTAATTAGTGCATTTTTGTGACATTTAAACGTATTTTTGTTGTTGTTTCTAATTAAAATTGATAAAGAACAATCACGAATTTAGTAGTTTTCTAACAAACTTGTAGACATTGCACTGTAAACCAGCACGTGATCAATTCTGACTGTATAAAAATGAATCAGATAATTATAAATAGTCAGTTCTAGACATTTTTTTAAAACAAGAGCTAAACATGACTTTTTCTAAAAGGTGTTTGCCAAAACAACTTTCATCCTGGAAAATCGGAGCAATGTGGGCGTCACGTGACCCGGGCTTGCCAAAAAGTGTTATACATCTGTAAATCTGTGCCTGTCATTTCTCCATCCACACTGACTTTTGTAGTCGAGCAGGAAGCTAAAACATTGCGACTTTGATTTGTGAGTTTAGTTCTGTACCTGATACAAAGCCTAAAGCCCTCAGATTGCTTGCAGGTTGATTATTTTGAGCCATTAAACTGTTGACACGGGGGTGAAGTAGCTGTTTGGAAAAACAGGATAAGGTGTTCATTGTGGGTGTGCAGCTGGGCATATGTGGGTATATGCTTCATTTACTGTCAGACTTACGGTCAGGGAAGGAACGTAAATGGGAAGAGGAAGAACGTAAATGCAGTGTGTGTGTGTGTGTGTGTGTGTGTGTCTGTCTGTGTGGTGCACATAAATGTGTGATTTCTCATCTAACTGTATGTTTCTGCATATTTATGTCACTGAATGAAAGGAAGATGGAAGAAAGCTGTGTGTGTGTGCATGGCTTCATCACTCCTTCCATCACTCATTATCACTCCTTCCAGGAAGTACTCCACAGAATTTCCTTTTATAGAAGCTGAATACAAAAGACTTGTTGTCCACTTCCTGTAAACATCTTGCTGGCCGCGTTCTCCGCTCTCTGGTTGGCTAGAGTGATCCTGTGACCCTTTGTGGCTCAGGGAGTTCCAGGATGAGGAAGTAGGCTTCCCTTGATCACAGCCAACCACAGAGAATAGAAAGTACCCTGATGTAGTGAGAGAGTGGGGAATGAGGAATAGAAATGGTATAGGCACAGGCATGTTGCTGGCTTGGCGGGATTTTAAAGGCAACATATTTCAATAGAGCTGAAATAACTGCTCAATTAAAAACTTAGGTGATTGGGTGAAAGAAAACCTGACTAGTTTTAATAATTTTGTATTTTTTTTTTAAAGCATAAAAGCAAAACAATTGGGTCTAGCTTCTTAAATGTGAAAGTTTTCTCTTTGTTTCAGTTTCACATCATTGCAAGCTCAATACCATTAGATCCTGGGCTGTTGTCTAAAATTATTATTTCTACAGTACTCAATGCCGCCATGTAAAAAACACACAAGTGCACCGTGTGTTTCAGTAGTCTGCACAATGCAAATGCTAATAGCAGCTACCTGAAGCTATGCTGAAAGGCTTAAAGCTAAATGCAAACACAGTTTATGCTAGGAGTGAGACTCACCACAATGTCACTGCATGTTGCCCACAATAGTGTTGGTATTGTAATACAGCCATTCTGTGATTGTAACTTCAATGTTTACTTTGAAAGTGTTGATAGAAATGTATAGAAAAGGTCAGGGGTTGCGCTTTATAGAGCTAGAGAAAGCATATGGTAAGGTGCCAAGAGAGGAACTGTATTACTATATCAGGAAGTGGCAGAGAAGTTTGCAAGGGTGGTGCAGGACATGTAGGAGAACAGCGAGACAGTGGTGAGGAGTGACAGATGGGTTTAAGGTCGAGGTGGGATCTGCACTGAGCCCTTTCTTGTTTGCGATGGTGATGGACACGTTGACAGTTGAGGTCAAGCAGAAGAGGTAGTGAAGGTGGGTGAGTTTAAATGCCTGGGTTTAACCATGCAAAGCAATGGACAGTGAAGAAGAAAGCGCAGGTTGAGACAAGAATTGAGAGTGATTTATGACAGAAGGAAAGAAGCAAGAGTGAAAGGGTTGATTTACAAGATGGTAGCGCGGCCTGCTATGATGCGATCAATACGATTGCTTAGAGATGGTGAGATTAACCGAAAGATGCTAATTTTCCTGGGAGGGACCGGTATGGACAGGATTAGAAATGAGTGCATCAGAGGTATAGCTCAGGTTTAATGGTTTGAAGATTAAGTTAAAGAGGGAAGGGTGAGAGGGTTTATACATGTGCAAAGGTAGGCGATATACTGGATAAAGGAATGCTGAAAATGGAGCTGCTAGGCAGGAAGAAAAGATGTCAGATTATTAGTATGCTGATTTGTTTTCCGCTGATATCTTTCCCCTTGTGAGTTTTTTGTACTAGAACTTCTTTTCACTTTTTCACTTTCTTTTTCATTTGAGAAGTTCCACCACGAATGAGCAGTAACTCTAGTACGTCAGATTGTTGGGTTTATAGTGGCTGTCCTTCCTAACCATTGTGTTTTATTATTGTACCGCAAGAGGAAGCAGTGTGATACTGACATATTGATATTTTACCTCCACCCTATTATGTTTTACCCCAAAGCTACATGAAACACGATCAAATGCTCTATTGAAGCGTCTATTGGCAGAAGGAGGGTGTGTTTTAGGGCAGGGAATGTGTGTGTGTGAGGTATGCACAAGGCTTGTGTGTTTGTGATGAACAGGGCAACACACCCAGCTCCTGCTGCAGCCCTGCAGGCTATGGAATTCCTACAGAGAGACAACGTGTCTCAGCCTGAACAGCCTGCTCCCAAAATTCATCCCAACACACACACACACACACACACACACACACACACACACACACACACACACACACACACACACACATTTTCTGTGGAATTGGATATCAACGATGGATGGAGTCTAGTTTTTCCCGCTTGGGCAAGAATACACTTGTCCACTTTAGGATAACTGAGGAATGAGGCAGCCTGCTAAGACCTGCCCTGTGAGGGTGAAAAGATAGAGAGAGGGGTATAAGGAAAAGGGCGAGAGCTAAGTAGATAAATGAGCACCAGAGAAAGAGGTGCACAGATCCACTAGGAGTACAGCAGTTTTTATTGTTTACCTGGTCTTCTCTGAGGGGCAGAAGAAGCACAAAACAGGTTAGTGCTCACAGCTTAAAGAGATTTCAGGGCTTAAAGAGCATAAGGGGGGTGCCTCATTTTGAGTGGGTGGACTTTTGTGGACTTTGTTGCTGATGTTACTCTTGCCACAATAGAAAGCTTGACCTAAAGTGTGAAAACCAACTAGAGTTAACACACAGCCATCCATTGAGTCACTCTGAAGAGGAGAAAGCCTCTCACCTACAGTACAGTGATTCAGACATTATGCAGAAAGGGAAGTATTTAGCCTTGACAGTTAAATGTTAGCCTGTATCCATGTTGGGGCCTGAGGGCTTGGCTGTTACATAGAACTAATTTTATACCCACAAAGGCTCTGATTAATGTATCATGGAAATGGATCAGTGTTGAAATCCAGTGATTTAGTTTCTGTGTTTTGATTTTACTTTACAACCGAGTCAAGTCTGCAGAGCTTCTACGGCAAGGGGGAGGGTTTCTGTGTAAAGAAGAGGTCATAGGTATACCTAGCTGAGCCACGTTTGTTATATTGTTTTAGTACGAGCTGTGTCATCTGCGGTCAGACGCAGGAAGTGAGGAAACCTCTGTTTGCTTCCTATTTCCTGTCTGTGATGTCATCAAGAATGCAAGCAGCAGCTCAGAGCCGATCGAACTTCTTGCTTTGCAAGAGCCTAAAAGGTGCTTTTGAGGTTCAGGGTTTCTGTGTTTGCGCGTGTCTGTCTGCAATCTCAGTTTTCACCATATTAGGATAAACCCAAGTATGTGTACCTATGGGGAAGTAAGAAGTGGTAGTGTTTAAATTGGGACCAAAATAATTGACTATTTTGAGCATAAGAAGATTGGCCCTACGATAAATATCTTAATATATAAGACAATTTTATGTTGTTAATACAATTCAGAGATGACTAAGAAACTTTTTACTCTTGTAGCCAGCGTTTGAAATGACCTTTTGTGATTCTCCAAGCAAACATTTTTCTCGCCGGCTACTACTGTGCCTTGGATTGGCTAGTTTTTTGCCACTTCTTTATGGTTAGATGGTTAGGAGTGCCTCCTCATGATATACATGTGTCTGTGCATGTGTGGGTGAGTGAAAAGACTATTTAGGTACACGCATGAATGCACCAATGTGTCAGATGTACTTGGGGGGTGGACAGAAAATACAGCTGCAATTTGCACTTGCCACATGTTAAATACGGACATTGGTTGTTGCTTTATATAGTTTGGGACTTTATTCATGCAACAGATTAAGAGATGCTTAATGATTAATGATCATGCTGTACATGCCAATAAAGAAGCAAAACAAAGTTTCTTACATCAATTTCTAGTCCCTGTTTGTTTGTTATTGCACACTATTTCTAAAGAGATGGTCTTTTATGCAAAATATTGATCTTAAAAGTATCTAATAACAGTGCATTTCAGATGTGGTGGTGTAAGAAAAGTTAATTTTTTTCTGAGGTTCCCTGAAAACTGAAACATGGATGTATAAACAAGTACTAGGGCTGTGCGATATGACCAAATTCTGTGCATCTCGTGCAACTCAACTTGTGTGAAGTGTTTTCAGCTGGGCGTCGTGTACCCGGAGTCGAGTGTTTTGACCGATGCATGAAACTGCTGCGAGGAAAAGCCTGTTCTAACATTTGAGTCTAAGGTTTATTTTGAGCACCTGATGGCTCTTTTTTGTTTCTCATCTGTAAACTCTCTCCATAGTCTTTCACGTAATTCTTGCGTAGCTGGTAGAAGAGGTTTGTCATGTTTGAGTCTGGTGGGGACTGGTTTGCGGCATAATTTGCATAGTAGAGTTTTCTGGTTTGTGTCAGACTTTTCATAACCAAACCATGTCAATGCTACAGAGGTAGCCCCTCGTTTAGGAATAAGGGCCTTGATTTGTTTTCACTGTTCCTTCTGTTTGGAGCTACTTGGTTCTGCCTCCTCTTCACTGGTTATGCTGGTATTCTCTGTGCCCTGGTGAAAAAATATTGCCATAAACAGTGTATTTTGCAGCACAACAAAGCAAACGATAATGTATAATTTGAAACGACGGATGTTACCATATCGTCATCCGATATATTTTGTCATAGCGTAACAGCCCTAACAAGTACAGTACCTCTGCTTACTCCCATTTTCTATAATACTAATATTCTTGAATTCTTCAACAGCATAACTTTCTGAGTGCATCACTCACAGTTAAAAATAATGCTAATCTATATTATATACAGCCTTGGTCATCTTCTGTCTGAAGCATTAAACGTTATTCTGATTGGCTGCTTCTTGCAAATAGAAGGTTTCTGTGCTGACAACTTGTGTGTCTGAGATGACCATATAAGGACATGTGCTTTCATTGACATCATGCAGATCTAAGAGTACAGAAACGGTCTGAAACGGTGTGCTTAGAACAGTCTGAATCCTGAGCTTTTGCCTCACTGGAGGTACTTGAGCATTTGAGACTTTGGCAGTCGTTAATTTGACCATCCAACATGTAAAAGAAACATGTTTGTGTTTTAAATGGATTTTATAAATAGACACTATATTATTCAAATATTGATGATGGAAAATATATGGTATAGCCTCTTCTGAATGTGATCCAAACTGTCTTTTATCTGTGCATGGACTCCTCAAATTTCTCTCCATTACTGGATGAATGCAACCTGCAGCTGTTCAGTGGGCGTGGGCCGTGGCTGCCCCTAATGAACATATCATCATGCCATATCTCAGGCGTGTTCAGTAGGAGGTATATCAGGACTAAATGCTAGCCAGGAAGTGTCTGGATGTGCTTGTCATCCAGAATGAATGGCAGAAGTATAGGTTAGAAGACCTCGTCCCAGTAGCTTTGTCCAGTCAGAATTCCACCAGCAACGGTCTGAGCATGCCGACATGCCAATACCAGATTTTAATGTGAGTCAGTCACAGTGGCACTGAAGACAACATAAAGTGCTAAACTGACCCAGTTCTGAATTGCACAAGTGAGTTCATTTGTGTTTGGTAAAAAGTAAAAACCCAATTGACTGAAACAACAAACTAACAGAATATGTTTGGGTTCTCTATGAGATTATAATGACATACCAAAACAAAGGTTGAAAACACATTTCATGACATAAAATGTATTTATTTTTTTGACTAGTATATAACTAAATAAGGAAAGGAATAACAAACTTCTAAAGTTCAGTCTGAACACTGTTTTTAGGCCCTACTACCCTGATCAGGCCCTTTTTTAGGGCTGGTCTTTTCCCCTGTTATACACTTGTCATACCATTTGGCGTCACACTCATTTGCGCACTCTTATTCTCTTTCTGTCTGCTTTCCTTCCTCATTCATTTGTAACCGACTCAGCACGTCACTTTGCCGTTCAGCGTTGCTTCCTGTTCACATTTGGCTGGTTCCCTTCGCTCCAACAGTCAGAGCCGATTCTCACATTGCAGCATGGATGGATTAGTTATGTCTGTGTGAGTTTTTTTTTTTTCTTTCTAAATGTATTGTTTGGCTACTTCTTTTTCTGTGTGTGGCGTATGCTAAGCTTTATTCGAAGCAGCAACCATTTCTCTCTAACAGCTTGGCCTAACGTGCAATAGAAGTATTGCGACATGTGAAAAAACAGGAAGAAGAGGACCGCAGTTTTAGTGTGCACTGCGCTTTTTGGATGTTTGTGAAATTTGTGGATTTTTCTGGATGTCTGTTAAATTTGTGGACCCTGATTCTGCAGGTCGAGGTGAGTGTAGATGTGTGACAGCGGAGTGTGTGAGGATAAGCCCCCCGCCCCCCCTGTCAGGATGAGCAGCCAAGGAGGAGTCAAAGACGCCCAATCGACCAATCACAACTCTCGGCCACTTCCGTCTGCACCAGAGGAGAAGAAGCCTAGAAACAAGATCATCTCCATCTTTGGAGAGAAAGGTGAGACGTGGAGCACACACACATAAGTAAACCCAGACATTTAATATACTGCACAGTACCACAATAAAAGACCACACGAGTGGCCATGGAAGAATGTAACTTTGACCTCTGACCTTTGTCTGCAGCAGGCAAGAAAAAGGACCGGGATAAGGACAGACCTGAAATCTCCTCCCCATCAGACTTTGAACACACCATCCATGTGGGTTTTGATGCTGTTACTGGAGAATTCACGGTAAGTACCTTAAACAATGACCAGTGTTCACTTGCAAAATGAGATTTTAATTCATGCACTGATCTCACTGATACCTTGGCTTAAGGTATCTTCAGAGTACATCGAGTGTTAAATTAATGAACTGTAATCATATCTTTAAGGAAGAGTCTGGGAATGCTTCTTTTATGTTTGAGTAAACATCAGGCTTGATTAAAATATGGCTTTTCTTATTCATTGATAAAATGTTAAATGATGAGATGAAAATAAAATAAACACGTTTGTGTTGTCAATTTTTTTTTTCATCCATCCGTCCATCGTTGGCACTTAGCAGTCAGTCACAGGGCTAACAAAGCGAGACGGGTTTTGCAGTGCCAGTTTCACCAGCACTGCAAAAAGCCCTTAATTAGACAGCTGAGATCTCTGCATGCTGTCATCTTTTTACATTCCTCAGTGCCACATCATATATTTATTTGGTCTAATTGTTTATCAGTTTATGATTTTTCCATCGAGAGGCATTTTGACGTGAGCAGGTTGAACAGGCAAATTTTAATAGTAAATAATTTCTAAACATAGTTGGTTTATTAATATGTGCTTATGTGGATTCAGAGTCAGTAGTATGAGCAGAAACTAAATTACCTGATTCATTTTGTTAATGTAAACATTTTAGGCATTAATCCTATTATAGCATGTTAATTACAGGTTCAGTATCTAATAATTGGAGTGATTTCTGATTTATACTAGGCAAGCAGTTAAAAGTTACTGTCGCTGTGTAAAAGATGCAATTATCGCATTACATCTTTTACTTGCAGTCCATTATAGGTTAGGTATGTCAGCAATCTAACTTCAGATTTGTCAGTTAGTTCAGTGTGGTATGCAAAAGTTATTACTGTTAATCTCTGTAAGATCTGGTTTATTTGGACTAGCTTTGTTTACCATGTAAATCTCCACTTAGGAAATACTTGCTGTAAATAAGATAACTTGTGAGATTGTCAGCTGCAGTGCTTGCTGGGACAAGATGAGATCGCTGCAGCTGTCTGAGATTTTTAAAAAAAGAAGACGAATTTGTAGCATGCATTTGACTGTAAGACCCCTGCACATGGAGCTTCACTCAGAAATGTTCTAGATGTTTTTTGGTGGTTGGTGCACTCATGTGTAACTAGAGCTGGAGCTGAGCTTCCAGAGAAGTTGATCCAGTGATTCCACTGTGACGAGCCATGGAAAGTCCCAGGAATTTCCTGTTGTGCTGCTGTAAGATTTCTTGGTCAGGCGTGCAATATTTCATGCCCTTCTCTGTGTGGAGTCAGCATAAGTATTATATTCTTTAACCCTTGAAAACTGGAAGTCAGAAGACGGGTGACTTTTTTTTTTTTTGTTCTTGTTTTATTCAAAAAGAGATTATTGACATAAGCTAAAGGAAGTAAGAGTGAGAGAAAGGAACTACTGGCTAAAAAAGAATGGATGTCCAGCTGCATGAAATACTCTTCACTGTAAAAAAATTGTATCTGTGGGTCTTTTTGTGCAGGGCATGCCAGAGCAGTGGGCCCGTCTCCTTCAAACTTCCAACATCAGTAAATCAGAACAGAAACAAAATCCTCAGGCCGTCCTTGATGTTCTCAAGTTCTTCGACTCCACCAGTGGAAAACAGAAATACCTCAGTTTTTCTGGCGCGGGTTAGTTTTCTTTTTCTCAGCAGATAAATAAAAGCACGGTTTGGTGCAGGCTCACTTTTCTGTTCTTAAACTTTGAATTATTTTGTCTCTTTCAGACAAAGGATCACAGTCGGTGAGTAGCTCCATTCATTTTTTTCCTACTTTTATTCACTGCCTTTATTTGCATCAGCAAATTCAGACTAAAGTGCTATTTATGCGTTTATTGTTGCAGCCAGGCAAGCAGGGTACTGCAACCTCCCCATCAGGCAAGGATGACGACGACGACGATGAAGCTGATTCGCCGCCACCAATCGTGGCACCACGGCCAGAACACACGAAATCAGTGAGTTTGATGTTTTGTTTTCACAACTAAAACTAGACAGTAAATTAAAATAAATATATTGTAAGAATTTAATAGTCAAAATTGCTAGCAGGTTCAGTCGAAGTTTAGTATTTATTCAGGACTCATGGGGTTTTTTTTGTTTGTTTTATTTATTTATTTATTTTTTTGTGTGTGTGTCAGATGTACACGAAGACAGTTGAACCAATCCCAGCTCCAGTTGGAAATGCCACCTCTAAGGCAGCTGACAAGCAGAACAATACGCCAAGAAAGATGACTGATGATGAAATCATGGAAAAACTAAGTATGCAAAGCACCCACACACTAAAAATCATGAATCACAGCCCAACAGTATTTTTGGCTCTGGTGAAGCACTATTCACTTTATTTATTTTTTCCTGATTCTCAGGAACGATTGTGAGCATTGGAGATCCTAAGAAGAAATACACTCGCTATGACAAGATCGGTCAGGGGTGAGTTTTAATTCTGGCCACTGTGTATACTGAAAAATGTGAGAATGTGTAGCAAGTTGCTGGTTCAAAATGACAAGTTTAGTAGAATAAATTATGTACAGTAATTGTTGAAATTTTCACTTCTAGAGCGTCTGGCACAGTTTACACAGCCATCGATGTTGCCACAGGGCAAGAGGTAAGTGTTGGAGCCACTACCAAAATGTCTACCTCACATTTACCTCAGTTTTCAGAATGAAGTTGGATTGGGATTTATTTATTTAATTATTTATTTACAAGTTATTAATATATTATGAAACACATTCTGGTGGGGTTTTTTTAGTTCATGAAGTTACTTGAGGTGAGAGAAACACAATCGCAGCACATACTCACTTTAGTTTCAGTGGTTTTAATTAGTGCTGTCAATAGATTAAAAAAAATTAACTAACTAATCTCACAATTTTCTGTTATTAATTGCGATTAATCTCAATTACTTTATTAATAGCCTGGCTCCAATTACATTTTTTTATTCTTTATATTTTAAGTAATTATCGTTGTTCACCGAAGTCCAGTGGTCTCCGGTGAGAGCGACATTCCTTACTTGCACAAGCTTGCTGGACTGCTGAGCCCTCTGGTCCCCATACAAAGTGTGCAGTCTCGACACAATGGTTCCTCTCGAGGGCAGATTGTAACACTCATCTCCTGATGCAGCACGAATGACTTCTCTCAGTCCATCATCTTCTACTATGCTAACTGGTCGGCAGTTTTTAGCTATCCAAACAACCAAGGAATTGGTTACCTTTTCTCTCACATTTTTTGTTATTCGTCCACAAGCACCATATTCCTGAAGCGTAGACTGGCGAGGTCCCGTAGAGGTGGATTCAGTTGGGTGTTTTGCTCTCAGGTGATACGCTAGTGATGAACTGCTTCTGTGGTACTTGAATTCAGCGTTGCAAATTGTGCATCTTACTCTCGTTTTGTCCAACAAGCCATCAGGCAACTTCTTAAAGAGAAACTTTCCACCCAAAAGTCCGCCCTCGTCCATGCTTGCGTGTGTTAGCTAGTGTTAGCTAGATAGTAGCATGGTGTCACTTCTTCTTCTTCTTCTTCTTCTAATCATTTCTGTCAGGCCAAACGCCAGCATAGCACACTGTTGCCCCCTCCTCCAGAGGTGCTCATGAATTTAAAGGTCTTAGATTACAGGAAATTAATAAAAAAACAAAATCAGCGTTAAATTTTTTTAATGCATTAAACATTTCGCGTTGATCTTAACAATTAACGCGATAATTTTGACAGCACTAGTTTTAATATGTTAGAAGCACTAAACTATGTTGCAATATTGCTGTTTTGTTTCCGTCACCCTGTAGGTTTTTCCCCAAGAAGATATTAGGAGATCACAGTGGAAAAAAATGCTTTTTTTCACAGCACACACTTTGATATGCCTTATCACAAAAGCCACACGTGGTACTTCACTGACTGTATTAAACTTAGTTTGTTTAATTTCGATATCGAATTTCATGATTCTGGCATTCTGCTGAATTAGCTTATAGAGATTTCTGATGTAAAAAGTTGCAAATAACATTTGCAACTTGTGAATCTTGTGATTAATCAATCAATCTCAGACTACAGCTGGAAACCAGAAAGCTTATCATACTTTTAATCTTGTCCTTGCCTACAGCGGTTTATGCTGCCGAGTCTTGGGCGTGCTGGCTGTCGCACTCATTGCTAGCTGAGAGATTTGATAAAAATGAGCCATCGCTAATGAAATTTGTTTAATCTGTGTTTTAATAGTACAAGTACACTACCGGGTCTGTGCCAAGACTTCAAACCCCAGCATTTAGTCCTTATCAGAAGAATATACATTTTTCATATTGCAGTTATGGCTGACAAAGCAGTTTATTTTTTCTTTTGTTTTTACAATTTTACATTTCCTAGATTTGACTGTCCAAATTCAGGAAAAAATTAGTTGCACCTTGTGATTGCTCAGATAGGTTTTGTGTGTGTTTTGAAGCAAATGTACAATATCTTGTCTTCTGCAGGTTGCCATCAAACAAATCAACTTGCAGAAGCAGCCAAAGAAGGAGCTAATTATCAATGAGATCCTGGTCATGAAGGAGCTGAAGAACCCCAACATTGTCAACTTCGTAGACAGGTAACATGCTGCACAGAAAAACATACAATACACCTCACAACACCAGCTGTGAGTGGACCGCTCTGTAAATCCGACCGTCTGTGCGTGTTTATAGTTTCCTTGTTGGAGACGAGCTTTTCGTGGTAATGGAATACCTGGCCGGCGGGTCGCTAACCGATGTTGTGACAGAGACCTGTATGGATGAAGCTCAAATTGCTGCTGTCTGCAGAGAGGTAGGATCTTTCTCAGACAGCCGAGCTAATGAAAACAGTTTGTCTATTGCAATTTTGGTGGATTATAATCTTCCTACCTACATACGTTCAGGTCCTTCAGGCCCTGGAGTTTCTCCATGCAAACCAGGTCATCCACAGGGACATCAAGAGTGACAACGTTCTCCTTGGGATGGACGGATCAGTCAAACTCAGTGAGTGAGAACGCATGCAGATGTGTACACATCCACGGATTGATAATATACTTCGAACAGAACAACACACTGCTTTTTCTTCTAATCTCAATTTATTTTTCTCTCTCTTTGCAGCTGACTTCGGTTTCTGTGCTCAGATTACCCCAGAGCAGAGCAAGCGCAGCACCATGGTGGGTACACCCTACTGGATGGCTCCAGAGGTAGTAACCCGGAAAGCCTATGGACCCAAAGTGGATATTTGGTCTCTGGGGATTATGGCCATAGAGATGGTGGAGGGAGAGCCTCCATACCTAAATGAAAATCCTCTCAGGGTGAGTGTGTGTTAGGAGCAGCAATGCCTGTTGTGATGTTTGTACAGTTACCTACACTAATACCTCCACTACAGGTTCAATATGTGAACCTGAGATTTAAGCTGCAAGTTTTTTGTTAAAGTTTTATCTTGAAAATCATAAAAAAGGAAATGTTAGTCTATTTTTTTCAGAATGAAATAATGCAGAAAAAGGAGAAAATCCTGACATTTAAGATGTTGGAAATAGAACATGTGTCACAGCTCTGTGGATGGAAATGTGCACATTCTGCTGGTCAGTACGTCAACCGTGTTGATCCAGGCTAAAATACCTCAGCAACTACCGAATGGAAAACCATTACATTATAACCTCGTGGCTGAGACGCTGAACCCTGATGACATTTGCGATCCTCTATTTTTGGATAGATGTTCGCTTTTTCACTTCACTTAAACCTAAAAATATGACAGCATCTACTAGATGGACAGGAACATTTTTTTTAAAACAATTCCTTAATGAAGAATTCTGACTTTTCCTATAGCACCACCTTGAGGTTGATGATTCTCTTTGTTTGCACAGTAATTTATGGGAAAATCTTTCCTAAAGTAAGATGATGAACATGGGGAACATTACACCTTCTTATCACTAAGCATGTGTCAGCGCAAGCATGTTATTGTTGCAGTTTTGGTCAAATATGAAAGGCTTACAGAGCTCATAGCAGGGCTGTAATGACTGGAGTCTGGCTTCTATCCAATCCAGCTCTGTGCAGTTATGGCAGTTTTTACTGATTTTCCACAAAAGATTACACACAGTAAGCAAAGATAGGAAATAACTGAACTGATAGCATTATTGCTTTAAAAAAACCTCAATAATGTGAAATTTATCACAATAACCGTGAAGGTAAAAATCTGGTGTTTTGACTGTCCCAATCCAATTTATAAGAAATTACATTTGTGTTTAAAGACTAGTGCTTAAAAATATTTTGCCCTACATTTCTTACTTTGCCATTATCCTGGTTTTAGGCATTGTATTTAATCGCCACCAATGGGACCCCTGAGCTACAGAACCCAGAGAAGCTGTCTCCTGTGTTCAGATCTTTCCTTAACCTTTGTCTGGAGATGGACGTGGAGAAACGAGGGTCAGGCAGACAGCTGCTGCAGGTAGAAAAGACCTATTCATCCGACCCAAATTCAAGATGTCTTTAAATGTTGAATCTAGATTTTTTTTTTTCTTATGCATCTCAGTGAATTATGTACACCGTTATCTAAGTTCACCCCCTAACTTATAAAATTTCACATATCCACTTTTTTCCATTCAGCATCCATTCCTGAAGGTGGCGAAGCCTCTATCCAGCCTCACCCCGCTCATCCTGGCAGCCAAGGAAGCCATCAGGAGCAATCGCTAAATCCTGGCCTGCAAAGACTCCAAGCCAGCATCTCCTGCTGGTCCACATATGACGACTATCTGCAGTGTGTTAGTGTTAATGATTTTTTTCCAAAAGGGCATAAAATGCTGCTCCACTCTTCCCGGTGTTTCCACACAGATATTTATCTTACCTTTGTGCCTTGTTCTAAAGCTGCATATAGCCATAATATGTTATCCATTTGTTTTGTGTTTGTATGTAAGTGATGTTGAAACTGGTTATCTGTGCATAACCGATGCATTATCATTGTTAATTTAGACACCGAGGGCCATATTCGTAAAGAATCTTGGTTTACGACTTGTTCCACTAAAAAGCCCAGAACAGAACAGAGGTGAACCTTACGCTTAATTAATAAAATTGCTATCTTTACATTGATCTTTTTATTTGTGAACACTGTGTCAGTAAAGTGACATATCCTAATTAAAATGGAAAAATAAATGCCAGGAGCTTCACGTTTAAATTATTTTCTTCTCTTTAGATCTCAGTGTTATGACAGGAGCACAACATGGTTTTGTTTATCATTCTACCATGTGACCATGCAGCTGGTTTCTGTGGTTATTTCTGCTGTGGTTGCACATGTGCGTTGTGACTAACTGGATCCAAAACTTTTAAATGTGACATTTAAAAATCATGGTGTGCTAAAACTGTGGCCGAGGATGGGACAATGCAGTCTTTATGGAGTGAAAAACAAGGCCAGTGTACTGTATCTGAATGAAAATATTCCCATTCCAGTAAAGTCGGGTCTTTGTTATATATTTTTGTTTGCAGTCTGCTTTTTTTAATTATCTTAAATTGGAAGATGAATAATGTCCACACTTCATGTTTCGGCCCTCTGTTGGTAGTTGGGGGTATTGCAGGCACCAAAAAACAAAATTACGCATACAGCTTTGCCATGAAAACACATCTGCAGGATCTCCTACAGATTATGGATCTGAACACTGTTTACTGCATCACCAATACTTTTTAGCTTATCAGTTCAGCCACACTTTTTCTCAGAAAGCTTTGTCGTCATTTTTTCTTTGTTTCTCTTTGTCTTTTCTAATTGATGCCTTATTGTTGGTAGTAGTGCAACAGAAATGCTGTATGCAGTTGTTTGACAGCGTTAAACTGGAGGATTTTTTTTATTTTTACATTTTGTATATTTGTGTAGTGTCTTGTATTGTGAACAGCTTTTAGTATGTACATTGTTTTATATTTGTAACTAACATAACAGAAGAGCATTTCAGGGGGGTTTTTTCCAGAATTTTTTTCTTGTTTATCAACTCATCATTGGTTTCCTGAACTGTGCAATTATGAGCTCAGAAATTAGTAACACTATATAATACGGCCCACGATTTAAAGGTGTCTTTCACCTGTAATTAAAAGGAATTTTAGTGTTTTTTATTTGAAATTACAATATAATTCTATTTACCTAAAAATACTTATAGTTGGATCCAGATAGCTTGGTAGGCTGGAATATGAGGGCAATCAGTCAGAATTTTACAAGAAACAAAGAAATTGTTAAATAATTAAGTTTAGGCAGTGTGCAATTTGACAAACAGCGATTCCCCATCGTACTTTTCATGGTGGGGCCGTATTATAGAGTGGATTAATCTTGCCTTTTTACATCCTTATTTAATATTCATTATGTTGATGTTGCATGATGGATGTTCTATTATCCTTTTATTTTACCAAAATACATGTGATGAGAACTGTTCTCCCTTACCAACTTGCAAGAAAAAATAAATACCATCAATAATTGCAGGCTTATGTAAGCTCGATGATGAAGTCTTTTTTTTCTCACAAAAACTGTTCAAACGTAATTTTGAAAAGTAGTGTAAGGCATGTCTCCTTTCCTGTAAAATGACTGGATGTTAAACAAGGTTAAGCCACTTCATAATTTAGCTCACACGCCCAAAACTAAAGTGTGCTTACAGTGTCAGATGGGGAAATATAGTTTTTCTGCAACGATTACAAAAAAAAGTTACGCAGTACTTAGCGTGTAATTTGAGTCTCCTTCCCTTTGAAATTTAAGGAGCACTTCAAATTATGTATGCACTACTTCTTCTTTCATTCATTACAAAATAGTTAAATTTACTTACATTACAATGATTTCTTTGTTTCTGACCAACAATGTCGTTTTGAAAATCTCCTGTAAAAGCCTGATT
This sequence comes from Aulonocara stuartgranti, assembly GCF_965226115.1. Taxonomy (NCBI): domain Eukaryota; kingdom Metazoa; phylum Chordata; class Actinopteri; order Cichliformes; family Cichlidae; genus Aulonocara; species Aulonocara stuartgranti. The sequence continues at coordinate 11,497,278 of NC_138955.1, forward strand.
TGTTACCCTCTTATTCTAGTGTAGTTAACTTAGTATGTGTAGGTAAATATAATTGCTATATAAGTATTCATTTAGAAAATATAATTTATAATAGTATTAGAAAATATAATTTCTTGTAGTATTAGAAATTATGGCCGTATTATAAAATATTACCTCAAAATCATATAATGTATTGAGAACCCTGAGATGCTCAGACCTGTGTTAGGCATCATTTAGAAATAAAATGGGAAAAAAGTGTTTGTTTTAGCGTGATTGGAATAACAGCTGCGATTGGCTTCTACTACCTCATTTTTCATAGTTCAAGTTTAGACAACGACTGGAAACAATGAAACGTTGCTTGTAACATATCCTTGATGCGGTAAAAACGTGTGTAATTTCGGCAGAAATTATAATAAAGGTGAGCCTTAAAGATTTGTGTCTCGGTTAATATGACTCATAGATGTAACTAAAGTTGAAGTGACTGTTAGCATTTTTTGTCTTGACTACGAAAAAACGACCAAAAAGGATGGTATGCAGAAAACTTAAGTAAGATAATAACAAGAGTAGTGAGGAAGTTCTGCAGAAGTTATCTTATGGTGTTTACTAACGTTCACGTGTTGTATAAAGAGTTAAACACCCGATGATTCAAAACAGGAAGCAGACGAGGCTGTGGATGCAATGATAAAAGAAAGTGACGTGAGGTTTCGTACAGCCAGGGGGATTAGCTCAAATGGTAGAGCGCTCGCTTAGCATGCGAGAGGTAGCGGGATCGATGCCCGCATCCTCCAATGTTTTTTTTTTTTAATTTTGTTATTGAATATTTGTTCTTTCATTTTCATTCATACATTAACTATAAGCAACCGATGACCTCTTAACAAACTGTGTCAAATGATCAGCGAATTACGCGGAGCAGTCGCACGTGTATAGCACTGTTACTGTTAATTCCACAGAAAACCAGAAGATGGCAGCATAGACTCATAAACGATTGATCTCTCCTCTGTCTATATTCATTTAGTTTAAAATGAGCGTGTATTTAGAGCCACGTGTTCAGGTAGGTTTGTGTATTTTTTTTATTATAAGGAGCGAACACGTCAAATGGAGGACCAACATGGCCAAAGTAGTTTAATTAATTAGATTATATACAAAGAAATACAAATATGCTTTATGTATTTTTATTATCTGTGTGATTTTGTTATTGTTGGTATTAATTTGGTATTGATTGTCTGTTCTGTTAAATGAAACGTGAATAAAGTGCTGATTCTTATTCTGAAAGAAAAATGGAAATAAAGACCTGGATCTAAAAATTTGCCCTAAATATGGTAAAAGAATAGAAATAGAAGGCAGAAAGAATTGAAACCATTAATAAATATGAGCATTTACACACATTACAGGATGGATGCAAACAGGCCAGAAGCTTTATAATACAGAATCCTCTCTCAACTGATAATTTTAGAGTTCCTTGGACACGCATTGCATGCTATGGAACACTATTGTGGCGAGATTTTAAACTCTTTTAAAGTGTTTTACAATAAAGATTTTAGATTTTAAAATGTTATAGACTGGAAAGGATCATGCACATGCAGGTCAGTATATGCAGTGAAAGAAAATGCTGAAACTTCGAGGGTTTTCTTGAAAGGGTGAGTTAATCCTCCAGGGAAAGAAGTGCTGACAGATGATGATAATAATGTTTATTGTTGTTTCGTAACTACACAAATTACTGCACACTTTAACAAGCTTTTCATATTACAATAAATCAGAACAAATGTGACAGTCTTGCCTTGGAGAAGCAACAATCACAACACTAAAACTAATGGTAATCATTTCAGCAAATATAACCGTCATTGTGAAACAATGATATTTTACACCACCACACCACAGTAATGGATTAGATTATATGGTATGAGAATAATTTTTGCAAAAGGGGATGATATATAGTATATATGCTTGTAATCAAAACTTTATAATATGTCAAATGTCATTGTATTACTGTGTGACAGGTGGAGGTAGGACCCAATAGCAAAAGGGGAACTACTAGGAATTGGGAACTAAGAAATTAAGAGATAACAACTAGATTACAAGGGAAACAGCACACAAGAAAAGACACAGGGAGAGAGAGAACAACGCAAAAACAAGCAGATGAAGACAGACGACTTAAATACACACAGGATAACGAGAGGATGGGAAACAGGAGGAAACACACTGGAACTAATACAGACTAACATGACAGGGGAAGTGGAACTGAGCACACTGAACACAAGGTGAAATATTTTCAAAATAAAACAGGAAGTACGATAACCACAGAGAAACAGACATGGAAACAAGACTGACTGGGGAGACAGAAAGAGAACACCAAACAAAATGAAGACAAGGCCAAGACTAGAAACTACAAATAGTACACAAACCAGAAAAACAACTAAAAGCAAAACCAGGTGTATACACTAAATCTTTGAATATTAAATAAAGGAGAATCCAGAGAGTCCAAATACAAAAACACTGGATTACAGACTCAGTACCGTGTTTATTTGTTTATTTTTAAACTCCCAGCATCTTCTTCACCATGTATCCTGGCATGTTGTACAGGAAAAGAGCCATGATGGCAAGCAGCAGGAGAACAGTGACAATCTTGATAGTCAGCCACCTGTACTGGTCACAAACCAGGCGTTTCACAGCTTTGAGAGGGATGAGGAACCAGAGGAGGGCAACATCTGGACGGCTGGTGGAGTACAGAGTTATAAACACTGCGTTAGACAAATAACATCAAATAACTGACAAACCAATTTTCTTTCCGAACATCTAGAGGTTGTCACCAATTGGCTTGTACTACATTAAAAATATAAATGAGAAAAAACCAACATATTTGAACCTCATACTCACTGATGACAAAACAACACTGCACTCTTTTTTGTTTTCTATTGAGCACTAAACAAAGAAGGCATTCATATAGAGATGACATAACCCTCTGATAAATGGATTGTCCAGATCTCAGTTTATTCACAAATTTAAAATATCATACACAGATGCAAAGCAAAAAACTGAATTCAAACACAATATACTCACTTTTAAACCAGTACAACATATGAAGGTGACTAATGTTCAGTTATTTTAAAAACAAGCACTAAAAATACAGAAAACACTATTTCAACAAACAAGAAAAACTGCAACAACAACAAAAAAAAACCTCTAATATGATTTGTACACATTAATACACAATATTAGACACACTCAAGTAATAAGTATTATCAGTAGTGTTACTGTGATAGCGCCTGTTTAACAATGCTGAAACCATTCACAACAGAATACAAGGTAAAAACCTCAGCTGTTTCTCTTAAGCTCCCAGCATCTTCTTCACCATGTATCCAGGCATGTTGTATATGAAAAGAGCAAAGATGGCCAGCAGGAGAAGAGCAGTGACAATCTTGATGGTAAGCCACCTGTACTGGTCACAAATCAGGTGTTTCGCAGCTTTGAAGGGGATGAGGAACCAGAGGAGGGCAACATCTGGACGGCTGGTGGAGTACAGAGATGTAAAAAGACGTTAAAGAAGCCAAAGCCATTGTGGCCCACATATATGCAAAATAATCGATTACTTGCATGATGGAAATACCCACATGATATAACAAGCAAATGTTACTGGTTACCTGTTTAACACCATAACTGATTCCATAGGAATTAAGAGTTAAGTAGCAGCCAGGTGATGCTAGTCAAAATGCACTTGGCTAATTGATCATCAGCAAATGTGAGCACCTCTATAAAAGCATTATTTTGGTAGTTTGCTGGTCTGGAGCATTCAGGTGTTTGTTAACGAACTCTCTTTTACAGGAACCAGACTCAGGGAGGAGGGGCCATCTGCAATTCACACTCCAATGAATGAATCAGGAGTAACTTGGGCTTCAGTATCACAAGTATATATTGGCATACAGATTCAACCAGGGAATAAACCACCAACCTTCTACTTAGTCAACATCTTGCTCTACCTCCTGAGCCACCAATAGAAACACTAGAAAATAATTCTTCTACCTTTTCAACATATTGTATTTAGCAGCCTTTTTCTTTCCACTTTTACCATAGTAAAATATACTTAAGCAACTGCTAAAGGTATTAGGTGGGGGTTTTTATTTCAGAAATGAGCTTCTGCTTTTCTGAAGTGACTGCTGACCTCTCTGTTTTATTTTTTCAGGTGCATTATATGTTTAGTACTTATCCATGGATCCACTCATCCATTTTCCTTTGCTTGTCCAGTTTAAGGTTGTGAGCGTTGCTGAAACCAATTTCAGCTGCCACACTCTGAACAGGCTGCCAATCCATCACAAGGCTTAGTTCTTATATCTCAGAAGAAATGAACTTGTTTCATCTGTTGAGGTGGTGCTTTTGATTATCGTTCTTCCAGTGACTATACTTCTTTTTTCTTTTCCATTGTAAAGCATTTTTATTAAAACTCTACTTTAGGAATAAAACTCTATATTGAAAGAAATCCGTGTGTGTGTGTGTGTTTTTCTTTGTCCACAAACACATCATCAGGAGCCGAGTAACCAAATTTGTTACATAAGTGCCCCTGCAGATTTTTATCTACACCAGATATTACTGTATGACGCATCACATTGCCTGTTAACCTAGCAATGAGCTAAACTTACGTGTATTAAGCCTGCAACTCCAATCTATCCTTTTATTTTCATGACAATAACATCTCATTTAAATCCATAAAAATTGCATTTTACATGCTTAGCAACCACCTGGCAACCAACTTTTTTCACTATTATTAAGATATTGATTTATGAACAGCATGAACAGGCCAAACAGTACTGTAGCGTGGGTGTGTGAAAGTTAATTTGGTAGATTTCTTAAAGAACATGGTTTTCTGAATCCTTTTCTTAGTGCATGTTGTTTTCTTGGTATAACTTTGTACATTTTAATGTATTGCTTCATTGCTTTTATTTAGTTTAAAAGTGCTGGCTCAATAGAAAAAGTGCACAGGAAGTTTGGAGGAGAGAGTGAGTCAGAAGTTCTAAGATTAGTCTGCTGGAACCATGTGCAGAACATCTTAAGCTCCCAGCATTTTCTTCACCATGTAACCGGGCATGCTGTAGAGAAAAAGAGTGAGCACAGCCAGCAGCAGGAGAGCAGTGACAATCCTGATGACCAGCCACTTGTACTGTGTGCAGAACAATTGTTTAATGGTCTCATTAGTGAGTGAGGAACCACAGAAGGCTGGTGTCAGGATGGCTAGAAGGACAGAAATGTGCACGTTCAGTATTACAGATTTTAAGGACTTTGGAGCATTTTACTGTTTTTCTACTACAAACTAAATTAATGCTTTGAAAGTTAGTGGACTCCCTGAAACAACAATAAAGCAGAAAGCAGGATGGGGAAAAATAATTCTAGTTAGAAATAAGGATAAGAAACAGCAACTTACCATGTAAAGAAAGAAGATCCTAGGTCTAAGTCCAGCGTTTGACTGAAGCAAATTCCTTCAACTGTCTTTCCTCAGTTCATGAAATTTCTTAATGCTTTTTATGCAAGTTTAATATTGTTTTTTATGTTTTTTTTAATGACTGTGTAAAAGATGGTTTTTTTGGTTGTTGTTTTTTTTACAACAATTGATTTAACAATTCAATTTACCACTATATCTATTATGTTCTCTGTTTTTCTTTTTTTCCGCTTACCTGTCGAATGATGTTTGTTCGGACTGTCAACCTTTAAACCTGCATGTATCTGTGCATGTAAGGTATGTGTACATGGACACAACATTTAGTATGTGACTGCTTCTGTTTATAGGAGGGGTTTATGTAGAAGCCAAAAGAATATACTGGACCATGCCGCTGAAAAAATTAGATCAAAAGAATGGATGATAGGAAAACATCCTTCATACTTGGGTTTCTCCAGTGGTTCTGGTTCATTTCGTCCTTCACCAACTGGACTTTTCTCTGCCTCCTCTCCTGTCAGAAGGTGCAGCTCTGCTTCCACTTTTCCCTGTAAAGACAAAAAACAGTATGAGTGATGTGGATTCACGCTATTACCTAAAGCAAAGATGTCAAACTCATTTTATAACGTGGGTGAGACCAGTATGAACCAGTGCATACAAAGGTTTAACTACACATTTAATCCTGGAGATATGTTACGAAACAGTGTGCTTTACTGCTTGCATTAGCATTACAAAAATGAGTCATTCCCTATTTAGAACCATAATTTCAGGTGGTGCTTTGGTGTGACTGACCGTAAGCTCAAACTCATCATCTTCATTCCTGGCCACAAAGGGCCACCAGCCTTTGATCCTCTTCTGTTTGAAGATGGAGACCATGGGCATCTCTCCTTCATTTGTCACCATTTCAATGGTACACTGCTTGGGAGTCTTGGCGCCACGTGGGAAACGGTTCAAGTCCAGCTCAATTGCACCTATGAAGACATTTTTTCTACAGTAAATGTCGAATAAGTACGAAGGTTAAGCCATCTTAATGTCATTACGCCTAAATTTACAATGTTGCCTGCTGTGTTAGTGGTGTTTCACAAACAATCTCTTATGAGTAGCGATGTTTTTTAGCTTAATGATTTTTGACAATACCCAGGAAATCATCTGCTGAGAAATGGTCGGCATCCCACACTTGCAGGTTAAGACGAGCAGGGATCTTGTACTCAGTCTCATCCCAAGCAAACATGGACTCTTTTTTTGAGATGACGATCTTCTCCTCTGCCATGAGGTAATCAAACGGGTAGATGAAGCGCCAGTTGAAATTCCCCTCCCCAGTGATGGAGTGATAATGAACATCAGTGTCCTGTTTGTCCTCCTGCTGCCCTTTTAACCAACTGTGAGAAAAGGGGGAGGGTTTGTAAATGTTTCCGTATCGGGAATCTGATTTGACTGATTTCTGCTCATAAACAAGTAAACAAAAAACAAAAGATACATTATTACCCTCGCACAAATATATCACTAGATTTCTCGCCAGTGAAGATGTCATCATCCTCCAGAACGACTTCATCTGTGTTCCAAATTATGACCCTCAGTTCAAACCTGTACAAACGCAAAAACACTAATCAATGATCAATAGTGATTGGTAAAAACCTCAAATTAAACTGCATAATTTATTCAAATACATTAAGATGGTTTTGAACTTTATACTGTGTGTGTTAAAGCTGCAAGATGACTGTTGAAATCATACTTCTTTGGTTTCCTTGGTGAAATGTCAAGTGCAGGACCAGGTGCTGTCATATCTTTAGGGAACATATCCACCCACATCTCAATTCTTCCCTAAAAAAATGTACAGGATGAGATTTTTTTTTCAATATGCAAATAATCTGTAGAAGATAATTCCAACATACAAGCCTTTTTCATCAAAAGTTTTTATATTTAAATAAGTTTACACACTTGCTCAATTCCTGGTTTATCAGGGTGGAGCAGCGGTCTGGTCTCCACGTGTTCTGGGACGAGCTTGCAGCCAGCTCGTGGAATTTCTTCCCAGTGGTTCAGCACAGTAAGGGCAAGGTGTTCATCTGTCTGCTTCTTCAGACCTGACAAACATCATCACAAAAATATATGTATTTTTTAAAGCGAATGCTAGCAAATGAAATTAAGCTTTCCCTTTAAACTGTTTAAGCATTTATCAGACTTGATGCGTGCTCAATCATCAAGGTAAGTAAATGCCAAAAAGTTGATGAACAGAATCAACTTTTTTGGCATTTATCAGACCAGTTTGTCAGTAGTACCAGCATGAAAACAAGCACACAACAAGTATTGGAGAGAGTATGTCCCACTACAGCAATATTGCCTTTCTTTAGTAAGTTACTGAGAAAATGAAGTGGAAGAAACAGAAGGTCATTGAATACCATTTTCATCCTCTATCTCTGTTGGCGCCATGAAGACACGATTCTCCACCTTCACTCTTCCTGCAGGACCATAGTGAGGCCCGTCCAGTTTGCCATCCTTACACAGCTTAGCCAGGATGTGGGTGGGTTTCATCGGGTCACGCCACACATTGTAACCATGGCTACAAAAAAGGGTTAAAAAAAACAACATTTTTAAAACTAGAATCAAATGAAAGTAAATGGTGACATTTTAAAACTGTAAAAAACCTACACACACACACACACACACACACACACACACACACACACACACACACACACACACACACACATACACACACACACACACACACACACACACACACACACACACACACAGATATGTTGGGTTTAATATTAAAGGAAGACTTTAACACAAATCAAATTCATCTAGACCAGGACGTCAAACTCATTTTACATCATGGGCCACAGCCCACTTTTATGTTAATTAACCGTGACTTAACTACTTTGGTAAAGTACAACTGGCCATGTGGATGTCTTTATCAGCAGAAAAAGCTGTAAAACGTATGAAAGTAAAAGTACAAAATGTATGCCTCCTTCACATTTTACAAACCCATCCAGTGGCCCAGATTAGGACCCTTTGCCAGGCCAATTCTGGGCCCCGAGCCTTGGCTTGTGACACCCCTGATCCAGACTGATTTGATGTAAGTTGCCCAGTTCTGGAGATGAATTTAATTGCCTTGTTACCCAGTTGGGCTTCTCGAGAAATCATGATGTCTTTGCTCCAAACTTTATCATAAGCAGTTTTAAGTACAACAGGAACTAGGTTTTTCTTGACATCTATGGAGACAGACTAGCAACAGGTTAACTATTAATGGTGGCTGTGAGCTATAATGTTAGCTAGCTGAACGCTTTCATTTGATTGAATTTGTAGTAAAGTTTGTGGTGAAGAGCAGTGCATCTATTGAAAATGAACAAATTAAAGTACTGGTTTTTTTTGTTTTTGCTTTCATGTTGGCTAATGCTACTTGAGTCAAACAGATTGTGTGATCCTTACATTGCGTAGGCGCGTGTGATACCACACGTGGCTCTGTGTTTGCTGTAGAAACGGTTCTCGAGGTCAATTTTGGTTTCTCCAATGAGATCATCAGTTCCCACCAAGTCCCAGTCATAAATTGACACAGTTAATGTGGAATCCATTGGGAATGTGGCCTCCACATCAAAAGATCTAATAAGAGACAGATTTTAGTTTTAAGGTTTTAATTAAAATTCAGTATATTCACAAAAAATAAAAACTTGTAAGATCGTATAGATAAGGCCATGCTCTAAAATTACTTACTTGCCAAACAGTGGGTTCAGCTGTTTTGAGATGTAGTTCTCTTTGTCTTTTATCTCTGTTTTTCCCAGTTTTATTGCAATGTAGGGGTCGGCTTTACCGTTTATGTCTGCTGGATGCAGATCAGTTGCCTACGAAAAAAAATGGATAAATTTGTGTATGATAATGATAAGTAAGTCTAGCATTCTCGGCTATGACCGGTAACCAGCCAGTCAGCCTTAAACATTTCCAAATGTGGGTGGGTATTTGAAAGAAACTCTCAAAGGCAAAGTGGCTAAAGCTAACGTATGCAGAGCTCAGAACCATCCACAAGCTAGCACCCTTGGTATGAACCTGACTATGAGCACTCAAAGGAGCTAAAGGACCTCTTCCCAGGATATTGAAATAAATATTCACAGCAGAGCACATAGCTTACCCTGATGACATAGATCCGAACAAGGACGTTAATGGGATCATTGCTAGGAATGTTATTAAACATTCCCATGTTGGAATCAAAGTTCATGTCTCTTGGCATATCATCCGACACTTTGTACATGCACAGCGAACCCTGAATTGACACAGCGATACAAATGAAAGGGCATTCAGAGGAAAATATGAAAGAATTATTTAAAGAGCTTTGACTTTCATCATCAATGAAAAAGAAGAGACAATTTCTTACTTTGAATTTTCCAACAATCCTATCTTCATCTGTCACATTCTGATCATCATCATCACCTGCTTTTCCCCTGTACAGGTTAAAACTGTGCAGCCAGTCCTCAAAGTTACCAAAGTCGCTTTCCAGTTCTTTAGGATACACCTGAACACAGATAAGTGTATATATAAACACATAAATTAGGTTTGGAATGACTTGTTTTCTAAGACCGTGTCTGTATGTCGCAGTCACAACTGTATACCTTCAGCTCATCCAGCTTTGGCTTTTTCTTCTCATAAGGGTCGACTGCCGGTTTCTTCTTATCTTTCTTTCCTTTTCCCTTCTTTGTGCCTTTCACAGGAGAGTCATCAGGTTTGATATCTGAGTACAGGTTAGTGGTGAGGACACAGGGACAGCGAGAAGGAGCAGAGCGCTCGAGACATGAATTCCACATGAAAGTTGCCATTACGGTACAAAGCAAGCATGCCATTGAACTCCTGAAGTATAGAGTTCAGTGAGAATGCTTGGTATTGTGACGCTGTAGGTATTGGCTAATTCTTTATTGTGTGCCATGCTCCATCATCTTTGTGTTTTTAGTCACTGTCTTGTTATTGACAACTTTCATGGCTAGCATATGACAAATATGCATGTACGGGAGAAGAAAACAAGCAATTGTCCTACGAATGGAAATTTGGATTCATGTCAGCATCTACATGGAGGCATTCTTGGGCTATGAAGGCTATGAGGTTCACTACTGCACTGTAGAACAAAACAACAGAGTTAGTGAGCTAATAAAGGATGAATTTTAAACTTAGGCACACGTGTCAAACTATGAACATCACAGATTTTTATTAAAGCACATAAAAACAATATTCAGCAAACACAAAAACATATGGAGATGCAATTAGTGGATTTTAAAACTGATGACAAAAAGAAGAAATTTAAGGTTTCTTTTTTTTTTTTTTTTACCTCCACCATCTGCAGTGTCCATGTCATCTTTGTCCTCTGAGTCTGAGAGAGCTGCTTCTTGAGCCTTGAGTGACTGAAAGAGTAAAGCTCTATTTCTTAACTGTCTAGACCAAACAAAACCTCCTACTTATCAGCTATAGTATCAAGGTTAAGATCCATTAAGTCTAAAAAAATGTCTTGAAGAAAAATTCAATCTACAGCACTGTGCAAAAGTCTTTAGCTGCCCTTTATTTTGAAAGGAAATTTGAAAATAGTTGCAATGATTTACTGAAACATGAAAACAAATACAGAAATGTTGTATATAAAGAAAGAACTGTTTGTAAAGATTGAATGAGCTTGAAAGTTAATATTTGATACGATCACCTTTGTTCTTCAACACAGCCAAAGCTCTCTTAGGCAAGATTTCTTGTTATTTCTTTAAATCATTTTCAGGAATAGTTCTCCTGGATTTATGAAGGACATTCAAAGCTCTTCTCTGGATGTTGACTGCCTTTTGTTCCATTCTTTGCAAAGATTATCCCACAATGCATCAGTAATGTTGAGGTCCGGGAAGGCCAGTCCATGACTGATAGTGTCTCAGTGTTGTACCTCTCTCCCGATCTCCTTGATCCATACTGACAATGATTTGATCCAAAAGCTTCAAATTAGAATTCATAACCCTATTAGACATATTATTACTGATTTTCAGCTCAGGTCTTGTGTTATTTGGCACACCGCAGCCTTTTCTCCCTGTTTCTCTTCCTTAAGAATGGCTTCTTGACAGCCATCCTTCCACCGAGAGCATTTCTGATGAGGCTTGAATGAGCAGTAGATAGATAGACCTAAGGAGATGCATCTCGCAGATTCTGTGTGATTTCTTGCTGGCCTTTTTTCCTACTTCTTAATGATATGACGATAGTCTTTAGGCCTGCTGCTTTTGATTTTGTCCTCCACTTTTACCAGTTTCTTTAATTTTTTAAAGGACACATTGCACATAATGGCGATATATGCAAAGTTTTTGGCTAATAACTCTTTGGGAAACGCCTTTTTCGTTCAAAACACTTGTTCATCCCTCGTTCCACCCTAGGTCTTTTTATGTTATATAGGTCATTGATACCAAATAAAGAAAAAGCAGTTTCTCGGAAAATGGTCACATAGAAGAACTGGACTCTAAATAAGTGAAAAAGCAGCCAATATCCAAAGAAAAACTCTGAAAGTCCCACAGAAATCCTGGAGCACTATTGCTCAAGAACACTTTAAAAAAAATTTAAAAGACAGGCAGTAAGCAAAACATAAAGAAATGAGACACAACTCAAAACTTTCGTGTAGTACTGCATCATCATACTTTGCAACATTGTTAACATTATATAATCAGTCAAAAGAAGGCTTGTTACCTCTGTCAAAGTTTCAATGGAAGCGAAATATTTGGACCACCAGTCCAGCATGCTCTCGTCAAGTTCCTCCTCCTCCATCTCATCACCCTTCTTCCTCTTCTTTTTCTTCCCTTTGCCATCCTTGTCATCATCCTTTGTATAAAAGTAACACAGATCTTTTGATTAAGGCTTTGAGACATCTTGATTCACCGTGAAATAAAATAATGCAGTTTGATTTATAAATCAAGCAAGTACAGATCTCTACTTACCTCAACTTTGACCACAGCATCAGAGCCCTACAAAGGAACACCAGATTGTGTTTACTTTGTATTTTTTATCTCTATAATTTTCAAATTTTCAAAAGTTACACTTACACAGTCAAGTTTGACAACAGTTTCCACTTTCTTAAAAGAAGGCTCAGAATCCATGCTGACAACAATAATTTCCTCTGAAAGAAAAAAAAAAATCATCATCACAAACTGTCAGACAATACTGTGTGGCGCAAACATATATTCTACTTTTCTGTTATTTGATACCTGTAGTGGACCAGTTGTTGGCTTGCTTGTCAGCTCCCCTGTAGATGAACTTCCGCAGAGTGGTGACAGCATGAGAGCCAACCAAAGTGTAGCGGCCAAAAGCTCTACAGTCCACTACTCGGATGTTCAGCGGCGGGTGAAGCAACTCATTTTCAGGCAAGTCCTGACACACAAAATCCAGAGTGAGTTCTTGCAGAGCAGGTGTGGTGGCTGACATGAGTCAACCCAAGCTTCAGTTCTATGTTTGAACGCAAATGCATAACGGAAAAATATATCAATAGTGCCAGTACGGTACCACTTCAAACCACTTGACAAGAGTGCTGAAGTTGGGGTTTTTCCTGTAGTTGGAGATGAGGGCAGACTGAACTCCCTTTCCAGCACATTCAATGTCCACACGAGGCCGGTCCACCTGGGCGAGATTCACCCTCTTCAGGTCCCTCAAGCCCCAGAACAAAACCTAAAGAAAAGAAAGGTTAGCTGACATTACAGATGTTTTACTTTCTTTCAGTGAATGTCCGTCAGTTAACAGTCAAAGCTATTCTGAAGTCTTTACTTCAATCCTGTACTTGCTGAGCACTGGTCTGATCCCCAGTGGTACTGGGAGGATTGGGCCACGGTCTATATCTGTAGGACCATCTATGGGAGGTAGGTCAGCTTTTCCATTGGGGCCAATCTAAAGGACGATATAAAGAACTATGAAGCAAATGAAGTGATGGAAGCATAAGCTCACGGGTTGATGTTGTCTGTACTTTGGAAAGCTAACCTGCAGCAGTTCAAAGGCTGCCAGCATTTCTCCAGCAGTGCAGTTTCCACGGTAGATCTGATAGTACTCCAGTTGGGGAGGAAAACGTGGGGGACCGTAGTGCTCATCAGCCATTTTGACCACAGGCTTAGCAAAGGTTCTGCCCATGAAGTCAGCTTTACCCTGAAAGCAAAGGACCAGACGCAGTGAAAAATCTGATTATTTTAAAAAATGCTCTTCTTGGCTTACCGTATTAGTGTTTATATTACAATGAGTGCATTTAAAAAAGCAATTAGAGAGCTGATTGTGAAGTAAGTAGTCCCATTAGCAGGAAGAAACATGGCTCAAGGTGCACATGTTTCACACTAGATAAAAAGGACTGAAGATAAAAGACAAAGTAAACAATGAAAGATCCCTAAAATAACCAGTGAACTGCAAAACAGATATGCATTTATGCACATTCAGAAAATGAGTGAAAATCTAATCATTGTTTCTAAAAAAAAAAGAAAAAAAAGAACAAAAGCAACTTAATCTTTCTTGCAGTTAGTGGTTATAAAAAAGTCAAAAATCCTGTTGGTCACATACAAAAGCACAAGTTTTACTTAAAGGAATGCAACAGGGATAAGTTAATCACGAGGGTCCATCAGGTCCTTATTCCTCTTGCATGCCTTTCAAAGGAATCTACTCTGCACACATGACAGTGCTGCTACAGTACATCAAGCCAATCCACACTCTACTTATCCAAAGGGTCATCCAAAACAATGGTGTTTTTGTCAGGAGATAATATAAAATAGTCAGTCAGCAAACAAATTCCTTCAGATATAATTCATGTCAGGTTGCTATGGAGACAAAGACAAACTCAATGAAATCAACCCACAACCATTTATGCAAAAAAAATTTAATCATAAAAATAAAAATATTGCGGGTATACCGCATGCTACTTTTAGTCTCTCGTGACTAGGTTAGTCATACATTTCAACATATAAAGATGAAGGATCATGGTAAGACTGCTGTCGAGGTTTTGCCCACATTATTATAAACAGAGAGGCCTCTGTATATCAAAATAACCCTTACCACTGTGTCTTGATCATAGAGCTCAATGACAATAATAGGAGGGTCATCTCTCAGTTCACTGGCCTCCCCAAACAACTCCACATTCTCAAAAACCAACAGCTGGTCCCACGTGGGGCAGAGGGTCTCAGCCAGCACCTGCAAGAAGACAAAACGTTTAAAGTGATCGAGGACAGGTTTTCAAGTACATAAAATTTCATGCTAACAGGTGATCTCATTAAAACAACTTTTGATCTTGCCCACCTCAGTGACTTGGCTTTGCGATGAGAAGAAAACTCTTGCAAATGGATCGGACAGACCTGTGCTGTCAGCGGCGAACAGGCTGCGAGCCTGGTACATGTGGACCCTCAGCTGGAAGATTTGTTTCACTACAGAGAAGTAAAGTCTCATAAGTGACTATAGAAGTATATAACAGTATATGTAATTCTTGCCTATGTTAGATTTAGAGATATACTTTTTCTTTTTTTGCCATGCACTCCATATAAAAGACAGGTTGCAGCTTCCAGGTGTAAAAAAAGAAGCCAAGTAGCAAATCCCTCTAATGACCAGCAGGAGGTGCTGTTATGGTTTGGAAATTATGTGTGATTGTTCGTTACTATTAAGGTTCAGAAAGACAATAAAGGCCACCTTAAAGAAATGAAAACTTTGTGATTGATGAGTTTCTATTGAATGGGTGATTAATGTCAGTCACAGCCACCTCTCACTCATAAAGACCAGTTTTACACCAAGATACAAATCTCTCTAAGGCTTCATGACAAGACCTCACTATCCAGTGGGTGACAGCATAGTGACTATGACAATCTAAACAGAGTCTATTTTGTGAGCATAGCATGTCCACCCACCTGCAGCCAATCAGAAGAAAGCTGGCTTAAAGCGAGGAAGGCCATAAAAAGAGTAAATATAACTATATGGTAAAGGATAATTTTGAACTGAGATTCTCACAAAGCTAATCTAGTAAAGTTGAAGAATAAATTTACACAGCTGTGAATGGGTATAATTTGTCCCTTTAGCCACAGTGTGAATGGTAGATATTTGTTATGAGAAAAGCTGGTGTAAGGTGAGCTGCAAAATGGCCTTACTCATGTAGGTGAGGCTGATGGGTGGTGAGGCTGGCAAGCCGGGTCCTCTGGACAACTTATTTTCCTCAAATCCATTAGGTAAGCCACTCAGGTAGTCTTTGCGCTGCCTGCTCAGACCCAGCCACAGATAAATCTCTATCTTGGATTGCACTGTCCACCCAGCTGGTCCAAAGCCCTTTTTACCAGGAATCTTTACAAGAGGAAAATACAAAACACTTTAGCTGCTGAAGAACACAGAATACAGATAAGGAAAAGTTTCATTATAGACTGGGAGTTTGTATCAGAATAGATTAGGTACTCGCCCTGAGAAAGATTGTTTTGACTTTCCCACAGTCTTTTCCCTTCTCCTCGTATATGCTGGAATAAAGGATGTCC
The DNA here is from genome assembly GCF_965226115.1 of Aulonocara stuartgranti. Taxonomy (NCBI): domain Eukaryota; kingdom Metazoa; phylum Chordata; class Actinopteri; order Cichliformes; family Cichlidae; genus Aulonocara; species Aulonocara stuartgranti. Next base: position 11,513,142 of record NC_138955.1, read on the forward strand.
TTAGAGGGGACACGTGCATAAGCAATACGCTTTCCATTGCTTATCATCCATATGAAAACATCTGGAATGCTGTGTTGAGGCTGCAATAAGAATGAGTCCTCATTTAAATATGTTACTGAATAACCACTATAGAACATACAAATGCACCAAAAAAGATTATTTGTAAATAAAGACATAGACATAGATCTCACTTCCTCAGCCAGAAAGCGCAGCTTCGACAGGAAGTTCTGAGCCAGCTTCAGCTTATCTCTCACTGTGCTTTTTTTCACCTGTGACCTCATGGTCTTAGCTTGCTGACCAATGGCCTCCTAAAAGGAGGAAGAGGTTCAGCAGTTAGCACAGTACAAATATAATCAATAGGTGGGAACAATAAAGATTACTCTTTTGAGTTTACGTACCACTTCCGACAAGCACAGCTTCAGTCTCTCCTTGTCAAGTTTGGTTCTGCCCGACTGACTCTGGTCCTTGTTTGCCAATGAAAGAAACTGACTGAAAGAGTTAAGGTTTGGTGAGTGCAAATGTTTACAATCATTAAAAACACTTCATGTGCAGCTTAGGTTTGTAACCACGGACCTGCATCCTTGGCTGAGTTCCTCAAGAACACCTCTAAGCCTGCGCTCGGGATAGGCCTTCTCTGTTTTAATGATCTCTTGCACATCATTCAGCCCATCCTCCTATGAAAGCAACATAACGATAATGATTTAAATTATGTTGGCGTTGACTTAGACAAACTTAGCTTTAAGTTAATGCATGACTTGCCAGTTTATCAGCAATGTTGTCAATGATGTTGGCATTATACAGCCTCCTTCTCTGGTCTTGCCACCAGCTCTTGATGTAAATGCACGGCTTCCTCTCAAAATATGGCAGATGGAAATAACTTCTGTGGATTAAAATTAGAGCGTATCTAACATGTTGTTTTTTAAAATACCTAAATCAATACTTCTAAACTGTTTTTACAATCTTTTAAATCAAAGCAAGAACTAAAAACTTTTGTATTGTATGTGATATTATTGCTCTGACCGGTCTGTGATGACAGGTTTCATGGGTGGGGTTGTTGCCACTGACTGCAGGTCTCCATCGTCGTCCATCTCCTCTTCACTGGAATTGTTGATCAGTTCAGTTTCCTCTTCATCTCCATTACCCTTCTTCCCCTTTGTTTTTGGTTTGACAACTCCATCGTTCTCATTTCCATAATAACCTGGCAACAACCATGATGTTAACAGTTAAACCATAAAAGATGCGGTACTTACTACAATAATAGTATATATATGATTCTATATTTTTTAAAAACTACAGCAACACAGCTATTATTCTAATATAGTAAAGGATAAAACAGTGTAAAGATATTTAATAAAGGTCATTAGGCATGCTAATTTCTCAAAAGAAAGTCTGCTAAACACTAAAACTGACAACGAGGTGATGGAAAGTACCTATGGTGACCTCAAAGTGTATGGGCTTATCACCAATCTTTCTATCAACCATTGTGGCCTCCAGGAAGGAACTGAAGAGGAAAAATTCCTCAACCTTTCCAGTGGCGGTCTGTGAAATCAAAAAATGGACAAGTATAATCATCTGTTTAAGAATAAAGACTTATATAAAGGTGGCATCAATGTAAAACAAAAAAAAAGGTTAAAGCACTGTAATTCATTACATATTGACAACAATCAATTTATCCCATATTATGAGGGATACCACTGAGTTTAGCCACATTGATGCAAACAGCTATTAATAATACACCAGGTACTATTAATAATTCACAGTAATTGCAGGCACATAACCCATCAGTAGGAGAAACAGTTGGCTCCATCTGCATGACTGCCCATCCAGTCAGGCATTCACCTCTGAGATGTTGGGTATTCCCTCCATCTGCACGTCCGTGGAGCTGGTAATTTCAGGGGAGGAGGTGTCCAGGAGCTCCATGCCAAGGCTGATGAGCAGACGGGCTCTGAAGGACACGCCCTCTCCAAGTCCATCATTTAACTCCTGGTATTCGTCCATCAGGGTGTAGGTACGAGTGGAGCCATACATGTTCACCCAAGCAGGCCCAAGAGTCGGAAGGAAGCCTGAAAAACAAAGAGAAAAGGGGATTTTAATCTAATAATTTGCAAGAGCAAAACTAACTGACATGTCAAAAGAAAATCTTCTGCAGTTAATTTGTGGAGAAGATATTTCTTCAAACATTTAAAGTTGCATCACCTTTGTCCCCATCGTTAGAAATCTTGCGCAGGTCTAAGAAGTGCGTTCCTATCGCAACATCATTCACTTTATCCGAATCTCGGAGCTGGATCTTTATACGTTTGCAGAGTGGTGGAAACATCTCAGTGAAAACAATTTGCTCGTTCCAGATAGGCTCATAGCAGCTCTTCTGAACTGATGTTTTCCCCTGTAGCAATCACACATTGTAAACTTATGTTATGTCAGTGAGATTTAGATTTTGAGCTGGATGAGAAAAAAAATGCTACATAGGGGAACGAACGCATGGCAGCTTTGTTAGCACTCACCTTCTGCCCAGCAAACTGTACTTGGACATAAGGATCAACCAGGTCCTTATTTTCTCCTATGAAGGCCTTTTTCACATTCGCCATGATGCTGGTGTTCATTCTGGGGAGCCCCTCAGCTCTGTAGATCTTCAAGTAATAACGAGCCCATTGCCTCTCTGCAGGCACCCCCTCAGGTAATAAGAGATTCCTGAAATAGAGAGTTAATATATTTTCTTCACTAGTTTCAAATGTTAAAAAAAAGAATACATCTGTGTTTTATTTACCCATCTATGTCATCTTCTTCAGATTCATTTGCCTTGTGTGGAGTTTTTATAGTGTCCCCTTTAGCCACAACTGCAATATCACATTTAACGTAGCCCTTACAGCCAGCTGTGATGTCATCAGGGTCAGACAAGAGAGCCCATTTGTGGTAAAACTGATGATCTACAAGTCAAGGGAGACATATTTATTAATGCATTTGTATCATTAACGTAGTGATATTTTTAAAAAGCTGATCTCGATTAATTCTTTACCAGGCTGGGAGTAGATTGTGCCTACATCCATTTTAAAACTTCCAACCAGGGTCCCACTACGCAGAAGATTTTTGGAGTGCACTACCTATAGTTTGGTTTAGGGAAGTAAACAACACAGGGTTTAGTGCGCTTGTGAAAAGGAACTGCTATCAGTGACTTTTACGTTTAACTATAAGGAACGGGACGACTCACAGACACTTTCAGGATTTTGTCAAACATAACATCTGGAGGGACGTGGAAGTCGAACACAAAATACTGGAGATTAAAAGAGTTTTAATGACAATGATGCACAGTTGCCCTTTTAATAAACTTTAATAAAGTATTATACATGATGTAATGACAGACTCACTTCGTTGTAATATGGGCAGTTGGTTGATTCCTTCATTGAGGTGTACTTTTTATCTTCTCCGATTTCCACGCAAACCATTGGATCCATGTTCAAGCCCACCAGCTGTCTGGCTTCAATCACTGTCACACTGACCTGGAATTAAATAATCAAATGTTTGTCTGCTATTGTTTAAGAAGCACTACATTAAATATAAAAACACTCAATAACAACTTTCCCTTGCCTGATAGTCTACTGGTCTTCCAGAGCTGGGCTCCATCTTGATGTCTGGCTTTGACCTGCATCGCAATGTGAACGTGGTTAATGTAGAGTGAGACAGACGCAAATAAATGATCTTCATTGTCATTATACAATGTATAATTAAAATAAAAATAATAAATAATTAGAATTAATACAAATAGGTAAGTAACTAAAGATAAAAAATAAACACAGCGGCATTGTACACAACTTAGCTAGCGTAAAGTGTTTATAGTCAAGTGTGTAGTGAGGTGGAAACTTCAGTAGTGGAAGCAAATGCTAGGATAAACTGTTCCTCAGTCCACTCGTTCTCATTTTTATTGTTCTGAATGGTTTTGCAGGTTGGCAGCAGTTTGAACAGTTTGAACAGAGATCCAGGGTGTGTATCTCTGTTGCTGTTCATGCACTACAGAACTCTTGCCTCTTATTAGACACGTTGGTGGTGACAGCTGTGACTGAGGCCAGTGAGATGGTGTCAGGGTCCACGCCTCCTCCCATGAACATGCCCTGGCGATCCAGGTCCTCTGTCTCCAAAATTGCTGGCTCATCTGTAGATCAAATAAAAGACACAGAGTGAGGAAAACGTGTTATTTTAGTAGCAGCGTTAATTCCAAGAATGTCATTACAAGAGAAGACCCCAAAATACCTTCAGCCTCTCCCAGCAGAGACAAAAGAGAATACAGCAGGTAGCCTGACTGCTGTGACAGTGGCAGTCCAGTATTTACTTCAGGAAATAAAGCCAAAATACTACCCTTCCCAGATTGATACCAATTCCTTACACCATTAATAGTAGCGACATTATACTAGTTGTTTTCACCAAGAGGACACAGAGAGATGAAACCATAGAACATAATTTGAAACCCATCCTGCTGACCTTTTGATATGATACATCTACCAATTAGAAGCAACAGTGCAGGATTAATTATCTAATATCCAAATAGCTATTAGGCTATTGAAATGTTAACAAGATTGGCATATAAAAGCTGATATTTTGTATTTTATATTCAGGATACTAATACATTTTGAGTGGTTGCTGGGTTTTGAGTTATTTTGACCTAATCATCCATGATGGCCAATACCTCCATTTCTGTCCTCCTTTTGTCCACGGTTCTTACTGCGCTTCATGGTTCACGACAATCATCGAGTGCTCTGTGAAAAAAATAAAACAATAAAAATTTCATAACAATTTTGTACTTTTCTTTTTATCAATATGAGTGAACTAATGGTCTGTGCGTTTTTTGTTTTTTTGTTTTTTGTATATTTTCTGTGCATGTTCTGTTGCCAGAAACAGCAACCAAACCCATTCTTCAGTAACACACCTGCAAAACCACAGCAGAATAAACCATGGCACTTTACTATTGGCCTGTGCTGCAGATAGAGGCTAAATTATTAGGACTGTTTAAATTAAATGCTAAAACAAACAGCAAACAAAAAGCAAGTGTAAGGACAGAACACAGCACAGAAGGTGTGTAAGAAGAAGGGTGTCACCATACTACCACACCCCGGATTACCCTTTAAAAGGGCCTTTTCAATTATTTAGATTGGCTGACCTTAATACATGAATTGGAGGGGATACATTTCACATGCATTGTGAAAAATAATACACTTAAAATAATTAATTTTGGAAGTGGCACACTGTGGGGCAGGTGTCAGGATAAACGAAAACGTAAGGACATGATTAACAGCTTGGACAATGGAAAATTCAATTTTCCCCTCATTTATCCGAGATTTAAAAAAATATACGGAAAATTGGATTTCTGTGGTGTCAATTAACTAGCATGTGTCACCTTTTCTAGCTGTTTTGAATTTTGCTTTTTTATATTTTCAGTTTTCACTAATATCCAAAAACAAAGCAATATATTACAACACTTTCTGTTGAATGTATAAAACAAGCATCAATGCTTCAAACTGCTCAAACCAATACCAACTTAAGCACTCTTATGAGATGCACACTTAGAAAATTTAGAATAACTAAAAGAATGAATATTTTTGCAGCTCTGAAACATAACTTTTTTTTAACTCAACTGAATCTAATCTACCAAGCCACGAAAGGGTTCCTCATCAAAGAAACAGTCTTTCAAGTATATTGCAAAAACACTGAGGCCTAATTGCCAAAGTTATTTGCACAGTACAGCTGATCTTTCACTTAACTTGGTGTTGCTAAGGACTTCAAATAATCTGATCATACATACCATACAGAAGGAATGATTCCCCTGTGTCCTTCCTCTAAGCAGGCTGTTATTTTTTCCTCTTTTTTTCCCTCTGGAAATGGCAGAAACACTACGTAAACATTTTAGACATTTGCGCAGCACAAAGAATAAGGCTACAAAGTAAAGTTGCGCAGAAAAGAATTTGGTTTGTCTAAGTCTAAAGTTGGGCAGGAGTGATGTGATACACCAATGAATAGTGCATGAGTGTTGAACCCGAGACTGGTAACTATAACTAGGGACCGCTGAGAGACGTCACTATCTGCCAATCCACACAAGCTCTGTCTGCTACAAAGGATATATGTATTAAGCTTCTTTTTTTAAATATATATATAAATATATCTAAAATATTTCAAATGAACGAGATAGTTCATGATCATTCTATTGTAGTGAATCTTCCTAACATAGCCTGCAAAGCTTCAATACCACTACTGGAAAGTATGTTTTAAGTACAATTTAGAAAGTATGTTGCACTAAATAATAATCAAGTTTGCTACAATGTGAAGATAAAGACAATTCTAAGATTTTCATAGTGTTACCATAAGTTAGGGTTGTATAAAAAAATCTACTGGAAGTGCTTTAAACTGTGTGAACTTTGGGTAATCAGTATATTGCTGTGTAACGAGTGATAGGATTTCATGGAAGTAACCAAAATGTCAGCCCATCCTAGCCGAAAGAATGCTGCCCTTTAATCATTAATAAGGTGCTGCGCCCAATTTGGTCCTGGGGCACACATGCATTTTCTTTTATCATCATCGTGAAATTGCCAAATGATGTCAAACCATATTTGCAATGCCTTGCGTTTCAAATCCATTTAAGTTTGAGCAATTTCAAAGATGACCTGAATTTTGAGTCACTGTTGTTATTTCTGTTGTTGGGGCGATCGTGGCTCAAGAGTTGGGAGTTCGCCTTGTAATCGGAAGGTTGCCAGTTTGAGCCCCGGCTTGGACAGTCTCGGTCGTTGTGTCCTTGGGCAAGACACTTCACCCATTGCCTACTGGTGGTGGTCAGAGGGCCCGGTGGCGCCAGTGTCCGGCAGCCTCGCCTCTGTCAGTGCGCCCCAGGGTGGCTGTGGCTACAATGTAGCTTGCCATCACCAGTGTGTGTGAATGTGCGTGAATGGGTGGATGACTGGATATGTAAAGCGCTTTGGGGTCCTTAGGGACTAGTAAAGCGCTATATAAATACAGGCCATTTACCATTAGGGCTATTTACTTGAAAGATTAAGGAACCAGCATGTGTTTTTAACAGGGGGAGTAGAAGTATTTGCCAAAAGCCTTGATTGTGTTGCATTATTTTGCCGAGCTGAGATATGCTTTAGCAACTTCTATTCAATGCAACTTCTCTTGCATGCTGAAGTACAACTCATCATCTCATCAATTACACATACAGCCAGTCTGTAAGCTATACGTCAAAGTCTAAAGTTCCTAGTATCCGATGAAACAAGTCCCTAAATTATTTAGATGGCCCAGTCAGTGTTGCATGTGGCAACCTCATTAAGAGGCAGTATCGCTGTTCACAATAAAAGAAATAGATTTGCTTGCAGGAAATAACACAAACACAGTATCTTTGTTATCATATAGGGAAAAATGCCTATGGATAACACTCTTAATTAAATGATGGAAAGACTATTTTAAGTGATGCATGTATGAAACTATTTTGGGTAAATGCATTTCAAACAAAACACTGTTTTTAACTTTGTGCAGTAGCTTCCTTGTTTTTACCTAGATCCGTAACAGATATATTCTTTTCCCACCTGCGCAGTGGGAAGTGTCAGCTCAGTGACACCAGCCTGTGGTGTCACTGGTGTCTGTTGAGGGATTCTGCTGTTAATTACATGATTCAATACCAGCTAAGAGGGGTTGAGGAGATGTCCTAGTTCCTCCAGGAGAGCTAACCGTGTCACCAATAGTGCAAAGTTACTGGTTGCCCCTGCTGTCTCATATACTAACCTCATTCTCTGATGGATGTTGTCATCAAATTCAACTTTAAGCACAGAAGATGACTCTAGGGACCAAACCAGTCTGCCATCGCTGGTGTTTCTGTTTTGACAAAGAACAAAAATTAACATGACTTAATAATTTCCCATAGTTTTTGTTTTGTTCTAGTGTCTCTGTGCTCTTCTTTTTTTCTCTTCTTTTTCCTCTTACCTTCTAGCTTGTTAGAGCAGAGGGCTAATCCAGGTGCTGCTGGGTGTCTCTTCCTGTTATAAGGGAGTTCTTCCTTCCCACTGTCACAATTGCTTTCTCATAGGGGATCATCTGATTGTTGGGCATTTCTCGCTAATTTTGTAGGGTTTTGACCTTGCAATATTAAGCGCCTTGAATAAAATCAGATTGAAGTGGACTTCTTTATACAACATAAGAGTTTCAAAACACAATATCTGTGCAATAAAAGAAAGCATTATCTATATTATGGATGAATATTTAGGTAACACTTATGAATATGCATGAGAAAGTGACACCTTTGACAATGTCGTCTAGGATGAGTCACAGATGAGTCACAGAATGAATTGATACCAATCATGCAACCTTATCCCATGTAGGTCCAGTGTCCAAAGACCTCTTTTGGCTGTTGGTTGTAGATTGGTTATCAACATCTTATTCATGCTCCACTGACTCTGTGGGGACACCAGCTGACTGTGGTGTACTATATCGTTGGGGCACATTTCAGACTGTTTGGATGACGACTCTGGCAAGCTTGACCAGTGAAACACAGCCACAGGGCATTGTTGGTGGTGGTGTTGAGTTGGCATTGTGCTAACTAGTCAGCACGTAGGGCCTGGGTGTATTTGACCCTATATGACCTCAGAAACTAAAGAAATACTCAGAATCTGAGTGATTATTTTTAATGTCTGTGGATAGAAATGTGTACTATATATAATAAAACACCCTATTATCATATAATGGGCAAACAAAAATCATGTGAGAGCGTTTGTGTTGTCAAATTGTGTGAGCACATCATGGACAGTGCTTGGAGAGTCTATACATTTTTGCATCTTACCATGTTTCTCTCTTTAATCCCCAAGAAAGGAATGGAAACACCACCTGGTGGCCGAAGAACTGTCACTGCAGTTGGCTGTACTGTGTTTGGCTCACTACACAGCTGAAAAAAAGAGGACCATACCTGGAAGGGAACTAAAGACAAGGAACAAATATCCTTTCACTACTCTTAACAGTCAGCTGATACCCAAAATACTGCTCACAGTGCAGAGGAGACCGAATTTAGAAGGACTGTTAAACATACCTGACTTTTTTTTAAAAGCCTTTGGAGTGAGAGTCAAAAGGCAAGGTTTTCTGATCCAAATCAAGATATGTTATACAAGATAACATATAATTTGGACTCATTTGTGTCTCTATAGTGAGCACAAAAGAAAGTTTATATGTTTAAGCTGCCAGACGGGGACACATTCACCATAAAGTATGTAGGGCTTGAAAAGAAAAATACATTTTGAGAAGCTGTAAAGTTGTTTTCATTGCAGCTGTTAGTAGCAGTCGTTCCTTCTAGCTAAAAGAGTGGAGTTGCATGTAATTATGCACATAACACAACATTGCCAGCCTTGTTAGTGTTATTAGTAATTATTTCCTACAGATATGGATTAGTTTACCCTAGTGAAAAACAGTTTCATTGTCTAGTTATTATTATTATCAATATCATTATTATTATTATTATTAGTAGTAGTAGTAGTAGTAGTGGTAGTAGTATTAACAGTTCAACTCAAACTGCACCAGCACAGTTCTTTTCTGGTTCCTGATTGGGTCATTCTAAGTTTACTCAGAGACAGTATAGACTTTATTTTAGCTAAATCTAATGCTAACAGTTGTATGTAAGATGCCTATAAAATGTTTTCTTTTCTCTCAAAACTAACTATTTATCAGTAGATATTTGCTAATAAAAAGCTAAACGTTTTATACTTTTTAGAAAAAGTTCAGCTGATAGTTTAGCTTCATGAAGAAAGTAAGCTAATAGGCATGCTAGCTTAGTGTTTTTGTAGCTAACCATGGATGGAGAATTATCTCTTGCTTAAGCTGGCAGATGATTTCCATCTTTAATGGTGTTTTATGTTATGATGGCAACTAGGAAGGAAGAAATGAGCAGGTTAAACAACCTGTTCTCAGCTAATATTGATTATTGAACACAAGGCTGTAATGTAAAATGAATGCATTCATTTGATTGTACTCATTTATTGTTTTGTAATAATACTTTAAAAAAGTTACATATCAGCATATAAACTTTGCAAAATAATCAAAGATTAAATGCATAAAAACGTGTAAGCAATTTTTATGCCACTAAGCTTTCATACATTTGTGATTAGCTTTGTCATAAATAACAGTTTTACAAAGAATATTAGAAAACAACACTCTGGTATCAAACTTTGCATTTAAATCATGTTGTAGCCTTAAATTAAATATCCATGTGAGATATACACACTTTCTGTTTTCAGTCGATTTCTAAGTAGATTGAAAATTTATTGAATGGCATTGCTATCTTTTAAACTTGTAAGAAAAATTGAGGTGACAGGTTAAGGTTAAAAATAAGTGTAGCACAGGGACTGCTGGTCAGCTAAGTTATAATGCACTGTTTACAAATCCAAGTGGTAAAGCACATAAATTAACAACAACAAACCATTAAGTAAAAATGTCACATGTAAAAATGTCACGTGTCAAATCTGGGTGGCTATAGCTGAATCTGTTTCTTTAAAGAAAGCCCGCCATCTAGTGGCCAGACTATTTCATTCGCCAAGGATGAATCATAGGGAAAAAGGCAATTTTCGTCTCATCTGTTATGAACACTAACTGCATCACTATATTGCCTGTTAATGTCCAGGCAATATATGTCATTGGATATTGCAGCCGTGATGCAATGGTAATTATGCATGATGGCAAGCTCTGAGGTTTGCTTCAATTTTTTACGGCCTCCAGGAAATGCTGCATCCCTTTGCCTGCTTCCATCCAGCAAACAGGCAGTGAGGTGGGGGAATTAAAGTGACACAGCTATATTATGTGAAAGTAAAGCAGAGCAGCTCACAAGGGTGAGATCTTTAAAGGGGGAGTAGCCTTTTTATAGATGAGACTCACAGAGGCTCAGAATCTCTTCAGACTTTCGTAATCCTGAACGAGACTGGAGGAAATTTTCAATGTGAACAACCCTGCCTTAATATTTTCCAATCCATTGGACACGGGTATAACTAAAGGCTTTGTATTCTTGCTTCTCTCCCTGTTTATTTGTGAGGCACAGATGGACAAGCAGCTGATGCAGGAGGCAGTTCCATCCACAGCACACTTAACCGAGGACCCAGAGGCATCTTGAAATAGAAATTCAAAAGAGGAGGAGGAGGAGAGAAAGGAAGGGGGTTTTTAAGGGAGAGCATTGGTATGCCAGGTTCAGTACATAGCATGGCTGTGCAGAAGAAACAGTGTGTCATCCCTCCATCGCAGGGACCTCTTTCTACACGTACCATCGAAAGCCAAAGGAAGAGAAACAGATATGAAAAAACAGAAGGTTGGTAGCCTTTTTCTGCGCTTTCTATGATTATCTTATCAAACCTGCCTTTTCATTGAATCAGAGATTGTAGATTAGAACCATAGGATCATTGCACCATATCGATTATTAGTTGATCGTATAGATTATGCATCTCTCTTAAGAAATCTTTGCACATGACTACCGTGAACTAAATAACAAGGCATCTGTTTGTACATATTACAAAATAAACTAACAACACCAGTAGACGGTACAGCCCTAAAGAAACACCTTGTTTAAACTAATTACTCTTCAGTCTTACGTGTGCCACTCTATCTTAACCTTTTACAGTGTTTGATTCAGCTGCACTCATGAGGACTGATCAGGTGCTAGCCTTTTATATGTAGGCAATTTATAAAGGCTCTTTCATGTGGAGCTGACCCTGGGGCCAAACAGTCCTGAACCACCACTGTTTGGGACAGCTTCTTAAAAGCTGATTTGATTTGAGTTTGTGTCCAAGGGCCACCTCAAACAATTTCGTTTTATAAACTTGTGTCTGTTTACAGACGGAGACAATTCCAAGTATCTGTGTAATGAGTATGAGTTTTATTACAAAAAATAAAGCCTTGATGAAGGAATATTCTACAGAATAAGTTTTTTTTCCTCTCTCTGACAGAAAATGGCTCTTATCACAAACCGATTTCAGCGACAGTGAAGAAAGCAACCTGTTCTGTCAACATCTGCAACACAGTTACTCCTCGGGCTGCTGCAGGTTTTTGAGAGCACACTCACCCCGCTGTCATATTTTTAGGATGTCAGGCCATGTTTTTTTACTTCTGTAAGTAAAATTGCTATTATATCGTATCCTTGCATCCTGGCAGGTAATGGACAAAATGTTGACGAGAGGCTGAAAGCCGCACGAGAAAGAAGAGAAGAGCACCAGAAGCTACTTGGTATGTGGGCCCCTACATGATGGTAATATTCACATGTCCTTGCAAGTACACTTACCTCAATTTCTAATAATATTTACATAAACAAAAATCCATGTTGTACTGCTTTGTTCATTCTTAGCCTCTCGGGAACTGAGCAGGTTAGAGCGGGAGCAGCGGGCTAGGCTTTACTATGAACAACAACTGCAGGAGCGCAAGAAGAAACTCCTGGAGCAGAGGCTCAAAGAGGAGAGGAGGCGTGCTGCTGTGGAAGAGAAGCGGAAGCAGAGGCTCAAAGAGGAGAGAGTGAGTTTTGATGGTGGATATCGAGTATTTTATTTCCAGCAATGCTGATGAGTTCACTGTTCAGGCTAAATTCAGTAAAATTAACTCAAAGGTGTTTCTGAATTAAGGAACGATATGAATCTGCAGTGCGTAGGACACTCGAGAAGAGCCAAAAGGCCCAGCAGAGCCTCAGTCAAAATGCAAGAGGAAGGAAACTCACTAAAAATGGTAAGCTAGGCGAATGTGCTTTCATTTCTCTCTCCTTTCTTTTTTTCTAACATAATCTTACTAAACTCATAACAACCTGCTTGCAGTATCTGTTGTCTCTGTACGATATCTTAACACAACAATTCTTGGCAAACCCTATCTTCTGTTTTTGCTGCATTTAAAACTTTACACTGATTAATACACTAGTTCCACATCGCTTGCCACTGACCACATGGGAGAAGAACCTGGTCAGTCGTCTCCTTACCCCCACATGCTCTTATCTGGCCAGGAGCAAGAGTGCTGGTTGTCAGTCAGGAGAACAAGGTACTCTCCCCCATAACAGAAGAATGTACTTATTTTAATTTAACATTAAGGAACTTCTGTTGCTACAACAACTAATATCTCAGGGCCCTCTGGTCTCTAACGCTGCTGTTTTTCTCTCTGCTGATACACTACTTCATATTTCCACCCTTTTCACTGTTCCCACCGTTTCTGCATTGCTCTCCAATTTGCCATAATTATGGCGCAAAACACTGGCTCAGTTGTCCATGTTTGTCGCCGTGCAGTTTCATTCCACTCCATGAATACCACCACCACTCACAAACCCCGGCATCACTCTGGTTCAGTCCACAACAGGCCATCTGCTTCCTCTGGTTCTCGCAACAGCCAGCACAGAAGCATCAGTGTGGCACAGGTACAGCTAGCTGTTTCTTTTCATTAGAAATCTTTACGATCAGCCAGCTGTCTCTTTTTTCAGTCAGTTTTGAATTGGAAATAACATTTTCTTTTGATCTAGATAAAAGCAGCAAAGCAGCAAAACATTGTTAAGAGGACCTCAAGTACTCTCTCTAACGTTCAATCAAATACCATCAGCGTCTGTGTAAAATCAGCTCTGATGCCGAGCAGAACATCCTCTCCATCATCAGAACGGTAGGTAAAGTGCCACAACTGTGCATCAGAGACAGAGCGGCAGTAATGTGAACAAAATGCTCCCTTTTAATTTTTCTTAAAGGACCTCACAAAGATCAGTCATCAAACAGCCAACCCTGCTCCAGCCTGAGCTCCCATCACTCCCTGAGGAAGATGCTGCTGCTTGCAACTCTGCCCTCTCTCCTGCTAACTCCAGGCCTGTCAGGAAATCAGTTGAATCTCAGCAAGAGAAACTGAGGGGTAAAAATCCACAGGAGACTCCAAGTTCAAACTTGCCTGACAAAGACAAAGTGACATCAAAGAGAACAGCAGGAGATGGAGGTAAGCTAGAAAAATGTATCTAGCACAAAGTGTGTCAATGTGTTTCTGGGATATTTATAGTGAAGTGTAAATTATTTCTCTTTAGGTCTCTCCAAAATGCCTCCTTGTCCAGCTCCACAGACTCCTGAAGTCATGTCCCGCCCCTCAGCTGGAACTACTGACCCAGAGGAAGCCTCACGTCTCCTGGCTGAAAAGAGGCGAGAGGCCCGACTACAGCGGGAGAAAGAGGAGCAGGAGCGCTTACAGAGGGAGGAGGCTGAAAGGTAAAAAAGCACATCCAAGTATATGGTAACAATATTCATTAGCAAGCTTTTAAGAACATTAGAAATAACATCCAGGCAGAGCCATGAAGAACTTGAGCGCAGGAGGGCAGAGGAGCGGGCACGACAGCAGGCTGAGGCTCAGCGTCTCATAGAGGAGAAGAGGAGAAGGGAGCAAGAAGAGCAGAGACGAGCTGAGGAAGAGAGAGCTCAGGCTATGAGGGAAGCTGCCCTCTTGCAGAAACAGGTGGGAAACAGAAAAGTTTGTTGTTATCATGCATTATATTCGTAGATAGGTTTTCTATTCACGTTCTTACTTAATGTTTTTTACCCGTCTGTGCAGAGAGAGGAGGAACTAGCCAAAGAGCAAGCACGAGCAGAGCAGTTGAAACAAGAGCGGGAAATGCTCGCACAGAAAGAGGAGGCAGAGCGCCAAGCAAGGAAAAAGGTGACAACTAGGATTTTAAAGTACGGCCGTCATTTCTGTATACAGCTCGGGCCACACATTAACTGAATTAATCAAAAAATAATAATACACCCCACTTAGCAAAAGAAGTTACAATGATAAAAATGGACACTGTGCAACTGAAAATATTTAAAAGACTTAAAAAACTGAGATTTTATTGTTTCCATTCATTGTTTGAACTTGATTCCTGCAACATGTTGAAAATGGCACTGTTGTATAATGCTAACCACCCCCCCAAAAAAAACGAAATACCAAAATCTGACAACTTATAAAGTTAAGAAGAAAAATCAATGAGTATAAAAAGAGCAAGAAACTTTGAGAAATAAAGCTGCACTGGGGTTCATCACTCTGTGTAAGACTGCATGGACAAAATATTTCAGCCATTTAAGAAGAACCTTTTTAATTCTAAATAATTTGGAGATTTCATCCACTGTGATCACTAATATCTTTCAGAGTTTTACAGAGCCCGAAGACATTTCTGTACACAAGGGACGAGGCTGAAAATCGGTACCCTTGTTCCTTGGAACATCAGGAGACTCTGCAATAAAAGTTGCCTCATTTTAGCTTTTAGCCATTGCCACGGTTGTCAAAAATATATATTACAAACAGTATTTTTAAAAGTGGATGTTTTACTATTTTACCTTTAACTTGTAAGCATTTTTAAATTTATTATGGAAACAAGATGTGCCGAAAAATCTGTTTTATGAAAGACACTGAATGTATTCTCTGAGTGAAAGTATTTTAGTGAATGTTGTTTTCTTTTGCAGCGACTTGAGGAGATCATGCGGAGAACCAGAAGGACTGATTCTCCAGATACGGTGAGATTAAGTGTTTCGTTTTGTAAAAAGTCTACTGCCTCAGGTCTGTCATGACGCACATTCTGCATCAGCTATTAAACAATCTGTTTAACTTTTAAAAGCCACACAACTTGTCCTTAACTAAAATGATTAATGTCTTTTATCACAGAAATCTGTTCCAGTGAGGATTATGTCAAATGATGCCCAACCAAAGGAAAACACGCAGCCTGTGCACAATGGAACGATAGAAGATACAGCCAAGGCGCCAGTGGGAAATAAAACCACACAGCTGGGCCTGAACAGTCAGGAGGATATGCTACCTGTTGTGGCCTTCAAAGAACGCAGGTCTCTTAGAACTCTCACTGGCCTGGAGGAAATCCAGACCCACCAACGTGCAGGTGAGAAACAACCAGCATAGTATTTAAAAACACTTGTCCTCAGGGTGGGAAAGCGAAACCAACCATCAGTCTAATAATCAGCGAGTGTGTTTGTAGAATCACCCACCTTAAGTTACCAGTTACTCATTTACATGTTATAATTTGCCATATTAATTCCCAATTGGCTGTACTACCCACACAGGCAGGCTCACTCACTCGTGATTGATGATCCACAGTGATTTGTGCAGGCAGGCCCGCAGCAACCAACTCATAAAAACTCAGTTATAAATGGGGGAAAGTTATGCAAGCTTTGAAAAAAACGTATTCAGGTTGATGGTGAACAGTTCTATGCTCATAATGCTGCTTTCAAAATGTTATATTTGCTGTTTTTGATTTAATATCTATCATTCGTCGTCTTCCTTTGCTTTTTTTAGAGGTCATCTGAATGCCTGCAGGATGACTTTCAAAGCCTTTGTTGGAGACCGGTGAATACACAAGAATTACTGCTGCACAGCTATTTTGCTCCCCTTCGGCACTTTGAAAGAGCATGTAAAATTATAACCTTGCCTCCCGATGAGGATGTCAGCATTTGGTCACTTTTCTGTGTGTAACCAGTGGCACAAGCATAAAGCGAATCGCATATGAGCTTTTTCAGTACAGCAGTTTTCTGATCTAATAACTATCCAAAAAGCAGTAGATGTAGACTGTGCTGGCAAACGTAGTGTATCAGTTAAGGAGAGTGTTGCCTCTGTTGAAATATTAGGAATAGGAACTCTAAACAGTCACAATATGCCGTATGCTTTTTGCTTATTCCTGATATTTCTTGCCACCCTTGCACTTTTTCTTCCTCGGTTTTGTCACTGTGGAGTTAGAATAGCAAAAGTGGCAGTTTGCTCAGAGAATACAAGAGTTTAATGTCTTAGCAAAAGATGACTTCCTGCATTCCCACTGTACCTTAACCTTGGATTTTGTAAAGTATAGCAATCATGTAATTCAAAGCTGCTATGGAATATAGTTTCCAAAGACTGTGCTTCATTTTTGTTGTGTGTGTGTGTATTTGTGCCAATTTAGAGGATACAATGCACAGTGTATTTTTTTTTTTTTTTTTTTTTTTTGCACTGACTGCTTTGTTTGATATTGCATAATCACTTTACAAGCAATGTCTGATGCATAGAGTTTAAGAGTTTATTAATATAGAAGCATAAAACAAAACCAGATGTATCTGAGCCACAATATTTGATCTTATAGTTCAAGTACTGCTTATGACTATCACGTTAGCCTATTATATGCCATATTTGATTAAAGTTAATACTATGCCACGTCTTCGCCTTGTTTTTCCAGTTGAAAACATAAATAAACTGTAAAAATAAAAACTACCAAGCATTTTAAAACCCCAGGCTAAAAAACAAAACAAAAAAACAACACATATAAAAATGTAGCTTTTACATGCAACGTGGTTATGTTCATGCAAAGTCTGTGCGCGTCTCTTTGTAACTTCACTGAGAAAGTCCAGAGTTGACAGGAGATGGAGAAAGGGGCTGAATCATTTGAAGCAGCTGTCTAGTTTCCTCTGTCTGTGCATGCACCTTCAATAGCTGAACCGTTAGCTCACTGTTAGTCAACAGAGATGAAAAGTCTCCATCTGCAGAGGAAGACAGGAAGAAACTCTGAACTCTTACAATGACAGACTGTTTAAATTTTATGCAGTATTTTCAGTTCTTAAATAAATGTGCAATTAATGCAAACCTTTCTTGAGGTTAAATATGGTAACTACGCCAAGCTGCTGGAATTTAACATCTTTCTTTTTGAGGAATCCCAACAGGTACTTGGATATGGAAGTGTAATGTGGCTTCAACAAACGGATCATCTCTTCTGTAATGAAAACAGAAACATTTAATACATCCAGCGTAAAAACACAAAAGGAAGGTATTCTTTTCTCTTGCCACATTGCATTACCAGTCATTTCTAATTCGCTTATGATAGCTGCAGAGTTGTACGCCAGCTGGGAATTTCTGATTTGCTCTGACAGCTTCACTAAGCCTGAAACTTTTTCTGATGTTATGGTTGCTGACAATTTTGTCCGGAGTACATCTGAAACAGTGAGTAATTGTAATAGATTATTAAAAAGTTTTCCACCGCAAACATTCAAAATAAATAAGTCATTATTTCAAGTCAAGATCTCTCACCACAGGCCATCAGGTGATGCAAGCATGATGTCACATGAAGCAATGTCTCATCTGACAGGGTGTTAGACACAAGCGCACAGAGGAGTCCTGGTAAGCACAGACTTTCCATCACAGCCTAGATTACAATGGTTGGATTTAGGATAACTTTATCAGTCTTGGACAAATCAATAAAGCAGAGGTAGGAAAACAAAAAGAAAAAAAGAATTGTAGTCTGCAAGTACCTGCTCACCAACGTGGGAAGTGCACAGATTGGTGATTATCTTGCAGCTGTATGTGACTATAACAGAGTTTGATCTGGGATGATGAAGCACCTGACCAATTTCCTCCAATAGTCCTTCACTTACCAGGATGTCCTGGAATCAAATTACAAAACTACTGTCAATATTAGAATTTAAATAAAAACTGTGCAATTACTTTAGGTGACACTGAATGCCACTAAAGTAAAATTTCAATAAATATTGGCACAATGCAAAAATAAAACCATACTCAACCACTAAGCAGTTGTATAATAAAACCAGGACTGCTCCCAGCTTTATTGTTAATTATTTATTTAGGCTAACATACGGTGTTTGACGGGTGTGCCGACAGTGTAGAGAGTAGCGTTAGTGCCGATTCAATCCACACTGAAGTAGAGGTTTTTAACAGCGCCTTCAGAGGCAACACGCAGTCAAGCTCCATCAGCTGGTCCTGAATGAGAACTACACATAAAAGTAATAAACACCATCTGCCAGAGGTATGATACCTTTTTTGAATTTACTTTTTATACCATTTTTATTACCATTCTTTGAAAGAGTCTGCAGGCACCGGCACGCTTGGGCTGAATTCTGAAAAGGAAGTTGGTTTTTTTTCCCCCTCTTTAAAAATATATTTTCTTTAAACTAAGTTAAAATAACTCATGTTCAGAGTTACCTTTTTCACAGGTGAAGACATAAGAGTCAAAAGAGACCTTGATAAATAGTGACCCCCAATTCTGAGCAATCTTGGGTGATGCTCGTGGATAGCAGAAATGTTGCAAAGAGCAGTGCAGCTATAAAACTGAACCTCTGAATCTGAGGACTGTAGGAGAAGAAGCAAAACAGGAATCGCTCCTGCTTGGCATAACAGCCTTGTTGACCAATCTGAAGAGTAAAAACATAAAATAAAAGGAAATGTAACACTGGAAGAAATTGAGAAGTTTCTGGAAAATACAGTTGTGCTTAAAAATTTACATACACTCGTCATCGGCATGGATGTCACGGGAATTTTGGCTTTTTAATTCTTTAAACTGTTCTTTTCCAGGGTGGAAAGACTGTACAGCATACGTCTTTAATGATTTATATAAAAAAAAAAATAAATAAATAAAAAACACACAAATTGGGTGCAGTTCTCTAATCCACACCAAGAAAAAAAAAAAGTGTATAGATAAAGTCTCAAATATATAATTACACCCCCAATAAATCAAATTCAAATTTTATTTGTCACGTACACAGTCATACACAGTACGATATGCAGTGAAATGCTTAGGTCTGGTCCTGCTGCTTTCCTGGTAATGGGTAAACATCCTCCCTTACTAAGTTACACATCGACCAGATGGTTTTAGTAGCCATCAACAAGCTTCTAGGCCTAAGGCCATGGCAAATTAACTCCTTGTTAGTGATCATGATTGACTACAACTCAGTTTCTTTTTGCCTGCATAAGGAGCATTTGTTTGAGAGCATATGTTGGACTGACCAATACTCAGAACAATGGAAACTCCTGGGAACTCAGTGAAGAACAAACAATGAGAACTGTTGCACAAGTTAGGAAGGTCTCTTGGAGTCAACTGCGGGTTTATAGAGCATTACTTCAAACAACTGTACATAAGTACAAGTTATTAGGATTTGTCACCACTTTGCCCATCTCTGGAAAACAAAAAGACCTAAACTATCACCCTCAGATGAGAAGAAATTGGTTCAGCAACCCAGGAACCACCAAGGCTCAAGCCTGCCTGAAAACCGCAGGAACGTCAGCATCACTGTTCATGTGAAGCAAGTTTTACATCAGTTGGGCTGAGGGGGTGCTGACCAAGAAAGAGAATACCACAAAGACAAGAGGTGTGCTTAGAGCAATAAAGGTGAGGCTATCAACTCAACTGTCAAGCATGGTGGTGGTGGTATCACCATACTCTGGGGCTGTTTTGCTTCCAGTGGTACTGGTACATGGCACAAAGTGGGTGGAATAATAAAGAAGGGAGGACTACCTTCAAATTCACCTAAAATTAACAACTAGATGATTGAAACTTGGAGTCAGTTGGGTCTTCCAAAGGGACAATGATCTCAAAGACACACATCAAAACTGGTTTTTGGAAAGGATGAAGGAGGCTAAGATTAAGGTTCTGGAGTGGGTTTCCCAAACCTCAACCCTATTTAAAAACAAAAACGAACAAACAAACAAACCCCACAAGAAATCAAACAAATAAAAACTCAACTACCTCTCTTGGCAGAATTGGTAAAATATCCATCCAGAATTATTGCAGAAGCTTGTTGATGGTTACTAAAAATATCTGGTTGAGGTGCAACTTACTAAAGGGCATCTAACAAAACATTAGTACCTCCACTAATGTAAGGATGTGTGTATATCTGAGCCTGTATCTATACTTTTGACCCTGGGTCGATTAGACAAAACCCCAAATAAATTCAAAACTGTGCACAGACTCCTTGTTTTGTTTTTTTTAAACTCAATAAACATGTATACTGCACAATCATTCCTAGAAAAAGAACAGTTCAAAGTAATCCCTAAATTACAATGGCATTGATGCCAATGATGAGTGTATCTAAACTTCTAAACACAACTGTAAGTGCACAGTGACATTCAAATGAAATGGTCCCACCTGACTGCTTGAGGTGTAATAGAGCCCAAGTTGCATTCCGTTGGACCTTTGGATCAAAAGATTTTGCTAAAGCCAAGAGTGGTATGATTCCATCAACCATCAAAGAATCTCGATTTGACTCTGGAAAGAAAGATGAAATAGCAACCATGCATGCAGGGACAATTTTGGAGTGCTAGTGGCCCAAAACAAATTAGCAGAATTTCAGCAAGACAGAGGAGAGGTCATTTCAAGAAGCATATGGAACAAAATAACTACTTTTCTCATAAGGCTTCAGTTCTCTTGCCATCCTGAAAGTCCTGCTATTTATTTTGCAATACATAATAAGTTTTTAAAATTAAGTGTTTGTACTTTCTAAACCGTGTCAAAAAATACTTTAAAAATTAAGGTCTGTACAAACCTGAGGAGGCCAACATGGCAACACAGGCACAGGAGTGACACTGAGCAGTGGGATCACCTGACCGGAACAACTCAATTATGGGCACCAGCATCCCCATTTCTATCACCAATTCTTTACACACTGAAATCAAATTTTATGAATGGCAAATGATAAATAAGCCATTTGATCCAAAAGAACACGAGTTTTTAGAATCATACTATCAAAATCACTAAAATTCTGGATTAATTAAAAAAAAATTATAATAATGTAAATATCTTACTATTATTATTATTATCTCTTACCATTATTCTTTAGTAACAGATTTACAAGGGCGAGAGAGACAGTCTTTTGAACATCGAGATCAGATGATAAAAGTAGAGCCACGATGGGCTCCATGAAGGCATCTGGTAATGGACAGTTCACTGTAACACACAAACAAGGGAAAAATAACACATTTTGAAACTTAAGTCATATTTTTTGCTGTCAGAATGAACAATGTTCGAGTTGAGACCAGTTTATAGTAGTTGTATGTCAGTCAGTCTTACTGGGAGAAGCTAAATGTTACAAATTTGAATTACATACTTGTAGCTGATTATGAATTCAAAAGATATATCCCTCATGAGTTGTGCTATAATCTCAAGCATCTAAACACAGCAATCTGTCAACTGCCACCTATACACAAAACACCTGGTCACCCATTTACATACTACAGAACACTGTCTATGCTGTATTGAAAGAAGAAGCCTCAGCCTAATATGCACGATAGGGCTCTTGGTTGGCAGATTATAATAAAGCATACTGTGAATTCCACAGTAAAATCCTCTTATTCTTCCTTCTTTGTAACACATGGGTCCATAAGTGGGCGTTTTATCTGCCAACCTTGGGGAAAAAATACAGTTGGAAATTTGCATGCTGGTCACACCCGTTAGAGAAAATATCTCTGCAGTAACTGATAGAGGCCTATGAAGAAACCTGAAGTGCAAACAACAGCTGATCATCTGCAAGCCAATGCTATCAGGAATACTGTCAGATGAAACAAAAACGTGAAATCTTTATACTCACGATGATGACTGAGGTGTAGATAATACATGGCTGAAGTCATTTGTAGATCGGTGTTTTCTGAGGTTGCAAGTTTGTTCAGTGTTTGCAGACTTTCCTGGCTGAGAAGTTGAGTTTCGTTGTCTGGGAGGGGGGAAAGAGATTAATTGAATTGATCATATAAACTTGTGTACAACTTTGAAGAGTAATAGCACATGCAGTATGAAAGTTTAAAGAAGTTGCTGTCTAAACGTTTACTTTGATGCTTTTCAATTTTCCAAATAACACACTGCCTCGGTTTTTGTTCTTCCACTGCGATTTCCATAAAAAAATACGCATGACTGCAATTTTCCTACCACAGTTGAGGCGTAAGGAAGGCAAATCAAAAGCCGTCCTTCTCTCGGATGAAATCCTAAAGCAATTGCACCGTCCAATCTCTCTGAAAGCTTCCTTTATCTTGATCTCCAGCTCTCTCCAAGCGCTCCTCAAGTGATCCGCAAATCCCTTCAACAACTGCGAGCAGGTGTTACAAAACCCTGAAGCCATGACTGCATCTTGCACAAGGTCCCCACACCTGTCTATTTTACACAACCTGCACGTAGACACGCCTACTGCTGTGTCACGTGACTGCAAGGTAAATTTAGACTATGGAAAGTATCTTGCTCTTCTAGCTTTTTTTTTTTTTTGCATCTCGACACAACTTTAAAAGTAAAACTTATTGTGACACTTAATAAATATTAATATCTAAATATTTTAGGCGTTTCGTGGCTGTGCAAGTTTGTGGAATTGTGCAGCCTTCATATTAAGTTGGTCGTATTTTCGTTTGCGTTTCTTTTGTTCTAGGCTACAAATTTATTGTATTCTGTCTTTGTGTGCAAGCCTTTGTGACTGTGATGTAGAATTGTATGATATTCCATGTGAACTGCGTAAAGTATATATCAGCTTACAAAAAAAGTGCAACACGGGTAAAAATATTACATTACTTGAATAAATTAATAGGATACTTCTTTTGTGGCAATTGTATTAATGCAATAACTTATTTTTCTATTTTTAACATTATGGACAGATAAACATCAGGCTTTTAGAGGTAGACATAAAATAAGAAGAAAATGAAGTTAATCATAACAGAAAAAACATGAAAATGTATTTCTGTTATGAAATTCTGTCTTCAGCTTGATTGGTTATTGTTTTTGTATGTACGTCAGATTACGTTTGACCGGCTCCGCCTCTCTTTTTCAGATTTGTTGACTTGGAAACCGTCGAAGCGTTGTTGTTAAAGATGGAGGACAGGACAATCACTGCAGAGTAGATACATGCGCTGACCCTCGGCCAACTCTTCTGCTTCTTATACATACTTTTACGGACTGCTTCTGTGGGGCGAGGTTTGTTTTAATACTCAGACTGTTCGTTGAAGCTCCTAAATATTATCTTACCAAATGTAGTAACCCTGTAAAGTCAGTGAGCTATCAGAAGCATTTAGCAAGCTAGCTGCTAAAGTGGCTAAGGTTAGTGGTTCACACAAACTGTACTTTTTCCTATACTCTGACTTCAGCAAATAAAAACACCATGGGAGACTTAATACGGGTTTATTTTACTAGAGTGCTAAACTATATAATTAAACGCTTGGCTAGCAAAACCTAGCTAACCCAGTAGAGGTTTTGTTGTGCAACTTTAACGTCGTTGTCATGCATTTCTTTTAGAATGAGAGTCTTAAGTCCTGGATTATTCTCATTTTGCGCTCGGAAAGAGAAACATCACGCTGTCTGAGAATGCCAGCAGGTACGTTTCCTGCTGTTCCCTCCTCACTCCAATGGTGGAAGGTTCTTTAAATTAAAGTAGCAATGTCGTTTTGTATCGGCTGCTCCCATTTGGGGTCGCCACAGTACATCATCTGCCTGCATCTCTCCTTATCCCTCTGCATTTCCTCCTTCACTACATTCCCGGATCTTTTCTGTAGTCTTTCTCTTTTCCTCCTGTTTGGTAGCTTTATGTTTAACATATTTCCAATCTATCCGCTGTCCCCTCCTCTGGACATGCCCAAACCCCCTCGGTCTTGTTTCGTTAACTTCGGTAGCGTTTCCAAACTCTTAAACTTGAGCTGTCCCTATGATGTACTCATTTTTAATCCTGTCCATTCTGGTCACTCCCTTAACATTGTTAACATTTTCAACTCCATCACCAGCTCCAGCCCAGATTCCTGTCTTTTTCTTGGTGCCACCATCTCCAAACCATACATCATATTAGGTCTCACTAAAATGTTGCAAAATGTTGTTGGTGTCCTTCTTTCCTCTCATATTTATCTCCACCCACTCCACCATGCCTGCACTCTCTTCTTCACCTCACTTGCCCCCTGTCTGTTGCATTGCTACTCTTACTTCTCTTACTTGGTGTGATGCAGTAGCGTAAAAATGCAGTTACAAGTTTTGCAAAAAGATTTGATCAATCTACAGAAGTGTTATCAACAACGTGTAGTTAATCTTATTTATGTTATAAAGTCTAATCTGCATTGTCACGTAATCTATTTAAAATGTTCCCTTTTATAGGTGAGAGTGAAGACCGGGCAAAAACCCGGGAAAGATTTAATGAAGTCTTCAAGAAGTACACAGAATCTGAGAAGAAAAAGTTGAAAAAGAAAAGCACTGAAACTCCGGAGACTATTGTGGTATGTCATTCTTGTGTTCTATTGATAATTTTACATCAGATGCTCTATATGTTGGCAAAAACATATAGAACTTGCAGGACATGTCTTAAAACTATTTCTGAATAGTTCCGAATCCTTGTGGATTCTGCATTTTATGTAAACAAGGCTGTCATGATGCCCTTCTTCCAAAACAGACAACATGTCGGACATATTTTAATTGCGGAAGTTTTAATAAATAACAAAATAAAAAGACTGTAAGTACTGACACCTCTTTACCTTTTCCTCTTTAGCTTCAGAATCTAAAAAAAAATCTCAACCTTGAGAAGGACACAGAAGACAATGAGACCATCCTCCAGAACACATATGACCCAGAAGAGGGCAGCCCTCGCTACACAAAGAATAAAAGAAGGGAGAGAGAAATTTCAGAGAAGGTTAATTTTAACAACAATAGAAACCAAGAGGGGATTAAAACATCAAAATCTAAAAGAAAAAGTAAGAGGGACCTTCCCTCTCCTCCTATGCCCGAGGACATCGGAAGTCACATCCAAGAGGATGCAAATGCATCAAAGTCTGAAATTCCATTGGATCCAAATGATTCTGTAGGTGGAAAGGCCCCAAAGCAGAAAAATAAAAAGGGAAAAAGCAAAGGTGATACAGAGGTTAAAGAAGCAAGCCAGGAGGAGGACACAGAAGATAACCTATTGCATGAATACCAGCAAAAGATAGTAAAGGAGGACCAGAGGACTTCAAGGAGGACAAGGGTCAAAGGAGAAGATGAGAGTGCTGTCTCACAAAGTGTTACGCTTAGTAATGATGTGGGGAAGAAGAAAAAGAAAAAGATGAAATCTGTAGTCACAGATTCAGATGCAGGGTGTGTATAACTATTAGTGTACTATGGAGTTATATTTAGTGATAAAGCAACAGTGTTTGATTTCTTTCTACTTCTTTTTTTGCCTCCAGGGATCAAGATGAAGATACAGACCTGGATGCTGATGTGGAAAATGAAACAGAATCCAAGGGAAAGAAGAAAAAGAGGAAGAAAAAACATGGTGATTGCACGATAATTCTCAGGATTCACCAAGTTCCAGTTAAAGGTGAAGAAAGGTGTTGATGGTGATGCATTTCATATTTTGTTTTCTCCCCTTGTAGTTGTCAAAGACCAGAGTGAAGCGGAGTCAGAAGCACCTCAGAAACCAGTTTTTGATGACAACCTTGTTCTTGGAGTGTACATTCACAGAACAGACCGCCTCAAGACCGACTTGATGATTTCACACCCCATGGTGAAGATCCACGTTGTTGATGAAGCCACAGGGCAATATGTGAAGAAAGAAGACTGGTGAGACATTTCTGCTATTAAGTTTAGTGGTGTGTTTCAATTTCTGGGCACATTTTTTATTTAGAAATTTTTACCTTAAAATAATTGGACCATGGTTACTTGTTTTTCAGTTAAATTTAGGCACGATCTATAGATATTTGTATTTATAAGCCACTTAACTGTGCCAAAACCTTTGAATTATAACACATTTTGCCTTCAGTTCAAATTTGTTTTTCTTTTTTGTAGTCATCGCCCCGTATCCTCATTTTATGAGCAGGAAAACGTTGACCATGTTCTCCCCATCATGACCCAGCCTTATGACTTCAAGAAGAACAAATCAGTCGTCCCTGAGTGGCAGGAGCAGATCATCTTCAATGAACGTTTTGGCTACTTTGTTCAACAACATGACGAAGGCCCCAAAGTCATACTGTTCTTTGAAGTAAGAGTTATTTCAATAACAGTTAATAAACCATATTTTAACATTTGTGACAGTAATTTCCTTTATTGAAATGTTTTGCAAAGATCCTTGATTTTGTGACTATGGAAGAAGCAAGAGCCAACATTGATGTTGACAAGCATGATCGAGGTTTCCGAAAGATTGCCTGGGCATTTCTGAAGGTAATGTGTTTAATCTGATCATTTAGAAAGAAAAGATCAGTCTGGTTGTATTTTAATCTCCCCTGTTAATATGTATGCCCCTCCATTTTTCAGCTTGTTGGCACAAATGGTGTCTTGAATATTGACAGTAAACTTCGTCTCCAGCTCTTTTGCCCTCCACATCGGGCAAAGAGCCAACCTAAAACAGTTGAGGTGGTTGAATGGTGGAGAAAGTACCCAAGAACCAAATATGCATCTACCCTCTATGTTACAGTAAAAGGCATTAAACTCCCTGAGCATGTAAGTTAGCTGCTACTGTCTAGTTATTGGAAGGTTAATAAATCTTCATATGTACATGGATGGAGTATGTTGTAGCTGAGCTGGTTATGTTCTTCAGGTGGACCCTAGTATTCGGTCTATGATGGCACTGCAGGAGGAGAGAGGCAGCACCTCCTATAGTGAACTGCAGAATGAGATCACCAAGAGAAGTCTGACACAACCTCTAGACAGCAAACCTCTAACCTTGAGATGGAGCAGGCTGCCTGGTCAGGTTTGTAGAAGGGTTTAAACTGCTCCTATCAATATTACATACAAATATACATGTTCATATTTTTAGCCTGAACATGGGTAAGTAGCAAAGAGTGGCAGTCAAAGAACTAAAGAGAGTTTTACTGTTGCAGATCTGTCGAATTCCTAACAAGCCAATGCTGGCATTTCGTGGTGGTCAGATGGGCTGTTTCACAGTACTCTTTTCTCACGCTGGAACCATACTGGCTGCTGCTTGTGCTGACAAAGATGCGTTCCCTGTTGTAGGTAGGTCACATCTCATCGGTGTAAAAGTCCCCCTTCTAATGCTTTGTTGACTCCAACCAGGTAATTTCTTTGCTGTTTGTATGCCACGAACACCTCTTTGATGACATCTGGATTCTTCCTTGTCTGTGCATATATATTTTTAAAAAATCAGGTAAAAAATAAATAAATAAAATAAAATGCTGTTTTTATTTCAGTGTATGAGATTCCCTCTGGCAAGGTTTTGGCTGCCTTCAATGGTCACCTCAAAATAGTGTATGATCTCTGCTGGTCCAGAGATGACTGCAGCCTTTTGTCTGCCTCCTCTGATGGAACTGTCAGGTAACTTTGTCATTGTACAATGTAAGATTAAATAAAAGTGATTAGAAGTGAATGAGGTTTCACTGTTTCTTGTAGTGACTCAGTTTTTGTATAATCTATTATATTTTAGCTCTAAATAAAGTTACCTAAGTTGTAGTGTGTGTAATATATTGCTTTTTTGAGAAACGGCCTCAACAATACTGGTGATGTTCTGATTTAAAAACTAGCAAACGCATTTTCTTTATATAAAATAGTTTTTGTATTTTTACATTGTTTCCCTCAGGGAGTGGAATGTAGAGAGGCTTCAAGTAACAGCCCAGAAGGTGCTCCCTCATCCATCGTTTGTGTACAGTGCTCGGTACCATCCTACAGCCCAGAACCTGGTGGTAACTGGGGGCTACGACTGCCTGATACGAGTGTGGAGAGTTGATGTCGGTGATGTGAATGGCCAGCTGCTGCAGGAGTTTGAGGGTCACGGCAGTTTCATTAACACAGTTTGCTTTGACTCCGAAGGTACTGTAAGCCCTGTTATGGAAACATGTCCCCGATGTGTGTGTGTGTTTGTGTTGTCAGCTACTGTGAGTTAGGAAAACTTGGAACAAGATAAGAGTAAATGTAGTCTCTTAAAGAATGATGTCTCTTGTATATGTTTTAATGAATCTTGTTATTAATAGCTGTAAATAAAATGGTGGTTAATGTGAACTTTATGTATAGCTCTGTTTTTATAAATCCACTGGCTCCAATTTTTCCCCAAACATTCCTGCCAGTATAACCTTTATGCCAGACTGACTGATTTGCTTTGACTTGCCTTGGACTATTTTTTTCCATTATTAGAGAGAGTAACTGAGATTTAAATTTGTCTTAGACTGTTTACGGTCACTGTCATTTACTTCAAGGCCCAGTTCAGAGAGAAGGAAAGCTGCTCTTTTTAAAGCAAAGAAAAACTCAAAGCCAGCCAACTAATTCTGGTTTTGTGTCTATGAGGAACATGTGTGCCTTTCTGTGAAGGGGTGTTGTGTTTGGTCTTTTATAATGAATGTGAGGCTTGTTCTCTTGTATATCTTATGCCATATCTGATGTTGTTTTCATTGTAAATAGGTCAACGAATGTTTTCTGGAGACAACATGGGCCTCATCATTGTGTGGAAAACCTCAGTAAATGACAGCAGGCAACAGCAGCAGCCATGTCGCCACTGGTGTATAGAGAGGGTACAAGAATTGATACTATTCACTGCACTTTATTTAGCTAATGTTAGTTTATGGTCATTTTAAAATCCCATGTTTTCTTTTGGCAGAAAATTGATGAGAGTGATCTCAGTGGTATCCCCATCAACATGCTGCAGCTCCATCCGAATGGGCGGTGCCTGCTCATACATGCCAAAGACAGTGCGCTGAGGATGATGGATTTGAGAATGTAAGACGAAATTATAATAAAGCAAAGACAAATATTAAAGTATTGTATTATACTCTGCATATAAATGAGGAGTGATTATTATATTATTGTATGTGTGTTTGAATATGTGTTTGGCTTTCCCTCTTTAAGTCTGGCTGTAAAGAAATACACTGGAGCCATTAACTACAGAGAGAGGATTTACAGTACTTTTACACCATGTGGGAACTTCATCTTTTCTGGCAGTGAGGATGGGATGGCGTATGTCTGGAATACTGATACAGGTGAGCATGAAATTGTTATTTTTTCCCGTAACAAAGACACTAGTCGGTTCTTAATGTTTTTGACAGTATTCTGCATAGTTGCTCCAGCCGTTTCTTTTCCCAGGTGATCAAGTTGCAGTATATTCAGAGCTTTGTTACCCCACGGCTCTCCACGGCGTGTCATTTCACCCCTACGAGAACATGGTAGCTTTCTGTGCCTTCGGTCAGAGCCAGCCCGTCCACGTGTACCTGTATGACCGCAAAGGTTTGTGTTTTGTTTGACAAAAGAAGAAGTTAGTCAGTAGTATTGTACAGACTTGCACGGCTTCATATCTGCCTTATTTTTCTCTTATTTTTTCTAGTTTCCCAGATGGAGGTGCACAGTATGAAAGCAGCAAGCAGATCAGCTTCTGAAGATATCAAAACTGTTTTAAACACACCTGACCCTCTAGCTTTGCAGGACACATCTATTTCTGCAGCCATGGATCAGTTTGCCCAAGCAACAAGACTTGCACTGAAAATGCAGTGTGTGAAGGAACAACTGGACTCAGTTCTGGTAAATGCTCATGTTAATTTTTAAATGTAGAGTGAAATAAGTGTGCAGTTAAATTAACTGAAATTCTTTTACATATTTTTTTCAGGAACCACGTCAAAGATCTTCTGCTACTGGATTCATTTATGAGCAAGGTACTCTAAGCAGTTTAGATGAGAAGGACTTTATATAATTAGCTATATTAGATTTGGTATTTTAACCTATTTTTCTGGTTTGCAGATAAATTAAGCAGTACTCACACAGGCCGGAGCTTCACATCAGATGTCGGCACAGTGAGTTTTTATCAGTACTATATCAAAATACACACCTTTATATACTGAAGCATTGCTGAGGTCACAGATGGTGAACAAGCTTTATGAGTCTTTTCTGTCAATATTGATTTTGTTTTCTGTAATCTGCCTCCAATCGCTTTATTGCTCAGTTGCCCTCAATGTGTTGACAAGGGAAACAGCATAGAACCGGGTTTATATACTTTAATTGTAAACTCAGCCATTTTTCCCCTTTGTGTAATATGCCAATCCCGCTCTGTGTTAATTTATGTTTTCATATTTCAAAGAAATGTATGGATTTCTATTTAACCTTGATTTTAAATCTGTGTTCCTGACAGTGAGAATTGTATTAGAGGGTTTACATGAAATACACAAATGTGAATTTTACTTTTATTATAATACAAAACAGAAAATTGCATTAATTGATTTATTGCACCTTAATGCTGTTATGTATTTATTTATTTCTTTTATTTACAGACAGGATTAAATGCCTCACTCCCACCTCCATCTCTCCTGTCACCACACTCCAGACTGAAGCTCACTGGTGCTCTGGCAGAGCAGCTTATCCCACAGGCTTCTCTGAGCACTCAGCCCCGTAAGTGGCTTTTTTCAGTTAATCACACAGTTATTTGTATTTAACCAGTGGAGCTGTGTAACTGAATTCAAATGATTATGAAGATTATAACTGTGCTACGTACAACTTGGGCCAAGTCTTTTCAGCACTGTGCAGCATGTATGCTATGAACAGAAACACAGATGGACTGCTGGCAATTGTTACCCATCTCTTGAAGTGACTACTGCAAATTGCAGTTACTGCAGTAATGTACAATATTTACCGTGGTAATACATAAAATATTACTGCAGTTTCAATTCTTGATGTTTTTTCTTATACTTTTAGGTGGGTTCAATCCTGTTGGTCATTTTCTAAAAGGTGCTTCGTCTTTTAGACTACAGACGGTAAGATTTTGTAATGTTTCCAATTAATCTTAATGCTGCTGAGATAGGCAAGGACTGCAGTGGTGTCTGCCTGCTTGTTGCTATAAGAATGAAATTATTTCCTTTTTTCCTTGTCAGACTCTTCTTGACCACGTCTCTTCAGGGATCCACGTGGAAACTGATTCTGCACCTGTTCAGCAAGTAGTAAGTATCCAGTGTAATTTAAAGCTCAGCCGCAGCCTTATTTCACACTTATTCAACTGTCCTACCTTTCTGTTCCATTCATAGGTTGTTTCTCTTTATGATTACAAAGCAAATCGCTCTGATGAATTGACCATTCGCCGTGGTGATGTCATCCAAGTACTGTACAAAGACAACGAGAACTGGTGGTTTGGACGCCTTGAAAATGGGCAGCAGGGATATTTTCTTGCTTCTTACGTAGCAGATCAGAGTAGGTGGATTATCTTTTCTTGTGGTAGATATGCTTTTAACAAATTGTTTATAAAAATGATAAAAACATGTTATTGTTGTAGGGGATTACAATGAAGAGGGGACTCACATGCCTTTGTCTAAAGAGCCTGATGAGAGGTCAACACCTACTAGGGTAAGAGAACAAAAAAATCAGAGTGGCGTCTGACTGGGACGTGTTCATTAATGTATTTTGGCTAAAAGGTGAAGTGGGGGTGGAGTTCACATCTCATTAATTAATCTTTTTATACCCACTGTAGGCCTTTTGTCAAAAAAATTGTCAGCTTGATTTCATGTCAGCAACAAAAAAGAAGAGAAGACTGAAAAATATCAATATATTGCTCTGTGGTTCCTGGTTCTCCTTTTACATACTACAGCTACAACAATATTTTGAACAGCAGTGGTCTTTGTCATTCCACCTTTTGTGCATGAAAATAAGAGATTTGGAACAAAATATCAGTTTCTGTATTTTTCAGTCTTCTGATGCAAATCTAGCTGTAGCTACAACTTCCATGTTCTGCTGTAAGCAGCTATTTTGGCGAAACTATGACAAACCGTGAGTCATTTTAAAGCCTACAGTGGGCAAGTGTCACTTTGATTGCTTTTCATTTCATAAATTCACAAATGTGGTCTGGTTTTATATATGCGTGATTTTCCTGTTCCCATGGGCCATCACTTTTTTCTTTATACTCGTATCTCCAAGGTGTCTGCTGCCATTAGTTCTTCTGGAGAACTTAGGTTTCTTTCCGAGCCGACGCTTTCCGACACGGAACCTGAGATGGCAGTTACTAGGTAAGTGGCTCTCTTTGCTTCACTCCGAACTACTCCTAACTACACAGGCTGATGAAGCTGTATTGTGGTGGAGAGATATTAAGTGCTGATTGTGAAATACGTTTCCCACATAGAAGTAGAAGAAAAAAGAAGGTGAAAAAGCCACGAGTCCCTGCAGCTTCCTCTCAAGCCACGTTTTCAGATGCAGACGCATCAGCGTCGACCAGTAGCACCAGGAGGATAGGCAGATCAGCAGGGCGACCTCTGCCAAAGAGGCCAACAGACAATACAAACAGTGCCTTTGAGCCTGATCCATAAACTCATGGAAACAAACAGCAACCGTATGTCTGCTTTATTCTGATTTTTATTTCAGCTGTGATCTATTTTTCACTTTTTTTTGTTTGTAAATATTTTTTTAGTTTTGAAAAGTCACAGTTTATATTGCACCTAATACAGATAAAATTTGTTAAATATGTTTATAAAAATATTGTAATTGTATAATGCTGATAAACATATTTTTTGTACATTGAATATTTTGAATAACTTATCCATGTAAGAAAACAGATAATACTGTGTAAACGTATGTAATATGTGATATATATATATATATATATATATATATATATATATATATATATATATATATATATATATATATATATATATATATATATATTAGGGGTGCAACGATATTCGTATCGATATTGAACCGTTCGATACAGTGCTTTCGGTTCGGTACGCATATGTATCGAACAATACAACATTTGTAATTTATTTTATCAACTTTCCTTCTGACGATGCTGTCTGTGTTGAGCGCTCAGTGAATCTGCGTTCGACTACTCCGCCTAGGCTGCACTGTCGAGCGCAGATCCACTGAGCGCTCAACACAGACAGCATCGTCAGAAGGAAGAGCGCAGGGCACCTCCCCCACCCTCATTCAGATGTGGTGTTTGGAATTATTTTGGTTTTCATGTGGCGTATGACCCTGAAGGTAAGCGAGTCATGGACTAAAGTAAAACAGTATGTTGGATGTGCCACACAATGCTCAATTACATGGGTGGGAACTAGTGTGTTAGCACAGTTAGCTCGTTAACGTGTTGGCCGTCTAGCCCCATGCACGGGGCGATCGGCGGTAGCTCGTTAACGGAGATTTGCCGTGTTGTGGCGTTAAGGTCATTTCAACGAGATTAACCTGAAAGCACTAGTGGGAACACAACGAATATGACTGCACATTTACGCCGACATCATCCTAGTGCAAAGACAAAAACAACAAGCATGCTACTAACTTTAGCCGAGTCATTTAGACAGCTGTTAGCACATGATTCTCCTTATGCTGCTGAGAATATAGCCCAGAAGAAGCGGATAGTATAGCTTTTATTTTGGAAAGAGACATTTCTCTGTAATAAACTCTCTTTTCCAAAGATGAGTGATTCCTCAATCAGATACAGGGCTTGCAATATCGCTAGCCCGACGTCCCGGAGCTAGCGATTTTTCCAGTCGGGCTATTGTAGGAAGAAAAATATATGTCAATGCTTTTGCATTCTTTCGGAAATGTAGCTGGGTAATTATGTCATTGGCATCGGTGAGCCACTGTCAATATGTGACATATTGAAATCGCGTTTGAATTTGCGCTTGTTTTTTTGCTTTCACTTTGCAATCGTGCGAACTGTGTATAGAGAGCGACAGCACTGATCTGTGAGTGATGATAATTTGTGCACCAATTCCTCTGACATCGTCTTATTAATCGTTAGCTTACTATGCAAACATGACAAGTGAAATCTCCCGCAGCTTAAACATGTGAGAGGTTGATCGCGCAGAGAATCGCTGAGCTTATGTGAGTGAGTGTGTAAAAGCATTTCAGTTCTGCTGAGCCAAATAAGACAGGTCAGGGTGAAGAAGTGACAGCCAAAGAAAAGCTTACCACAAAACGGAGAAGTTATGACAAATCAGACTATAAGGCAAAAAGAAAGTGCAGCTTTATGGTTTCATGGACAAAAGAATTTCTGTGGCTGCAATATGACGAGCTAAATAACCAGGGCTGCACATAAGTGGTCCGCAGGTGCGCATTCGCTGTCAAAATAAAAAACGTACAAGGGTTTGGGTTAAATTTAAAAACTGTACTTTTGAGTTAAAATATATATTTATAATTTTAATAAATGACAAATTAAGAAGGCATGAACATTTTTTTTGTATCGAAAAAATATCGAACTGTGACACCAAAGTATCGAACCGAACCGAACCGTGAATTTTGTGTATCGTTGCACCCCTAATATATATATATATATATATATATATATATATATATATATATATATATATATATATATATATTTCTTCACAACATAAACAAATTCCTTTATAGTTTTATTTCCATCTTTATAATAAGCAGTCTTTGCAGTCCCTTACATTGTCACATTTGAATGCTAATGTACAAAAAATTAGTGAAAAAACCTCAATATCAGTGTTAAATAAATCTATAATGCAGGCAGAAAAGAAGGTAAAACATTCAACATTTCTAACTGCAGTGAAATCTGCAATAAATTCCCTGTTTGAAGAATTAGCACAGTATGAAAGGTTCATATTGACCTGTATAACTTGCACTGCTTTACTTTTAAGCCATTGGCCATAAAAACTCATTCTTACTAACCAAACTGTGGGTGGCTGGTGTTATTGTGTGAGTCATCATGGCAGTGTTGGAGAAACTATTACAAGGCAGTTTAAAGTACTTTGGCAGGTGTTTGTGGATACCTGCATGGGATCCTAACTTATTGTTTAAATTTTAATGTGCATGTTGCTCCCCAAATAAATGCTCAAATATATCTGGGAACCCGTTGGGAATGCAGCTGGACCCACTCCATGAATGTATCTAGCTTTTTTCTTAAAATACCTCTCAGGGAATTCCCACTATAGCACATGCCCTAGGACCAGATATAAATAACTAAAAGACACAACATTAAAACAATATCAGCTTGATAACAAATAATGACTGATAAGATGTTTAAAAAGTTGTGTAACTTGGAGCTGGAACACAGGATCATAGGAGAGGGGTTCTTTCATCTGCTTGTTGGTTGTTTTCTTGGACCCTGAAATGTAAAAGTTAAAAAAAGAGGTACAATTTTTGCTGTTGTTGCAGACGTTAAAAAAAGAAATCTATTTAGAATAAATCACAGATCTTGAGGTTATACATGTATAACCTCTGAGTAGCACAAATGAGTGTCCCACTATGGGAACGCCTCCTGTAGAACCTCATCAGAAGCTCAAATGCCACCTGCCTATGTCAGGAGGGGCCATGGCCTCCATATATAATAGGCTGAAATAGTGTCACATGTCATTCAAAACAAGCCCACCTTTTCATTTTTTATAGAGAGAATGGTCTGGTGAGACACTCATGCTACTTGGAGAACCAGGGTTATATACATAACCTTAAGTTCTTTTTCAAAGCATTTGTTTGGTGAACAAAGAACCTGTACTGAGGACTGAATGCGCTAGGTTAGGCGCTGTCACATCTAGCTTATAAAACCTAACAAATGTGTGAGATGAGGCCCAGCATGGAGTTGCACACACCTCCTGGATAAAACTCCCTTAGAGCCTATAAGGTAGCCAGGCCCCTAGTGGAATGTGCATGGAGGCCAGCTGGTAAAAGTCAGGCAATACTATTGGGGAACATGTACTGATAACCTTTGGGATGAAGATGAGGTCAAGATGGGCTGGAAAGCAGCTAAAAAAATCTCAGCCAGTCAATGTTTCTCTTCCCAGCACAGGGCTGTCAGGAGGGCCACTGGTGGGAAAGTATAGCGGAGGGTTGAAGCCTCTAGTCTGCGTTCAGTGGGTTGCCCCTGGACAGAAAATCTGCTGCAAGGACAGTGGACAGTTTAGCTTAAACCCAACAGCACAGTTATCGACAGACTTCTGTAAGAAGTGAGAAGAGTTTTTGAATGACATCTGACACTATGTCAGTCTATTATATGGGGAGGCCCTAGCCCCTCCTGACATGAGCGTCACTTAAAAAGCCTGTAAGAGCTAACGTAATGGCATTTCAGCTTCTGATGAGGTCACATAGAAGGCGTTCCCATAGTGAGAAACGAAATGAATACTATGAAAGAACTTATTATGTTCATTTAAAGTTTAGGCCTACCTTTGTCGTTTTGTCCGTTGACAGAGAGAATACATGAAGATGAAAAATGCCTGAGGACAGAGTGATCATTAACATTGTATTGACATAAAATATCTAAACGCTGCAGCCACTGATACTTACACCCAAAAATGCCAACGCTCCTTGAACTACAGCAGCCCATTCAAAGCAGAGCTGTTGAACAATAATTCCTCCCACAATGGGGCCATAAAACGTCCTTAAAAACGAGCACAAAATTAGAGCAAAAATCACGGCACTAAAAAGCTAAATGCCAGAAAAGAGATAAATTAGGGACTCACCCAGTGCACCACACTGCTTCATATAACCCAGACACCATTCCAAGTGTACTTAGCCCCTCTTCAAATCCTATTTCACTATGAGGAAAAACTAAATTGTAGAATATTTGTTTCATCCAGCCATATTTATGAAAAAAACCCCACAAAAAACAAACTGTAGTTCATGAATGTTGAGCATTATGTGAAGCAACTCACTGTGCACATGAAATGAGCTCAGGGAATATGGGGATTACACTTATTGCCAGAGAAAGCCCAATTAGACCAAGCATGACGACCAGCAACCACAGCTGACTAAATGTAAAAAAAAAACAAAAAAAGGATACAGAAGTTTGGCTTTTTAAGGCAAAGGGATTAATTCAGTATATGACTTGTCGAGGCAACATGTCCCACTCCCCTTGCAGCGGTGTAGATTTTAAATACCAGGGCTTAACCATCCAAAGTAACCGACCTATGTGTCAATGATAGGAAGACAGACATAATAGTGAAGTTGCCAAGAGCAGAGGCAGTGAAGGTGAATGAATTTAAATACCTGGATTCAACCATCCAAAGCAATGCACAATGAAGAAGAGAGTACAGACAGGAGGGAGTGGTGGAAAGGAGTTTTAGGGGGTGATTTGTGACAGAAGGAGAGCGGTGAGAAGCACTGACCAATACTCAGAACAATGGCAAGTCCAAGGAACTCAGTGACATCTAACAAGGAGAGTTGAAGATTTACACAAGGTGGAAAGGTCTCTTATCAAAATATGTCACCACTTTGCCAAGGTCTGGAAGAAGACCCAAACTGTCACCTTTAGTTGAGAGGAAATTGGTTAGGATGTTCATGAACAGCCCAGGAACCAAGGCTCAAACATGCCATTAACTAGAAACTCCTGAAACACCAGCATCTGCGGTGAAACAAGCTTTAAATCACCTAGAAAGAAGCTCGTGCTCCAAAATCAACGCCTTCAAAATATTGGTCAAATATGCAACTTGAAATATGCCTAAAGCTTGTTGATGGCTGCCAAAAGTGTCTGGTCGAGGTGCCAGTTACTCTGGGACATGTAACCAATATTAAACTTAAACCTGGAAATTGAGACCCTAAAGTAATTAGCACAATATTTAGTGTTATATAATAACATTTAAAGTAGAGTTTATTCCTCACAATGGGCTTTCTTTTTTGCTACCACAGGAGTCGCTCCCTGCTACCCGTGAAAAATATTAAGGGTTTAAGACACTTATTCACAGTGTGACTGTTACCTGGCAGGTGCAATTATTTCCTGGAATTAGACATTGTAAAAATGACGTTAGATATGACTCTTGGCTCAGAGGGGGATAGACATATTTCTTAAAATGTCCATCATTTTAAAATACAGAAGTGTTAGTTTTACCTGAATCCCACACTAACCTCTGGATGTGAAGAAAAGGGGCGGGACCAAGAAGACAGAAGCCAATTGTAGCAGCGATGCCGCCTGTCACCAAGAAAGTGATCCTAGTGGCCTGGTGCACAAGATCAAATTTTATTTAAAAAGAAAAGAAAAAAGATAATTATACACATTTAATGATTTTGATTTCTTGGATACATACAGGATATTTATCTGTGAAATACCCAATCAGCGGTGATGCCAGAATATACACTAAAGGCAAACCAAGCATTATTAGTCCCACGTAGCCATTTGAGAGACCAAACTAAGGATGATGGATAGGAAAAAAAGTTGTTCAAGGAATGCACAAAAACTCTAGGAAACGTAAGCTGACTTTATCATAAAGGATATCATTACCCTGTTAATAGCAAACAGTGACAAAGTGGCATCCAAAAAGCCCACACCTGCACTGAGAGTGAATACCACGTAGCAAACCAGGATTGTTTTCACGTGGGTGAGTAGTCGAAAGAATGAATCCTTCGATGGGACTGCCTCTGAGAGGAGGGAAGCACAAAATTACAGCTCAGTTATAATGTGAGAAAAATGAAAAAACACAAAATGGCAATTTTTAAATAATAAACCCAAACAATACACCTAAATCTCAAGTGTTACATACCAATGGACGGCAGGACGTAAATGTTGAAAGGAACCATAATCAACAGCAAGCATCCAAGACTTAAAAAAGGGACATTGTATCCAAAAGTCTGGTAGAGCCACCCTCCCAGTGGTGGTCCCAGGATAAGGCCGAGTCCTGCAAAAATCTCCAAAATACCCTAAAACAGTAGTGACCCAGATTACTATACTGTGGGAATTTCTTACATCATAGCCAAGAGCCAGTTGTTTTGTGAGAGATACATAACAACTTAAACTATAGTTTCTGTTTTCTTGTGATTCTAATGTCTAAACAGCATGCCAGTCTGACAAGTTTGTCCACCCTCACCAAAACAGTTGCCACATTGTTTGGGAATATTTGTGCTGTGATGGCGAAAGCAGACATTGTAGCAGCGCCAAAGCCGACAGCATCAAGCGACCTCACAACAAAGCACAGACTGATGAATATAGGTCCTG
This sequence comes from Aulonocara stuartgranti, assembly GCF_965226115.1. Classification (NCBI taxonomy): domain Eukaryota; kingdom Metazoa; phylum Chordata; class Actinopteri; order Cichliformes; family Cichlidae; genus Aulonocara; species Aulonocara stuartgranti. The sequence goes on from NC_138955.1 coordinate 11,552,633, forward strand.
CAGGAGCCCGATCAAGAAATCTGCAAAGAAGACAAGAGCCAGCCAAGATTAAAGGAAATGCAGATGAAATAAAGAAGCTCAGAGGAACTGCGTGTGATCTGAAACAAAGGTGATTGTGCCATGGTCTCTGGGCCTTGGCCCCAGAGGGGTTCTTTCTCATTTTGTATTATGGGTTATGTTTGGATTAGGGTTCTGTATTCATGGAATCTAGCTTTCTATTCACATTGTGATTTCTTTGTTTTTATGTGTCCTGTTTATGTCCTGACGCTTCATATAAGTTCCTTTTTTATATACCTTCAGTTCTCCAAGTTCATTCATCTCCTTTTGATTCTGTTCCTCCAGTCTTGTCTTTCTTGTCTTATTCTTTCTGTGTTGTCGTATCATCTTTCCCCATGAACTTTGTTATATTTTCTGTCATGGTTTATCTTGAACCTTTTGTGTCCTTATGAGTGGGCAACATTAAAGCTATATTTTGAGTTTACGCCTTACTTCCCAAGTTTTGTATTTGTTTCCACAATCTGCCTGCTACACAGCTGTTTTAATTTTGTTTATTTAGCACAAAACATTATTTTTTACATGAATAAATTCATTGTTAGTTTGGTATTTTCAGGAAATTTGTGGGAGTGTGGCGGGGGTGTTGTTTGTTTTTCGGCTACTGAAGAGGGATAGAGCAGCAGGTTCAGGAGGCAGTGCCAGGGGAGGATGGCTGACAGCTGGTAACCACTGTTTAATCATGCCTCCCCTATTTAAGCAGCACGCTGTGTGGAGAGTCGGAGAGCAGAAGCAGCAGCAGCAACTCGCTGAGTCATGCTGAAAAGCGAACTCCAAAAGCACACTGAAAAGGTGTGTGTAAAACAAATAAAGTGACAGAACGTCAGCATGATCCTTGGAGTTGTTGGGTCCTTTTGTCACAATGAGATTCTGGATTTTTTCCAATTTTATCATTATCATAGTTAACACGAAACACAGATCACTTACCCAAATATAATAGTGCAGCACGATGATACAAAAAGTCCTGCAATAAGCATGAACTTTGCACCAATCTGGACAATCTGATACACAAAGAATGGGTCAGTTGCACTGTTACAGACTCTTTGGTTACACCTGTGCTCCAAATTGCCATGCATATGGCATGAAGTTAAAGTGTATACTTACATATTTTCCCAATATCAATGAACTAATTAAATTGGAGACAGCATAACACCCAAATATGAGACCAACTACAGTCTGACTGGCTCCTTTCTTCACTGCCTAAATATTAAAACAGGACAACAGATAAAGTTAGGGGATCTATATAACAACAACAAAAACAGCAAGGATAATATAATGTCTTTTTAACTAGCCAGCTTGTTGTGCCACTCTTTTCCAACATTTGCATTTCTAGCTCATGACAGACCTTAAGTTGAACGGCTGATTACAAAAGAGCCAGTCTTCACTGGCCTTCAGGGAGGATGTCTGTTGGTAGCGCATGACTACTCATTCATTCCCTTCAGAAGACATTACTGAGTTCTTAAGGTGAACAATAGTCTAACCTGTGAACTGTACAACTACATGGGAGCACAAATACATTTTAGTAGAAGGAGATGCTTGTTCCCAGTTTCCTCTGGCTAGAAAAGATTTGTTTGCAGATATATGACTTGCATGTATGAGAGAACGTGTTTTATTTCTTCAGTCAAAAGCTGCATTCATAAGCTAAGTTTTTTAAAGTTTTTATTATCTTGAACCTTTAACCTCTTGTGCTGTAACATGTGATTTGTACCCTATGATGCTGGCTTCCTTGAGCTTACCTCGGTGGGAAAAAATGGGCCCAATATTGAGTAGCAAATCATAGAGCCAAAGTTGACAGATGCCACTGATATTAAGGTGAGAATCTCTTTTCTTGTGAACCTGTGAGGAGGATCTGTTGATTCAGCTGTGGTGTTGTTATCTGTGTTGTTATCTGAAGAGAAAACGGGAAGAGAAACATGAATAATGAGATTAGGCCACGCTGAGTTGAAAGAATATAAAGTTTGCGGTTAAACTTTTGACAGAGATAAGGAAAAAAGTCAAAAGGTCAGCTATGTATTGTATTGTATTGTATCTTTATTTGTTTCAGACATATAAAACAAAAAACAATATATACACACTACATATATTTTCATTTACAGATACGAATATATATGTAGATATACACACACACACGTATGTGTTCAGATAAACAAAAAATATATAATGAAATAAAACAAAATCGTCTGACATAATGTTGAGCTGAGTATCTGCCAACACTTCTCAGTTTATTTTACACAGTAATTTAATTTCCACAGGGTACAAAGGTCACAAACCTCTCGTCGGAGGATCGGCATGTTGATCCATTTTTCAATATTCAGGGGTCTGTATCCAGTGGCTGAGAAATACAGACGGTGACAGAACAACTGAAAGAGCAGAGGATAAATCCTGACAAGTAAATATTTTTGACAGCCTCCTCCGCTAGGTGAAAACAATCATGAGCATGGACTACCCAACACTTCCAGACTAACCCTCTTCTTCTTCTAAGTAATAACTAAGTTAGTCCCATCCCATTACTGCCCTCCGCAGTCTGGCAGATTAAAGTAAACCAGATATATGTAGAAATATGTAGTCTTTCTATGTTGACTTTAGCATGAGCAAATAATTCAATAATCTATTAAATTATTGCCATTTTGAATTATTATGCAAGTTACTTAAGTGTTGTTATATTTATTTTACAGACAGGATTAAATGCCTCACTCCCACCTCCATCTCTCCTGTCACCACTCTCCAGACTGAAGCTCACTGGTGCTCTGGCTGAGCAGCTTATCCCACAGGCTTCTCTGAGCACTCAGCCCCGTAAGTGGCTTTTTTCAGTTAATCACAGTTATTTGTATTTAACCAGTGAATGGCTTCAATGGAGCTGTGTAACTGACAGTGTTGGTCAAGTTACTTGAAAAAAGTAATCAGTAACTAATTACTGATTACTTCCCCAAAAAAGTAATCCCGTTACTTTGCTGATTACTTATAATTACTTAGTTACTTTTTAAAAACACGATTTACAACCTGAATAGGTGATAAAGCGATAGATCTTTCAGCCCAATTCTACTTTTTCTACAATCCATCATACAAAATGTAATCAAATGGAAAAGTCTCTTTTTAAAACTTGTTTTATTAGTTTTAATCTTTTAACTTTATGCATCAAGCAAAAATGTAATTATATGCAACATTCTCTGACTGGAAGAAATTTGTTTTAAACCTATTTAAACCTATTTTCTGCACATTCCAGCACATAAAATATATATTTTTTGTGTGTTTACACTCAGTCTTTCAAATAAATGCAAGTAAAACACAGCAGAAAATAAATAAAGTCAAAGACTAGCGGTCCTTTTGCTCTATTTTCACCTGTAAAGCAGGAGTGGCGTAGGCGTAGGTTTACCCTGGTGCAGGTGTGCCGCAGCGGTCAGTGGAAGAATCCGCGAGTTTCTCTGTGAATTTCCCATTACGTCGTTGCGCACTCGGTGCTTGCTTGGAAGTTTAGGGGGTTTTTTCGCTGTAAAAAGAAGTTTTCTTCCCACGCACAGCGGACACTAATGTTTTTGTCACTTTTTATGGAATCAAACTTAAAGTAAGGTCAGTACTTCCAAGCTTTAAACGCTACACACTCATACTCTCTCCTGCAGTCCATCCATTGTTGATCTGCACACAGCTGTTGTCACGAACGTCGCACTTGCTTACGTCACTGTCATGAGACATTCTCGCAAAAAATCACGGTTTTAGTAATGTAGTAACGCAGCGTTCCTGCGGGAAGTAACGGTAATCTAATTACCGTTTTTGCAGTGGTAATGCCTTACTTTACGCGTCACTTGAAAAGTAATTGGATTACAGTAACGCTTTACAAGTAACGCGTTACTGCCCATCTCTGTTTATTAGCATACCCTCTTAAACAGAAAGACAGTATGAACCATATCCCAGGCATACGACAATCAGATGGGGTTATTTTAACTTCTTTTAGACATATAAATGATGGATTCAGGGCCTTTTACAATAATCTTTATTCTACACAAGGGAGTTTAGATGAACAGAAATTCGAAGCATTCTTTACTGATTTAAACCTGCCACAGCTTTCTACTACTGACCAGCAGATTATAGATGCTCCAATTACAGTGGAGGAGATTACCCGTGCAATTAACAGTATGCCACTTAATAAAGCTCCAGGATTAGATGGGTTACCATTGGATTTCTATAGAGCATTTGAGGATATGTTAAGTCCCCTGTTGCTCGATGTTTATAATGAGGCGTTCAAAGTAGGCTCATTACCTCAGTCAATGCACTCTGGACTTATAACATTTATTCTTAAAACTGGGAAAGACCCTTTAGACCCAAGTGGTTACCGCGCCATATCTTTGCTGAATTCTGACCAAAAAATCTTGGCAAAGGTCTTAGCGGGTCGATTAAAAGTAGTAATGGTGAAAATAATTCATGCAGACCAATCTGGTTTTGTTCCAAACCGCTATGGTTCAGATAATATTAGGCGGTTGGTTAATTTGCAAAATTATGTATATGATTCAGTATATCCAACAGTGGCCCTATCGCTGGATGCTGCAAAAGCTTTTGATTGTGTTGAGTGGGATTATCTGTTTAAGACATTATAAAAGTTTGGTTTTGGTGACAATTTTATTAGGTGGATAAAGATATTATATGATTCGCCTTCAACGCGAGTATTGACGAATGGGCTCATATCAGACCTATTCCTTTTACAGAGATCTACAAGACAGGGTTGTCCCCTTAGCCCCGGTCTTTTTGTAATTGCTATAGAGCCTTTGGCACAAAAACTGAGAAATAATGTAAATATATTTGAAATTTCGATGGGTAATAGTCAACATAAGCCTCTATTATATGCAGATGATATGTTGTTACTTATGACCCAGCCTGGGAAGTCAATTCCAGCCCTATTAGAATGTATAGAAAGCTTTACGCTGCTTTCAGGGTATCGCGTCAACTGGGATAAATCAGAGGCAATGCCTATGTCAGGACACTGCCCCCATACTTTATTTAAACAGTGGGAATTTCGGTGGTCCGTGAATGGTTTGACGTATTTGGGGATAGCTCACCGCATCGTTTAAGTATTAAGAAACTTCAAGCGAGTGCAAAACAAGGAGGTTTTTCATTGCCTAATTTCCAATGGTATTATTGGGTGATGAACGCGAAACAACTTAGAGCTTGGTTACCTACTGCACCAGTTAAACCCATCTGGTCCCATATAGAGACGGAAGTTAATGGCGGTATTTCTCCTTGGAGGGAGCTGTTTGATACCAGTCATAAAACTACCCATCCTATAATTGCAAAGACATTGTGGTTTAAATTACATAGGGCAGGTCGCTGGGACTTTATTAAATCACCTTCGGCAACCTTATGGAGTAATAAAAGAATTTTAATTGGAGGGACATCGGTTGACTGGTTACAGTGGCGTAAAGCAGGCATCCTTAATGTATCAGATTTATTTGACTGTGGGACTAAATGTTTTTTAAGCTTTGATAAAATTGTAGAGTTATATAAGTTGCAGCGTAATCAATTCTGGAGATATGTCCAAATACATAGTTCGTTATCAAAGTGGCTGGGAACCCCCTTGAGTTGTCCTGTGAGCAGCCCTGTGGAAGTCCTGCTCTCAAGATCACCCTTGGGTAAAGGCATTACCTCTAAAATTTATCACTTATTGCAAGAACGGTCAGCTGACCCTCTCCTTAAAGTTAAGGGCTACTGGGCCCAGGACATGGCATTGGACATATCTTCAGTTGAATGGGATTCATGTTTTCAAAATATTAATACTATGTATAAAGAAACAGGCAGTAGATTTATTCAACTTAAGATAATCCATAGGTGGCATCGAACACCGCAACAATTGTATAAATGGAACCTGGCCTCTACGGACGAATGTTGGAGATGTGATGGTCAAAATGCTTTGATTTTACATATCTTATGGAGCTGTTCGGCACTTCGGGATTGGTGGGAAAATATAATGGAGGTAATTTTCAGTGTTTTAAAAAGGAGATTTGGTATCTCACCAAAACTGTCCATACTTGGTATAACCACAGAACTTTCTGATGTAGATTTTTCCAGTTATACAAAAAGATGGATTATTTTGGCTCTTACTACGGCCAAATGGGTCCTGCTAAGACATTGGCGGAAAAAGAACCCCCCCTCCCTATGAAGAGTGGCTAAAGACAATGGCTAAGTTGGCGTCTTACGAAAAAGTGACTTATGGTTTATTAGACAAATTGCATCAATATGATTGTATTTGGTCCCCCTTTACAAGCTGGCTTTCTGTAACTTGAAGAACAGAGCAGTAATGACAGAGTGGTGGTGTGGGAATTGGTGTGCGAAGAAAGAATAGGATAACTTCCCTTTGTTTTGTTTAGTTTTTTGTTGTTGTTTTGTTTTTGTTTGTTTGTTTTTAAACTATTTATTTATGTAGTTATCCTTAAGCTCTGTTATTGAAGTTTAAAATGAAATAAATAAAAATTGTTGATGATAAAAAAAAGTTTAAACTTCAAAGCTCATGCATACATGCACATCCAGTGCTCAGTGTCTAATTGTGTGTTTGTTTGTCTTTTTGCAGTAGCGTAGTGAAACATTTGGGCGGTGGATAAATAATGGAAAATAAAATTCAGACTACAGACGGCTTCAGGTGAGTACACGTGGTGCACAAGGACCAAAGTTCACCTTCTCAACCTGGACAAAATGAATTATTTTACACTGATACTGTAAACTTTTGTTTGTGTGTTAGGTTTCCATATATCGGAAACAGCTGCTGCATCTGTAATTCTGTCCATCCCGAGGAGAGTCCACACTCTACATCAGATCCTTGGCTCACCTATAATGACGCACAGGTGCTGCACACAACTGGATCTGCAGCTTGTGAGGAACAGCAGCACTCAGCCTACATCCTGTTTTACAAGATTAACGTAAGAAGACACAGCATCTCATCCTGAAGTGAGAGAATGGCACGCCAGCTGCAGCCTAATCCAGTCTCTCTTTTTTTCTTTTTTCGGTGCCCAGACACCCTTCAGTTTCATCATGTCATCCCTATAATAGCTGTAGAGTTGGATGGAGGATGAAGACAGCAGAGAGCAAAAGAAACTGGTAAGAGCAGACAGGTAGTCAGAGTTAACAAAAACTTTTAAAGCCAGTGTAGCTTCTGTTTTGAACACATTTATTGATGACAATTTTACATAAATAAGCAGTGTGTTATACTGTTATCAGATGTGGAGTCTCACTAACCACTTTAATAGTGACTTGTGTCCCAAATACTGTTTATTTGTCTTAGTTACAGATAGTGAAATAAAAATGGAAAATGATTGGTTCATAATTGTATACTCAGCTTGGTCAAGACAGTAATTCAAGAACGAGAAGCGTAGGATTTTGAATTGATACCATTGGTGCATCTACTAAAGTTCTGGGGTCAGTTTGAATATCAGTGACCTTGACCTTGAGTTCAAGTTTTCTGAAAATCTTGTGAATGCTACAACTCTGTGACGAGAAGTAAGTCTCCTAGGTCTTTAAATTTGTATATAGGTGAATCTCCTAGGAAGCTGAAGGGTTGCACTGCGGGCCATCTGTAGAGGTGTAGAGTCAACAACCTGTCTCTGAACGTGGACAAAACAAAAGAGATTGTTGACTTCAGCAGAGTACAGTGGGATCACTGCCCACTTAACATGAATGGATCCTCTGTGGAGGTCGTCAAGAGCACCAGATTTCTTGGTGTCCACCTGGCGGAGAACCTCTCCTGCTCCCTCAACACCAGCTCCATAACCAAGAAGGCCCAGCAGCGTCTCTACTTCAAGCAGAAGCTGAGGAAAGCCCATCTCCCACCATCCATTCTCACCACCTTTTACAGTGGGACTAACAAGAGCATCCTAAGTAGCTGCATCACTGTCTGGTATGGTAACTGCAGCGTATTAGATCGCAGTACCCTACAACGGATTGTGAGAGCAGCTGAGAAGATCATTGGAGTCCCTCTCCCCTCCTTATAACACCCGCTTGCTGGAGGACCCCACACAGCCTTCAAACACACTCTTCACCCTGCTGCCTTCTGGAAAGAGGTCCCAGAACATCCGGGCCCTCACTACCATACTACGGAAAAGTTTCTTCCCACAAGCCATCAGACCCCTGAACACTCGTGACTGCACTGGCACACGCACACCTTCACACATGTCACTACCAAGCACTTATCTGCAGTATCTCACACTCATACACATACATACAGACACCAAGTTACTTTTGCAGCATTTTGCACATTTCCATTGTCTTGTGTCTGTATCGTCCTGTTCTGTCTAGTTTTGCTCTGTTTTGTCTTGTTTATTTTTGCAGTTTATGCACACTGCACTTTATGTAGTCCTGGGTTTGTCCGTATATGTCATATATAGCACCAGGGTCTCGGAGGAACGCTGTCTCATTTCACTCTGTACAGTACCTCTGCACGTGGTTAAAATGACAATAAAAGCCACTTGACTTGACCTGTATTTTGTAGCAGTTGCTTGGAGACGAGTGCCATACAGTTCAAATGAGCATACATTCCAAAATATGCAAATTAGCCCCATACATCATAATGCTGATGTTTGCTGTTCAGGGTATGAACATTCTATGCTGAAAGTTTATAAATATACAACCTTTGACTGCTTGTTTTCAGTTAAACTTTTGCAAAGCTGAGGAGATTTTCGCTGTGATCTCATCAAGTCCAAAGATGTTTAAACTTCTTTTTCACAGAAAGGTAAGTTTGAAGAGACTCTCAGCACATTTCTCTGAATATTTTCTTATGGTAAATAAGCATTTTTGAAACTTTTAAGGAAGCTTCTTGGATGATTTCTGTAAAAACTGAATTTTGAATCCAAATGAAGGATATTGTATTTTCTTACCATATACTTTGTTTTATGCCATTACTGATGTTGGTTTTCTTGTTTCTAAACAGAAATCACACAAACAAAACGTGGCAGAGAAGGAAATTCCTTCTACGTCTCATCAGAGGTAAAGAAATGCGCCACTCTTTAATGCTGCTGGAGATATTTATAGCAGTGGTTTAGTTGGAGCTGTTTTATTTCCCTTTTATTGGTGTTTTTGTATTTACATCTTTTTTACTACTTCTAGTCTTGTCTATAATTTATATTGATTCAGAGATTAGCGTTTGAAAATGTAGAGTGTAAATGTACAAAATACATGATTTTGTTCCATTACAGTTATTAATTTTTATCTGCAATCTCAGCATGTACTCCTTGTTAAAAATTTCCACTTTGAAAAATAACATTTACACTTTTGTCCTCATCAGCATCCCGGATGCTTGTGTTGCTGAAAATGGTCAAAAGAAGAAGAGAAAATGGAGACACCTCTGCTGTTCCTCGGTTTGCTTTTACACAAAACATATGAAATGCACATTCTCTTTAAATTGCACTTGTTAATTTAAAGTGACTTTACTGTTTTTAATAAACTTATGTTTGTTCGTCCTCTGCAGCAAACTGACAGCGATGCAGAGGCAGAGAGCAACACTGTGAAGACACAAAAAAAGTGTCGCTGGTTTCTTTTTAAATTCTGGAAGGTATGTTTTATGGAAAGAGTCACTGTCATCAAGCATTTACTCATCACAGTTAAATGCGAAGAATTAAGAGCAATTTAGCACATCTATGTCCTCAAATTAAGTTCAAAGATGTTTAAACGTTTTTTTTTTTTTCACAGAAAGGTAAGTTTGAAGAGACTTGCAGGATGTTTCTCTAAATATTTTTTATGGTAAATAAGCATTTTTGAATCTTTTAATGAAGCTTCATGGATGATTTCTGTAAAAACTGAATTTTGATCAGAACCAAATGAAGGATTTTGTATTTCATAGGACAAACTTTAAAACTCAATTTAAAGCATGAATAAATTGTTTTTATTTTATTTAAAGATATTCCTATATATCTGCTTCATGAGCTGACAGCTCACTAAAGTGATAAATAATATGAAATAATACCAAATTTTCTAACTGGACACTTTTCATGGAGAGACTCCCTTGGTATGTTTGTTTTATGCCATTACTGATGTTGCTTTTCTTGTTTCTAAACAGAAATTACACAAACAAAATGTGGCAGAGAAGGAAATTCCTTCTACGTCTCATCAGAGGTAAAGAAATGCGCCACTCTTTAATGCTGCTGGAGATATTTATAGCAGTGGTTTAGTTGGAGCTGTTTTATTTCCCTTTTATTGGCATTTTTCTTCCACCTTGTGTATTTACATCTTTTTTACTACTTTTGGACGTCCTCCAAAATGTTTCAACTTCAAAGCTCATGCATACATGTACATACACTGCTCAGAATCTTGACATCTTTCCTAATTTTGTGTTTGTGTTTTTACCTTTTTGGAGCAGTGTAGCATGCGGTGGGAAAAAAATAAAAAGTCAAACTGGGACTATAGACCGCTTCGGGTGAGTACACGTGGTGCACAAAGACCAAAGCTCACTTTGTCAAAGTGGAGAAAATGAATTATTTTACACTGATACTGTAAACGTTGCGCGTGTGTGTCAGGTTTCCAAACATCGGAAACACCTGCTACATGAACTCCTGCCTGCAGAGCCTCCTCAACATTGAGGAGTTCATAAGAGACATCAGACGTCAGGGGGTTTTGTGGAGCACAGATCCAGAAGCTCAGCTCTTAAGGTGTGCTACGTCAACCTTCTACTTTCTTCAAAAACCTGAAGAACAAAGAGATCTAACAGCAGAAATGTCTGTTTACCCTTCCTTTCTACAGAAGGCTTATTGATGTCAGGGACTGTCACGAGTCAACAGATTATGGCCTTAAAGCTCACCACCTAAGAGCTTTTAAGAAGGCATTCAGCAGTCAAGCTCCTGAATACACCGGCAGTGCACAGAAAGTGCGTCAGCTATTTGGACATTTCGTTTTTTGCTTTACCTTCTGATTTTGATGTACTGTTTTAAATCTCTCTGCTTTTCTTTCAGGACGCTCATGAATTCCTAACATTGTTCCTCAATGAGGTCAAAAGGCTCACACCTCACCTGGAGAGGAACGCAGCTCTCCTGGGCCAAAGTTATACCTGCCCAGTAGAAGAGCATCACATTTTTAAAATGGAAAACATGAGGACATGCAAGAGGTAAGCCTGTCTTTCAGAAACGCAGAGCTGGTTGCAATATTTTCATATACCTCTTTTCCACGTACCTGATCTTTACTTTAACTACGTTACTCCTGAAATGTGTAGCTGCAGTCACCAATCAACACAGCAAGAGGAATTCACCAGCTTGTCTCTTGACCTTGTTCCAGAGGGGTCTATTATAAACATGTTAGAGACATACTTGAAGGTAAGATCACAAATTCCAATAGAGTTGTCGTATCAGCGATCTTAACACACCTTTTTTGTTAGTGTTAGTGTGTATGTGTGTGTGCATATGTTGAGATTTCTTTCTACCATAAAGCCTGTTTTCTTTGTGCTGTTGTTCAGGAACAAGAAATAGAATTTCGCTGTGATTGTGGAGGGACGGCCTCAGAACTGAAGTCGTCTTTTGATACACTGCCAAGGTGAGTAAGGTCACATCAGAATTGATCGACTGACCAGGTTTCCAAACTGTGGCGCATCAAATATCAGAGTTTTTCGAGACAATATTTGAGCAGTCGTTTTCTCCCATCTTCTGTTTGTGTTTGACACTCATTCTTCTTATTTTCTACCTTGTTTGTGTTTTTTTTTTCTTTTCTGCCAGAGTTCTGATCTTGCATCTGAAGAGGTTTGGCTTTACACAAACCTACAACATTAAGAAGGTGGATGACCCCGTCAGGCTGCAGAGGGACTTGGTGGTGTCATCCAATCAGGTAAAAACAGACTGCAGAACGTCTCAGGCTACGTCCACACTAGCCCGGATAGATTTGAAAACTCCGTGTCCACACTAGCGTTTTCAGTCATTTTCAAATAGTTGTGCGTCTGCATTGAAACGGCCGAAAACGCTTACGTTCCAGTCCTGCGCATGCGCAAAAGTGAGTGAGAATTACAGAATTTGAAGAAAAGCTATCCGGAGCATGTACAAACTGATATTAATCTTTTTTAGGGCTGTCAAAGTTGAGAGCAATCAAAACAACTGCTGTATAATGCACTCAGTTTATCTTTGTTTAATTGCTCACATGACTGCATCACATGACTAAAATGCGTCATCGTTTTAGAAAGTCTGCGTTTTCGAGTGTCCACACTGCGACGGGACAACTCCGTTTTGAAATGTATGCGTTTTCGAGAGCGTTTTCAAGATGCTGTGTTTTTCCTTGAGGAAAACGCCGTCTCAGTGTGGACGGGAGGTCAAAGTGGAGAGAAAACGAGTGTGGACGTAGCCTCAGCAAATCAGCTTAATTATGGCACTGATGTGAGACTTTATGAAACTAACACTCTTTGGATTTGTTCCTTCTCAGGGTGGTGGCTGTTATAGTCTTGTCAGCAGCATCAGTCATTATGGAGGCACAGAGTCAGGTAAAACAACAGACTTGTGACAAACAGAAAATGAAAACTTGCTACTTTTCAGTGAAGGACTCACACACAAAAGCTTTTGATGTTCTAAGAAGCACTAAGTCAAAATCACTGTTTGCTTGAATCAGTTGACTTCCAGAAGTTGGATTCATTTGTCTTAATGTGATTTCAGGACACTACATCTGTAGTTCTGTCCATCCTGAGGAGAGTCAGCACTCTACATCAGATCGCTGGCTCACCTATAATGACGCACAGGTGCTCCACACAACTGGATCTGCAGTTTGTGAGGAACAGCAGCAATCGGCCTACATCCTGTTTTACAAGAGAAACGTAAGAAGACACAGCATCTCATCCTGAAGTGAGAGAATTTTTAAATGTCCTGTTACCTTGTTAACCAGTTTTGTCTTCGTTCTCAGTTCTGAAACAGGAAATGGAAGGAAGGAAGGAAGTTAAGGTCATCATCATGCTGAGAAGGAAAAGCAGTCGTCCCAGCCCACCATCGCACACTGGAGGACAAGTATAGGTAAGTATTGCCCTCAGGAGGAAGGGTCCTCCCAGAGAGCCTGGTCCTCCCAAGATTTCTTCCTCCAGGAGGGAGTTTTTTCTTGCCACCGTCGCCCCACATTCACTGGTCTCATCAGCAGGGACATTTTTAACCTCCTAAGACCTGAACTTTCATGGCATGCATTTTTAATTTCTCTGTGCCATTTGGGTTGATTGGGACCTGATGAATGTAAAAACAAAGACATCAAATTCGGACTATCTTTTTTTTGTTTCTCAAAAGAATGAGATCCACATATGAGGACATTCATTTTAAATTTCGATTGAACAGTGGCAGTGTAATGTCCTCCCTCATAAGTGGATATCAGGTTTTTGAAGAGCAAAATTTTGTATTTTGGTCTAGACAACCCAAAATGTTATGTCTACATATGTGGACACCAGGTCCTAGGAGGTTAAAACAAAATCTACTAGTAGTGCAGCACTACTAGAGATCGTCCTTTTCTGGACCAGTGTTTGGCTTGCTCTCTGGAAACAACAAATTAGTGCTGTCAGTGTTAACGTCATTTTACCCAATGACGTTTACGCTGACAGCACTAATTTGTTGTTATTATTAATTTATTTGTAAAATAAATAAAATTAAAAAAAACAAAGAAATGATTTAATTCTTTATTTTATTTTGTTTGATTAAAATCAAAATAACAACAAAAACAAAAATAACTAATAAAAAAATATTAAAAGTATTCAGCAGTGTTTTGTGAAATTTGTAATGAGCCTTAGTTAAGTTGATGTCACAGAAGTTTCTGAATCATTTAGATTGTTCAACAAACTGATTCACTCAGGTAAAGATGGTAAGCTGGAGCAATGGTACCCTTGGAGTTCAGTTTAAGTTTTCAGACAAATATTCCCTCGATCAGTTGCAGCTTCTGCTTTTAAATAAATGATTTAGCTGCAAATGTTTAGCTGCAGGTAGCAAAGTCCAAAAGTGACAACATTTCCACTGCAGTCTCTCCAGAAATGGCTTATAAAATGTTGACCAAATTAGACATTTATCCTTGGATCATTGACAACCCTGTAGAGTGAAAATCTTTAATTGTACCTTTTATAACATTTTAACAAGTTACTGTCTCCTGCTGCAAGTTTCCTGTTTTGGCTGAACTTCATCAGCTCAAAAAAAACTCACCGTGCTGTGGTGTACTAAATGGCCTCATGTACAGGACACACTGAAGGTAGGTTTGCAATGTTTAATTAACAAAGTCAAGATCAGTTAACAACAGCTGAACTAAAGACTTTCTTTTTCTCATCGATAAAATGAGGTCCATGCCAAAGCGCTCAAATGGGACCTCCATTAATGGTGAGGGGCATAAAGGTGCTTTTTGAATGACCAGCTGGTTCACCAGCTGACACCACTGGACGCACACCATCGGCGCATATCCAAACATGCAAAAAATGCAAGATGGTGGTGCGCACAGATACAGCGGCTCTATGCTCTCCACTTACCCAATTTCACTGTGCAAGAAACTGCACAATGACAATAAAAAGCTCTAAGTCTTAAACAGTTTCCTGGCCAGTAAAATCAGGCAATTATTCGCTCCAGAGTTTTATCCTATTCCAGGTGACCAGCCATCGACTTGTAATGAGCCAGCTAAAACAATAATTTCTCAGTGGCTCTTCTGGCACCAACAAGTGGGTGTGTTCTTCCATCGTGCAAGTGTCACGACACACTGAACATGGTCTGAACATGGATTTTCCCTCGATATTTCTTTTCCACCAGTACTATGGGGTATTTGTGAATATCCATGGCCAGCTGGTCTTTGGACAGGGTCACGGCAGTTTCAAGGTTCAACAAAATCCCTTTCACTGACAGACTGAAGGAAAGCTCCTCAAAAATAGAGGGTCTTCAAGCTCCTCAGTGGCAGGAAAAGGTTTCCCGGACCCAGTGTTGTATATTTGTTTCCCAAAAGATTGAAATAGTGGAGAGAAATCAGGTTCTGAAACCATCCAGAAGACAAAGTCTCCAACTGGTTTGTGGAAGTCCAGTTTCTCCAAATTAATCAGCGGGTGAAATGTCTCTTCATGGATGGTTTTGATTCTGTTGTTATTCACGAACAAAGCCCTCAAAGCAGCATATGAAAGAAAGTCATCTTTCATTGTTGTCTCCAGCGTGTTAAAAGAGAGATCGAGCTCAGTGATGAGTTTTGAAGCGGCTGCAGGGACTTCTCGAAGGTTTTGGCTCGAACAGTCGAAGGATGTTGTTCACAGTGGTGACACTGTTGACTGGTGATTGACAAGCACTGAGATACTAACATGACAAACACAAGAAACATCATGACTTATTCTCCTGAGTGCCTGCAAAACACAAACACAAAATCAAACTCAAAGCTTTTCTCTCAGGTGCTGGTGTGGCACAATCTAATGATAAAAAAGGTCATGCCCTCAGCTTTTGGAGCACAGCTGCACAAAATAACAGCTTTTGGAGCACAAAATGCATTACAGGTAAACCCAGTACCCAAACATGTTAACAAGGATAAAAAAAAATCTGAAACAAAAGCAGGTAGTGTGGTGATTTATGTTGTGAGGATGCTTTCACTCCCATCAAAGTCACCCAGTGTTGAGAACCCAAATGAGCCCAAAACCTCAAGTGGTTGTAACCAACAACGAACGTCAAGAAGTGGATACTTGCATGTAGAGCCAGAAACATGCAGAAAACCCAAAAGAGGCAAGACAGCATATCTTGGTCCCACTCAGGCAGTACGAACACCTGGAAAGAGGAGCCTACAGTTCAGACCCAAGGTCACTGGTAAGGACACCAGCCAGTTATAAGTCTAGTTTTCATTTTCATTTTAGTTAGTGTTATGGCCTTTCTAATATAA
Source organism: Aulonocara stuartgranti (assembly GCF_965226115.1). Lineage (NCBI taxonomy): Eukaryota > Metazoa > Chordata > Actinopteri > Cichliformes > Cichlidae > Aulonocara > Aulonocara stuartgranti. Next base: position 11,568,473 of record NC_138955.1, read on the forward strand.
GGGTGATCCACCCCTGTCTGACCCCAAGCAGCACATCACACAACCAGTACAATTTTGATGGTGATTTTTTTTCACAGTGATTGAATTCTAACAAAGGAAAGGAGCGAACTATAGCTTCGGGGTGGACCCCAAAACAACAAACAAAAGGGACCGTATCTAAAGGATATACAAAACTTATTTATGAAAAGAATAAAACCAAATGACAATGTCTTATCTCCCTAACTAAGAAAAACATGAGAAAAGGGTAATCAAATAAAAAGGCAGTCCACCCCTACATGCTCCTGTATAAAGAAACAGGTAACACAAAGCCTGCCAGTCGAGGTCCATGGCGGTGTCATCTTATATGTTGTCTCCAGGTCATTAGCCAATCTGTATGGGCCGTCCCATGGATGCACCAATCACGGAAAGGCACCTGCACACTCAGATTTACATATGAGACAACATTATGACAACAGTCGTAACATTAACTAAAAATGTTTTTCACCATCTCGTTTTAACTTCTGGTTAACTAAAACTAAATGGACCTTGGAAATAATCACATCTTAATAGAGTGAACCATAGACTGTATAAAAGATAGGACCATTGCAACTTTACTGCAGCACTTCACCCTTTCGCATAGTCCCAGCTCTTCTCTGTCATGTTTTATGGTGCTGCAAATGTCTTCAGTTGGTGAAAGGTCTGGGCTGCTGGTGTCTTGTTGTGCTTGCTATGCATCCCTGACTCATTTCTTCTTTCTGCATCAAGTAAGGAATGTAGTGAAAGTTCCCAAGAGGTTAAAAACACCACTGAAAAAATGCTATCAGACCTGAGTTGGGACACTTGGATTATGGAGCTTCTGGACCAAGAGAGTGGATGGGAGCATGTGTTTAACAAGTAAGAGTATAATGTCCCCAAAATGTCCCTAACTAAGAAAAACATGAGAAAAGGGTAATCAAATAAAAAGGCAGTCCACCCCTACATGCTCCTGTATAAAGAAACAGGTAACACAAAGCCTGCTGGTTGAGGTCTATGGCGGTGTCATCTTATATGTTGTCTCCAGGTCAAGGAGACAACATATAACATGGATAGACAGACAGATTTCAAAATAGCCAGCTGGAATTTTAAGGGGTTGAATAACGGGATTAAGAGGAAGAAAATATTAACATATCTAAAGTTATCAAGAGTTGATATAGCCTTTATTCAAGAAATGCACATGTGTAAGTCAGAAGCCTTAAAACTTAAATGTTCCTGGGTAGGTAAAGTCTTTTCCAGTCCTGGAACTGGTAAAAGTAGAGGAGTGTCGGTTCTGATTCATAAAGCAGTTAGCTTTACTGAAACAAAAGTAATAACAGATAAGGAAGGTAGATTTATATTGGTTTATGGACAACTACTAGACACACCAATAATTTCATGTAATATCTATGCACCTAATGCAGACATACTCGCCTTTTTTCAAAACCTGTCACAGTATCTTTTGGAATTAGAAGGTGCACAAATAGTGGTAGGAGGAGATTTTAATCAAATACTGGATCAAGACCTAGATAGATCACTTCCTAGGAGAGGCACAGAGAGTAAATCTGTAGTTGCCATAAGGCAGATGACCTCAGATTTAGGTCTGAATGATATTTGGCGGACAATGCATCCAGAAGGCAGGGAATATTCCTTTTACTCTCCGCCTCATAATGTTTATACTAGAATCGACTACTTTCTTATTTCTGAAGCCTTAGTGAATAACTCTATAGATTCAAGTATTGGTAATATAGTATTCTCGGACCATGTGCCAATTTTTCTATGTATTGGAAATATTTGACAGATTCCTCAAAGCCGCAGATGGCATTTAAATGTGTCCTTAATTAAAGACTCTGGGTTTATTAAATTGATAAGAGATGAAATACAATTTTACAAACAGACAAATAATCGAGAGGACACTACATTGGCTACTTGGTGGGATGCTATGAAGGCATACTTAAGGGGGAGGACAATTTCTTACGCTTCCTTTAAAAAGAAGGCAGCTAACAAGAATATCATTACGTTAGAAGCCAAATTAAAGGCACTTGAGGCAGTACATTCCCATACAGAAGACGGAGTTACGTTGAATAAAATTGTTAAAGTTAAATATAAGTTGAATGTACTGTACAACAGAAAGGCAGAATACGCTTTATTTCGCATTAATCAAGCATATTGGGAAATGGGAGAAAAGCCGAGTCGTTTAATGAATGCAAAAAGTTATGAAGATTTTAACTGCGCCACGTACAACATGGGCCAAGTCCTTTCAGCACTGTGCAGCATGTATGCTATGAACAGAAACACAGATGGACTCCTGGCAATTGTAATAAAATATTACTGCAGTGTCAATTCTTGATGTTTTTTCTTATACTTTTAGGTGGGTTCAGTCCTGTCGGTTATCTTCTAAAAGGTGCTTCGTTTTTTAGGCTACAGACGGCAAGATTTTGTAATGTTTCCAATTAATTTTAATGTTGCTAAGATACGCAAGGATTGCAGTGGTGTCTGCTCTCTAAAATTGCTGCTACAAGAATTAAATAATGTCCTTTTTTCCTTGTCAGACTCTTCAGGGATCCACGTGGAAACAGATTCTGCCCCTGTTCAGCAAGTAGTAAGCATCCAGTGTAATTTAAAGCTCAGCCGCAGCCTTATTTCACACTTATTCAACTGTCCTACCTTTCTGTTCCATTCATAGGTTGTTTCTCTTTATGTCTCTGATGAATTGACCATTCACCGTGGTGCTGCTGTGATATTATTATTACTGTGATATATTTTTAGTACTGAAAAGTTAAAAAGCTGAATTGGGAAAAACAAAATTATTGTAATTATGTAAAGTTGATGAGCATATTTTTTGTAATTTAGTTTTTTTTGAATAACTTATCCATGTAAGAAAACTTATGTCATATTGTAATTCTACTTGAATACCCTGTAAGAGAGCTAGAATTTATATATATATTCATTTCTCTACAACAAAAACAAAAACAATTAATTTATAGTTTTATTTCCATTTTTTATTCATAATCAGTCTTTGCAGTCCCTTAAATTGTCAGTGAGTGAAAAAAAATCTCAATATCAGTGTTAAATAAATCTATAATGCAGGCAGAAAAGAAGGCAAAACATTCAACATTTCTAACTGCAGTGAAATCTGCAATAAATTCCCTGTTTGAAGAATTAGTACAGTATGAAAGGTTCATTATGAGCAAAGATATCCTTATATCACATGGTTTTCTTCACATTTCTATGAATGAGGTAATCAGATGTTGATATTGGTTGATATTATGTTGATGTAGAAATCCTATGAATATCTCTACAAAAGGCACAATTGTGGTCGGCAATAGTTTGTGATTATTAGGTAAATTGCACTGTTTTAGTATAGTAAATAAAGTCATACTCACACACCCATATGAAACACTTACATTCAGATGCACCACCTTAAATCAGTACACTTGCACTACTTTACAATTAAACCACTGTTTATAAAACTCACTCTTACTAACCAAGTGGCTGGTGTCATTGTGTGTGAGTCATCGTGGCAATGTTGAAGAAACTATTATCAGGCAGTTTTAAATACTTTGGCAGGAGTCTGTGTCTGTGGATTCCTACCTGCACAGGGCTCTAACTTAGATCACAATCAAGCTGGGTTCGTGTAGTGAACTTCTGGTTTCATTTTTAATATCCGTGTTGCTCCCCAAATTATTTTTGGACCCACTCCATTTTACATTACACAGTGTTACTGCATTGATAAGAAGCAGGCTATAGAGTTATAAATACCTGCAAAAGTACTTAAAATACCTGTTTGGTAGTTCCTACTACAACGCATGCCCTAGAACCACATATAAATAACCAAAGGACTCACAACATTAATACAATATCAGCCTGATAACAAAAAATGGCTGATAAGATGTTTAACTTGGAGCTGGAGCACAGGATCATAGGAGAGGGGTTCTTTCATCTGCTTGTTGGCTGTTTTCTTGGACCCTTAAATTTAAACGTTAAAAAAAGAGTTACCATGTTTTTGTTGCTGCAGACAGCACAAAGGTTAAAAAAAGTTTTCTATGTGGTTGAAATGACAAATATTATTATGTTAACTTAAAGTTTAGGCCTACCTTTGTCGTTTTGTCCGTTGACAGACAGAGTACATGAAGATGAGAAATGCCTGAGGACAGAGTGATCATTAACATTGTATTGACATAAAATATCTAAACGCTGCAGTCACTGATACTTACACCCAAAAATGCCAACGCTCCTTGAACTACAGCAGCCCATTCAAAGCTGAGATGTTGAACAATAATTCCTCCCACAATGGGGCCATAAAACATCCTTAAAAACGAGCACAAAATTAGAACCAACATCAAGGCGCTAAAAAGAAAAATGCCGGGAAACAAATATATTAGGGACTCACCCAGTGCACCACACTGCACCAAATAACCCAGACACCATTCCAAGTGTACTTAGCCCCTCTTCAAATCCTATTTCACTATGAGGAAAAACAAAATTTGCAGAACATTTGTTTCATCCATCCGTATTTATGAAAAGAAGAAAACCCCCAAAACAATATACAGCTCATGAATGTTGAGCATTATGTGAAGCAACTCACTATGCACATGTGATGATCTCAGGGAACGTGGGGATTGCACTCATACCCAGAGAAAACCCAATTAGACCAAGCATGACGACCAGCAACCACAGGTGACTAAATCAAAACAGAAATACAGAAAAAGATACAGAAGTTAGACTTTTTAAGGCAAAGAGATGAAATAGTGTATAAGCTGTCAATATGTCCCACTGAATACCTCCCTAGTAGTGGTATAAAGTTTAAATATCTGGGCTTAATCATCGAAAGGAACACAGTGCACAAGAGAGGCGAAGAAAAGAATGCAGTCAGGAGGGAGTGGGTGGAGATGAGTTTCAGGGGTGATTTGTGACAGAAATAGTGAAAGGAATAGTGGATAAACTGGACAAAGGATGTTAAAAATAAAGCTGCCAGGCAGGAGGAAAGGAAGAAAACCACTGAAGAGGTTCATGGGTGTACTGCAGGAGGACTGGTGTGACAGAGGAAGATGTTACGGATAGGCTGAAATGGAAGCAGACGATTTGCTGTGGTGAACCCTAAAAGAAGCAGCCAAAAGAAGAAGAAAAAAAGAAGAAATGGTGTAAGATACTATGAAGTCTTATGAACATATGACTGCAAAGTAAAGATTTACATTGGGATTTGACGTTTAACCACACTGAAGGGCATGAATGTCATGGCAATTTAGGGCTTTTAACTATCTTTTTCCAGGGCAGAATGATGGTACAGTATAGATATTTATATCTATAGATATATATAGTATAGATATATATTTATGACTTTGAAAAAATATAAATTGGGTGTACACGTTTGGATTTATTTAGGTTTTTTCCTCATTTACACAGAGCCAATTATGTACATATGCTATTTTAATAAGTGTGCCTCCAAATTCATTCATTAATTCAAATCAACAGCTGTATCGTTGAAACTTGGACACAATTGTGTGTTCCAGCAGGACAATGATGCTAAACTGGTTTTGGAATAGATAAAGAAGCTAACATTAAGCTTTTTTAAAGCCCTAAGCTCAACCCTATTGAACATTTGTTGACTACAACTGAAAGCCAGATCCATACCAGGAAACCAACCAGTTCAACGCTATAAACTGGTCAAGAATGCAACTAAAATGATCCCAGAAGCATGTTGATGGCAACCAGAAGTGTCTGGTTGAGGATATTTAACCACATATTATTGCTGGCCATTACAAAGAGTGCAGGTTTAAAACACCTTCAAATGGTAAGATCACATTTTTATTCAGAGTGGGACTGTTTCCTGGCAGGTGCGACTGTTTACATTACTGTAAAAATGAGATTGGGAAAATCTACTCCAATCTCTCCTCTGATATGACTCTTGGCTCAGAATGGGATACACATCTTTCTTAAAATGTCCATCATTTTTAAATACAGAAGTGTTAGTTTTACCTGAATCCCACACTAACCTCTGGATGTGAAGAAAAGGGGCGGGACCAAGAAGACAGAAGCCAATTGTAGCAGCGATTCCACCTGTCACCAAGACCGCCATCCTAGTGGCCTGGTGCACAAGATCAAATTTAATTTCAAAATCAACATATTCATTTATATTTTATCATTTTGATTGCTTGGATACATACAGGATATTTATCTGTGAAATACCCAATCAGCGGTGATGCCAGACAATATGGTAAAGATAAACCAAGCATTATTAGTCCCACGTAGCCATTTGAGAGACCGAACTAAGGATGATGGATAGGAAAAAAAGTTGTTCATGCAATCCACATAAAATTCTACCAAACGTAAGCTAATTTGATTATAAAGGATATCATTACCCTGTTAATAGCAAACAGTGACAAAGTGGCATCCAAAAAGCCCAGACCTGCACTCAGAGTGAATACCACGTAGCAAACCAGGATTGTTTTCACGTGGGTGAGTAGTCGAAAGAATGAATCCTTCGATGGGACTGCCTCTGAGAGGAGGGAAGCACAAAATACGGCTCAGTTATAATGTGAGAAAAATGAAAAAACACAAAATGGCAATTTTCAAATGGACAAATAATACACCCAAATCTTATGTTTTACATACCAATGGACGGCAGGACGTAAATGTTGAAAGGAACCATAATCAACAGCAAGCATCCAAGACTTAAAAAAGGGACTTCGTAACCAAAAGACTGGTAGAGCCACCCTCCCAGTGGTGGTCCCAGGATAAGGCCGAGTCCTGTGAAAATCTCCAAACTACCCTAAAACAGTAGTGGCCCAGATTACTATGCTGTGGGAATTTCTTACATCATAGCCAAGAGCCAGTTGTTTTGTGAGAGATACATAACAACTTAAACCTATAGTTTCTGTTTTCTCGTGATTCTAATGTCTAAACAGCATGCCAGTCTGACAAGTTTGTCCACCCTCACCAGAACAGTTGCCACATTGTTTGGGAATATTTTTGCAGTCATGGCGAAAGCAGATGTCATAGCAGCTCCAAAGCCGACAGCGTCAAGCGACCTCACAATAAAGCACAGACTGATGAATATAGGTCCTGCAGGAGCCCGATCAAGAAATCTGCAAAGAAGACAAGAGCCAGCCAAGATTAAAGGAAATGCAGATGAAATAAAGAAGCTCAGAGGAACTGCGTGTGATCTGAAACAAAGGTGATTGTGCCATGGTCTCTGGGTCTTAAACTCGTAGTTTTTAGTTTTTCACTTTACGGTTTTTCTCATTTTGTATTTTGGGCTATATTTGGATTAGGGTTCTGTATTCTTGCTATTTTTACTGTATTCTAGCTTTCTAGTCACATTGTTATTTTCTTTGTTTTTGTTTTTGTCCTATTTATTTCCTGATGTTCCTTATATTGTTATTATATGCCCTCGGTTCTTAGCTTAATCCACTTTTGATTCCGTTCCTCCGATCTTATTTCTGTATTTGTTTTTATTTTCTCCCGATTCAGTTATATCTCTTTCCTTGTTTTATTTTGGTGATTATTGTTGGTGATTGGTGATTAAATCTCTCTTTCCACCTGTTACTTCTCCCCTTGCTATCTTATGTCATTATCTTTCCCCTTGAACTTTGTTATATTGTCACAGTTTGTCCTAGTTTGTTATGCCTTGCTTCCTGAGTCTTAGATTTGGGTCCACAATCTGCCTGCTTGAGAGCTGCTATACTGGATTATAACTGTGTACTTTAATTATCGGTGAATTCCTGGACTCCTTCTTAAGCGGCGTGGCACAGTAGTTTTTAGAAAATTTGCCTACACAAGTTTGGATCTATTTTCTCCTGTGGATTAATAAAAACTTGTTACAGTGATGAATATTTACAGCAGCCCAACATGTATATGGGGATAACACTAAATACACAACTCTGTACTAAAACATTGTGGCTAATGTGTTTTCATTCTGTTCATTCAGCACAAAAAATATTGTTTGTTACATTAATAAACATCTGTGAGAAATAATAACGAGAAAATGTTTTTTCCAGCTTCATCTTTGTCATAGTTATTATTTTTAGCATAATATTATCATAATACGAAACACAGATCACTTACCCAAATATAATAGTGCAGCACGAAGATACAAAAAGTCCTGCAATAAGCATGAACTTTGCACCAATCTGGACAATCTGATACACAAAGAATGGGTCAGCTGCACTGTTACAGACTCTCTGGTTACACCTGTGCTCCAAATTGCCATGCATATGGCATGAAATCAAACACTATACTTACATATTTTCCCAGTACCAATGAACCAATTAGATTGGAGACAGCATAACACCCAAATATGAGGCCAACTACAGTCTGACTGGCTCCTTTCTTCACTGCCTAAATATCAAAACAGGACAACAGATAAAATTAGGGGATTTACATAACAGCAACAAAAACAACAAGGATAATGAAAAGTGAATCTCAAAAATAACGTATAAACTATAAATATATGAATAACCCTGACATGAAATTCAACTTTTTTTTAAACAATCGAGCGTTTATTGAACCTCCTGACAAATTAAATACGTAACATATTTGAGTTTAAATTTTTATTACATTTGCTACATCTGGTATTTTTATTTATTTAATGCATTTAATTTATTGCTTAAAACTGTATTGTGTAATTTATTTTAGATTTTTTGAGGAGGAAAAGAAAAGAAATCACACTGATGATGTATCAAATGTCCCCCCGCACATGTATCAAATATGATAAAGTAGGCATTATGATGTTAAGGTGACAAATGTCTTTTTAACTAGCCAGCTTGTTGTGCCACTCTTCAGACATTTGCATTTCTAGCTCCTGACAGACCTTAAGTTGAACGGCTGATTACAAAAGAGCCAGTCTTCACTGGCCTTCAGGGAGGATGTCTGTTGGTAGCGCATGACTACTCATTCATTCCCTTCAGAAGACATTACTGAGTTCTTAAGGTAAACAATAGCATAATCTGTGAACTGTACAACTACATGGGAGCACAAATACGTTTCCTACTGCAAGAAAAGATTTGTTTGCAGATATATGACTTGCATGTATGAGAGAACGTGTTTTATTTCTTCAGTCAAAAGCTGCATTCATAAGCTAAGTTTTAAAACTTTTAATATCTTGAACCTTTAACCTCTTGTGCTGTAACATGTGATTTGTACCCTATGATGCTGGCTTCCTTGAGCTTACCTCGGTGGGAAAAAATGGGCCCAATATTGAGTAGCAAATCATAGAGCCAAAGTTGACAGACGCCATTGATATTAAGGTGAGAATCTCTTTCCTTGTGAACCTCTGAGGAGGATCTGTTGATTCAGCTGTGGTGTTGTTATCTGTGTTGTTATCTGACATCTCTGAAGAGAAAACGGGAGGAGAAACATGAATAATGCGATTAGGCCATGCTGAGTTGAAAGAACATAAAGTTCGTGGTTAAAATTATCGCAGTGGTAAGGGAATAAAGTCAAGAGAAGTCAGCTATATTGAGCTGAGTGACTGCCAACAGTTTTATTTTATTGATTAATATTTTTACACAGCGTACAAAGGTCACAAACCTGTCGTCGGAAGATCGGGATTCTGGTCCATTTTTAACATCCGGTGGCTGAGAAATGCAGACGATGACAGAACAAGTGAAAAAGCATAGGGTAAATCCTGAAAGCACCAGCCGCGAAGTAAATGCCTCTGACAGCCTCCTCCGCTACAAGCGACTAGAGTCATGTGCATGGTCTACCCGGAGCATTTCCAGACTTCTTCTTCTTAGTAATAACTTAGTCCCATCCCATTACTGCCCTCCGCAGTTTGACATATTAAACTGCTATTTTATTGGAAACTCGAATTGTAATAGTCGTCGCACAATTAAAGTAGAAACTCAATGAATGTTTTTTTTATGATGGCCAAACAAAGTTTTAACAAAAAATGAAAAAAAAATCTATAAATGTAGTTTAAATATATACAAACAAACCTTTATGTTAAGCATCACTTAGGTTTATGCTAAAATCTCCGACTACAGTTGATCTCTGATGCTAATACTGATGAATCTGACAGCAAATTGCTTGTACCTTTTAACATTTTTAAAGACCCCTTTAAAACATAAATATGCGTACTTTTTTAATGCAAACTGTAGCTTAATGCTATTGCCTACAACAATGACTATAACCACAACTATAATGTATTTTAAAGGTAAGTTGTGTTTTTGTTTTAGGCTAGATCCCTATTTACTTAATTTGATGGAGCTTATCAAAGCACAACATGGAGGTTACTCCTTGGCCTCTCAGCAAGAACATCCTGGGTTTGAAGCCACTAGCCGGGAACCCTTCTGTGTGGAGTTTCCATATGCTCTATGTCTTTCTCCCTCAGTCCAGGTTTTTCCCTCAGTCCAAAGACATGCGTTTTAGATTAATTAGTGATTCTCTGCGAAATGTAATGTAAATGTAAAAGTAAATAAACAAATTTAAATGTTTTATATCTACAATTGCATTAATATTTCTCTCACATTTAATGGAAAGTGAAGAGGGGTCTTTTGCAATCACTTCCATTGCATTAGTTAGTAAAAGATCTAATATGAAAAGAAATAAAATAAAAACAACAAAAAACATTTTGGAACCATAGATTTTTATTCCATTTTGGCCAGCTTATAGGTCCCCAGAAAACCTACAGTCATATTTTTCTTTTCATCACAAAATAAGAGAAAAACAATCAGGCAGCAAACCATTCGGTTATTAGGCAGTATTGCTGATAATAACTGACACGCACTGTTGCTAAAATCTCTGAAGCTGCACTGAATAAAAAAAGCTGAAATGAAAACATCTGCACCAAATGTTCTGTAACTTTTTGCAAAATACTTTCCAGTTAAAATAAACTTCTAAAAACAAGTGACAGATTTCCAGATATGATCACATTTTTTTCTTTATACAATAGCACCAAATCTACATGAATCTGACTCCCACTAACGGGTCATCTCTAGCAACTTATGAGTATGTTGTAGTTAACAGCTCTGCATGTTTATGCTCTCATTCTTTTTTCTGTAACATCAGCAAAAAAAACCAAAAAAAAAAACCAACTCAAGGTGCAATGTTAAAGCAAAGGTGAAATACAAAATTATTCAAATTAGCAACATACACACATATTTTTCTAAGCACATAATAATGTTAGGTCACTAAATACACAGCGCAAGCAGCATTACATTTTCTTTTGCAGGTACGACATTAAGTTCTGTGTAGGTAGCATTATTGCACACAAGCTCTATCTAAAGCAGCACTGGTTTCCAAAATAGGCAAACTACTGTACTTCACATTCAAATGCAGAATTCAAGTAGCATCATAAACACCCAGTGGAAACAAAACAGAGCCAACCAAGTGAATTTGATTGAAAAGATCTTAATCGTTACTGTGTAGATTTATTTTGGGTGACATGAGATCTACATGACATCATTTTCTGCTAATTTTCTAGCAGGCATCCTTTCAGCCAAATGCCTTTGGCTAGATATGGCACCCATAGACTTACTGTACACGATTACTGACAACTGTATCCACAATAGTTGATTCTGAAATCAACAAGGAAATAGAGAATAATGTTTCTTCAATCGAAATGTGTTTCAATTTACAAGTGGAAAAATGAACACACCGTCAGGTGTTGAATGGGTTGAATGTACAGAGGCCAAAATAATACGATTAACTATGTTCATTGCAGCACTTCATGGAAGTAGCATGAAGAGAAAATATATAAACTATGGCAAACTGTACTCAACTTTTCATGTTGCAGCTACCAAATTTATATATCCCTCTATTGCATGTTCAGCAAATTGAACATAATGTTGAAGACATTCAACTGAAAAAAATTCCAAATGAGATTATAAATAAATGTAATTAAATACCTATAAGTGTGATATAATAAAACTGTATAATATATCTACTTATTTCTTAATACGGATTTAAAATAGTGCAGCCTTTATATAACACACGGTATGGCTTAGTGAACGTGTATATAAATTTTGAATGCCACTTCAGACTTATATATTTGCTGTGCTTATTTCTTTATAAACACGACAAGGTTATTAATTTGCAGTTCGATAGCGAGATAATGTGTTTGATACTACAGATGGCACTAAACCTCCAGACAGCTTTTAAAAGTCACTGCAACATAAGTTAGTTAGGTTTGTTTTCTTTAATCTAATATATACCATATCATAATAATTATAATACTTTGACTACATGACTACATTTAATATATGAACTAGAAATTATGGATTCACTTAAATCTCTTTCATCAACACCAACCTGGAGTGACTTTGCCCTAAACACACTGATTGTAAATTGCCTCCATGTGCAAGACTAGCTTGTACATATATTAATCTCTTCTAAGTAAAACAGGACATTTTCTCCATCGTAGCCCCACACGTTGGAAGGTAAGTCCACTCAGCTCTGTTGAGTTAGTGCACAGCAACACCAAATGACCTTTTCACTTCAGCCTCTGAGTCACATTTGCCAAGGCAACAGCAAATGCTTGCACGGCTGAGAAAGGATACTGGAAATCCAAGATATAAGCATTTCCATCTATCCGCCCAAACTGCATCACCTAAAAAATTGTAGAAGAAGAAGATATTTCAGAAAGAAAGCAGTAACCAAAACATAAGCATCGTGAAGCTGCTTTTTTTAAAGCTAAAGCCCAAAGATGTACAAGATGATGTCACACGTGTTTGGTGTTTTTGCTTTAAGGGCTGAAGCAAAAATAGAAAAATAGAAACCCCTGTGAGATGAAAAGACAAATCATTTTTAAATTCACTAATGTTGCTTATCATTACCTGTCTACCATCCAGTTCGATCTGAAAATTCTTTGCTGACTCCTGGGTGACTCGACCTCCAAAGTCAAGCTGGTACACCTGGGTGGCCTCATTCCACAGTGGCTGTTTGTTGGCCATAACGTACACAAACCCTTGGCTGCCTAAACTACGGTCCTCCCTTTCATTTGCCTTGCGACACTTTATCTCCTCCAGCTCACTTGCCATACGCATGCTGCGCTTGTTCTTCCAGCTCTTCTTACTACTCTGGTTCTGGTTCATTAGCTCATCACCGCTAATGAAGAGCTCTGGCTCACTCTCTGAGCTATCCTGAAACTCATTCGTGGTCCTGTTCATTTTCTTTGTTTTATTAAGTTGTTCTCTCTGCCCCTTTGGCTTCTTTTTCTCTCTGCTACCAAGCCTCGGGCTCGCAATGAGAGTGTTGAAATCAGACAGCGCACGCCCTTCCTTTCTGGATTTGCCCTCAGACACAGTGGGCATGTTGGCCTCCTCTGCCCGGCTGTCAAGCCTTTTGCGGCTCTTCTTGTTGAAGCGCTCTGACTCTTGTGGGACAGGGCTTTCATTTAAGGATGATGGCTCTGGAAAGTTATTGGCAGATTCTGCGAGATCTTCTGTGGCACTTTTGGATGGTGGCAACTCGGTAGGTGGGGGAGGAGGGGGAAGAGGAGGTGGGGGAGGTGGTGCAGTAGGAGGAGGCGGGGACAGTATTGGCTTCTCCAAAATCTGGTGAGTTTTGGTTGGGAGTGGAGGCGCGGGAGGATCTTGCATGGGCGGTGGGCAGGGGTAAGGGTTCCAAGGGTGGAGGCTGACCGGGTGCAGTTGGAGTCCGGCACATGAGCTTGCTCCTGGGTACAGAGGAGGGAGAGGACAGCAGGCCAAGTTGGCCAGATTTGGGGGGTAGCCCGGTGGCAAGACCAAATTGGGGTCCTGCTGAGCAAAAGGGACAGGAGCGACCACTTCATTTGGAGAACACTGTTGCGGAGGGTTTTGCAAAGTCTGAAGTGGGGGTCCACTGTGACCCACCCCTGGAGGAAAGGGTGACAGGGATATCTGGTAACCTGATGGAAAAGTAAGAGTGCTTGTGCTCGGACTGGTTGGAGGTTTAGTTGTGAGGACAAAGGGAAGCCGAGTCACATCAAGGTGCTGAGCTTGACTGATAATAAGGGGAGGCGGTTTATGAGGTGGGGGAGCTAACATTGTTTGATCTGGGGTGAGCCAGAAATCTTCTGTGGCGGAGGTGTCCCACTGGTAAGGCGGAGGGCGTTTTACTGTCAAACTGACATCACCAAGAGTCAGCTGACGTACTGATTTTTCAAGGTGACACTGCTGATTTAAAGTCTCGTCCTCAGTAAATGCAGAGTTAACATACACTGTTCTGTCCCGACTGTTGTCAACGCCACCCAGTAGACTGTAAGATGACTGAGATGCCATTGGAGAGGCATTTTTGGAGTGCACTATAATGGTACTGTGATGCGCACCTTTCCCTGATGGGAAGTCCTGCCTCACCACCGTTCCACCTGCAATACCACTACTGGTAGTTCCACCTCCACTGACACTAACACTGGTGCTGCTGCTGTTACTACTGCACTGTGTGCATGTGTATAAGGCAGTGGGCACCCTCTGCTGGTAGGAAAGGGCTAATGCACTGTTCATTTTAGCTTTAGTCGGTAGTGTCCTTGAGCTGTCCATCATCTGTGGCACTTTGAGGCCCACATCCCTTCGTTCACGACGTAGAGTGGCATGAATGAGGCTGCTATCAATTCTCTGGGGAGGAGGAAGTGTAGCTGTTACCTGATTGGCTGGATCAGGGTAAGGAGGGGGGTCTCCACTTGGTATTGTGTATCGAGGGACAGAAAGACGACTTAATGTTGCTGAACTGTATGGAAGCTGAATTTTTTTATTCTCTGAGGAAGTGACTTTGAGGGTAGCTGAGCCCCCAATGCTGTGCACAGCGTATGCATTCTGGTTGCGAATGAGGCGCCTTCGTGGCCGACACACCTCCTCCACATTGCCACTGCTGTCAAAGGTCGTGATCCTTTCATACCCAAGAGGTGTTGGGTACTGTAAGGTGACAGGATGAAGCAAAAATTCATCCTTTTTCAGGCAGGGGTCCGGTGCCAGGATACTTGGGCTGTCACAGTTTGTGATGAGAGTTTGAGGAGGAGCAGCAGCTGAAGCTGCTGCTGCAGACACTACAGTCCCAGGGTACGGAGGAGGGGGATTTATTTTCCTCATCTGAATCTCTACAGACCCATCTGTATCGTTAAAGGAGGGAGGTAATGTACGTGGCAGACTTGGCTTCAGAGTGTGTCCATGGTCTCCCCTGTCGAGCCCTGGCTCAGTGGTGGGAGGTGGCATCTGGGGAAGAAGATGAATCTGTTGCAAGGAAATGGTTGGATAGCCAGATGGAGGAGGGGGCAATGACATTTGGATCTTCAGTTGCTGCTGCATTTGTTGATGCTGCCTCTGCATTTGTTGATGCTGCTGCTGGATCTGCTGATGCTGCTGCTGGAGCTGCTGCTGCTGCTGCCTCATCTCTTGGATCTGTTGTCGGATTTGCTGCTGCTGCTGTTGCATCTGCTGCTGCTGCTGCTGCATTTGCTCGTGCTGCATCTGCATCTGCTGCTGCTGCTGTTGGATCTGCTGTTGCTGAAGCTGTTGGTTCGTCACTTGCTGTTGCGCTTGTTGCATTTGTTGATGTTGCTGAACTTGGTGTTGCTGATGTTGCTGTTGTTGATGTAGCGTCTGCTGGTGGTGCAGCTGCTGTAGTTGCTGATGCTGCTGCAGCTGCTGTGACTGGGATGGGTGATGGTGTTGCTGTTGCTGCTGTTGCCCCTGCTGGTGGTGCAGCTGCTGTAGCTGCTGGTGTTGCTGCTGCTGCAGCTGCTGGTGTTGCTGCAGCTGCTGCTGTGATTGGGACGGGTGATGGTGTTGCTGTTGCTGCAGTTGCCCTTGCTGCTGTTGATGATGGTGCATTTTCTGCTGCTGCTGTGTCTGTATTTGTTGTGACTGTTTAGATGGCTGCTGGCGAGGCTGCTGTGAATGAGAACGCTGTGAATGAGGCTGTGGTGGGAGATGGTGAGGTGGAGGTGGGGGAGGTAAAGTGCCAGGGAGAAGAGGACCCATCTCCAACCCGTTGAAGATCATCTGACCAGGGCTGGTGTATCTAGTTGGCACGGGATATGGTGACGCAACAGCATCCTGACCATGATCAGTGACAGGGACAGAGGCTGCTGCTGCTGCAGCTGCTGCTGCAGCAGTGGCGGTCGGGTTGGTCAGAACATCAAGCTGAATATTCTGATTGGCCAAAAGAGACTGAACCAGACCAATACTCTGAGTTGGGGACATGGCTTGAGCTGGGCTGTGGATGGGAGCAATGGGAATGTTGACTGTACATGGAGGATTGTCTCCAGCCACTCCAGACGGCCCCATCACTATATAAGAAGACAGAGAAGAAGAGTATAAGCGACTTAGGATGATAATAAACTGATGGGCATGCAAACTAATTTATTTGCATCTTTTTGGATTTCCTTTTTACCTGGTAAGTCATCCTCATCCTCGCTGAACACATTGGGGTTGAACACCGGCAGACTCATAAAGTCATGAGAAATCTTTCGCACTTCTGGAAGGTAGATTGTCATCTGTCTCGGTTGCAAATGAAGCAAACTGGTCTTATAGATGACTGAAAAAGAGGAAAATAGAGTTGACTCGAGAAGGAAAAAGAAAGTAACTTTTGAGTAAAGTCATGTATATGTGCTGCTTTTGTTTTTTACCTGCGCCAAGATTCGTGGGGAGGAACGAAGCAAGTCCCACAATTTTGAATTTTGTCCCCCAAATATTAGATGTCACTTGTGCAAGGTAATTGTGCTGTGAGGCAGAAAATTGAAGATAAAGGGGGAAAAGTGAATAATAAGTGTGAAAGCTTTGCTGCTAAGCACATGTGAACCTACTTCCAGCACACTATTGACTGTTATAGTCCATGATAAATAATTAAACTGATGACAGTGCCCCTTCGCTAGTTTTCCCTCCTGATTTTCCCCTGCCCTGCTGCCTGATCATGGAGCAAATGCACACCTACATGTAAGAGATAATCAAGTAAAGAGTGTAATCTGGGTTTAAAAAACTTAAATAGAAGCTAAAGCAGTTAATTATCTGCAGCTTCACAGAGTTAACTACAGCAGAGCAGAGTCCTTAAAGGCTGCACACATCTGCTCACTTGGCACATCAGCAGAAACTTAAATTTGTGTACCTTACTTTAAATGTTGCTGAAGTAGAGACAAGATTAATGTGGACCTAACAATAAATCACAGTCTGTATTTTTCTTTACCTCTGACAGGTGAGCATATATTCTACAGTCAAATCATTTGTTACACAGTGGCCATCATCCGTTTGAGTGCTGAACTTCATCATAGCAGTTGGCTGCCTAAACTAAATGCTTTTCTTCTACCCATGGATGGATGTATTGATAGTTCAGGGGGCTGGAGGCTATCCAAGCTGCCACAGGGCGAGAGGGTACACCCTGGACAGGTCACCAATCTGTTTCAGGGCTAACACAGAGAGACACACAACCATTTGTGCTCACATTCACCAGAATCACCAATTAATCTAACCCCGCTAAATGCATGTCTTTGGACTTCAGAAGGAAGCCAGAGTACCTGGAAAGAGCCCAGAGCATGCAAACACAGAAAGGCCATGGCCAGATGATGGATTTGTGCTGTAAGGCAACAGGGATAACTGGCCTATGCTGCCCTAGATAAACAAATATTTTTCTTTTTTTTAAAGCTTAAATTCAAAGTCAGTATTTCCACTATGGCAGTAACTGTGAGTTTGCCAATCATTAAAGGATCTTAAAGAAATATGGCAGCCCAGTAACAAAGAAAACATATTGTAACATAAGTTTCTGTGAATTACACAGTGATGATAATGCAGGTACTACAGTATTACTAGCTAATGAGCATGAGCTGTAATACTTGGCAGTACATATACTTGGCAGGTCATTACCTCCGTAATTCCATCCATAGAAAACTCACGCCGTGTCAGGCTGGGTGACCGAACGGGAGGCTTCTTTGTTGGTAGGCGTGGTGATCGCTGACCTTCTTGATTGGCACGTGAAAGTTTGGGAGATTTTCTTGATTCCATGTTCAACCTTTGAAACAAAGACACATTTTTACACCTCATAAAATCACTTGGAATGATGAAAAAACATTGCTGGAGAAAATGTGCAGAAAAATAAAAAACATTTATATAACTTCAGACGTGTTTTGGTGACCTGTTTCCGCGAGATAACTTTGGTGACTTCTTCCCGACCCACTCATCGCTCAGCTCAATGTCACTGGAGTCAGAGCAGTTACAGCTGTCGGTGTATGAGATCATGGGATTGACGCAAACTTCCTCTGAAAGAAGCACAGCAAAGAAAAATAAGAAATAAAGTTGAGCTTGAACAAAATATCTACAATACACCAACTAACATGCCATTAGTGGGCAAGCTCTGCATGAATAACATTAAATGTAACACGAGTGCAGCCAGGTCACGATATACTCTATTCCTGTATCAGGCCCCAGACTATGTTGCATCAGAAAACAACACTCATCACCACACTCTGTACTTGTTCTTCCTCAAGGTGAATGACGAGCGCACAGCACAAATATGCACAAAAACAAGGTGCATACAGAATGACCCTGGGCAGGTCTATTTTCTGTTCCACCCCTAATGCATTTTGTGGTTACTTTGGTTCATGACCATTCCAAACTGTGCAGAGTTTTCACTGCAGCTAAAGACAAAATGAATAGCGACTTTTAAAAGATTTAGGTGAAGTGCTTTCTTTCAGGTCTAAACCCACCTGCCTTGCCATCAGTTTTTGGATCCATAATAACAAACTCGGGCCGAAGTTTACTGATGCGCCTTCCTTTGAGAATAGGCACCAGTCCTCCTAAATATTCTAGGTACAGCGTGTAGCAGGGTCCGCCTGCTTCAGGACTGTCCTCAGCTCGCTTCATGGTGCAGTGGAGCCTTTCGTTCCCTGCTGTGGGATAGCTGACAAAGTCGCGGATGTTGTTGGGGTCAGGAATTGGGGGCTAGAACAAAGAAAGGAAGGAGCTGTAAGACTGCTGGACACTCAAATGAAAACATGCCCCTGTCAGCAATTTTCCTTTACTCGCTGTGCAATAAAGTTGGTAAGAAACCTATCTCTGACAGTCACTGCACACTAATGAAACAGGGATCATTGCACCGCAACGGTGTATTTGAAAAGCAGTGGTGAAAAGCATCACTAACACCTGACCATCTGCTGTACCAAAAAAGACCTGATGCAGGATTGCACATTAAACTTTAATACCTTGATGGTGGGGATAAAAGCAGTGGTGACATAAGAGCAGAGAAGCGAGGGCATGTTTAGTTTCCCGACATCTTTCTCCTCTCGCAGGGCGCTGGCAATGCCTTGCTGGCATAAAAGTTGGAGGCTGGCCACCCTGTGCTCCACACGGACCACATAGAGAGCTGGTCCACATGCGAGGAACAGACGGGAATCTCTGTGACCCCAACAAATGGTGGTGATGGGCCTCTGAAAAAGAACCACTGAGAATAAGAAACTTCCTGCAGGCGTCAATAGCAGAGCAGGTTCGCTAGTTTCTGTTTTATGCTACTTCCTATTGTTGACTTAGAGCTGGAACAAAGGTTAACACCCTTTAGGTTAGATTACAAAACAAACAATCTACACCCTTGTATCTGGCAAAGTGTCAATCCTAATCTTTGTTGTAGTTTGCTTTCAAGAATGTCTGAGAATGTTTAACAATTGAAAGACAATTTCTACTAATTGGTCCTCACTTGTGTGGATTTCATGAAATATGACACAAGGTTTATGTTTATTATTATAATTTTTTTAAGCAAGACATCTATCCCTTAATTTATGAAGGACTAACCTGCGCCGGTGTCTCCAAAGTGTAGATGTGTTCACCTTGGACATTATAAAACTTAACAAGGGCATTCCTCATGATGGATGCACAAGCTGAGTCAGAAGGGAGCCCATGTCTCTCCATGCCAGCCACAGCCAGGAGGTCTCCCTGGGAGCACCACTGGGCCTCGACGTCTTTGGTGTAAAGAAAAAAGGGTATTTACTTCACATGATTAACAGTATATATCACTAAAGTTGCAAATTAACATACTTATGTTCAGAGTTCATACCTTTAAGCCCTGAGCGAATTATACTAGGAGAGAGGTCATCATAGTTATTCATCAAACTGATATCTCCTGATAAGAAGGTGACAGTCAACAGAGGCTTAACTCGCCGCACTTGGAGGAAGAAAGAAAAGTACACATGTGAGTCTTCCTCAGGCAACACTTTTAACTAAGTTACATGAGCCGAAGGGCAAACCGGTTTAGTACCTAAAGGCAGAATATTGTCATCGGAGTCTGTGTCGCTCTCCGTGCTGTCCTCGACTAGGAAATCGGGGCAATTCCAAGACATGCTCACAATCCCATCAGACTCGTGTAACAGAACATGGGCAAGCATCCTTCCGTGACAGTCCATCACAATTACCTGACCATCTGCTGTTCCAAACAACACCTGAGGGGACATTGCACATTAAACTTTAATAGTTGATTAGATAAACAAACAAACCCATTTCACTCACTCACTTCAAGATTATGACATTATTCCACAACACCTTTACATTTTTGAATTATACGTAATTGTAATTATCTTTTATGTAGTACAAATTCAGCCAAACATAGGTACCTGCTGATCGTCAGGGGTCCAGATGCCACAGGTGATCTGGCTCTCCAGATTAATCTCAGAGGACCAGTGTCTTTGACCGCTGACCGAGCCGACTAACACAAACCCATCTCTGTATGCAATGAGGGCTTGAGTGCCATCATGGGACCAAGTGAAGTCACTCACCTAATTTAAAGATTTGTATCATTAGTGTAATTACACAAGAGGTCAGCGCCAAGAAGATAGAGCCTTTCTGTTGCATCAGTTGGAGTACAAGGGTGTTAAATACCATAAAGATGGAAAACAAAGCAATTTTAGCTCATATTTGCAAAAAAAATTCATGTCTACCTGGGCTCCTCTGTCATTCACTAACTCCACAGACCATCTTCCTTCATACTGAATCCACACAAATATGCCTCCTTCCATATCGCAAGTGGCCAGCTTCTGGAAGGGTTCATTCCAGCGCACCAAGACAACCTGCAAATACCCCAAACACCATCAGCTTTTTTTCACTAGCAGAGGAACATTCATCGATATAAAAGCTAATGTAGTTCAAAGAAAAATCAACTTACAGAGAGGAAAAAAATAATGTAAATGTGTCTAAATATTAATGGCACACAATATTGAAAATGCACTCTGTTCATATAGCATTTTAATTTATTTAAATGTAATAAAAATTAGCATTTCAGCGAGATGAATCATTTTACAAAGTATGCTAATGCATAGTCTCTGTAAATATAGTGTGCATTTAACCCAATTTAGTTCTGTAATATGCAGGATTGTTTTGTTTTAATTTATTTATTCAAACAGTAATTTCTTGATTTTACTCTGCTGTTGCAAAAGTTCCTTTACGAGTGGGCTGGATCAGTAATAAGATCATTGTTTTAGTTGTGTAAAATGAAAGAGCAGAGGTCAAATTCTTATTTATACATTCAACTCATTGCAAAAAAAGAGAAAATCCCACCTCGCTGTTGTGTCCTCGCAGGTTAAAATTGATTCTCTGAGGTGTACTTCTATCCCTCCTGCAGTGACTCGATGTAAACGTCACCCCAACGACTCCTCTCCCATTCCCTGTGGCGAGCCAACCCTCCTCATAGTACCGTCTCCGGCACACTGGCTTGTCCTTCTCACTCTTGGGGACCCGGCCTTTCCACGAGAGGCAGAGGATGTTGGAGTCGCTGCAGAGGATGGGACCATGTTCCACGGCGGCCAACATCCCTACTGATTGACCAGGCTGGCAAGCGAAACAAAGAAAGAGAGTTTCAAATAACACCATGCTTTCAATTGTAATAAAGCTAGATAATGAACGTTTTCAGTTTATGTCAGTGTGTGACTCTGCATTTACTTAAAACTGCCTTTTCAGTGAAGCTCAGGGCATTCTGGTATGAACACTGTCATGGTCAACAGGAAGCTCGGCTGTGGTTACTAATGTAAAATATGAAATAGTTTAGATTAAAAGCTTATTGACCTTTGAAACACAAGATGACAGAACAATCTCAATACAAGATCCAAGCTTTCCTGATGCTTCCAGTCATATCATACAATCTTAATGGGCAGTTGCTGTTTGCCCGGTACAAATTTCCTTCTTTTCTGAGCACTTCTGGACCTTGGCAGTTCATTCAAAGGCCTTTTTAGGGTGGAGTTTAATCAAAGCAGCTACAAAGATTGAACTTTCAACATCAGCTTTAAGGGTGATTTTGGAAAGAAGTCTTTAATGTAAAGAGAGAAAAAACGGATTTTCAATATATACAAAGATAAACAAGGGGCTAGTGCAGGGGTGGGCAATCTCAGTCCACGAGGGCCGGTGTCCCTGCAGGTTTTAGATCTCACCTGAATCACATGATTAGTTCGTTACCAGGCCTCTGGGGAACTTCAGGACATGTTGAGGGGCTAATTTAGCCATTTAAATCAGCTGTGTTGGTTCGAGGACACATCTAAAACCTGCAGGGTGGACTGAGATTGCCCACCCCTGGGCTAGTGATATAATCACAAATATGGTGAGACTTTTCTGTATAAAAATAAAAACACAGCTTTGTGTATGTTCCTTTTACACAGAGATCATCAAGATGAGTCACCTATGTTATCAAGTTATGAGCAGAGAGTTGGTTCAGCTTTAAAATGTTGCCTCCCAGAGGCGTAAATTTGCACGTTAAGAGAAAACCCCTGAAAAAACACCCAATTAACGAATTCATGGATATCAGTGGGCATCATCTTCCTGAGCTTATGTGCAGGTACCAGACTGGCGAGTGAAACCAGGCACTTACATCATTTACAGGTTCTTTGATAAATTCCATCCTAATGATTTTCATTTGTGAACAGACTTTACGCAAGTACACAAGTGAATCACCAAATGTGCTCTGACACCAGTAAAATCACGATGTCTGCTGCTCATAGTGTTCTAGCTGTTAATCTATTATTCACTGTCCGTGGAGTGGCTCCAGGATTTGTCTCTAGATTACATCATCACGACAGTCTGTGTTTTATTTCTTCATATTCACAAACTGAAAATGAGAGGAGGACTAGACGAAACATGTGAATTGCAATTTAGGGCACAAATATGTAAACCACAGTGTATTTTTAAATCCTGTCTCCACAACGTAGGTTAGACACATTTCATTTTTGGGTGCATTCATTTTGCAACCTTCCTACTCATTTGGATTTACATGAAAATGTCTGAAAGAGCTCACTCACATAGATATCGTAAAGATTTCCCACATTAGCCCTGGAGGACCTTTAAAATGCTATTTTAACTCTTTTAGGTCCCCGTAGTAGCTTTTAAACAATGCTATTCTATAATACTAATTTCACTGAACACAATGTTTTACAAGTACGACAGAAACAAATCTAGTCTGGTTTGCTTTTAGTTTTTGGGTGTCTCTTCTGCAATTTAAAATCAAGATCTGTTTATGAACGGTTTAGATCCTACGTGGTATCGTCTAGCACACTACATAATAGGTAATAGCATTTTATAATATGGCTAATTAAAGTGAAAAATGACATTCAAGTTAGTCTGGCAGCACATAAATATAAAAAATACCTCATAGTTCCTGGACATGTTGAGTCAAAATTCCTCCATTGAAGGTGTCCATATTTCCATTCAGATGGTGCACTGGAGGGTAGTGGCTGCTCTGCTCTTGATACTTACAATAAAATCTACGGGGAAGTAAAATGCATCATACAGCCAAATGGTGTCCAGCTCTACATTCACCCAAATCAAGCAGCTCTACGCTCCAGAGTTTGCCATTAAATGACTTGAGGCTTCTGTGCCAGTAGCCCATCCCATGTCTTCCTGATGTGGCTCCAGAGAGTTGTGCAATCCTGTTGCAGTGAAGATGAAAAAAAGAGGAAAAGAGGAATTTTGTTATTCAACAAGTAAGGTAATCAGAGAGAGAAAGAGAGAGAGAGAGGTGGTTTTTGCTTTAAATAGCATCCTTGTCATTCAGTGCATCAACCTTGAAATTCACAGTGTTTCTCAGTCTCTATGCAACAGCAACACTGCATTGGAGACCAAGGCACTCGCAGTCTCCATGGGTACTGATACTGTCTGTTCCTTTCCACCACAGCAGCAGCAGCAGCAGCCAGGCAAGCATAAGAACTAAAATGCCCAATATTTTACACGAAGCAGACCCAAAACATATCATAGTGTAGCTAACAATAATATAATTGCATCTTATGACTCAAACTCAGGTTTGAGACTTTAGCACCCGATTACAGTCGAAATAAATTACCCATCCTTTCCTTTATAAAGGTCTCCCACTACATGACACATTACATCAAATGATTTTCCCATTCAAAGGCGTCTCACCGCATGCAGTAGTCTGAATGATTAAGCGCTTACGAGACAAAAACAAACTGCGGTGGTAAATGAATGTATTCATTTATAAAAGCGACTGTGAGGAGAAAAATATATCCTATATGTTGTACGTACCTGACACCGCTGTAATCACGTACTAATCCAGATGTAGTCGGCGCACAGTGCGGTAGTGTTGCCAGGCACTTTTCCGCTGGCGCACTTTGGGGTTGTGGCTTTAACGCGGGTTGCCATGAGGCAGGTAGCACGTAAAATAGACCAATGTTTTCAAGTTAGTACAAAATAAAAGCGTCAACACCCATGATAATCGTCTTAACAAGCGCTGGAGGTGACTATGTGCAGTTCATTTAGGTATCTTATGATATGGAGGCTCGTCCACCGGCTGTTAGCATATAATAAACATTAGATTCAACACTGCACTTCAAAAGCGTGTATCCTTCATGATGGCAACCCCACAAGGCGCACCCGATCTTTGCGACGTAAGTTGAGGCGACATTCTTGACACAACACCTTGATTTTATGCGTGCGCTGGTAACCCACTGTCCCACCTTTCTGCCTCATGATCAGCATCACAAACAAGAGACACGAATTTCATTAAATTCACATGCGTGTGAATTCTATAACAACAGATTCAGACATTTAAAAATAATTATTTTTGTTCTTTATTGGCTCTCATGGACACACAATCAGGGGCAGAATCTGCTCTCAGACCCTTTAAAAACAAACAACAACAACAACAACAACAAAAAGAAAACAAACACAATTGGTAGTTTACAGGTTATGAGAGGTCATGTTACAATTAACCAGTTTAAAGAAAATCACCCACTGACTGTTTTTGATAATTAACTAATCAGTGAACCACTTCCAAGCTAAAGCGAAAACAGCTCCCCCAATCTTCTGTGCAAATGTGCCTCTTGTGTCCGTTTATAGGTCATCACAAATGGATATGTAACATTTAGAGAAGACAAAATAGGATGGCCATTATTATTTTGTCATTTGCTGATATTTTATGAAAAAAAGTGAATTACAGGGAAAATAATGTGCAAATGTATCAATTATGGAAACTGCAACACTTATTCGTGTCTTTAAACAAAAGCTGAGCTAACACTTCATGTCTCTAACCCCTTCACACTGCGTCAAAGTGAATCGTGCACAGACAGCTGTCCCTTTAAAAACAACGTAAAGCCAGAAAGTCTATTGTTATCCACCGAACTGCTTCAGTTCTTGTTGTATTTATGTGGAGTTTTTCAGGTGCAAGTCTCTTCAAAGGCATGGATAACAGTGTCATATGCAGGAGGGGGCGTCTGCGAGGGTAGAAAACCTTTAAGCCCATTGTTGCCCAGCCAGAAGGAATGCCTCTTGTTTGACACAAGCGATGCTGAATCAGATGAGTTTGAAGGCGCTGCATCCTCAGACACCTGGGTGTCATCTCCCATATCTAGGGCAGGCCTGCTCTTCTTGGGCAGTGGGCGAAACGTGGATGTCTCTGCACCTGGCTTACTCCCCAGGGGGCCAACTGGCTCGAGAGAGGGCTGTCTGTAGACGCTCAAAAAAGTGCTTCGGTACAGGCCCAGCTGGCTGCTCGTGGCATCGTTTGTTTGTGAAGCGCCAGATTTCTTTTTGGAGTGCCTGGTGATCCTGGCTGTAGCCCGGCGCCTGGATGCCCAGGTCAGCAGAACGTAGATCAAAGCACCCAGCAGCAGGCCCACAAGCACAGATAAACAGAAGGCTAGAATCATATCGCCTGGAAACAGAGAAATCATGCAAAGTCTCAGAAAAGGGACTGCAGAGGGATAAAAAAAATGGCTGGAAATATTTAGTTTAGAGGGAGATAGGATGGATTGTGTTGTTCTCATAATGGGTAAATTATATATCCAAATGGTAGTTTCAGGAGAGGAACAGCTAAGATCTTAGAGTTGTTTTGAAATATTCCTCCGGTGTATTGATTTATTGTTTCTGGAAAACGCTATACTGGGCTACAATGTTACATAAAACCTTACATCATACCTGGTGTGTGGGTTTTTTAGTCTGTGTAGTGTCAGTGTGATGAAGTGCAAACAGACCATTTCATTTATGTCAAATGTATAAAAGATTTACTCAACATTTCCATCGTCATTCTTGTCCAGAAACAATGGAAACTTTTAAAATCACGTACTAAAATTGGACAGCCGCATAGAAAGCAATTCATATGTTATGTAAGACATCAAGACAGCTATGGCAAACAAAGCCTATCACAGATAAAAACATGTTCTACTATAGAAGAAAATATAAGAAACTCAAAGGGGGTATTTTAAGTGCTGTATACTTGCTGTTCTGACTCTGTCTGCAGTAAAGAATTGCATCCAAGATACTTGAATAGTACTGAAGTAGCAGCAGGACTCTATTTTGGCCCCAGACCATTCAGTACTTGTTTGACTGATCCAAAAATAATGTGCATTTTAGTATTTTCTAGTGATCTAATTTTGGATTGCAGGTTTTTTACTGTGAGACTGTATGTGTTGAATCAAGTGAAGAACTATCACATCTATATTTTAAAATACAAAACTTTGTACTTTTACACAGTGTAGGCTACAGCTTTGGGAAAGAAATGCAGATACACTCACCCAGATTGAATGATTTGTCTATTTCCAAAGAGGGATCCGTTTTATTTTGTGCCATTATTCCACTATGAGCCCAGTTCTAGATTCCACACAGACGGAGAAACACTGAGCTTTTTCCAAGACAGACTTTTTGCTTTTTCCCCCCTACAGTGTTTGCTGTGGCGGAAACTTTGCTGTCATGCTTCCTTCCCTCTCTGTCTTTAAAATTAGCAAATGCATTGCTTATCTGTGTGGGACATAACACAGGGAAACAAGCTCATTTCCTTTTACATCATTTCCTTACGATCAATACTTTTTAACGAGCCATTATTGACACTTTTTTTTACATTTAAAAAGCAGGCCATGTTTAAGAGATCTATTACTTATGTAACAATTTTATTCAGATCATTCAGTATCATATAGAAAGTTTTTCATGGATTTTCAGGCAAGTCAGAATAAATAGTCTTTCCTCATATGCCTGAGAAAGTTTTCAAGTGTCTTGACAAGGTTCTGGATAATGAAAACCTAACCATCCGCTTAAGAGTCTGCAGGGTATCAAGCTCTGAGTCTCTGTGGGGATTTCCTTCAATTGTTGCTGTGTTCCCACTTCATTACTGCCCTAAGAGCTTTCAGGCCAACAGCACAGCCTGAACCACAGCTCTCTGGAGCTCAGCACGTCTTTGTATTTTTGTGTTCCTCTGTTTTGTTTTCTAAGGTTTCGTTTCAAGCTTTCATTTAGTTAAAACGTGTTGTTTCTAGGTAAATGAGCTGATGCTCGTTTGTAAGACTGTCATGTCACAGAAAATTCCAGTAGGTGACGCCAGAGTAGTTGTAATGAGTTTTATTTCGAGCACTTGGTTTGCACATAGGGTTTGAAACATATTAAGGTATGATAGTGTACAGACTTGCTTTCCTTTAGGGGACAAACAACTTTGGCAAGCAATGGTTCGTGCAAGTCTCTAGAGAATAAAGATAAATTTAAATTTAGCACAAATGTGTGTTTGGTCGATTATTTCTTTGTAGTGACAATGATTCTTGGCTGTAGTGGGTGTCTGCTCTAAGCATGCCACGTTTAGGAAAACTTCAAGGTGGTGTTCCGCAAAATTTAGACATAAACACAAATTAATTTCTTTACTTTGATTGCTAAGTTTAAGTAATGAGCTCTGTGTGTGTTTGTATCATGAATTAAATGTAATACATGTAAACCAATACATGCTCATGCTTTAAGCTTGTAAATGTTAATAAGCAGCCCTTTTGTAGAGCAGAAGTGATTAAACAGTCTACTGAGGTCCCTCTAAAGGTTCACGCTGGAGGAGGATTTTTTTTTAACAATCTGGCAACCTGAAAATAGCTCTAGTAGCATATAAAGCAAAGCACATTAAATATTAATAAAGTAATTAATTACAGATTACAGATGATCTTTAATAGCCTTGTTTATTGATGTGCATGCACTGTATTAAACCACCACAGTGTGTTTCTTTCATTTATGCCATTTACCATTTACCATATTTGCTAAACATTTTTAAAATGTTATCACTTTGCCATCAAAAGTAATTTATATTTAAAGGGCTATATACCCGGGAATCATCTGTGTTCTGCAGAAAAACAAACCCATTGTTCCTATTAATTAACAAACAAACAAATAGATTAGAATAGAATAGGAATGACAGGAGCTTGACCACACTTTCCCGAACCCTCCTCCTGCAGCGTGTGGTGCAGCTTGTTGCCAGCAGTTTGCCGCTCAGCTTCTTGCGGTCGCGAACTTATTGGCGGCTGCAGCGCTTCACGCCACCATGTTTCATTTTCAGAGTTACCAATGGCAACGAGGCAACACACGCGCAGCACACAGGCACTTCCCCTGTGAAGTTACTGTGCTCTTCAGTGCTCAATGCGGTAAGATGAAATGTCAAGAAGCTGCTGCAGATTTCTTGATTGTTTTTGTTTCATTCATTTATCCTCCTGTTTAATTACCTGTATTTTGTGCGCTCGGGCGTTTTCGTGCTCGGTCTTGTGTGTGTTGCTTCTGTAATGTTAGTAACTTCCTCTCTTGTCGAACTCGCACATGCACATACATCAGATAGCTCTACAGCTCTGCTACTTTGATAGACACTAGTTAAGAGTAAAGTAACTTGCCTGTAGGATTAGTAACGCATGGGAGCTTTGGATCCAAAGCTTGGTGTTCAGCTAAATTCAGAATTTACTTGAGCTAATCTTAATTTACATTTCCTCAGTCGACAGTTTAACTTCCTTTTTTGTTTTTAAAAAAACTTTGCTTTAGATAAATGAAAGCATCAGCCAAGGAGAAACCGTTTTTAGCCGTTATATCTAAATCTGTATCTATGACTTCCTGCCAGTTTCTAAGTGCAGTCAAATTCAGTCAAATGTCTTCATAGTCTGTAGCTTACCTATCATGTAAGCAAATATTTGACTGTTAGACTGTGTCATCATCCCCCCCCCCCCCCCCCCCCCCCCCCCATTTGTAACACCTGTAGTCTTATAGGATCCTATATATGCATTTTCTTGAGAGTCAGAAAAGCACAAGTGTCACTAATACCATAAACCATGGCTCTCTTGTCCTTATACGTGTGCCCTCCTGGCTGTGATGCAATAATATGTTTAGTTATCTGTGAAAACATAGGAAACTAAATGCAATCAAGTATTATTTTGAATGAATTTGCCTGTCTCAAAGGATACTTGAATGATATTAAGGAGTAAATAGCACTTAGAGATGAGTTACTGTTGATCACAATCATTTACTGACTGATCTGTTGCAAATATCTATCTTATTAAGACCACTAAGAACTTAAAAGTAACTAACTAACAGGCTCTTGTGAAAGAAATCTTTGGAGACGTTTCATCTTTTAGGTTTTAAGTAGAACAATACAGCAAAATAATTCTGTTCAGTCTCAAGTGATATACCTTTCTGTCCAAGGCGGTGAATGGAAGAAGTGCCTCTATTGGACAGTAGACCTGCTTGTCCCTTCATGAAACCTGAGATTCAATTGGGCCTTCTCCTGCAGTGAAATTAGAAAGAAGCAGAGAGGAGGAGGGAGGAGCAGAGGGGATGTCCCACACGGGACAGTTGTGAAGGATCTTTTGCTCTCAGCATCAGTGACACCACCTTGTCATTACAGCTGCAAGGAGACAACATGGCTTCTCCAAGGCAGCCAGGTCGATCGTCTGTGGACATAGCTAATGTGATGCAGAGACTGCAGGGTAAGTGGCACTCTTTTGCTCAGCTGGTTTACGGACACAACATCCTCTGCTCCTGCACTGCTGCACTGTAATATTGTGCTGATTCAAAGTCTGGCTGCACGCCCATCTGAAGTTTGCCAACATTTGCAATCCAGGATGCTCACACATGCAGGCTTACATTTATACATGCTCACACACTTACAAAGTAGTATGTGAGCATGTGTGCTTACAGTTAGTAAACCTACTCTTAAAATAAATTTCTTGGCACTCTGCAAACTGTGTTGCCGGTTGATTTAAATAGTTTTAAAATGCCCAAAGTTTGCACTATAACATATGTGTTTCAGTACAAAGTTACACTACACTGCAGCTGACTTGTTCTCAAGCATTTGTAGGTTTTGAAAGCATAACAGAATCACACATTTGGCTAATTTGATATAGTGTGCACATGGTCCCTTTTGTCCAAGGCTTTTTTTCCAGGTAGTACGTAATCACATTTAGAGCATCAAGAAAAAATAATGTCGATTCCTGCAAATCTTGTGACCACACTACAAGAAGACATAGTGCGTTGTTTGGTGACCCAGACTGGGTAATTAAGAAGTTATTTGGAGGAACACAATTTGATTTATTTTGTGAATACGGTGAAATAAAGCACATGATTCATTTTCTTTTATCAGTTTGTCTTCACATCTTCACGTTAGATTTCATGTGAGTATTAGTAGGTCAAACTCTTAGTAAAGAGGCACACATTTTGACATCATGTCATGTCAAGTAGCATCAAGTCTTGTCACCAGTGCAGAGAACGCTGTGCTTCTTAAGTGCTAGAATGCTATTTAGTCAGAAAAGTTCTTTCAGTGAACTGATTTTTGCTCTTTAGTTGTAGGTTATTTTGGTTGTTGTTTATTTTTTGAGACAAGATAATGATTGCAAGAAACATTTAATCTCCCTCGAGTCTTGATAGGAGATACTGAATCGTAACAACAGTGCCTACACAAGTGCACAGACAATGCACTGAACAAGACTAAAACCTGACACCCTTTCTGTCCTTGGTAAGAGAATAGGTCGATAACGCGAGTCTCTTTTTGTTGGCGTCCCCCTTTTGTTACAAGGGCATTAGGCCACAACCATCATTTCACAAGTCTGGTCAAGTCTGGCACAGGTTTAGTTGTATTTCAGATATACAGTATACTAGGAAATTTCACACCTTATGGCGTGTCGCCATAGATACTGTTATGAAAGGTTTGTCTGTGGTTGTGCCAGTGCTGCCCAGTTCCTGCTGCAGAGAAACCTCATTTCCTGTGCATTGCACAGCTATTTCACTTTGCTTAATGGTAAAGTATGTTAACTAAAAGAAGGTTATAAATGTGTGACAAAGAACACTTTTGTGTGGCTGTTTTGATATCTTCATATTGGCTGAGCTGTACCCTGATCTCTTAGGTCTTACAAAGAAAATGATAAAAATCCTGTTAAAGTTCACATGATCAGTGCACAGATGGCACGATCTGCACTGCAAAGTGCCAGCCGCTGTTGTGTTTCATGCCAGGAAGTGTATGTTAGTCACATCTGGAAGACATTAGCGTGCCGGTGATTTTAGATGGCAATCGGCAAGGTGCTCTTGGTTTTTCCACTGGAAATCATATGCAGCTTCCTGTCAATTAAAGTATCCTACAGAGACAATTATTGCACACTCACTTTGAATGGAGCAACAGATGCATTATTGACAGCAAAGCCATTATGTAAAAAGGTAGATTAAGAACGTGTTGCTTCTATCATGGTTTCCCGCTGTTTGTCGCTTTCATTCAAAATCTTTATGATGGTTCACCTTGCAACCTTAAATGCCCTCGGGGTATAATTGATGCCTGTTAGTTGCCAGGTGGAGCATTCGTGACAGGCGTGTTTCTTTCATAATACGCTCACTGACTTCTTGTGGGTTTCACTCTAGTTGAGACCGTGTGTCAAACAGGATATGCGGAAACACAGCTGGTAAATTGTGTGCAGTGAATTGCGTGCGTAGGTTTCGGCCTTTCTGTGTAGTTTGCATGTACTGTGGGATTTCACAGGGTATTCTAGCTTCATCACAGTCTGAAGACATGCAGAAGAAGATGAAAATGGGTGGATGGATAAATGATCATTTAAAAAATGAAGAGCAAACACCGTTCAATCATGTTGTGGATATTGATGTTGCAAAGTTTGTTTACCAAGGAGCATTTTGCAACTTGGCATACATGTGTTTGTTGGCAACACATGTATGCCACAAACACAAATATCAAGAGTGGAAACAAAAACTTGTAACAAGCACGATCTGCATCACCATAATTATGTTGGTCCAGTATCGTCTTTGCAACTGACCAATCATGTTGTCTCGGCATTCTGTTAGCATTAGCCAATACGTTAGCTAATACTATTAAAACTGTCGCCAGCAAACCAACATGAGTAACTAATTTTGACTAACAGTAACACTAACTTGATAACATATTTGTTACATTCCAATAATCAATAAACAACATACTTGAAATGCCTGTTATTTGTTTCAGAAGAGAGTTTTACATTTAAAAAAAAAAGGAAAATATTTCTTTTTTACTCCAAATTTCAAAGCTATGACATCACAACAGGGTGACTGGTCAGTTGCGATGTTGATCCTGGACCAACATTATGATGATTATGCAGGAACAACACCAACACATGTCTTCAAATTATTTTTCAGTCAGATCAGCAGCCCAAAATGTAGAGATATCCAGATTAAAAGATATAATTAGATATAAATGCTCACATGTAAAGGACTGCAACCAGTGAGTAACATTAGAGCAATAAATGTTTAGCGTGTGTCGCGTTCTTTGAGCTCTGAAAATCATACTTTTTGCTAAAACATATTCACAGCTTACATGTTGCCAGTGGTCACACTTTGATGTAAGAGTGCACCCGTTGTGTGCACCACAGTGGATTGTCGTTACATCATCAACAGAGTGACGGCAAGTAAATGAAAAAGAAAGAAAGAGAAGCATGCATGTCATCAGCCGTAAGAGATGCTTTTACTCTGCTGCGTCACTGACAGCTGGTGCAAACAGACAGCCATCAAACTCATTTTACCTCATGAACAAGGAGCCTAATTACTCTCCGCATCAGGCTGTTTTAGATTCCTAACATTGTAGAAGCTAGTTATTTCTCTGCAACAGCTTGTATTATGCTTATATGTCTTTGTTTTTGAAAATTAGATTACACCGTTGCCATATTACTATGAAGATAAGTAAGCCATTCTAAGTAACACATTCTCACTCATGCATTTCATATGGGGCTGGCTGGCTTGAGTCCAACTGCACATCATTTCTTGGCCTACTTGATTGTTGTTGGCCTGTTGGAGCTCAATTAGGGCTGCTGCCGACTAAATGGAACAAAAGTAAGCTTTTACAGTGCTCCCAGGTGACCACCGTTAGCCAGTGAAGCTGAGCACCGACTCTACAGTATTTCCAGTGGTATCATCTCTCCTAAGATCACCTTAAGTACCTCATTACTCACATGAATTGCAGGTGTTTTAGTGGTTTGATGTGTTGTGTGCTATTTCCAGTTGAGTGTATGCACTTTATTTGCCACTTATCTATTAGTATTATGTCATTGATGATTAAGTATGACACAAACATAACGACTCATGATTGCATGCTGTTTTAAATAGTCCTAGGCAGAGCTTTTAAATCCAGATAGTAAGGTGTGAGCTACCCGCTACCTGCATCTTTTTACAGGAAATGAGCCTTTTAAACAATTCAATTCAGTTCAATTCAATTTTATTTATATAGTGCCTAATCACAACAAAAATTGCCTCAAGGCGCTTCATAGGTACAGAGAAAAACCCAACAATCATATGACCCCCTATGAGCAAGCACTTTGGCGACAGTGGGAAGAAAAAACTCCCTTTTAACAGGAAGAAACCTCCGGCAGAACCAGGCTCAGGGAGGGGCGGCCATCTGCTGCGACCGGTTGGGGTGAGAGTTCAGGACTCTGGACAGCTCCTTAATACCATGCTGAGCATTGCACCGAACAGCTGGAACATCAGGAAAAGTTCAATAAGTCTTAAGTTTATTGTTTTGTTCATTTTGATGTTCTCATTGTTTTTTGGGGTGGGATATCGAACATCAGTACTTTTGTTTCCTTGCATAGAATAACAAGAACTTGCTAATGATTGCCAGATTTTTATTATTTTAACTCACTGAAGATAATTTATCTGAATTTCTCCCAGGCTCCGCATCTGGTTATATGTTTTCGCAAACCTTCCTGCCCCACATGCCGGTTTGTTCACCTTCTCCGGTTGGTACTAGGGGTCTGCCCTTCCTGCGAGCTGCTGCCAGTCTCACTGATGCCTTTCCCAAACCCCAGTCTCAGGCCCAAGTCTTTTTCCACTCCATATGGCATTTTCTTTCCACAAATAATCATAATAATATTGGTCACACATGATTGGCTTCTTAACATGATACAGTTATTGTTTGACTCATACCTAAGCAGGAGTTTATCGAAAACAGTGCCTTTCATTTAAACAACACTTATAATTTGAGCGGCTTTAGACTGAAGAAAAAAGCAGAAAAAACATCTTTATATGTTAAGTTGTTCAACCACACCCATATTGGCACTAGTATCCAATATTTTTTTTACATGATTCCTGCCCTAGTTGCCTCTGATAGGAACAAAAACAGATCACTTCCTTTGCAGTTGAGATCTTTTCCTGGGTTGGACCTGTCTGATATGGAGAGTTTGGTATTTAGCTGAGCTGAGTAATAGTTTTAGTACCTCTAAAAGCTTATTGTTCTCAGTATGGGCAGCTTTACGCGTCATTTTAAGAGTACCGATAACCTTTTGATGTTTAGATAAAAAACAGAAAAACATTTTCACCCAAATAGCTTTTCTGGGCCAGTTTCACCAGCAGTCTATAGAGCGATAATAATAGAACGGCAACCTCAGGCCTATTTTTAACATATCAGAGAGGCTTTTAGCATGCTGCTGGTCTTGAAAGAATAAAGGGATTTTTCTGCAGGAGCTGAGAAGGTATCATGTGCCATACTTAGTAACTGTTGTATGTTATATACAGGAGAGTTGAGTGGTAGTCAGACTGGTCAGAGCTGAGGGGGTTCTTCGAGGTCTTAATAGAACAATACGGGCACGCTTGAGAGCTTTAACATGCTTCTTTTTGTACAAAGGGGATCCCGGCGTGGGTGTGTCTGCTTTGACGTCACAATAGCATTGACACTGAGAGAGCAGGTGGTAGACATCACTCACTAGACTGCATTAATTATTAAGATTAGTTGTAGCATAGAGAGCTTTGTGAAGAAGTCTAATTTTGCTCTTTAATAAATAAACCTAAATGTAATTTATTTATTTGTGCTGTGAAGAAAGTAACTTGTTGAAGTTTTAGTTTTAGTTTGTCTTGGCTTTTTAATGCTTTTAAATGTGTCAGTCTCATAGAGGATTAGGCAAATCTAAGAGGCAAATACAGCCAAACGCACACACACACACACACACACACACACACACACACACACACACACACACACACACACACACACACACACACAAACCAAGCTTAAATCGGGATAATGCATCCAGGGCTGTGACATCACCGCCTCCCGCATGCTGATTGGTGGAGCCATGCTTCAAGCTGAGCTCCCTCCAGCCTCAGATGGTACGATGATACAGCGAGGCAGTAGAGCGGGGGCTGTGCACATCCACACAGGCATGGCTCCTCTGGATGGGAAAAACACAGGAAGAAGGAAGGATGGGATTGTAAATCACCCTTTCTGTTAGGGTTTTCTGCTTTGCCGTTTGTGTGCGCGTGTGTATGTGTGTGTGCTTGTGTGAGTGTGTGTGTGTGTCAGGTTGAGGGTGTCAGGGAGGAGGGGACGTATTCATCACAGCCTCCAGCAGCTCTTTTGCTTTCACTGGGAAACCAGACAGCCAGATCTGTTTTGCTTCCTGCTGGAAAAAGGGTGCAAGGACATCTGGGTGTTTTTGTGTCAGTTTTTCCACTCTGGATTTTATTTTCTCGCGCACACATATATGCACACTGGAACTCATGAAATGCACAGGGCGAGAGCCGGAGAGTGGGGTGTAGAATGGCTCACTATAAGGATGTATCTGTCAGGAAGACTTCTTTAAATCTGGTGACTGGATTTTTTCAGTATCTTCGTGGTAAGTAGGGCATCATCTCTTGTCTGTGTGGTCGTATGTGGCTAATATGGGGCATAATATATCCTAATGCTTTGTAGGTGAATCCCTGCTTTGAGAACTAGTTAGCCTGCTGCCCAAACACAGCTCAGTGTTGCATCCTTGCATGTTCACATCTGTATGTACTTGCTATGCTTCAGTGGGCATCCCTAGTGCATCAGTGATGAAGCATTTGCCTGTGGGTTAACTTGATATCTTTGCTCCCTCTATAGTGTTCGCAATGCCTCCTTAAACACGTGACCACTGTCTATATCTCCAAGGGTGGATATTTGAAAATGGCCACTCTGTGTGGCATGCAGCATTAGCCAACTGGTATGTTTGACAGAGTGTTAGAAATCACTTCTCACCGTGTCAACAGCCAAAGCAAAGAAATGTGTTGTTTTTATTACACATCCTGAATAATGCATGAGGGATTTGGAATGAATATATTAATAGGCCACAAGAGAGGCTGAGGGTGACCTAAACAATCACACATGTTAACGCTGGACATGCAGGGTTTGCGGGGTGAGAAACTGCCTCTCTACTCATCCTCTAATCTCCTGGTGTGACCTCCTTTGGAGCGCACTTCCCAGGAGGATCCTTTATACTAGACCTGGTAATCAACCGCACACATCTAAATAGTCCACAAATTATGCATGCGGACATACACGGTGCAGGAGTGCTCCAATGCTACCAGACATTATATAGTGTAAGTTATGACAAAATATTATTCTGACCGTGGAAGTCCAAAAATGGTTTCAAGTCACAAAAGTTTAAGCGAGATTATTATTTTATGTGTTTTATGATTTTTTTTTAGTAGTTTACTATGTGTGTTCGTTTCATCTGGTGGTTTGTTCACTATAAATATCACCAGTTCTTCTGGTGAGCCTAACGTTGGAGCATAATGTATCGGAGCATGCGATTTAGCGATCATGTGTTGACATGGACTATGTTCCTTTAATTTCCAGATGAGCAAGAGGCAGTGCAGAAGAGAACCTTCACAAAATGGATCAATTCTCATTTAGCCAAGGTAAGTGTGAGTTTCCATCCATGCAGTTCACTGCTTTCTTTACTTAACTAACCTAAATCACTTATAAACTATCGGAAATGTAATTTACAGGCTGATCAAACTCACTTAAAGCAACCTGTCAAACTTGTCATATTTATGTAGCTTCTATTTTCAAGCTGCTGACCTGTCAGATCTGTAAAAGGAAATGATTTTTGCCACGTGACAACACCAGCCTTTATAACACTGCACAAGACAAATGAATTTATCCAGTTAGCTGTAAATAATGACATCGTTTACCAAGATGCTTAAGCACTCAAAACAAAATCCTGTTTAATGAGACTGGGCTGTTGTTTTACAATTGGTCTAATGAAGGGGAAGGGACAAACTCCACATACATACAAACCTGTGATTCTTCAGGTTAGATCAGACAAAGATCAGTTCAGTTTTAAAGAATCAAACTTGGAATATTTATAGTCAAAGTGAAATGGATTTAAGGATTAACTAAAAACTGGCGTTTGAGCTATGTGTTTGTAGTTTTTTTAGCGTTTGTGTGCCTTCTGTTTAAGAGTGCGTAAGTATGTGTGTTGGTGTTCGGCTATTCATGTACTCTGTGTGTGCGTCGGCGTGTGTGTGTGTTTGCGGAGAGGATTGGCAGGGACAGTGATGCAGTGTGCAGATGGAGAGCAAGAGGGTGAGGACTGTTCCCTGCAGGCCGTCGTCTGCTTATAAGGTTCATGCATGTAAATTACAAGGGCCTAATGCACAACAATAACACATGCCCACATGCTGTATTGCATCACAGTGGGACTGGAATGCGTCAGGAGCTAAATTAGATTGCGTCCGTTGATGTACTGCATACCAGAAATTACTCAAAATATAAATAACTAGCTGGGAATCTTTATGTAACTGCAGATGACACAGCAAAATGTGTAGCATGGGGCAACGCTGCTTGTTTTCAGTCTGGGATCTGGCAAAGGATTTGGTTTAGAGGGGGCCTTTTGTTGAGCCTGATCTGCCCACGATAGTTCAAAGCTTGGCTTCTAAAACTTTAGAAGAATCTGAGTAATGTGGTGGGCCAGAGTTGGGACGCGCTGTTGGTCTATTCATCATTATTCATGCACTGCGCTCAAGCTCACACACTGCGCATACCAATAGGACTAATGTAGCATAAGCCACATCATGAAAGCCATTTCACACAGTCAGGTTTGCACTGCAAGCAGCTCCTGAGCAACCGCCTGATTTACCAGAAGAATTAACAGTGGCGACTTTTCTTCTCAATTTTTTTTTTTGCTGTCATGAAAAAATTCTACATAAAGATTTGGTGCACTCGTGTATAAATATTTAAGAATCGCTTTGAATTAAATTAGCTTTTTATAGATGAGTGTTGAACAAAGTTTATCAAAGTTTGAACTTCCTCGAGTTGTCACACTTCCGTTCAGCCTTTGTGCCCATTTCCTCTGATATTGTGTTACTAAGCAACTTTCCAGTGATTCTCACTGTTTTTCCACTGCTAAGCGTTTGCTGATAGCGCAGTAATTTTTAAGTTTCCAGGGTACGTGCGATTTTCCAAACTACAAAGGCTGCTTTATGCTGAAGGGCTGCTTTTTCTTTTTATCTAACAGAAATAGAATAGATCACGACATATAGATAAAACTCTTTAAACTTACATTCCTAAAATTGGGTCTCATACTTCAATGTGGATATTAAGCTGCAGTGTTGAAGGAACAATGTGCATTTTAATTAGGTTGTATAAAGAGGTGAAAAATCACAGGAAAAACCCAAATGGTGATCCCACGCAGTGTTATACTGTCTGGGCATTTACTGAGATTTTTCATTTAGATCATACAGAGCTGAGCACAATAAGAGATTATCTAATGTTGTTTTGTGACAAAAAGACAAAACAGTACATGCAACCA
Organism: Aulonocara stuartgranti; assembly: GCF_965226115.1. Taxonomy (NCBI): domain Eukaryota; kingdom Metazoa; phylum Chordata; class Actinopteri; order Cichliformes; family Cichlidae; genus Aulonocara; species Aulonocara stuartgranti. The sequence continues at coordinate 11,607,636 of NC_138955.1, forward strand.
GTAACAAGACAGTAGCTTGCTTCTTCATGCTGCTTTGCCCCAAATAGGCAGCCAACAGCATCCTGTCATGGAATATGTTGAGTTGTGAAATGGCCCGTATACAGTGCCAAATAAAGAATTCCCATGGTGAGCTTTGCTTTTAATTACAGCTTCACTGTGCTGAATAAATAAACATGTGTTCTGGTTATTTATTCTGTGCTGAACGTGTAAAACAGTACGTCATAACGCTGTCATTCATGTTGGAGAATCTGCAGTTCTGTAAAAGTGTGGATATGTTATCAGGAGACAGTAACCGGTTAGGGTTAAATGAGTACCATCGCCTCAGGACTGGGCACCAAGCCACTGCTGAGGAAAAGGCACCATCTTTTCAGCTGCAGGGAGGCTGTGTAGTTGTTGCTAACAAGCTTGTTTCTCACAAACAGCCTTTGGTTTCTCCTCTTTGCTGTAATGTGCTGGTATCCTTCGATATGCCAGACTTCATAGTGTAATGGTTTAGCTTCTAATTACTGCAGATTTTCATGACATTTTTGCTTCTGCACATTAAAACCGTCTTCTCTCCTTCAGCATAAACCACCACTGGAGGTAAATGACCTGTTTGAGGACATCAAAGATGGGGTGAAGCTCTTGGCACTGCTTGAGGTCCTGTCTGGCCAAAGACTTGTAAGTATTTTTTTTTTTTCAGGATCTAGGCATAAATTAAATGAATTTACATTCATGTGAAAAAGAAAGATTGCACAGGACTTTCAATTTACAGTCCTGTGAAAAACTAATTACGCTCCATGATGCAGTGCCTTGTAACACCTTTAGAAGCAATAACTTTGATTGCTTTCTCTATGATTTTATCATCTCTCACTTTGTTGTGAGAACATTTTGGCCCATTCTTTTAATCCTGCTTCAGTTCAGTGAGGGTTGCAGACATTCTGTCTGAAGGTACCACCACAGCATTTTAGTCACCTTGAGGTCAGGACCAGTGCAACACCTTGATGCTTTTATTTTTAAGCCATTCAAGTTGTAGATTCGCAGATATGCTTGAGATCATTGTCCTATGATGGAACCCATTTTCGGTAAAGCTATAGCTGTTGGACAGATGGTTTCACATTTGACTCTAAAATACAGAGGAGTTCATGGCCACTGTACTTCAAAATTAAATACTGTGTTTGTTTTTATGTGATTGTGGGCAGAACTCTTCACTTTGGTCTCGTTTGTGTAAAGAACATTATTCTAAAAGTCTTTTAGGTTGTTCAGATCCAACTTTTCAAACCTAACCTGTGCTGCCATGTTCTCGTCTGACAACCATTCTGAACAAGCCTTATTTGTTTAGTCTTTCTTGAATTGGGCCTGTAGATTCTGAGTTGTAGCTCTTGGATGTTCTGGGATTTCTCCGAGGATTGCATGGTTTGACCTTGGGCTGAATTTGCAGGGAAGTCCACTTCTGGGAAGTTCTGCATGTTTTCCACTTGCAAAAAAACTTTCTCATTGTGTAATGATGGACTTCAAATTGCTTCAAAATAGCCTTATAACCCTTCTCAGACTAATGTTCAGCAACAATTGCTTCTCTTATGTAGTTATTAATGTTTTCCTCCTTGACATTGTATTAACACGCATCTGAATGCTCCAGACCTGCAACCTGCCAAAATATGTGCTTTTACTGGGGTGGTCACACTTGCTGATAATCAGTTAATAAAGTGGATTTGATTAGCAGCAATTGACTGCTACTTACCTTGTAATTAATATGGAACCACTAAGCGTGTACTTAGGATTTTACAGGACCATACAGTATGTGGGGTTTTAATGTTAATGTTCTATTCTGTTAAATGAAGATGCTAGCAAAACCTACGTAATGATTTATTTTGTCCTGTGTTTAAAGCAACAAGCAAATCTAGTAGTATATACTATACTGTAAACTTAGACAACTAAGTTTCATTGAAAAGGTAAACATTTAGTCGTGGATTACTGTACAAGGACTTAATTTTGATCTCAGCCTCCCCGCTGTGAGGAGCTGTTAGTACTACAGTGCCGCTATTTCACTCTCTCCTGACACAGAAATACAGAAACACACACACACGCGCTGACCCAGATTCTGTTTTGCAAGTTCTGATTAGACCTGTCTTGATACAGACTTCCATGTCATCTGTAAAGCTGTTGGTTGGCAAATGAGTCATTCACTCTTTTCATGGTGAACAGTGTTTGAGGATTTCACTTACCGCTTTGGTCGTATTAGATCAGCCAAGATTTTAATATAGACAGATATGATTGGTTCTAACTCATGCTTTAAAGCTTGGGATTGTACTTTTTTTTCTCAAAGCAACTTTGGCACTCTGCTGTTAATTTATATACGAAAAGTCCTGCTACTTCTCACAGACCACTCCCTGTGTGTTACAGTGAGTCAGGGGTAGCTGCAAACAAACACAGCTTTTGTGGGATTAATAAAGTTATCTGAATCTGAATTTTACAAATTAGATGGCAGATGGTTGGATGAAGATATCCTTAACTTTAATGAGCTAGCTAAATTTTGACTTTCTGTCCTTTCTGTCTTAAGCCTCGTGAGCAAGGCCGCCAGCTGAAGAGGATCCACTGGGTTTCCAACATCGGCACTGCACTCAAATTCCTCGAAGGCAGGAAGGTAAGCATGCAGTCATAATGACAATTTGACCTTTCACAGTAAATTTTGTCAAGTATTTTTCTTCCACAACTGAATATAATACTTGAAATATGTGACATGTCTTCAAGAAGTCAAGGTATGGCTAATAACCCCCGAGAAAAAGCTTTTGATTGGCTATTTGGTTAGTATGCATGAGGTAGCTGCCGGTAGAAAATGCACTACGTTTAGAGAAGCAGGAAACGGGACTTCTTGATTACATAAGCCATCTCTAAATCTCTTGGCTCTGTTGAAGCCTGTGTCCCACTTTCATTGGAGTTCCCTCAGGACTGAGACTTCTATTGTTGTGATCTCTCTCCCATCACGTGTGGCTTCAGTCTGTGTATCGAGGATCACCGGTCAGTCGCCAGTAAACGCCCTGTGTGATCATATGCTGTATGCATCCTTTTCTTTTGATGCACGATGTAGACTATGCAATGCTTGGATACAATCATTTGTTTTCTATAAATGTAGCCATTAAGCTTTTCTACTGATGTGTGTTTAAAGCATTTTGACTACACCACTGATTACTGGTATGTTTGGCTCCCTAAATTCCAAAAGCAGAGATGCGAACATGACAAATTGTAGCAGTTCTTCAATGCAGGGTTTGAAACGCTGTGTTGCATCTGCTTTCGCTTTAACCTTTAGTTGAATACTTTTCTTTTGTTCATCTGGTTGACTCTTCATTGTGGCTGTTTGTGCCTTCTGCCAGTGACAATACTTAACTGCATCAAAGACGTGGCTTTGATGACTTTGAACAAAAAAAGCTTGCAGATTTCTTTGGACTGTGTAACTGAAAGGGTTCCTTTGGGTTGAACGTCTCACTTCTAGACTGCCTGAATATGACTTAACTCTCATAATAACCTTTCGCTTGGCTTTTGTTTCAGATCAAACTTGTTAACATTCATGCAACTGACATCGCAGATGGCCGACCATCAATTGTCCTTGGGTTGATATGGACTATTATCCTCTACTTCCAGGTAATACTTCATCTCTCTTTAAATCCCAAAAGTTTTATTACATTGTCTCTCTCCAAGGTGAGTTGCTCTCCTGCAAGTAACACCCTCTGATCATTTTTTATGGTCAACATTTAATGTATTGCTAATCTTTATGCTGTCTAACCTTTACAAAGGACAAAGTATGTAAGTCAAGCAGCTTAAAGGTGATGTTAAAAATTACAGATGCAGGGAAATCTCAAGACATGCTGCCATGTTCTCCTTGTTTTCTCTTCTTTTCTCTCAACTAGATTGAAGAGCTAACCAGTAACCTGCCAGCCCTTCAGGCTCTATCCAACAGCAACTCTTCTGTGGAGAGTATTACCAGCTCTGGAACAGGAAGCCCTCCAATGAAGAGAAAGGTGGTCAACAAATTTAAGGGCAATGCCAAGAAGGCACTGCTCCAATGGGTGCAGTGTACAGCAGCCAAGTATGTCACTTTAAAAATCATCATCATGATATATATCATATCGGAAAGGTTCGTGTATGCAAAGTCTGCAAAATGAACATTTTCACATTTTTCTTTTTTAAGGAATTTTGGAATTGAGGTGAAGGACTTTGGTCCCAGTTGGCGTGATGGCGTTGCATTCCAGTCAGTGGTGCACGCCATCAGACCTGACCTGGTGGACATGGAGGTGGTACGGCGAAGAAGCAACAGGGAGAATTTGGAGGAGGCCTTTTCACTCGCAGAAAACGAGTTGGGCATTCCCCGTCTGCTGGATCCAGAAGGTGTCCTTGACCTTTTCAACAGCTCGCATTAATTATTCCAGAGTTGCAGGCTATTCTTGCAAAGTGGTATTGAGCATGCATGCTTAACTGTTGAGTGTATGTTTGCTAGTGTTTTAGCACAGGAAATTGTGCTGCTAAGTTGTGTGGTGGAAAATACCACCTTACAGAGGATTAATATTCTGTGCTATCTGTAGCTCTGAGTTTCAGTCTGTGTAGAAGCAGTCTGCAGCAGCTCTGCAGTCCTGTCTTCTGTAGCAGAGTCGTGATGCTTTATTGCAGCTACACATTGAAATGCCTTTGCTTTTACAGGAGCTTGACCCCGTTTTCTAGAAACATCAGGTCAAGGATGGAAATGAAAAAGACATGTATAATTAGCCGGCAGGCCTTGGGAGAGTTATCCTAAGGACACAAAGTATTTATGTGCCATACTGACTTAATACCAAAAGTAATGACTATGTCAGATATCCTCCTCATCATAGCACATTTTACCTTTAATACTGACAGGATTATTAAACGTCTCAATATATTTGCATCCATTTTTAATATGATTCTTTTTGTATTCTTTCAACAAGTGCAGTGGACAATGTTTATGTTAATCTGCAGATGTGGACGTAGACAAGCCAGACGAGAAATCCATCATGACATACGTGGCGCAGTTTCTGAAGCACTATCCGAACCCCCATCATTCTGAGACTGACGGTCAGCAAGATGAGGTAGCTAACCCTAAATTTATCATTTATTTTTCAAGTGTATGTAGGCAGTGATAGTTTGGGGTAAAATGGGGATTAGAATGAATGTGTAACTACATACGTTACTACATTTAAATTTGTACTTAGTGCCTACAGTTTTTCCAAAAACTGCCGACATACAGAGAACAGTCCATACTTAATGAAAGTTGCTTCATCTGCTGCTGAGCAAAAGTTTTGAATAGCTGTGTCTGCTTATATGTGATTCTTGTCATTTTATCACATAAAGCTTAAGTGAGATAAAGCAATCATTGCATGATCACAGCATAAATATAATCATCAATATAGTTTTCCATCAACATGGGCTCATTTAATTTCGTTCTTTAATTTATTTTTTGTGCACATTAAGCTGCTTCTTGGCTCAATTCCAACTTTTGCACTGTCAGTGCCAGTGCTCCAGGTGAGCGTTCAGGTCACGGCGCTGCATGCTTCCTGTTTGGAGTGAATGTCCACCTCGATCTTGTTCCATTTTCTATCCACTTTATTTCTTTTTCCCTTGCTGTTCTAATGCTTTTATCACATATTTGCATCTCTCCGCTTTCCTGGATAGTTTGGTCCCCAAGATATAGAGCAAATGCTTGAGGTATGTTCAACTTAAAAGACTAAATCAGAGTTTCTAACAAGATACTGTCTGTACACCCTTTTCTTCTACCTTAACTTTTAAAACTATTTAGTCCTTAAATGTAGAGGTTGTGTTTGCGTGTGGGTCTCTTTGCAAGTTGAGTCTTGAGTCTAATCTTTAACTGTGTGTGTTCGGCATGTCATTTTTACTTGAGATTCCCATTGGCCTGCTTATAATGAAAGAGATTAGGTCTGTTCCCAATCTAAGCTGTATGTGTGCTGATTGTGACAGAGAGAGGAGCGGAAGATGCTGAGAGAACTAAAGGTGTTTTTAGATCAGCTGGAGAGAGATGTGCTCCGGGCCCAAGGAACAGAGGGAAGCCTTGCTGACAAGTACCAGGTTAGTGAGGTGTGGCAAATGGACTGTAGCATTCTTCTTTGGAAAACTCATTTAGCAATGTGTGTCTCCTTTTTTTAGGCATTTAAGAACTTCCGTGTCCAGTATGAAATGAAGAAAAAGCAGACAGATCCACTCTTACAGCCAGTCCAAAAGGATGGCAAGCTCTCTGTGGATCAAGCTCTGGTCAAGCAGGCCTGGGACCGTGTGTCTACCAGGGTAATTGTACTGCATGAATAATTCATTATGGGCCACATAGACAGCAGGAAAATTTGTGATAATTAACCACACATGAATTAAATAAAACCTGATGATTAGCAATAATCATTCTTTTTTAGTTGTTGTCCTTTTCTTGGCTAAAAAGATTGGATTGATGCACTGGAGGCTCTGAGAAACACCAGTCAGGGTTCATCTATTTACTCGTTGCCAATGAAAGTTCAGTGGGGTGCAAGCGGTTTGTTCAGAGGGGGAGGAGATGGGAACAGAGGCGATTTTGTTCACGGGGTGGTCTACTCCTCGAGACCTCCACAGCTTGTCTAGACTTGCATAACACTCTTTTGTGGCCTGATTGCTTGTGACCATGTGGAAATGTTATGCCCAGCATAGCCTCCTGTACGGTGGGATCTTGCTTTGGTAGAGTGGTTTTGTTTAATGAGTGTCAATTGCAGCTGCTCGACTGGCACATCCATCTGGACAAGTCCCTGCCTGGGCCTCTGGGAGTGATTGGCGCCTGGCTGCACAGAGCCGAGATGGCTCTGAGAGAGGACATTCCCATCCAACATGCTCATGAGGAGACAGCCAATGTTCTTCACAGAAAACTAGAGCAGCATAAGGTAGCATAGCTTACCTTTTAGCCTTTACGTGTTGTGGGGTTAACTTTGTTTTGGACGGTATGAAGAAACAGGCGCTTGTTTAATTTTGCAGGAGGTATTGAAAAGCTTGGAGTCCCACAGGCAAACCTTTCAGCAGATCCACAGGGACAGATCGGTGAATGGGGTACCTGTCCCACCTGAGCAGCTCCAGGATATGGCAGAACGGTAAGATCTTTGTCAGGATAAGTGCATTTTTCTTTACCGTTTCATGATTTCTTTTTTTGCACTTTTCAAAATAATAACAGACCATTTGTTTAATTTGCAGGTTCAACTTTGTGTCTACATCATCACACGCTCACTTGATTAAGCTGGAATTCTGGGAAATGAAGTATCGACTGATGGCATTTCTTATGTTGGCTGAATCAAAACTCAAGTCGTGGATCATTAAATACGGCCGACGGGATTCAGTTGAACTCCTCTTGCAAAGCTACCTTGTAAGTTGAAATCATAGGAATTGTAGTCTGGGTTTTTAAAAGACATCAAACCAACGAGCGTTTCTCTTTCTGTTTCAGACATTCGTTGAAGGCCACAGATTTTTTGAGCAGTATGAGACAATCTTCACAGGTCTCAAGCAAGCTGCAGAGGTTTATGTTAAATCTGACAGTTCAAGTAAGTCTCTTTGCATTTTTATTTCTAAGCTGCTTTTTTATTTGTGCATACTATATGCAAGTGTTTTAATTTGGGCTTCTAGTAAACAGACTTACTGTTGATTTCACGTTACAGGGTCTAAGACCTGTAACAGAGGTAAGTCCAAAAACAGTCCAAACTTTGCCTGATCCTGAGCCATTTCTGTCTGCAAATAGGGGGCTGCACTTCTCGTTTCTCTCTCTTTAAAATCCCCAAACTATGAAATCATGCATAATGCATGCAGTAACAATAATTTGAATGCTTTTTTAGCATGATTTTTCTGACCTAACACACCAGCATCAACCATGAGGCCAAATCATCAGCGGACATAATCAAATGCTTTGTATACAGGTGGCAACCATGTAGATTTTGGTTTAACTGAACTACTGTTTCTATTCTCTGTTTTAAGTTGATGAAGCAGAGGGGGTGAGTAAATTCCTCAGTGATACCACAGCTCAGTGGAAGAACCTGGCTTTGGAGGTGCGCAGTGTACGGAGCATGCTGGAGGAGGTGATCGCTAACTGGGAGAAGTACAGCAGCACAGTGGCAGCTCTGCAGGCTTGGCTAGAGGATGCAGAGCAGATGCTCAGCCAGTCAGAGAATGCCAAACGTGTAAGTGCATTCAGATAATAGAAAAAACAATATTTTCTGTACAATTTATGTTGATTTTTTAAAAACATGAATAGAAAGAAAAGCATATTTTTCTCTTTGGCCAAGGAGTGTACAGTTAAAGTTGTGTTGCCTTTTGTATTTTTCTTTGTTACAGGACTTTTTCAGAAACTTCTCCCACTGGATCCAGCAGCACATGGACATGAACGATGCCGGGAACTTTCTCATTGAGACGTGTGACGATACGGTCTCACGGGATCTAAAGCAGCAACTTCTGCTGCTGAACGGGAGATGGAGGGAACTGTTTGTTAAAGTCAAACATGTAAATGCAACACACTTTGGAACAACACATTCACCACCAAAAAATATCGAATTGTACTTATTATCCAAACAGCTGCAAGTTTTAACGATTTGGACAAAAATATTGTGGTATCTTTTATTTCACTTGCAGTATGCAAGAGCGGATGAGGTGGATAAATTGAGGCAAGACTACCAAGACGGGATTAATACACTGAAGATGTTCATGGATGCAACCAATGAGAAGATGACAGCTCCTATCCAAGTATCTTTTCTAAATTGCAGAGCCTTTGTCCAAGATGTTGAGGTAAATCTGCTTTCTCAACTTAGATAAATCCTTATGTATTCTCTATTATATGATATATCATAATTTTTTTCAACTTCCTCTAGGAAATTAAGCACAAATTGCCAGCTATGGAAGCAGCTTGTAAGGCAGCAAGCCGCACAGCTCAGCTGTTAACCAAAGACACTCCACAAGAGGAAGTTTCACAGATGATGACTGTGATGGCTTCAATCAAAGAGCAGCTGAGTAACGTGTGTACAAGTCTATATAGATTACATGGCCTTACTTTAATGTGTGATTAAAATAGAAATCCTGCTGCTTAACACCACGGCATCTTACTTACTTTATTAGCTTTTTTGCACTACTTTGTATTCCTGAGCAAAGGAGGTCTTTAAATGAAATCCAAGCTGTGAGATTTAACCTCTTAGATTTTCTAGCCCATGGTTTATTAAAATTAAATCAAGAACTGCCACTTCCTACAACATCAAATGTACCATTTTTATTAAGAAAATAAAAGCTAAACTGCTTTTTTACTCTAATAGAACATTTTGTTTTTACATACTGACATTTTTTTTTAAAAATCATAATGGATGGATAACCTGTATTGAACTTAAGGATAATGAAGTTTCTTATGATGAAATATTATTACCATTTCTCTCCTCCAATCAGATACGGGAGAGATGTTTGCCTCTGCTTCGGGAGTCTCAATCGCTTTTACCTCCACTGGAGGAAATGGAGAAGAATATCACAGGCTTCTACCAAGCTCTGGAGAAGGCTAGTCATATCACCAGCACCACCGACTCGGAGGGACCAGTAGACTTTAAACAGAAATGCCAGGTGAGTAACTGTGAAATACACTGAGGCATTTTAGTAGTTCGGATTTCGAGCAGATTTATGTATGTTTTAGCCTAAACTAACTAACCTAAGCTAACACCCTACCTGTCATTTAATTCTACAGGAACTGGCAACCTTCACACATAGCTGTAAGAAGTGTCTGACAGTAATAGAGAAAGACCACCAGACCATCCAGAAAATAATGAACAGTAGTAAAACCCTCGAGCATATGGATATGGGTCTACTGCAGAAACGGGTAGCAGACCTGCAGACCTCATCACAGGTAAACATCAAGACCTGCTGTCTTCTCCACCGTAATCAGTGACTGAATTATTTTAGCACTAAAAATGATTTGTTTTGTGCCTAGAACTTGATTAAAGAGTCCACAGAGTGGAGAAAACATGTGGAGGCCAACAGCAGTCTAATGAAGAGATTTGATGAGTCACGGATAGAGCTGGAGAAGGTTCTTAAAATGGCACAGAACTTTCTGACAGAAAGAGGCAACCCAGAAGAGCTGCTGAAGAAACACACTGTGAGTGTACTTTGCCAGATTCAGATGTTTTAGATCGTTCATATCAGTTTATGACAGTATACACGGTATTGAATCCCAGTGCAGTAACATGTACAACAATGAAACAAAGTATAGTCTGTGCAAAGTGTTAAACATGATGAGCAGTTATGGGTTTTTTCAGGAGTTCTTTGGACAGCTCGACCAGCGGGTCTTGAACACTTTCCTGAAAGCTTGTGATGAGCTGACAGACATTTTGCCGGAGCAGGAGCAGCAGTCACTGCAGGAAACAGTTAGAAAGCTGCATAAACACTGGAAGGTTGGTGTCAAGGATGTTTAATCCATTAATTTAAAATGTTTTCAATCTCAATATGACTTTTATAAGATAGTAGGAAATTCTTAAAATGTACTGGAATGACTGAAACTCTCTCTGCAGCTTTTCAAAAAGTTGGTGCAAACAAACTGTGCTGCTCAGAGTGTGACAGCTTTGCTGTTGTCTTTCTCCTTTTTCAGGATATACAGACAGATGCTCCCTTTCATCTCCTGCATCTGAAGGTGGAGGTGGAAAGAAGCAAGCTGATGTTGTCACTGCAAGAGTGCCAGGCAGAGCTGACCAGGGAAAACCGCCACCTGGCTAGCATGGGGAGCGAAAGGCTCATTAAGGAGCACAGGGTAAGCACAGTGTAGATGGCTGGCTGGCCTGGTTACATGTATTGATTAACTCAGTGTGAATCAATTCACTGCCTCGCACAGTAAGTGTGTCAAGAGCTGAAGCTCTTTCCTGTCACCCAGCTTAGCAGCATTTTGTTTTGCCTTGGATTTACATGCATTTTCTGCTTTATATAAATGGCCTTCAGGCCTTCTTTAGGGAAAAGGGTCCACAGTCTATATGTGAGAAAAGGCTGCAGCTGATGGAGGAACTTTGTCAAAAACTCCCCGAGGGTGACCTGGCTCACCAGACCTTGGAGACGGCAAGAAAGGACTTTGCTGAGGTCCGGGAGGAGATTGAGAACACTCACCAGAAGCTAATGCAGCACCAAGATAAATGGAAGGAGTACAACAAAAGGTGCAATAATGTTATAAAATTAGTCATTATGATTCATTTCTTTCAGTGTAAACACTTTCTGTAAATGTCACATACGCACATACTTTAGAATTTAACCTCGTGTTTTGTGGCGCTGCAGCAATAAAACTGTGTGTTTGTCATTGCCGTGCAGTGCCACACATTCCTGGCATACCCGATGTAATCATGTTAACATTTTTTCATTCACTTGAGAAAAAGAACAGTAGTTGTAGCAGTTACGAGTGTATTCAGTTTTTGGTGCAAAGATCACAGATTCCAAATTATGTCCATCCATCCATTCTCCTCCACTTATCTTTATCAGGGTCACGGGGGGCTGGAGTCTATCCCAGCTTCCATAGTGCATCTGATATTTAATTATATATATATATTTTTAGAGAAGTACTCATTTTCTGTATGAATTTAAAGTGCTGTTCAAGGTTTTCATGAGATTTGTTTTTGGTGTCAAACAGATACGCTGAACTTTCCTGTTGGCTTATATCTAAAGAAAGCCAACTAAGGATGCTGAGAAATCGAGCTAATGACCCCAATAAATATGGCACGGTGAAGGCTACCATAACGGTGAGTTAGTCCTCTTCCTAAAGTCCAAACTGTTTACTTCCTTTCCCACTTTCTTCTGTGGTGTGTCACATCTTCTCAGTGTCGTGTCTGAAGCTGTTACTGTATAAACACTCCGGGTCAGGTGACTCTTGTCCACACGGGTCGTATCACACTCTGTTGTTGTGTGCAGGAGCTGAGGAATGATGCAGAGCTACAGGAGGGGAATCTTGGCTGGCTGAAAAGCCGTATGGCTGTACTGATTGAAATCTGTGCTGACAGCGATGCCCAGAGGCAAGGAAGTGCACTGAGCAAGCTCTCCACTGATTTTAAGGGTCTTCTCGCTTCTCTGTTAGAGGTAAGTGATGTTCTCACATGTTTTTATCTTAAGGTGCCAAAAACAATTAAAATACCATACAGTAAAAATAAACTGTGAATACAGATATAGTATGAAGAGTGTGAAACTCATTTTAGTTAACTTGCCACATGCAACCCAGTTTGAGTTGGACCTACTAGTCTTTAACAAACCAGTAATTTATTCAAAAATTAGGCACAAATACTTCGTATGTAGATCTAAATCACAGTTATATTTTACTTTTTAACAGAAAAACAGTTAAAATTGGGATTATAAATGATTTCCCTCCAATTTTAAGATATAAATTTTCATGCTGTGCAGTCATCCTCTTGACAGGATGGCTCTGGCCTGTGGACCATATAAGTGAGACCACTGAATTTTATCAAAATATCTCTCATCAGCTACAGTCTAAGATATGAGTTATTAAATATTGTTACAGTTGACATCATGAAACTGACATTTTCCAGCCAACAGAAGCAGACAATAGCAATATCCAAGCGTAAGTATTGTTTGTGACAGCGTTGCGTTTTCTCTGATGTCTTTAATCAGGCTGAGAAGATGGTGCTGGCTGTTGGGGATTGTGTACAATTCAGAGAAGAGGTACAAACTACACTGGAAGACCTGCTTCAGGGGCAGAAAGAGGCTCAGGCTGAGGTTACTAAAATACTGGACTGCTCAACTGCTAGAGAAGCCCAACAGATGCTGCTTGTTCATCAGGTATCCTTAGACCAAACAAATAATTCCACATTACTGTGCTTTGGATTTTGTTTTTGCTTGATTTTCTTATTGAATTTGACTCTGATAACCAAACAATTTTAATGTTTCCCAATAGCAACTATTAAAACGCCTGAAACTAAAGAGGAAGGATGTCCAGCACCTTTTCACCAGAGGCCAGCAACTCCAGGCTGAGGAAGGATTGGGGGAGACTCTGCAGCAGGACCTGCAGAGTTTAGAGAACACACTTAGCAAAATGGAACAGAATATGGATTCACAGGAGCAAAGCCTTGAGGTGAGCAGTGTTTAAGACTGATCTGAAAGCAACGAAAGCTATTGATACACTGATACACTGGCTAAAGTGATGAAACAGTGTTTTTGATGCATGCTTCTTCACCCACTAAAGTCATAAAGTTCTTTTTGTGACACTGTGCTCTGAATAATTCTGGTGAAATGAGCATATGGTGTGAAAAGTTATTCCCAGGATCTGAGCTTAATCCTGGTGTAGTGATCAATTTAGCAATTGTATTATTCAATTCAATTTAATTCAATTTAATTCGATTCAATTTGTATAACCTAGTATAAGTATAAGTAAGGGTTTTACGCCCATAAAACCATATTAAGAAATATTTGGGGGAGGAGAAGGAGGAAGTAAAAAAATGGATTTTATATGCAAGTAAGAGTATTTTAAAATTAACTCTGTAAGAAACTGGAAGCCAATGTAGCCCTGCTAAAACTGGAATGATTTGTTTTTGTTCATTACCTTCATATTTCATATAGTTCTAGATAAGTTGCAGTCTACTGAGAAGGTGTTTTTCAGAGTCATGGCAGGAAACTTCGTACTTTGGCGATAATCCTAAGATGGAAGAATGGTGGAACCAATAATGGTTCAAACCAGAATCTAAAATAAAGCCCAAGACTTTTAATTTGTGGCTGTACTACGTCAGGTGATGTCCCCAACTCATGAAAAGGCAGATCATGTTTGGTTTTAGGGCCAATTTAAAAAAGAAAATTCCAGTTTGTTTCTATTAAGTTTTAAGGCGTTTATAGTCATCAATTTGTTAATGTCAAGTGCTAATGAGATGAGTAGATCAAACATATATCTGTGTATCATCTGCGTAACTACGGTAATGAATGTTATCATATCACGTAAGGTTGCCAAGTGGAAGCACGCATTATCGCTCCACTGCTTTGCTCTCATATTATTTTGTTAAAGTGTGAGTCAAAGTCAAAGTAAACTTTATTGCGTAAGAAGTTTTTTCTGATGATAGTCAAATTGTTCATTTTCTCTCTGCTCTAACTGACTCTCTACTCTTGCGTAGTCCTCAGTATTGCTCAGTTCAGCATCTGTTGTTGTGAAGTTTGAGGCCTTTTTTATTTCTAAGCTTACTTTTATTCACAGTGCTTCCCCTTTATGTGTTTTTATATTGTTTTGCATGTTTACTCTCTCCAGGACTCTGACACAGTTACATTATACTATATATTATATAAGCTAATGTGTGTTGCTGCGTATAAATAAATGAATGAAGTAAGTAAAGGAAAATGTTATGTATAGAGGATTGAAAGGTCTGACTGATATTTTCTAATGGAGTACTGTTCTTTGAGAAGCATTACAGCTCTAAGGATGCCTCGCTGCAGTGAGTCAGATATGTTATTCTTAATGGTGCTGCTATTTGTGAGATGAGGGGTTAGTGTTGAAATGGAAATTTAAGTTCAGCCTTTTTTATGCTAGCGGTTATACTGATAATCAGTAATGAATTTAATGTTTGTGCAGTTGCTGCCTTGTATGGTGTGGTTTTTGTCAAGTGTTAGCAGTGCTGACTCATCACCCCTGCTAATAGGTGCAGACGCTATGGTGTCATTTGCATACATAATAGTCATACCGAGCAGGTTTGGTATAGTGCCGTGTCATTGTGTTCTGTTAGTGTGATCTTTACGTGTTTTTTCTGCCACTGGGGGATGATTATTATCTTGCAACAACATTTAAATATGAAGGTTTGATAACAGCACTAAACACAATGAATGGATCTAAAAATAATGCTGATCTGACCTTAATGAGTTTGACGATTGTCATTCCCAGGTCACACTGGCAGCCTGGCAGGAGTTTGACAGCCAACAGGAAGCAGTTCATGAGTTTGTTAACAAAGCACGCTCAACAATGGAGAGAGACCTGAACTTCAGCAGTCCAGAAAGTCTGGCAGTTGAACTTGATCAGGCCAGAGTAAGTCTTCTTTTTTAAGTTAAAAAACCAAACAAATAAACAAAACCAAAAAATATCTTTTGGTTGACTCTTAACATTTAAACTGAAAGGTATGGGTTAGATAAATACTGTAGAAAACTATACTAAATGTTGCCATTTTGTGAGCAGGTGCTGCTGAAGCAATGTGAAGCAAAGGCCTTACATATGAACACATTGCTGAAGAGATCAGCAGAAATCCAGCTGGGCCCCAAAAACAAGACTCTGCTTTTACAGCAAGCCCGCTCTCTCAGCGAACAAGTGGATAAAGTAGAGTCTGGGCTGAAAAAAGAGTAAGAAAATAGATTCATTGATTAAAGCTTTTATTTTGTTCGGAAACACACATACGCATACACACATTGGTGCATTTGAGAATGTGCTGACTGACATGTGCAGTAGTAAATTTAGCTGTCTTACACCTAACATGAATATCAGGCATTGCTTGCAGCTAAAAGTTATATAATTTATCATTTTTACTCCCCCAGTGTCAAAAATCTGGAAGAAATGAAAGACCAGTGGGATCAGTTTGGAGCTGGATTTGAAGCCTTTTCCTTATGGATATCTGAAAAGGAAAAACAGCTGGATGCAATGAAGTCTTCTACTTTGCCTCTGGAGGAACAGATCGACACAGTCAAGGTACAGTAGTGTGTATTATAACGCTCCAACCCATTAAAACCATAAAACCAAGTAATATTAGCCAGCAAACAATAACCACAAAGCCAAGACATTAAAGTTAAAATCGATAAGGTGTCTGAAGAGGCCATTGGAAGCAACAGTGCAATATTGCTTTGCCCATCGAGACTGTCTCTCTCGTTGACACCCACAGCAAAAAACAGTAACTACTGGTGATTTAATTGTGGGCAGGACCTCTTTTTAGATGGAGGAACACTGATTGAGTCATAAAGATCTTATTTGGACTTTATTACAGTTTAATTGTCTTGCTTTTTCAGGCTGTTGCGGCAGGACTTCAGTCTCGAGCGGAGGTTCTTTCTCAGCTGGAGACAGACTCCCAAGCCCTGGCTCAGTTTGTGTCTTCGGGGGAGGCGGCTCGCATCAAGGCTCGTTTGACCCAAATCGGCAGGTACTGGGAGGAGCTGAAGGAGAGCGTTCAGCAGCTTGATGGACAGCTGGAGGAAAGCTCTTCTCACCAGCAGAAGTTCAAAATGAGCCTAGAGGAGGTATATATTCACTGACTGATACTGCTGCAGTAACAGTGGTATATAGAAAAGATTAGAGAGATAATAATTAATGGAGTTAATCGGGTCTTAATTTTCTGTCAGGTACAAGCATCTCTTAGTGAGCTGTATACAAACCTGGAGCATCCTATCAAATCCTGCACCTCCTCATCAGAGACCTACAAAGCCCTTCAAAACCACATGGTATTATTTCTTTCTACAATTGCTCATTTTGCGAGTTAACTTTAAATACCAGTAATGGTACTAGAGTGCAGGTTGAGGCTTTGTTGGTCACTGCCATGTGTTATTATTCTCCAGGATGCCTGTCAGTGTCTGGAACGGCTGAGAGGAACCTTGCTGTCGCTGTCGGCTGGCGCCCGTCGACTGAGTGACAAAGAGCAAGCAGAGCGGACTGTGACAGAGCTAAACACCACCTATGACCAGCATGTACAGGAAGCAAAGGACAAACAGAGCACTTTGGAAAACCTGCTCTCCCTTTGGCAAAAGTATGGATTACTGTATGTAGCATAGTAATTTTAAAAGCTTTAGGATAAAATTAAGAAATGCTGATAGTTACATTTGATATGGACAATAGACAAAACAGAGCCGTGTCTCCCTTTGAAGCAAAGTGCACCCAACTCTGTAAATAAATCTTACAATTCCAATGTTTCTGATGTCCTTCAGGTATGAGAAGCAGCATTCAAACTTTGTTTCCTGCTTGGAGAGAAGTGAATCTGCGTCCAAACCAGAAAGTCCGTTCCTGTCAGCAGATAAAGCCAAGCTCCGCGGCGAGATACAGGATTTGCAGGTACAATTTATACAGACACAGTTTAACTATGAAACAGAATTCAATTAATAATATATTATTGTAACAACATGGATGAATACTTTTTCCTTGCAGGTCTTGCACTCTGAGGTTCAATCCCTTGAGAGGGCTCATGCTGAACTGGCATCTTTGGGGACATCATTGTATCCCACTGCAGAAGGAGAGAGAGTTAGTCAGCTGAAAGATGAGCTTGAAACCCTGCAGAGGAGATTGCATGTCCAAAATGAAGTTCTCCCTCGAAGGTACAATGAAATAGTCTGACTGCAAATTAAATTATAAAGCTTGTCTTGCACTAACTAAATTGTGGAGTTACCATGGAGCCTTTTTCTACTCCAGAATCTCAGAGCTTCAGAGCCACCTTTCACTGGTAGAGCAGTTTGACCAGGCCTTGCTTAAATTCTGCCAATGGAGTGAGAACATGCTCTCAAATCTTCACTCATCTCCTCAAATCAATATCGGCAAACTGCAACCTGCTGCAACACAAGTAAAGGTAAGAAATGAAATGTTTTTCTTACATTTGCATCCCTAATACACCCGTGGCAAAGACATGCTGAAAAGACAGGTTTACCTAAACATTGTTAAGCCACCCTTTAAGACACAAAAATACATCACTTTATCTCTTAACTCTGGTTAATCAAAAGAAAAGGACTCAAGCTGTTCTTGCTGTGAGGCAACACTGCTGACCATTTTACCACCATGCCAACTTTTCCATTTACTGAATATCTATTGATGCTGCTATCTGTCTTTATTGAAGTATAAGATGCATACCTTTTCTGTGTAGCGCAGGGTGACATTGTATGTCTATTTGATCTTAAAGTCACAACCACACATACATATTAAAAAAAAAGGAAATCAAATCAGTCAAATATTTTAAAAAAAATACAAGGTGTAATCTTGAACACTATTAAAATTTTTCTTTTGAACCAAATTTAACCTGATTTTTTTTTCCCTTAATTTACTATTTAGATGTACTTCAGACATATTATGGAAAAAGTTGAATTCAAGTCTCTAAAATACCCAAATTTTGCTAAATTTAGATGTAAACCCCCAACCCCGAAACAGATGGCCACCCCTCCTTGAGCCTGGTTCTTCTGGAGGTTTCTTCCTGTTAAAAAGGGAGTTTTGCCTTCCCACTGTCGCCAAACAGTTTTCTCTGTATTATTGTAGGGTCTTTACCATACAATATAAAGCACATTGAGGCGACTGTTGTTGTGATTTGGTGCTATTTAAATTAAATATGAATTGAACTGAATGTAACATTCAATGGCCTTTTTTTAAAGGCTATGACTGACAAAACCAACATGTTTTTCTCCAAGATAAAAGGAAATAGGCAGAGGAATTGAGCTTTCAGAGCAACAGCTGATTCTCTAAAACTTGCATCTTACAGGAGATGCAGGGGGCCCTGCAGAAGCAGTCCAGTGTGAGAGAGAGTTTGGAGCAGCAAACCGAGAAGCTCTGTCAGTTCTGTGAGCCTGGTGATGCACAGCTCCTACGTAGCAGAGCAGACAGCTGTCTGCAGCCCTACATGGAGGCCCACAATATAGCCGAGCTCCAGTTGGAGTGCCTGGAGAGGCTCGAGGCTTTTTTGCAGACCCACAGTGTGGTGACTGGAGTTTTGCGGGGTCTGAGACAGACTGTTGAAAGTGCTGGGAGCTGGGACCGTGGAAGAGTGGAGGAGCTGCAGCAAGAGCTGACAACTATTGTCCCAGACATTAGTCAGCTCGAGACTCTAGCCATCAGTCTGGACAGCAGTCTATGCAAAAGTCATCTTCACATTGGTGCTGATGAGGGTTCTCCTAAGTCATGTCGCATGCTGGCGGATTCACTTAGTGTTGAGCTGGATGCAGTGAGGAACTTGCTTGGTACTAAGCAGAGTGAAGCAGAAGCCCTGGGGGCTCTGTGGACTTCATTTAGACAGCGGAAAGAGCAGCTTCTGAAAGCCGTGGAAGATATTGAAGAAAAAGCAGACCGTCAGAGCCTTAAAGAGCCCAGCCTGCATGGCTTACAGCAACGGTAAAGTATTCCAGCAATATCTGATGTAATTCAAATGTGAAGTGGTGAAATTGACAACTGAACATAGTCAATAACTATACATATTATCCCCCTGTGTGTCAGACTTCGGTTCTTTAATCAGCTAGAGGATGAGCTCCAGTCACACCAGCATGAGGAGCAGTGGCTGAGGGACAAAGGCAACCAGCTGGCTCAGAGGGATGCAGAGTTGGCTGGAGAGGTACTGAGGGAAATCAGCTTGCTAGAGACTACATGGGAAGACACCAAGAGGCTCATTGCAGAGAGGTACAGAAGTAAAAGCAATGGGGATTCCTTCATTCTAACATGTTTTTAAGTGTGTTTGAGTGTCTTTAAACACATTTTTCTTCAATTTACTGTATTTTCCAGTTAATTTACAGTTAAAATGAAACGAACTCATTTCCGTTTGACAGACAGGAGCAGTGCAGTGTCCTTACTGAGCTTATGAGAGAATACCAAATCCTGAAAGCCTCCCTCAGCAGCACTATTGAGAGTGCTGAACCTTTGCTTGAGATAAGCTCTGTTCTGAAGGACCACGAGGAAACTAGGAGGTCACTAACCAAGGTTGGAACAAAATATATATATTTTATATCGCTTTTAGGAATTATGCTTCTATTCTTTTTCTTATATTGAGGTTCAAGACTACATTGTGTTACTTAAGTACTTTGCTGTCTTTACTTCATTTGTAGCATGAAGCAGTGAAGGTGGATCTGGCTGCCAAGCAGCATGAACTAGATCAGTTTTCCAGCAAAGGAAAACAGCTGGTGACTGAACTAAAGAAGGTCCCCGAGTGTGACTCTCAAATGATGAAAAAGGATATGGAGACACTTGTTGACCAGTGGTTGGATGTAAGCCTGACTTTAAGAGTTCATTTCTGAAGCATCAATGTTATGCCTTGTTGTTAACAATAAAGTTCTCTACTTGGGTTTTTTTTTTTTAAATCGGAGAAAAAGACTGGACTTCTATCTGTGTTGTGTCTATGTGTTAACAGAGAGCTTTGCAAGCTATACTCTGTGTAAGATGTACAACAGAGCATAAATTTAATCTACTGTGGATTAAGGTTTACTGTCCACCCAGTTTAATCAACAATGGTAAAGTGTATTCCATTTCCCAGGTGTCTGAGAGGGTAGATGACAACATTGATCGACTAAACCAGTGTTTGGGCCTGTGGGATGATGTGCGTAAAATCAATGATGATATTGAGAGCTGGACTGGCACAAGTGTGATTGAGCTAAATGAAAGCCTGAACAACCTAAACAACAGCCAGAAGATATCAGCAAGGCTTACAGAGTTGAAGGTACAGTAAGATATATGATGTCTTGGAAAACTGGCAAGGATTTGTTTTACCTGGGTTTGGTTGTTGTAGGTGAGCTTGTGCGTGACATGCTTTTCTCATTCGACAACGCCACAGGTGGAACTTGGCGAGAAGGAGCAGAGACTTGAAGCCCTGCAAAGTAAAGTGGCAGAGTTGAAGAAGTGCAGTCAAAACCAAGAGACTCCAGCTAAACTACAGGTACTAAATACAACTCTGGTTTATGGTGGGTCTGAACAAACAAATATTAGCTCAAGCGCTGCAGATGAACTGGTCTTTCTTCAGTAAATACTGTGATTGTATTAGGTGTTGGAGAATGACCTGCGCAAAAAGATCTGCACTGTCCAGAAGCTACATGAGCAGGCTAAGGGAAATCTAATGGACTTCAGTTCCCAACGGAAACAGCTTGAAGACTACATCTCACAGATGTCTGCATGGCTAAAAAGTATGGAAGATTCTCTAGTTTCTTCTCCAACTGGATCAGATCCTGAGGACATATGCAGAGTGAAGGTACAGTCTAAATAATAAGCAATTTAAAATTATAGCCCTTACAAAAAATATTGATGGTGAATGCAATGTGTTTCTATAAATTTGAGAAGTTACAGTGATAATCAAAACTACATTTTTAACATGTTTTTTAGGATCTCCAGAAGGAGCTGCAAAATCAGCAAGGGAGTATTGACTCCACCAGAGAAAGCCTCAACACGTTGTGCAGAAAATATCCATCTGAGGAGCTGGCTGGTTTGGGTTCAGCTCTCACTGATCTTATCAAGACTTATGAGTCTGCAAACCAGCTTTCTGCAAGGACACTTGCCTCACTGCAGAACGGTCTTCAGCAGCAGTTCAATGGTAAGAAGGCTGGCTGGATAAAAATGTACAGGTATACTGCGTTTTAATGGGAATCCATGCTCGGTGTAAACTTTTATTATTTTATTAATTGTTTAGATTTCATTCTGTCTAAGTCTACACCTGATGTTAATTCTCTTTACCCCCAATTCCTCAGACCTAGTTCAGGAGTTTCATCGCTGGCTTTCAGAGCAGAGGGAGATAGTGAAAGAATGCTCTGACCGATCAGGAGACACTCAAATTGTGGAACGCAAACTGCAGAAACTGAAGGTACAGTGACTACTACCACTACAGTAAATAATCTTTAATCTTTCAATATATAGTAATAGTGAAGACTTTAAAGGTTTTGAATAGGTAAAAATCATAAGTAGGTGTCACTGATTCAAGATGTGATCAAATACAAAATTGCCACTTGTATTCATAAGTTTTGGCATTGACTAACAGCCAAAGAAGTGTTTTTAGAGGATGTTACAATGATGTTTTACTTGATCATTTAAATGATGTAGCATCCACAGGAAGGGGTTGTATGTGCAGTATCTGTGGTTAAAAGCATAATGTCTTTCCTCTGGCTCTGGATGCTGCTTGTGTAATGGTATGATTCACATGTGAAGGAGTTCGAAACTAAAAGTGATGTGGATTATCTATCAGGGTGCCATGGATCGTGTGGAGGAGGGTGAGGTACGTCTGACTCAGGTCTGTGAGGAAGGAGAGAAGCTCCTACTTCATCTTCCCAAAGCCAGCGCTGGGCAGGTCCAGCAGCATCTTTCATCCATCCAGCAGGACTGGGACAGCTTTGTGGAGCAGTGCAGACAGAACCAACAGATCCTGGTAGACAGTGCATCTCTTATGAAAGGGTGAGCACCTCTGCTGAACTGCATCTGTAAAGCCCTTTGTAAGCCCACTATTTATAAGCGAGGCATTTTGATTTCCTTGTAGATTTGAGGGTCGCCTTAAGAAGCTCAGATGGTGGTTGGAACACATGGAAAAGAAAATGACCACCGATCTGCTTGAAGCCCAGCAACGTGGTCCTGAAAAGGCTGTCCTGGAACAAGTGGAGGAATACCAGCAGGAAGTGCTCAAAGAAAGGTGCTAACTATACACGTTTATTTGCCAAGGAAAGACTGCTTAGTGCATTATCATTGTTTCTGAATGTGCCCAAAAGATTCAAAGCAATTAAACATCCTACCTTCCTACATGCAGGGATTCATTTGAGCGTCTCTGTCAAGAGGGGCAGGCACTTAATGAAGGTGGGCGAGGTGATGGAAGTGAGACAAGAGTTTCTGCTCAGCTTCAATCACAACACCAGGCCTTGCTGAGGCGTGTGAGAGAGAGGCTGCGCAGTTGCCAGCTCACTTTGCAAGAGCAACAGGCCTTTGAAGAGACACTGCAGGCTACCTGGACCTGGCTCAATGGTGTCCAGGAGCGCCTGGCTTCACTCAACAGCACAGTAGGAAATAAAGAGACTCTGGAAAAAAGACTAGGCCTTGTACAGGTCAGTAAATAATGTGTACCAGAAATGCAGTTATTTGGTTCACAGTGTTGTCTGGACACATTTTGAAGTGCATAAGCGATCTCATAGATCTTCCTTACTGTTTTCTCATATGTTCAGGATATCCTGCTAATGAAGGGTGAAGGTGAGGTGAAGCTCAACATGACAGTAGGAAAAGGTGAACAGGTTCTAAAGCACAACAGAATGGAAGGGCAAGAAGCTATTTGTCTGCAGCTCCAGAGCCTGAAGGATGCCTGGGCTAATATGTTAATGACATCTATGAGTTGTCACAGGTAGGAAACATGTCCTCTACACGGCATCTGATAAAAGTTACATTATCTACATTACGTGATGAAATTTTGTCATTTTTCTATAGTCGTCTGGAGTGGACAGTGGCTCAGTGGACCAGCTATCAGGAAAATAAAAGCCAGCTGCAGCAGTGGATGGAGTCAGTGGAGCAAGAGGTGGGGATGACTCTGCCTCAGCAGCCAGGCCTCAAAGAGAAGTCGGCTTTACTTGAGCGCCTCAGAGCCATCCAGGCTGACGTGGACACTCATGCAGCAGTCCTGTCACGCCTAACAGACAAAGCGGTGGAGTTGCATGAAAAAACTGGTGATCAGATTTTTGGACCAGAGTCAAGGGCAGAGCTCAATGCACACTTTGCTGATATCTCGGCTGTTGTCAAGGTGATTTAACTTCAGGCATAGGCTAAATGGTGCTTACAAATAATTACTGAATCGTTGATCATCAGTACAGGAAAACGGGACAGCTAAACAGAGTCTGGATCCAGGAAGCTGACTCATTCATAACTGACAGTGTTTTCATTGTCTTTTTTCCCCCAAAGGGTAAAGTACAGTCCATGCAAAACATCGTGTCTGAGCATGAGCAATATCTTGATGCTGTGAGAGACTTCAACGACTGGCTAATTTCAGCAAAAGAGGAACTCCAGCGCTGGTCTGACCTGTCAGGAGACTCAGTTTGCATTAAAAGAAAGCTCTCCAAAGTGCAGGTGAGGAAGCTTAATAACCATAATTGCTTATATTCAAGGCAAAAAGTATTTGAGGTTATTTAGTTTTTCCACTGTGATGCACGTCTCATATTCCAGCCTGAAAACTTCCCCAAGTAAGCACTAGGGAGACAACCATAAGGAATCAAGATGTTCTTCCTCCATGCTTCTTAGCATCAAATAAGGGCTGGACATGAATCCCAGTTTTTTGTGCCAGAGGTAGCAATAATTTTATGATTTTGGCCACAGTCAAGAGCTCAGTATAATTAAGTTACCCAGTCAGCTGTGCCATTTAAAACCTAAGAAATTGTTATTTTATATTTATTTATAAAAGTGTCTAAAATATGGAGTGGGATTGTCAACCTGATAAAAAGGTCCTACAGGCAGAAAAAAAATATTTAAAATTAGAATCAGATGGAAGGAATTAATACACTGTTTAATTTGTCAGACCATGAGTGTGACTGAGCAAACAACTGGTTCACTGAGCGCATGGATTTATCCTGAAAACAAATATTAAAAGCGGGCTACATTAACTACTGAGTTTACAGGTTTCTCAGTTGACAGATATCTTCTCGTTATATCCAGCGGGGGCACAGTTTGCTGCTGTTTACAGATTTAATTAGTAGAAATTTGCATTTAATTTGTTTGCCATTCCTTTGGATCTTTCCAGGAGTTGCTTGACTCTAAGCAGCGAGGCAGAGAGAGGCTGAACCGGGTTCAAAGATGCGGAGCAGTGGCAAGAGACTACACCGGATCGGGGGGATATGAGACTATAGAGCGAGAGGAAGCAGCCCTGTTGTCATCATGGGAACAGTGGGAGCGGGCAGCACTACAGACACGTGCAAGTCTAGAGACCACACTCTCACAGATAGCAAGCTCTGAACAAGAGTTCAACAGCCTGTCAGCACAGTTGGAGCAGGACCTGCAGGACTTCAACCGACAGCTGCAGGACTGGCGACTAAGGCTGACCCAAGCAGAGAGAAAAAATGATGGAGAAGAAGCTGTTAAGGGCTGGCAGATAGCAAAGGCAAGTCTTGGCTTTAGTTTGGTTCCAATGATAAGTTAATATTAATTGACGGTCCATAACTTCATATTTGTTTTCCATTTAGGACACTTTGGAGGAACTTGTCAAAGCTGAGCCCATGTCTGATAGTCTGAAGACTAAACTAAACGATCTGTGCCGATTCTCCAGAGAAATGGGAACACAGTCGGAGAGAGTGTCTGCTCTCATCAAGGAATACAATAGGTAAGTAAAAGTAATGATGTTTTATTCCAATGTAGACCATTATTTTATACACTATACTGTGTGATACATTTTTTCATGTATTTAAAAATGATTGATCAAGAAAGTTATAACAAAAAATAAGAAAATACAATCAACAATTTCAGATTTGACTGGAAATAATGACATTGACAGAAAGAAATTCTTAAATTCGTCATGATTTGTTTCTAGTCTGAGTCTCCAAGCCTCCAGGGAGTGCCAGGGCAAAGAGAAGCTGCTGGAACAAGGTTTCCGCTCCGCCTTCAGAGAGTTCCAACAGTGGTTGGTTAATGCTAAGATCAACACGGCGAAGTGCTTTGATGCACCTCAAAATCTCAGTGAGGCCTCGTCTAGCTTTCAGAAAATTCAGGTATAGAACTAACTAAAGACCTAGCATCTATATCAAATATTTCAGCCTAATAATTGATCTTCTCATCTCCTTTTTTCCTTAACAGGAGTTTCTAAGTGATAGGGAGCAAGGTCAGTCAAAGCTGAATGCTGTGGTTGTGAACGGTGAGCTTGTCACTAGTGTCACAGCTAAAGATAAAGTTGATGCAGTTCGGGCTAAAATGAACACTGCCAGAGAGGACTGGAAAAACATGATGTCCAGTCTGCACAACAGAGAGACATGTCTGCAAGTGAGCATTCAAACACCCCTTGTCAGTAACTGGGGGCATCTTATTCCCTAAAACCATCAGTGTAGAAATCAGATTTATGCCAAGTGATGCATCAGTCTACCTGTGTGTTTCAGAATCTTGTGTCACAGATGAAGGACTTTGAGGCGAGTGCAGAACCTGTTCAGGACTTCCTAAACGCCACAGAGCTGGCTGTACAGGAGAGCAGCACAAGACTTCATGATCTCACAGCCAAGAAGTTGGAGCTTCACAAGCTACAGGTACTAATGTTCAAAATCAACCAGACTTGGAACACACATAAAGGCCAATTATGCCACTCAGTTTAAGTGTGAACCTAACTTCCATTGACAGAAGCTCTCCATTCCAGCTAAGTTACAGAGTTAAAGCATTGCTGCTCTTCACTTTAGATGCACTGCCAAGAGCTTATGCTAACTGCAAATACTTTCTGCTCCTTTGCTACTCATATGTCTTTTTAACAGTGTCCTTAATATGAGTTAATATATTTAACCTATGAAAAGACCTTTTATAACATTTTTCATTATTTAAACTTGTCCACTGACTATTTTCTGAGGGCTCGACTGCATGTCATGACCAAGAGCTTTATTGAGACTAGCGCTGGCACGATATCTCTTTCGCTTTCCTTTTTGTCATGTTCCCATCTCTAACTCCTTGTTGTTTGTCTGAATTTAACTGTCTTATATATCTGTGCGCCAGCTTGCATGTGTCTTTGATAACCTGCTTGTGCTTTTCCAGTCTGTGCTTGAGGAGTTAGCCTCTCAAGAGGTTCAGCTGAGCAGGCTGAAAGAGAAGGCCAAGCTGTTGTGGGACGAACATGCTGCCGGCAAGGGTTTTGTGCACCGTGTGTCACAGCTCTCTGCTCAGTACCTAGCTTTAACCAACCTGACAAAGGTAAAGTAATGCTTACCAAACTGCTTGAGCACTGGGGTATTTCTGGGGTAGGCGTGGAGAGAAGACAGAGGAACTAGACTGGACAGAGCTCTGACTTAATAATGTTTTACAGATCATAACTGTGATGGTACTAACTTACCTAACTAAACACTGATTCCTTTGTTTTGTTATTGCAGCTCTTTTAAATGAGGTTATACAAACTAATTTAAATGTATCTTTGCAAGATATCTAAATCTGCATGTGCACTTTGAAGTTTGAAAGTGTGAAGCGGCTGTGGATTCCATCTGTCTGGTAACTTGCTGGTTGTGTCTGCCTTATGGTTCTGCAGGAGAAGGCATCACGAATTGATCGGATAGTCACTGAGCACCAGCTTTTCTCCCAAGGTTTAAAAGAGCTGCAGAACTGGGTGGTTGACACCAGCCATATGTTGCAGACTTACTGTGCTCCCACAGCTGACAAAAATGTTCTTGACAGCAGGATGATCAAGCTGGAGGTATACCAAGTCACTATTGTTTTTCAAAAGTAAAACATACCATGTTTAATACCAGTATAGGATCTTAATAAATGCACATGGGTGGATTTTGCACCAGGCTTTGCTAACTGCACGTCAGGAGAAGGAAATTCAGCTGAAGATGCTGATCACAAGAGGAGAATCAGTTCAGAGGAACACCTCAGCTGAGGGAGTGCCTGCGGTTCAAAAACAAATACAGGAGCTAAAAGATTCTTGGGATGCTCTGCTCTCTGCTTCTATTCAATGCAAAAGGTTTGTGCATTACCAAAAGTAACAGCAAGTACTGTTTGGTTGCTTTATAGTGCATTCTTTAGTAAATGTATTTCCATGGAGAGTGTAAATGATTTACTTTGAGGCTGCATCTGTATTTTCAGTTTTTTCATGTCGTATTACCGCTGTTGCATCAAACACTGTCTCACGGTATATTAATCTTTAAATTTGATAGTCAATTGGAGGGCTCCCTGTCTCAGTGGACCAGTTACCAGGAAGATGTACGCCAGTTTGTTGCTTGGATTGAGCATGTTGAGGAGAGTCTCGATCCTGCTGATAAACAATGCCCAGAGATGAGAGATAAAACTGCAAATCTGAGCAAAGCTAAGGCACTGAAATCTTCTACTATTACAACTACTACATACTGTGTGCTAAATATACAATTTATTGTGTTAACCTTATGCTCTAATAGTCTTACAAGCATATTTTTTCAGTGGATTGTTAATTTTGGGGTTTCAGTTACTGTATGAGGAAGTGCTCACCCATAACACCCTACTGGACACCATAACAGCAAAGAGTGCCAGCATCACTGAGAACTATGTCACTCAGCTGGAACTCCAAGATCTGCAGGAGCGCTATAACACTGTCAAAGACAATGCAATGGTAATAACTCAACACATTTGACCAGTGCTAGAATCGTATGCAGAATTTCAGTTTCAGTGTTACAGCTTGATACAAAAAAATCAACCTAAAGATGTCTGCAAAAGAATGCTTTTTTTAATAAAAAACTACAAGTGAGACTCATCTGTGGGTTAATTTAAGAAAAATAATAGCTCACGCTGAATTTTTATCGCTCTCCACTTCTTCAGAGGGCTGTTGGCAAAGCTGAGGAGCTGGTGAAAGCCCACCAAGAGTATCAACGGGGCCTTCATGCATTTGAAGAGTGGCTAGAACAGGAACAAGAGAAGCTTGGCTGCTACACCCAGCTGGAGGGTGATGTTGATATGCTGGAAGAGACTCTCCAAAAGCTACAGGTCCAGCAATTATTACTGTGGAAATTATCACTCAATAAGGATTAAATGGTTAGAAAACACTAGCATGGAGTATATTATGTGAAAGCAAGCGTTTATACAATTACAGGAACTACAGCTTCACTGCACAGAGGGCCAGGCTTTACTAAACACTCTACTGGTGAGTCGAGAGCTGGTCATTCCCTGGGGCTTGCCTCAGCTAGAAGACAGAGCTCTAGAGACCCTTCAGCAAGAGTGGCGGCTTTACCAGGCCCGGCTATCAGACACCCGAGCCCAGCTCAACAGTGCTCTAGCCAAACTTCGGCAGATGGAGCAGAAGTTCCAGCGTCTTGACAGCTGGCTAAAGGGCATGGAGACCAAAGCACAACTGCGTAGTCATCGGCGATCTGACCGTGCCACTAAAGATGCTCAGCTTCAGCTCATAAAGGTTAGTGTAGTATACACAAAAGGTAGACTTGTGACAATCTTTTCTGAGTTGTACAGATCTGCAGTGTTATTTGTAAATAATTAGTTGCTCATATTATTGTGTCACTCATTGTCTCCTCTATCAGGTCATTTAGGTTTTCTAGTTTTCATGGCTGAATGTTGAAGAAATTAATTTGCTCTGCAGTCAAGTAATGAATATAATAAAATCGAATTATCCAAGTCTGGTCCTGACATTAATAGCATGCTTCTTTAATTAGAGCTGGCAGGAGGAAGTGCTGGTTTATCAAGAAGAAATGGAGGGCCTGAGTCTTTTGGCTCAGCAGGTTCTTGATGAGACACATATTAGCAGCAGGATCAGTACCAGAGCCACCCAGATCACAGCCCGCTACCACGCCCTGCTTCTGCATTTACTGGTAACGTGATTTTGAACACAACGTCACTGGAACTGCAAATATTACTATGCCTTTATTGACATTGTGAATTTATATTTAGACTGATAATCATAAGATTTGATTAGTTTAAGTTACCCTAAGCTTTTGCCTCCTCTTTAACTTTTTCTTTGTTATGTTTACTTCTTTTTTTACTTTGCAGGAGACTATCAAACAGCTCCAGGAAGAGGTGTCTTGCATCGAAGAGGCACAGTGTGTTTTCACGACCTTCTCAGACTGGCTCAGCACAGCTCAGAATAACTTCAGCACTGTGGCTATAAGTGTTGATATAGTGGACCGCTTTGCCATGGAGAGAAAGATGAAGAAACTAGAGGTATAGTTTATTAAATAGCATCTCTTCTGCTTATACTATCTATAAAGACGTTCACAGGATTAGACCTAATACAGAAATGAATTTGTTTTTTTCTAAAGCCTGTTTACGCTGGAAGTATTATGTCACAATAGAGACATCGATCACTCATGCTAGCCCATGTCATTTCAGGCTCTTCAGGCTGACATGGAGCAGGGTCACATTTACTTAAAGGCAATGAGGGAGAAGACAGAGCGAGCAATGGCATTCTTGGAAGAGCCTGAAGCTGAGCAGCTCAAAGAGGAGGTGGGCACACGACTCTTCCAGCTTGAGGAACTTATGGCAGCTCTGCGCACAGAGCATAGCTCCCTTGAGAAGTGCATCTCCCTCTCCAAAGACTTTATGGATAAGTACAAGGCCCAGGCCCAGTGGGTGATGGAGACCAAGAACCTTTTAGCATCAAATGTAGAGCCTAAAGCTGAACTTTACCAGAAGAAGGCTCAGCTGGCAAAGTACAAGGTAACTTCATACCGCTAAATCCTTTTTAGCTTTGCACCAGTGAGAGAATGAACTTGAAAGAGAAAGAGACAACTGCTTGATTTACATGCAATATGTTTCTTCCTTGTTATGCACACAGACCATCCAGCAGACAGTCCAGTCTCATGAGTCAGCAGTGAAATCTGTCACTGAGAAAGGAGAGGCGCTGCTTGATACAGTAAACGATCCAACTATCAGCGAAAACATGAGAAGGTTGCAGGCTGATTATCAGGATCTGTGCCTGGCTGCTAAGGTATTTTTAACTGTTTCCTACTTAGATATAACTAATATAACTTGGAATGAAGGGTGTGAAATAGGTCCAATATCCTACATTTTAATCATTGCTTGTGCTATTTTTATTATAATATATGAGCAAACATTAAAAAAGTCAAACTTTGGTCCAAAGCCTATACTTTTTCAGGCGTAATTTAAAAAAAATACACAGAAATGGGTTTTTTTGTGTTTCAGGCTCAGGTCCAGAACCTTGTGGAGTGGGTGAAAGAACATGAGGATTACAACAGTGAGCTGCAGGAAGCTGAGAAGTGGCTTCTGCAGATGTCCAGTAGGCTGGTGACCTCAGACTCCATGCAGACCAGCAGTATGGAGATGGCCACTCAACAGCTTGCCAGACACAAAGTAATCAACTTCGTATTTCTTGTTCAAAGTTTCAAAGCATTGATGTTACAGTTTAAAGTAGTAGTCCAAAGTTAGCTCTGCTTTTCCTTAATTCAACAGCTTTGCTCTTGTGTCATCATTTTTAGGCTATAATGGAGGAAATAGCCAGTTTTGAGGAGCGTCTTGCCAGCTTGAAGCAGAAGGGAGAAGGTCTTGTTGCCAGTTGTACAGACCAAGTTCAAACCAAGATCAGTCAGCAGGTCCAGGCTCACATACAGGGAACCAGTGATAGCTACTCTGCAATCTGCAGTACTGCCCAACGTGTGAGTAATTGAAGACGAAGACCATACTCTTTTGTTTCTCGAGTGTTTTGTTTAAAAAAAAAAAAAAAGGAAAGCAAATCAAAACTGAAGGATAAAGTATGTAATGCAAAACATATTCCACAGGTCTACCAGAGTCTGGATCGGGAACTGCAGAAACATGTTAATCACCAGGACACATTGCAGCAGTGTCAAACGTGGCTCTCTACTGTACAAGAGGAGCTTCAGCTCAATGATCAGGGACCATCTGGTCTGCAGGAAGCACTGAAGCAGGTATTTAGCACTGCACAGTTTTTCAGTCTTTCAGTTATTTTTCTATAACTTATTTTGATTATTACTTTTGCAAACACAGGTGAAGCACTACAGAGCACTTCAGGAGCAGGCCAGCACTTACCTAGACCTGGTTTGCTCTGTGTGTGACCTGTCCGATGATGCCGTAAGAGTGACAGCTGCGGAGGTCCAGCAAGTCAAACTCACGGTCGGTATCTTTTTTACCTCCTGTTGCAACATAAAAGTGGATATAAAGTGTGGATATATAATCATAATATAGGTAATAGTCACTCTATTTTGCAATAAGCTCGACCAATTTTTTTGGTATGTTGAAGAACTTCAGACCAAGTGCAAAATATTGTAGCATACTAAAGCAACTTGGCTGTTAATTAAGCAATTACTCAGTATATGCTTTAATAAGGCATGCAGTGTGCTAGTGCAGACACATATACACTTTAAAATGAATCATCTTGCAAGTATTGTACTGACCATAGAAAGATTTACCATGTGTTTGTGCAGATAGAGGAACGGATGTCCAGTGCTCAAGAGCTTTCAGAGGGCTGGAGAGAGATCAAGGAACAGAAGCAAGACCTAACCAGCCTGTTCCAGGACATGGAGCAGCAGCTTCTCAGCCTCTCCAGAAGGCCAGCAGAGCTGGAGACCAAGATAGCACAAAACATGCTGTCACAAGCCAAGGTAGGATACACTATCATAATCATCAGTCCTTCATTAATGCACAGATAGGTTTACTCTTTTTCAATAATAACTATCAAGTATCCCTTGCTTCTGTACTTATATTTCTAAATTAGGTTTTACTGTATGTTTTCACTTGCTTTTTAACCATACAGCACAGTGAATCTTGATCTGTTCCCTTGTGATTGCAACATTTGTGGCCTGGGTTTTGATGGGATTAAAGTGAGATCTGCTTGGTATTTGGAAGTATTTCCGGTGACCATTCCCTATACTCACTCAGGAATGCAGCCAGCAACTTCAGTCTAAACAGAGTATCCTGACCAAGATGACTGAAACCGTGAGCAGATTAACAGGCGCCCAAGAGTCTCCAGAGCATGCAGAGCTTGACCGTCTGAGCCATTCCTGGCTCGAGCTCTGTCACCAGGCCAACAAGCTCCAGAGCCAGAGAGAGGAAGATCTGCAGAGGTCTAAAGAATACCATGAGTGTATCGCTGCAGTGGAGGTGCTGTTTGAACAGGTGTCCAAAGAGTGGGACAATTTGGCCAGGTGTGTTTTTATATGAACTATACTTCAATTCAGGAATAACACAGCTTTTGAAAATTAAATTTACATTTAACTTGGGAGGTAAATATTGTCTTCTGGGCAGAAACTGTCGAGAATAATTGTTCATCAAAAATAGAGTTTTTTTCCTAGAGTTGAATTTCAGCTCCGTAATCAAGAAAATGTAATCTTTATGTGTCCACAAATTTAAGGAAATGTTTTTTTGTGTGTGTGTTCACAGAACGGATGCCGAAAGTTCATCTCAGCATTTGGAGGCCTTGAGGAAGCTTGCAATAACTCTTGAAGAGCAAAAAGGCACTCTTGAGGACCTCAAGGATCAGAAACAGAAAGTCATCCAGCATTTGAACTTGGATGACAAAGAGCTGGTTAAAGAGCAGATCAGCCACTTTGAGCAGCGGTGGTCTCAGATGCAAAACCTAATTGAAAGAAAAATCCAAGACTCAGTCGTGACCCTAGAGGATATGCATCAAGTGGAGGCCCGTCTGAAAGAGGCTCGAGATTGGGCTGAAGAGCAGCAGCCTGCCCTGTCTGAGGCCATGAAAATGAGTCCTCCTCCTGAGCTAGCTCAGAGCTTTCTCTTTGATCACCTGAGCATCTGCAGTGAGTTGGAGGTGAAGCAGCTCCTCCTGGCTCAGGCCATGGCCGACGCTGACAGGGTGTTAGCGCGGCTGGGCCTCAGTGAACGACAGCATCTGCAGCAGCTGATTTCCGACACACAATCTGAGGTAGAATCTTTGAGTGTGAAGGTGACGCAGCGCAGAAAACACCTCAGCAAAGCTTTTACTGAGAGGACACAGTTCCTGATGGCTGTAAGTCAGTCCATCTCCTGGGTCCAACAGAATGAGAAGAAGGCTCAGGCAGAAGAGTACATTGCTTTGTTACCTGATGACCTAGCCAAGCAGGTCAGAACCTGTCGCAACATCCAGAGCAGTCTGAAGGCCTATCAGAGCGAGCTGACATCCCTCTGGTCTCAGGGGAGAGACCTGATGAGGGATGCGAGTGAGGAAGAAAGGAATGAGATTCTCACAAAGCTGCAGGAGCTGCAAAGTATCTTTGACAAAACCCTTCATAGATGTGGCCAGAAACTTCAAGAACTTGAAAAAGTGCTTATCTCTAGGAAGTATTTCAAGGCTGATTTAGAGAAAATATGCCAGTGGTTGAAGCAAGCTGATATAGTCACCTTTCCTGAAATAAACTTGATGGTTGGAGATGCTGAACTGGAAGCACAGTTGCTGAAGTATCAACAAATAGTTGAGCAGGCAATTGAGTATGAGAACCTCCTCCTAATTGTCCAAAGAGCTGGCCAGGAAATATTGCCGACTCTGAATGAAGTTGACCACTGCTATTTAGATGAAAAACTTAACACCCTTCCTCAGCAGTATAACAGCATATTAGCACTAGCCAAAGAGAAACAGGAGAAAATCCAGCAGGCCATTATTACAAGGAACGAGTACAAGTCTTTCATAGATATCACTCACAAAGCACTGAAAGAACTTGAGGAACAGTATAATAATCTGGGGACTCAGCCGGTAGGCTTGCAAACAGAAGAAGTTGTCAGCCTGCAGAGTGATTACAAAGCAATTCAGAAAGATCTGAGCAACCTGGGTCTAGCAGTGAGTGAACTGAACCAGAAGAAAGAGGGATTTCGTAGCACTGGCCAGCCGTGGCGCCCGGAGGAAATGACCCAGCTCGTGAGCCTGTACAATGGACTGAAGAGGTTGGTGGAACAGAAAGTGGAGCATCTGGACGAAACCTTGGAGTCGTTTGAGGACCACAAGGCGATGGCTATGCAGGTTGACTCTGAGTTAAAGGCCACAAAAGAGCAGCTGGTTAAAGTGAATGCAGAAACGCAGTCTGCTGAGGAGAGGCTAAAGAACTACCATGCTCTGGCAGGGAGTCTCCAGAGCGCCAACTCTCATTTGTCAAGACTCATGGAGCAGATGGACACTCTTGCTCCTCGTGTGGACCAAGCAGCCCATGATGCCTCGAAAGAGCAAGTGGTGCTCTGGCAAGAGGAGCTGCAATCCTTACAAGCTGCAGTAGGGGAGCTGATCGAAGAATGTGAGAACAGGTTTATCCAAAGCAAAGACTTTGAGACGGAGATGAAAAGGACCCTGGACTGGCTGCAGCTAGTCAGGGATGATCTTGACTGTGCTGTGATTGTGGATGTCAGGGTGGAGAAGGTCCAGGAGGAGATCAGGAAGCAGCAAATCATGCAAGAAGAAGTGCAGTCCAGGCTGAGAATTGTGGCTGCTCTCAGCAGCAGGGAAAAGCAGGAGTTTATCAGTGCCAATGAGCTTGTCCCAGCCCACGTAGATACAAGTCTTGAAGAAATGGCAAAGCTACAGGCAGATGTTCAGAAGGCACTGACTGCCAAACAGGTGGGAACATCTTTAGTGAATGTAAATGTTTCATTTTTGAAGTTGTTAGCTGTTCAGTGAATTAGATCGACGTTTCCTTTTCATATTTTTCTCATTTGATTTTTTTTGATTAAGATTACTCTGGAGGAAGCCTTGGTGTTGTGTCAGAAATACCACTTCAGGATGCAAGCAGCGTGCGAGTGGCTCGAAGATGCCGTATCTTTCCTGCAGCAAGCTAGCTTGGGTGTGGATGTGGAGAACTATGAAGAGTGTCTGAGGCAGCAGGCAGATATCATGGCCACAGAGCAGGAGTTTCTCAGCCACCTAGAGGAACTGCAAACCCTCCTTCCTCAGCTGGAGAAACTGGTCAACCCTACTGCTAAAGAGCAGCTACGGGTGAGTGTAGAGTCGGCAAAGCAGAGAGGCGTGGAGGTTCGAGATCAGCTCCAGTGTCACCAGGAAGTCCTTCACAGGTAATAAGAAAAGAGTCCGATCATGCAATCTGCCCTTTATCTGCAGTTTATTGTTGGTCTTTTATAGTGGTACTTTATACTTGAATATATTCTGTTTTTCTCAGCTGTGTGGCCCAGTGGAAGTCATACCAGGAAGCAAGGCAGACTGTCATTGAGCTTATGAATGAGGCTGAGAAGAAACTGACTGAATTTTCTACTGCAAAGGCAGCCACAAGCCAAGAGGCTGAAGACAAGCTAGGCAGTCACAGAGTATGATAGCCTATAATATTATTTTATTCAATAGGTGGTGCTTCTGTGAATGCTTCATGCTACTGACATTCTTTCAATTTTTTCAGTCCCTTGTATCTCTGGTGAATGGCTTCCAAGAGAAGCTGAGTGGTTTAGAGGAACAGGCAGCTCAGCTGGAGCTGGTGGGGAGTGACGCCAGCAAGGCCACCATCAGTCGCTCCATGACCACTGTGTGGCAGCGGTGGACACGATTACGCAGTGTAGCACGGGGACGGGAGAGAGTACTTGAGGACACCGCACAGGAATGGAGGACTTTCAGAGAGAAGGTACACTGCAGCCAATGGGGAGAAATAATATTTTGCTAAGTATGGAAAAATACAGATTTGCAGTAGAAAACATCTATACTTATGTTTCTTTATATAGATGGTGAAGGTTAAAGCGGTCTGCGATGAGCTCCAAAGTCGTTTCCCTGACAGTGCTGTGGAGAAGGCTTCCAAAGCCACTCTGCAGTCTCTGTTAGACCAGCATGACTTGTTGAGCCAAGACTTGGAGCGGGAACTGTCATCCCTGATGCTGCTGCGCCAGTACGCACTCAGTCTGCTGCATGATGTGGAAGTGCCTTCACCAACAAATGGACAAGATGAGCTGCCCAGCCTGAAGGAGATCAGAGCTGTACAAGACCGAATGGAAAGGTAGGAGGATGAGAAACTTTAAACAAGTCCATCTGTAGCGATCAGAGATGAAAAAGTGCGATCTATGTTGCTGTTCAGAATATAAGATGAATTAATTATCTATTTGTCTTCAGCCTTTTGACACAGTCCAGGACCAAAAGAGCTCAGGCAGCTCAGGAGCTGAGGGACAGAGAGGAAGTGGAGAAGGAACTTAGTGTTGTAAAAGCCTGGATACAGGAGACCAGGGAACTTCTTCTCAATCCCACTCCAGACATTGATTCTCTGTTGCAGGAGCTTGAGGTATATCTGCCATCTAAAATCTGTCGTCTACATAGAGAAATGTCCAATTTGTGAATTAAATATGTCTGAAAAGAACACTGTTGCTCACACTATACCTCGACTAAGTCTCCAAAATATTCTGTTCTCTAATGGCCAATATCAGTGAAAGTGTTTGATGCCAAAAAAGGCTAAATAGGTCTTCTCTTTATTGCGCATAGGTTGTGCATGGAGATGTGATCACTTATCGTCAGAATGTGGATAAATTAGCAGAGCAACAACAGAGCAAGTACCTGGACCTCTACACTATACTCCCTTCAGAAATCTCCATGCAACTAGCAGAGGTCTCACTTGCTCTGGGTGCTATTGAGGATCAGGTACTCTACAACACACACAGCCCTGAATATAAACTAGACATCAATGGGCATCGGTCATATTTGTAGCATTTGTCACTTCTGTCACTTCTTTTCTCATCTATTTTCCAGGTTCTTTCCAAGGAGAGAGAAAATCAGAAAACCAGAGAAATAAAGGAGGACTTCAGCTCCAGAATCCATGACATGTCAGAGAAACTCAAAGCCATCTCCACTAAATTTAAGGAAAAATCTCCTGATGTTGACCATGCCAAAGAAGAGGTCAAGGTAGAATGCTTACTTTGTGTTTGATCGTATTTTATGTGTTGTTGATAAAGGAAACTCTAAAATTACACTTTTTTTCATTGAGAACAATGATTGATATAAACTTTTATGCACCGATTTTTTTTCTCAGAGTCTTTTTGAAGACTTGGATACCTGCGGTCGCACTCTTGCAGAGCTCGATGCAGCTGTACAAGAGTTTGGCCGCAGAAACCCCCTGCTGGCCAAACAGCTAAGTGATGCCATCAGCAAGCTGTCAGAAATGCATCATCACACATCAAGACTAGCAGACTGTAGAAACAACTGGCTCAAAAAGGTTTGTTTGTAAACCTTTATATAACAATAAGTTATATAAGTCCAACATAGTAATAAAGGTAAAGAGAGTTTACATTTTCTTATTGTGGCTTTTCAGGCTGTCTGTTATTTAGATGAGTATAATGAGATGCTGGACTTCATTGTGAGGTGGTCAGAAAAAGCCAAAAGCCTGGTGAGGGCAAACATCATCTGGAACTCCTCTGTTCATCTGCAGGAACAGATACGGATGTACCAGGTGAGTTGGCGTGTTTTTTAAAGTGTTATTAGTCTCTCTAAAAAAGCAAAATCTAAATGGGTGGACATGGCTTGAGCTGGATTGATGCATATACACGTAAACGTGGTCACATTTAGTCATAAATGGGTTCTGTTTTTTTGTCTATGGCAAAGTTAGCTGTTGTACGAAACAATGCTGTGACCACTAACCTTTCTCTTTCTGTACTCAGGCTGTCCTGCGTGAGTCTCGAGAGCTCCACGGGGACCTTGAATCCATGGCAGAGAAAGTAGAGCTTCTATCTGAGGTGCTGCAGGTCGAGTCTATGAGCCAGCAGGTTTGTGAGCTCAGTCGACACACCGAGGAGCTTCAGCAAAGCATCAAGACACGACTGCAGAGTCTGCAGGATGCAGACAAGGTACAGAAAAATAAAAGATTTTGTTTTTGTTTCACTTGTTAAGATTTTTGATAATCTCTATTTTAGTTTAAAATCATGTTTTACTAGTAGAATTTACCCAAAGGAGCATTAATACTCGTAGCACTTTGTGAAAATTATCTTATGGACGTCTGTCTTCAGAGTATGGAAGCCCTGGAGTATGAAGTGAAGGCCCTCCATGTTGCTCTGGAGCAGGTCCAAGCTACACTGACTTCACCAGAGTTGGCACGCCAGAGCCTCAAAGAACAGCTGGCTCAGAGACAGGTAACCAACAAATATGAATGCCTTTTATTTATTTATTGTTAATAAAGAGCCTCAAATGTTCACTTTTCATCTTGTGTATTTTAAACATTTTCATACAATATTAACTTTACATTTTTACAGCGTCTGCTGGCGGATATGGAGAGCTTCAAGCAGCAGGTTCAGGCCGTGCAGCTGTGTCAGAGTGCACTGCAGGTCCCAGAGGAGGTGATGCCTAACCTTGCTATCTGTCGCACAGCTCTGCGCCTGCAGCAAGAAGCCAGTCACTTGCAGCATGTAGCCATTCAGCAGTGCAACATCTTACAGGTACAGGGGGACGCTGCTGCTGCAGCACAATAACGTCAACACTGTATTCACAGAAAATATGCAACAATGCTGGGTACTGATAGAAAGTTACTTGACACCTTTAAGGTGTGTTTTGAGTCCTTTCAAAGTTGTAACCAAAGTTTCTTTCAATTTTTAATACGCACTGGATTTGAAAAGTTTACTCTTTTTACATTCTGAGATTTAACGAATTATGTAATATTAAAACTTATTTCACTTCACTTTTTTCAGGAGGCAGTGGTGCAGTACGAGCAGTATGAACAGGAAGTCAGAGATCTACAGGGGCTGATAGAGGAAGCGCACCGGGTCATTCAGGACAGACCAATCCCCACCAACAACATCCAGGAACTGCAAGCCCAGATCCTACACCATGAAGTACAGTACTTTAACTCTTTCACTTTGCCCGTCTTTCTTCTTAAGAAAAACAGGAGCCTACTGTGTGAACATGTGCTGTATTCACTGCTGTATTTGTTATTTTGATTAAAAAAATCCTGATATCTGCTTGTCTTTCATACTGAGCTTTATATGTAACCCATAACTGCTGTGTGTATTTTGTATTTTTGACTAGGAACTTGCCCAAAAGATCAAAGGTTACCAGGAGCAAATCGCCTCACTCAACTCAAAATGCAAAATGCTGGCAGTGAAGGCCAAGCACGCCACCATGCTCCTGACAGTGACTGATGTAGAGGGTCTGCCTGAGGATCTCCAGGAGATGGATGGGGAGAAATCAAAGAAATCTGCAGCTCAAGCTGTCGTGGTAAGAGAACATCATGCACAACATAATGTGCTGATGGCTATAAAGTTTGTGCTGGATAATAAACAAATATGTTGACCTATTCTACTGTTTAAAGCTTTAGCATAGCCCGGATATTTTTCTTTAATTCGCTCCTGACAGGTCTATTGTGGAGCTTTTACTTTTATCTACGCCTTTCCTATGCATCATCTTTTCCGATTTACCTTGCATGTCTGCTCTTCTGTTTTCCTGCATGGTGTGCCAGATGACAGCTGGACGCTGTCACACCCTGCTGTCACCTGTAACTGAGGAGTCTGGTGAGGAGGGCACTAACAGCGAGATCTCTTCTCCTCCTGTGTGCCGTTCTCCTTCTCCCATAACTCACACTGAAGCAACTGTAACCAAGGTTTCAGCCTTCTCTCTTCTTTTTGTTCGAAGTTGCTGAGTAAAAAGATTCTCTTGTGTAGTGTAGATGACATTAGATTTGCATCTTCGTGCAAGTATTTCTGTCTGGTTACTATCCATTTAATAACGTAACTTCTGATGACACCCTTTAAATTTCCCTTTAGATGGGACGAGGGACACTCACAAGAGCTCCCATTCAAGAACTGTATGACCCAACCTTTGAGTCTGTGGCCAACTTAGATGACCTGCAGCGCTCCTGGGAGAGTTTAAAGAATGTGGTATGTGAAAGTCTTCATCTTCATGCTTTTTTAATAAAAAATGTCGATTACGAGCACGTAGATTTGAACATTTTTTAATAAAACACTATTTTCAGCAACTAGAAACAATGTTATGAATTTGGTATTTGATTATTCCTTGTTAATGGTTATCATTATTAGTGTATGAATGGTATTTCAGACCTTTTTTATACTCTGTTTTGTCTTACAGATCAGTGAGAAGCAAAGATCTTTGTATGAAGCTCTCGAGAAGCAGCAGCATTACCAGGGTTCACTCCAATCAATCTCTTCTAAGATGGAGGCGTTAGAAGCCAAACTCAGTGAGCCTCTGGAGGGAGATAAAAGTCCGGATAGCCACATAAAGGCACATAAGGTTTGTCAGATACAGAAAGGGCTTGCATATTGTGAAGATTAGAGAGCTGAGTTGAGGAAAGTCAGACTTGTCGAAGATGTATTTATCACCTTGTTTTGAATCTTTAATATTATTTTTATAGGATTATGGTATTTTGTGTAAACATTACATCACTATCTCAGTTCTTGCTCGTAAACTGAGTAGGCTAACTTTTGGTTGTTTTGTAAAGGGTCTGATAGAAGAGATTCAGAGTGCGCAGGAAGAAATAGACCGGCTGCAGACAAGCTTCACGGAAGATTTGGCCACTGATGCTGTGGACTCAGACATGGCTGACCAGCTGGCCATGCAGTCCTCCCTTGCTGTGTTAGCTGAGAGGATGGCCACCATCCACATGAAAGCCTCAGGGAAACAACAATTATTAGAGGTATTTTTTGCGAAAATCATATCAAATAGTAGAAATAGTTGTTTTATTAATTAATCAAACGTTATTTCTCGAATACCAACTTAGAAAGTTGTTATAATAACTCAAATTGGATGTGGCATCCTTCAGGAGCGTGTCAGTGACCGCCTGGAGGGTCAGCTTCAGGAACAGGCCGTACAGCTCTATCACACCCAGGCAGATGAACTGGACCAGTGGTTGGGCAAAATGCGCAGTGCTGTATTGTCCCTCCTTGAACCTAAACTTCCAGAGGAGACAGATATGGAGAATCAACTGGCTGAATGTCAAGTAAGAGTTCCCCCTGCTGTTCACCTGCAGTAATGCAGCCTCAAACACTGCTGTACTTGAGAATATTAATGGATTTGTGAATATAAATGTGGGGTTAATTAATAATGCATGTCACAGGAAATTTTCAGAAATGACAGGTGGATGTCTGGGATTACTTTTTAGATGCTCAGGGATTTTTTTCTGAGCACACTAGTGCAAATCAGATTTGTCAGTGGATTTTTACCTACGTCTCATCTTTCAGTATTTTGTCCTTATTACACATGGATCATTTCAGGGGGTCAGGGGCCTTTCAGTGAGTAAACAAGCGTATTAGAGGAGTAATAGGGACCTTCACATGGCTGGACCTAAGTGACT
The DNA here is from genome assembly GCF_965226115.1 of Aulonocara stuartgranti. Classification (NCBI taxonomy): domain Eukaryota; kingdom Metazoa; phylum Chordata; class Actinopteri; order Cichliformes; family Cichlidae; genus Aulonocara; species Aulonocara stuartgranti. The sequence continues at coordinate 11,649,087 of NC_138955.1, forward strand.
GTAGCACTAGTCTTAAGCAGATTATGCAGATTTCTCTGTGCGACAGGGGCATGTTAGAAGCCTAGGGCTGTGTAGTCAGAGCTCGCTACCTGGATTGGTGCTCGGGACAAAGCTGCTAGAATATCCAAGTAGGGGAATCCTAGAGTACAGGGAGTGTAGGATAGCAGGGTGGGAAGCGATTCTCTGCTGTAGAATAACATGCAGACTCTAACGATTGCAAAGGAATGTCAGTAATATCAAAAAACAAATGTTTCTTTAAACATCTGGATAGTCTTTACTGATGGGCACTGACAGCTGGTCTGGAATTAGAATGGTGTTCTACACAGACAAACTGGTTTGTAAGTTGAGGGGGAGCATGTATGCTGAAGAGCACGGAGCCTGAAGGATTAGCGGTAATATGTTGCACAGGAGGCAAGGCCGAAGAGGTGGGCCAAGGATGAGAGCCGTCCCTGTCCTTTGGACAGGGAAAGCTGCTGGTGAAGGGGGTTCATCCATAGCTGGAGAGTCTGTCGTGTAGATGGAGGAGCTCCTGTAGGCGGTGAAACACGATGTTTGATCTGGCGTCTCTCCTCCTACTGCTGCAGAACATGATGCTGGAGATTGAAGAGAAGGTGCTGGCCCTCTCAGAGCTGTCAGTTCACAGTGAGAACTTGCTGCGGGGAGGCCGCACAGACACTAGAGAGGAAGCTGAACATTTGGCGAGGAAGTTACGCACACTGAAGGGTGGTTTGTTGGAGCTGCAGAGGATGCTACAGGACAAACAGAGTAACATCCAGGTGAGGTTGCTGCATGGGCTAAATGTTGTCATCTGCTAATGTGTGTGCATGTAGTGCAGAATATTTGACTCTGTGTTTGGTCCTCACTGTGACTACCATATTTGCAAAGTTTGCACTGGTGTATTTATCAGCAATGGGTCTACAACAAATGCACATGTAAATTTTGAATTGTTGTATTTGATAATACTACTTTTTCTGAAGCATTTGTCTTATATCTAACTTTCTGATCCGACAGGGTTCTCTGCAGGAGCAGGAAGACAGTGAATCAGACTCCAGCCTCTCTCAGAGTCCCAGTGTACAAGATTGGCTGGCCCAGGCCCGAACCACACGAACCCAACAGCACCAAGACAGTCTTCAGAGACAGAAGGTGATTTTCTTTTTTTAACCTTCATTAAGTTCAGTATAGACTTAAATACACGTTCTTACATAGTTTGTCATTGGATTTCTTTGACTATTACCCAGGAATGCACAATAAATGTTCTTATCTTAATGTTGATGACAAACTTTAATTTGTCTTTTGGGTCAGTCCTCATCTGTGAGTTGAATGTAAAAAGGAGTGAGTGTGCAATAAATGACATGTCCCCACAGGAGCCAAAAATATGTGCTTCTCACCAAAACATGTGTATCCCTAAGGGTCTAACAAGCATTTGTATAAATAACTTCATAAATGTTTCTTTGTGATGCCACATACAGTCTAACACTGTTGTTTTGTTGCTTGTTTTCTACTGTAGGAACTGGAAGAGCAGCTTGCAGAGCAGAAAAAGCTTCTTCAGTCAGTTGCCAGCAGAGGAGAGGAGATCCTCATCCTGCAGGCTTCACCCAGCAGTGCCAGGTCTCTTAATAACAGTTATATTATACATGAATAATAATTAACTGAATAATAAAATATGAAGTATATGTATGAGGTTCATTCTTATGGCAGAATATAAATGTAAGTAATGTAACAGAGCACTAATTTATTCTCTGTCATCCTGCAGTATGACAGAACCATTTTCACCGGCAGCCTTGGCTGAAAGGGAAACGCAGGCTGGGCGGGAGCAGATGAGGCAGAGATGGGAGAGTCTGAGACTGGAGCTCAAAACTAAACTCCAGCTCCTGCAGAAAACCCTGGAGCAGGACCACAAGCAGCCAGTACATATCCCTGTGTTTTTAATTCCTGTTAGCATACACTCAATAGAAAAAAAAAAATCAGAGTGTTTAATATGTATTTTTTGTCCTTTAGGTTTTTTCGAGAGCTTCCCGTGTGTCCACATCTGGGCCGGTGTTTAAAGGAGACACCCAGGCTGACAGGTCCTCTCTGAAGACTCTGTACGATAGCTTCAGGCAAACAGTAGAAGACGTCACCCCGCAGGTTTAGCATATCTGTTATTATATTGTAATGCAATGTTGGAAATGCAACTTTTTATTTCAAGCATGTGGTCTCAATGAAAACGTACATTCTTCCCATGTACATGTGTATGTAGCCTGGTGGTGGTGAGACACAGGTGGCGCAGATGGAACAACAGCTCTACACAGCTGTGTCATCCACCTCCTCCTGGCTGGATAATGTGGAGAACAACGTCTTCTCTGGCTCAGTGCTGCTGGCTGAAAATGCAGAGACCCAGCTACAAAAGCAGGAGGTACAATTGGCCTTATTTGTGGAGCTTCAGTAAATATTGCAGGAAATCTGAAATGAATAAATCACATGATCAGAAGGGTTAAATGGTAACGTCTACACCAGCATGCGGCTAAAGTTCTGGGTGGGAAGCATGGTGCTGGTGCATAAAAATAAAGCTATGTCATTATAACTGCAGTGTTACACCGTCAATCAAAATGCTTTCCCATATTACAGATTTCACCTTGTAATTATTTAGTATAAATCAAGCTGATGATTCTGACCTCTTCTGCAGACCTTGGAGAACGATGTGAGGCATATGACGGAGGAGGTGAAGCTCAGCCAAACTCTGCTCACTTCATCTTCAGCGTTAAGGCACGAAGAACGAGTACTTTTGGAAGACAACCTTAACTGCCTCAAAGAGAGATTAGGAGCTCTGGGTTGTGCTCTGGGACAACGCTGTGACCAAATGAGGAGCAGAGCACATGAACTCACATCCTATCAGGTTTGCCTCATATTGTGCTTTTTGTTTTTCAAGCCCTTTAATGTTTGACGATTTAAAGAGACAGCCGCTGGGGAAATGCTTCTTTTTATTAAGTTAAGCCACTGTTGCAGAAGACAAAGACAAGCCTATAGGAAACAACATTTATATCTTTATATTATGAAACCAGACATGCTTGCATTTTGTCTTAATTTCCTATAAATGACCTCGTGTCTTACACAGACTGAATTGCAGCTTCTTCAAACTGCTTTAATTGAGACCAAATGCCAGATACTGCAAGCCCTAGCTGGAGCAATGGATAGACCAGCGTCAAAACAACTGGAGGTAATGCAAGAGTTGACTAATATTCCTCCTGAAGCTTTAACCATCTTCCATTAAAGCTTGCAGAAAACAAGAACATTACTGTGAATGTCTTTAATACATCTAATCGGTTTCTCTCAGGTCATTGCCAGTGCAGAGGAGAGCCTGAAAGACTTTGAACAAAGAATCACAGAACTTAAAACCAGAGGATCAGCACTGCACGCGGATCAGATCTCAACAAACAAACTGCTCAAACTACAGGTAACATACATGATTGATGGCTCACGGAGAAATCATCAATTTGGTTTTACTTCTGAATGTACAGTGAAGAAATTACCGTCAAATTCAAAAGATGCACAACCGGAAACTGATTTTTTGTGTTTTTCCAGGATTCTTATGAGGAGCTGGTGATGACAGTGGGTTCCCGGCGCAGTGGGCTGAACCAGAACATGGCACTGAAGGAGCAGTATGAACGTGCTCTGCAGGACCTGAAAGACCTGGTGGACACAGCTAAAGACAAGATGGCTGCCGATCAGAGAATTATTGCCAGCTCTGTGGAGGAAGTCCAGAATCACCTGGACAAACATAAAGTATAGTCACCTGCTAAATCCTTTAGGCTTAAAGAATCAACAAGGTTACGTGTTGAACCCAATTTGTTGTGATGCAGGAGACAAATAGAGCTGATCGTCTTTGTTTCTGGCCTCTTTTAGGAGTTCTTCCAGGGTCTAGAGTCCCATATGATTCTAACGGAAACATACTTCAGGAAGATCAGTGGCCTGATGCTTCCCAAAGAAAACCAAGTCTTGGAAGAGACACTAGCTGAGGCTCAGAGAGTCCTCAAAGAGGCACACAGTAAAGGAGTTGAACTGGAGTGTATCCTAGAGGTAGGTGAAGGAGTATATATGCCATATTTGTGTAAAAGGAAGGTTAACATAGTCACAAAAATTCTGATAACGGATAATTTTGTGACCAGTTCCAAGTGTGGTTGGTTTAACTGTATCTTATTACATGTAGATATAATAGATATGACATGTTTAATGAAAGACATTTACTTAGTTTTTAAATGTTATATATTAGAACATCACTAGCTATATAAACACATTTTTAAAAGCCTTTTAATTACCTTGAAAAAAATTACATATTAAAGTTGGTAGCTATGAGAGTTGGAGTTGTACTGTAGGACAAAAAATCAAATTAATGGTAAAGTTAAAAAAATATTATTATAGTTACATAGTAACAAGTGTGCTGATTAAAAGAGCAAAGATGTACTTGTCAGACGACTGAATTTTAAATATTTATTTATAATAATGTTTATTTTCAGACTTGGTGCCGTTTGGTGCAGGACTACCAGAGTCTGAACCAACATCTGGAGGCTGTTGAAGAAAGTATTCCTTCTGTTGGTCTGGTTGAAGAAACTGAAGAAAGGCTTATTGACAGAATATCATTATACCAGGTACAATGTCACATGAGCTCAGGTGTAAATTTACTACATCGGGCTAATTGTTTAGCTGTGACAAAGGAAGAAGCCACTTAAATTCTCTTACATGCTGATTAAGCTTTAAATAAAGGTTCAAGTCAAAATGGGCTTCCTGTCTTTGCTGCAAAGTAGAAAAATATATTTATCTAGCTGGAAACACATTTTCTTCTTCTTCTTTGCAAAGGGTCTGAAGGGGAGACTAGCGGAGCACCAGCACAAGCTCTACCAGGTGTTGGATGAAGGTAAACATCTGTTACTGTCAGTGTGCTGCCCCTCGCTGGAGAATCAGCTCGCACTCTTGGGGGAACACTGGCTCAACAACGCTGCCAAGGTCAACAAGGAGTTACAACGCCTCGAGGCTATTCTGAAACACTGGACCAGGTCAGAAAGACTTCAAAAATAAGGACTGTTTCTTAGGCTTTGGATATAAATATCCGGTAAATGAGTGCACGGTCTAATTTCAATTGTTTTTTCTTTAGGTATCAAAGGGAGTGTGGAGAGATGAGCGAATGGCTGCAGTCTGCTCTGGAGCGTCTGGAGTTTTGGAACACGCAGGCGGTGTTAGTGCCACAGGAGCTGGAAACAGTCAGAGATCATCTCTCTGCTTTCCTTGTGAGGCCAAAGACAATCAATTTGGTTGATTTGTTTTGTTTTTGCTGGCCAACCAGCTGCCTCACTTAATGGCAGTTGTAGGCATGAACATAACACCTCAGTTCAACTGTAGCATATACTACAAATTTACTTGTATTTGTTTAATATTGTTATTATCTTCTGCAGTAGCACTGTTTTGCTGCAGTCTGGTCCACATAGTTTTGATTGGATGATTTTCCACTTCTCTCTTTTTTAGGAATTTTCAAAAGAAGTTGAGGGAAAGTCTAGCCTTAAGAGCTCAGTGGTTAATGAGGGCAACCAGCTGCTGCGGCTGAAGAAAGTGGACACGGTGGTATTGCGCTCTGACCTGGCACGGATTGACACTCAGTGGGCTGAGCTACTCACACGCATCCCAGTGGTCCAGGAGAAGCTGCATCAGGTATCGTCACATGCAGCCAGACTAAAAAGGCTTACCTGCTTCAGGACAAATAGGATTACCTCTTTCTGCTTCTCCAGTTTGCATGCAAAAGTTTTCATTGCAGTTTGTTTTTAAACTACCAACATATCGGTTTCTTTTTTTTTTTCTAGATCCAAATGGAAAAACTGGCCTCCCGTCATGCCATTTGTGAGCTGTTTAACTGGATATCGCTGATGGAGAGTGTCATTGACGAGGATGAAGAAAACCTCAAGAGTTCTGTGGGATCAAGTGTGATTCAAGACTATTTGCAAAAATATAAGGTAGTGGAGCATTTTTTATTGATTCATGACAGTTTTTGTTTACATGTATGGTCTGAACTCTTATTAAATCAAAAATATAACTTTTGGTTTGAATGGTTTTGGTTTTTTTGTGGTTTGCCATTGCAAGTAAGGTTTTTTTCTAGATAAAATTCTTCTTCTTCTTGTGTTGAGAGCTAAAATTTTGATTTTTAAACATGGAGTTTTCCTAACCTGATCATAATGGTGATGCAACTACTGGTTCTAACTGTAGATCTTTTATTATAAAATCTCCTGTTGTTTCCTCACTTTAGGGATTCAGAGTAGATTTAAGCTGTAAGCAGCTGACTGTGGACTTTGTCAACCAGTCAGTGCTGCAGCTCAGTGGTCAGGATGTGGAGAGCAAGCGCAGTGATAAAACAGATTTTGCTGAGCGTCTGGGAGCGATGAACAGGCGCTGGCAGATCCTACAAGGCCGCATCAATGAGAGGGTGAGGACGTAATCATTGATAATGTTACAATAAAACCAACAGCATATTCACCCAATGTCCTTTATCAATGCAACATCCAAAGTTAACTTTTTTTTTTGCATGAAATTCTTAAAGATCCAGTTCCTTGAGAGCCTCTTGGAGATGTGGTTAGATTATGAGAGCAGCATTCAGGCCCTGAAGTCTTGGATGGCAACTCAAGAAGAAAGGCTGAAGAGGAAACACCGGATAGAGGATCTGACATCTGTGCAGAATGCTCTAAAAGACTGCCAGGTACTATAGATCTGATTAAGATATTCTTGCCCTTCATCTTGTGTTTGTATTTGCTAAATAAAAACAATTTTTTAAAGGAAATGGAGGAACTGGTAAAAGAAAAAGAGAAAGAGCTGGAGCGAGTCGAAGAGCAAGGCTGTGCCCTTGTTCAAAATAAGACTGATGAGGCCTGTGCTATCGTCATGGAGACACTCCAAGGTGTCAATCACACCTGGGCTAACCTGGACCACTTGGTAATCTCCTTGTTCTTTTTTGTTTATTTTTTATTACCCGGGTTAGACCCATTTATTCTATGCTCGCTTGTCCATCCCTCTCGTGCTCTGACTTTGGCCTGATTTTGCAATTTACTGGATGTAGATGCATGTTTTTGATTTCACCTTCTACAGATTGGGCAGCTAAAGATCAGCTTGAAGTCAGTGCTGGACCAGTGGACTCTATACAAACACGCTTCAGAGGAGATCAATGGCTACCTGATGGAGGGAAGGTACTCTGTGTCTCGTTTCCGCCTCCTCACAGGCTCACTGGAGGCTGTTCATCTGCAAGTGCAAAGTCTGCAGGTATATTAAGATAAAGGGGCATTCAGTGTATTTTACATGTTTACTGACTAAAGCCTTTAACTGTATAGATATGAGTTTCTGAAATCTTGTAGCAATGTTAGGGGTATGTTTCTTAATGTGATCATTTAACTGCTGGTGAATTAACCACTGTATCTGTCACTGTGAAGGATTTGCAAGGGGAACTGGAAAAACAGGAGAGCAGTCTCAGAAAATTTGGTGCTGTTACCCACCAACTGCTGAGGGAGTGTCACCCTTCAGTGTCAGATTCTCTTAACAATGCCCTGAAAGATGTCAACGCAAGGTGAACCTAATTAGCATGGTGCTATGCTTATTACTATCATTACTACTGGTGTTTCTTTAACGAATTTAAGACATTTATTAGCGTATTACCATGTCATTGCACTTAGATGGACTGGCTTACTGGAGGAGATTGGAGAGCGTCTCAGAAGCAGCAAGGCACTGCTTCAGCTGTGGCAGCGCTACAATGAGCTTTATGAGCAGAGCTGCAACAGCATCCAGCTGCAGGAGGAAAAAGCAGATCAGCTCCTCAAGACCACCTGCAACAAGGACATTGCTGACGATGAGGTGTCTGATTGGATTCAAGAATGCAGCGTGAGTCAAGCCACAGCTTTGCAACTTGCAACAACAGAAAAACTCCTCAGTATTTTACTTCTAAAGCCTCATTGTGAAACCTACATGGATATGAAGGAAAAGTTTAATATATTAAACATCCCCTCACGTGTTTGGTGCAGTTGGATGTTATGATTAAGTTTTGATAATGAAGACATATTGCCCTGAATGTTATGGGTGTTTTATTTCAGGAGTTGCTCAGGTCCCAAGCTCCAGTCCAGGCCTCACTCCAAGTTCTCCAAGAACTGGGAGAGCAGCTGAAACAGCAGGTGGATACATCAGCAGCGTCTGCTATCCAGTCCGATCACCTTTCTCTCACCCAGCGGCTAGCTGCGGTGGAACAGGCTCTTACTAGACAGCTCACCGCTCTACAGGTAAAAAAAAAGATTTATGAAACATACTTTTTTTTTGTATAGGCAATCAGTTACCAAGCCAGTATTTTGGCATTCTTCTATACTAGACTGGAGTTCAAGACTATGAAACCTTTAACCATCAACTGGGATCACTGGGGTCCTGGGTAGTTGAAGCTGAAGAGGCTCTGAAAGCACAAGATCCTAATGGCTCTACTGACCTAACGGTCATCCAGGACCGCATGGAGGACCTCAAGGTTTGTTTTACTGTTTTCTTTTTTGAGTTTGGTGAACAAAATTACAGAATATCACGTACTGGTTCGACAGCTGAAATGTTTCTGTAATTTCTGGGCTTTACAGAGGCTCATGTTGAAATTCAGCAGTATGGCACCTGAGTTAGAGCGTCTTAATGAGCTTGGTTACCGGCTCCCTCTTAACGATTCTGAGATTAAGCGCGTGCAGAACCTCAACAGAAGCTGGTCCACCGCCTCAGCACAGACCACAGAGAGATTCAGGTAAGACAAGAAAATTACAAGCCAATCTGAAAAGGTTTAAAGCCATCCTAATTCAAGATACTCTGTTAAATAACAAGGTTAGATAAATACAATAATGAATGAATGAAGGACTGGCACAAATACCATAAAAAACAGTACAAATGTTCGGTAAAGGCCACTCTCCCCATCTAACTGAGATATAAGATCACCTTTTGTTTGTTTCCTTGCAGCAAGCTTCAGTCATGCCTGCTGCAGCAGCAGACCTTCCTTGAAAAGTGTGAAACATGGATGGAGTTCTTGGTCCAAACAGAAGAGAATCTGGCTGTAGAAATTTCAGGGAACTACCAGAGTTTAATGGAACAGCAGAAAACCCATGAGGTTAGGGCCCATTTGAAGAAAAGGATCCTCAAGCAGTATATTTTAATTTTGTTAACACATATAACAAATTTAATATTTTTTATCTTACAGTTATTCCAAGCTGAGATGTTCAGTCGGCAGCAGATCCTCCACTCCATCATCAGTGATGGGCAGAGAATGTTAGAGCAGGGTCAGGTAGATGACAGGTAAACCTATTCGACTACTCTGTAGATCTTTGTTTACCACCATACTCCACTGCAAGCCTTTCTTTGTCTCCTGTCTTTCTGAAATCACCTACAGAGATGAGTTCAATCTGAAGTTGGCTCTGCTGAGTAACCAGTGGCAGGGCGTAGTGCGACGTGCTCAGCAAAGGCGCGGGATCATTGATGGTCTCATCCGCCAGTGGCAGCGGTATAGAGAAATGGTGGACAAGCTGCGCAAATGGCTCTTGGAAGTGTCCCATCGTACAGAGACCCTTCAGGCAGGGAATACAGTTCCTCTGCAACAAGCGCGTACTATGCTGGACGCGGTCCAGGTACATAGTGACAAACCTGACTGTAATACACATTAATACAGCAGTGACAGCAAAGGCTAGCTAACATTAAGAAGCTGTTGCAATGTGATGTTCTTCATGTAATAAACCAAAAATATAATATCTGATAACCTTAAACATGTAACTGCAATTGTGGGTTGGGCGTTATCTGTGTAAATTAACAGGCTTGTAGCTTGATAAGAATCCTTTCTTCCTTTTTCAGATGAAGGAAAAGGTGCTGCAGCATCAGCAGGGCAGCTATATCTTGACGGTGGAGGCTGGCAGGCAATTGCTTTTATCAGCTGATAGCCGAGCAGAGGCGACCCTGCAGGCAGAGCTCACTGATGTCCAGGAGCGATGGAAACAAACCAGCATACGGCTGGAACAACAGAAGAAAGAGCTTTCCACTCTGTTAAAGGTAAAAACGACAATACGCTAGCATGTTCTGAATTCCAGGCCACTTCAGAATACCTTGATGGCTCCTATAATTCTTGCATTTGTATGGACAATCTCCATTGTATGTATAAAGTTTTACATTGATTTCCTTATAATACACCAATCTCTTCTATTTGTAGTTTCAGTGAGGACAGCTTTCTAGAGCAACTCGTAATTTTGCCTGTGTTTGTAATCTGTTGAACGCAGGACTGGGAGAGGAGTGAAAAAGGGATTTGTGGATCACTGGAAAAGCTTCGAGCCTTCAAAAAGCAGCTTTCTCAACCTATTCCCGATCACAATGAGGATCTGCAAGCTGAACAGATCCGCTGCAAGGTAACAACTTGAACATTTTCAAAATTGACTTTTCTTTGTGCATCTAGGTGTAAGACATATATGTAGAGTTATTTAAGTGTATGTTGAGCTGATGTTTTACATTGTTCAGGTGCTTGTTTAGTGTTTTTATAGTGGCACTGTTGTTTTTCCAGGATTTGGAAAATACATTTGACGGCTGGACAGGCGATCTGGCCCATCTGACCTTACTGAGAGAGTCACTTTCTTGTTACATCAGTGCTGAGGACCTTTCTGTCCTACAAGAGCGTATTGAGCTGCTGCATAGACAGTGGGATGAAATCTGCCACCAGGTACAACTCTTGGCACAGTCGCTTACTATTTTGGATTCTCTGAATATACTGTGTGCTAAAAGTCTGATTCTCAAAAATTAGTTTATAGCTACATTCTACATATTACACAATATTTACTGTGTAACAGTTAAAAGTCCCAGGAGACAATGTTACTAATGTCAATCTTCACTATACGATACAAAGCATATATTTGTATATGTAGATGTTGCTCAGCATTTTTTTAAATGGTTGGAGCAGTAGTTCGATTTTGCTGAATGTGCCATTGTGCAACAATTTTGAGAAAGGAATACACTGAGAGGAACAGTTAGCGTGACAAGTTAATGTAATCAGTCAGTCAGTTAAGAAAAGCTGAAACCTCAAGGTGATTTCGTTTTTTCACAGTGGCATCCTGTGTGCAGCGGATAAACTGCACACACAGGAAATACAGCACTCGCTCACTGCGTGATGCAAATGAAAGCGTCTGAACGGCTTCCTTTTGAGCCTTCTTGATCTTTATTAGCTTTTGTTTTAAATTGCCATGCATTCGTTGGCACTTTTTATGTGCTTTGCAGAGAGGTGCAGTTAACTTGTCATGTATTGCTGTTCTTCCACAGCTGTCACTGCGGAGGCAGCAGGTAAGCGAGAAGCTAAATGAGTGGACTGTCTTCAACGAGAAGTATAAGGAGCTCTGCGAGTGGCTCACTAACATGGAGAACAAGGTGTCCCAGAATGGAGACGTCAGCATTGAGGAGATGATCGAGAAGCTTCGCAAGGTTTGCACACACCTCAGATATTTACAAAGTTTGACAGTGTTATTTAATTGTTGTATTTCAGTTACGTTGTGTTTTTCCTACTCTGCTTCTTTTACAAGTGCAGTTTTTTCAAATTTCCTGTTTGCATTGCGTTGTATGCCAGGACTACCAGGAGGAGATCACAGTAGCAGAGGAGAACAAGCTACATTTGCACCAGCTAGGAGAGCGCCTGGCCAGGGCCAGTCACCAGAGCAAAGCCACCGAAATCGAACAAAAACTCAACAAAGTCAGTGACCGCTGGCAGCATCTCCTCAATCTCATTGGAGCGCGGTGAGCAGACGTGCAGTCACAGCTGTGCAGCTGTGTTTTTATCCCATGCTGGGTTGTTTGTAACTAATCTGTTAAATTCTTTTAACAGAGTAAAGAAACTGAGAGAAACTCTAGTGGCTGTGCAGCAGCTAGATAAAAACATGAGCAGCCTGCGCTCTTGGCTCGCCCACATCGAAACAGAGCTGTCCAAACCTATCGCCTATGACTCCTGTGATGCCCAAGAGATTCAGAGGAAGCTCGATCTGCAGCAGGTGACATAATATACTAAACAGGACCTAAAATACATATGTGCAGCTTGCCAGGAATCATTCAGTCTGTGTCAAATGCAAGCTCTTTAATAGCAGACAGGCAACAGGGCTTTGTAATCATTTAGCTGAAATTTCTAAAAACATTCACATTTTTGTAATCATATAATGAAAATGTAACTATTAGTATCAATTCTATGCAAACAGGTTTTGTGATATAATACACTAGTAAAAGTTATTGTTGTACAGTTTGTAACCACTTTCAAAAAGTCATTCTCTAACTTTCTATCAAGCTTCTTCCTTCTCCTTCTGTCTCTCATCTTATTACTTACTGTGTCACTCTTTTCTTGCCCGTCAGGAGCTTCAGCGTGACATAGAGAAGCACAGTACAGGAGTGGCGTCTGTGCTGAATCTATGTGAGGTGCTTCTGCATGACTGTGACGCCTGCGCCACCGATGCAGAGTGCGACTCCATCCAGCAGGCAACGCGGAGCCTTGATCGCCGCTGGAGGAGTATCTGTGCCTTGTCTATGGAGAGGAGATTAAAGTAAGACGTTACACACTAGATGAAAGCATCAAATGCATACGTTATTATGGATAACAGGTAACTGTTATAACTGTTTCCTGAAATTATTCCCTCTGTTAGGATTGAGGAGACATGGCGTTTATGGCAAAAGTTCCTGGACGACTTTGCACGTTTTGAGGAGTGGCTGGCCACTTCAGAAAATACAGCTGCTCTACCCAACTCCTCTGGTGTGCTGTATACTGTAGCCAAGGAGGAACTAAAGAAATTTGAGGTATTGCAGAATTATTTTGTGTACTCTGTACAAATGATCAAACTACCTACTGTTTTCACCTAGTAGGACAGCATTAAATAAGAAAATTCTATCTCTCAAATGCAAACATGTAAACGAAACACGAAGCTAAAACACAAAAGCAAATTTCTTGAGAAAATGTATGAATGTGTTTTTGTAGGCCTTCCAGAGACAAGTTCACGAGAGTCTGACTCAGTTGGAGTTAATCAATAAGCAATACCGCCGCCTGGCCAGAGAAAACCGCACTGACTCTTCCTGCCGGCTGAAGGAGATGGCACATGATGCCAACCAGCGATGGGACAACCTGCAGAAGAGGGTGGCATCCATCCTCCGCAGGCTTAAGGTACAATTGTTCTACTAGTACTTATATATTATTTCCATTTCATTTTTGTACATTTTAATTTAAATTTCTGTCATGCATTTCTGGATTCATTTCTTTTCATCGAACTTTTCTGTGACTGCTTATTATTCACTAATAAAGCCCGAACAAAGGTTTGTTCCATTTGCATGATGTGAAAGCATAGACTCTAACACCAGTGTCCCTCTTTACACGTGCAGCACTTTATTAGTCAGAGAGAGGAGTTTGAGACAGCCAGAGATGGCATTTTGGTTTGGCTGACAGAGATGGACCTTCAGCTGACCAACATCGAGCACTTCTCTGAATGTGACATTCAGGCCAAGATCAAACAACTCAGGGTAAGCCTGTCATGATATTTCAGACCAAGAAAATCCACTGTGCATTTTTCAAACACTGCTTTCTACTGACTCTTACATATGTTCATTTTATCTTCATTTCTAGAGTCAGTTTGCACTTGTGAAGAGCAGCTAAATGGATATTTCATAATTAATGTGAGATACACATCACACACAACTTTGTGTTTAGCTTTAACAGCTTGTCTCTCTCCGGCTTCACAGTCATTCCAGCAGGAGATTTCTCTAACAACAGCCAAGATCGAGCACATCTTCCACCAGGGGGAAGCGCTGATAGAGAAGAGTGAGCCTCTGGATGCTGCTGTCATCGAGGAAGAGCTGGAGGAGCTGCAGCGCTACTGTCAGGAGGTGTTTGGTCGAGTGGAGCGCTACTACAAGAAACTCATTCGCCTTCCTGTAAGACCTCAAAATTGAGAGAATCTGACAGATCTGTGGCTTGGGTCCAAATGTAATCTTTCCCATACTAAAGTCCTTTATCTTTAGCTTGCAGATGACGACACTGAAGTGTCATTGTCCGATCGTGAGCTGGAGCTAGATGAGCATTGTGATTTGTCCAGTCTGCCGTGGAGTGAACGTTTGGGGGATGGCTTCCTGTCGCCTCTGCCGTCCTCCGGTCGCTCAGCTTCCTTGGCTGCCCAGCTCCGGACTGAGCGCTCGGGCAGAGACACCCCAGCAAGCGTGGACTCCATTCCCCTGGAATGGGACCACGACTACGACCTGAGCCGTGGGCTTGAGAGTGCAAGCAGGGCTCTCAGAGAGCAGCAGAGTGAAGAGGGAGACTTCCTTCAGCGTCCTGCCTCAGGCTTGTCAGGTAGGTTCCCATACCAGTGCAAAACTATGCTTGAAATTTAAGAGATTTTTCAGAATAATAACTTTTCTTTATCACTGTTAGCTGTTAAAAAAACGTTAGAAGAGCGATATCTTAAACGACTGTGCCTCTGCATCTTTTGAGAAGTCCAAAAAATGACATCAAAAGTTCCCATAGGGGACAGAAAAACACATAAGGAACACAAGAAAGTTAGTGAAGGGTTTATCTGTGACTGATTACATTATGGCGAGGATTTTCTTGGTGCCGTTGAATACCAGGATAATCAGTTCACTGAGTCATTCTGAAGCCCACTGCTAAATGTGTGTACTGTATAATGTTTCTTCCAGATGTAGTGATCCCAGAGAGCCCTGAGGCCTTTGTTAAACTAACAGAACAAACACTGAGGTCTTCCACTGGTAGGCAACAGCAGACCCCAGCATGCCACATGTGTTTGGGGCCAGAAATAACAGACACACTCTGAGTGATGAAACACTAGTAGTCTGTTCACCAGCTTGGAATTTGATTTGTGTTCATTTCTTCTCTTAAACACACTTTGGGCACAAATGGCAACACTTTCTAACCCTGGGGAATAGGGTCAATTCCATTTTTATTCCTTCTATTCACTTGTTCTGCTTTGGGCTCTAATTCAGCAGAACAGAAATGGAATTCAGCCTAACCCTTCTTTCTAACTAGCTTTATTCATTTTTTTAACTTGACTTGTTCTTTGTAGCTAACCTGTTTGGATTTGTTGATTTGCATGTTTTTTTTCTTTCTTTGAAAGAAATGTATTGATTCTTATAGAAGGGACTGCAGATTTGTTTAGACGTCTCACGAAAAGGCAAATCACATAAAAAACACGGGGTTTAAATGTATTATTTCAAATCAGGGATGCAGCTCCCGATGCAAAGGGCCACAAAGGGAGTGCTGTGATTTGTGACAAAAGGCCAGAACAAACAATCTGCATTCCTGTCTACTTCTCATTTTTCGCTCTCCACATTTTATTTTTCTTAAATCAGGGGGGCTTACCTTCTTTTCTGATGTTAAACATGTTTCATAAATATATTATGGAAATATAATCAGCTAATATTGTGTTAACAGGGGAGGTTGCTGCTGCAGACTCTCATATACACCCTCTGGATGTCAGCCGTTTCCACCTGCAACAAACGGACAGCAGCCGCACTTCTGCAAGCACAGAAACGGACTCTTCATACATGGGATATGTATGTGTTACTCATATTACGCTTAGAGCTCAGAACAATCTATTCTTTAAAGCTTTTCTGCTCTGGACTGTACATTTAACTGCAATTAATTCTGCTTTGTCTATTTGAATGCTGCTGTTGTTTATTTTTGCTCACATTTTTTTAATAATCTATTTTCTCCTCGCAGAACTCACTTGGTTCTTCAGTTTAACAATATTTTTTCCAATTTTGAAATAGTCAGTATAATCCTGTTACACTGCCTGCAATAACCAGTCTTTTAACTGCTCTGTAGCTGCGACTGATGGGCGAGTGTCGCGGAAGTATTGACACAGTGAGGAGGATGGGCTCTGAGCTGAAGGAGGAAGAGGATACGGTGTCTGGACTGGCAGATCCCAGCAGCTCAGAGTCCCAGACTTCAGGTAATACCTATAACTAACCCCCATCTTAAATAAGCATTTAATTTATGTTAATTTATGCTTGTTAAAGAAAAAAATGTGAATTATCCATTGGGCTACAGTGCTGGTAAATTCAGTTAACATAATCTTTTTGGTCTCACATCCATCAATCTAGGAGTGATTGAGCGCTGGGAGCTCCTGCAGGCTCAGGACCTCAGCAAGGAGATGAGAACAAAGCAGAACGAGCAGCAGTGGCAGCAGCTGAACTCTGACCTGAACAAAATCTTGACTTGGCTGGGAGAGACAGAGGAAGAGCTGGAGCAGCAGCGTAGACTGGAGCTTGGCACGGACATCCAGACGATTGAGCTGCGTATCAAAAAGCTCAAGGTACAGGTTTTTTTTAGTAGTAAAGTCCCTATTTTTAACTTTTTTATTACTCTGCTTGTTATTTTCTTACTTGAATACTTATAAATATATACCTTATAGTCTTTATTCCTGCTGTTTCCTTGTTTTGTCATCAAATTGGGAATTTTTTGCATTACTTGTGCGTCACCATGGACATGCGTGTTTGTCTACAGGAGCTGCAGAAGGCGTATGACAAGCGCAAAGCTATAGTGCTTTCCATCAACTTGTGCAGTGCGGAGTTTCTGCATTCGGAGACAGACGAGTCCCGAGAGCTACAAGGCAAACTGAAAGACATGAACAACCACTGGGATAAACTCGGCAGCGCGCTGGAGGAATGGAGGTCTTCGTTACAGGAAGCTCTGATGCAGTGTCAAGTGAGTGCTGATCAAGTCGGACTGTTTGAACAGATCGACTTGCTCATGAGTATGAATATCCTTCTATGATATGCTAGTTGGGTCTTCACCTTCCCAAATTTCATCTGATCAATAGGAATTTCATGAGATGAGTCACGGTCTGCTGCTCTGGCTGGAAAACATCGATCGCAGGAGGAATGAGGTGGTTCCCATTGATCCCATCCAGGACAGTGATACTCTCCATGAGCATCACAAAACACTCACGGTACCAAACTGTCACACTCTTAAACTTAAGTGCGTCTTTCCGTGTTACTTCCATAAATCCACTCTGTAAAAGGTTTCTTTTTTGAATGTATCGCTTAAATTTTCTCTCCAGCAAATCCGCCAGGAGCTGCTAGACTCACAGCTTAAAGTTGCTTCACTACAAGACATGTCCCTCCAGTTGCTGGTCAACTCGCAGGGCAGTGATTGCTTGGAGGCTAAGGAGAAGGTTCACGTCATAGGAAACCGCCTAAAACTCCTGCTAAAGGAAGTAACCCGAGACCTCAGAGAGCTGGCCAAGATTCTGGACATCACAAGCAGTCAACAGGTAGAGCCTCAGTCACTTGTGTACCTGTCATGTGTTACCTGAACACCTTTCTTTTATATTCACCTGCATTTAAAAAGTCAAAAAGCATTTGACAGAAACATTTTCAATTTCTTCCATCGTCAGATTTTTTTAAAAACAGAATTTTCAAGTTTAAAGTGGTTTTTGTAAAAATAAAATAAAATAAAATGAATACATTTGGCTATAATCTAAAAAAAAAGCTCAAAAAAGAAAGAACTGTGAAACGCAGACAGGCTGAAAATTCACAGGTTCATATTCAGTGATATTTCATTAGTCACAAATGTGTTACTCACACCGTTAATGTACAATATTAGCAAAGGTGGGGAGCAAACTTGTGATGGTGCAATTTGCCAGAATCTTGTAAGTGTGTAATCGTTTTACATTTTTAGCTCTCATGTGGAGCATATTTTTGCACTGAATAAAAAATATCATATTTGCAAATAAACGATTGTTTCAGCACAGGATACACTTAATTTTACTTGAGTGTATTATATTGTTTGGCTGTGTCCTTCAGTTAGATTTTTTTAAGTACTAATCACCTGCCAACCACTCTGTGTAGTCTGTGGCCACATTTAGAAAAGGGGTCACTATTTGCTTAACTCTCACCTGCTTTGTCTCTCTTTGTATCTGCGATTGTTTCCAACATCAGGATCTTTCCTCTTGGTCGTCTGCTGATGAGCTGGACACGTCTGGCTCCCTCAGTCCTGTATCAGGAAGGAGTACTCCCAGTCACAGACGATCGGTAATGTTTATCTCTACCTGTACATGCTGCTATATGAGAACCAGGTGTTTGGAAACCCCTAAGACACATAGAGTAAATGCCCCAAATGCCCCAGTGAAGGCCAGATTCACCCCTGTCATCCCAAGATCTCTCCTCACGCTCTTCAAATCTTTCTCCACCTCCACAACCAGCGTTACGCTCCCTCCCTCTGGATTTTGAACTTTTTTCCAGCCTTTTGCTCTTCTTGCATGTTGTCAATCTCCAGACAGTCTCCTGAGATTTCCTCCTTTCTAACTTTTCTACTTCTTCCTTCCTTTTCTTGGCAGGCTTTTTAGCTCTGCCCAGTTTGTTTCTTTTTCTCTTCCAGTATTTCTGAAACCCTTTTCTTTTTCTCAGACTTCCCTTAAATTTCTTCTCACTGTAGATACGTTTCGATCCTCGTAGTATTATAGCTAGGATTACTGGCTATTGTGCAGCTGCTTAATTTCAAGTGTAGCATAGAACTTGTTGCTGGTTTAATGAGCAAGCATGGCATCAACAACAGCAATGAGAAAGCATTATTTTCTCATTATTCAACTGTACATCAGTCCAAATAAGCATGTCCCTGCTTATACTATGTGTATGTTACTAAATGTCCTTGTTCCAAAGAGATTCATGCATCACATTGCATAATTGTAGCAGTCCCTTTATTGCACTCCCAAGCTGAAGCAATTCAAAGTAGTTGTGCACTGTGAAGAGCCAGATTCCTTATTATAACAGGTTACAAAATCAGTCACTTTCACGTATGATTTTGTTGCTGCTCTTCTTTCATTTTGGGTTTTCTTTTCATCAATAGCTTTGTCTTGATTTGCCTGGACTTAAACATACTTTCTTTCTTTTACCTCCCCCCCCCCTGTTCATTGCAAACAGCAACGGGGCAAATGTAGTCTGTCACAGCCTGGACCCTCTGTGAGCAGTCCACACCACAGGTACCTTTCTGTTGGTTTCTAGCACACCCAGAAGATAATGGAACTCAGCAGCCCATGATGCACTTGGAGATCAGTTGATTTCAGCTTTGAAATGAAACACTTAAGGAACAAATATTCAGAATTTCAGCTTTTAACGCTCGTGCCAGAATAGCAGCTCATGATAATGAATTCCATCATCTTCTGTAAGTCTAGATGCTCTGTGTAGGCTAGGCGATCAGGTGAGTGGTAGCCCACGCATCCGAGACAGGAGTTTCACAAGGAAAGGTGCAAGGCCTCCTCTCTGCCAATGTCCTTGGCTGCTTAATATTGCTAACCAGAGGGCGTTTCTTATGAATAACACAAATATTTCTCTATATCTAACTTCCTCGCTGATACTGAGCGCACACACACACCCTTTTGCTCTCAAATTGCCGAGCCAGTAAATGTCTGCAATGAACAATGCAAAGGCCGCTCTCTTCCTCTCTTGCGCTGATTCTCTCTCTTGTGTGTTACATTTCTTCTCCCTCTGCTGCTGCTATCTCACTGAGTATCCACCATCTCCCCCCCCTCAGTCTGTCATCTGTGAGTCTTGCCTCTCAGGTCTCCATTTGGGAAATGGTAAAGGGGCACTTTCGGTAAAAACACAGGGCAGCTCGAGTCACTTTGTTCATGCATTCTGGGATTGAGGGAAAAATACATTTAGAGAGCAAAGCAGCCTTGATTTTTCTTAATTGAAATACATTCTGAATACTTTATTTTTTACAATACATACATATGTAAACCCCTATATTACTGCTTTCAACTGACCGTGTCTTCTAACTTTTTGAGGCTATAAGAAGACAGTATTACTGAGGGTGATGGTGACAGAAAAATGACACATTACTACTCATAGTATGACATTTTGTGAATTTGCTTATTTCCTTATGTTTCTTTTTTGGACGTGGAAGCAGTTGGAAACAGCCAGCGTGTCTGGCTCTTTCCTCCTCCTCCCAGTGTCCATGCTAAACTAGGCTCTGTCCCAGCTTCATCTTAACATCTTAATTCACAAAGGGATTTCAGTCATCTCATCTAACTCTAAATCTAGAAAGTGAACTGGATTTCCCAAACTGTTGATTTAAGAAAACGCAGCTAACTACCAGGGTCAAAGATGCTGTTTCTAATTGCCGTGCTCTTCCCGCCTCCGTTTGCTTTGCATTTTTTAACAGGACACAAACTTTCAAAGACTCCATTGTTATATGAATAAAAAGAGTATTCTCAAATTCAGCTGTTACTTGCAGCATGCCGTTTGCCTTTTACTCTAACGCCTTTTGCAAAGAAATGCAAGCTCTCGTATTAAATGTCTTTGTCTGGCACAGGATTGCAGAATGTATGCCGTGAAAACTGTTTTGTGACCGTATTCGTACTTGTGTTGATCCACCCCAGTCTCAGTCAGCATGTAGATCACAATGTTAAACATTGTCTAACATTGCTTTACACTGTGTTGGCAATGTCTTTCAAACACAGCATGGTGCTTACATCCACTGTCGCTGGACTGAGATCTTATTTGGATTGAAACTATGCAGACAACATTAAAACAGTTAAGAGTGGGGAGAGAAGGATATTAAATTAGGATAATTTTTAAAGGGAAGTTTGTTTATTGGATTAGACTAATTTGATTTGTTTGTAATTTTTACTATTTCTGTAGCAAAGAGAAGCAGTTTTGTACATGTAAGATTGGTTTATTATATTGCCGTGGAAGTACAACAGTGTTTCCAACAAAGACGGGAGTATGTGCAAAATGTAAATAAAATAAAAATGCAATGATCATTTAAACTCAATTATATTTAATATAAAGAAATCAAATGATGAAATGCATGTAAATTGATTTTTAAAATTCGGTTCTATGTTTTTATATATGTTTAGTCAATTTTGAAAGCAGCCCCATGTTTCAAATTGGTGGTGCAGGGCATGTTTATAATTGTGATCAAGAGTTTTTAGTGAGTATCACCCAAACTGTCTCTACTACAGAGACTGTGGTTTTGCTAAAATAAACAAGGCTAGCTGATATCTAGATGGCAGCATGTGTTGCTTCAAAACCTGCATTTATCTTTTTTCATTTATCCTGTATCTTTCTTCACAGATGGTCAAGTTATAAAAGCTACATCTACTGTTATTATCATATAATAGATGTTGGCTCATGTTCTCTTTATGCCAAAGGACCAACTATCCATCATTTCCATGAAGAAATTCAGACTTTGATTGGTTAGACTATAGTATAAGTTACAATTTAAAGAACTCTGTTCCAGCATGTTACATGTTTTGGATGGAAGCTTGTTTCTGTCACTGAAAAAAATCATTTCAGAGTCAAAAGCTCGAGTTATTGTCTGAAACTTCGACTGATTAACGCAAGCTTGAAATTAAGAAAAGTAACTGGAAATTTAGACATAGGTCTGCCAATTCTTTTAATTAATTAAAAAAAACCCTTTAATTGATAATTAATTTAGGTTGGGTTTAAATGATTTAAAATCCATTGCATTCTGCTTTTATATACATTCAGGCCACAGTCTTTTTGGAAACACATTTGCAGTAGTGCAGATGAGAAGGAGATTTTAAAAGTCTATAATCCATAGTTGTGTTTGACTAATCCTGTTTTTGCTGGGCTGTGAATGTTTGTGTTTGTGTGAGCAGGCCTCACAGCGACGCTGGATCCGCTTCCTTCCCTTCTGACTCGGAGACACGATCATCTCGTAGGTCCTCGTTTCTGTGGCGCGTCTTCTGGGTCGCACTGCCTCTCCAGCTCTTCCTGCTCCTGTTAGTGGTTTTTGCCTTTCTGCTGCCAATGTCTGAGGAGGACTACTGTGCTCAGTCCAACAACTTTGCTCATTCCTTCTACCCGATGCTGAGCTACACCAACGGACCGCCTCCAGTGTAGATGGACGTAAAAACCACTGATGTTTAGTATTCTTGAGCCAGAATGACCTTAGTGGGATTCATGTTGATATCCTTGAAACGGTTAATCACGTTGGGAGCAAAAACAAATCCTGCTCGTCCATTTTTACTGCAGAATAACAGCTGCCATCTACAGTTAATATCTTTGTGTGTAGCACATAGGATCAAGCATCTCACTATGTTACTCTGTGTAATGCTGTGTCAGTTAATTTGCATTTTTGGTGTAACGGATCTGGAGGTTTCTGCCCACAGTGGACATCTGCTGGATAAACGACGTGTCGACTCAGTGGTGTAAACATGACGTAACTTCTCTCAAGCCGATAGCACCAAAGTTAAACGCTGAAATATAGCCTGTGAATTTGCTTGTAACTAAAAGTTTGTAAACAGCAAAAACATTTAATATATCTTACATTGCAATTATTTTTTTACCTGTATTTTGGCATGCAGTTTTAATCTTTGCTTTTACTTACTTACATCCATCGTTGTGTCTGTGGTAATCGGTCCATTTTTAACTTGAACCACATGGATTCATGCAAGAGTCATTTAAGCCAAGTCAAGTGAATTTAATATCCAAGTCAGACGCAACGCAGGAGTTTAACCTTTAACAGTCATCCATGGTCTTTATACATTCTGCTGTTTTATTTTTTCAGGATATGAAATATGTCTTTAAGATTGAGAAATATGACCAATAGAATTATTGCATATTTTATAAGACTGTGAGTTCAGTATCAAATGTATAACAGTCGAGAGTTATTTAACATATGTATATAATGCAAAAAGAAATAATATGAGAAATGTATGTATATGCGACTCTCAAAAACAATGAATGCCAAACCTTCATTCTAAAAGTTGTCATTTTATTTGTGAGTTAGCATTTTTAATATTTCACCCTTTGTGCATCATACTTATATTGATCTTCCCATGAAAACACAAATATAAAAGAAAACTTTTAAATTGTTATTTTATGTTTCAAAAGTAATTAATATCTCTACTATTTCTCAACATTTCAACTTATTTTTGGTATGAATGGAGTGAATACATTTTAAGTTTCGTGAGATCTGCAGGTGGTAACATCCAGGTTGGAGCCATCGGATAGTTCTTGGACTTGTTGCAGGTGAGGTCTCTGGTGAGTCGAGTAGTGCCGGGGTATGTTAACATGATGATGAAGGTGGTGACGGTGACAATGGCCATGAAGAAGGGTTTCAAGTAATTTGATGATTTCATAATTTGGAAGAGCCAACGCTGTGGCATCCAGGCCCAACGTTTGAGAAACCAGCATGCGGAAATCCACCAACTGAAAAAAGAAACTTACCTGGTTCAAAAGTTTTCAGAAATCTTGTGACCTTTCCTTTATTTATATTAACAAACAACATTAAATGAGCTCTATGACCGCTAACAAACATCTGCTGTGCAAGGTCATGAGATGTGGATGAAAGCATGGTAAACAAGTTTTCCTATTTGTCGTTTGACTCTTACCTCTCTCTGCCTCTCAGACAGCTGAGCAAGGCTCTGTCTGAGGGTAAGGAGTTCCTGTAGGTCGTCTCTTGTCTTCTTCTCTTGGCTTTGCAGGTCTGAGCTAACTGCGCTCAGCTTTTTCTCCACCTTTGCCTTCTCATCCGCCACCAGATTCAGCTTCTTTTTCTGCTCCTGCATGGTCTGAGTCTGTTGCGCGACTTTCAGCTTGGCATTTTAGGCACAGCAGAGACTCGAGTGAGCGTCGGGTTTTAGTAAAACAAGAGTGACTTTATTTAATTATGTCAAATTATTAATCTAAGATACTCTGATACTTTGAAAGCATGCATTGATTGCATATGCATATGATTCAATGACCCACCAACCCATGCCCCAAAATTAACACAAATACACAAAACATTATGAAGTGAAAATCCCTCTGGAGTGAATTTGGGCCCAAACCCTTCTCCCCTCTACCTTGAGCTCGCTGGTATGGGAGAGCTGGGCCTTGAGCTCAGTGTTGGAAAGTTTGGTTGCTTTCAGTTCACTTTGAAGACACTCCAGTTTTTTCTGCAGCCTCGCAGCCTGCAGTTGTGCATCATTTTGTTCCGCAGCCAATGCTGATCGGGTCTTCTTCTCCTCCTCCAGCTCTGAAACCTTTTTCCTCAGTAGTTGGATGTGGAGTCCTTTGCTCTCTATTTGTTCCTTCTGTGATTTCAACTACAGGGAATGGGAATATTTTAAATCAACTGTATACATTTTTTTAAGCTGCATTTGTGCATTTAGAGGTAAATTATCTGCTTGTTCAGCACCACTCTCCACTTGTATAAACTTGTGAATGATAAAAACAAAAAACAAACAAAAAAACTACCTTCCGTTGTAAGCTGTAAGTCAGACTTTTACTCTCAACTAAAGCAGTTCCCTCTTGTCTAACAAGTTGTTCGGCACGTGACAGAATGAATTTTAGCTTCATTTCGAAGTCAAGATCAATGTCAAAGTCCTCAACCTTCATCGTCTTGGACAGCTGCTCCAAGAATTCCTCATACTGTTAAAAAAAAGAGACAAATCATAGGAATGTGTCGCTATACCAACCTGTATCTGTAACTTATATGCTTAGTCACATGACTTTACTCACATCCTGTTTGCTGTGTTGCAATCGGTCACAATGCATGTCTGCTGTCAGCAGTTCGGCCTCCAGACATTGCAGTCTTCCCCTCAGGTCTTGGACTTGCTGCTCTGCAAGCTGAGCCCTCTGTTGTGCAATGTGATGAAGCTCTGTCTGCTCATTCAGCTTTTCAGAAACACAACACAGCCTCATTTCCACCTCTGGCAAGCTCTGAAAGACCAGCATAGTGAAAATGTGTGGTAACATAAACTATTGTGTGCACACTCCTTTTTATCTTACAGCTGGACTAAGTCCTTGACAGATGGAACAGGAAGAGTTAACATAAAGATACAAGTAACTGCATCAATTGCTGTGCTTTGGGACGTATTCTTCTACTTTACAGAGTTATCCAGTCGATGTAGTTATTAGTCTGCAAATTAAAATAAAAAAAATATTTAGCTATATTGCAAGTATTGAGATTAAAGTGCTACCTGCATGCTTATTGGTAAAAAAAAAAATCAACCAGTATGTTTCATTTTACACAAGTAACTGATCATTCATGACATATAGCGATTAACAAAAAGTAATCCTAATAGCTAAAATACAATGTGATTTATAATTGTCAGCAAATGTGTTGTTTGGCTGAAGCCACATTTGCACCTTGGAGAACAAATTTAGCTTTAAAGCAGCTTTTAAGCATTTTTTGTTGGAAATCCCAACGTTCCTCACCTTATTGCAGAGGTTATCCAGTGTCTGTAGAACATCTCTCTCCGTGGGCAGGATGACGTCCTCACACCTCTTCTCCAGGAGGCCGACCAACGTTTCCAAGAATGCCTGCAGCTTGCTCTCAGCTTCTTGGATCCTTCTTTCAAGCTCCTCCACCTGGTTCTCCAGACAGTGTGACTCTCGCCTGGCTGCCTCTATTACTCTCTTACTGGCCTCAAGTCTTTCAGTTAGGGTCTGCTTCTCCATCTCAACACTTCTTCTCCCAACAGCCAGACCATCAAGCTCCTAAATGACATACAAACACCACAACAATAGGGCAATTTTAGCAGTTACTCCTAAAGTAATAAAATCTTTAAATTAACAATTTCGTACAGAAGTCAGTAGTTTTTACACAACGCTACTAAATCCTTTAGTTCGTGGGTTAAGCCGTCCAGACATGTGAAATCTTGTACTGTAAAGTAACTACTCTTTTAAGTTGTGTATATACCACTTTGAGTGAATCAAGTGCTGCTACACTGCTTGCAGCCTTCCTCCTCTCTTGGTCCAGCTCTGCCACCAGCCTCAGCACCGTCTCTCTGCTGGCTTTGCACTCCACCTCACTGGACTTCACACTCTCTTCTAAAACAGCAACCCTCATCTTCAGCCTCTCCTTCTCATTGCACTGTTAATTACAGAGGTTGAAGAAAGGTACTAAATAGTTATTAAATGTTTTTTTTTAATCTATTTTTAAAAGTTGCCAACATAGGAATCAATTTAGTTTTTTCCTCCGCTATGACTGAATTCAGTAGACATTTAAAATATTTTAAGGCCTACCTCGTTAGAGTTTTCCATAACTCCAAATAAGAGAGGTGAGAAGTGAACTTTAAGTAGATGTTGCCTCTGTTTTAAGAAGTCTCCTGGCAACAGCAAACACAGGCTCAGTCAGAAGGGGGCGATGTAGCTGGGGCGATGTAGCTGAGCCTGTCAGGCATCAACTCGTTTATCAAGTTGGTGGAATTTTATTTTATTTTATTTTATTTTATTTTATTTTATTTTATTTTATTTTAGTTTAGTTTAGTTTAGTTTAGTTTAGTTTAGTTTACTTTAGAAAAATTGATTTCTTAATTTATATAGTAACATAAAAAAAAATCCAAAGTCACGCTGAACGTGCAACAATGTGAAGGTCATTTCATAAGCACCACGTTAGCCCTGAGTTTAGACTGTCAGGTAGCCCTTCTGCTCAATCCCAGTATGAGCTTCACTTACCGGACATTTTCCACTCATAAACTGATCGAGTTTGTCTAAATATAAACGACTGAGTATTTTTAAGGTACTTCCTGCTGTGTTTTGAAGTTTTAGTAAGTAATATAGTTCAGCTTAAAATGGAAACGCTCTACCTTCAAGTCAGAGCTGAGAGCTTAATGTGACTACTTGTATTGCGTCACTTCGAGCAGGAAACAAGCGACGAGGAACAAACACGCCGCCTTTGAATGTATGCAAGACTGTAAACACTGAAGGTAGCTGGAATTTGTGAATTAATTTAACACCGTATTTTGTTTTTTCTAACCTGGTAAGCGAAGAAACGGACGTTTTCTACTCACTGAATTGTCTGCGGCTGGCATGTATACAGAAGTTAGCTCCAGGCATGGAGCCGCAGTACAGCTGAATGTATTATCCTAATTAGTTTGCAGGATATACGAGTGTTTTGCTTGCTGATGCACTTTTGATTCCTGTTGTTGTCTATACTTTAGATTTAACGTGTAACAATATAACTATACGTCCATTAGCTAAGTTGATCTGTTTGTTTAACATAGTTCTGTGCTTCCAGTCACCTAAAGGCACTTTCCTTTGGCAGCAGGTTATTTGTAGGTGAGTGTGAATGGAAGATGCTTCTCCGGACGTTGTGGTCCAGACTGGGAGCCCAGCTGCATGCAGGGAGCAGATCAGGCTGCGTTTTAACTTCGGCCAGGACTCACTGTGCTCCGTGGAGCTTTTCCAGGACCTGCCATTTAAACTATATTCATCAGCAGCACGAGCAGAAAAGACATGTTTCTTTGCCTGCTTTGAGTGGATGTAAAAGTCTTAGCAGTGGGTTTTTGACTGACCCTGGGAGACTTTCAAACTGTGCAAGAGGACAAACAAGTTTGTATTCAACCAACCTCGTAAAGTCAGTGTTGAAACCAGGTTTGAAACCAGCCACAGTGCCTGGGAAGAGGGCACCCAAGGGACCACGGACGAAGCAGCCGTCCAGAGCCAACCAGCCTTCCCTCAGTGAAGACAAGGTGATTTACCCTTTAGTGTAGTGAAATGTTTTATTTAGCTGCGCCTGGTATTGTTTTATGTGTTGATTCAATTGTTTGTCTCCATAGGATATGATGCAGTGCATTGCTTTTGCAACAGCAGATCAGTATCATTTGCCAACACTTTCTCACGACTTGATAAACCACGGCTTCCATGAGATAGATTTGCCCAGAGGTATGAGTGAAAAGGTCATACAGCTGTGCATTAGATTATTAGTGATGGCTTTCATGATCGTCGTGTTTTTATTTTCAGATGCCTCGAATGTTCTGGTGATAAGCACAGACATGGCTGCAAAACCAGATGATAATGCACAAATCTTCTTCTTCAGGTAATGCTGATGCGCTTTGGTTTAGACTTTGTCTCCAATGGTATTATTTTGTTGTAGAAAGGTCAGTTCTGTTCAAACATTGTCAAAAATATGGCTTAATTTGAGGATTATTGATAATTGGTTTGGTCAGTACTCGGTGATACAGGCGTACCTTGGTTTGCCTGTATGCCTATATCAGTGATCTATTTCTCAGCATCAGATGCACACACAAATCTAAACATGCAATTGCTGAGATTGTCGATTGGATTACACAAGGCTAATCAGTGGTGCCTTTTAAAATTGTTGATGCTCTTGCCACGTGAGGCCAGGCCCCACTGCATTGTGTCTAAGCAGTCAGGGAGGGCTGTGAAGGTCTATGTAATCCTCCAAGGATATGCCTCCTCAGACAATCACTGACCTCCTGCTAAACCATTCATGCTGGATGTTGCATGCAGCATAACGTTCGCCACAGCATCTCCAGACTCTTACCTGCCACATATGCTCAGTGTGAATTTGCTCTCATCTGTAAAGAGAATGCAGCCCCACTGATGGACCTTTTGGTTTTGTTGATCACTAGTGAATGCTATTCGATCTGCATGTTGCTGGTATGTGAACACAGGTCCCACTGATGGATGTCAGCCCCTCATGCCGCCCTCATGGAGTCTGTTTCTGACAGTTTGATCTAAAACATGCACATGAGGTTTTGTAGGCCACCTCCCGTTCTTCCTCTCACAAAGGAGCAGATACTGGTCCTGCTGCTGTGGTATCTCCCTGTGGTATCTCCACCACACTCTTGAGATTGTGCTGAGAGACGCAAACTTTGTTGCCATGGCACGTGTGGATTTGCCATCCTGGAGGAGTTGGACTATTTGTGCAACCTGGCTGAGATGGTGATAGTGTCTCATGTTACTAGTGGTAGCAAGGACAAGGAGATAGAAACGGTCTGTGGCAACCATTCCCTTTTTGGGGGGTTGTCTTGTTGTTGTCTTCCCCTGCACCTGTTGTTCCTTTGATTTGCACCAGAGCAGGTGAAACTGAGTCTTAATAGTTTATGCTTTCTAACTTACAGGTTGCTATCCCTGAAGTTTAGCTGACTTTTTTGTTATACGCTGACAATCAAGCATTCCTTTAGCATTTTTCAGCAGTGTAGTTACTAATACTTCTTTAGTACAGCTGCTTTTTTCTTTGGCCCCATAATGCCTGATCTCAGTCTAAAGTTTCTAAGTTTAAAAGTTGTTTTGTTCAGCTAGAGTTTTTGTTTGACTGCTTGCCTCATGATTACCTTGAACTGATAGTTTGTTTTGTAACATGAGAGGAAGGGCTAAACACTGACTTGTTCCACTTTCTAAATTTTTAGAGAAGGCTCAGTAGTTTTCTGGAATGTCGAGGAGAAAACGGTAAGCAAACATCACCATTAATGCAGTTAATCTAATTTCCAGTTCACTTTTCTACTATACTATTGTTAAACTCTGTAATTTCCCCTCGGTCTTTACAGATGAAAAACATTTTGAGAATCCTGGAACACCATGAGATCCAGCCTTATGAAGTAGCGTTAGTCCACTGGGAAAATGAGGAGATTAACTACACTGTGGGAGAGTACGATGAGCCTCAAGCTTTGTTTTGTTAGTACTTTCAGACTCTGTAACGTTTCTAAACAGACACTTTTTTCCACCTCAGGGGAAATACAAAGCTTGAGCGTGGCAACTTTATTCTGAGTGACGATATGGATCAAGAGGAAGCTGTTTTGGAGAAATTTGCATTTTCAAATGCACTTTGTTTGTCTGGTGAGAAGCTGTATTTCCAGTCTGAATCATAAAAAATGTATTTGTTTCCTGTGAACACTGCTAACCTTTTCTCTTTGCTTTCTTTTCCAGTGAAGTTGGCAATATGGGAGGTAGCATTAGACAACTTTGTAGAGTCCATTCAATCAATTCCAGAGGTACAGTGGACAATTAACAGCAAGAATGAATAATTGATTATTTATAATGGTTGTTTGTGTGTTAGGAGATGCACGTGGCATTAGCATTTTTCTAAAATGCTAATGCCAGCATGCTAATTTTTTTTTCCTTTCCCACCCAGACACTCAAGTCTGGGAAAAGAGTCAAGTTGTCCTCTGCAGAGGTTATGCAGAAGATAGGAGAGCTTTTCACATTAAGGTAAATTCAGGAAAGTACATCCTTTCTATTTTTGTATTCACTATTTATGAGCAAGTAATACACCTTGAGTTTTGTGTAATTATACATGTTATTTCTAAATGCAAAAACTGCTGTTTGTTTGCTTTTCTAGTATTACCGTACTTTAGTATTTTTATTTACACTCTGCTTTGACAGACACTGTATAAACCTGCGATCTGACCTTCTCCTCACGCCTGATTTCTACTGGGACAGAGAAAACCTAGAAAAACTCTACGATAAGACGTGCCAGTTCCTCAGCATCAACCGCAGAGTCAATGTAAAGGATAAACTATCGCTGCTGGCTCTTTGTGTTAACACTCAATCATTTTTTTTGCCCATGTAGCTTCATAATCTATCTCATTTTAGGTTGTGAATGAGAAGCTGGAACATTGCACGCAGCTGACAGACTTGATGAGGAGCCACCTGAGTGAGAAGCACAGCTTGAGGTTGGAGTGGATGATAGTCATCCTGATTACGATTGAGGTAAAAGAGGTCAAGCAAGAAGCCTCAAAGAATGCAGCATTTTTAAAACAAACCTTTATTCATGCTTTAAAAAAAACAGGGAGATGTTTAATAATGAGTGCATCTCATTTGTTTCTCTTGTAGGTTATGTTTGAACTCGCAAAAATGATCTTCTAAATTGCTGCTCTGAAGCTACAACAACTCTAAAAAGGGCACAAGCAGCTATGAAAGAAGAATGCTGCACTGTGCGAAGGCACTGAGTCATGAAGGGGACCTAGATCACGCTGAATGTATTTACTCTTCATGTGTTACATCAGCAACTTTCTGAAAACCATGAATTATTTTTAAATCAAGAATTTCACAAATTGTTACTGAGGATCTTGGCTGCGGGCGGGAGCAGTATTTTACACACATTTGTTCTTTATTACTGTGAAAAAAAACAAACAAAGAAAAATCAAAGTAGGCAAAAAAAGATTTTTAATCTTTTGTGATGATCTGACCTTTATGTTTTGGGACTTTTTTTGTCTTTATGTTCTTAATTTTCTTTTTACGTCATGAGAAAGCATCTATGTTTTCTTGTCAGTGTCAAAGATGCATTTTTAAAAGGTCTTATTTGCATGGGAAGGCAGGGACTCCCACACCTTGACACTGATCTTGCAGCTGATTTAAAAAAGAAAGGGGGGGGGGGGATGTAGAAATGCATCCAGATTTACTGAGTCCCAAACACCAACTGTAACTCTGTTATAAAAGATGGGAATAAAGTATTTATGTTCAATATTTCTGTGTTTGGATGTTAAACATTATTAACAGATTTCTTTTCTTTTGCAGTAAACAAATAATTACTGAAGTACTTTTAATTTATATGTATTAATTTATTCAAATAAAATAGTTTTTATTAATTAAACACTGGTAAATATATCAGAAAACATATAAATACACATAAATCAATATTAGTGACATCAGACAAGCAAGGATTGTCCATAACAGACAGTAATGGAAATGAGATTTCAAAGTAAAAGCATACAGCTAACATAAATACCTTTTCACAAGCTTATTTCTCTCACTGTTGCAGTTTGATTACTGAGCCTCAGGCATCAAGCTTAGTGAGGAGGCTTGTTTCTGGCACTTAGATTTTTTTTTTCCTGTCTCTAAGTCTAAATTCAGGGTTAGTATCTCAAATTCTCAGCTTAACTTGAAATTTTGAGACAATCAAAATTTCCACTTTTTATTTTTTTCAGTGGTAGAAACAGCCTGTTAAAGAACAGGAGAACAGAAAAGTTTGAGTAAACATGGTTGCTTAAGGCACTGCTGATTAAAATTGGATTAACTGCGTATTTAATTAAGTTGAGCTTTAAATTAAACACTGTCGCACCTTGCTTCATGCCATGCTCTCACCATGCTTATATTTTCGAACTGCTCACAGTAAAAATTCTAATCACTAAAATATTCATTATTTACAAGATCACATATAATAATAATAATAATAATATATGTATATATATATATATATATATCCTCAGTATGTTCAGGTCTGACTTTTTAAATCATGTGGCATAAGTGAAATACTAATTGCAAATAAATGTGTTGTGGAAATATCTACATTTTGCTAATTTTTATAAAAAGGTGTTTCTATGTGCTGTAACTGGTAACATACATCATGATTTAATGTGGTCTGTGAATAACACCTGAACGTTTTTTAAGCTTTTTACCATAAAAGGTGAAAAGATTCAACAAATATATTATGATATTCTTATTGACTTACTGACATATACATTCTATTCAAAAACTTAGGCATAATAATGTATGAATTATGAGTGGAGAGACCTGACAAAATTAGCAATGAAGTTGCATTACATGACAAACAGGTAGTTAAATTTACTGAGGCCCCTGCGTGGTAAAATAGCTCATTGTCACACTTCTAAAATCATTCAAAAATCACAATTCAAGCCCCCTGAGAAGATTAACCTTTTTTTTCAATGCACACTTTCCAAAACACTCTCTTAAGTCATATACTGTATAATAATAAGATAATCTTAGCAATTAAGGCTAGTTTCGCTAATCAGAATATTTTGGTGCAACATAATGTGAAATAAAAGGCTTTGATGGCTTTATGAAGCTTTCTTCCTTTTACTTTTTGATTGTTCCACCTACAAAAAGAAATACAAAAAAGGGCATACGTTTAATTGAAATTGATTGTGAAAATATACAGAATAAGATGTGGCTTACCACTTAGTAACACTTGAGCTGGGTTAGGTTAATCCCATTCTGCCTGAGTGACACATGTTGTGATTACTGGGTACTCCAGGGCAACAGCAAAATCTTCACCTTCACTCTCAATTTCACCTATTCCTCCTGTTTCATGCAATCTCTGATGATATTCCTCATCCTCACTCTTGGTATCAGGTGCCATTTCAAACTCAGATTCAGGATCTTCTTCCCTCCTTCTTCCCTCATGTGCACTTCCAGCTTGAGGCTCCGTGGGTTCTTCCACTTTGATGTGGGATGCCCCCTTTTCCTCTTGGGTGTAAATGTCTTCCACAGCATCCAGCCACACGTCATCATTTTCCTCCTCTATTTGTTTAATGGGCTCCGCTGCTGTTTTTTCTTTGCTACGAGCCTTGAAGACTGCAGGATGACTGATCAACAGGCCTCGTTTCTCTTTTTGCATCACAGGTTCTGTCGTTTGTGTGGCCTGA
The DNA here is from genome assembly GCF_965226115.1 of Aulonocara stuartgranti. Taxonomy (NCBI): domain Eukaryota; kingdom Metazoa; phylum Chordata; class Actinopteri; order Cichliformes; family Cichlidae; genus Aulonocara; species Aulonocara stuartgranti. The sequence goes on from NC_138955.1 coordinate 11,682,194, forward strand.
ATGTCTGGTATTATCGATTGCTTTGACTGAATTTGTTCCACTGGTTCTATTGTTTCTATTGTGTGGATGCTAACAGCCTGTAGTACTGGCTGTTTTGATATCTTAGCTCTTTCAGTTAAATCTAATTTTTCTGCTTTCTCTGTGATTTGCTTCAGCGGTTTGGTGGTTTCTGCTGCCTGGATTTTGGAGATTATTGGTTCCTCTGATTCAGCTTGTTCTGCTGGTTGTGTTGTTTCCATTTCTTGAACAGCAACGTCCTGAAGTTTAGGCTGATGGGAGACCACAGCTTCTGATTCAGTGATTTCTGTTGTCTGAATAGCGACTTCCATTAGCTCCATTTGTTTCTCGCTCTCAGCTCTTTGCATTGCATTTATCAGGTTTGTAGGTTCCACTGCTTCTACTGCCTGAACAGCAACTTCGGACACATTAAGCTGTTTCACAGGTTCTGCAGAAGGTGGTGGGGATGCTGGTGCCTTTAGCTGCCCAAACTGTATGTTAAGTTTGAATTCTAAGGACAGGCTTGAAGGAGACTCTACATTACCTATTGACGAGATCATACCCGTGTTCTGGGGGGCTACTAATCCTGTGTTATTTGGTGTAACAATCTGGCTTTGTGTACTTTGTAGTTTTTGTGCTTCTGTGGTGGTATCGCCATCTTTCTTCTTAGCTAATTCTTCAGATGTTGCATCCTCCGCTGTCACACATACCTCTGATTTTTGCTGCTCAGCTTGAGTTTCTTCCAGATCCTCTGTGTGATCATGGGTAGAGATATCTAAACCTAAATCAGAAATTCGCAATTGATCCTCAGACTCTTTCTGCTCAGCTGGGATCCCATGTCCTTCATCCTCTTCTTCTATGAGCTCCCCAGAACTGTCCATCATTTTTTCATCCTCTGGTTCACTTGGTGCACTTTGAACTGTCTCGCTAATATCTGGTTGTTTTATAACTTCTTGTTCCAACTTATCTGGCACAGATTCAGGAGTGGGCTCTGGTAAATTCCCCTTTACATATTGAATAACTTCTTGAACAGTTCGATTGTTTTCCTCGTTATTCACTTCCTCTTCGATTGCAGTAGAGGCAGATAGATTTTCTACTTTTTCAAGAGTTTCATGACAAACATCAATAACTTCTTTGGCTTCTGTAACCCCTACCTCAATCATTGTGTTGACGATATTCTCTGCTGAATTGATATCAACATCCACCACTTGCACTTGGAATCTGTGATTGTCGTCAAACTCTAGTGATGGAACATGCATCATAACAACCACACTGCCTTCTTCTGCTGTGTTAATGACATTGTTCTTCTCTAATGGTGTTGTGCTCTCAAAAGTGTCCTTTACCTCCATCACACTTGCTTTTCTTTCTATCAAGTGTTCTCGAATCTCAGTTGTTTCCTCAACTTCTGGTTCTGGTTCCATTAGGTCAACTGCTTTCTGCTTGGGTTCACCTGTAACTGTTTCCATTGCCCCCATATCCTTGGATATCACCTCATCTTCAGTTCCTTGAGGTTGACCTTCCTCTGAATCTAATGTGACGACTTGTACCACTTGTAACACTGCTGGTTCTTGAACATCCTTGGTTATGGAATCATCCAGTGCTTCACCTTTATCTTCAGTGATTGGTAACATTTTAGCCTCTTGGGGCTGATCTTTTTCTGCATGTGGAACATCCTCTGATATTACTTCTTTCTCCCATGACTGACCACTCCCCTCTTCTAAATCTAATATGGCTGCTTGTACAGCTTCTACCTTTTCTGGAACTTCAGGCTGTGATTCTTTGTTTTGAATCTCATCGGCCACTTCAGTGTGATGTTGTGTTGTCTGTTTGTTTTCATCTGTTACTGGTTCAGAAGACTGAATGTCCTCTGAAGGTTGTATTTCTGTTTGAACACTATCTTCTTTTGAATGCAGTGATGTGGCTTGAAGAAGTTTTGGTACCTCTGGAACTTTGGAAACTTCAGGCTGTGGTTCTTTTTTTTTAATCTCATCAGTCACTTCAATGAGATTCTCTGCTAACTCTTTACATTCACCCGTTATTAGTTCAGCAGACCGAATGTCCTCTGAAGGTTGTATTTCTGTTCGAACACTGTCCTCTTTTGATTCCAATGTTGTGGCTTGAACGCCTTCTGACACCTCTGTAACTTCGGAAACCTCAGACTGTGGCTCTTTAGTTTCTGGCTCATTAGAAACTTCACCTTCAGTGAGATGCTCTCCTATCGGTTTGGATTCAAATATACTTTCTGCTGGTGGAACATCTTCTGAGGCCGGTGCTTCTTCTTCAGGTGATTGAACTTTGTCCTCTTCTGCAGTTGCTGTGGCTTTTTGCTCAACTTCCACTACATCTTTCACTTCATCATCCTCTGTTTTTGGAGCTTCAGTCTGTGTTTGTCTATCTTCTGGCTCAACAGTCACTTCAGCAAGATGCTCTGTCTGCTTGGAATCGTCTGTAACTATTTCTGTTGCTGGTATGTCATCTAAGTGTGGTGCTTCGTCTTCAAGTGACTGAACAGTATCCTCTTCTGAAGCTTTTACATCTTTTTCTACATTTTCCAGTGCTTCCAACTCATCCACCACCACAGAAGGTTCAGCTTCAATTTGACTTTGCTCAGTAATATTTTGATTGATCTGATCCCCCATGGAGAACAAACTTTGGGCTTCTTGCTCGATGCTTCCATCTTTAGTTTCATCAGCCACAAAAAGAGCTGACTCTGCTTCTTGAGCCTCAGTTTTTGAGGCATCTTCTTCTACTTGATCTGCCACAACTAGAGAACCTTTATCTGGAGCAACTTCATCATTTTCAGGTAATCTCTCCTGAGGTAACTCTTCCTTTTCTTCAGAAATGCATTCTGGCACATGTTGGCTGTCATCAGTAACTTCTAATTCTTTCATGCTTTCTTGCACCTGTGTAACACTGACCTCATGAACTTCATCTTCAGTGACTTCTGCATTGTCAATCTCCTCAGATACAATCTCAGATACAATCTCTGTTGAAACAGCTTTGTTAACATCAGGTATGCTCTCTGTTTGGGCTGTTGCCTCAACTTCATTAATTGCATCAATTGGTTCAGCATTTAGCTCTGCGTTTACCACTGTTTCATCTGATCCTTTGTGTATTTCCAGGATTTTCGGCTGTTCTTTTTCAAATGTTTCAAGTAATTGAGGCGAGACAGAACTAACTATTCTTTCTGAACTTGGCTCCTCTAAAGTCACTGGGACTACATGTGTGCTTACAGAGATGGTTTCAGCAACTTGTTCTAGCAACAACTCTGTGTTGTTGACACTGTATTCAGCTGGGACAGGTGTTGCATTACCAGATGTTTTTGAAGAGTCTGATAACTGGGAAACTGCAGAGATCATCTCAGTTTCATCTGTCACAGTAACATCAGCAGGCTCTGGAGCTGTTATGGCTTCAGATGTGATCTCTACCAGGTCCTCTGCTATAGTGTCATCTCTTGCTGCTTCCTCAATGCCTGAAGCCGGAGTGGCCATGGTCTCTGTAAGTACTCCCTCCTCTGGAATATCACTGAGTTGTTGGTGTTTACTGATTGATTCTGTAAGGTCATCTGGTTCTTCAACTGGAGCAGGTGTAGCCAGTGTTTTAGGAACCTCATTTTCTAAAGCTTCCTCATTGTCTTGGGACGTTTGTGTTTCGAGTGGAAGACTATCACAAGGTGGAGTGGAGTCCTGCTGGACTTCATTGTCTGTTACTTCTGGTATGTAACTTTCTACATCTGCCTTGGTTTCTCCCATTTCATCTGCAAACTCTGACAGTGGAATCACAGCTGGAGTCTCAGAGTCTTCATCACCTGAAGCTTCCTTGTCAGCTTCATCTAAAGATACTTGTTCTAGCGTTTCAGCAGGCTTTCTCTTTTTTCTTCCAGGTAGGAGATTCTTAATAGAAAATGTGGACTCAGGTTGAGTAACATCATTGTCAGAAGGAATGATATCTTTGCTTTCATCCAGATCCTTGGCTTTTGTTTTGGGGGTGACAAGTTTTTTAAATGATTTCCATGTTGACTCCCCATCACTCTCTGGAGGACTTCCTTCTTTAATTTCTTGGGCCTCGTTAGATCTTTCTAGTGGTGATTCTGCACCTTGTTTAAGTCCACTGTCTTGCTTGCTATTTGGGGGTGTTTCTTCTTCTGAGTCTGATGATTTTCGGCTTTTTCTCCTTCCAGATCCACACAAAACAGCTTCCCATGACACAGATGAGTCTTTCCTTTTTTTCCCTTCTTCTGTGCTGTGATCTGATATTTCCCCCCCTTCACTTGGTTTAGCCTCATCTACTGAACCTGAGATTTGTGCCTGTTCATTGCTCAATGAAGGCGTCTTGTTACGTTTTTTTGGAGTCAGAAGTTTTTTGAAGGTTGCCCATGCACTGTCCTCTTCTTCTGCTGCCGGGGCAGAGGGCTGTGCAGGACTTTCGTCTTTCTGATTTTCAGCTGACTCTGTTGAAGACAGCAGCTGATCAGAGACTTGTTCTTGAGAGTCAGTGATCTTTGTGTCACTTGATTTCTTTGTTTTCTGTTTTTTGGAAAGACTCCTGAAACTAGAGCCTGACATTAGCTTCTTCAGTGGACTCGCCTGAACTTTTTCTTTTTCTTGAGAGTTTAGTATTTCACCCTCACCATCTGATCTCTTCATGGAAGGTGGTTTAACATCATCCTGAGTGGTTACTGCAGGCACGATCTTAGCTTCTCCAAGTCCTTTCTCAGTTGTAGCTGCCTCAGTATCAAGAGTAATCTCCTCCTTATCCTGTTCTTCCACTGCTTGCTCTGCTATTTCAGCAATCTCGTTTTCCCCCATATCCACCAGTTCTTTCTCGGTCACCTCATCTTCTGCAAGTTTCTTTTTCTTCCGTAGACTAGAAAAGATTCCTGTGGTAAAAAACCTTTTTAATGGAGATTCAACCACCTTTTCTTCAGTAATCATTGGTGATGCTGGATGCAGTTCCTGTGTGGTATCCTGGTGTCCATCTTCATTTACAGCAGGTGAAGTTGTTCTTGCATCATCATTATCACGCTCAGCTTCCTCTTTGATTTCTGTTTTCTTTATGTCTGCATTTTCTGCAATATTCTCTGATGTTCCATCTGTCAGACTGGGACATGTTGTTGAATCATATTCATTTGCTTCCTGTGCTGTGTTTACATCCACACTCTGTTCCTCATTTTCACTTTTGACCTCTTGTGCATTATCTTTGACCTCCTCTGGTATGTTTGGTAGTTCCTCGGGCACATCTGTTTCAGCCTCTTCACCAGAGCCTTTTTTAACTGTCGATTTCAAACCAATGTTGCTGAAAAAATTTCTAAAACTTTCATTGATGTCATTTTGCTTCTCTTCCATTTCGATAATTTCTACTTTTTCAACTTCATTTGCATCAGCTTCATCTGGTGATGTCTTTGCATTGATGTCAACACTTTCCACTGGAGTTTTTTCTTCTTTAGGGGACTTTTCTGTCTTTGCAACATCTTTGTCTGAGGAAAGGATAGTTAAATCAACAATTAAATTAATCATTAAAATACTTTTGAAAAATCGGCCTAGTGTGCTAACAGATTCTTTCACTTAGAACCCAACAACTTGCGCTTCTATTGAAACCATGCTGGCAGAAATACACAAATTATGAATACCCACCCTCTGCAGAAATCTCGTCTTTGCAGTGACCATTGAGTGCTGCTATAGAGCTGTCTGCTTTTCCATTTATCTCAGAGATCTGCCCATTGGTTTTGAGAGGCTGAAAAAAAGCACAAAACTGAATGTACAATAAATCTCTGCTCATGTGTGCATGGCACGAAAAAAATTTAACAAGTCTAGTTTGAACCTCTGAAGAATTTCCATCTGTAATTAACAGGGATGCCAAAGACCTATAGAAACAGTATAGACCAGTTACTATTGGCTAGGTTTTGTGGCAGCCTTAGAGTCAACGCTCCTGATTTTTCCAATCCTAAATCCATGAGTCAGATTAGTTGGGAATGTCTGAGCAGGGTTTAGGGAATAAGAAACTTAACTGCACCCAATAGTGTGCCGAAGAAACCTAAATAAACAACTGTAAATACATCAGACGGTAATATTATTTCCAAGTTAAGCTTATTTTTCAACTTTTTAAACCAATTTATTAGATGTACAGAGTTTTGCTTATCTTTTTACTCATGTTATAATGTTGCCTTATTTTAAGTGCTTTATCTAATTTAAACTGAATTTAAACTGACTATCCGAGCTCTCCAAGAGCCCGAAAATAATAACAACTGAAGGCAAAACAACCTAGTTTTAGATAGTTAAAGGCCATAATCATCATCAACTCCCATTATCACAATTTAAATACAACTTATTGGGATTAGTGTTTTTTCTTTCTTTTTAACACCCCACTTCCAAGCTTAAGCACATGATTTCTTCCAGCAGTGTCATGTCTCCACCTTAATAACAATCAGCATGCTCGAATATAGCATCAAATCAACACAACATCGCCAAGAAAAAGCATCAATTTCTCTACTGATTCTTACAGGACAGTGCTAATTGACATCCTCATCGGCATGAGCTGTTATAATGTTGTACACTAATAATCAATGTTGTTTTCTGCTTAGTCCAGCAGGGGAGAAATTCCATCTCTCCCATGGGCTTTATTTGGTTCACTCCAAGAATGAAAGGTCATCATTCCTCCATGCTGTTTCCTCTTTCATCTACAGTAAATGAAAACCTCTGCGCCATCAATGAAATAGTGAAAAACGACTATTCAGAAGAGTAATACTATGTAAGTTATCAGGTAGCCTCAAGAGCCAAAAGCCAGCAGTCAAGGGCCATTAAATTTACTCACAATTGCAACATGAGGCACTGCACACAATCCATTTAACAACAACAACTTTTACAGTAAATGGTTTAAGTTTTGTGTTGTAAGACTCAGGCTATGATTTACAATTATTATTCTTTTTCCAATTTTGCAAATCTTGCTGTATAAGGAAAATGGGGCCAAAAAGAGTTTCAGTCAATGTGGGACATATATACATATGAAATGCATCACATATAAGACTTTTTCCCCTTTTATTTTCTTTGTCTTTATGTCTAAGGAGAAATGACACTAGGCTGTTGTGCACCCAGCACAATATATAAAGCAATCAATAATGCTTCCTGTTACAGAAAAGCTTAAAAATAATCACATTGCTCGTCAGTGTCCCAGTATTGCTGGATGCACTCATCCGCTTTGAAGGGACAAGGACTTTCCTTTTATTCTGACGTTAATTGATGTGTTGGCATGCAGCGTGTGCACCGTCCTGACAACAACAACAAAATCCAGCCTCAGCATTTTTTTAATCTTTCAAAGCGCCTACTGTTTGTTCTCTGTCACCATAATGAATCAAATGAAAACCACTGATTGGAAAAGAGGACAGGCTAAATCCTTGTTGCAAAGTTAATACAGCCATAAAGGAAGAATTTGGGGCTCTTGGGATATGTTACCTTGTCTTCAGTATCCTGCACAGTTTGAACATCATTCACTTTTGCGCTCTCCTCCTCCTCCTCTGCATCCTTCTTGCCCGCACGTTGCGCAGACTGAGTGTCTCCCATTATCTGAACTGCAGCGCGTCGCTATCCGGAATGAGCCACACGAGTGAAACAGATATCCCACAAGAAAAACAGGCCGGTAGCTCAGCTGAGCCACGGAAGGCGGTCAGCTCTCAAATGGTGTAGTCTGGATGCTGGAAAAACTCTTTCCTCTTAGATTAACACCTCCCTGCAGAATCACATGAAGCCATATGAGCCAGCTGACCCGGCCCGGCTCGGCCCGCCTCTCTCTGCATTGAAAAAAAGAACTGCAGAGAAAACAGCCTGCTCTCAGATTACTGAAGAGAATGTCCCAGCAACAAGCATAAACCTGCACTGGTGAGGATGCACTAGCCCGCAGATGCACTGAACAACGAGTGGCTATGTTAAAGATTTAAAGGATATTTTCATCGGAAACAGATGCTGCAAATGCATGCCGCATTAAATAAGAAAGTCTGTTGCTGTTTAACACTTTGGTTATTCGGAAAGTGGATTTTATAACTAGTTTTATTATAAAAAAACAACAACAACCCAATAACAAAAAAAAACAAAAACCCAAAACCTAAGAATTTTGAAACCAGGAATGTTCTTTAAAAAAACAACAACTATTTAAATCTTTATAGAAATGGTTAACAGTTAAAAATAGTTAAAATGAACTACTGGCTGGCTATTATATATATATATATATAATAGTTATAGTATTCCTCCAATTACTTAATTGCCTAAATTAGTAAAATTACCTGTACAATGAAAAGAATACATGTTGAACAAGTTTGCAATCATTTTATGTATCAAAAACTGTAGGGCACATTCAGTCTGACAAATAAGCAGACAGGTTTCATTATAACAAATGTCATATAGGCCCATGAGAGTCAAAAGTGAAGTTGCGGCTGGACATTGTGGGTCAGTGTCTGGGGAAAATGTCACAACCTGCCTGTTGCTAAAGTTGCCATCACATCAGCGGCCCTGCAAATACTTCTAGGGAGATGCTTTTTGGACAGCATGTTAAATCCTACATCCTTATAATTAGAACAATCCTCTTTATGTATAACATTTTTTAAATTAATTTATAATAAGTGGGAAGTGTTCTGGGGGAAACAAATGTATGTCTTAATAACTTATTTAATAACATTAAAATGGGCAGATGTACTACTAAAACATCTTTTAGAGAATGGGAAGAAGTGGACATTTAAATAGCAAATTGCCAGCCTTATATAAACACAGTATATATAAACTGCTGCATGCTAATGCTAAAAAAAAACCCAAACATATTAACATGATTGTTAGCATGACCACATTTTAAAACTTCAACCCATTATTACTGTTATTAAGTCAGAATCTTAAAAACAGTAAAATTGAGTGCCCACTTTGAAGACTGCATGGAGAAATTGTTCAACAATTATACGACATTTCTCCATAAAACAAACAAAAAAAAAGCCATAGCAAAGCAAATCTACTTTAAAAGTGCTTTCATATTGAGGTTAATTACTGTTCACTCCACAAACCACTTTATTAGGAACACATGTTAATTGCTTGTAAAATGAAATATTTATCAGCCAATCAATGTAGGCCTGATCAAGATGACCTGCTGAAGCATCAAAATGGGGGAAGAAAGGTATTTAAAGCAAATCTGAATGTGGCATGTTTCTTGGTACTAATTGGCTAGTCTGAATATTTTAGAAACTGCTGATCTGCTCAGATTTTCCTGTATAACTATCTTGAGGGTTTAAAGAGAATGGTCTAAAAATAGAAAATATCCAGTGAATGTCAGTTCTCTGAGTGTAAATGCCTTGTTGATGCTATAGGTCAGAGAAGGACTGATAGGGAGACAAATAACCACTCATTACAACTATAGTATGCATAAGAGCACCTCTGAATGCACAACATGTCATTCTGAGGGTTTCTTTTTTGGTATTTAGTGTTGATCAGCTGATCTGTTACCAGTCCAACACAAACAATATTTCATAACAGCATAGAGCGTATGGAAATGATCAAATATTTTAAAGCTGGCAAAAAAGTTTTCTTGAAAATGAAAATCAGCTGACTGGTCAAATGTACCTCTTGAGCAAAACAGACTTAATTCGATTTGGTGTTTAAACTGAGGCGTGTGGGCAGAATATCATGAGCAGGGCAGACAAACACACAACAGTCTGCCTAAAATACAAGATTCGTTTTAGAAAAGGCTGCTTCAAAAGCTTGACCCCTTGCAGTCTGACTTCTGACTGTGAAAAAATAAAAGATAAACTAATAATGTGTTTATCTGCTAAGCTGCATTTCTTTCATTAAAGCGTTTTGCTGAAACTTCTTTTATGAGCACTAGCACTGCAGTGTTTGGGCTTACACGATAATGCCAGTTTAGGCAAGATAATGTGGTAGATGATTTTTTTGTTTGTTTAGTTTAGTTTTTGTTTTGTTTTTGGCGGGGGAGGGGGGTGTCTTTGTTCCATAGTTTGTTTTTTTTTCCAGTATTACACATATGCTTTATGCTGGTCATGGCAATTTTTTACTTAGATGCCAAAGTAATGAGTAAGGCCAAACTCAGAATTTTAGGCAACTATAAATAAAACACACCCTAATCACTGCTCACTTTCTTGGGAACACCTGTAAGTATCTAAGCAGCCAATCACATAGCCAACACCAACTCCGTGTATTTAGGCATGTAGACATGGTCACGATGACCTGCTGTAGTTCAAACTGGGCATCAGAAAAAGGACAAATGTGATTTAAATGACTGTGGTTGATGGTGCCACACAGACTGAGTATTTCAGAAACTGAAATAATCTTCTGCTTTCCCACAAAAGCAGAATGGGTCCAAAAAAGAGAAACTATCCAACGAGCAGCAGTTCTCTTGGAGAAAATGTCATGTTGATAGCAGATGTCAGAGAAGACTGAACAGACTGCTAGAAAGGCAACCGTAACTCAAATAACCAGTCGTAACACCCAAGGTATCCAGAAGAGCATCTCGGAATCACAACAAACCCTGAAGCAGATGGTCTACAGCAGCAGAAGACCACACCAGGTGCCACTCTTGTCACCCTAGAACAGGATAGATTCATCCTATTTTGTGTCAACATTTCAGACTATAATGATGTGGGGTTCATTTTCTGGGCACACTTTGAGCCCCTTAGTACCAAATGAGGACTGTTTAAACATCACAGTCTACCTAAATATTGTTGCAGATTATGTCCATCCCTTAATGACCACATCTTCAGAGAGCTGATTCCTGCTGGATAACACACCATGTCACAACACTCAGATCACCAAAAGCTGCTTTTTTGAATGTGACACTGAGTTCAGTGCAGTTAAGTGGCCTCCACAGTCACCAGATCGCAATCCAATAGAGCAGTTTTGCAATGTTGTAAGATTGCATGAAGGATGTAAGACTGTGTGATGCTATCATCTTGTTGATTTTGTGCCACAAAGACTTAAGGCCTTTCTGAAGGCAAAAGCAAGTCTAACCTAATGTTAGCAAGCTGTGCCTAATAAAGTGTCTGGTCAACATATATAGGAAGGTCTTCAGAAAAGCTGTAGTAGCCTTTGTTATATACTGTTATACACTCCACTCATTCAGGATTTCAATTTATTTCCTCACCAACCTGTAGCGTATGTGTTTGCTGAGCAGCTCTTGTTGGAGATGCAGCATTGTTCACTCAAAACAAAACATGTTTGTAAGTGCAATATAGCATAGGTATAATTGTTTCTGCCAGAAACTGCAGACATAAAACAAGATGAAAATCATTAGCTAATGCAAAAATAGATTTCAAGACACAGAGCATGCTAAAGGGGAATGAGGCCTTAAAGGAACCAGCTGAGTCACTTACACCTATAACAAGTGCATGAAATAATATATTCCAGCTCTAAACGGTTTGCTTATTTTGACTGAGGTGAGGTTTTATTGTTGTGGGACTTTAAACAGATTAGTCTCAGCCAATTCTGGAGATAGGAAGAAAAAAAACCCTGCCTTGTTTACCCCACATTTTAACTTTCATAAAAAGATTAAACTTGTTAATGCTCTTCTGAAAAAGAATTAGGACCAGACTGATTGGTCTGATTGGCCTACTGGACACTGAATCTCTCTGCTATTATTTGTTGTGGACTGACCTTTGTTACTGCCCGTGCTGGACAGACGGTTTAACACTGCTGCTGGCAAACAGTCCCGGCTGCATAGTTGTCCATCAGTTTTAAGATTTCAGCAAAACAATCCATCTTCAGTATTTACAGTTTATAATTGGTTCTCTAATGTTTTTACATTTTATTTAGAACTTTCCTTTCATAATTTCTTATTATGATGTGGTATCATAAATCCTTGTTTTTGTCTCTAGCTGATTATTTTAGGAAAATCCTATTATTTGTGTCTGTGGTTTTTTTGATCAGATCCAATTTTATTTTTTATTAAATTTGTATCAATTTGAAAAGAAAACATCTTCATTCACAACAATGAAGTGAGATTTTTCCTCTTGCAAAGCTTTTTGATTATTAAACATATGCTCTAAATCTTCCTTTAAACTTCTAAACCTAAAAGGCATTAAATAAATCAAATCAAATCACTTTTTATTGTCACATCACATGTGCAGGCACACTGGCACAGCACATGCGAGTGAAATTCTTGTGTGCGAGCCCCACAAGCAACAGAGATGTGCAAACACAACAACACAAACGAGCAAAATACAAGAATGGCCAACCTGAAACTAATAAATATATGTACAATATATAATAGTGTATGCATTTCTGGATGTGTATACTAAATATTTTCCTACGTGTGTGTGTGTGTGTGTGTGTGTGTGTGTGTGTGTGTGTGTGTGTGTGTATACACATTTTTACAAATTAAATAGTAATAAAATAAAATAATAATAATAATAATAATAATAATAAAATATATAAAATATACAGAGTTGAATATGTGCAGAACAAGTGGCATTTATATACAGTGTGGAGTGCATAATGTTGAAGTTCCAGTAGTGAAGCTGAGGTGTCTATGACGTGTTCAGCAGTCTGATGGCCTGATGGAAAAAGCTGTCTCTCAGTCTGCTGGTACGGGACCGGATGCTGCAGAACCTCCTTCCTGATGGAAGCAGTCTGAACAGTTTATGGCTGGGGTGACTGGAGTCCTTGATGATCCTCCCCGCTTTCCTCAGGCAGCGCTTCCTGTAGATGTCTTGGAGGGAGGGAAGCTCACCTCCAATTATCCGTTCAGAGCACCGCACTACTCGCTGGAGAGCTTTGCAGTTGTAGGCGGTGCTGTTGCCATATCAGGTGGTGATGCATCCAGTGAGGATGCTCTCAATGGCACAGCGATAGAAGGTCCTGAGGATGCGGGGGCTCATGCCGAATCTTTTCAGTCTCCTGAGAAAGAAGAGGCGCTGCTGCGCCTTCTTCACTGTTTTGTTTGTGTGTACTGACCACGTAAGATCCTCAGCCAGGTGTACGCCAAGGAACCGGAAGCTGCTCACTCTCTCCACAGCAGCGCCGTTGATGGTGATGGGGGTGTGTACTTCTCTGCACCTCCGGAAGTCCACTATCAACTCCTTTGTCTTTGCGACGTTGAGGGTGAGATGGTTGTCTTGACACCAGTGGGTCAGGGCGCTGACCTCCTCCCTGTAAGCCGTCTCATCACCATTGGTGATAAGACCCACCACTGTAGTGTCGTCCGCAAACTTCACAATGATGTTGGAGCTGTTAGTGGCTGTGCAGTCGTAGGTGTAGAGTGAGTACAGGAGAGGGCTCAGTACACACCCCTGTGGAGCACCAGTGTTCAGTGTGATGGGGGATGAGGTGATGCTGCCCAGTCTGACCACCTGGCGTCTGTCAGACAGGAAGCTAAGGATCCAGCTGCAGAGGGAGCTGCTCAGTCCTAGATCCTGCAGTTTCCTGTCCAGCTTCGAGGGAACGATGGTATTGAATGCTGAGCTGTAATCTACAAACAGCATCCTCACATACGTGTCTCTCTTCTCCAGGTGTGACAGGGCAGTGTGTAGTGTCAGGGCTATGGCATCATCAGTGGACCTGTTGTGGCGGTATGCAAACTGTAGAGGGTCCAGTGAGTCGGGTAGTGCAGAGCAGATGAAGTCCCTGACCAGCTTCTCGAAGCATTTGCTTACGATGGGGGTCAGGGCTACAGGTCGCCAGTCGTTCAATGAGGAGATGGTGGAGGATTTGGGTACAGGGACGATGGTGGCCATTTTGAAGCAGGCTGGGACTACAGACAGAGAGAGGGAAAGGTTGAAGATGTGCGTGAACACTCCAGCCAGCTGAGCCGCGCATGACCTGAGGACGCGGCCGGGAATCCCGTCCGGACCAGTAGCTTTGCGTGCGTTCACTAATGTGCACTAATTTTGCTTCATATTGTAATAGAAGCAGTGACGTCCTCTCTTTACCTCAGTGAAAAAGCAGTATGATATGTCACCAAGGTGGATAAAATGAGACCTAGGGAAAGCTTAGAGCAGAGAAACTTCTGCAAACCCATGACAGGCATTCATGTTGATTTGATCAAACTCTTTGAGACACTGGTGCTGTTATGTGAACCTTAGTACAAAGTTAATAAGCTCACTTAATTAGAGTCACAACTTTGGATAAGTGAAAACAGCTGATGTTTTCTCCACTGATTACAGCAGCCTAGCTGTTGAGGCCTAATGCTACATAATGTAATAAAAGTGCAGGGGGTCTCCGTGAGTCAGCTTGCATGTGTGTACATGTCCTCTTCATCTACCTGTGCATTTTGTGCTATCATAAAGGACTATGTATAAAATTCAGACCTAACAGATGACTCAAGTTTTATGTCTGAACGGAATTTATTGCACTGTATAAAATTTTTTTTTTAACACAGCTATTTTTTTTTTAATCTTTGCACTGCACAGTTGCACCGTATATGTTACAGAACTGCAGAAAATGTGATTAACTGTAAATCAGTATACTATAAACATGGCTGCAGCTTGCTTTTGGGGAAAACACACAGAGACAGCAACTGTAATATATCGCATTAAGCATGTTGTTCTACAGAGGTAATCATCTTATCACAGTTAGTAAATATTTGATTAATTTGACACCAATTTTGTACTTTAAATAGGAATTTCAGATATATTTTAAGACGGTTGTAGTTACTGGATCTTATCAGTAAAACCTAGAATTTAGAAGGCACTTTTTTATGCTCTGACCCATTACATTGCGATCCCGTTATGTAACAAAACGTTCTGTAGGTAAAACTCACATTTCCATTTAAAAAAAGGGAAATTTGCAGAGGAACGTGGCAAAGTGTTACAGTGTTATGGTTTGTTCAACTGTCCAAGTGCACAAAGTAGACCTTTGTCATTGAGTTTAGCAGATTTGCAGCTTTTCATTAAGAATAAGAAGTCTTGGCTAGTTCACAATGAACAGTTTCCCAGTGTTTCTTTAACTGAGCCTGGTAGGTCTGGACCTTTGAGAAACAGTGCAGAGAGTGTCAAAGTTAGAGTCTGATGTTAAGAGTTAGTTTGCTGATCACATGCCCAGATCACAACTTGTGACCAGGGAAATGTACATATGAATCTCATGCAACATGGTTTATTGCTGCTTAAATTAGAACCAGCTGACTGAAAAAAACAGATTACATGAATTTAACTGGAACTTTCAATTTGTATTTTCTCTTTTTTCCCCCCTTTTTTTTTGTTTATTAGCTGCATCTGGTGCTGGAAATAAGTTAAACACTGCAATCTATAAAAAGCCTGAACATCTTTGGGAAAATATCTAAAAATAAAAACTGTCCACAAAAATAAAGATCCATAAGTCTAATGCACATGCTTTTTAATCTTATGTGATGTTTCTTAATATCACCATCTGTCTCAAAAGGTAATAACAGAAATTTGTTAAAACAATAATGTGAGCTGCATATGTTTACATATGACTTGGAGAAGTATAAAGCTTAGTCTTTAGTTAGTTGCTCGTTGTGTGTATGTGTTTGTTTGTTTTTGTTTTTGTGTTTTTTGGAAACTTAATGAGCTTTGCTGGAGCAGATTAAAGTACTGTTGTATCTGTGGCCCTGAGACCTGATTGTTTTATCACTGACATCTGCTGGATAAAATAAATACTTCAACATATTGCATAGACTTTGAGGCATGTTGCACAGACAATGTGGCAAAAGTGAATCTCTGGCAGAAGTTCACCTCTAATTGATATATTTTTCCTTTTGTGTACATCATTCTTTCTACATACTTGAACCAAAAGAAACGTGCAGCTCAGCCATCACTGTTTATACCACAGCGTTAGCAACACTAGCCTGTCCTCAGGCGCAGGGGGAAGAGTTCAATAGAAATAAAAGTAGTTCCTACATAAAACTGCCCTCGGGGTTTCTAGAAAGAGATATTGCAGCTGGGGCTTTCAGATCTTTTTTTTGTTTTTTGTTTTTTTAGCTTTGAGCACCACCAAGTTAAGTGCCATTAGTATCATTTATCATTTATTCAGTATTAGACTTCTCTCAAGGTTAGAGATCCAAAACAGAAAAATGTGTAAGAAGAAATGTGTTTCATGGGTGAAGTCGCCTTTTAAGTACAAACACAAGATATATAAAAAAGAACTTATTGTTATGCAGAAAAAACAAATTTAAAAAAGTCAATACTTTTAATATTCCTTTTCCAGAGGGTTCCCAAGGTATTCCCAAGCTAGACAAGATTCTCTTCCCAGGTGGGCTTGCCTGGAGCACCTGCAAAGGAAGGCCTCCAGGAGGCATCCAAACCACCTCAAAGTGGCTCGTTTTAAGATGCAAGATGTCTGAGCAGCCAGTGGGTCTCAGGATTTATTCCAGGGGTTCTGTGATGGTTAAAGGGGGAGTAAAGCGGGCTAGAAAAATGTCACAAAAAAGCATAGGTCTCCAAGTCTCCGTAACACTGCTGAAGAGACTGTTATTCTTACGATAAATAATACAATTTCAGAAAAAAATTTCATAATAATAATACATTTTATTTAAAAGCACCTTTCAAGACACCCAAGGACACTTAACAATAGAATAAAACACATAATAGAACAATTACAATGAAGAACAATAAAAGCAAAAAGCACAAGATAAAATAAACAAACAATAAATTCACAGTGAATATGCAGATTTGAACAGATGGGTTTTGAGTTGATTTAAACTGGGGGAGAGAACCAGTGCTTCTAATATCTGGGGGGTGAGAGTTCCACAGCCTGGGAGCAGAGCAGCTGAAAGCTCTGCTTCCCGTGAGGGTGTGGCAGAAAGAAGGCACAGCAAGCTGGATAGAAGAAGAAGATTGAAGTGAGTGAGCAGAAGAGGTAGTGCTTAACAGATCATCCCTTCCCTCTAACTGGACAAACTGAGCATAACCATGTCAGCAAAACCACTAGTAGAACCACTAAATCCTAAGCATTCTGGGGCTTTTTCATTAAAGTTGTGTTTAATCTTTGTTTTACTTGTTTTTTTATGTGTGTTTTTTTTTTTAACTTTCTTGGCTCTTCATGAAATATCAGATCATTTTACACTTATTGACTGTGAATTTTTTGTCAAGTAAAAAACATTTGATCTGGTATATTGAAAATAGCTCTCTGCACCACCCAGATAGATGCTGCATGCCTCTCTAACTCTGTTTGCTGAGCCATCCCTCTGATGCACTCCTTTCTAATCCTGTCCATCCCGGTCTGTCTTCAGCTCTGCTCCTCCACCTCCAGCTCCACCTTCTGTCTTTTTGTTAGTGCCACCGTCACAAACCATACATCACAGCAGGTCTCACTAGCATCTTGTAAAACTTCCCTTTCACTCTTGTATAGAGATAAATGAAATAAAGTGGTCAATATTTCCGTTGCTCAAAGTTGTAGGTGACAGTTAAACTATAAAAACAAAGTTCAGGTTCTAATTTGAGATGTTCTGACTGAACGATTTATTTTTGTTGCCATCTAGGGGTCGATCCTTTGGTCTTTTGCTTTGTTGTGATTTGAACAGACAATTGACCAACAAATGCATGTGTTAGAATTTGCTTCTTGTCATCGACCACAAAAAATGAACCAGGTTTCTTAGTCTTTAAGGATTTTCTAGGATTTTGTGTGAAGGTTTAATTCTGGAATCCTGTTTTGGCGTCTTCTTCTAATGATGTTGAGCTTTAGCTTCTTTTTTTTTATTTGAGTTCTGTTTCCTGTGTGGTTTTTGGAAGTTCTTCTTTTGGGGTTTTTAGTTCCCACAGTGTTTCCCTTGTCTATGTTTCCCCTCCATATTCTTCCACCTTCTGTGTTATCATGTTTAGTGTCTAGTATCAGCTGTCTTCTGCTTAAATTTAACAGTTTGCTTTTTAATTTTCCTTCCCCCTTTGTGAAGTAAAGGATGTTATGATTGTGTTTCACTTGTGTCTTTTTCCTCTTCTGTCTGTTATTCCCCATTTAGTCCACAGTCTATATATAGTCCAGTCTTCCTCTTTCTCCTTGTCTTTCTTTAATTGTCCTTCCTGTGCTGTGTTAGGGTAATCTTTTTGCCCTTTGTTTAGCTTTCTTTTATTCCTTTTTTAGTCAATACCCAGTTTCTCTTTATGTACTACATTTGTGTCCTCTCTCCATTAGCCCATGACACCAGGTCTTAAGAAGGCGAGTGAGAAATGTGCTAAAAACAGAAACGGTGAAAGAGAACACTACTGCTGGTTGTGGTTTAGTGGGGAATTTTTAACTTCACATGGTTTCATTTATACTTTTGTCTTAAGAGTAAAGTGTCAGTTATGCTTATACAGCTATAGGGCACACGTTGGCCTTCAAAAAAAATCCCCCGTGAGAAACAATCCCAGTGACTCAGAAACTCAGTAGGCCGATGGAAATTACTGCTCATGCACATGCAGCCTATGCACCGAATGATCTATTCAGCTTGAGTTTCTTTTTCTGGCTGCATGACTGAAAATCACTTGATGGTTGGTGGCTTCACACTTAGATTGTGTTTCATGAAACAGGAAAGGATGTAGAAGTATTAACTAAAGAAGGCAGTGTTTCATGTCTTCTTCTTTTTCTTTTTTTTTAGACTTGAGTTTTTATCATATAAGAACATTTTGGTCCCACCCCTCTGGAAGATAAGCTATCTCAAATACTTCCTCTTTATTTTTTTTAACATGTCGTGTGTCCAAAGTCAGTGACCTCTATCCCTGATGTTATCTTATATGTGCTTTGTCAAGGCCTCAGCACAGCCATTTACCCCCTTCATTGCCATTTCTGTTGATAGAAAACAACACCCGAGAACGCTATTTTATTATTTTTTAAAAAGCAGTGCGGTAAAGGTGATGATAACAGAGGTGAAATGTAAGCACGAGTGTTTCATCTTTATGTTAAATCGTTAACAAGCATAGCTTTGTCCTACTGTACGTCACCTCACGTCTCCACGTGACACGAGAGGAATGCAGAAAGTTTTGTTTTTAAAAACCTTTCCTCATAAGCAGGTCTATCAGAGATGATGGTTAACAGTTTTAAAAAATCACTTGCTCTTAAAGCAGCCGTCGCTCTACTAACTGGACTGAACTCCCATTTTCATGATCGCCTTTAACTACAGAGGACAAGGAAGTATCTGAAACTCATCTACGGCTAACTAAGAACAATACAAGTAAGATATAATAATTCTATAATCATAGCTTCATAGGTTTTATATTCTTTAGGTTTGCTCAGGGGACCTTTTTAGTGCAAATGTTGTCAGCACAGCATCATGATACAAGACATTAAACTGTTAGTGAGTTTATACTGCATCTGATAGAAAGGGCGAATTTGTCTTGATGAATCATATGATGCGTGATTTACTACTGATTTAAAGAAAAGGGCCAGTACTGGCAAAATCATACAGCTATGTCCATGTACTTTACACTGTTAATGTTTACAGAAAGTATTCACATCCCAATAAGGCTTTTTCAGTGCTCAGAATAATAGATTATGTGTTTCAATAATGTAAAATTTGTATTATCTATTGTAAAAATCATTTAAATCCAACCAGACTTCCTTGTGACTGAGTTCATGTCTGCTTTGTATGATGGTGATCAGTAACATGATTTGCTTTTCTTCTGTTGTTTTTGTTGAGTTAAGCTTAAAATAATTTTAATATTATTATTTTTGTTTTTGGGGGGTGGGGCTTTTCAGGAAAGTAGGAAATGAGAGTGTTAAAGTTCCTCAAGTCCAAATCAAACCTGGGCTGCTGCATTCAGCCTTGAGGCTCATGTTTACCTGATCTGCTTGGGAGCTAAACCGTCACCAAAGCTTAAAACACTTTAATTCAAAGTATTGCAACAAAGAAAAAATCCAACAGCTTCTCTGTTTGAGAACTTGTTTGGCAAGTCTTTGACAGACTACACGTCCTAGTGGATCAGGAGAATTCATCTAAGATTACTCGATACTGGAGATGTAGAAAATGTGCCACAGTGCTATGCACTGATTACAAGACCTTTGTGTTTTATTTTGTAAGATGAGCTTAACAGAATAAAAGCTTTACAGTCATTAGCTGGGAAACAGCTTTCTCTTGATGTTTTTCTGTTTTAGCTTGTAAAACAGGAAGTATTTATGTCTTCAGCAGGGATGTTACAGCCAATTCAGGGTAAAAAGGTCAGGCGGTGGCGGTCGGTTCAGCAGTAAGATGTTTAGTTGTAATCAATTAAACCAAGTTTGAGGAGTAAATATTTCTTTTAATTTCAATTTGAAATGTTTTTATTCATTTACTTTGGAAAAATAAAAACTAAAAGCAGCTGCAAAGCTTACTGTTTATTTATTTCAATTTACACAACGCACTGCACGTACTCACGAACCCACAGATGATAATAATCTCCTCAGCTTCATAACGCTGAGGGTTTTTTTTTCACTTTAAGACACTCACTTCTCCCATCGTCATCATTTTGAACTGCTGCAGACTGCTTTTTTCTGAAAAAGCAGTCTGCTCACACACACAGACACACACCTAGCTGTTCAACATAGTTTAATTTCAACTTTAGCAGCCAAAGAGCCAAATACCTCCCTTAGAAGCTGAAGACTGGCCTCAAACATGACTACAAATGAAGAATAAGGTTGCTCATTGCCTCTAAAAGTTGCTAAACACTAAATATATTGGATGTGATGCTTTTTTTTCAAGTCACGGATGAACCTTTTCTCCCAGATGAGTAAATCTACCTTTTTTCTGTTTCCTTCCAGCCATGAGAGACAGACTGGGACACCTGCATCAGGTACAGACTGACACGGAGGGTTTTAGTACAGTGCAGCTAGATAACCTATCAGATCATGAAGCAACAGCTGGAGATAATGAGCTGGATGATGTCCTGAAGGAGGCCCAGCTGATACGTCTGGAAATCCAGCAGATCCAAAATGACATCAGAGATCTGAAGGACGTAAACTATCAGGCTTTGAATAAGACTTCAGACTCCATTGTGATAAAACGGGACTCCAACGCAATTGGGGCAGATATTAAACGCAGAGGTGAAGCTGTGTTGCAGAGGCTGCATATGCTAAATAACCTCAGAGGTGAACTGGAGGTCCAACGCGGCAGTTTGGACCCCACAGTGCGCATTGCTCGAACACAGTACCACTGCCTGAGCAACGCTCTGCGGGAGGTGATGTTCAGCTACAATGACACAGAGATGAACCACAGGGAAGCCTGTAAAAAGCAGATCCAGAGACAGATGGAGATAGTGGGTAAGGAGGTTAGCATGGAGGAGCTGGAGGAGATGATGGAGGGTGAAGAATTGACTGTGTTCAGCATCCAGATACAAGGGAAATCTACCCGGTCTGCACTAATGCAGATAGAGAGCCGGCACCGTGAGTTGCAGGAGCTGGAGAAGAGAATCGCGGGGATCCAGGAACTGTTCCTAGATGTGGCTGTCCTCATGGAGGAGCAGGGAACAGGAGTGGAAAATATCCAGAAAAATGTTCAAAATGTTGGTGTGATCATTCTGGAAAGCAGGGTCTATTTGGATAATGCCATTAAATCTGATAAAAACAACCCCTTCAAGAAGCTGTTTTGCGCCTGCTTTCCATGTTATCACAATTAGGTCTTATGAAGCTTTTATTGATTCTGAAATATGGTGAAACTTTTAATGAATCGCACTGGCTCCCAGGATACACCCACAGATGGGAGCACAGTAGATGGCGCCACTAATAGAAAGGTTTGAACACTGATGGTGATGAAGCCAAGTTGCGCTGGTCATCATAAAACAAGACCCACCAATTGGCTGACTCTCCGTTTCTCTGGGAAGAGCTCCACTTCCTGCAAGCCTGAATTGTATAGGTGCTTAAAAATAGATCTATAGTAAAATATTTATTTAAGGCATTAGCAAAGGGCAATTGCTAATGTAAAGACTCATAGAACTGTTAATATTTAACCTTAAATACTTAAGTTAGGTGATTTTAGATTGTTATTTTAGGTATATTTAGACTTTATGTGATTTTATGTGAAGTTGTAATGCGGCCTTTATTGATGGAAGTATAAAAGTTTAGCCATTAACAGGCTGGTATGACTGTAACAATTAATGATTTCTGTTCAAATGTTGATAAAGCCTTTGCTCCTGTAACTGTATGATACCAGCCAAAGGACAGTGTCAGCAGTCTGGATATCAGCCTATACTAAGTCTGTGTGACTTGTCCCCCTTAAGTAAAATAATAATTAAAAAAAACCCTTGTGTAACTATCGCTTCTTCATTTCAGCTTGATCTTTATCATCTGTAATTTGACATTGCGAGAACTTCAGCTTTTTAAATACTCTGATACATTTTCACTTTTTCAACACAGGACTGTTGCAGCTGACTAAATGGAGCAAATGGCCATAGCACTTTTTCTGTTCCTACATATAAAGCAATTATGAAGGCTTTTCCTTGCCCAACTACCAAAGAAAATTGCTTATTACAGGTTACAAGACTCCCAGTGTTGTAACGCCCCCCTCCCCCCTTCCCCTTTCTCTCAGAAATGTAAATTTTAATACTCGTTGTATATTTTTAGACCTGATCATTAAAACCACATGTAAAAATATTGGGATTGCACTTTCCACTTGTGTCAAACACTTGTTCCTGAACACTAAATGTGTTTTATGTCGAGGCTTTCCTTCCGTTTTCAAGGTTAGTGTTGAACTTCTAATCGCGTTTTTATGTTAGTATAATAAGATGAATTTCTTTTTTCGTGCTTCTTGTATTCTTTTCTATCTTCACAGCGAAGAATTTAAACTAAAATGAAAATGACTGAGATTCGTGGTCGACTCGTGAATCTAAAAGGTTTTTACAACACAAAACCTTTATTGCGCAAATTCCAAATGCGCAGGATTTGACATAAAAACCACCATATATAATGACTGTGACTGACCTACACCTCCTTCCTGGAATCAAACCCGAGAAGCAGTGAAATGTGTAAAGGGGAAAAGGCGTTATCTTCCGCATTAATACCCGCTGCAGGGTATATGGGCAGTGTAATGTCAGCGTGTCACTTGTAATGTATAGGACGTGATGCAAGACCTCCTTCAAAAATACCAAGTTGACTCTGGTACATGTTGAAATTTGCATTTATAACCGAGACAAAAAAGAGGAAATGAGTCTTTCCGTACTCGCCCCTTCTGCTTTTGGGACTTTGATTCTCTAGTATCGGTGGAGGACACAAAAAGGTAGGCTGTTTGCGCCTTCTGTTGTACTCTCTATATAGATATAGGCTCAGTAATCGATACATAGGTGTATTGTATCATACAGGTCGATTTCTGTATCAAAAGATTGCTTTCGAGCTATTCTGTTTCCTCCCGATCTCACCTTATCACGGGAGAGGATGCTTTGCGCTTCTCTGATGTGGTTTTTTCACTTTAGTGAGGATTTTTAACATTATCTACATCACAGTGCACCTCAGGAATGGATTGGTTTAGCAGGAAATAACCGCTTCCTGAAGGACAGGAACTTTTAAAATAACTTCTATCTCATGATGATGAGAGTGATACAGCTGAGGAAGTAACTCACCAGTTTGCTTTTGAGGACTTTTCACTGACCTACAGCCACCTTGGATTGTACATCAAAAGCTGTTATCGTTATCTAAAAGTGAGACTTAACATTTATTCGTTAATGTTAATAATAACATATCAAAAGAAGAACTCAGTGTGATACCAGCCCCTCCTTCTCTCTGTTAACAGGAGGTTTCAGTGCAACATTGAAAGGAAATGACCAAAGAACATGACCCATCTTATTTGCTATCCAATATCCAGTTTCATTCTGTAAGGGACCGGAGGTTTTCCACACATTAAAAAAAACTGTAACTTAACTTGTGTAGCTTTGCATGATTCACATTTCAGAATAATCTCAAACATTTAAGTTAACATGTCAAATACGTCATTGTAAGTCCTCTCTCTTTATGGCCACCGACCTTTACTCCAATTTTCTTCTGATTAGCTGAAAACAAAGGGCTTGAATACAGATGGGTGGGGCTTCTGTGCTCAAGGCCAGAGAGCTGTGTGCCTGAGATGACTATGTTAAGGATATATGTAAAAAGTAAATGTAAAAAGTGACATCATATAGAGCTGAAAGTAGAAACAACAGTCCAAAGCCTGGTTGTTTTCTTGCATGTGCTGACCTCACTATTTGAAACTTCTGCTATGTTTAATATGAACAGTATACATGTGACAGGAAATAAGATGAAGAGGAGCAAAGCCAGCAAAATAAAGTTGTGCCATTAGAATTTTTGATATTAGTTTTTTATCTAGTTCTTCACCACAGAGTAAAGAGTGCGTTTCCCACAATTCCATTAGCGAGGTGAATAAATGTCTATGACTCTTGCAGGTAAGATGAAGGACCGACTGACTGAGCTGCAGGCCTTCACGCCTGCAGAGCAGGAGTACAAGCCCACAGAGAACGAGAGACTCGCCGGTGAGGATGAGGAGCCTCTCGAGCAACACGCCATTGTGTTTGAGGGTGAGGACATGATGGATGGCATCTACAAGGATGCCCAAGCGATGAGGAAGGAGATCCAGTTGCTCAGAATGGATGTGAAACGTCTGGGGAAGCAGAACACCAGGTTCCTCACATCAGTCAGGAGGATCAGCAGCATCAAGCGGGACTCCAACGCACTGGGACGAGACATCAAGGCCAGAGGGGAGTCCATTTATAAAAAGCTGGAAAAAATGGGGAAGCTGAGCAAGGAGCTGGAGGAAGTCCACGGAGTTACATCAGCTTTGGCTCGCATGGTGCGCTCGCAGTATGTGTCTTTGACCAGTGCCTTCCACAGTGCCATGTCTGAATACAATGAGGCTGAAATGGCGCAAAGGGAGAATTGCAAAACCCGCATCCAGAGGCAAGCAGAGATCATGGGCAAGGAGGTAACCAGGGAGCAGATAGACGAGATGACTGAGACGGGCAAGTGGAACGTCTTCTCGGATAATCTCCTGCTGGAAGGGAGGACTGCCAGATCTGCTCTCAACGAGATTGAGAATAGGCACAAGGAGCTGCTGGAGCTGGAGGGCCGCATCAGGGACATTCATGACCTTTTTTTCCAGATGGCGATGCTGGTGGAGCAGCAGGGCTGCATGCTGGACAACATAGAAGCAAATGTAGGGGCAACAGAGGACTATGTAGCCAAAGCTTCAGCGCAGATCAAGCAGGCTAAGATATACAAGAAAAGCAATCCATGCAAGAAGCTGTTTTGTTGTTGTTTCCCGTGCTGTAAATGAGGCGCCACCAGTTCCCACCCCCTACCAGAACATTTGATTCAAATCCGCTTTCTCTGCAAATGTTTCCACATGAAAGCTTTTTGCTGCTCTAGATGTGTCCAGATATCACATTCTGGTATCATTTTCTTTATTGAGTTGATATCAACTAGTCAGAGTGATTCAAACCACATGCACATGTGCAAATATATACAGTGCGATGATGGTAGTTACATTTCCTGATTGCTACTGAGAACAGCTTATGCATACATGACTGCTGTAAAAACATCGAAATTATTA
The DNA here is from genome assembly GCF_965226115.1 of Aulonocara stuartgranti. Lineage (NCBI taxonomy): Eukaryota > Metazoa > Chordata > Actinopteri > Cichliformes > Cichlidae > Aulonocara > Aulonocara stuartgranti. Next base: position 11,707,598 of record NC_138955.1, read on the forward strand.
TTTCATGTGACTTGCAGCTTTGTTTAGCTTTTAGCTTTGTACAGTCTGCAATATTTAAGCCCATAAAGTATGATTTTATTTATAAATAAATGCCTTGGAGTGGCTATATTTGGACAACTTGAATGTGCATCTACAGCTAAGCTTGGAACCGGTACTTGCTATAGACGTGTTTCTTATTGCAACCATTGCTTCACAAGTGTGTAGAAACACTGATCACAGCTCAACCAGCAATTGTGGTTAGCTGGGGAGGCAAGTTAGATTTGTGAGGATTGTGCAACTATATGTTAGCCACCCCCATGTATATCATCACCAGCTACAAGCCAAGGCTGTGCTTTTCCTCCACGTGTTACTTCACATAAAAAAACACAAACACACAAATATCTGTGTGTCAGCTCCACTTTAGAAAGTCAATGATTTTGTTTATCACTGCCAGACAACCAACGTCACCAAAGCCAGTGAAATCTCTTTAACAGGGCAGTTTGCCTGACTTAATGCGGTGTTTGCACAGGTAATGTTACAGGAGAAACAGAACAGAATGGCAAACTAAACAGGTCAGAGGACTTTCTGTTTGCACAGGAGGCCTATCTCACTGCCCTTTGTGATGGTAGTAAAATTTAAAAACCCTTATTTCCCCGTGCCTCTGGGCCAGCCCATCCCTCACTGGGGGAATCCCAGTCATCAGCTGGTAAACTGAGGGTGTTGTGACTCAGACTGCTGTGTACCTGTGGGAGTTTTCAGACTTAACTGCCTCTGCTCTGTGTTGAAATGAGTTTCAGGGCTGCAATGATTGCACTTCCTCAGCAGTGCTGTGCGGTTTCTACTGGGGGCATTTACCGACAAAAGCGTGTTTATTTGAACTGTGGCGTCACGCCTCTGGTAGCTGTGCGTGCTGGAGTCACACGGCTTTATCTGATGTGAGCCATGCGCTGATTGTGCACGTGCACTCACCAGGATGGCCGAGTGGTTAAGGCGTTGGACTTAAGATCCAATGGACAATAGTCCTCGTGGGTTCGAACCCCACTCCTGGTAAAAACGGAAGTTTTAACCGATGTTTGGAGGAAATGCGTGCAGTCTTATGCACTTCAGGACGACTTTACTCTTCATGGTCAGCCTTTCTGCGCTTAAGCTCCCACAGTAATAATTGTCACCTTCCTTTGAGATTCCTGTTGCGAAGCCATTGTTTGCCATTGCTTTGTCTGTTTTTTCTTACCACGCATGTACTCTGGTTCAGCTAAGAAACTAAGAGAGATTTTGGATAATTACAAGGGGCACGCCTCACTGCCTCACTATAGATTTGAGACTTAACAGGTATTTGATTACACAGTGTGGTCCAAATGTAAACAAAACGGCAGTACAGTAGCAGATATTAATATTTAAATATTCAAAAGCCCCTAAAAAGCAGTAGTTGATGCTTTCTAACAGATTTACAAATGCTGTAACAAAAGGAGACGTAATTGCAAAGTAACATGCACGTGAAGAAGCTTTCATCATTGCCATTCTTCAGTGACGCTTTTATTCAAATATTTGAAACGAAGTCAATGATGAGGACTTTTATACTTTATTTTCTCTTCATTCTTATCTTGAATCAAAACCCACCAACCGGGGACCAACAGCTAAATCACATCCTGGCTCATCATCGCAGTGGAAGATGTTATGTACCAAGAGGCCTATTTATATTTCCTGTGTGGACGGTTTCGCACCCCTGATGGTGAAGGTCTGTTTATGTGGTGCCATCTAGCGGTGAGGGAAATATTATTTCACAAATGCTGTATTATTGTTTTCCCAGTTTAACAGACACTGTATTAAATCTCTCAAGACTTTGCTGGCACTAAAAGAAGACAATGTGTCCTATTTATATTCTTCTGCCTTTGCAATGGGTCAAAACGAAGGAATAAAACACAAAGATATTAGAGTACAGTTTGAAATGGCTTTTGAACCAATCATATGTAGACTAAGTGGGTCTGAAGAGAACATCTGTTAGTGTACACCTGATCTAAATATACAGACATACCTCTGATAGATACTGAAAAAGATTAAAAGTCGAAACATTTAAGAACTCAAGAGTCTCTTTATTAAAATGGACCAAAAGTCAAACAAATGAAGTTGGCATACTGTGGTGAAAAAAACAAAACAAAACAAACAAAACAAAAGAAAAAAAAACCCCATCAGCAGTGATAATTTAACCCAAAATACTGATACACTCCAGGTGCAAAGACTGCAAAACAAAAAGTGATCTGGAGACCTCTTACATGCATGAACATCCACAGAATAAAAGCCTGATTTGCATGCTCAGTTCCTCATTCAACTCACTCGGACAACTTTAACGCCAAAGAGTTAGTGCATCTCATCAGGTTTTGTTGATTTCATTCTTTCTGTCTCTCTTTCTATAATATAAGAAAGGACATAAAATGTACTAATAGTAATGCGTGGTGCCTGAGAAACAAACTGTATAAATTAGCCTGTAACTGGACTGATTACATGCAGAACAGGAAGGAGTAGCATTCTTGCTGCTTCAACAAAGACAACCTGTCAAATTTAGGATTTAAATTTTACAGTACATGCCGTCATGTGCAAATCAGTAATTCAAATCCAGACCTAACAGAGGCAGACTTGCATTTCTTAAAACAAAAAAAAAAATAATAATAGATGTACCAGTACAAAAAAAAACGAAGAAAAAAAAGAAATCACACAAACTGAAAAAGACAGTTTAGTTTTGACACAGCTTGGGCTTTCCTACATCCAAAAGAAAAAGAAACACACACCATACCCATATTTCATCACTAACTAATGACATGTCTGTCATTTTAAACCAGTTTCAAAAAGTTTTTGAAGATTTCTTTCTATATATGGGAACTACAAGTTTTGTTACATCAAATTTCTTAATTCAGACAAAAATAAATAAATTGTTCAACAAGCCCAATCACGAAGATTTATAAGTTTAAAAAAACCAAACAAAACCTTACTGATAAACATGAAAACCATGTTATTTCAGCACTGCAACTCACACCACTATAATACTGAAACAGTTCCCCACGGATCCTGTAATAATAAAGCAGCTGACCAGCTGTCGTGGCATTTTCAGCAATTTTCTCAAATACACTACGGTGATATGAAGCTTCATGATACGACCCTGAGACACCAACAATACGTGAAAATAGCGGACATGTAGTGCCAAAAAGAAAAAAACAACTTGAAAACCATGATAAATAGTGAATATGAACATAGTTAATGGTGCTTATTAAAGGAGGGAAGTGTGTGCCCGTTATTTTTCCTAGAACCTGGCCTGCAGGATTTGTTGAGGTCTGACACTGAGGGGAAGGAAACCACGCTTCCTGCTAACCAGTCACTGATGATTCACCAGGTACATTCATTATTTGACTTCGCTACATTTAGATTTTTGAAGAAAAGAACCTCTAAATAATTGCTGGTTACTTGTCAAAATAGCTGGTAAAAAAAAAAAACAAAAACCCACAAGCCAACCGTGGCTTAAAAAACAAACAGGAAAAAAAAAAATAGTACTGACACTCAACTGGTAAATAGTGTTGCTTCATGTCTCTGTACCCTGACTAACAAAGCCGCCTCTTAGTCAGAAGTGTGAAAAAAAGTTGAGGGTGGACCACTGTTGTGACTGCTAAAACATGCCAAAAAAAAAAAAAAAAAAAAAAAAAAAGATGTGAGCATGCTCATGCTGGTGCAGTTCAATAATCCTGTAAAGTGGAGCACAGACGTTTGGTCAATGTGAAAATGTAGAATTAACGCTGTGAAATCTGAGTTCTAAGCAGTACACACATGGTCACTGTAGGTATCTAAAGAAGATGTCAAAGCGTTCTAGGTAGCAGTAACTGTTCTAGCGTGAAGCAGTGGAGAAATCTCACAGATGTTCTGAACGACCTCATGGCGAGAAAAATCAAGTGTATCTCAAGTTAAGGCTCTACTCTTACCAATGAAGCACGGTACTGACTTTTTGATATAAAAATTGTTTAAAAATTCTACACCAAAAACATTCGATATTTACACAGTGTCAGAGTAGGTAAAGATACAACTTCAGTACACCAGGATTAATATCAGAGAGGAAGATACAACGCTAGAACTTCAATTTGCTTTTTTATAGTCCTGATGTGTGACTGCAGCAGGTCAGCCTCAGCTGAAGTATATGCCAGCTCACTACTGGCTTTGTCTTATTTGAGGGATTGAAGACTGTTTCCACTGTGTAGCAGAGAACCACAGGTAAAGTTCAACCAGGAGTTGTCTTTCTGAGGCCGGAAGAGTCGTAATGTCTGTAAACACTGGAGGAAAAATGTGCATTTGAGTTCTATAGGACCCAGAGGAGTCTGAAGGATGACCTCACCGTTTATGCTACTGGTTTGAGAACTGAACGTAAACACCTCCCTTCCTTTGTGAGCTCTCTGGTGAAACACATGCATGGCAGAGGGATCGCCTCCTCCCTACGAGAAATTGTGTTAAATTTGCATTTCTTGAGGTGATCAGCCATGCTGGCGATGTTTGCAAATTTCCACTCGTTCACTGTACCAAAGGCTGTGCTGAATCGCCACACCTGAACAGAAATAGGAAAATTTGTTTATTTTCATGTGCTGAGCACAAGACAGACAAGTGAAATTTGCTCTCAGCTGTCTTTAAAGAGTGTGCAAGTGGACAAACCTTGTTTGTGATCTGCCATGAGGGAGACCCATCAGCACGCCGTTTCTTCTCCCACAGCAGAACAACCATGCCACGCATCTGCAGCAGGCTGGCACACACATCTCTCATGATGCGGGACACTCTGGAGAGCTGGCACAAGCTAAAGCTGTCCAGAAAACTTGCTATGTGCTGCAAAACTTCAAATGGAAGACTGCTGAACTGGTCACACTGAGAGCTAAACTGGCAGTTCTTTCTTAGGCGCGTGTCCCCAGTTTTCAACGGCAAACCAGGCTGCACCCCGAAAGAACCCAGGTGCCTGTCGTGGATGATCCGGAAGCCCTGAACAGATGGACAAAATCGTCTTTGGGAGTAGGTGCAGCCGTAGTAGGCCAAGGGGCAGCGCTGCTCCATCCAGCCATTGAGTCCAGCATGAATATCTCCATGAACATTTTTGAAATGAGATGAGAATTCATCTCGTCGGAACAGCTGCCCACACACAAATGTGAACATGGAGCGCTGTTTGGTTTGGTATCGGGCCACACATTCAAGCACTAGGTCCAGTCTGAGAGTGTGGAAGGGGCTGGGGTTGGAAAGCTGTGGACTGGCGTGATCGCAGGCTGAAGCTGAAGCAATATCCCCCACCATGGTGTTGGTTGCAAGAATGGCAGAAGGGAAGGAGAATGTTTGCGTACCAAAATCAATGTGGTAGCCATCAACAAACCTGCTGTCTGAGATTCCTCTGCCTCCTGGAGAATCGCCAAGGCAAAAAAGCAAAGCTGCAGTGATAAGGTCAATGCCATGGAGGCCCATGGGGTCATCTGCTACCTCCAGGTCAGATGTGTCAACTGCCTTGTCCTCCATCTTCGCTCGAAACAAATAAGGATCTGACAGCAGGGCCCGACGTCCATTAAATGTAAACATACTTATTCCTCTAAGCACTTCTACATTCTGTAGCTTACGCTCCAGGCACCTGTACCTGAGTTCAGTGGGTAAGTGTTGCAAGAAGTTATTTCTCACATGATCAGACAGTAGGAATGGCATTGGAGGTGCAAGTGGTTCTTGTTGAGGCACAGGAGGTTCCAGTGCTACAACAGGCATGTAATTCTGAGGCATCTCTGGCCAGACAAGGTTGGAATCATTTATCGGTTCATCAATGTCGTCTTCCTTCTCATCAAAAAGCAACTCAACAAAATCATTTTCTTCAACCCAGTTGATACCATCTTCTTCTCCATCGTCTATAGCAGCGCTCTCCACTCCGCCCACCGCTCCCAGCTCGCACTCTGAATCAGAGTCACTTTCTTGCATATCTACATTCTTCCCGCCTTCAGCAACATAAATACCATGGCTATCACCATTTTCTCCATTATGGAGTGCTCCACTCTTATCAGTCTTTTCACCATTTAAGTTTCCAACAATTACATTAATGTCCTTGGAATTAGTGAGGATGTCCAAGGCAGCAGCTAAATTTCTCCTCGTCTCCACTGAAGCCCTGTACAGCTCATTAAAGGGCTCTTCCTCCATTTCCACTGTTGCATTACCTAACACTGTCTCTGGTAAACTTGATGCTGTGGCCATTTTATCACTTTCATCTAATTCTTTATCTCCATTCTTCGACACAGTGGTCGTGACCTTAAGGGACTCTAACAGCATCCTTTGATCCTGCAGAGCCAAAGCCATGTCTAACTGCTCCACCTCATCGAAGTCTTTGCTCAAGTTTTCATAGGACTTGCGATCAGCATAGCTGACAGGCCAGCGGTTCCACTCCATAGTACAACATACTATACTTGCAGGACACGTCTCAAGGTGTTGTGCCATCCTGACCCTTGCAATAGTGAAAGGGCAGCCAAACCCACTGTTGAGGCAAGGGAGGCGTTCATAGGGACACAGCAGACGATGTTCCTCTAGTTTGCACGAGTGAAAAACTGCCCCACAGACAAGAGGACAGCCAATGAGGTCACAGGAAACACCTGTCTCTGGTCTCACCATGCATCTTCTATTGATGCATTTAAGGCAGTGGGGGTGTAGAGTCTCCATTTTTTCCCCTAATGATAGCTGGAGAAGGTGTCCAACCCTGAAACAAAATGATAAATAGATTTATTTTGTTGAGAAATCTCACACGTCATGGTAACACCCCTGTTTTTAGGTTTAACTGGAACAAAACATGTCTAGGGTTACATTATACCATCTATGCAACCATTTAATAGCACACGTGCCTTCAAAAAGCCCTGTCACAGATTCCCTCCACATGCACTGTAAACCTTTACGCTATTCAGTAACATTTCACAACACCCATCTTAGGTTTCATGGTCACACCAGTTTTTCCAGGACTTTCAAGGCAAGCCTGAACCCTGACCTTTAGGCCCTGTAACTTGCCCTTAGTTTTTCAAGGAATTCTGGTAACAAGTAAAACAAGAACAGCGAACAATTCAACCTGCCAACCGGGTGCAACACAGCCACCAAAATACTTCTGAATTATAACGCCGGGCTTATTTGGTCATGCTGCTTGTGTAGGGGATTTGTGGGATAATGAACGCAAGCTAAGAGGACAACAATCATATTAAAGACCCACAACAATGCTGCAAGCCCTAACAATGCAGTGCAACAAAGAAGAGCTATTATTCAAGTCTTTAATGCCTTGGCCGGCGACCGCTGTCTAAATTACGCAAGCACAACTGGCTAAAAACACAAACAAAAACACAGCAACAACTCCTAACACATCAATCCATCAACAGATTACATGTTAACAACATCCAATTGCAGCTTGGCAAGTATGCATTTACGTGTCAATGTATAAAGTTAAAGAATGACAAGCTAAGTCACAAAACTTTAAAAATCTTAATAAGTAAACAAAAGAACATCAACAACATGACTAGCCGGTTAGCGTTAGCGGCTACACTTTGTTAGCCTAATTAGTTAGCTAGCTCACAGCTTCTACAAACAACTTACCCGAGTCGCTGGGCTCTCCGAGTGTGCTTTATTTATATTGTCTAACTTTTAACAGCTCCGTCGATGCCTGCAGTACGGAAACTGTGACTACACAAACACCCCGCGGTATTAAATGTGTTTAAATCTTCTTATGAATTGAACAGGCTGCAGCTGCTTCCTCGCTGCTCGGGGTCAGTCGGAGTTATGTTGATCCTGATACTGCGGCGCAGTACTACGTCATCACGTAAACCGGCCGGTGTCCCGGTCATATTTAGGTTTATGGAGGCAGACCTGAGAGCACTGAAATAAACAGAGTGGGAAAACCCCCGAGGGCAGTTTTACATCTATAATCACTATTAGGGTGCTTATGATGCAGTCTGGGAAATTTAATGGGAATAGACTCCTGAGATAATATTAATTAGCTACCCTTAATTAATATTTTCCTTCCAAGGAGACAGTTTCCTGTCATTTTTTAAGTGGTCTCCAGCAATAGTTCTTCTGGCTTTCTAAAGGTCTTTCAAAGTATTTCTTTGGACATTTGTTGCCTTTTCACTAATTTTCAGAGGAATGTTTTTATTTTTGTTAAGCTACTTAACACTGACCTATGAATCATACCAGCATGACAAGGCACTTAACTCAAGGAGTGAACCATTGTTCTGACACACTTCGTTACTAGAAGCCTGTGGCAAAAACACATAATTTGTTCCAATTTCTTTTTTGAATCTACAGAAAGTCAAAGACAACATGATATAATGGGCATAAAATACTACTGTTGAACCAACAAGGTGATTCCCAAAGAGCCATTAACTGAAAACGTAGCTCATATCATAGCTCATATCTATCTAGACAGCATGGTGTGCGGTGTGTCCTTAAAAAAACTTAAGGAAACTGGACAAATGGAGGACAACAGAAGAAGTGTCAGGTATAAAATCTGTCTGCAGCTGGCACAGAATTGGCACAGAATCGGAAAGTTATGGCTTTAAGAAAGAGGAAAAAGCTTATTAAAGACCTGAGAGATGCATCTAACTCTACTATGCACCAAATCATCATTAGACATGGTCCTAGTGGAAGGGTGGCTGTGAAGAAACCATTCTTATGGAGGTAAACTGGAATAAAAGGCTGCAAACTTTCACAACAACTTGACTGAAAATCAGTGGCAACAAGTCTGATAGTGTGGTGAATCAAAATCAGTATGTGTGGGAGGAGGGCAGGAGAGGTACACTGCATACAGAATACTTATATGCTGCATTTCTATGTGTGTTTGTGCATGATTCATAATTAGTTTAATCTATTTCCCATTTTCACAGCAAAAACATAAAGAAATGAGTGGTGGCTCTAGACTTTTGCATGTAGGCATACAAGTAAAAATCAGAGGATGCTTAAAAAACTCAGAAAGACTAATTACATTTTTATGCATAAAGATAAAAAGACTGGGGTAAAATTATAACTTATCCTATCATAAATAAGTCTTTCCCCTCTGTTCGAGAAGGTAAAGCAAGATTTGGAGAGATGGAATTCCCTACCTGTTTCTTGGCTAGGACGTATAGCTTTGATTAAGATGAATATTTTACCTCGATTGTTATATCCTGTCCAAATGATTCCGGTTATATTTTCAAATAGAGTGATGAAGGATCTGAATAGTTGGCTAAGCTCTTTTATATGGAGCAAACGTAGACCAAAACTTAAGATGGCTACACTGCAGCTCCCAGGTTCAGTAGGAGGTCTAGATTTACCAAATATTAGAACATATCAATTGAGTACTCACATGAGTTATATTCATGACTGGGTCACAAATAATTCACACTCTATCTGGTTGGGGATTGAAACCTCTCTTTCAAAGTATCCATTAAGGGACCTATTGTTTTTCAAGAACTTTAAAGATATTAGATTGAGCTGTGATAATCCAGTCACACTTAATACACTTAAGGCCTGGCGGTCAGTATGTCGAATTGAGGGAAGGTTGAAGCTAACATCTATGTTTACTCCTATTGTGAATAATCTTGACTTTCAACCGGGGATGTTTGATATAGGTTTTAAGGAATGGAAGAACAAAGGAATTCAGAGACTGAGGGACTTATTCTCCGATAATGTAGTTATGCCATTTGACCAAATGGTTGAGAAATATTCTCTCCCCAAGCATGACTTTTTCCGTTACTTACAGATAAGGCATTATATTTTGCATAGTACTAACTTTAGTGAGAGTCATGAAGTCTCTCCTGTTGAAAAATTATTATTTTTAACAGACAAAGAGGTACCTGTGAAGATATTTTATAAGGCTTTATATTCTGTACTCTCAGGGACGTCACAGAGGCTTAAAGGCAAATGGGAAAAGGAATTAGGTATAGTAATTGATGATGAGGAGTGGGAAGATGTCTGGAGTTACGCCAAATCAATATCAGTTTGTAATCGTACCAAAGCAATACAGTTAAAAATTATACATAGAATGCACATATCTATGTTTCGCAGACATCAATATAATCCTACCCTTTCACCCATGTGCCTTAAATGTAAGACAGTAATTGGTACCCTAACTCACAGCTTCTGGTCATGTTTGAAATTGCAAGAATATTGGTCTAATGTGCTATTTGAAATGGAGAAGATTTTCGGTTGTGAATTGGAGATGGACCCTCTGTCTCTCATACTGGGCCTCCCCAGCCGGCGATTAATATCCAAGAATAATAGGAGATTGTACTGTGTTCTCACCTATGCGGCAAGGAAGAATATACTACTCCAATGGATTTATGAAAAAGTACCAACTATTAAAGGTTGGAAAAGAGTAGTGTTGGATTTAGTGCCACTGGAATATCTTACATGTATATTGCATTCAAAAACAGATCAATTCTTTAAGGTGTGGGAACCATACTTGAACTACGTGGAACCTGATGTTTCTAATATTATGTTACAAGGATTCTCTTGAGTGTTTAAACTGTAATGGAACTGAGCTGTTTTTTTTTTTCATTTTTTTTTTTTATGTGTTTAGTTATCAGTTTGTTTGTTTTATGTTTGTTTGTCTGTTTGTTTATTTTTTGGTTTTGAATTGTACACTGTATTATGTTATGTAATTATGTACTATTTGTGAAAATAAAAAGGAAAAAAAAAAAAAAAAAAGTCTGATTACTGTTCATGTCATATCCAGGAACCATTAACAGCAAATTCACATCCATTTTCATTAAACGTGAAACACGATTAAACATGATTAATTTAAGAACATTGTTTTATTTACATCTGCTATTTGGGTCACGTGTTAAAACTAAAACCATGTGACCCAAAACTGAGCAGCATATTTGTGTGTCATATAACATTAAAAAGTAAAACATTAAACGTTCGGGCATGTTTTTTGTTTTGTTGCTCTGGATCATATTCAATTGAAAAGGCACTACAGTTGCTTTTTGAGTAAAAGCCACACATGCAAGAAAGAATTTACTTCAGTGAAAATACAAATGGTATACAGCAGTTGAATGAAGTAGCACAAAATAAAAATAATGACATAAAGCACAAGTATCTTAATATCAGGAATGTGTTTAAGAGAAATGTTTATTACCCACAGCTTTTTACAAATCAAACAAATTTTTTTTCTAATGAGCATAATACACAAAACATATAACATTATTATAAAAACGCGTGTACGTATGTTTTCCTGTGTCCATTTACTAATTCTATAAAGTCCATACAATTCATGAGGCCACTTCTGAGATGTGATGAATGCTGGACAGGGTAAGCTGTGCTTCCCGTGCTGGGTAGAAATGTCTGGAGCGAAGCCACAACCTCCCAAAGACTCCTGTTACCAGCAGCAAGACAAGCAGCAGTCCTCCAAGGACTAAGGTCTCCACAGCTGGGACTCCTCCTGCATCTACACACAGGTGGGTCTGCATGCTTATGAACTGCTTACAGTGTCTGGAATCTTTAAACTATGAAGTTAAACTATATTAACTGCAAAGACTGAATTAAACATACCTAGACTGGGATTTTCACTGTGGTTTAATAGTCGTCTTATGGGTCCGTAAGACACTGTATGGGACAGTGGTATTTCTCTCCGTGTTCTCAGTAATCCATCTTCACCGGAACAGTTCTGTTTGGCAAATACACGAGTGAAATGTGAAATTTAAAAACCAACATAAGCAGTCAAATATACAGTCATAAGCACTGTATATTTAAAATGATGGCAGCTCATATGGCTGAAAACCACTCCTAGGCTGACGGGTCTATATTGGTGACATATAGCAGGCTACTTGTCTGAACTGGCTCCTGACTATCAGTTTGAGGAATGGGTGCAGCATGAGGTCACTCACAGGCTGACACAGACCAGGACCACTGTGGCAGATCTGGACGTTGCAGTGAAGGAAGACGTTGGTATAAGAGCTGCCGACAAACTTAAACATTTGTATCCTGAACGTGGCCTCTGGGCCCTGACCGTTCTTCAGCACGCTCAGAGTCTGGTCGTTGGTCAACACTGGACAGCTAGAGGGAAGGAGACAAGTCTAAGAGGCCTGCTGATAGCAATGAAACACGATGCTGCACTTTAAATATAACAAAAGGAGAAACAGCTAATAAAAAAAAATGCAAACATAACTTGAGGTGATACAACACAGAAGTGTTTGAGTGCTTTCATCTCTTCATCTCTTTAGCTCTGAGAAATCTTGGTGCATTTCATAACTCTGCTGTTGCCAACAGTACCAAATACTGCCTGGTTGTCAAGGGCATGCACAGCTGTTGAAGTGAAATGCATGTGGCCTCTCAGCCAGGAGTCACATGACCAGCCTGTGAGATTTGTTGTCTGGACAGCTCTCTATGCAACAAACTCTCTTATTTCAGATTTCAACAGTGCACCCATAGGAGGAGGTGGAACTGTTTGCTAATGTGGTGAAACAACACAGCCACGGAGAACGCCATAAACAAGCTTCCACACCTTCAAAGTATGTGGTGTAAACATGGCAATCATGCATTTTCATCTGCATTCAGTTTAAACAGTCCAGAGGCAGACCTGTCTGCGATGAAGGTGTAATGAATATTGCTGTATGGATCACTGGTCGGCGTAGCCCAACATCTCTCCATACGCAGCTGCAGATGAGAAGGTATCTGTGACACAGACAGAGTTCGGCAACGGTCAATTAATTCCTTAAACAGGACAAACAGTTTTCCATAACGCACAACAAAATGATGACTCATAGTAAGTAAACAACAGGTGTACCAAGAGATTATAACAGCACGAAAGAGGACTCAAATGACTGTCTAGTCATGGGTGGAGTGTTAGATTTCCAGCACTGGTTGGAAAACTACCCACAAAACATATTGCTTAACCTTGTGTAAGAGCACACCCAAACTAACTCAAAAATAGCTGTGAATATTAACAACACTTTGAATGCTTAACAGTCAGAGCCAAGTATATATAATCCCTGTTAGATATTAACAGATATACTTATCCTGCCAATCAAATGCAAATACAACATATTGCTTTTGTGCATCATTTCAATTTGCAAATATATAATACAGCTTGTTAAGGTGAGAACTACATCTTTACTATTTGGAGGTGAAAAATATACTAAACTGACATTTCACTGCGATTTACCATGAAAACTTTTACAAAGATGTTATCCTCCAGAGTCAGCGATGGCACAGTGGTCCACCTGTCCTCAAAGGCTTCGTCTTTGTACAGCAGCATTGACACTGAGAAATTCCCATCCTCAGTGTTCAGAGTGATAGGTCTACAGAGGCAATGGGTTTATTAAAATAGGCCAAATGTTGAGAACAAATCATTCTCCAGTTGGAGAAAAGTCAGAAAAGAAGAAAACATTTACCTGATGTCCACTCTGATCATGTTTTCTCCGTTGGGCTGTTGGACCATGTAGTTGATGGGGTAGCGGCACGCAAATGTTATGTTGATGTAGTTTCTTGTGATAATATCTGAGTAGTTGTTGTGTATGGTGTTTATGAACACCATGTGTGTGTCATCTGAGGCCTATGGAGAGAACATAGCATGTGTGATGGTCAGTGAGGGGAAATGTAGCTTGTTTACTTTACCATTACTTTTTAGATTTTTATAGAAATAGGAATCAATAATGCTGTTTTAGGTAAGAACAACTGCAGAAACCTGGAATAGAAATTAAGTGATGGGCTGATTAAATAGTGGAGATCTTAAGAGAATGTCTTTTATGAAAGTTTAGAAGTTTAGTTAAGTTTGATGCCTTTGTCTAACTAATGTCTGGATTGCGACATCATAAAAGACATATACACACGAGTCTAACATAATGCAGGTTGGGCGGCCTTTAGTCTGCATGTTAAAGTATCCTTGGGAAAGATACTGAACCCTGAGTTGCCACCATGCCACCATATTCATCAGGGTGCAAGTGTGTGTGAATGTTAGAAAGCACTTAGGCATAGATAAAAGCACTGTGTGGATGTTTGTGTAACTGAATGAAAGAGACTTGTATTAGAAAGTGCCTTAAGTGTTCAACTGAGTAGAAAGGTGCTATATAAGTACCAGTCCAACTTAACATTTAACAATACATAAACTCTACTGTGGTACATATGAATACTGGCAAAGTGGATTTGCTAGCATCACCACATTCATTTTTTAATTCAATTCAGTTTCATTCATAAGGTGCCAAATCACATAACAGTTAGATCAAGGTGCTTTATACTGTAATGTAAACAACCTATAATAATACAGAGATTAAGTTAAAGTTAGGTTGAGTAGTCACTGGGATTAAATACTCTTATTCAGCTGTCACCATCCTTTTAAAATAAACCATAAAATGGGAACAGGTGAAAAGCTGGTGTGTGAAGTTTCTGCAGGTCCCTGTTGAGATGCAGGGTGGTGACCATGGTTACAAAGCAGGACAAACTGTCTTTACCTCTAACAGTTCAACATTTTTTACTACTTCTTGGTAAACACTCAATCGCTCCCCCGGGGCAGCCTCAATGAGAGGACCACTGACAGATCTCGCAGCAAACTACATAACCCCCCCACTGCTACGTGCACTTATCACGAAGGCTCTGAGTCTTATACATCCAGAAATGTCAGCGAGGAAACTGTAAACGTGGCGTCTCTGATGGCAGGGTGTAAAAGGTGCTACGGTCAAGGTGAAAGCATGACTGACAGCTGTGACATTCTTCTCCTTTAGCAACAGCCCTTTTTCCTTCAGAGCATACTTACCTTGTAAATCGCAGAAATTGAGTACTGAGAGAACTGCTGAAAGCCGTGTTAACCTTTTAGGTGGTTTACAAGAAAATTTTTAAAGCATTCCAAGGATTTAAAGGACACTTATGTGTTAAGCAGTGGCCGGCTTTCAGTGTAGAGCAGCTGGATTAAAATAACCGTGAGCCTCATTGCCCACGTGAATGCTGATAAATAAAAAATACAAGGCCATTCAGAGTCCCATTGATGCTTTAAATGAGGCCCTGTCCTGTTATAGGCAAAAAGAACAGCTCTGTCCGTCTTTCTTGAAGAAATGCCACTCCTCCCCTTCTTTTCTCTTCCTTCCCGTCTCTCTGGGTTCAGCGTGTGTGCCTTTCTCTGTCCATCTATTATACTTGCTATGAGCTAATTTCCATACAAAATCTGAACACAGAGCCTCATAATCCACATTCACAACACAGTAGAAAGAAGGTGATGGATCATGGATCTGAAGATATTCCTGCAGCACCTGTAGACCCTTTAATTCATTATGAAGAGAATCCTCTTAACATTAATGGAGGTAGTAAAGAGTAACTTGTCTTCTTATCAGATTTACCTGAATTTAATATCTGAGTTCACTCTTAAAAGATCACCTGAAGGAGCAATCCTCTATTTTTTTAAGGCAAATCAAAGATGGATCATACCATTATAGTGCCGCAATCTGACAGATTTGTCTTAATGCTGAAAACATAGTCCTCTCCGACTACATCACCACGGCACTCCGGATCATTTAAATGCAAATCCCAAGCCTTAAAAGAGAAGACACAAAGCAAATAGAGACAAATATGTAATAATTACTCAAAATGACACAGTGCTCTTTGGCATTATTAATGACTGGTCAGTGATGACTTACGTAAACAGGAGGAACTTTGTTGAGAAAAAAAGCGCTTGGAATAACAAGCTCCATACGGTCGTTGGTGCAAATGACAGTTTCATTAAGTTCTAACAGTAAAAAAAAACAAAGTTATTTTATCAGTCACATTTTACACTCGGCACCTATAAACAGGTATATTACTATTTAACCAGTCAGCACATGTAGCGGACCAACAGTGTAGCCACCAATAAGTAAATCAACCAAACCAACAATATCCAAATATTAGCTTTAGAATGATTATTTTCCTCTTTTGTTGAAAGTTATACTATGACTCAGTACTTTTGAGCATTATGTATGTATATACAGGTCATTTTCTATATATTTTTCTTAAAAATTAGCCTCAATCATTTTCAGAGAGTCAAGACCTGAATGTGGTTGAAACCCGTCACTGCATTTAATGTCAAGGCATACAGCTTTTGCCAAAGGAGGCACCAGTTATACTCCAGCTTTCACTGGACTTGGACTAAATCCTCCTCTCTTGAGTTAGAACCTTTTTACAATTATTGCAGCCAGTAAAACAAAACAAAACATGCTAATCAATAATCAGTTTGTTTTTTGTTCATCCCCAGATTTGTGAGCTGTGAAACGTGTGCTCACCCTCCGCCTCAGACTCCAGATAGACTGCCGAGGTAACCATCCTCATGGTGAGCAGTAGCCAGACAAAAACCAAACTGGCAGATGCCATCTTCCCTCTGCTTTCTGGTAGCTCAGCCACTCCACTACCTTTTGGCTCCTTCTCTGACACTCTGTGAATCTTCTGGGAGCTATTCACCACAGTCTGACACCAGAAAATGTAGTACCCTTCTCTTACTCCAGCCCCTTGAAAACTAAAGAACTGCGGCCCTCCCTCAAGCCCTAAAAAACACCAGCTTGAATGATGCCCCCAACAACAATGAGATTCCACGCATGAATAGGGGGAACCGGGGGAGTCCAAGGTAACACGCATGTCACCGCCTACTGTGGCGACGTTCTCTTAGTAAACATCTTATGACCGTTTCTTACTACACAGACTAACAAGAAGTCTGGTAACCATGTAAAAAGGAACACCAGCACGAGGCTGTCCCTCTTTGTTGTCTGGACATCTTAAAATCTTTACAAGTACGGGAATCGCAGTCAGTCAGGTGAAAAGAAAACGCATTACAAGTCAAGGGCAATTCGCTAACAATGCCAAGTACCAGTGAGTGCATGTGTGTGGCAGAAGAGACCATAAAATACAAGAGAGGAATGATTATTTTAATCAGTTTAAGACAAGTAACATTTAATTAATCCACACGATTCTTAAGCTTGACCAGACGATTTTGAGGAATAGAAAAGAATGAGACAGTTGCTGTAAAGCACAAAACATCTTCACACAATTTTTACAAGTTTGATTTACAAGATTAGTTTCCAACAATCTGCACATTGTGCTTCTTTTTGTCTTGCAAATAAGATGGGCGCCATTGTTAGACCAAACTGTGTGGCTTTGTTTCAACAGTGAAATAACTTAAGGTCGATTGCCCGGCCGAAGAAATCCCGCGACAGTCTTTCACTTCAGTTGTAAAAGAGTAAAAGTGAGTTTATGTCAGAGGTGAGCACAAATCAATGGCGTTCTTCCTGCTTCATTTTTTTAACCACACAGTAAAAGGACGGCACAAAGAAATCTGGCAATAACAGGCGGACGACCCGTCACTCACAGACTTTTATTTCCTGAATGTTGTGAGAATGCCTCAAAGTGGTTCAGTCCATCTGGAGATACAGTGAAGTTGCACATAAATGAACACACCTGACTAAATGCGATAAACAAACACAGCTGAACAAGTTGGACCAGTAAGATACAACTATGACAAGTGATGCAAATGCATCAGCTCTAAATTGAGTTAAAATTCAACAAGTAAGAAATTTGTAGTCATCATCCATCAGCGATTTCTTAAAATAGTTTTTGGAAATTCGTTTCATAACATCAGGATGCTTATATAAAAAAAGTGGAATGTGCAAAATTTGTCACCGCTGTGTAAATCGTGAACTCCCTTTTTCTCCTGTTTGCTTTACTTGGTATGTACCAAGTGAGGAGCCCAGTGCTGAGATTCACTCCAGAGGTTCAGTGTCTTCAGTGAACAGATCAGCCAAGTCAGCGACTGTCAGTACCGCAGCCTCCGAGTGCTTCATGGCTGTGCTGGTGTGACTGGAATCAAAAAGACTTTTATTGGTACTTTGACAACAGCGTATCCCCTGACCTCTTAAACTTGTATTTAAATACAAAAATAGCATCATTAAGAACTGACACGCACCTTTTTTCTGCCGTCTTCAGCATTGCTTGCATTCTCTCTTCAATTGTAGATTTGATGAGGAATCTGTGAACAAATGTTGGCCTGGTGGAGAGAGGAAACAAAAATGAGCATTTGTTTAGTTTTTTGTTCAGTAGAGGGTGGATAATTTAATATAAATATTATTTGGATAAAAGGATTAACAAATTCTCCACATTGTCATTCCTTTGTCAGACTTTAACTGCTCCTAAATGAAAAAAAAAAAGTACTCTTAGTTGGATTTAATTTACATGCATTTGTGCATTCTGATGCAGATCTGTAACTAGAAGCAGTGAATAATGATGTGTGTACAGCACTGACAGAGGTGTGCATGCTATATAAGTGCACTTTGGTCAAGAACTGTGTATCCCTGAGCACAGTGGTGAGTAAAAACAAAAAACTAATGAAATCAATTTCAGTGTATCCTGCTGAACTCTAAGTGCTTTATTTTCTGACATATTATAAGCTGCATAGTTGTGGATTTATAGTTTTATTAAATAACTGGAGGTTGCACTCGTATTAAACATGAATCTAAGAAAAAAAAAAAACTGCAGCTTTGAAGTCAATTCTCACAAGATGAGAAAAATGCAGAAGCTTCGTGTAGATGCAGCAACACATCTACACAAAGCTCTAAAGGACCCACAAAGTTATGCTGAAACTTCAGAGGTTTACTGACACACTTTACTGCCTGCTCCTTACTTGGTTTGGCCAATCCGGTGCACTCTGCCTATTGCCTGGAGCTCATGAGCAGGGTTGAGGATTGGTTCAACCAGCAGCACATGTGTTGCTTCGATGATATTCAGCCCATTGGAGCCCGTGTGGAGAGGTAGAAGAAGAATGTTGATCTTCTCTTCGTACTTGAAGGAACTTAGATTCTCCTGGAAAACCACAATGAACAGTGCAATAATGAACAAATTACAGTCATATCTGTATCAAGAGATGCTTCGGTAATTGATTTATTTTAAGAAAAAAATGAGGATTCCCTGAAAATTTATACTGCAATTTAAATACTGTGTATTTTCAAATTCAAACAATTATTTAACGTGCCGATTTTATCCAGTTTCTCCTTTGTATTACACAAAAACATAGACAATGAATGTATTCATTAGTCTTTATATTGTATTTTACTACAGAAAAACCTTAATTGTTATTAAGTTTCTGCATATGAGAGGCAAGAATTCATCTCCAATTGATTAACCTCTTTGTTTGTTGGCAGTATAGCTCACACACAAAAAACAAACAAACATGCGGCCCGGGGTAAAGGAAGAAATATTGAGTTTAGGGTTGGTGTGCTCTCAAGGGAGTGATCTCAGGTAAAAACAAAAAAACAAAAACAACCTCAAATGAAGAACAAGGTGTAGCAGCAAGCCGAACAGCTGTTTTAGCTGCTGGTGGTGGAGAATACACACCAAGGAAAACCTAGTAGGTAGGTATTTAGACAGTCCTTAGACAGGGGGTTTACTGTAAATGTTTAAATCTATCATACAGTCTGTGGTATTTCAACAAAAAACAAAACAATACAAAAGTTAAAAAGCAGGGGTGTGTATTAAAAATTGTGGCGTTCATTATGTGTCAAATTCAAACCTGAAATTTGTGAATCCCGTTGATTTGAGAAAACTCCATGTTATTGTCAAACAAGGCCTTGGCGATGATGTCCAGGACACTCTGCCACTGTGCACAAGAGAAAAGGCAACAAAACAGGTCAGATCCAAACTCGATATCGGCAAAGTAAGTCTTGAAGAGTGCGGATAGTTAACTGTTACCGTGGAGAAGACGAGACATTTGGCCCCGGGGTTGGTCACTTGAATCTTCTTCAGAGTTCTCACAACTGCCTCCACTTTGGTAGAGTGACTTCCCTGACAACACAGGAAGAGGAACGTTGTCATGGCTGTGTTATACATTTATTTTTTTCTTTGAAAATGGGGTCGCTGGCTGACCTTGACTGGTATGTCTTGGTCCTGACTGGATGATTGGGTGGTGAACACGTAAGAGATTTCTGTGTGGGATGTAGTCTGCCTACAAATGGCACACTTGATGGCACGCCGCCTTGAGCCCACGCTGTACTGTTCCACAATGATAGCAATACACTCGTTACAGAAGCAGTGTCCACACGTCAGCACGGCCCACTGGAAAAGAGAGAAGAGCGAGATATTATTCTAAAGTATGACTAGCAGAGTATGGATAACTATTGACATTAATTACAAACACTCGCTAACCACTTCATTAGGTACACCAGTTGAGCTGCTTATTAATACAAATATCTAATTGGGCAATCATGTGACAGCAACCTATTCCATTTAGGCAAGTAGACACGGTCAAGATGACCTGCTGAGGTTCAAACTGAGCATCAGAATGGAGAAGAAAGCAGATTGTAAGTGGTTTGTTCGAAAATGCTAGACAGGCTGGTATGAATATTTCACAAACTGATGATCTACTGAGATGTTCCCACCAACCAAGATGTATAAGAAGTAGTGACTCTCACCTCCTGTCCCAGGGGCCGAGCACAAATGGGACACGGCTCTGGGTTCAGACCTCCAGTAGACTTGTCCTGCGACTGGATCAAGAAATGTATGTTGTTCAGAGTAAGCTCACATAATACATTTAGCTGGGGTAAATTTATGAATTGTGTAATTACTATCACCTATAAAATTACCTTTTCCAGATTTGTGAGATACAAAAACTGGCCGAGCTTCTTTTGGAGCTGAGATTTTGCCACAGCTTGGTCGTTCAGAAGTTTGACTCTGTTCTGCTCCACCTGGGAGCAAAACAATCGAGAGGAGGGGTCAGCTAATGAAAAATATCAGGACACTTTAAATTGCAAATATAAAGATCTATATTATATGTAGAAACCCACTGATCCAACAATAACATGAGAAAACTCGGGGACAGTGAAGAAACCCCCCTTAAATCTCTGCAGACAGTTAGTCTATGAAGCAAAGTAACTCTGCAAAGAGCCAATCCTTTAACAGTCCTAATAACAAGTCAGTCATGTTGTCACAACTTGTATAAATTATCTTTTACCAGACTGTCATAAGCGTGCAGCTATGCTAAATGAGTGTCACTGTCTTTAACTCGCCTCGTGGGGCTCTATGATGTGCGGCAGTTTGGGCTTTGGTTCATCAGGCAGACGCACACGTAGCCTCTCGGTGGCCATACCCAGCTCATCGATGGCTGACACATGATTACGCAGCACCATCCAGTACTCGTGCAGCACCTGAGGACAAACACCAACACCAAAACAAAGACTTAAAAAAAGAATTTTTGTTAAACTGACTCCTCATAATACATATAATAATACCAAATGCCTATTGGAGCCCTACTGGAAAAATGCAGCTTTTTAAAAAATAAAAGATGCTCTTGTTGTCGTTTGTCCTTGTAATGTTGTAGGTGTGCCTACAAACCTTGTACTCCTTCTTCCAATTCTCAAACAGTTCCATAAAAGTGTTTCCTTCCTCCACCAGGTCTGGGTCCATGCGTTTAAGTTTGGCAAAAGACAAGATGGCCTTCAAAGTGCGTTCTGTCTCACTGGCTGCCCACAGACCTCGGCTAGTGGTAGGGAGACGGTCGTCGACCAGCCCCTCTTCATCCTCGATCATTTCTTCAAAGATGGCTGTCTGACCTTTGACGCTGTGGAGGAATTTTACTGATTAACCACCGCTTGGTTATGTAATCTGATTAATGATGGATCTAAAAATACTGCTCTACTTACGTGTGAGAAAACAGCTTGGACTCGTAATCTATGAAAAGTTCATCCGCTTTGCAAAAAACACAGCTAGAAAATGACAAGACAGATATTAGGTAAAATAAGTTTCAGAGTATTTACAAAGAAGTGTTATGTAACACAAGGAAAAGCTGTCATTTAACCTCCACATAACTTTATAAACTGAACATTTTAAGGTTTCTAACAGTGCTTGTACGAAGCTGCAAAATGCTGACGACATACTTGTTGAGTGGCAGTCGCATTGGCCTGAGATGACAAACTGTGGCCTCCTCTATAACTTCTTTCGAGGCCGGACCCTCAAGACTTTTCACTGCATCTTGCACGGTCTTTTGAGATTTCATCAGGTCCTGCATTTGTGTGGTGAGCAGAAACTGCAGACCATAGCCATCACGGAACCTGCAGGACACCAGACACTTGAAGCATCCTGGTCTTTTGATAAGTTCAAGGTAACGGCTTGCAACCACTATGCAACTACTCGGAACTACTTGATAAAAAAGTGCTTACTTGTCTGCCATGGAGAGCTTGTGGGCTTGTTGTTTGTAGCTGGACGTCAGCTCATTCTTGATGCGGGACACCAGGTCGTCATCAGTGGAGCAGCGAACTGCCCTCTGAATAACATCCAGCCACCAGGGAGAGTTCAGCTTGACCTTGAGAAAGATAGATAATCATAGTGATATTCAACTACTTTAACTGTTTGTGTAAGTAACGAGTAGAATGCCAATTATAGTGCCATTAGCTACATTTACTATTTTCTTTTTATTAAAATAATTTGATCAGTAAGCTCCAATTTCCTGCTATGCAGTTTTCTTTTTGCTGTGCTAATTTGTTGGAGTTCATTAACAGATTCAAATAAATGTCATTTTAAATACATTTCAAGTAAGTTCATTTTAGGAGCTGCAGAGGATGTATATAAAAAGGCAATCAATGCAGAAATTTTATGATCTTAAGATATTGGTTTTGCACTCCTAAACATCACTTATGTCTCTCTTTATATATGTAATCTTTTCATAAAATATGTAATTTCCCCGAGTGTAAAGAAGTTCTCACTTTTCGCTTCAGCTCTTTTATGTTCTGCAGCACCGGCTGCAAAGCCTGCCGAGCATCCGCAACCTCAGAGTCGTATTTGGTCATGTAGTGCTGTCGCAGCTGCTCGGCCTACAGAGACAAGGAGAATGAAAAAACTGCAGTAGTAATTCTTAAAACACAGCTTTGATTTAAAAAGAAGAAAAATAGATACATTCTGACAGTATAATATATATTTGTGAATCACCTCTTCATCTAGTCTGTCATCTCTGAGGGTAGGAGGAATCCCACGATGCTTAGCGCTTAGCAGCTCCATCAAGTTATGGGTAGCATGAAGCCTCTGTTTTACCACAATGGCAAGAGTAATAGAAAATTAATTATGTCAATACATTCTAAGAGCCAGAAACAAAGATTTTAGCTTCTGGTTTTTAAGTCATGTGTTCCCTCAGTCTTTGTAGAGATGAAATGTATGAGGCCACATACCTGTAACGAATCAGTCTTCAGTCTGCCTTTGTGCTCTTCTGATGAACGGAGCACTTCTCTATACATCTCTGCTGCCTCTGCAAACTCACCTGCAGGTGGCAAAGGAAATAGTCATCCTTAGTGCCACTTAAAATGTCCACTACATGTCAAGCAAACAAAGTTGGCTGCACAAATCACCTCAGTGCAGTAACAATAAACATATCGCTTTAGTGAGACCAGCCTTAACAAAACATCCCGGTGCAAAAAGTGTCGGGAGACACAAAGATGGGATCATGGCCTCTGTTTTGTTTAAACTAATTCCCATGGGAAACTAAGAGCAAAGGGAGCAGATGTATAGAAGTGGGGATCTATACCTCTGATGATGTGGATTCCAGCCAAACCATTGAGTGCGCACACCAATTGTCTGTGAGCTTCTTCACACTCCACTCGACATTTCTTCTGCAGGGACTTCAGGAGCTCCTCCATTGTCATGGTGCTACAGAGAGGAAGGCAAACCTGCTTAACAAATCCTCCAGTGCAGATTACACAGAATGGGTCAGCTTTAAATAAACACCCCCAGCAACAAAAAGGTTGCTGGGGGGGCTTCAATCATCCTAATGTTATGATCTAGTCCAGCTGGACTGTTAATTAACTGCTGCAGCTGCCTTTAATAAGACCTCATCTCATGCATAAGCATCTTGAGAACACAATACCTTTTCTGCAGAGGCAGGAACTCCCCCCTGACAGCCTGTGGATGGCAGCAGGCTTGGCGCAGCCTGAGCAGCGGGCACAGGATGGTATTGACGGTACGGCGGTCGAGGCTGCCGAGTTTCAGGCTCCAGTCTGAGATCTTCCTGAGGTTAACCAAAGCGTCTTGGGAGCAGACCTCGTGCTGACGGTGGTAGAAGTGACCCTCGACGGGCGAGAAGTGCAACCAGTGCACTTCCTCTGTCTGAGGCGGGATCTGAATCTGGAGAAAGATTAACAGGACCATCTAAGATGAGTACAAACATTCAAAAGAGAAAGCTTTAAGGATGTGTTTCATATGAAAAAAAATGGGTCAAACAAAATAGTTCTTCAGACAGTCTCAATGAAATCCAGGCCAACGATCAGAAAAATACTTTTAAAATCCTACCTGATCAATGACGTCTTTTTTAGCCGATCGCCATAATATCTGAGCGATCACATGGTACAGAGGTTCCGTATTTCCACGTCGATAGGGACGATAAAGAAGCTGGTGCCACCAGTGCTTCACCCAGTATGGGTCAACTCCCAGGAAAAGCACAAGGCCATACAGATCTACAGCAAAAAACAAAAGTTTTAATTTACTGCTGAAGAGACCAAAGACTGAAATCACAACCTTGACAGATTAATTACATCTGTGCATAGATTCAAAAACACTTTGCTTTATTATATTTTGGCAGGTAAAGGCAGTAAAAACCTACACTTATTTTTATCTTTATATCTTTATATGCTACATAAAAAATTCAATTTGCATTCATACTCATAGTATTTCTTTTTTCTTCTGTGGTAACAGCTTCTTCACTTTACCTTCTAAGCCTCTCTGGACTGGAGTGCCGCTGACACACCAGCGGTTAACAGACGCAAGACGTAGAGCCATCTCCGCAGCCTGATGGGATCAACGTCAGGTGGTCGCATAAACTACGTTTAAATAACAAAACAAAGTAAGATGCAACAAGAATTGAATGATCTCACCTTCGCAGTGGGGCATTCCACCATCTGAGCCTCATCCAGACAGATTCGCCACCACTCCACAGCTACCAGAGGACTGGGTATAGCCATGTAACGCTTCTGGTTGCGGAAGCGGCGGCCGTCTTTGCTGTTACTGTGGGGAATGTCAACGTAGTTGAGCTCAGAGCGCAGCACGTCGTAGGTGGTAATGACCACGTCCTGCTCGGCGAGCATGTGAGGCTGAATGAATCCATGTTTCTTCACACCCTGATAAACCTAAAGAGGAATGTGAAAGGCAAAATAATTAGGCATGCTTAAACACAGATGAGAGAGAGAAGAGTGCGTGCTTTAACAAATTATAAAAGATGTGTAGTGCTTGCACAATGTTGTGTTGTTCCTGCTCTGCGTCATCATTGCAACTGACGACTCGCACTGTTGTGATGGTACAGTAGTGTAACATGCAATGATTTAAGTGAGTGTATCATTTTCAGAGTACCTGAAAGTTGGAAGGTAGAGGGTGTATTTTAAACCAAACCCTGGTCTTTCTTAATCTTAACAAAACAGTTTTGTTACTTACATCTAACCAATCAGTTTTGTGCCTAAACTGAGCCAAACAATAACTGTAAATAATCAAAACCACCTTTTGGTTTTACTCAGGAAGCACATTTAAGATTTATTTTATTTTTATTTTAGACTTTAAGCATATTATATATGAGATACTACCAAGAGACTGATGTATGAATCTACTCTCTCACCAGCACTCGTAAGGAGGAGGACCTGATATGCTTGTTGATCTCCTCGACCCACTGGTGGCAGATGGAGCTCGGGGAAATTATGAGGGTGGCTCCTGTGGACACGGGTTTCATGGCTACCAGGCAGTGAGGGCAGTAGAAAGGTGTAGTTTCAAGGCTCTCTTCTTTATAGTTCACACAGTCTGCGTGCTGCCACAGCTGACAGTTCATACACTGGACGCGGGCCTTGTAGTCAATGATGCCGAGTTCACCACAGATGCACTCGAATCTGTAGTCAGGGGTGTTAAACGGGACGACAGACGCTCTGGTGGGGGTTTCCGTCTCCTTGTCATCATCGAGCTGTGAAGCTTCTCCTCTTTCTTCGGGGAGATCAGCTATTCTGCACATGTCTCGTGTATCTGAGTCACTTTTATCCTGAGAAACCTGTAATGGTGCCGTGGAAGAATCCAGCATGTCATCTGGCTGATCTGCTTTCTCATTCAGACTTTCATCCCACTCTGTCTTTGTTTCTGCTTCCTCTGAGACAGGACAGTCAGATGTAGGGGTGCTCGGATCTCTCTGATCGTCTGAGAGAGAGTTTTGTAGAGCTGCCTCTGCCTTTTCTTTTGCTCGTCTCTGAAACATTTTCCTGGGCGTGCGCTCCGTGCTTCTCGAAGTCTTAAGAAAGACAAATGCAGACCAAACTCAGGCAACACAATAAAGTCATATTTGTAGCATGAAACATTCATATTAGAAGTTCTTTATTCTTACAGACTTTGATGATCCTGCAAATGTTTTCTTTGTTTCTTTGTACTTCTTTCCCAGCTTGAACGACCCCGCCAAGCCCCGACCTTTGACCCGGTCAACCATGCCGTCATCTATGAGCTTTGTCAGCGTCTTCCTGATGTGGTTGCGGTTCTTGAGGAGGTCATAGCCATAAGTGGCTCGGATGTAGGTGAAGATGGCATTGACTGAGGCTCCCTTGCCAGATCTCATCTCCTTTATAGCAGTGAGTAGCATGACACGCACAGCTGGAGAAATATAAGTATCATTCAAAAAGGTGTGAAATTTCAGTGACTTATGCGGATTGCCTAAAAAGACTTGAGTGACATACTTGGGTAGGATATTTTAATTTTAGGCTGAGCTTCAGACTTGCAGCTGATAACTTTCTTTCTTTCTAGCGGAGGAGGAGGAACAAAGTAATTCACAGATTTTCCCTGCAAAGCCATGAGATTAAAAAAAGAAATAAATCATAAACCATTGTATGATACATAAGATTTGATTACAACGTTTAGGGAAGAAAACAAATGTGGCATTCATCACAGTAGAGGTCTACTAACCACAGGGAGTGTGAGGGCCTCTTGTTCGAGGTCCTGCCGGGTATGAAACAAGATTAGAGCCAGAACTTCCACCGTCTTTCCAAGCCCCATCTCATCAGCCAGGATCCCACCAGGCCACTCAATGCCAGCTAGTGGAAATTCTCGAATTAAGCTAAAAATAAAAAAAGAAACTAAATTCTAGTAGCTGCAGAACTATATCATACCTGAGAGTCACCTTAATGTGATAACAGCAAGTTTAAAGGTCAACTCATTCAAATTACACACGTTTTTTTCCACTGATGGTGTCCCTTCAGCCTGTTTTACTGTTGTGATTTTAAGATAACAATTCTCCCATCAAGTTTTATGCTAATGGTGCTTAACAAACAAAATAATAACACACACAACTTTTGTGGTTTCAACTTAAATAGTAGTCCCCATAAAAACTGCTGACAGTGAGGCCTGTGGATTATATTGAGTTTAAGTGTAAACTGTTTGCAGAAAGATAAGATTCCCATCATCTTTATAATATTGAAAAGGCAGAAAATGTTTCCAAATG
The DNA here is from genome assembly GCF_965226115.1 of Aulonocara stuartgranti. NCBI lineage: Eukaryota > Metazoa > Chordata > Actinopteri > Cichliformes > Cichlidae > Aulonocara > Aulonocara stuartgranti. Next base: position 11,734,995 of record NC_138955.1, read on the forward strand.
ATCAGAACCTTTAACATGAGAATAACTATGTTCTTACCAGCCGATAAAAGGGTTGTAAAAGAGCTTTTTGCCGCACAAAGCGATCAACTCCCGCCAGAGGAAATGCAATGATTGTTCTGCAAAGAAACAGTAAATACTGAATATGATGCTTTTTGAGACAAACCACTGAGATCAAAAATTCTTAAATTCAAAGGGATCTAACTTAATTCAATTCAATTAAAATTCCAGTTAAAGGTGCATGAGCTGTAGGGGAATGAACAGAGGCACCTTTACTTGAGTTGGTCCTGTATTTCTCTCTTCTCAGCATCCAGTTGACTGCTTGACTCTGATAGGGCCTGAGTACAGGAATAAGAGCCTTATGCTGAACGTCATAGGTCACCTTCTGGCTTTCTTCCTGGTGCATATGCCTGACATAATCGTAGAGCTCCTCAACATTTTGCCTCTCCAGGTCGGTATCACATTCTTCCTCCTCATTATCTACGACCTCTTTATGGAGAATAAGCAACAAAAACAAGTCAAGGTGAATTGGAAACCCTGTGCTGCTATAGTATGGTGTAAAGAACTTGGAGTCTGCTTACCGGGAATAATGAAATCGTAGAAATACTCCATTAACTTCTGCATCAGTTGGTTTGCTTTTTTGAGCCGAGCATTTCCCTCACTGAGGAATTCTGGCTTCCCGAGCCCAGTTTCCAGCAAGCAAATCCCCACCTGCCAGACAGAGCCAGGAAAAAGATTAAATATAAAATAATGTTTAACAAAACTTGAACTGTTTGATGATTTGACTAAAGGAGCACAATTTTACTCCAGCCAAAGACAGCTGATTTAAAAAATATATGGTATTAAAAGCCAGGTAACTTCATGACCATTTATTAACAAAATCAAGCCTAAACATGGATCTTTGTGTCCCAGTAAAAGTACCTACATATACCTTGACTGAGTCGTCTTTTGCCTGGTGACAGAGCTGCACCACCCTCCTCTTCTGTAGCCAGTCGAGGTCCTCCAATGGGATCCTACGGAGGCTGCATTCTGCCGTACAAGTGTCTTCATCAGGACTGCACTGCACCCCTGAGCTCTCATCACAGCTGCTGTAACTGATGCAGAGTTGCTCACCCATCCTGTGAAACGTGAAAGCTCTCTGATCGCAGTCAGATGGGAGCCAGGCTGGCCTGACACTGAACTCCCCAATGAGTGCTTTCCAGATGTGGCTGAGCTTCAAAAGTGGAAACACAGTGAGCGCCAGAGAGGTAGAAGCAGCGGTGATGTCGGACGACGTGTTGGGAAGTTCTTCTGTAAACAGGACAGGGGTGCAGGCAGCCTCTGTGGCGCCCTCTGGAGGGGAGAGGAGGGTGCTACTAGGAGCTGGGTCCGCTGAAAGAATGGAACAAGTCGGTATCTCTTCATCTTCCTGGACTTCCTCATTCTTGCGGTCCTCCAACATGTTCCAGTTCAACCTCTTCTTAGCTTCTTCATCCACCCTCACAGGAGGGGCCCTCTTTCTTCGGCTACTCATGGTGAAGCTCTGCAAAGAGGGCAAATATTATGAAACGCTCACCAAAAAAAATAAACACGTCATTTATTTATTCATAACTACATCAGTAGCATATGCCAGATACTTATATTTATATTTGGTAGGCAGAGAGAAAATATCCTTCCTGAGTTTCCCTGAACAAGGTTGATTATTGCCTAATAATAAACAATAACTTAATCATAAAAACTTTCCGTCATACAGACCATGGCTCCACAGTAAAGTGGTTTACTCATTCACCTAATAAGTGAAAGATCTATGGTTCGGTCTCCAGAGGAAACACAAATCCCTTTGGGGCATCCGGTTCAAAAAATCTGTCAAATTAAATATGTAGAGCTACAGAGTATGGCAACACCTGGTGAATAAGGGAGCAGCTGGAATATGCTTTTCTTTTACACAAACAAAATTAAGTAAAATCCAATTTTCCACTAACCAAACATTTTGTTTATTTATGTTGCCTTCTAGCCTATATCCCTCCTTAAATCATTACATTTTTACATGCACTTATGCAGGACTTAATATACTCTACTAGTACTCATGCATAATTCACATTTCAACTAAATCCATATTTATGTATTACTGTGCCCTGGTACAACCTTTTTAAGCTGACTTTATCAGATGACTTTTTCGGAAACTGTCCAGCTCCTGAGTGTGCACAGCATTAATCAACTGCTGGTAGATCCACAGCAAAAATAATGTTTCTACAAAGACTTTTATATTAATACTGTAGTATGTTTGTACATGCATGAATGCTTCTGTTCTCACAGCTAGAGCTTTGTGTCTAAGATGATCCTTTTAGAAGTAATACGTTGACATCATATAGAGTCCATCTAGCCATCCTCTTCCACTTATCCTTGTCAGGGTCGCGAGGGGCTGGAGCCTCTCCCAGCTACCATAGGGCAAGAGGCATCATACAGAGTCAAAAGTAGGAAAAACTGGAGTTTTAAAAAGTTTAACCTCTTGCATCCTTGGGATTACTTGTACATAAGCTTTCTTCATTTTTTTAAAAAACTTTTTTGTTTAAGACGAGCACCCATAATTGCAACAGTTAATTATAATAAGACCACTTCAACGACATATTGTGGATATCCCTTGTGAGCAGTTATTATGAGAGTGGCAGCACCTGTGATGTTCAAGGCTGATCTCTTATTCAGCCACGCTATTTTGTTTGGGGAGAACTTGGGTCCTGTGCAACTTCAGCATACCCAAAATACTCTGACATTAAGACACAGGAGAATCTGATGGATTAGAATTAAGTAACAAAGCTACCTTTAGCTGCTTCCCTATTCATGACAGTATAATGCCACTTTTGGCAGCTTTTATGCTGATTGCCCTTCCTGACAAAACCCAAATGTATGTGTGTCTCTGACTGAGCCAGGAATCAATATTGATCATACGTAAGTATTTCATTAAATTGACGTTTAGTCCTCTGATGTAGGGTGGCATGATGGTGTGGTGGTTAGTGACATCACCTCACAGCAAGAACGTTCTGGGTTCAAATCCAGTCTGGATTCTGTGTGGAGTTTGTATTTACTCTGGCTTCCCCCCATTGTCCAAAGATCTCCCTTACGTTACTTGGTGAATGTGAGTCTGTCTCTGTGTTAACCCTAAAATAATGTGGCAATCTGTTATACCCTGCTTCTCACCATATGAATAGTATAGACAATCATTCTGTACAATACAATAATTATAGTTCTACAATTGTTTATTAATACTCACAATTGTATATCTACAATCTGTATAGTTTCATATTTTTAACCATATTTATATCCTTTTCATAGCCTGTACATAGCTTGTAAACTCACTATAGTCTGTACATACTTATAGTTATAGCATATTCATAACATACCTTCATACCGTGTACATTGTAACATACCTATAATAGTTCCATATTCTGTAATATATCTATATTATTGCTAAAGCACTTTCTGGATGGATGCAAACTGCTTTTCATTGCCTTGTACTTGTGACATTTGCAATGACAATAAAGTTGAATTCTATTCTAATTCTAATTCTATTCTATTTCATGACAGCTGGGATAATCTCCAGAACTTGATAAGTTGAAGAAAGTGGATGGACAAATTGAATTCAAGGGCTGTTCCAATAATGGTGAGGCCGTTCTCCAGAGAACAATAGGTGGTGATACCATGTATGTTGATTTCTAATCCGGAAAATGACTTTAACGTGTCCACTTATTTAGGTTGGCACCATAAGCTACTATGTTGATGTTGATCCCAGGTAGAAGTGATCTGCCTTTGTAGTACAGAAAACTGAGGGTTGACCCTGAAGTTTCCTGGTTAAGATGAAACCCTGCTTCACAGTAAAGGCCTCTTATGGGATACAACAGACTTCTTATTTACCAACAGGTCAACAAGGCTCATACTGGAAGATAGCATATCAATGGAAGCAGCATGTGAGGTACTTACTGTGCTATTAAACTATCAAAGCGAATGAGACATATCCCACAAGACAACCTGTCAGAGTTTAAGTTTGCATCCACAGCTGGAGCCTGTCACTTCACCTACATTGTATCTGTGTTTACCTATGGCTCAGGCTACATGTATTGCTAGCTGGCTAACTTATACATCTTCTACACGACGGCTTACAAATAGCAGTTTTAAAATTAGCTCCTTCCCTGCGGGGAGAGTTTATCCTCTGAGAATTCAGTCAGCAGCGAAACCATCAGCACACAACAGTCTGTGGTATAAACAGTGTTACACAATGAGAGCACTTTCGCACAGCGCGCCACATTTCATCCCCTGACTGCAAACAAGCAAATTAAAAAGGTAAAAGAAAAAAAGCATATTTACTTGTCGAGCCTGCCTCAAACTGCTCCCGTTAATACAGCACGACGAGAAACCGATTCATGTTGAAGCAGCTCCACACATTCCGGCTGAATCGCTGTACAGTTCATCTACGGACATCAATGTTGACGTCCGCCATTTTTAAATGCAGGAAATGACGTCAAAGCAGGGGAAACTGTCAGATTAAGTTTATCTAACACAAATTTGTATGACTCAAAACTTACAACAGATTAAATGATTTGCTCCAAATGATTGTTTTTTTGTCTTTCTTTTTGCATTTCTTTACATTTTTTCATGGTTATATATATATTGCCAATATCAGACAAAAACAGACAAAAACTGAGTTTGTTCGAGTCTAATGAGTTTAAAAGTCAATATTTGTATATGACCACTTTTATTCTTCAACTCAGCCTGAACTCTTTCTTCTTTTCAGTTTTCTTGTCATCTCTTCTACTACCACTACTTCATTAACGTTGATGTCCAGGGTCTTGGGAAGGCCAGTCCATGACTGATAGGCTCTATTGCATGTTTTTTTTTTCCAGCTGTGGTTATATTGCATTGGCAGTGTGTTTAAAAATAATTATCATGCTGAAAAATTAAGCAGTTGCCAATAAGATGCTTTCCAGAAGGCAGTGCGTGTTGCATTAAAATCTGGCTGTATGTGTTTTTTTAATGTGTTTATAGTTCCAGGAAATTTGAAAACTGGCTGGCTGAAATATGGTCCCAAACCAAATTTTGCAAAAGGCTGTAAACACTCACTGTTGTACCGCTCTCCTGACCTCTTCCAAACATACTGGTGCCGGTTAGAACCAAATTTCAAATCTTGATTCATCACCCAATTAGACTTGTTTCCACTGATTTTCAGGCCAGTTCTGGTGTAATTTGCCATTTCCTCCTCGTTTCCCTTCCTTAAGAATGGCTTCATGAAAATTTTATTTTTATTGTCAGTAAGACTATTTAAAGGATGCATAAAAAGAATTTTGCTTAAACTACGGCTTGTACTTTACTTTTTCTTTCTGGCTGAAAATGACTTAATATGAATGATAAGAAACATGTTTGATTATAGGTCAACAAGCATTTCGGAACAGGTTAAATACCGGTAATCCTTTTTTGGCAGATGATCATTTAAAGCACTGGCATCTGATGAAAAGACAGGGAACTGGTATGAGGGCTGAAGAAAATCAGAAGCTCTGCCAGCGAGAACAGCAGGTCCACAACTCCACCTGAGAGAGAGGGAGAGAGAGAGCAGCAGGCAAGAGAAAGGAAAAGAAAGAAGTGGGAAAAAGACTACCTGGACCAGGACACAAATTATACCTTTTTCTAACAAGCTGCTGGTAACAAACTGCTTAAAGATAGAATTAAATTTGATTCTTTGCTAAGTTTTCTCTTACATGTAGACACAACAGTGTTTCATCCTTTGAGTTGGGTGTTTGTTTTTTTTGTTTTTTTGTTATGCTTTAATGATTAATATGTCATTTTTATGTGGCTTAGCGTTACAAAAAACAGAGATTCCTCTGACAATTCTCAGGTAAAAACACTGATTTGTAAATGAGCCGAAAAGCAGTCAATGGCCAAAACTACAAGAAAATTGGAAGCAAAATATAAAAAAAAGAGAAAAAAAAGAAAAAAGAGTCAGTCAGCATTTTTGCACAAAGCTTTAGGTTTATAGAGAGTTCATGCAATGCCAAATTCTTTGCTGTACTGGTTGCTTATTTTGTGGTCTAATCGTTAGGATTACAAAGGTTAAGGTTGAGTAAACCTTTATTCAGTGAGGTTGCAGCAGTGGCATCACCCCCTTCACCACAAGGTGGCAGCAGAGCCCGCTCTCTTTTGACAGCTGCAGTAGTGAATAACAAGTACATCACATCTGTCCCTGTCAGACACAACGCAGGAGGGAAAAATTAAATTGAAGTTTGACGAGTCTCTTTGAAGTTTGCATAAAGTAAGCGACTGCCTATAAACAGTCTCTTACGTTGCGCTGATTTGGTCCAGGGGGTTTTAATGGAAGCTTGTCAAATCGTTATCTATCCCCGACTTATTTATTTATTTTTAAAATATGCTTCTCAGGAGCCTCACTCTCACCCCGATCTCTTCCAAAATGTTATCAATCGACGCATCACTGACCCTCGTGATGTGCATGAACTCTGGTTTTAAATCAGGGACACTGCAGTGAGTTTGACCCGATTTAAAAATGCAGTGAGCAAGAGGAGAAGAAGGGAGCATCTTATCACCAGTGCAGAGAGAGAGAGGGAGAAAGGGAGGGAGGAAGAGTCCCACTGTGTTTCGGAGGCAGAAGAGTCCAGACCGGCGGCTTCAGAGGAGACACGGACCCACTATGTCCCGGTTATGTCCTTACCTGGTTCAGGTAGGTGAAATCACGTCTTTAAGACTGTTAAACATGCATGTGCATGCAGCTGATGATGTTGCATGTTATGACCTGTGAATGACACCGTTTTATAGCTGCAGCTGAGGACCTGGAGACAGCTGCTAAACGATAATAAAGAGTATTTAGGCAGAGTCATTATGTGTGCTGTTTGAGATGGCTCATTTCTGGCTCAAGCCATAGTGATTTTTGATTTTTATTTTTATTTATTTTTTGTCAAAATAGTCCAATACTTATTTCCAAAGGCTTCTTTTACTCACTTAACTTCGCTCAACTGTAGAAAACAGCCACATGTATCAAAGGTTTTTTTTTAAATAATTACCATGTCCACATTGATCTTCGCTCAATTCAGTTACCCAAAAAAATATAAAATCAGAATACTTTAAATTTTTTCATTACCGTTGCATAGCTTTATTCATGATGGATATTAATAGATATTGATTCATTTTTAATACTTGAAGTCTTTGCATGAAGTTGATTCCCTGAATTGACTGAACACCCCCCTTCACTGGCCCTCTACTCACATGACTTAAAGAAAAATAATATACCGTATTTTGTGCAAGGTGCAGACATGACTCTTTCATCAGCAGTTCCATGTTCCATGTTTTCAGTTGGTATAGTGAAACACAACACGGTGACTTGTTTACAGAGTGAACTGATATTTTCTTGTAATTTAGATCATACAGTTGTTAAACATATTAAAACTCCTTTTGTAACTAGCTTGTTGTCTGTGGCATGAGTAATGACTGACTTAAACATAAAACTGCCCTTACTTGTTACTGTAAAAAGCAGTAATGGAGTGCACACACAATAGCATGCACATTGTGATAGTTTTAAATGTTCATTCACTTCTTTTTTTGCATCTAAACCCACTAAATGTCAGAAAATCCAACCAACTATTCAGAAGAAAATGTAGAACGAATGGGCTTTAAATGTTAATAAGTTCAAAATATAGCACTCATTATTTCATTTTTTGATAATCATGATGGATTTTAAAGCTGTTGAGAGCATTAAGCAAGCATTTTGTCCTGAAACTGACACTAACTTGACACTTTTAATATGAAGTAAGAGAGCAGTAAGTGTGAAAAGGATATTTCATCATCCAAATGATCGCACAGGGGTCTTTATCAATGACTGAAGAGGTCTCTAGCTGAATTACAGGATTGTAACTTCGTAAACAGGTCAGTCAAAGGTATAAATGTAGAATCAGTTGAGATCCTCAACTAGGACAGTAGCAGCTGTCCGTGGTGCTAGAATTTGAGCATTCTCAGTTTTCAAATAGCTCTGTATCTTTAGATATGTACTTATTCCCTCCCAAAAAGTATTTGCCTGGTTGGATCTCCTGTATATTTTTACATTTTTAGCTATGGTGTGATTGGATGAAAGATGATTGATCTGCAAGTATTTTTTCTCCTACAGATTTCTGAAATACATGTGTTGAATTATTTAGATTTGTCAATGTAATAAATGTATTATAAAGCAAGAATTAACGCTCCATGTCTCATTTGCAGGGTGGAAACACTGAAGAAGAAGCAGATGAGTTTAATTTGCTCGTAGAGGATTGATGGCCCTGTATTATGGCCAAGTGGACATGATTCTACATTCAGCACCTCTGGCACGATGTCGAATATGATTTACCTGACTGTCGTAAGCATTTTATATTTACCTTTTTTACTGTTCGAGGCATTCGGTTTGTCCAGAGGAAAGTATGAGAGGTCGGTGGTGCCAAGTTCTGCCTCTCGCCTGGTGGCGAGGATGGACGGGGATATTATAATTGGAGCCCTTTTCTCTGTCCACCACCAACCATCAGCTGAGAAGGTGGCGGAGAGGAAATGTGGAGAGGTCCGCGAGCAGTACGGCATCCAAAGGGTGGAGGCCATGTTCCACACTTTGGATCGGATTAACTCGGACCCAAATCTGTTACCCAACATTACCCTTGGATGTGAGATCAGAGACTCCTGCTGGCATTCCTCGGTGGCTCTGGAGCAGAGCATCGAATTCATACGAGACTCTCTCATCTCCATCCGGGATGAGAGCGACGGCTCCAGGTGGTGCATTGAAGGGGCGCCTTCCAGTCAGCCACCACCGACCAAGAAGCCCATCGTTGGAGTCATTGGGCCGGGCTCCAGTTCTGTTGCCATTCAGGTGCAAAACCTTCTGCAGCTATTCAACATCCCGCAGATCGCTTATTCTGCAACTAGTATTGACCTCAGTGACAAGACACTGTTCAAGTACTTCCTCAGGGTTGTACCCTCAGATACTCTTCAAGCCAGAGCTCTGGTGGACATTGTCAAACGATACAACTGGACCTATGTGTCAGCCGTTCACACAGAGGGTAAGACACTTTTCTTTATCAGCTGGGGGCTCACAACACAGCACTCTAAACTCAAACAGTACAGTAGTCTAATAAGAACCTAGCTTATTAGACTCCTACATTACCTATAATGCCACTCATTAGCTTTTTAAAAAAGCCCCTTCATGGCTTCCTGTGTTTGAAAATACACACTGTTGAAACCCTACATCTCCAGTGTGTGATACAGACCTTCTAATACACTGTTTCGAGTGCAGTTTCATGAAATCTAGATTCATCTAGACCTACAGAAGTTCTAGATTAAATCATTTGACATCATTTTGGCAGGTTTTGCAAGCTTGAAAACTCTCCAAAAATGTTTTTACTGACTAGCTGAGTACGATTCAATTTGACAGGTAAACTGACCTTCATTTGCAAAAATGCGGTTCTATATTAATAGTGTCTGTTGTTTCTGTTGACCTAATGTATTTTATAAGAAACTCATTTCATTAGGCACACCTATTCAACTACTCCTTAACACAAATGTCAATTCAGAGATGATCATGATGACATGCTAGAGCTCAAAAGAACCATCAGAATGGGTAAGAAAGCTGATTTAAAGGTGAAATAACCACTCATTACAACCAAGGTATGCAGAAGAACATCCCTAAACCTTAAAGCAGATGGGCTGCAGCGGAAGGTCACACTGGGTGCTATTTGTGTTGCCTTTGAACAGGGATGGCTGTAGTTCCCCTAGACTTTCCAAAATTGGGTTATAGAAGATTGGAAAAATGTTGCCTGTTCTGATAAGTATTGACATGTGCTACTACGTTCAGATGGTAGGCTCAGAATAAACACCACAAAATCATGGATCCATCCTGCCTTGTATTAACAGTCCAGGCTGGTGGTATGGTATGGTATGCTATGGTATGGAGACGTTTCCCCCCTTAGCACCCACTGTGCATCATTTAAACACCATGACATGGTCCTGCAGCAGGGCGATGCCACAAAGCTCAGTTCATCAGTGGTTTCTTGAACATCACAGTGATTTTACTGTACTCAGATGGCCTCCATAGTCACCAGATCTCAAACCAGTAGTGTGTCTTTGGGATGTGGTGGAACGGCTCACATCGCAGATGTGTGGTCCACAAATCTGCAGCTATTTCATGACACTCTCAAGAAAACTAAAAGCAGTTCTGAAAGGAAAAAGGGGGTTCAATGGAATACTACCAAGGTGTAACTAATGAAGTGGCTGTGCTCAGTTTAAGTATGGCTTATGTACTGCTGTTCCAACAGCAGGTGGCTGCAGACATGATTAAAGCCTGTTTTGTGTGACTAATCCATATTCGTTCAAGTGGTGGGCAATTTCAGAGGAGAAGTGAGGTCTCTTTATGGTAATTATACCATTTGTTTTCATGCCTTAAAGATCATTTGAGGCATAAACTATCATTTTTGTACAACACTTGCTCAAAACACAACAGTCATCCCAAACTCATTTTTTCCAGGCATGTTTTTATAATCAGATTCTAATTACGTTTCCTCCCACAGTTTTTATACCCGAGACACGGTTACGGAAGCTGTTGCAAATCAGTTTTAACTGATGGAATATGAAAACAAGTTTAAAACCATCTGCTAAATCCAAACAAAAACCTGGCAAGCCTTCCTTGTTTACAGAAATGAATACATGTTTGTCATTCTGTAATGAATTAAATATGAGCAGTAGGTGTTAAATGTTACAGAGGAAGCTAGATTACAGCCTGTTTATTGGATTTATGAGTGATGCTGCAGCTGAATGACTGCGAACATCTGGACGGACAACCTAAAAATGACAAGACTTATGTGAGTGCTCATCCTCTGATGCTACTCTTGAGGTCACGGTTGGCCCATTTGCTCTAGTTGCACTGCTCTTGATTCCACAGCAAGAGGTCTGGGGACACAGTGAACTTAAAAGAAGAGTTTTTCAATAATTTTCCCTCTGGATTATTTCCTTTAAAGAACATCTTATAGAATAAAACATGACAGAATGAACTTATGAATGAGAACCCTTTACATTTTCTTGTGAATGAGCCAAACTGACAGCTCCTTTTATCTTTCTCAGGTAACTATGGGGAGAGTGGGATGGAAGTATTCAAAGAGCTTGCCTCGCAGGAAGGCCTTTGCATCGCCCATTCTGACAAGATTTACAGCAATGCTGGGGAGAAGCACTTCGACAGGCTGCTGAGAAAGCTGCGGGAGCGTCTGCCTAAAGCCAGAGTTGTTGTCTGCTTCTGTGAAGGCATGACAGTCCGAGGGCTTCTCATGGCTATGAGACGGCTCGGAGTAGCCGGAGAGTTCCTCCTAATTGGCAGGTTTGTTGGAGAATGTTTTCCCACAGGGCTTTTAGGTTTGTCAGTCGCGGTGCTCTTTGGAATAAAAGAACAACAATGACGAGAAGAAAATCTTTCTTGCTGATGCTTTTCAAAAGTAGCTGTATTTTTATATATCCACAAAAATCAGTCAGTATATCAGTTTAAATAAATAAGAAGCATATTTGTATGTCAGATAGAGTAATGGCCTTTGTGTTAATAATGCTGATTTAAATCCCAAAAATGTTAGGATGCTGGATGATTAGGAAATCTCTTTAACTCATATTTAATCCAGAATTGAGTGTAGAAAATATTAACTGTTTAAAATGACAAAAATGTGGCATTTAAAGAAAAAAATTATGTCACTTTGAATTTGATGGCTGCAACATATCTCAGACAAGATGCACTCAGAGAAAGCAAACCTCCCCCAAGGCAGCTCATGCTCTGGGCAATATTTACATTTAAGGGACTACTACTATATTTTGTATATATTTATTTTGTTTTCCTTGTTTGTTTGTTTTTAAATATACTTTAAGACATTTGTGCTGCAGTTTACTTATTCAGAAACATTGTACATGTATTCAAATTGTTATTTAATTGGTTATAACCTGCTACTGTAATATACAAAATAGCGTGATGTATCGACTCCCTATACATCACTGTTGATATGTTGCCAATATAAACAATGGCAGTAAGAAACAGTTATAAATAGCTCTATATAACTATTATAGTAATGCCTTGACCTTCAGATACATCTACTGACCGTAAAGGAGGTGGTCAAAGGTCAAATTTGACATATTATTTGAAATCTTTATATATGGGACACTTTTACGAATCATAGTTTCAAAGTTATAAGGCTTTTGTCAAATCATTAATTGCTCATGCACACACACAAATATATTGTGTTATTTAATTTAGTTTCGTAATCACATAATTTCCTCAAGGATTAATAAAGCATTCTGATTCTGATGCTCCCACATACCATCAGAGACACAGGCCCCAAACTGAGCACTGATTATAATCCAGATGGTCTCATTCCTCTTTAGTCCAGAAGAAGAACACAGCAATTTCTCCAGATCCTCTGAATCATTTGATGATATTATGTACTGTAAATGTGGAAATATTCAAAGTCTTCATAATTCTATGTTGAGGAACATTACTCTTAAACTGTTCTCCAATTTGTAGACCCAGTTTTGTTGCACACAGGTGGTTCTCTGCTAATCTTTGATATTAGGAAATGCCACCTCTCTGAGATGCTCTTTTTTAAATACCTTATTTTATTACTGATCTGATGCCAATTAACCCAATTAGTTGCCTTCAGCTGTTTTTTTAATTCCCTCTTACTTTTTCAGTGTTTTGTTGCCCCCATCCCAACATTTGACAATGCCTCAGTTTAAATGTTTAATGTTCCATGTTCGACGTGAGCAAAATATGGATTTATGAGCTCTGTAGATCATTGCATTCTGTTAATTACATTTTGCACAGCGTCCCAACATTTCTAGAAATGGGTTTTTAATTTATCCTCCCAACAGGCATATTGAAACTAGCTGTGTTTTATATCTCAAAACTTGACATTTTTCAATAACCTGAGGTGCTTGTGCAAAATTATTGACCAAATATTATCAAACCAAGGTATATCTGCACACATGGACCTTTACAAAAGATGCCAGTATGTTTTAGCCATCAGTTTGTGGACTTGCTTTTGAAGCCGACGTGACCCATGACCATATTTGGAGGACAGGTCTAGGGAGCTATCAGCTACCATCAGTGCTGCCTAGTTACCTTGGTTATCAAGGAGTGCCCATAACTCACTATAAAATTTATATGAATGAAATATGGTACAACAAATGGCACCCATCTTTCACTCATAGTGGTTATGTCATAAATTATGCACAACTCCAAACCCTAATGCAATTTAAACGGGTGATTTCCATCTAAAAATAACACCTGTGCAGTGTGTACAAATGGGGAAATTTGTACTGCTGTAAATGCCATCTTGCTCCAGCTCTGCTTTTTTTTGGCACTTGGGATCAATTAGTAGCTCTTCTGCAGCATTCACACGCTGTCAGTCAAGATAAGGATTAGCAGTTTCCAAATATTTAACAACTATTCTTCCACAACACGTTTAAAGATTAAATTTAGTGTTAATGTTTTACCTTTTAGAGAAAAGATGTTAGGCATCTTACTAGAAGATCCTTTCAGGAGCCCTTCGTCTTCTACTAAATGCTAAACATAGAAAAATGACACTCTGCTGACTGAAATATGAATGCTGAATTCCATGTTGTGACACTCAGTTGTACTCAGAATGGATTATATACAAAAAGTTCATATGAAGCAAAATATTCTTCCTTTCCTAACGGTAGCAGAGTTCCCCTGAAAGCAAGAAGATGCTTTGAGTCTGGCTCGGTAATGAATAATGCATTCACGCTCCCTGTCAGATCACAGGAGGGATGGGCTAATATGGGACAGCACCTCCAGCATAAGCTGGGGAAAGTGGAGTAGTGAACATCAAAGCTTATATCAGCACATATACCAGGCATTCCCTTTTTGTGGAGCCTCAGTTCACCTTAAGTCCAGTTAGCAGTTGTTGTAGAACCAACGCTAAAAGCCAGCTACGGCTGATTTGCCAAGAGTGGTTTATTAATGTTTAGATTCAAAGGAGTCAGCCCGATTTACTTGCGACCCAAATGATGGAATAGGTGCATAAAGTTAAAAAAAATAGGACACATTAAAGCCTAAACTCGCTCTCACCCCTTCTACTTAAATTTGCACTGCTGTGAAAGTCTACACTGAAGATAAGGAGGGCGTGAGTTTGGTAGAGCAGTGTGCGTGTCTGTGCACACGTGTGTGTTTTCTGGGTCAAGGAGACTACTGAAAAAGGAAAATGTTTTTTAGAGCAATGCAGTAAGTGAACACACGCAGGCCTGTGCAGTGGGCAAATCGAAATGCCTGAGGTGCTGGTCATCAGCCATCCATCTTCTGCTGTGTGGAGGATGAAAGAGATGGCTGTTCTCACACTGCAGAACCCACACATCACAAACAACAAACAACTCGTTTGATCAACTCTCCAGTGAAGCCCCCATTGTGTTGGAATTCATAGAAAATATCAGTTTTATGACTTTGATTGCAATGTTTGACTAGTGATCAAATAAATGATTTCATTAAAAAAACTGTTTGGCTCTACATTCATAGTTTTTCTAATAACACCACTGTGCCCCAAATTAAATGATTCACAGACGTGTGAGCTCAGACTTGTGTTAGAAGTCTGTACAGTATGTGCGTGTGTTGACGTCAGAGCTGTAGGTTTTTGGCACCCAGAGTGTTGGACTGGGGGTAGTGTGATGCTGAGAAGCAGATGGCCAGGTACTGTTGATACTGTCACGCTGGACAACCATTGTCAATTTATTTTTGAAGCACCAGCCAAGCCAAAGATGCTGCTGGCTTTCGCTTCTTAAACAAAATGTGGGTTGTAGAAGTCTGGAAAGTGCTATTTTTGTCCTGTGGATGGGTTTGTGTAATATATACAATATTTTTAAATATTCTGTTTTGAAGGGTATTTAATTGTTTTGGACCAGATTTAAATGTTTGTTTAAATGTTAAAGCCCTCTTCTTATTGTTTCATCTTTTAAGGCCGTGTGTACAGGCACACAACACACGCAATGGTTGTGCTCACTATTTTCACTTTTATTAACAGTTGCACAACAAGAAAACAGTCTCAGTCCAGATCTCAGTCTCTCCCGCTCATCTCTTCCTTCACTATAAAAGAAACAGAGCCTGTCATCAGTCAAACGCCATTACCTGTCACCTCACCTGCCTCCCAGCACTTCCCCCTTGAACTCACTGCTCCACTCCTCCCCTGCAGCTGAGCCAGGGACCACACCTCCACATGGTGTTACTCTCCAAAGCTGATGAGCTGACGACCTGCTGAAGTTCAAATTAAACATCAGAATGGGGGAAACGGGATTTAGTGATTGGTTTGTGGTGTCAGATGAAGTCTTCAGAAGAGCATCTCTGAATGCAGAATATGTATCTCCTTGAAGGAGATGGATTACAGCAGCAGAAAACCACGCAAGCTGGGCTAAGAGCAGGAAACAGAGGCTACGATTCTCATCAACAACAGAAAAGTGTTGCAGATATTTATCTTTTTATAACTTGCAAGAATATTGGAAATTTGCAACTTTGAGTTAGTACCAAACATATGTAAAGGCAGGTAATACTACTACTACTACTACTACTACTACTAATAATAATAATAATAATAATAATAATAATAATAATGATGATAATGATAAGACACCAAAATACATTTCTTAATAAGGTGTTGGACAAAACTGGAACAGCTTTGGCACACTTTAGCAGTGAATCTCAAAATCTGTAAGCCTGCTGGAGTTCTGTCTTTCCTCATTTACTGTTTTCATGATAGTCCAAAATCTCCCACAGGTGCTCAGCTGGATTTAAATGTGTTGATAGCACATTATTATTATCAAACTATCCAGTGACCCAAGCTTTGAGCCAATAGCTAAATGAATGAGAACAATAAATATGTCACTTGTTCCATATTTCCAGTTATATTTGTTGTATTGTGAGAAAGAGCTCCTGTATCTGTCCTTGTGCAGCAGAGCTGAATCAGTCTGTTAGAGAAGGTGCTTCTCTGCCTGTTCAGTAATGAATCCAGAGGCTGGAAATGATTCTCCATGATGAGCAACTGTTTGTTAGTGACTTTCTCCCCAGCACAGCTTCAAAAGTGTCCAGTTTGCAGCCAATCCCAGACCCAGCTCCGATGCTGCTCCCCCAGCAGACCACAGCAAAGCAAACTGCCTTCGTCACAGATCTCCAGCATTTCGCTGCACATGTCTCAGCTTCCTCAGGAAATAGAGCCTGTTCATCACCTCTTTGTTCACAGCCTGTATTGGTCTTCCAATTCAGCCCGCTGTAGATGTGGACACCCGGTTACTTGTTCTTCTCCACCACATCAAAATCCTGTCACAAGTTAGACACGGGTCATCGTTTTTTGATCACCACCTCTCTGATCTTATTCACATTTAGAAGCAGATGATTCCTCCAAGACTACTTCACAAATCATCGTCTCAGTAGAAGAAGAATTGGGTTAAATGCACTTGAGAAATCAGAGAAGGTGATCTTGACCTTGCAGCTGTTTCTCTGTGTATGGGAGGAAGCTGTCTGCAGCATGTAGATGAATATATCGCCCACTCCCCGGCTTGGTCTGTATTCAACCGCAGAGCGTCAAGAGATGTATTCACCTGTGGTCTTTTAGGTGGACCATCTTCAGTGCCATCATCACATGAGGTTGCTTTCATCATCAGGATAAACATGTTTCATCATAGGATACAGGTAATCTCTTAAAATAGCTGGATTGATTTACAAGCAAGTGGACCCAAACCATGACAGCAAAATGCTCTGTGCAGCTAATGTGCCACCAGATTCCCTTTCTTTGTGGCTAAAAGGACTGAAGGGTTGAAGTTTTTCTTCAGGTTGTCACTGATCTGTAATGTTTTGTTTTCCATTCAGTGTGTCGCTGCATTTTAAGAAGCTGTTTTTCTGTCAAATCATCACTGGAATATTCAGTTTAAAGTCTCTCATATTCCCTTTTCTCAGCTTTCATTTCACCCGCTGAGACGTACAATGCCACATGAATATATCAAGGATTTGATCCTACACTGCATAATGCTGCTATAAAACACATTTGAAACTGAAATGAATGAGAAATGGGGTTTTCATTTTTATTCTAATTTAAATCTGGAGCATCCAAAAGTCTCTTTTGTCTGCATGACCTTTTGTAACAGGATCAGATGCTGAACTGACTTTCAAAGTGTTGAGTATAAAGCTATAAATACAAGTTATGACCAGCTTTGACACTTAGGGTTCTAGAGTCTGCGTGTTGGGTGGGAGTTTGTTTCTCTCCGGGGCAGATTGCAGAGCCGCAGTACTAATCTGCGAATTCTCACCAGACTTGTGATTGTGTCTGTGGACTGAGGCTTTTTTCTTCTTCTTCTTCTTTCAGCAAGTACAGCGAGCACTCCACGCCCCTCAGCGGGGAGGCTGAAAGGGAAACAAAGTCAGGAAAACAAAAGGGAGATGTTGTTTTTCTTCAGGATTTAGTGTGCGCTGACTTTTGGAGCTCGGCAGCATAAAACAGTTTGTTATTTTTGTCTTGCCAGATGCTGACTAATATTGTGTGACTTGTTATTAAATTATAAAAATGCAGTAGCTGGAGATAACCTTTAGGGTTAGGTTTGAATGCTTGAGAGGTTTTGGGTTGTGTATTGATATTTTGTTGATTGCAAAAGATATTCCTTTGATAACAGAGCTTTAGCAAATACATCAATTTAACTGTCTCTGATTAGATCCTCCTCTTTCTCTTCTCTTTCCCACAAAAGAGATATAATTTATTATTTATTTATAATATTATGGGTTTTGAAAGGTCAGTAGGAAAGATTTTGCAATGCTTTAAGCTCTGACATAATTTTTAGACATACAATGCAGCAAGTGGGTGTCTAGTTTAAGTAGAAATGATTACAATGTCCTCCTTCTCTCCGCAGTGATGGATGGGCAGACCGAGTCGAGGTGGTGGAGGGGTACGAACAGGAGGCTGTGGGAGGCATCACCGTGAAGCTGCACTCTGAAGAGGTCTCCTCATTCGACGACTACTTCCTGAGGCTCAAGCTCAGCACCAACACCCGCAACCCATGGTTTCCAGAGTTCTGGCAGTACCGGTTTCAGTGCCGCCTTCCCGGACACCCGCAAGAGAACTTGAATTATGCACGGAACTGCTCAGGTAGCTAAACAACTCGTCAAGCAATTATGATGTTTTCCTGCTGTTTTTTTGCTTTGTTTAGGTTTTTTTTATTCCTGGTTTCCATTTTTACGCCAGCGTGCACATCTGCTTGTCTTTTTCAACTGTTCTGATGCGTTCAATGCCCAAAGGATGATGCCAAAAGGGCCCCACAAACTGGAACACGCTATTTAAATATGAATTAGACTGCCAGAGGGTAAAATTCTCTCTAAGTCAATCCAGTAACACATATTTTTTTTATATTGTTCATTTCTGTGACACTTGGCTTTACAGAGGATGATGATCTAGGTAAACTAAATCCTTTCACGTATAACAGAGCTAATGCATTATTTGTTAATTTCTCGAAACAATGCTCAACAAGCATGTTTCCAAGACATAACTGTTTTATACACCACTCATACGTTTTTCTTTTTAAAATAAAAGCCTCTATATATTTACGTTTTCAATCTTAAGCTTTATGTTTTATGGGGATGAAGATGTTTCTCAAGCTCCCCAAATTTAAAATCAGTTATTTTAAAATGAGCCTATTTGAACATGTTGATAAACGTAAATATAAAATGTTGCATGCAGCAAAAATCAAAAAAACGTTTTTTGACTTTAGGCTATAAAGATACTTTTGGGAATTTATTTTTGCCATTGCATCTTTTTTTTCCTTTGCACATTATTTTCAAGGATTTCTTTGATATATGACGCATATTTCTGCTTTTATTCATTTTTATGAGGCATCATTATTTAATAGCAGTTATTCACATAGGCATAGGTGGAGATATAGTGATTTGTCCTGTCCTGCAAACATTTGTTTTTTTGTTGTTGTTTGTTTTATTTTATTTTTATTTATATGTGTATCTATTTATTTATTTTGGTGTAGAACTCCAAGATGGTGAGTGAATACTTTTTAATGGAACCATAATGCTCCTCACTTTGGAAATATACATAGAGGTTGACTGATATTAAGGTTTTATCACACGCTGGGAAAATGTAAATGCATTGCTGATAATCTTTTTTCTTTCTATTACATTTCCAATTAATCTCAGTTGACCTCTAATATATGAAGCTATTGGGATGTTTTTCTTCCTGTGCACTGAAAGCTCAACAATTGGGTCTTGTTTGCTCACACTTTGTGCTTTCACACCTTTTCTAGCCTTAAGACAGTCGCATAAAACAGCCCAATAACATTTGAGTGAGATGGGAACTCGCTTAATTGCATGTAGCCACAGAAATAGCAGTTAACATGCAGGTAATGCATACGCTGGGATCCATTTTCTTCTTATCTCTGCACAGTTTAATCCATGAAATATACAGAGAAGGTTCACTTGTCATGCAGCCGACTAATCCCGACGTGCAGCAGTAGGTCCTCTGTTTGCATGCTCGCATCATGTCATCATTGCATCATGACTGAAGCTCACACAGCTCAGAGGAGTGCGGCGAGCGTCAAAGCGAAGGAGCTGTTAAACTAGGTCATCACCAGCAGATCCCATCGGACGCTCACCCAGCTGCTACCCAACTAAATTTACTGTTGATGTGTTTGTTTGCAGAGGCAGTGAGTTTCCCAGCAGTCCTTTTTAGCGATCATTACGTGATTTAACACAAGTGGCAACAAACACGTCAGCAATGGATGACACTCGCGAAAGCCACCACGCTGTTATAAATGTTGCAGGATAGGACAGAATAAATTCTGTCTCACGGACTGCATAGACTGACAGTATGGCTGAGAAAACACGCAACAAATGAATGTATAAAATGCTAAAATCAGGGCAAACACCAATCATCTGCATTCCTGCTCCTTAAGAATAATAAGTTGTTTCCAAAAACTCTGACATACCTGATTTTTAGGTTAAATGTTCTGCAAGCCAGTAAGAGATGCTCACAGCCTGATGAGCCTGACTTATAACCTATAACTAGTAGAAGTACTGACATTAGCTGACTTGACCTAACCTATTCCTTCTGAATCTGTAAAAGACCCATAGGGATTGAACAATGACATACTTTCAACCAACAGTGTAACAGTAATGCTACTACTGCTACTATTAATTAGAGATGGCACGATACCACTTTTTTATGTCCGATACCGATACCGATATCATAAATTTGGATATCTGCCGATACCGATATGAATCCGATATAGTGTTTTTTAATCAACAAAACTGTTTTTTAAATATCTTGCTGCATTTTGTATAAGTTCATACTCAAGTTTAAAACAACAACTACACTAAAGCTATTCTGTTATACCTGTATGCAAAAAAAAATATTTCATAGTTCAGCAATACTGATCAATCTAATAAACTTAAACCTACACCATCCTCCCTATTCTGGTATTTTAAAGAGTACTTAGCATAAATATTAAGCAACCTAACTAATAGGGTTCCAACTCCCAGCAACAACAAAAATAAATAAATAAAAAATAGGGAACCACCCCTCACGCTCCACCTCATGATGCTTAATCAACGTAATCAACCTTAATTTGATGCAGTGTGAAAAAAAATGCACAGAAATCAATTATTTTTCAAGAAATATTAAATAGATTCAACATCTTTCTTCAACAAAATTGCAGACTGCACAGATGGTACCTTCCCAAAGGAAAAAGTACTATAGCTTACTAGGGTATATATATTAGACTTAATAGTTACTATATACAGTAATTGACTTCTATTCATTTTACATCAAATTGAAACTTTGGGTGTCAGATAATTATTTATTAAAAGCTAGACATTTTAAATGAGAATAAGAAAGAAAAGTATGTCTTTGTGCCCCCTTTTCCCTGTTAATGCCCTATCGGCCCCCCTGGCTAAACTTTGCTAGATCCGCCCCTGCACAGTTACCAGCGTCAGCTACGTAGAAAAAGATCCTCGAGTAGAAAGTAATATTAAATACATTCTAACAACAGCTGATCAAGCTTAAACGTGCTGCTGTTGTTCAGCCCCTGGTTTCCTCTTTCTGGTGCAAAGTGGGCCAAAAGCAAACAAGAGACACGGACTCGCGACAGAAAAGCCGATCAGCTGATCGTTAAGCAGTTTCATGATTGAAGTAGCAGCAGGAGAGGCAGTCGCTTGTTAAGCTTAACGCAGGAATGCTTTACAAACATTCAGAGATGGACTTACACACTTGCTGTACTTCTCTCGGGATAACTTTGTCAGAGATGAAATGCCGGGTTGCTAGCGAAGCTCCAAATGCTATCCAGACCACCGACAGGTCCCGCATGCCACAGCCTCTCTATCACGTGATGCATACTGCTCCAACGTGCTAACGTTCTGAGGTGAGTTACGGCGTGTTGCAAGTTTTGTGAGGTGCTTTCGTGATATTTAATGGATCGGATTACATTTTTTATTTTTCTCCGATATCCGATCCAGTAATTTAGGTCAGTATCAGACCGATACCGATACGTAATATCGGATCGGTCCATCTCTACTATTAATAATAGTGGACAACATGAATTGCATTGTCAATTAACATTTTTTTTAACTGTACACATAATACATATATTATAGAGTGTGTTTCCATCCGAGGAGACATGCTGTAATTTTCCACCTTAAAGTGTCATAAAAAGGTATCTGGTGGCAGATATTCAGCATGGTGTGATTATAGTGGGATCTTTTTCAATTTACAATTTTAGTATATGTTTGCATTAGTATAAATTTAAACTCAAGGAAATGGGCGAAAAACGTTCAAGTTTAGCCCAAAAGTGTCAAGTTCCTACATAGCTGCAGATTAGAGAGACTTGCTTTTAGAAGGGCATAGGTATCTGTTAATACATTATTCCTAATAGATAAAATAAATAAAGACATCTTTTTCTCTACTGTACATTTCTATTGTCTAATTATCACAATCTCAGCTTCAATTATGACATATAGATGCGAAGATTAAAGCTTTTCAAGCTTGAAATCCTAATGAAAGATTAATGGCACTTAAAAACAAAGAATTCTGCAGTGCTTAAAATAAGGTTCAATTTTAATATATCCAAAAGCAAACCTTGATTTCTTTTTAGACTTGATTTCAGACTTCTAAATTACTCATTGGTCATTCGTGCACTTTTGGAAAAATGTTATATTATAGGAGTGGCAACTTTTCTTAGGTTCTGGATGTAGTTTTAAAGTTTTGCGTGCAGCAGGTTTTGGTGGTAGTGCTTCAGCGTCTCTTGCTGTCCTTAGTGTCACCCTGCATTCCTCCGTTGCTCATTACTGCCCTCGCTGCTGAGCCAGCCCTGGCCTGAAGAGTTAGGAGATAAGACCTGTTAACACCACAACTTCCTGTGGATGTATATATATATATTGTAACGTTCACAAGAACCAGACGGTTGGGGTCTCAGTTTGTCCGTTTATTCGGCACATAAGCCAGCGGGTTGTTAACTCAGGGGGAGCGCTCTCGAACTACACCTCTCTTCAGCCTGGCACACACACAGAACTACCAGGTCCCCCCACCCCTTCCTGTACACCACCCTCACTACTTCCTGCAGCCCAACCAAACATGAATCTTAAAGGAACAACAACAGTGTGCAGAGAAAACCAACATGTCCAGTAACACTTAACCATCGTTACACTGCCCCCCCAGCAATAAGTTCCTCGTCCCCGAGGGAACGACACAGTCTCTGAGGCGGGGCGGTAGCCTACGTTCCCTCCTTGACCTCCTGAGCCCCTGAGGAGGACGCGGAGCTTCGGGGCTTTGGGGTGAAGAGTCCGAGGGGGGGGAACGCAGCCCCGGTCGGGGGCCCCTCTGAGCAGGGTCATGGACGCTCTGTACACGTCCCTCTGGAAAGGAGGGGAGGGACTGTCCTCTGTAGGGGGCCATCCGGTCTCTGTGCAGCGCTACTATCCTCCCCCTAGGAGGCAACTGCACCCTGTAAACAACCTCCCCCACTCGCTCTAGGACGCTGCAAGGCCCCACCCAGCTGCTATCCAGTTTAGGACACCGTCCCTTCTTCCTCTTTGGGCTGTAGACCCACACCAGCTCCCCAGCACGGAAGTGCCTCCCTTTAGTGGTGATGTCGTAATTCCTCTTTTGGCGCAGGCCTGCCTTCGCCAGCTGCTCTCGGGCGTAGGAATGTGCAGAATCCAGCCGGTCCTGCAGCTTCCTTGCGTAGTCCCGGCCCGGTGGTGCCTCTGGCGCGTCCGGGGGTTTCCCAAAAGCCAACTCTGCAGGAGTTCTCAGCTCTCTCCCTAACATGAGCAGGGCAGGCGTACATTGGGTGGAGTCCTGCACTGCCGACCTGTAGGCCATGAGGGTAAGGGGAAGATGGTAATCCCAGTCCCGTTGGTGTTCTGAGGTAAGGATGGCTAGCTGCTGGGCCAGCATCCTGTTAAACCTTTCCACCAGCCCATCGCTTTGGGGGTGAAGTGGGGTGGTGCGGGTCTTCTTAATCCCAAGGCGTTCACACATGGCAGAAAATACCTTGGACTCAAAGTTACGCCCCTGGTCACTGTGGAGGGTCTCTGCTGTCCCAAAGCGGCTGAACATCCCCTCCACTAATACATCAGCGACAGTCTCAGCCTCCTGATCTGGGATGGCGTATGCTTCCGGCCACTTGGTAAAATAGTCCATGGCCACAAGAACATAGCGGTTTCCTCTGTCTGTGCGAGGAAATGGGCCCATGACGTCCACAGCTACTCGCTCCATTGGAGCTCCTGCTGGTTGCTGCTGAAGCTGAGCCCGGGACTGGTCTTGTGGCCCTTTGTGTGAGGAACATGCATCACAGCTGCGGCAAAAGTCCTCCACATCCCTCCGCTGTTGACCCCAGTAATAGCCCTGGCGGAGGCGGCGAAGAGTCTTGGAGACCCCAAAGTGGCCAGAGCCAGTGCTCCCATGGCAGGCTCCCAGCACAGCTGACCTCAGCGACCTTGGCACCACAACCTGCCACCTCTCCTCCCCCGTGGCAGGATCCTTCCAGGCACGCTCCAACACCCCCTCCTTCAGCCTGAGAGCTGCAAACTTGGCCCACAGCCCCCTGGTACAGATGGAAAACCCAGTGACCTCATCCCAAAGGGGTTGCTCCCACTTCTCCAGCCACTGCAGGACCGGCAGCAGGTCTGTGTCTTGTTCCTGCCGTGCCCTCCACTCCGCTCCATCCACCACCAGAAGAACCCTGCAGGCGAGCTGTGCTGCTCCCGTCTATTGTCGTGAGTTCCCGCTCTATTTCCTCTCGCTTCTCACAGTAACGGCAGCCAGCTGCAGCACATGGGCGGCGAGAGAGGGCGTCTGCGTTAGAATGGTGCGTCGTTGCCCACCTCTCAATTTTAAATACACTTAGTCATTGAGGGCTAGCAGGAGGGACTATGCGCTTACCTGCTGCTCCTTGGCAGGTAGCTCCATGCCCTCCTGGGTTTTAATTGCACCTTAGAACACATATGCATCAACACTACAATGAGCGGGTGGAGGGAGGTTTGGAGTCTTCTCCCACCCCCATTCTCCGCGGCCTGCTGGAGCGGGAGGGCTAGTAGGAGGAGTTGGCCGTCCGACTGCGGTCTGGGGTGTGGGGCCTCCCTGCTGCTGCGGAGTCGGGGTGGTCTGCCTCTCCCCACCGCAGGGAAAAGGGTAACACCACCTGGGTCTGGGTGCAATTCCCCCCTCCAGGGGCAAGGGTACCTAGACCCGGTTTGTAGAGTACGCTTGGGGAGTGTGATTGTGTGTACAGCGTCTCTTTATGTCTGTCTCCACGTTGGTTGAGTGTGGAGTGAGTGCATATGAGAGCATGAGGGTGGGAATGGATGTTTGTGTCTGTGTGTGCCTGTATGTCTGTGTCTATATGTCAGGTTGGGTATCAGACGCCACCTCTCTGGGGACACCTCAGGCCCTCCAAGGTTTGGAGGCCTATCTCCACCCACCACCACTTCCCCTGCCGGTGGTGGACTCCCTCAGGTGTCGGTGTGTGGGTGGTTCTTTGTGTCTGGGGGTGGGCGTCCGGGTACACACCGGCTCACTCCTTGGCGGCCGCTTGTCGGGGCCTGGGGCCTGGGGCTCGCTCGGGCCCCTTTGGAGGTGGGGTGCCCCCGGCCTCTCGGCCTGGGGCTCGGTCACTCAGGCACAGCTGGGGGCCGGCGGAGCTCACGGGCGCGTCACTGCAACTCCCCCTGACTCCTGCTCCGCGGCTGCTGGGCGAGCCCTCATCTGGGACTCTCCTCAGCTCTTACTGGAACAGTGGCGCGGCTGCCCCTCTGTTGGTCTTCCATGGTCTCTTGTGTTCTGGGGGCCTCTGGATGTCTGGAGTTTTGATCTCCTCCATACCCGCTTCACACCCTGGAGGACGGGGCTGTGGCCCCCCCACACTCCCTAGCAGATCATTACATGGAGAAACCTTTGGAATGCAAGCATGCTGATCCACACAGGTATGCACACATGGGTATTCACAGACGCGGACTAAAGCTTTCTTGGCTGCTACCTCAAAGCACACTGTGCGCTGTCTATCTTGCGTGCTGCACAATATCGTTTATTATTTAGTAAATATTGATATCTATGACTAGCTAGTTTATTGTGATGGTGCTTTGTTTTCTCTATTATTATGTTGCTCTTTGTTGTTTGCTGTCTCCTCTGTTTGTTTTTTTTTGTTTGTTTTTTTTTTTTTTTCTCCATACAGGTGACCCAGGAGTTCTTTTTTTTTTCTCTCTCTTCCCCCCCCTTCTCACCATCTCTTCTCCCCTTTGGTTTTCTTTCTTTCTCTCCCCCTCTTTCTCTCATTCATTCCCCCTGTCCTATTTATTAAAAAAAAAAAAAATGACAAAGGATGAACTGAAGCTCTGCCATCACGTAATGTCGCATACTGCTGTTTCTGATGTCATTTAGAAAAAAAAAAAAAAAAAAAAAAAAAAAAAAAAAGAATGGTGCGTCCCTGCTCTGTGCTCCACGGTGAAATTGAAGGCTTGGACCTGTCCCTCTGGCTCCCTGAAAGACATCAGCCACTGAAGGGCAGCATGATCAGTTCTGACAACAAATGCTGTGCCGCACAGGTAGTATTTAAAGTGTCTCACCCCCGCCACCACAGCCAACAGCTCTCGTCGTGTGACACAGTAGCGCCGCTTGCTCCTGTTCAGGACCCGGCTGAAGTACGCCACCACCTTCTCCCCTTCCGGTCCAACCTGCGACAACACCGCTCCCAGCCCCACATTACTTGCGTCAGTGTCCAGGACAAAAGGCAGGGGGGGTCAGGGGGGGCAAGGACTGGGGACTCTGTCAGCGATCTGCGGAGGGTGTCGAACGCCTGCTGACAGTCCTGGGTCCAGATGAAGTCACGGTCCTTCTGCAGCAGGTGGAAGAGTGGTGCGGCTATGGAGGAAAAGCCCTTCACAAACCTCCTGTAATAAGACGCCAGTCCTAGGAAGCTTTTGAGCTGTTTCTGGTCTGCTGGTGTGGGCCACTCGGTAATGGTGTGAATTTTTTCCTCCAAAGTGCTGATGCCCTCACGACCCAGCTTGTGGCCCAGAAACTCCACCTCCCTCCTCATGAAGTGGCACTTGTCGGGATGCAGCTTCAGGCCTGCAGCCGCCACCCTCTCCAACACTTGTCTCAGGGCATCCAGGGCAGCATCAAAGGAGCTCCCGTGCACTAGAAGATCATCCAGGTAAACCAGACACCGTTGCCGTGGGACGCCAGCCAGCACACTGTCCATGAGCCTCTCGAAGGTCGCAGGAGCGTTGCAAAGGCCAAAACTCAGGACTTTGAACTGCCATAGTCCCCTGTTAGTGCAGAAGGCTGTCTTCGGTCTGGATTCCGGGGACAGTGGCACCTGCCAGTAGCCACTCCGCAGGTCCAGGGTGGAAAACCAGGAGGACCCGGCTACTAAGTCGAGGGACTCATCAATCCTGGGAAGGGGGTAAGAGTCTTTCTTCGTCACTTTGTTGAGTGGTCTGTAGTCCACACAGAAACGCATCCTAGGACTTTTTTTCTTAGGCACCATCACCACCGCGGAGGCCCACGGGCTATCAGATGGTTCTATGATGCCCGCCTTCATCATTTCACACAGCTCCCTGTCTGCAGCCTCCTGATGAGCCAGGGGCAGGCGGCGGGGGCGCACTTTAATAGGCTGGGCATCCCCGGTCTCAATGACGTGCTCTACCAAGTGTGTCAAGCCAACATCACTTTCTTTCAGGGCAAAAATGTCACTAAACTCTTTTAGTACCTGCCATAGACTCTCTTGCTGCTGTGGAGTCAGCCCCTCACAGTTCTTTGACCAGATACTCCTCACTGCTGAGAGCCTCTCCTCCTCCTCCTCCTCCTCCGCTCGCTGTTCTGCTGGCGGGTCTGCAGGGGTCTCTGCGGTGGAGGTGGACGCCGCGGCAGATGCTGTGCAGACCGGGGGAGGAATAAGCGGCACCTTCTTCCCATCAGGGAGTACGAGGAGGCCTTTGCCTAAGTCCAGTACACCACCAATGGCTCGTAAAAAATCCAGCCCAAGGATGCAGGCGTCCTGCACGTCAGCCACCCAGGCAGCATAAGACACACCGAGGTCCCCCACCTTGAACTGGAACACTCCCTTCCCTCTCATTGGGGCCAGATCACCGGTCACAGTCTTAAGTTGCACGTTAGTCGGTTGTACAGCAGCTCCGGTTGGGACAATATCGGGTCGGACCAGCGTTGCATTGGATCCCGTGTCCAGCAGGGCCGTACAGGACACCCCCGCAATCGTCACTGGAACATGGCAAAAGCCGCCAACCTGGGTCCAGCCCACAGTGATGGCCGCACCGGGTGGAGGTGGCGGTGGTGTGGGGATGTCGTTCTCCCAGGCCCGTGTACTCCCGCCTACACGGGCCCGTGGGCGTTTCCCTGAACCGCTGCAAGCTTGGGGCACTGCCTGATGTGGTGTCCGACTTGTCCACATCCCCAGCGGCTCTGAGGTCGGCGGTGTGGGCCAGCCCGAGGGGAAGGCGACTGCAGCGAAGCTGTCTGCACCAAACTGCACAGGCCCGCTGGCGTCTCCATCTGTTCCACAGGTGCTGACACAGCCCTCACCACGTGTGCGTCGTCAGCGCCCCCAGAGGATCCTGCAAGCATCTCCCTCTCCAACGCTAGCTCCAGGGCTGCACTGAGTGTGGCCGGCCGAGCAAGCTGAGTTTGCATGCGGAGCTCTTTAGGGCTCAGGGCCTGCAGGAACTGGTCCCGAGCTAACTCCGCCTGCACTGATGGTGGCATGCTGTCATACGCCCTCCGGCAAAGGCACTCGACTTCATGGGCCAAAATGCGGAGGGGCTCACCTGGCAATCTGCGTCTGTTGTGGAACTCCGACCTCAGCAGCACTGGTTGGTTATACTGCCCGAAGCGCCTCTGAAGTGCTCCGACCAGAGCATTATAATCTCCCCTCTGCTCCTCGGTCAGCAGCAGCAGGCATGCAGCTGCATCCTCACACAGGCACAAAGCCAATTGGAGAGCTTTATGTTCCTCAGACCAGCCAGCTGCAACAGCTAACAGCTCGAACTGTGCGATAAACACTTCCCATGGCGTCTTGCCGCTGAACTTAGGCGTTTTTATATTCGCTGCAGCTTGCTGGGCGCCGCCATGTTTGTTTACATCACGTGACGGCGTGCCAAGCGAGGTCGACTCCTTCCCGCCGGAATCGCGGCCGCTGTGCGAACAGTTCCCGAGCCTAGTCAAACCTGGAGAAAATCCAGCCTCGGCAGACAGCCGCAGCGCCGTTTCCCTCACTCCATGGGCGGGCGAGCGCGGACGAACCTCCCTCTCCTCCGTCTCCTTCTTAATCCTGCCCGGCAACATCCTCGTCTCGTAACAGCAAGCGTCGCCGGCAACAGGGTCTCGGGCGTTCTGGGGTTCTTTTTTCTTTCTTCACTTCTGACACCAATGTAACGTTCACAAGAACCAGACGGTTGGGGTCTCAGTTTGTCCGTTTATTCGGCACATAAGCCAGCGGGTTGTTAACTCAGGGGGAGCGCTCTCGAACTACACCTCTCTTCAGCCTGGCACACACACAGAACTACCAGGTCCCCCCACCCCTTCCTGTACACCACCCTCACTACTTCCTGCAGCCCAACCAAACATGAATCTTAAAGGAACAACAACAGTGTGCAGAGAAAACCAACATGTCACTGTCCAGTAACACTTAACCATCGTTACAATATATATGGCTTTGTCCTGGAAAAGATGGCGACCGAGGAATGCTTTGGGCAGCTGGACAGTATGACATTGATGGTCGGTGTAAATGCTTGAAGTTGTGGCGGACCACCAGGTGGCTCCACTCACACCCAAGTTGAACGGAAGTGTTGGGGTGGAGATTTTGGCGCTCAATATATGTGAAGTTCTGAGAGTCAGTTAATAAAGTTGGAGTGAGACACAGAGACCTCTCCTGTCGTTATTACATACCTCCACATTGGTGACCCCTGTAGCGAACATGCTAAGGCTCGACGACGAAGCCAGCTCCGGCCTGGAAGCATCGGCTGCCGCTGGACTTTCACCTCCGCCGATGGCTGCGTTTGCTGTGGCGCTTAAATTGCCGGATTTTTGGCTTCACGATCCTCCTTCATGGTTCGTGCACGTAGAAGCTCAGTTTGCTCTTCGTGGAGTTTCAGCCGACGATACTAAATACCACCATGTGGTGGCCTCACTTGACCCGCTGTCAACCCGCCGCGTGATGACTCTCCTCCGGGACCCCCCAGCCCAAGGCAAGTACGCCGCCCTCAAGGCGCTGCTGCTGCGGCGTTACTCCCTCTCTGATGCTGAGCGGGCCGAGAAACTCCTTTCCCTTGCGGGCCTGGGCGACGGTACCGCTCTCGAGCTCATGGAGAGCATGCTGTCCTTGCTGGGCGCGGATGACGGAGGATTTCTCTTCACCCACCTCTTTCTCCGACAGCTGCCGGCTCCAGTGCGCGCTGGCCTTGCCAACCCCCCGCTATTGGCCACGAAGGATTACCGCTCCCTTGCGGAAGAGGCGGATCGCATCCTCCTGGCTACCAGGACTTTCGGCGTTCAGGCGATTGTTCAGGACTCACCAGCGTTTTCCCCCGCCCCCTCACCGATGCTCCAGGGGCCCTCCGACTCGTCCGCAGTGGCCGGAATCGCTGCACGGCGGCACCGCGGAAAGGGGCTTTGTTTTTATCACCAGCGTTTTGGAGCGAAGGCACGGCGCTGTCTCCCGCCTTGCAGTTCCCAGACCCAGGGAAACGGGCATGTCAGCGCTCTGTAGCAGCCGCGACCGCTGGCAACAAGGAAAGGCTGCTTTTCTTAGAGGACTCACGCTCGGGGAGGCGTTTCCTGGTAGACTCCGGCTCACAGAAGAGCCTTCTTCCCCCGGCTGGCTAGGACAGGCTAGCTGAGGGCTGCGGGCCATTGCTAACAGCGGCTAATGGCTCTCCCATCAAAACCTTCGGTGAAAGGTTGGTGACTGTTTGCTTTCACGACCGTGACTTTCAGTGGAACTTTGTTGTTGCTGCTAGCTCTGTGCCTATAATAGGCGCTGATTTTCTTTGTGCTCGAGCACTGTGACGAAGCATGGGGTGGAGCATTACATAACTACAGTAGGGCCCCCGGTGTTCGCGCGCGCGCGCCGCCTCGACCCTGCCAAACTGGCTGTTGCTCGGGAAGAGTTTGCCACCATGGAGCGTCTGGGCATCGTGCAGCGTTCGAACAGTGCCTGGCTTCTCCGTTACACATGGTGCCTAAATCTGATGGTCGGTGGCGACCTTGTGGGGATTTCCGCCGTCTTAATAATGTCACAGAGAACGATCGTTATCCCATTCCCCACATCCAAGATTTTTCCGCCCATCTTGCGGGGACCTCGGTTTTTTCGAAGATCGATTTGGTACGGGGATATCACCAGGTTCCCGTGCGCGCGGAGGATGTCCCCAAAACCGCCGTAATTACACCTTTCGGCCTTTTCGAGTTTCTGCGCATGCCGTTTGGCCTGAAAGGTGCCGCCCAAACCTTCCAGCGGTTGATGGACTCGGTCTTGCGCGGGCTGCCCTTTGTTTTTGTATATCTTGATGATATACTGGTGGCCAGCAGCTCGAAGGAGCAGCACATGTTCCATCTGCGGCAGGTTTTTCAGCGTTTGGCGGAGCATGGACTGATTATTAATCCGTCTAAATGCCAGTTTGGGTTGCCCGTTCTCGATTTTCTTGGGCACCGTATTTCCGCCGAGGGCGCGGTTCCGTTGCCTGACAAAGTCCGAGCTGTTTCGGAATTTCCGCGTCCCACGAATGTTAAGGCACTGCAGGAATTTTCGGGGATGGTGAATTTTTACAACCGTTTTCTCCCCAGAGCGGCACATCTGCTGAAGCCCCTTTATGGGGCGTTAAAAGGTAAGAAAGCTAATGACTCCGTTGACTGGTTTCCGGAAAGCATCCAAGCGTTTTCTGATGCTAAGTCAGCGTTAGCTAATGCTGCCCTTCTGGCCCACCCTTCCCCCTCAGCGCCGATTGCGTTGATCACCGATGCGTCAGACATAGCGGTGGGTGCGGTGCTGGAACAGCGAATCTCGGGTGTCTGGCAACCGCTCGCCTTTTTCAGCCGTACGCTACGTGACAGCGAACGCAATTACAGCGTTTTTGACAGGGAGCTACTGGTGCTCCACCTGGCGACTCGTCATTTCCGGTTTTTTCTCGAGGGTCGTCACTTTACCGCATACGTGGACCACAAACCCTTGACGTTTGCCATGTCCAAGGTTTCTGATCCATGGAGTGCACGCCAGCAGCGCCAGTTGGCAGCCATTTCTGAGTTTACCACGGACATTCGGCACGTGGCTGGTAAATCCAATCATGTGGCTGACTGTTTGTCCCGTGCGCTGGTTTCTCCCGTCTTTCTCGGCATAGACTACTCCGCCATGGCTGCCGATCAGAGCGGTGACCCGGACATCCTCGCGCTTAAATCCACCCAGACGGGCCTCATACTAGAGGACAGACCCGTGCAGGACGGTGGTCCCCTCCTCGTCTGTGACGTTTCCACCGGCCGCCCTCGCCCAGTGGTTCCCGCTTCCTGGCGTCGTCAAGTTTTTGACTCGGTACATGCTCTCTCTCATCCAGGGGTCCGGGCCTCTGTTAAACTGGTCAGCTCTAAATTTGTTTGGCCAGGCCTTCGCAAATCTGTTAAGGAATGGGCGTCGGCGTGCATTCCCTGCCAGCGTGCGAAGGTTCATAAACACACCAAGGCGCCCCTGGAGCCGTTCTTCATACCCGGCAAACGTTTCGATCATGTGCATGTCGATCTGGTGGGTCCTCTGCCGCAGTCACAAGGTTTTACGCACCTTTTGACTGTTGTTGACCGGACCACCAGGTGGCCGGAGGCGGTTCCCCTGGCGTCCACTACCGCAGCAGTGGTGGCCAAGGCGTTTTTGTCAAGCTGGGTCTCGCGTTTCGGCCCACCCGCGGACATTACGTCAGACAGAGGCCCCCAGTTCATATCCGAGCTTTGGTCGGCCATGGCTGATGGACTGGGGGCTAAAGTCCACCGCACAACCGCATACAACCCGCAAGCTAATGGGATGTGTGAACGGTTCCACCGGTCGCTTAAGGCTGCTTTTCGCGCCTCCTTAAAGGATGGTAATTGGGTTGACCGCCTCCCGTGGGTTTTGCTTGGGCTGCGCTCTGCGGTTAAGGAGGATCTCGGCGCTTCCCCAGCTGAGCTAGTGTTTGGTCAGCCCCTCCGCGTGCCTGGAGAATTCTTGCCCGAAACTCCTCCTCCCTGCTTCGATCCATCAGTGCTATCTCTCAACCCGCTTTTACACTCACTTCGGGTTCCTGGTCCGGTGCACCATTGCGTGCCTGACACCTTTGTTCCAAAGACTTTAGAGACTGCTAAGTTTGTTTTTGTCAGGCACGATGCCCACAGGACACCGCTGCGGCCGCTGTATGACGGCCCATTCAGGGTTATTGAACCGGGCCGGAAACATTTTGTTTTGGATTTTGGGGGTCGAAGGGAGACTGTGTGTGTTGACAGACTTAAACCTGCACATGTTCTTCCGGACAGTAATGTAGTGCCGGCCCAGGCCCCTCGCCGTGGCCGCCCTCCTTCGATGGGGTTGACAGACTCTGGTTTTCCCCCCAGGACTACCCCCGGACCACCGGCGTTTGAGCCTCCTCCTGCCTTTCCTGCTCGCCTTCACCAGCCTCGTTCACAGGATGGACCTTCCTCTGCCTGTTCTCTCCCTCCCAGGTTCAGTCGTTCGGGTCGTTTGCTTAGACCCAGGGTCCTGGACTGAATAGGGACCTAACTGTGTGTTCAGGGGGGGGTATGTGTGGCGGACCACCAGGTGGCTCCACTCACACCCAAGTTGAACGGAAGTGTTGGGGTGGAGATTTTGGCGCTCAATATATGTGAAGTTCTGAGAGTCAGTTAATAAAGTTGGAGTGAGACACAGAGACCTCTCCTATCGTTATTACATACCTCCACAAAGTAATCTTTAGACCTTTGCTTGGCTGTACGGATCAAAATGTTCTGGTGAACTGTTTGTACCATTGATGCTATCTGTGATTAGCACAGACTCTAAACATGTTGCTTTCTTTTGCTGTTTTCTTGTGATGATTTAGAGCATTGTTTTCCTTAGTCCTCAGTTGCAGCACTAATTTTAATTGTCTCTGCATATAAGAAATTCAGTCTGACTATTGAGCCTCAAAGAATGACATGTGAGAGACTTCTGCCACTGCTTTTTTATTTGTTTGTTCCTTACTGGCATTTTTCTCAGGTAGAAATTATCCAGCAATGTGTCAGCCTATTGGTATCATCCGACCCTCGTGTCAGACTTACATGGATACAAAGTTTGGACTTTGTTTTCAACGGGCACATTACCTGCATTTCCTAACAGCTGCATTTCTATGAATGCTCAGGAGCAATCACAGGATATAATATAGATGTTCTTTGTCTGTAAATGGCCTGTATTTATATAGCGCTTTACTAGTCCCTAAGGACCCCAAAGCGCTTTACATATCCAGTCATCCACCCATTCACGCACACATTCACACACTGGTGATGGCAGCTACATTGTAGCCACAGCCACCCTGGGGCGCACTGACAGAGGCGAGGCTGCCGGACACTGGCGCCACCGGGCCCTCTGACCACCACCAGTAGGCAACGGGTGAAGTGTCTTGCCCAAGGACACAACAACCGAGACTGTCCAAGCCGGGGCTCGAACCGGCAACCTTCCGATTACAAGGCGAACTCCCAACTCTTGAGCCACGATCACCCTTATCCTCATTGTGTGGTTACGCTGGTTTTGTGTACACCTATGAAGGAAATGTAGTTCAGTAAGAGAAAATGCCATCACAAAAATAACCCCCAATGAACAAACACTTGGCAACAGTGGGAAGGAAAAGCTCCCTTTTAACAGAAAGAAATATTCAACAGAACCAGTCTCAGGGAGGACCATCTTGCTTTAAAATATACAAACACACGGGAATAACAAGTGACAGGACCGTAGGTTTCACAGATGCAACAAGACAATCGGTGTTTCTTTTACCTCACCTGCCAGTGCTCTAGCTCTATGACGGGTCTGTGCCTGGCTCCCAGTTTTACCAAAACACAGTGAATGCATGGTGTAGCTTGTTATACTTTAATACAATGCAACTGATAAACTGCTACTCTGCTTCTAGCTTGCATTACACTGAACTGATAGGGTGTGTCTGAACATCACACAGTGTTTGCTTCCAAATATTTTTTGTCTCATTCATTCATCCCGTTCGTTGGAGAAAAACCCCCAATAAGAACAGAAAAGATTCAAATACGTGTTGGTTTGTTTTTCTGCTTGAGGAGACTGATTCTCAGTGGTTTCTATCGTTTTAGGCCAACTCTAATTGAATCCTGACTCATGACTGCAGAAATGAACAGTCTTGCCATGGTAACAAGGATTATTTGAAGCCATCTTCCAAGGCTTCCAGTTCTTTTAAAGCAGTATCCCACAGAGGCAAAGATACATGTGGCTTGCTGGCTGAATTTAGAGAGCAGTTATAAGAATGAATCTGTGAGCACCCTATCACTCCTTTGTAATATGTTACATCATGCTAGACAAGATATTAGGTATACCTGAAATGTAGAAATGTAAACTTTAACCACATAAGATGCTTCTGCTTGCAGCAATAAAGCACCTCGTGTAAGTCTTTACCTGTATGTTTGTCTGAAAGCTGAATCCTTACTGTTCTCTCATGTGTGGGCAGGTTATGAAAGTCTGGAGGACAACTACGTGCAAGACAGCAAGATGGGCTTCGTCATCAATGCCATCAATGCGATGGCCCACGGGCTGCACGATATGCACTCTCACCTTTGTCCCGGCCACGTGGGGCTCTGTGATGCCATGAAGCCTGTTGATGGAAGCTACTTACTGGAATTCCTTCTGAAGACATCCTTCACAGGCGTGTCCGGGGAGGACATATGGTTCGATGAGAACGGCGATTCTCCTGGAAGGTAAACCCACTTTTCTTATTGTTTTAGGTGAAAGGAATTTTTTTAGACATTTTTAGAAAAAGTAGTTTAATTAAGACAGCATTAACTGACCTTCGGTTTCACCCAGCGGAGGGCAGTGAACCACCAGTGCTTAAAGGGAAAAAATCCAATATATTCACTATTCAGTAACAGAGAACAACTAAATTAAAATTAAAGGTGATTAAAACCGGGATAAATGTAATGTTTTAAAAACTGCTGATAAATGTAAATTGAGGCACTACGCTTCCTGGATATTTTACCCACTAGCAAGACACACCATTAACCAGGGTACTGCTTGCTAGTGGGTTGGACCAGATTTTGGTCCATGTTGACACAATATTATCACACAGTTGCTGCAGATTTTCTGTACTTCTACAATGTGAATCTCCCATTCCAACACATCCCAAAGGTGGTATAGTGGACTGTTGGACTTTTTACTCACTGGGTATTTCTCTTTTTGGACCAGTCTCTGTAAACCCTAGACATGGTTGTGTGGGAAAATCCCAGTAGATCAGCAGTTTCTGAAATACTCAGACCAGCTCATCCGGCACCACAAGCCACACTAGGTTCAAAGTCACTTAAATCACTTTATTAAAAAAAACAGCAGGTTCTCTACACGACTAAATGCACTGAGTTGCTTCCATGTGATGCGGCTGATTAGATATATGTTTTTGTGAGCAGTTGAATAGGCATCTCTAGAAAAGTGGTTGGTGATTATTGGCTGATCTAAAGCACAATCGTGATCATAACAGCACAGAACTTCCAGTAAGTAAGCCACATACAGTATTCTCATGTAAGTCCGTTCATGTCATTAAATCACAAAGTTTATGGTTAAGCCGTTGAGATAAAGTTAAATATTCTCCAAATTATATGTAATAAAAGGGTCAGTGACTTCTTTTATGCTGAGTGAGTATGATCCACCTAAGAAATACCAGTAAACATAACATCTATCAGCAATGGTGAAAGATCTTCCTCTGAGCCATTTCTTTCTTTCCACAATCAGGTATGAGATCATGAACTTTCAGCATGTGGAGACGAGTGTTTATGATTACATCAACATCGGCTCCTGGCACGAGGGCATGCTGAGTATCGATGATGACATGATCCAGATGAACCGCAGTGAGATGGTCCGCTCTGTCTGCAGTGAGCCCTGCTCCAAAGGAGAAATCAAGGTTAAGCTCGGATCTTGTACATCTTGTGATCAAACATCCCTGTTACATCTTTGTTATTCAGTCTCTACGTCACACTTGTATGAGGTATTTGTATAAAGTTTTTACAAAACACAGTAGGCCCCACATTGTTCATCTCGCACATAAATAGTTAGCTTGGCAACATTGTACCTGAATGAATTGAAGTAACATTGTAAAGAAAAGTGGGTCAAACTTCTGCCACAATGATGTGAGGGAATTATAAAGCCATGCAAAGAATGATAACTTCAAGTTATTGCTTCATAAACACGGCTCTCCACACTATTAAACCATGGGGTTTACACAGTGCTTCTGCATTTTTGCTTAGTTTTCATCAAATAAATGATGACATGGTGTGACATATCATGTGGTGTTGTTAATCTGAGGTTGTGTTTATGTTTGGTGTTTTTTCTCATGTCTTTTTCCCTATGCTGAACCTTTCTATCTTTGTTTTTACTGTGTTGAAAACAAATATTTAAATATTTATGTAGATCTGGCCTTCCTTGGACATCAAAATACATCCATGATAAATATAGTTAATTTTAGAAGAGTCTTTTTACTTTTGATTACCTTGCATGTTTTATGAACCAGGTAATAAGGAAGGGAGAGGTGAGCTGCTGCTGGATCTGCACTGCCTGCAAAGACAATGAGTACGTCCAGGATGAGTTCACGTGCAAGGCCTGTGACCTGGGCTGGTGGCCTGACAAAGAACTGGAAGGTTTGCTTGCACTCTTCACTTATCCGCTTGTGTAAATCTTTAGCTGCTTTAAATACTGTGCAGGGCCTGGCACATGACCCTACTGGATTTTTTTTTAGAGATTAGTTAAATAGGAAAAAGGGAAAAGGAAATTTAATCAACCTCCCAACACCTCTAAAGGTCAGTTTTTTACATGTTATACTTGGATGTTTCAAAGGGTCCTAATATACTATGACGTGTGTAACAGTCCTCACAAAAATTATACACACTATATTAGTAAATCAGTGAACAAAGGGGTGATTTTATAGCCTATTTCACAAAGGAATCTTAGTAAACACAATTTGAAGCTTAAACAAAAAAAACCCCAAACAAACAAACACCATCTTCTGGTCTCTCAATTAAAAAGTAAATAAATGCAATAAACGCATTTTAGATAATGTCGACCAGCTTCTTGAAATCACCAATGCTCCAGTCAGTATACAAAAAAGATCCTGGACAAAGTGATTCATCTGATCCACACAGCAAATTTTGCTGCTCTGCAGTTTTGTCATTTAAATTTAGATGAATTTAGGTTGCTTCAGTGGCCACAGGGTATGTTTCTGCTGCATGACTGATGCTTGCAGAGATAAGAAGAGTTTCTTCTGGCTTATCTGAGGCAGTTTTTTTTTTTAAAGTTAAGTTCCTCCAAGCTTTTACTTCTCCTCCTCTTACCTGCACCCTGTACAGCCTGTCCCGCTAAGATTTTTGCAGCGCTATTTCACAAACCTGTTCTGTCCTATTTTCATTGCTTTCCCATGACACCTGAGAGCCATTCATCATCTTCACCATTTCATCCGACAGCAGCCCTAGTTCACTTACCACTCTTCTGGCCCACTTTCAAAGGTCTTCTGTGGCTTTCAAAGACACTTCCTTAATAGGATCATCCTTCCTCCATGCTGTTTCATTTTTTATTTTTACAGCCACAGATGTTTGGATACACATGAAAACAGCATAATGCGTAGCACAAAGAAGGATATAAAAATATTATTGTGCACTTTTCTAACCCTACCTCTTGGCATTGTACAATAAATAAATAACACAACATGAATTAGACATTCAAAGTGTGTTCTCAGCATGAGGCAGAGAGGCGAGCTTATTTGGATCCATGAAAAAGCAGTTAGTTATTTTGTCCTGCTGCACCAGCACCCCTCCTCTGCTGGCTGCAGCCCAGCCTTGCCATGGCTGAGTAGAAAGAGGCTTATTTATAGTTGAACTAAAAACCTACTTTGAGACTTACTGTATTTTCTCAGGCAAAGATGGATTTTATTAATTTCTAATGTGTCCATACAGTACAACGTTAATATATTAGACTTTTCATTGAAAACAACCCTTTATTTAACTACGTTTCTCTAAATAATCATGAATATATCCCCAGAGCTGGTGCTAAAGGGATAAAAAAATGTATAGAGTTGGCCAGCTTTTAGTATACTGTGGCTGTGTTTTTATAACTCATGTTTTTCCCCTTTACAGGCTGTGAGCCGATCACTCTACGCTATCTGGAGTGGAGAAATCCAGAGTCCATTATCCAGGTGGTCTTCTCCTGTCTGGGCATCCTGGTAACATCATTTGTTACCTTCATCTTTGTCTTATACCGCGACACACCAGTGGTCAAATCCTCCAGCCGGGAGCTCTGTTACATCATCCTTGCAGGGATCTTCCTGGGCTATCTGTGCCCTTTCACTCTCATCGCTCGACCCACCGTGGCCTCTTGCTACCTCCAGAGACTCCTCGTCGGACTCTCAGCTGCCATGTGCTACTCAGCCCTGGTAACCAAAACCAATCGCATCGCTCGCATCCTGGCGGGCAGCAAGAAGAAGATTTGCACGAGGAAGCCGAGGTTCATGAGCGCTTGGGCTCAGGTGGTCATCGCCTTCATCCTGATAAGTGTCCAGCTCACACTGGAAATTACCCTCATCATCATGGAGCCTCCTGAACCCGTCAAATCTTACCCCAGCATCAGAGAAGTCTTCCTGATCTGCAACACCAGTAACCTTGGTGTTGTAGCTCCACTGGGCTACAACGGCCTGCTGATCATGAGCTGTACCTATTACGCCTTTAAGACCCGCAACGTCCCTGCAAATTTCAATGAGGCCAAATATATTGCCTTCACCATGTACACCACATGTATAATCTGGCTGGCGTTTGTGCCAATCTACTTTGGCAGCAACTACAAAATCATCACTACGTCCTTTTCTGTGAGCCTCAGCGTGACTGTAGCTTTGGGGTGCATGTTCACTCCAAAGATGTACATCATTATCGCCAAACCTGAGAGGAACGTGCGCAGCGCATTCACCACCTCCGATGCGGTGCGCATGCATGTCGGCGACGGTAAAATTGCTTGCCGAAGCAACAGCCTGTTGAACATGTTCAAGAGGAAAAAGAACACTGGAAATGGCAGGTAGGTTCATTAATTGAGTCTGTGAGTCCTGCTCCTGAGGCACCTCAGGGATGCTGGTTTTACTGTAATTCCCTCTCAAAGGGAACGTGATGTCTTACTGTATTCACTTTCCTAGGGACACCTGTTGTAAACTGTGACGGATATAGGTCAGTACCCAATTCACACAGCCAGTTCAGCCCTTGATCTGTTATTAAAATTAAAACAAGCATCTCTGTGTGCTAAGGGATGGCAAATTAGATCCCTAATACAGAATGCAGGGTTTCTCCAGGGCTTCAATAGCATTTAAGGTGTTTCTTTTGAGATGTTATATTCAAAACCTGTAGATACCCTGTAATACTGACAATACTTAAAAAAAAATCAAATCAAATAAAAATAATGACATTAGTTTTTTACATGAAGCAGAAATGCTCTTTCTGTCTCCACTTTTCTGGGTTCCTATGAAGTAACAGCCGTCTTTATTTTGTTCATAGTTCTAATGGAAAGTCTGTGTCATGGTCTGAACCAGGTGCAAGACATCCTCCAAAAGGGGATCACATGTGGCACAGACTGTCAGTGCATGTGAAGAGACAGGAAGCAGGTTCCAATCAGATGGCTGTCATCAAACCCTTAACTAATACCTACCATAACACGGGCCTGGAATTCTCAGACCTCAGCACTAAGACTTTGTACAATGTGGCTGAGGAGGATGAGAGTGACCCTGTCCATTATAACTCCCCTGACACTCCCCCTATGGTGGCCCACGGGCAAATGCCTGCCAGTGGGCTGAAAAAAGATGTGCACGAGGAAGTGGAGCTCTATTCCCCCGAGCCTTTGCAGCAAAATAGCATTATCCCCCCCAAACATGTCGTGATAGACCGCCTGCAAGAGGAGGGGGTGGTGAGCAAGTTCAACAGTGACATGCCTGAGATCCGTGATATGATAAGCATGCCTGAGGCTGTCAGTGGTGGGATGCCAGTGTACCATCAGGCTCACCTCATCCAGCAGGAGCCTGTCCTGCCTATGCAGCTCGACCCATTTGATGAGGAACCTGTCTTCCCTTTAGAGGAGGAAGAAGAGGAGGAAATGAATGAGCAGTTTTGCCTTCTCCACGGCTACATGTACAACAACTCCCAGATTCATGACGAGGAGGACTTTGTTGAGGTCAAATTAGCAACAGAGGACTCTCTGGCTCTGATGCCCCCCTCGCCTTTCCGTGATTGCACCGGTGCTCTAGTAAGCCCCTTTCCCAACTCGCCAGTGTCCGAGTCGATTTTGTGCACACCTCCCAATGTCACATACGCCTCCGTCATCCTCAGAGACTACAAGCAAAGCTCCTCAACTCTGTGAGGGCACGCCCTAAATGTTGACGCTTGTACTATAAGTTTTTATGTGTTGTATATGATTTTACATAAGGAAAAAGTGATCCCGTGGTCTGTCAAGTCATTTTTCACTCCTAATAGCTTTTAAATGATAAGGGTGAGACATACTGTAAATTTCTAATATAAGCTTTTAGAGACAAAAATAACTGTATATATATATATTTATGAAATATTGTTTGATAAATGTAGATTAGGTATCAATCTGATTAGTTTTTGGACTTTAAAGGTAACTTAATGAGCATAGCTAATATAAAATTATTCACTTTAATAATAAGGAAATTTGTTTTGTGTGACACATTGCGTGTCATGACCTTTGTCGGGCAAATGTAGAGGTTTAAAGCAAGAGTTTTTTTTTTTTTTTTAAAAACTCCCTCATTGACTTTCTTGGCGAGAAATAGAAAACTAGGTCAATGTCACTCTCGTATATGTTTCTAGCTGCTCATAGTAGCTTCGTATCTAGTATACGGACATAAAAGTGGCATCCATCTTCACAGCTAAGAAGAGTTACACCCCCAGAACTATAAAACTATCTACTTAAGCTTGAAGTGCAGGGTAAAATGTTAATAAATACCAACTTTGTTGTGAAAAAAGATATTATATTGTGAATCTCTGATGGATACAGTACTGCCAAACAATTGCACTGTACCTTGAATGTAGCAGAGGACAAGTTCAAGTGCCACGTTTGTTTTTCTTTTGTACATTTATCTTATTTATATGGTCTTGAGAGGCAATTTGAACCAGTTTTAAACTTGTATGTTTTATAAATAGACATCCGCTTTCAGAACTCTATATTATTGTATTGTGAATGTATGAATTGTGTATCTTATTTTGGTATTCTATATGAATTGTTAGTATTAAAGAAGAGAGTAGCTGTTTATGCTTATATTGTGTGTGATTGGTTGTGTACAACAATCCATTTCCTAAATATTTAGACTTTAACTTCCTATCAAAATTGTATAGTGTAATAAAGTGATACTATTTGCATTAGTTATACATCGATATAAGCTATATGAAGTTCAGTGTAAAATATATCTACAGTTTTGAAATGGTAGTTGCTGTAGACGACAATTTTGAAGGGCACTTGTTTGATTTGAGTACATTAAATATTTTTTATGCTTTTGTCTTTCATGTTTTTCAAGTTGAAACATTAGGTGGCTCTGTGCTCTTGGCGTGGTTGCTAGTGATTTATAAATCAAAGGTCAGCTTTTTATTGCTCTGGTTTGAAGGAAGAATTTCAAAACAGGGACACCGTAGGAAGTAGTGAGTGACACAGGGAATAACGCAGAGTGTTGTAACACTGTTATTTCTACAAATTGTTATTTTACTTTAAAACTCTGTGTAAATGTGACCTAGTTTTACACAATTATTAGGAAAATATTTTATCTGTCTCGATGCCTGTCAGCTCGTGGACCGCAGCATGGGAAGGATTTCGGTGACATTATCTACAGAGAAGCTTTTTAAAGTTTTAGTCATTGGGGATCTGGGGGTTGGGAAAAGCAGCATTGTCATGCGTTATGTTAATAAACGCTTTGATGAAACATACAAAGCATCCATTGGAGTTGACTTTGCCCTAAAGACAATTGAATGGGATCCTAAGACAGTGGTGAGACTACAGCTTTGGGATATTGGAGGTGAGTTTCAAAACTATAAAGCAAATTCCTGTACAAAAATACTGGATGAACAGGCTAAATCTAATTTTATGGCATCTGTTATAAACTCTGTAGAAACTGTACTGCGACACTTCTGTGAAAACACGATTTAAAAAGTTTCTCCAAAGCTTTTATCTGTAAACGTTTTAAATGTAGTAAAGTAATATCTCGATACATTTATTTATATATAATGTGTATTTGAATAGAGTATACCAGAGATACACTCACTAGCCACTGCATTAGGTATACATGTTCTACATAATGTCTAATTGGCATTGCAGCAACTCAGTGCATTTAGGCATGTGAATGGTAAAGATGAACAGCTGAAGTTCAAACTGAGCATCAGAATTGGGAAGAAAGGTGATTTAAATGACTTTTAATGTAGTACGGGTGTTGGTGCCAGACAGGCTGGTCTGAGTATTTCAGAAACTGCTGATTTACTGGGATTTTTCCCCAAAAAACATCTATAGGGTTTAGGGAGAATGGTCCAAAAAAGAGAAAATGTCCAATGAGTGGCAGTTCTCTGGGTGAAAATGCCTTGTTGAGGACAGCAGAGAGGCCAGACTCCTCTGAGCTAAGACAACAGTAACTCAAATAACCACTTATTACAACCATGATATTCAATGAATGAGCAATACATCAAACCTTGAAGCAGGTGGGCTTTAGCAGCAGAAGACCAGAAGTGTAAAAACACTGAAGTTACAGTTTGCACTGGCGCACCAAAATTGGACATATTGGAAAAACATTTCCTGGTCTGATGACTTTTGATTTTTTTCAGCAACCTTTGGAAGGTAGGTACAGAATTTGGAAATCTGGCTCCATCCTGCCTTTTCATCAACAATTCAGACTGGTTGTGGTTACTGTGGGTTATTTTTTGGCACATTTTGGGCCTCTTAGTTCCATTTTTTAAACCCCACAGCCTACAGAGGATTGTTGTTGACCATGGCCACCCCTTTATGTCCACAGCGAACCCATCTTGTTACGACTGCTTCCAGTCACAAATGTCACAAATCCAGTAGCAAGGTGTACTTAATGAAGTGGGTGCTGAGTGTACATTTACATTTAAAATGATAGAAAGTACACTTATTTGCCTAAAATATATTTTAAATAAACAAGAACTCTGGAGGAAAGCATTTTATTTGCACATAATATTCCAAAATTGCACATTTTTTAAAATTCATCCAAATCCATTTTTTCCCCTGTGGAAATTATATTTTAGTTCTTTTTTGGTGACACAACTTTTATACACATTTTAAAAGTTAAATTTAAGTTTAAGTTTGCTGAATGCTTTAGTGCCTGGAAACTCAAGTCAAACTGCAGTGTTGTTGTTTTTTTGATCCATTCTTTACTCAGAGCTAATTTTAATCCTAGCCAGTGTCCATGGAAACATATGATTTTATTTCAGAAAATTATCAGTAGTCTCTCAGTTCTTACATAACATTTAGGTTGCAGTCAGATTTGACATGATAATTC
The DNA here is from genome assembly GCF_965226115.1 of Aulonocara stuartgranti. Taxonomy (NCBI): domain Eukaryota; kingdom Metazoa; phylum Chordata; class Actinopteri; order Cichliformes; family Cichlidae; genus Aulonocara; species Aulonocara stuartgranti. Next base: position 11,779,291 of record NC_138955.1, read on the forward strand.
AGACCAAAAAGAAATAATAGCTGCCTATCCATGAGAAAAAAAAGACACATTCCTACTTGCAGCCAGGTTTTATTAGAAGTTGAGCAAAAGGATCCATTACACACATAATTTTATTATCCCTCAAGGCCAAGAGAGGTTTAAGAACATGTCCAGAGTGTACTACAAAGAGGCGATGGGAGCAGTAGTGGTCTTTGACATTACAAACAGCTGCACCCTGGAGGCTGCCTCTGAGTGGAAGCAAGACCTGGATACCAAAGTGCGTCTTGACAGTGGCCAACCGATCCCTGCTGTCCTGCTGGCCAACAAATGCGACCTGACGGGGAAGGATGGAGCCTTGGTGTCCTCTCTGGACAGCTTTTGTAAAGACAACAGCTTCCTGGGCTGGTTTGAGACTTCTGCTAAGGTTTGTGCAACCATAGAAGGGGAATATGTGCCTTCAGTAACAGTCAGTGTTGGGTGTTTAGAGGTAATAACGTTAGGATATTCAGCAGATCATTAACTGATTATCTCAGGGATTGGATTCTGTTTGACTAATTTAATAGATTTTATATCTAAAAATATTCATATTGCAAGTAAGCATACTGCATGAGATCATGCATTAGACTTGCATGAGGGTATGCTCTATTGCATGTGTGAACTTTATCACTGCAGCTACTGCATATAACCTGTTCATATAAATATGTTAAAATATTAAAACACGCAGCCAAAAACTTAACCCGGCGGATGCACGCACAATGTTCTAAATCGTGTTCTTCCCTGCTTTTTTTTTTTAGGAAGATATAAATATTGAAGAGGCAGGTGCCTTCCTTGTCAAACAAATAATGCTGTGTGACACCAGCCTGTCCGCTGAAGAGCACCACTGGGATAGGATCAAAGTGAACCTGACTCCCACGGAGAGTCAGAGTCAGTCACTGTGCTGCGGGAGATCACTGTTCTGAGACAAAGAGCCAAACTAAAGCTACTGCTGGTTAAACAGAACCTGACCTGTTTGTGGTGCTGGGACATGAATCCACAGCCGCCTCAGTGAAGCTATGACAGAAAGCCACCAAGCTTCAGTAGCTTTATATTCATATTTCTGCTTTGCTGATTTTTCTCAATAATCTATGGACTGTGTGGGCTGCCTCATAAACACCTCTGTGGAGACAATGAGCTCATTCCTCTGATAAACCACTGATCCAGTCAGGATAATAAACAGATCAGCATGATACACATCCTGCTGGGAAAAGCCTGTGACACTCACTGCACAACCAAGACGTGCTAGTGAATGACCCACTATGATGAGGAGCCACAAGCTATCTAACGTTTATTCCCATGCAGAAAAACAGCAAAAATGTATATTTCATCAAATAGTCCTCATCAAATGACACTTTATTTGATTGCAGCTTCCACTGTGCCTTCGTCTGTTATGCAACCCATGCATATAATTATCTCTTAATCACTTTTGCAGTAAGATGAGCTAAGACCCATGCACAAGCAAGGCATCTCAGATTGATATGGCCAAAAGCAGAGAAAAGCTATCAGCATGACCTGATTTTGGTGGAGAAAAGAGATTTGTGAAAATGCCCAGAAAGTACACAGTGTCCTATACTGGGAGCAGAGCATTTAGCATCTATCTAACAAATATCAGAAGAGTAAGTGTATGTGACTGTATGTGTCAATGAAGTAAAATATCAGCCACTAAATTCTGGCTGAGATTGAAATAAAATCATTTGGAAGTATTTAGAAAATGACAAGCTCATCCATTCATCGCACACCCTCGACAGGTTACCAGGCTTATAAGTTCATTATTTCGTTAGTTTAGTTATTGCTACACTGCCTAAAGTAACTGGATAATTCTACGTTGATCAACTTAACAAATATATTTCTTGCCTCTTTTTCATGGACAGTTTGTTCATTTAAATCATGTCACCATGACCTTTTTAAAGGCTTGTAAATTTTATGCTTTAATCAGTTACAAGGTGTTTTAACAGAATACGTTTGAAATAATAACTTTTAATTGAGTGGTTTGTTTTAATGCTATTAATGTGAAATTAAAGTGCCTTTAAAGTCGGACATTTAAACCAGTGCAATGTACGATACCTTGTCTTGCTCATTGACATGTTTTGTGTTGCTCAGGTTATTTTTGCACACCAATCTGTTCTTTGCTGTCCTGTAGTTTTACTTTTCGGTGTCCTTGCAGTGCAGCAAGGGAACTGTTCTACATCCTGCCGCTGGTTACCTTTTCAGAGTAGCATTTGTCCAAATTCAGCCACTCTCTCCAGATGTGTCATGAGAATGGATTTAACCTTGGAGTATAATCACATAATGTTTTGTTATATCAGCAGTTGTTGACGTGGCATTAATTTGCATTACCATAAATTTCCCCCAAAATAGATTAAAAAGTTAAAAATGGGCACCATAATTTCCCATATTTATCCAAACCCCATCACAAATTCATCTGATCTCTACATGCTGATCAAAGGAGTTGCAGCATAAAAGCCAGCAAGGTAGTTTACCTCATGTGGCAATTGTGCCTGAGGCAAAACGATGGAAGAAGTAACACACAACTGCTAATTTTGGATGTATGTCCCAGTTTCTGGAGACCTACATTCAGAAGTCAAAGAGGGATGCTGGCCCCAATACTTTTTCACATCGGACACAAAAGCCCCGCTCCTTAACTTGTTTATAAATATGACAGTTTGAATGGATGGGAGCCTCACTCCCAGCAACAGATCCCATCACTTGTGCATTATTGATATTGCCCTGTTTTATCAGCCCTCCGGCGTGCATTTTCTCTGTCAGCTTCGTTCATATATTCATGACTGCATGACAATTTCAATTTAGTCAAACTTGTGAATAGGTTTATAAAGCGTAAAGCTTTGTGCATAGCTTTGCTGTGCCTCTCACTGTCTCCCATTGTGCCTTGTGTGACCCATTTTATGATGTCCTGTGTGGAAAAAGTCTTTGAATAGCAGACATTTGCAGACATTCTCCTGCACCTACATTATATATGTTGATGTGCCCGAGTCCATAAATGCAAGAAAAGAAATGCTAGAATATGAATGAACCTATACCCTTTAAACTGACCACGTCCTGAACCATCAAGGGGCTCCATGATGACGGTCTGGAATCCTTACGTTGCTGTCCATGGTTCTGAATTTTTGTCACAAGGCGAGTTCTCAAACACAACAAAATACAGATTTAGAGGTTAATAGTTTTGCTAGTAGATGACGCCATCTAGTGCACAAAATATACCTGTGCAAAGACACTTTGAGAAGGGACACAAAGTGTTTTTTTCTTTTGTGTTGCTGTCCACATCAACGCTGAGACAAACTGATTCTATCTGAAAATCCTGTTTCTGATTCTAAAGGGTTATTGGCAGTACTGAACCAGTCCTGTTTCCCCCATCAACCACCAACATGTTTTGCTTCATCGCATCATGTTTCTGAATCAGATTTTTAAATTTGTAGCTACATTTGCAGCATTTAAGTGTTATCTATAGCAGTTTAAAGGATAAGCTAATCAGATGTTTTGCATGTAATGATCTGCAAAATAACCAGTGCCAATGAAGCTACTACTTTTTTAAAAGCAATATTTAAAGTAGCATAAAATGCAAATACTCAACTTCTTCCACTTTGTGATCAGTGCTGTTTGTCAAATCCACACACTGCACTGAAAATGTTTTTATTTATATTATTTGGTATGCATTCTTTTTTTTCCCCCAGCAGTATGAATAATTGAAGTTCATACAGTTATGATAAAAATAAAGTACTCACTCTTTCTATTCTAAGGTTTTACATATCAGGACATTATAAATAATAATAATAATGTGGTCCTTCAAGTCGGGCAAGTACAACCTCAGATAAACAACACATGACATATTACACCATGCCCTTATTTAACAAGAATTAAGCCAAAATGCAGAAGTAGACATACATGCGAAGCACATTCTCACAGGTTTCATAGGAATTACCTCTATAAACACAGACGATTTGACAGAGACTACCTGAAAAACATGTAACATTAACATGTACTTTGGTGTAGTATGGATGGTAGTAGGAGGTGGGGGTCTTTATCAATACCAAACGCTGAAGCAGTATAAAAAAAGAAAATACTAAAACACTGAATATAATACAGCATATTAGTACAAATACCTCATGCCAACTGTCAGACACAGTGGTAGTGGGCTGATGATGGTCACTGAGTGAACTCCTCTTCATACTAAAGCATTTTGGAGTCAAATGTGAGACCATCTATCTGAAAGTCAAAGCTTTCTGAAATTAGGTAACGTAACAGGACAATGATCCAAAGCACAGCAGCACAGATTCTGAGTTAATAAATTAAGCTTAAGAAATGAGAATACAATATGTTTTGTTTTGTTTTTGCAACAGTCAACAGGTAAGAAAGTGTCTAGAAGTCTATTATGTGTAGACAAAACACTGTAATCTTGTGTTAGATGCTTTTTTTGTGCTTGAATGATTCATGAGTCTAAAATTACATCACTCTTAAAATGGCCAGGTACAAGAACTGGACTGGAAATGGACAAAAGAGCAGCAAAGCAAAGCTTTGACATTCAGAAAGTCTGAGCCATTGTAAAAATTTACAAGAAAATCTACTTGGAAGCAAAATATAGGAGCAGTTCAAGACTTTTTGCACAGTGTTGTATGTGATATATTATTGAAAGTCAATACAAAACTTTTGACAGAATTATATCCAGAAAAGAACCAAAACTAAACAATGTCTTAAATCGAATTTACAAAAAGGCTCTGACGTTTTAAACGTGTATTGCAAAGGCCATGGCTTTAATGTCTCATTAGGTTAACTCGACAATTTTCTGTCTTTTGTGTCTTCCACGTGACTTTGTCAGGTGTACCATTTAAGGGGAATCAGTTAAAATAAAACTATATGCCCACATGTGAAGTTTTTTAATGGGCTAATTAAAAGAATGACATATCACAAAGGTGAATATTTAACCAGGTTTTCCAGCTTTGTGTCCAATTCTCTGCAGAGCCAAAATAACCTCAATCTTCTTCCTTGGGGAACATAAGGAATGAGGAAATACGGCCTATTTTTCAGAAATGCACAATAGATTGGAATAGAATACCAGAGGAGTACCCTTATATCGCGTTTCAGTGGGAAAGGGCGTTAGTAAAAGATGCTTGTGGCTACATTGTCTCCCTGCGTTATTTGTTTGCACTTTTAAACCACTCTTCAAAGGATTGACAGGTGTCACTGGGGTAAGGTTTTGCTTCCCTCCCAGCCCTCGAGCATTGAGGCTGCTCGGGACTCTTCTTTAGCCAGCAGGGGGCCGCAGGGCTATCTGAATTCCTTGTGTTGCTATGTAAAAAAAATTATAACTAAAAATTGTTTGAAGAGCTCACAGCGCCAAAAACGTTAAGATTGTGGCAAAAATAAGGACTTTGTTTTTGAGGATTTTTTTAAATTCTAATTGAATTTTGAGCCACACAAAATGACCATACATAGGTGTTTAGAAATAATAACACTCCCTCTATTAAACTTACAATAATTTAAGGATATTGATGTCTTTTAAATTGGTTTAATTTGCTATGATAGCTATCAAAATGTATACTGTATATAATGTATATGTATATAAATGTAAACCTATTTATGCTCTTCTTTTTTCTCAGCAGGTGTCAACAACACAAGCAGTTTTAAAGCGTTTTGTCAGCTCACATTCCGATCGAGGTCACCTAATCTGACGGGTCACGGAATACACCGTAACACCGGTCCTGCATCCGGGTGACGGCAGAGCGCAGACTCAATCCCCGCTGCAGTTCACTGCGTTTCCGTAGCCACTTTGCTACCCGCTGAGCCCTGGTTGGGGAAGGAGCTGGCGGAAACGACTAATCCCGGTCGACTAAACGCCAAAGCTGGCAATATAAATGGCGCATTAGGGCTGCTATCGGAAGGGACTCTCTAAACCAATGTTCGTGACTCGGGCGCTTTTGGAGAATGCGTTGGCAACACCCTCCGTAACATGTGAGATGTATACAGAAAGGTATTAACTGTGCGTTATTTCGGCTAACTAGCTAGCAGCTACCCCCTTCTCTGTATCCAATTTATGGTAGCTCGCTTGATCTGTTTTCTGAACCGTCGCTTGTGTACCGGAGGAAAATGAAGAAGTTTAATATTCGGAAGGTGCTGGACGGCTTGACAGCGGCTTCTTCCTCCTCCTCCGCAACTGCTCAGCCGGGTACTCACAGGGAAAACGATGTTGTCCAGGAGACTTTACAGTCGGAGCATTTTCAGCTTTGCAAGGTGGGTTTCCGTTAATAACAGCTAACATTAACGAACTGACAGTCAGATGACAGCAGCGTGACACAAAAAAAGAAAAGAAAAAACGCTGACTGCTTTTATTTTTGGATATTAATTTCATTATTTAGGATGGAAACCACTTGAATGTACACACACCAGATTTAAAGTCACACACTTGAACACTACAATGTGATTTATTTATATGTAATTATTTTTAGTCTATTTTAGCCAGCCCTGCCTTGATGTAGTCCATAGTGGGCTGTTTGCATTGCTCTGAATCTTTGAAACTGTATTTTCGTCACTGTAAAATATCATAAAATTACAACACAACACTCACCCACCCCATTTGGACATTGCTCACTTCTATTCATGCTGGAGGTGCAGGTCTAACGTGGGTTTTAATGAGAGTTGTTGAGGGCAACATCTGCAGCCTGTATTTCGTTTATCATAATAATAGTGGATCCACTGCAAATTTCCCATGTTGTGTTTCAAAGGTGGTGAGAAGAAAACTTTTTATTGCAAAAACTCCAACTCTAGTAAATATCCAGCACCTCTCTTACCTTCAGCTAAACTTCTACTTGGATTTTTATACTAAGCCACCACCATCCACGAGTGCAGCAATCGCTTCAGAGCATAATCTTTGTGGGTACAGTGCATAAGAGCATGTGAGTGAACAGCTTTGGCAAAATAAATAAATAAAACTGATCATTTAAATCATAACCTCACAGGTCACTACACAAGAGCTCCCCAGCCTTGTTTTTAATCATGCACGGTTTAGTAATGCAGACTGTTAGGGCTGCCTGGAAAGGTTTCGCCCATCAGCTTCAACTCCAGCTGGGAGCAGAACAGGTCAGGTCCCCGGGTTACAGGGCCATGGCATTACCTGTTATGTAATCCTGCTGCAGGCTGCAGAGAGCTTATGGATGATTGAGCAACGTTTCCAACCTGAAACAATTGGGTTATAGATGCCTGATGATGATAATAATTTGGAGGATAAGCTACTGCAAGATTCTGACAATAAAAGTCCAGCTCAAGGTTGTCATATTGAGTTTTACTGTTGTTTTCCAAAATTAATACTTCACAGATATCAAGTAGCCATGAGAAAGATATTTCAATAATGTTTATGCTTTATCTAATTTCTTTTGATAATAGAGCACATTTTCCACATTGATGGATTGCATTTCTTGGAGACTATAATTTTTTAATGTCAGCTTGACTGTGTAGGAGATGATCGAATAGCTGGCTTAAGGTCTAATGTAAATTCTGCTTCTTCTTTTTTTCCTGCAGACTGTGCGTCATGGCTTTCCATATCAACCATCCTCAATGGCTTTTGACCCCGTACAGAAAATCTTGGCCATTGGGACTCAGACTGGAGCTTTGAGGCTGTATCCTTTTTCCCATGTGAAGAGTCATGCAAGGAAAGTAAAGGTTTACTTTTTTAAAAAAAACCCAAAAAAACACTCTCACCCACACAGTCGTGGCACACATGTGTAAGGAAAGTAAATCCGTGTCCAAGTTCCTGGAATCATTTCCAGGAACATTTTTCCACTTAAGTTGCCATTCAGCATTCCACAAAGGCACGGGAGTTCACAGAGTAAATGATCCTTTCTGTCTATTGTCATCCAACGCTACAAAAAAAAGAATCTCCAAAACAAGCTAAAGGAATCTGAGTTCTTAGGCTTAGGATGTGTTTCTGTGCAACCAGCAGCCTCCTTCTCCTGGAGCACCCAGGCTCATTAGTGGTATCTCTGCAGTAGCATGAACAGCTCCTCTGCCATATGCCGAGGAGCCAACCTCATCAACTGTGCTGCCCAGTCAGTGCCAGGATGCCACTTCATATGTGCTGTAAACATAACTGGACTTGCACGACATGCACACACAATCAAGCTGCCACAGTGCTGTGTGGCCCCTCAGGCAGTTGGAAGTCAGTTTCGTATTTCTTTGTTTTGAAGGATAAAAATTTGCTTTTACAGCTAACATCCGTGACTCACAGCAGCAGAACTGCCCCTGGATTCCAGGCTATTAAACACTGCATGTGATAGTCTACTCATATCCAGGTTACGCCTTCAGGGCTGACCTATTAGTGTATCAGCTCAGGGTTTCCCTTTGTGCTGGTATCCTGCTTAAGAAGCCCACCTGCCTTGTTTAGATTTTCATTAAGTGGCTTTGTCCTCATCATTATCCACTCTCTAGATTAAGGGGGCATGCTGTTTTTTCACAGGGCTACTCCCACAGAACATACACTGCTTCCATGTTGTCCTAATGTGCAAGGTGGAGCTGATGGGATTACTGTCATTCAGGCAATTGGTCCATTTATCAAAAGATGGTCTGTATCGATCCACCTCACTGCCCCTGGAGTTTGGAACTGCTGCCACAGCTCAGTAGACATAAGTTCAATGAGGTGTCTACAAGCAATAAATGTCTGCTTTTACAAGATCTGCCTCTACTACAGCGTTTTAATCAGTGTGTAACTCTAGACATTTCCGTGCTCTTTCCAGTGCAGTTTTGGCAATTATAAAACCATCATATCTCGTGTTTAAGCACATGCAGATAATCTTTGTGTGCAGTGACCGTACACATCTTGAACTTTTTTAAAAACTAGACATCACGGTTGATCCAATAGCTGAGTACTTGGGATATATTTTGTTTGGTTGCCGATGCTATAAGCATAAGAGGTCCCTGGTTTGATACCGGCTTTTTCATTTGATGTGTGTCATTAGTGTAAAAGCACACATGTATAGACAAGCCAGCTCTCCTCTGACTGGTTGCACTTGGCAAACAGAATGTTTGAACAGCAGGTGGGTGGTTCTTCTGTGCTGTGTAGACATGGATGACTTCCTTAGATGACCACATTAGGGATATACTCACTCACTAACATTATACAGGGTGATGAGCAGGAAAAACCTAACATTTGAAGCTGTGTTTTCTCCCTGCATACTTTAATTAGTGAACCCAATATAAATATATTAATTTTAACTTTTTGCAAAATCAGTATTTTATTAGGTAAAGGCTGGTCTGATCGTGGTAGAAGTCAGAATTTGTTTTTGAAGGTTTTCAGAGTAGAAATGCTGTACCTGCTTCACTACGCTGTAGTTCCTTCTTTTTTGGTATTAATATCTGCACTTGTAGAAAGACTACTAAAGACATTATCAGTCTTCTATTGGTAAACTAGCATGAAAGAGAACTTCCTGTCATGCGTATCATCTGTTGACTTTGTGAGAAAACCTGCTGATGTTGAAATGCTGCGGTGAACCACAGTGGTTTACCGAACAGGGAAGTGTTGACGTTCATAGGGTATGACTGAAGTGTGTGATGTTTTTAGGGACATGGGGGGATATCCTTAAGAAGGTTACGAGAGCAAATTATTTGGCATCTGCTGTGATATGTCAAACTTTGTGACATTAGGACTAAAGTGTGCTTTCCTTTCATACATGGGTAAAAAAAAATGCATCTGCAGGGTTTTTGTCAGAAAAGTTAACCCCAGTGGCTTTGAGTGAGACACCCATAGTTTTGTTTAAATTTAATGTTTGGTGCAGTTAGCAGCAACAGTAGTCTAAAAAGGCACATTAGCTACCTTAATGGGTGTAGCTTATGTATTCAAAACTATTTCTCTTTTGTAGGCCCAGTGAGGGGTCAGTTTAGGTCAAGAGTGGGCCTTTAACTTTCCCAAGGGGCCACAATTTGGGCCTCATTGGAACATCTACTCTTACTAGCAGCAGCTTATAAAGAGATAAAATTAATATTGAGCAGAATTGCGTTCAGCTCCACACCATTCCCAGTTTCTCATGTGGTCTCTTGGGAAGATGAATTTCCCACTCGTGACTTGTGCTATCCTGTGATGTGCTTACGGCGCTGCTATTGATTTCATGATTGATTACCAGATAATGGTTTTCTAAATTCTCAAAATGTATTTGATTTAATAGTATGACTGGAAATCTTAAAGTGCAGGTCAATACAGTTGCTCAGAGAGTTGATCTATTCAGTAGGACGCACAAATAGAGACTTCCAATATTACCAATATTTTCTGTATATTTGTGTTGTTTGTGTGATTGATTTCCCCACTTTTGTGCCAAGGAAGTCGAAATCTTAATTACAAAATATAATGCTATTTAATAACGGATAAAGCATTTTATTTAATCAGACAAAGCTAATATCCAGTCAGTTCATCGCTGTGTTGTCTTGCAGTCCAAAACGTTAATTAATTCAGGACAAGAAGCAGCAGGAACTCTTCACCTCTCAAAAACTGGAACCTTGCAATCAACTAACTGATTACTCAACTTAGGAAGTTACTTAATTTAAGAGAAAAGCAAATCATATGAAAGTTACCATATGACCAACAGTGTGAGACAGGAACTAGCATTTTGAGCTTTTTTGTTTTGTGGTGTGACCCATCTTCCTGTGTCCACACTGCCAATGAAATTAAGAAATAAAGAGAAACATGTATTGTTGTATAGATGGTCTATTACTATGTAGATTATACCTGTGGCCCCTAAGCTTTTGATCATGTAGTGTGGCAGGAAGTTAGAAAAGAATGCACTCGCTCCCCGCAGTGATAACATCTTGTTGTGAGGTTCGTGTTAGTAATTTCCTGCTAGCCTAGAAAGTAGCTTTGCTCAGCAGTACTATTAACCTATATTGCAGCTGAATCAGTTTTACAATACTTACAGCGAAAAGTTGATAATCACTGGAAAACAACACATACTTCGTGTTCACTGTTGCCTGGTTGCTTAAATGACCCCCACTGGATTACAGAAATATGATGAAAACACTGTTAAATATTACCATTCTTGGTTTTTCAGCTACCTCTCTGCTCTTATGCTCTTATTTATGCATCACCAGAGGGTATGCAATGGACTTAATGACTCTTCCTCCTCCTCCTCGTTCATTGTGGACCTATGGAAACATGATAACCATTAATAATTTTGACAAATGTTGTACACAACCTGCAATGCCAGGAGCTAAAACTGGACACAAAGGTCGTGGGTGAATGTGAGGTCAGTTGCCCACAGCCTTCGACTGGCGCCAGCTAAAAAAGTCTTGACTCTAATAGTCTGAGTTTACCACTGTCATATAACGACCTGATGTCCACTGTTGAGCCCATCCTGAAACGGTGTCCTGAACCCCACCTTAGTTTGTTTAAGGAACTGAGGGATTGTTTGATCACTGCTTGCTTGTTTAATCCTGTACAGAATCATACTATTTGAGCCTTAAAATGGTTTTAGTCGACATAGCTGCCAGTCTTTGGAGCATTTCTTTTGCATGCTAACATTAATAGTATGAGAAACACTGCACCTTTTTTTTTTTTTTTTGTCTCTGTGGTCTGTCTGTCTGTTCATAGACTGGCTGTATGATTAGTGCTCTTGTGGTTTCCTCCTCCTTTTGTGCTTGCATGCACAACTCAGTGCACATATGTCTCTGAGAGTGATTAGAGGCTAGTTGAAAGGATTTCCCCCAATTTCTCTTGTGATTATTCAGCTGCTTGTGAAAGTATTTTGGAGGTTTTTATCTGAGGCGTTACAGCCCCAATGCTTACGTGGCAATGCGTCTGACTTTTGCACTGTTCATAATTTGTGATGCCCCGTGTCTTTTATTAGCTGAACGAGCAGCCTGATTGCTTCTGAATGGACAAATTAAGCAGGCAGAGATTCTCTAAGTTAAACTTAACAGTCCAATAGAGAGAGGTGAGTGTGAAGTTAATCATGCTGCCGTCACACTGGCTGACGCATGTGAATATATGAGGGAGACAGGGCCCACTGATTTTATTTATAACTCATCAGTTTAGTGTGTTACATGCTTTTGCCTGTGCCTTTTTAGGAATGCAAGCGGAAAATGTCAACTTCCATTTAGTTCAGAAAAAACAAACAAAGAACTTAAGAACCTTTGATTAGAAAAAATCACAGAAGGCTGGAAATAGCAATTGTCACTTTCATCTTTTTGTATGAAATTATATTAGAAAAGTTGCAGCATTTTTAAAATAGGTTTTCCTCGATTTCTGCATGAACCTTCCTGGCACCTTTCCAGTTTTCTTTGACTGAGCAAACTTTTTTAGCTTTGGCCGTGCAGGGGTGGAGTGCTACTGTCAGCACGAGAGCAACGCTGCTGTCATCCAGCTCCAGTTCCTGATCAACGAGGTTTGTTGTCATTACCTGTTCCTTGTGTCCTTGTTTGATTTTCTCTCTCCTCCTCCTCACCACCTCTTCGCTCCCAGCCTGTTCACTCCTCTCCTCACACACCCAGCCATGAATCTATTGATGAATGTGCTTTTATACATCGATTAAAAGTAATGCTAGTGGTGTAACCTGTATTCATTTCAGTTCAATTCAGTTGACTTTACTTGAATATTGTCTCTTTGAGCTAATTTTACTTCAGCACACTTTATACTGTAGAGTCTACGAGCTTTATATCACATGCTTGTGATACAGCCATATAAAGTGTCAATGCCAAGCCACATGATGTTTTCTCAACGCAAATAACTGCTCTGTTTATCACCGTCACCACAGGGGGCGCTGGTGAGTGCCTTAGCTGATGACAGCATCCACCTGTGGAACCTGAGGCAAAAAATCCCTGCTATCCTGCATTCACTCAAGTTTAACAGGGAGAGGTACAGTAATGTGTTTGTTTGTCTGCTGCTGCATTTGCTGCAACACTGCATCTGATGTGAACAAAATTTGCCTTCACAGCTGGCCACATGCTGTGGGGCTGCACCAGCTGTTTTTAGCCAATAAGGAAAATCTGTGACTAATGGTTCAGTATTAACAATGCATCAAATTACTACATTTTAGAAGGAATGTGGCACCCACAGATTTTTATCACCCAGCTTTGCAATTTTTCTCAGCTCATTATTTGGATTTTTGGCCTGCAGATTTTCTTTCCCTCTCTCTGTTCAGACCCTCTTTCAAATGTAGCAGAAATTTTATGTTGGCCAGAAGGACATTATAATAATGCTATAGGAACACCGGAAACATAAGATGATCCCACCCAGGGGAGCGGCTATCTGCTGCTGACCCGGTGTTCACCGCAGTATATAAGGGATCATTTGTGCCAAGAGCCAATCGGTATACTGAATAATGAGATGCTGTGATGTGTTTTTATTGTTGTTATGTTGAAGTTTTATATGCGTGTATGTATGAATGTGGGTTGATGTGAAGGGATTTGATTCATTTTGTTTATTGCTTAGTGAACCGAAGACAATTTTCCATTGATGTTGATAATAAAGTTATTGTATTCTATAATCCAGTGGGACATATTTGCACTGAAATGGCAAGACAAAAATGAGCAGTAAACTGACTTAAATGGCAGTATATTTTGACTGTGTGCTACTTTTCCTTTCATTTAACAGTTGCTACAGATATTTTGCAGCATCTTGATGGTTTAAACCATCAGGTCTGTTAAAAGAAACTCCACACTTTTTGTTAAGTCAGTATTTCCAAGTTCATTTAAAAATGACTCCAGATTTCCTCTGGGAAAAAAAAATCACAATTAAGGTACAGACTAATAGCAAAAGACAAAACATTTTTGCAGGTTCATTCTATTTCAGATAGTAAATGTTGTGTATGACTGGATTCTTCTTTCACCCAGTTGAGAATAGGCAACAGTATTTACTCTGCTGTTCCCCCCAACTGATCTATATATAGTCTGGCTTCATTAGTGTGACACAGTGCAAGGCCTTTGTAATTAAATCTTACTCACTTGCTTCTTCTTCCAGTTGGACCAGCGTGATTAGGGACAAGGGTAACCGTCTGATGCCAACTGAGTCATGAGATAATAAAAAGCCTGGTTGTGATGGATCTTGATCTCTTCCAGAATCACATACTGCCACCTGCCCTTCCAGAGCAAATGGCTGTACATCGGCACAGAAAGAGGAAACATCCACATTGTCAACGTGGAGTCCTTCACTCTCTCAGGCTACGTTATTATGTGGAACAAAGCCATCGAACTGTGAGTCTGTATTTCACAACTACACCCCTCCTCCCATTACTCACTCACTATTTGCATATCTTCTTTGTGCAGCTGACACTCGACCAGGAAACTCAAAATTGCAAAGGAATGCGGTTGCCGGCACTTGCAGAAACAGTTAGTCCTGTAAGCTGAGAATACTGTAGCTCTGATCGGTATGAGGGCGGTATGGAGGTGGTGATTGTGCCATGCCAGGACTTGCAGTTGAGACTTCTGGAGGTGTTCTGTTAAATCTGGCAGCAAACATCTCTGATAGGAAGTGCCCACTTCATAACCCCAGTGACCCATCCTGTGTCACCCACTCCCTCGTGTAAACACCCACTGTAAAGTTTGCAAGGAATTTTACATCACATCCTGCATCTTCTGAGGGGTTCCCATTTAATGTCACATGCAGGTGTATGATCGAGGTGGATAAAATCACTATCAGTATCTTTTCTGGTTATGATAGCATTTTCGTGTATCGAATACAGGTTTTCCCAGCACACAGGAATTTAAAGTGATCATTTTTAAACAGCTTTGCTAAATGGTGGATTATTTACTTGATACATAATTTAACAAGTGATAATAAAAATAATTTCTGGTCAAACAGGGCAGCACTGGCAGGTCGACGCGCTCTTCATACTTGCAATATCTAGCAAAGTTATTTTGCTAGATAAAGTTTAGGAATTCAGTCGTTTGGGTCATCCCTCCAGCATTCCCATTAGTACAGACTGAGCCATTATAACTGTGCAACATTTAACAGTTCTGTAAAAGACATTAAGTCTGTGTCTTTCAATGCCACCTACACTGTGTAGATGAAAGTACCAGACCACCTGCACATTATACCTACTGGAGCTGCTCCACTACGAAAAACCATGCCACGAAGATCCCAGCACACATGTTTAGTGCTGATGATAATTCAAGATGATGTTTGGAGCTTTGTGAATATTGACTCGGCAATCCATTGGACAATTTTACACTCTATGCGCCTCAACGCAACGCAGTTCTGTAACTTTGTGTGGTTTGCCTCTGCGTGGCTGAGTTACTGTGGTTCCTAAACACTTCCAATTTGCAATACCACTTACAGTTGATTGTGGAATATCCAGGAGGGAAGTAATTTCACAAAGTTGTTGCAACAGCGGCATCTTATTATAGTACCACATTGGTATTCAGAGAGCTCTTTGGAATTAGCCATTATTTGACAAATATTTGTAAAGGCAGACTGTATGGATAGATGCTTGATTTAATACACCTGTGGCAGTAGGAATACACCTGAAATTAAAGATTAGGCAGTGAATTATTACTTTTGTTCATATAGTGTGTTATATAGGTACTTTGATCATTTCATGGACCTCATTCATGCACGCCTCAGTAAAATGTATTGGGGACAATTCATTACAAGCAAATGATGAAATTACTGCTGTTGTGCTGTCTGACATTTCATGCATGTTAGGAACACAGAAGACCGACTTCTAGAAATGGCTGAAACGAAAAAAAAAACGAACTGTTAACCTCAAATCTCATTAGCAAGCAGTGTCATAAAACTGTTTTGTGTCGGGACAACATAAAGAAGTCGCTTTGAGGCTGTGAGATTAGTTTGAGCAAAGTGAGACTAAATGCAGGTGCCAGAAGTTTTTGTTTTTTTTAATATAATGTTAATATACCGTTGATACTCTTAAAGTAACTGAATGTATTCCGAATTGGGTGGTTTGCAAAGTGATACCAAAATGTTACTGGTACAATCTAGTAAGATTGCCGTCATGACTCGCTGTGAAGTGATCAAAGTACACATTGATACATGAACTCAGGTCATTCAGATTAACAGAAAGAAGTACATGTCTTAAAAGGACTGGTTACATGTCTACCACAAAATTTGCCCATTCTGAGCCCTTGATTGGGGCTTAAAAGGGGTAGTGAAATTACTATTTTTCTCTAAATGAAAACTTTAGTCAGTAGAAGTTTTTCCAAGCAATTTTATTTTCCATGTGCCCACCAGCGAGCTAAAAAAGATTATTTTAGAAAGTGACTGGCAGCTAAAATTGGTTGCATAAAGGTGTGCGTGTGTATGAGGCTGCTGGTGAAATCGGATAAATTGCTCTTTTAGATCCTGGAGTTGAAAGTGTCAGAGCAAAGTATGCCGTCCTCTTAGATAAATGTGTCAGATGCAGGAAGTGGAGATGGGGAAATGATTTAGCTTGTCTTGATTTTGAAGATGAAAAGAAACGATGTGGTGTGAAATCTAAAGCGAAATATTCAGTTATGTCTTTGTAGAACCTCTGATAGAATCGTCTTTTCCACGCTCTGCTTCATAGCTTGTTGCCTTTGGAAACTCGTGGACTCTCCTACAGTGGATAGAAACGCTGTGTATGGCGCTAATGATCATATCTGGTGTTATGCTGGAAATGAAACTCAGTTTTAACTAGTTAATTTAAAGTAATGTTTACCGACGATTCCGTCAGTTAACAGTCTAGGTTAAAATAATCTTTATTACAATAAAATCCAGTTCACAAACATGAGAACTGGTTATTAAGCCTGGTGTTTGTGGTGCGGGTGTATCACAATGTGGTGATTACCGGCTGGAGTTCATATTCCGCTCCATCCCTTCCTTTTATTCACTGCGACATCACTGACTGTATCGACTCATCAGCAGCAGCAATGAGATCATTAGCCGCTGGAGCCAGACCACACTCAGAGGCAGCAACACTTTCTTTAGGCCAGACCTTCACTTCCTCCATGCCCCTTGCTCTGTTGCCACGGTGATCCTGTCTTGAAACACTATAATCTCTCATAGACCCTCATGTGACCCTACTCTCCCTCTCCCTCGCTGTTTGTCTCTCTCATATGTCATGGCTATTTTTTATTTTTTTTTTCCTCCCCTCTGGTGCGCTGATGCACATTTTCATCTTATTATCTTGTCCTTTTTTTCTCTGTGCAAGACCAAAGATTGGGGCTTACATTTTGGATGTCTTTCCTAATTGCCTCTATCTTACCGCCCTCTAAAAGCTCCACTGTATCACTATATTTATCAGATACATTTTACTCATCAGTGGCAAATATACCTAAATTGACTTGGACTGTCTCCCATTTCTTTCTTTCTCTGACAGATCCACCAAGACACACCCAGGGCCTGTTGTGCACATCAGTGATAACCCCATGGATGAGGGCAAGGTAACTGATAGCTGAACATTACATTGCCTATAGAGAAGATAAACAATTGTACGTCATCTGATGATGTTATGTGGAGAAGCAGAGCTGGAAATGATTTTTAGTTGGATCTCAGAGACTGTTCAGTTATATAATGTAAAAGTTCATGTCTTTTAAAAGAAATATAGGCTTGCTTTTAATTCAAGAAAGTTAAAGTTCCACTTAAGTGATTAAGTGAACTGGAGATAATCAGTTAGATAAAGATGGATTGCAGGGGACATTCCTGCTTTGGATCATAGGTAATGATGTTTTACCTCAACTAGCAGTTACTGTTTTCCTAGAGCTAAAGATAGGACAGTCTGCAGTGATGGCGCAGAGTAGGCTACCACTGTGACTGTAAAAAAGGCAGCGACAACAACAACTAGGAGCATTTGGGTTGACTATTATAATTTGCTACTAGTTGCTGGTAGACAATTTGGCACAGGAATTCATGTTACTGCTATCACCAGTTGGGCATTTGCTGAAATTTAAGTTTGTTGTTAGAGTAGTGCTTTTCCGGGACACTGCAAATAAATTGCACTTTTGTTAAAAGAAATAAATACACAGAGTATTATAGCTCATACCTATGAAGCATATGAATTGGATTTTTATTTCTGGAATCTCACTGTTAAGTTCTTTTGGAGTAGCTCTGCGTTATTTAGAGGTGAAAATGATCATCTTGGTGCGCCCCCTCATTTCATTCACTGTCTTGAACAAGCCTCAATTTAAGCCAGCTGTCTTTCTATTGGCCTGCCCCCTGCAAACACAGTTTGAACAGCAGACAATATTCGTCTGAGGTGACCATATTAAGGATATCCTTTCTCACATCATATAGAGCCAAAAATGCAAAAACACCTACGCTCGTATGCAGACCCTTCTATTTGCCTCTTACAGGCCATTTCAAAGGGTTTATGCGTATCTTTTAGCCTGTTCTCACAAGGAAATTCCTAACTATTGAAAAAATAGTTATAAGCTACTCTAGTGTTTACATGATTGCATAGTAAGTGAAAACTTAGTTGCTTCTTACAGTGTGTAAATGTCAGAATATTGCATCTTATGCCATCTTAAGCAATGTCATAAAAGTCTACTAGGGAATGTAAAATAAATAACTGTCATACATTCATAAAGTGAATTCATTATGAACCAGTTTTGTGCAGAATGTAGTTTAACAGCAGTCAGCTGAGCCTTACTTGCTTTGCTTCTCTTGTTATTTCAGCTTCTGATTGGATTTGAGTCTGGGATAGTAGTGCTGTGGGATTTGAAGTGCAAAAAAGCTGACTACCGCTACAATTATGATGAGGTAAGGCATTGTTTTCCTTTGTTCCAGTTCTTGTGAGGAAACTAGTTTGTCTGGTGTTCCTCACTGTTGTCTGAGAAACATGTTTGGTCTTGTTGGGTTTCTTTGTAAATCAGTTAACACATGAAGTTTTATAATGACACATGAAATGGACGTTTAGGTTTCTTTCATTTTAAGAGAATGGAAAACAGCTCAAAATAACATTATCATGTATTTTGCTAGTTACTCATGAATTTTTGAAGGGACCCAAACTATCCGTGGACAAGTATCACCTTTGTTGAGACAAACCCTGATTTCCCCAATGATGTAGAGTTACTTTGCTATTCTGAACTGTCAAACATATGTTACTTGTACATTATGTATCACACTCTGTTAAACGGCTACCGTGGTTTCTCAGGCAATCCACTCAGTCGCCTGGCACCATGAGGGCAAACAGTTTGTTTGCAGCCACTCCGATGGCACTTTGACCACGTGGAATGTACGAACCCCAGCCAAGCCCGCACAGATCATCACACCACATGGTAGGAGCTGTTGTATACACACACTTGTATTGTTTATATTCACAGAGGCATGATTAATGGAAAAACTATATATAGGCCTTTAAATAAAGTGTAGTCCCGCCAGTCTTTGAGACCTGACATGTGTAACAGATGGATGCCGACATGTCCATATGTTCACATATGCACCATATGTACTGTATTCCTGCAATGTAAAATATAATGAGTTTTTGTTTCGGGGATTTGTTTTGTTTTGTTTTTTTGGCATCTTGAAATCCAATAGGAAAGCAGCCTAAGGATGGAAAAAAGCCAGAACCATGCAAGCCTATCCTGAAAGTGGAATACAAAACAACAAGGGCTGGGTGAGTGTGATGGTAGTTCCCACCCATCCTGTGTCTTAACGGACGCTAGTTTGAAACCATATCCTGTACTCAAAATGTCCTTTCCTGTTATTCTGAATATGTAACAGGTTAGTCTTCTTGACAGTGTCCTTATGCTGATGAAAAAGCCCTGTCTAATAAGTAATTAGACAAGGCAACAGTCTCATGATACTTGTTAAATATAATGATTTTTGACACAGCTGGCAGCATCTGAAGAGATGCTCTTATGTCAAAGCCATTAACTAAATGGCCAACATTTCATTGAAAGTGATCTAATACATTTTTCTCAGGCGTTTGAGGACGGGGATTAATATAGTTTTAATAATGATTAAAAAGTAGGCTCCTCCCAGCACAGGTTCTATCAAAATCGGGCCAAAAAGTCCCCAGAGAAAGCACCACAGTAAAATTTGGTGTCCCTCTTTACCCATTTACCGCTGAGTACACCTGGTAATTTTTCATCTGCCACAACTAATTCAATTTTATTGAAGAAGCTATTAAAATATGTGTGTTTGTTAAACCCAGGGACCCATTCATGGTGCTGTCTGGAGGTCTGTCTTACGATACAGTGGGGAGGAGAGCCTGTCTTACTGTGATGCACGGAAAGAGCACTGCTGTTCTGGAGATGGACTACCCGATTGTGGATTTCCTAACGCTGTGTGAAACTCCATATCCAAATGGTGAGCTGTGACACTAGTCAGAACAGCATATGCAGTTACCAACTGAAACGATGCCATTATCCATGTAAATTTTCTGCCGATTTGTTTTCTAGACTTTCAGGAGCCTTATGCTGTGGTGGTCCTTCTTGAGAAAGATTTAGTTGTAATAGACCTCGGACAGATTGGGTAAATATTCAACTTTCTAGCTGTGGTTGTATTAATAATTATATTGCATCAAAAAACATGGATATTTTACATTGTGCATCTAGATTCTACACCAAATGGCCACATTGCCCACTCTAAAGTACGCTATATTAATATACAGAGTAATAAACTTTATTAAAATTTCAAACTTTGGTGAATACATTACACAAAATCTAGCATCTTTTGTTAACATTTATTATCGCAGCTATAAGTTTGACATACAGATCAGAACATGTAGCATAATGCTGTATAATATTTAGTGTAAACATGTGACTGATTATCGTGACAGGTATCCCATATTTGAAAACCCTTATCCTCTGACTATCCACGAGTCACCGGTGACCTGCTGTGAGTATTTTGCTGACTGTCCTGCTGAACTTATTCCTGCACTTTACTCTGTCGGCTGTCGGCAAAAGAGGCAAGGTTACAGTAAGAAGGTAAATGACTCAGTTGTGTTGTCTGTGTGAATTTTACATGAGCATTTGACTTCACCGCAGACAGAAGCTTCATTTTTGTTTATTTGTTTTTAACAGGAATGGCCCATTAGTGGGGGAAACTGGGGCCAAGGCACACAGAGTTACCCTGAGATTATAATCACAGGGTCTGTATTGATTGAATAAAGTAATAATATAATGAGTCGTGCTTACTTATTTTAAGATGTGCACAGGTCTTGTTCAGTAATAAATGTTTAATTGTTTTGTTTTTATTCTGTCTATCCCCTGCTATAATAGACATGCTGATGGGTCAATCAAATTCTGGGATGCTTCTGCACGTGAGTATTTTGTTGTTAAGAGCAGTATATTACTTACTACAAAAAGTTCATCCTTGCATGTCTTTATCTTTAATTTTCCTTCCAAGGAGATGTATTCATGCACTAAATTAAAAACTTTAAAAATCAAGTGGTCCTATTGGTTGATGGTTCCCATTGGTTATATGGTTACTGTTACTACGACATACTGAAGTGTGCACATATTTTAAGACTTTTTATGGCCATAGTTACGACTGACCCTGTAGTTATAATGCTACTGAACCCAGACACTTCTATTTGGTGTTGAACTACATTATTTTGTCCTAGAAATTACTGTTTGCAATTCTCATTAGTTTGTGCAATATAACACACCAATGACAAGAAAACTTATCACTTTCTTTCTGTACTTCACACATTACAATAACCTGTGAATTCTGATGGATTTCGAGCCGGATGAGCTGCTACGTCACTGATGTTCTGGGTTTCTTTGTTCACAAACTAATTCCCATCTCTAATTCTAGTTGCTTGGATTTTGAACGTAGTGCTCCTTGAAAGAACAATATTAATCACCACCACCTCGATTCCTGTTGTAACCTGTGCTATCGAGAGTGCGCTGATCGCAGTGAATCATCATGTCCTTATTTTCCTTCCACAGTAATGCTTCAAGTGCTGTACAAGCTGAAGACTGCCAAGGTGTTTGAGAGGGCTCGTGGAAAGGAGGAGAAGCCAAACACAGATATAGTAGATGAGGACCCATTTGCCATCCAGACCTTGTCCTGGTGTCCCGAGAGCCGGATGCTGTGCGTGGCTGGAGTATCTGCTCATGTTATTGTCTATAGGTTCAGCAAACAAGAAATTACCACTGAAGTTGTTCAGGTAAATTGCTTGGGGCATAATAAATGGACAGAGTGAATGGGTAAATTATTCCTAAGGTCAGGATGGATAGATAATAGGATAATAGTCGATAAACATTTACAAGAACAAGCCTTTTTTTTTTTTTTTTTTTTTTGTCTTTTTATTTCTTGTTTAGCTCTTGGAGGTGCGAATGCAGTGTGAGTTTAGCGAAGTGGACTCTCCTGACCCAGGAGGAGAGCAGACCCCCACCCTGCCAACCCCGGGAGCTTCCTCCAGCCCTCAGGAGAGTGAGCTTCCCACTCAGCCATCAACAGGGAGCAACTCCTCTGATGGCCCCCGAGACAATATACCATGTCTACAGTATGGAATTTCTTTAATTTTGCCTTGGCTTCTGTTTTTGTGAAGCAGGCTGTCACAGAAGAGATGAAAAACACAAGAAAAAAAGAATCCTCTTAATAAAATGCTTTTAAAGTAATAATAATAATAATAGCAATAAAAATGATGATCCAGAGTGTAGCTTGCCCATAGATGATAATTTATTCCAGTGTAAACTGCAGCCTGCTGTCGTATCCTGCTGTGTGTTTGATGCAGGGTGCGGAGCTCCCCACTGAAGCAGTCTCCGGGCAACCAGGTGGAACTGGTGATCCAGCTGGTGTGGGTGAGTGGGGAGCCACCTCAGCAGATCACCAGCCTGGCAATCAATTCTTCCTATGGCCTGTAAGTCTCTTATGTTCAATACAGCTGATGGTTTTGACATGAGGTCACATCACTTTGGGCTCTCACTAGTCTTCATAGCTCGGTATCCTTTTTTGTGCTCAATTTGTGTGGGTAAAGAAATCGTAATTATATCCTGTCTCAAAGCACACTGTAACCAAGCATTTTCAACCAAGTGCAAAAGTAAATAAAGCCTGCCTAAATCATAATTTGGAGTTCCACTGCATTCTTTGACCTTTCTGTCTTTCAGTGTGGTGTTTGGAAACAGTAACGGTCTGGCTGTGGTGGACTACCTCCAGAAAACCCTGCTTTTCAATATGGGCACATCAGAGCTGTACAGCCCATCTGACCCCTATCAGAGGCAGCCTCGCTCCCCACGTAAAGCAAAGCCTTCCGGAGGTGAGCTGCACTCAACCAATTAAACACTCTTTCTGTTGATTTCTCTCTGTGTTCTGCTGAACTTGTCACCCTGGATAACATTTATCTCACTGAAATACAGTAAATAATTTGCTACGCTCCTTGTATTCCTTTATTTTTTGCTGAACACTTTTGGAGGCTGTTGGAGGTGGGTTAGGGAGGCAGAGCTGACACTTGGCAGCTGCCCTGACTTCGCACTGTGAGCACCGCCCCCTGCAGTAGCTCCTCTCCCTCAACAGGGGGCATCGCTGGCGGATTCTCCATCTGTTCAGTTGGAAGGAGCAAAGACAGTGGAGCATGCATGTTAGAATGGATGCTGTAGCTGAGCAGAGCCGCTCTGCTGTAATAGCACTGCCTTTTGATTCTGTTTACTGACAAAACAATACATAAACCTTGTTTACTTGTTTCAGCCTTGCTGTTTCTGTCATGTCTTCTATTGTGTTTTTCTCTCTTTGCCTAATCATCCTGTCAGTCACTGTTTGTCTTCATTCTTTTTAGTCTCAGTCGCTTGATGCTAGATGCAGGACTCTTATCTGCATTTTGTTTGGTTGCCTTTTAAAAGCAGTCTTTAATTTATGCAAATTGCAAGAACACTATTGGAAACATATACTGTTTTAACAGTGAATCAAATAGAAATTCAGCAGCAAGCAGCTGAGACTTCACATTTTCTTCTGTTTTGCAGTTAGATTTTCAGGCATTTTTCTGTCTCACTGTTTTTACTGTTGATCTCTCTCTGTGATTTGGTAAAGACATTCCAACTGTGACGTCTTGCATGTCCAGACTTTCTTTCTTGTATTCTGAGTCTATGAAAAAACGACGCTCATCTCACTTCAGTAAGTCCTGTTGTGTCAGATTTTTTTTTTTTCTCCCCTACCCACAGTGTCATTGTTCTCCTCTAAGCCTTTTCTTTTATCACATAGAGATACATTCTCTGGTTTTATTATAGCACCCCAAATCTCCAAAGCTCAGTACAGACTTTTCTTTGACATTTCCAGTGAGGATGGAGTCAAATTTCAGACTTGAGAGAGAGAGTATCTTTAAAGTATACACCTATGATTTGACTACTAGACAGCCAATACTGATGCATTTAGTGAGCTCACTTGTGGTAGATTTGTAAACTGAAGCAGAGCTTACTTGCTAAATTGAATGATTACCTCGTTGTATGATTGCCTTTGTAATACTTGAGCTGTTATTGTTGCTACATGTGCAATAGGAATTAACTGCAGCGTAATCCTGTCTGACTCTTAATTACAATTTCTGTGGCTCCTGCAGCGACTTGTGATTCCAACGATGGGTCCAATGCCTCAGAGGACCGCTGCAGATCACCTACTTCAGGTAAGTCTTGGCGTGAACTACCGACTGTATCATTTTCTTTTGAAATTCGTCTTTCATATCGGCTGCCATTTGTCATGTAGGCTCTACCTCACCCTGCAATTCAGATGATGACAAAAAGCAGAATTTCATAGAGAAGGGTATTGTATTTTCAAGTGTATGACCCTTTAAAAGTTAATATTTAGACGGTGACTAAAGTTCTCTGACTTGTATTTTTGAACCTTATTTCCAGTGAAGTTGAAAAGCAGGCGCTTTTCCAAGACGGTTGCCAATGACTTTGGTACTGTATCTTTCAGATGTATTCTTTGTGATTACTCACTCTTTCTCTCTGAATGACGGCGTTCTAACCACACTGTGCCTTAATCCTACGCAAGCCTGTGCATACTGTGCCAGTTAAAGGAATAATTGCATTAAAGAAATCGGTTTTCACTAATCACATAATGTAGGGGTTTTGTAGAAAATGAATCAGGGAGGTTGATCAAGTGCATGACAGGATGACTCTTCAATTTCAGGTGCAGATTTTCTATGCAGATTTTTACCAAAATACTGTAGACTGCTGTTACACAACTTAGAATATAGTATGGAAAAATGAAATTTTACTTGAGGATTATTTTTTGTGTGTGTTTTGTTTTTCTTGTTTTATTTTTTGAAACTAAAACAAAAGCATAGAAAATCTGCTTCTCGCCTCAGTCTCTACAGCACTAACATCAAAATGATTTCTCTTGGACTGTAGATACTTGCTCTGTGTGTTTGATTCCAGGGCTTCAGTTCAGTGTTAACTGTTTGGCTGTCCACTGATTCTTTTTATTTTTTTCCCCTCCTCCTCTCTCTCCACCTACTCTCTTTGCATAACTATGTTCACTGAATTGTAATTACCTTATTTCTCAACTGCCTCTTGCTTTGTTTGACATTACAGGCTCTATCGGTTGTCTGTGATGCTTCTCTACCTCATTTGTATTCTCATGGTTTCTCTCAGGGTGGTCACTGACTGCAACAGACAACTTTTAGGAATTTGTACAGAAAAGAAACTGGCAACAACCAAAAGCACCACCTTAAAATCAGCTTTTATTATGATGAATTGTAATGTTATTTCCAAAAGAGTTTAGCGTCTTATTACAAGTAGTCATTTACAAGATATACACCAGTGAGCTATAACATTAAAACTACCTCCATAATACTCTGTAGGTCTGCCTCGTTGTTTGACCCTTTGAGACGTGGGCTCTACGACACCTCCAGAGGTGTCCTGTGGTATCAGGCAGGACGACCTTAGCAGCAGATCCTTTAAGCTCTTTACCTCGATGGGGCTTGCACGCATTTGACTTCTTTTATTTCTACCACTTCCCACAGATGTTCACTTCAAGTGAGGTCTGGGAAGTTTGGAGGGCAAAATCAACAACTTTTCATATTCCTGGAAAAAATCATTTTTTTGGGGGTGGGGGTGCAATTCGGCATTGTTCTTCTTAAAAGAGCCAACTACTATTACAGTGAAGTGCTGTATGTGGACTGTAACCATGCTTAGGTTGGTTATGTGTCAAAGTAGCATCTTCATGAATGCCATAGCAACCTCAAAGCAGAACGTTACCCAGACCGTCCCACTGCTTCCACTGGCTTGCCGTCATGCATCCTGCTGTAATTTCTGACACATGTAAACAATGCAGACGCCCCGTTTCCATGATGTAAAAACATGGTTCTTTAGACACCTTTCTCTATTGGTCTGTGTTCCAGTTATGATACACATGCGCTCACTGTAGGTTTTTTTCAGCTTCTAACAGGGATCAGCATACATCTCTGCAGCTGTCCAACCTCAAACTATGCAAACAATCCATTTATATCAAACAGTACTGTTTGATAGTACTATTTGATACTGTACTATCAAACAGTGCTGAAGTTTTCAGAAATTTGTTACATTAGCCCTTCTAGTGCAATTGGAGCTAGACCCTTCCCCAGTTGTCCCTTCTCGGGCCACTTTTGGCAGGAAGTAACCTCTACCTTCCAGGAACATTTATCACATAATGATCCATGTGAGAGGACTTTGGTCCATGCACTGCTCTTTTTCTTTTTTACATTTTTCTCCTTTTAGCCCATCAGGTTCGTTTGAACCTAGCGCTAAATAGTCCCACCTGTTTATAGGTGCCATTCTAACAAAATAATCAGTATTACTCAATTCACTTGCCAAAGTTCTTAATGTTGTAGCTGATTGGTGTATGCACTGTGACCTCAACAGTTGTCTTACAGTTGGTATCACCATGTTTAAAAATCGTACTCAAAATTGTGTTCTATTCAGTGATTGCA
The DNA here is from genome assembly GCF_965226115.1 of Aulonocara stuartgranti. Taxonomy (NCBI): domain Eukaryota; kingdom Metazoa; phylum Chordata; class Actinopteri; order Cichliformes; family Cichlidae; genus Aulonocara; species Aulonocara stuartgranti. Next base: position 11,806,056 of record NC_138955.1, read on the forward strand.
CACTGATGTGCACATTGAAAACAAGGCCACAAAATGGTAAAAATCATACTTATTGAATCGTTTGTTGTAATTCACAATCAAAGAAGTTAAAAAAAAATCTCAATCCTTTTAGGCATTATTGTTTCACCGTAAAACAGAGGTATTTGTTTCTGTTACAGCTAAGATGTCACGGAAAATTAGCTCGTCTAGTGAGCAAAAGACTGACCTGGGTAAGCCAAAACTAATAACTTACATTTTTCTAAGAACCTTTGTATTTTCTTACAGGTGTTCATCTTGTTATTTGAATCTTCTGCTTTGTATTAGGTTCTAGCTTTTAAGTAGGTCTGCAAAACTACTTCTTACTGTCCAGCAACATGTTGTTCTGAATGTCATGTTCCTGATGTCTTGGGGGTGTGTTTGTTTGTTTGTTTGTTTGTTTTGTTTTTTTTACTGCAAGTTCAGACAAACACTCTCTTTTTAAACTCAAAGAAAAGGGTGGGTTCCAACGAAGGCGCATTCAGACATGTAAGAAGCAGTTGTGTTGTGTGAAAAGAACGGCAACAGCCAGGATGAACCTGAAGGAGGACCTCTGTAGAACTAAGTCAGACCCCATTTTCTGTGAGTGGACCAGCCTTGGTCTGACTTGGGCTGCAGTGGGATAACTGGTACTAACTCACTCCACTACTATGGCTCTTACTCTGCAGATTTGGCAGATAACACTAATCCTCTCACAGTGAGCGTTTCCTTCTTTTTGAGGAAGTTCCAGTGGCATGACTGCACTCGGTGTTAAAAATCTTGCTTTTCCTGTTTACAGTTTTTTCTTGTGAAGATCACACGTGATGGCCGATGTTTTAAGCCTTTCCCCCATGTTAAAAGGCCTTTTGTGTTTATGTTGGTGTCCCTCATTAGCTTTTTAAAGGGGGTTAAAACTTGTTCTTAAGTTGCCATCAGCACAAAAATAATGCATGAATAATTCTTACTTCTAAAACACCTGTTTTTTGTTTTTTTTGTTTGTTTTTTTTTTTGCTTTTTTTTGTGATCCTATAATAGGACATTCATTTTTATTTCTTTAAATAAACAACATTAAGTTTTCAGAATCAATTCCGGAAATCCACATTTGGAAAAAAGTAAACTGCCTCCTTGAATGTAAACTGAAAGAGCATCACAATGTCAAAAGCTTTTTTTTTCTTTTTTTTTTCTTTCTTTTGTTGGACTTTGGGTTTATTTATCATGTTACTGTGGGTGTTTTTTCTTTTCCGCTGCATTTCCATTTCTATAAAGTACATAAATACGATGGAAGGCATTCTCTGCTAAACCTCTGACATCAGAATATATGTTTCTAACCAGGGTTTTGTTTTTCTCTGAGAACTAAAATGCTAAAGTGGAGAGTTTAACTACTAACCCCTTTCACTTTTACATGCGTTGTTTCCTCATTTCCTTTTGTTTGTCCTCCTGCTGTCCAGATGCCAGGGATAACTCATTCACCCGCTCACGCAGTTCAAGTGTAGCCAGCATAGACCGAGAATCTCGAGAGGCCATCTCCTCCTTTCACTTCTGTGAGAGTTTTCCAAGGAAGACAGACAGCCTGGTCAGCCCCTGTCTGCTGGTGGGGACCACCCACGGCTCGGTGATGATGGTGGCCCTCAGCCTGCCACCAAGTGGAGACCAGAGGTTACAGCAGCCAGTTGGCATTGCGTCTTGCGGTAAAAAAATACAAAAAACAAACTTAAAATAAAATTTGCATGAGGATACATAGTGACCTTTGTTGACAAGCATTAGAATATCAAGCATTAGAACTAGGATCAAGCAGCCTTCATTGCTGAAAAGGAGCGAGGGGGAAGCAAATGTTGATCAAGGTGTGGAAATGTGTGTGCAAGGAGTTGACAAGAATATAGACTAAAGCTACACAGATGGTTTCCAATATCATTTGGTGCTACAATAGTCACATGCTATCCACATGATGGGTATATCTTGTGGTTTATTTACTGAAGCCAAAGGGTAAACAGACCTGACCTTAACGTTTTGGTTTTAGGATTAGTTTAGTTATGAAAACAAAGCTTAAAGCTAAAATTGCACAAGTTTCAGAAGACAATTAAGAACTTAACATGCCACTTATAGCTGACCTTGAATTATGCTGTGACCAATTATTTTTTTATTTTAAGCTGAAAATATCTAATTTCTTAGGCACCCTGGTCAAGCTCAAAGGAGGCATTTTAACTATGGCCCTGCTGGACGCAACTGGAACTCTGCTGCCCCCTTTCTTTGAGCAGTGGTATGACCCAAATGCTTCAGATGAAGAAAAAGAGAAGAGTCGGAAGCGCAGGCCAGCCTCTCCTCCCTCGTCACAGGAGAGCCAGGATACTCACTTTGCCATACTGTGTTCGGAGAAACAGGCCAAGGTGGTGGCCCTGCCCTCCCAAACCCGCATCTACAAACACAGCATCACAGAGACCTCCTTCGTGCTGAGGGCTGATGTTGTGCAGATGGCCGGGGCTAACTGCATCGCCTGTTTCTGTGCTAATGGGCATATAATGACTCTGAGGTATCATCATTACTAGCGTCTGCTGTTATTTATATTTTGAAATCTCTGATCAAGCAGAGATACCAAGTGAGGAAAACATAAATAGATGTTAGCAACTTGGTGTGGTGTTTTGCGTGATTACAGTTTACCCAGTCTACGGCCTCTTCTGGATGTCAACTACCTGCCGCTCACAGACATGCGAATAGCAAGAACATTCTGCTTCTCCAACCTGGGTCAGGCTTTGTACCTCACCTCCCCTACTGAGATCCAGAGGATCACCTACAGCCAGGAGACGTGTGACAACTTGCAGGTCAGATAAATGATCAGATCACCATCAGCTCCATGCCAGTAGCTTTGCAGAGAGAAAAATGCATAAATGCCTCAGAGCCCAAGAAAACTCCCCAGCAGTAAAACTGTTTCTTTAAATTTGGAGTTTAATTTTGTCCAACATAGCAGACATTTCTTATTTGTAAGCATTTCAGAAATAACAAGGAGTTTGGCAGCGATTTCTGCCAAACATAGCAACACAGACTTGCTGTGTTTACTTTACATAAATCTTCTCACATGGGCTCAGTCTAAACCAGGAAAAGTAACTGGTGTGATGTTGGCACACATGCTTATGTAGGCCAGCTGTTTGAATCAGGTCTGCGGTCATTTTAACGTTAGACAACAGTATAATTCCTCATAGTTATCTTTATAGAAAATTACAGGTCAGTAGAAAGGTGAAGTGCTTGTCTGCTTACAGATAATTCAGTAGATGATCTGAAGGTGCGGGTTAATTTCCTTTTTCCTTTTTCTCTTTCAGGGAGATACAGGCCTTAATCGGGTTGATTTAAAAAGTCTGGCTGAGTCTGCATATCTTCAGAGACAATATATTGAAATACATGTACTGATGTTTCTGTCTTTCACAGGAGATGCTCAGTGAGTTATTTACTCCAGTGGAGACACCAGAGGCTCCAAACAGAGGTTTCTTCAAAGGCCTTTTTGGGGGAGGAGCTCAGTCTCTGGACAGGGAGGACCTCTGTGAGTACAGAGTGCCTTCTAGTATTGCATAAAGAGTTCTCAAAACCTCAGAGTGCAATTAAATATATGTTTGCATTTGAATACTTAATGCAGTCGTGTTTTAAATGTGTAGTTTTCAGTCATCGGGCTTCTGAATTACTCTAGCTGTTTCATATATTATTGTATTGTTATTACATATATATCTATATATAAGTATTTCACAGTTTAAACTTTATTTAGCTATCACGTCCTATATGTAAAACAATTTGAACCTTTTTAGGGCTTTTATTCCACTGTCTTTGGTAAAATGATTGGTGACCTTTCATTTAGGGGAAAAATGAAAAAAAGACTAGTAAACAAACCATCTGCATATCTATTTTTGTCTCTGCTAGTTGGAGAAACAGCTGCAGGTAAGGCATCTCGTAGCCTGGCGCAGCACATCCCTGGCCCAGGCAACATGGAAGGCATGAAGGGGGCCGCATCGGGAGTTGTGGGAGAACTTGCCCGTGCCAGAATAGCTCTGGATGAGAGAGGGCAGAAGCTGGGCGAGCTGGAGGAGAGAACAGCAGCCATGATGGCCAGCGCAGAGTCCTTTTCCAAACATGCGCATGATGTACGTGAACGGCATCTGTTTGAACGCTTGTATAATTTTTTTTCTTTTTCAGGTTATCACATTAATCCTGATTCACATTTTTCCCCACTTTACTTCCTTCAGATGATGCTGAAATACAAAGATAAAAAGTGGTACCAGCTCTGATGGCAGCGTGTGGAGCATCGGACTCAGTAATTTCACACACCAGTATCTCTGAGGAGCTGCAGGTCCCTCTACTTCTCTTCTCTATTTCTCTCCACGGGGGAGTTATGCGCAAAAGAATTGTGCTTTTTTTCCCGTTTTCTTTTTCCCTCAGCGTAATATTATCCCTCTGCATTACCTCAGTCACCCGAGGACCTCTGCAGCACAGACACTGTCCAGTGCAATGCAATGAGGATGGAAAGAGGAAAGAAATGGAAGAAGAGAAGCTCTTAGGAGACTCTCATTCCATTTTCACCTGAGAGTGATGACGTTCATTTAACATCAGTCCACACAGTAGGAGAAGAGGGGACCTTTCATATATCCATCAGGCATATATAAAAAGATATAAAGTGCTGTTCTTTTAGCCTGACTGCATTTGGTCATTCTCTGCCCTTTATGGTGTCTGCTAAACACAGTGGACTTAAATGAGGAGGAAAGTCTGATGACCCCTTGTCCTTCAATTCTAATCAACTCGATGAACGTGCAAGTTTCTGTAGTAATGATTAAATCACTGAAGGACTTGTTTGTTTTTCTGTCTAAATTATTTTTGGAGTTTGTCTTTTTGCATCTGTAAGTATGGCTTATCCTTCCTTTTTTTTAATATATTGTTTTTGTCTAGAAAGGGCCTTTGAAGTGGTTAAAAGAGTAAATAAATGGGCAGGGAGATTCTGAATCTATTGCCTCTCACCAAATAAGGGCTGGTAGTACACTAGTTCATCACCGACCATACCTTTTTACAGCTTTTACCAAGCAAATGGGTTTTGGGTGAGAAAGACGAATGGTGAATTTATGGAATCACTCTGTTTTATTTTTAAATGTAATTATTTATGGGGAGCGAATAATAGTTGGGGATTAAATGAAGCTGGGCATTAAGTTTTATTTTGTTTCTTCTGTCTATTAAATGCGAAAAAGAAAGTGCTGAAAATGTTTACCCCAATGATGAGTTTACATTGACCTATAATAAAAATGAATTGATAAGAGTGGATACACTGGAAAATCCATGAAGAGCTTATTTTCTTCAGGCTTTCAAGGGGCTATAGCAAAGTCATGTATGAGAAGGATGATGTGTTGATGGGCAAGGCTAAGATTGCCCTTAATATAATTACATATATATATATATATATATATATATATATTTTGGTTACAAATTTAAGTTTTACCTGTCTTAAAGATGTATCTATATATGATCATTCAAATTTTTATTGGCATACATTTGTAGCTGAATTTTTTTTTCTTTCTTTTTTTCAGTCTTGTTTCTCAATGTGTAGGAAAAAAAGCATGTGTCTCTTACAGCACAATGGAAGTGATAACGCTGTGTTTGTATCTGTAGCTGCCAGTAGAAATGACCAAGCACACATACGTGTTCCACGCAGTGCCGTTGGTCATCTCTCTCTGAACCATTAACTTAAAAAAACTGTTTCTGCCTTTGCCTCATGACGCATATATGCTAACCTCTACCTACGTGTATATCTGTGTCTTTGTAAACATACATATATTCAGGAATATGTGTATGGGCACCAATGTCTATATAACAATATATTGACCTATGTATTACAATAGGTCTTTTGAGGTTTTTGTTTTTGCTTGACAGTGTTTTTCAATGTGATTAACCGGAATCCTATTGTAATTAGATTAGATTTCTTTTTCATGAGGTGTGAGGATATGCTGCTAGTTGTGTCAATATAGGAGCATTATCTGTCGGGCCTTTATTTTGAAAAGAGGGGACAAGACTTTGTCAGTTCAGTTTGCTGCCAAATGTTGTATATAGCGCAACAGCTGGACACAAATCTGACAGTGCGGGTTCAGGTAATGTGACATACCGTATGCTTGCGGCCATGTTTTTTTTCTGACACCAAAGAGTTTCTTAATTTCACAAAGTTGTCTTGATTCATTTTTCCCCAGGCGTTAAGAGTCAGTCAGGATAGTTTGATGACACTCTTAAGAAATCTTCTGTGTGTAAGGGGGCGGGGTTTAGGGAGGCGATTGGCTTTGCTTCGTCTTATGGGCATGAAACCTTCATTACTGCCCCAAACTGCTGGACACGTATAAAGTAAACCCGAGGAGTTTCATTCCAAAATGGGATATCCAGCAATGGAAATGGAAATTGACTGAATACTTGATCCTAGAAACTGCTAGGAGGTTTGAAACCTCCTCTTTATTTCTGTGTATTATATCACTGAAATAAAGAAAACGTACCTAGAAAACATTGGATGAGCAGTTGCAATATGGAGATATGGCATTTTCGAATAAAACCCTTCACTTTTAGATGGCTGATTTTAAATCTACTGTATACTATTGAGATAAACCCATTTGGAAGAGCAGTTGTGTGGGTTTTGCACTATTTTTTTGTACTTCAAATGATTTTGTTAGTATGATTTTTAAAGTGTTGATTCCTCTGTCCCATTTTCTTATGTTTCAAAGGACCAAAACATGACAGAACCTATGCTTATTTATGTCATTTGCCAATTATGCTGATTTCTTCACTCTCAGATTTGTTTTCCATGTCAACATTAATGTCCAAGCTATGGCTGTGCATAAATATCCATCATCCAGACATGACAATGAACGTTTTCTGGTATATATTTAACATGCTCATCTCAGATTTAAGCTTTTCTCCTGCAGAACGAACCATCCTCCTTTGAGTGGGCCGCTGAGTCCTTTTACAAAGTGTGGCCTCAACTTTAAAGTGCTTCAGTTTGCAACATATGTCCTAAATGGTCTCTTATTGCACATTGAAGGATGCATGATATTAAGTGTTTACAAACTTGAAACAACCATGTATTATCCCCTTTTAGAGATTGTCTGTTCTAGCATTTGTATTAACCACCATGCTGAACAAAACTGAAGTTCTCTTCACACATCCGGAGTGCGTCCCATTTTCATTTGATCATGCCAATTGTACACATGCGAGAGATTATATTTATTTTTTATTGGTACATCTGTTAATGTTGCTGTTTGCTTCATGAAAACTCTTGCTCTCCCTGCGCTGTAAAAATGCATTGAAGTTGGAAGCTAGGCTCACAGCACCGTGCAGGAGAGCTCGAGGTTTTCTCACTCGCCATACTTCCATCCGTCTGTCTTCTGGGATGAATATCTGTGGAGTTGCAGTATTTTCTCATAGTAGGCAATTTTTGTACAGTTTTATTAAAATAAATTTCACATGGATGTCTGACTTTATCTGCTGCCACAATTTAGACTGTAGATACAGTATATATAGATATTATTGTGCAATGGAAAATAAATGTAAAACCAACCGTAATGAGTTATGTGTTTTCCATTTTATTTTATTTTTATATATATATATTTTTTAATACCTGAATCTTTTGGCCTCCGCAGGTCAGAGTTCAGTGGCTGTTCTGGATCATTATGTCTTGCTCAAAGACTTTTGGGGCAGCTCTGACACTGACCTGATCGTTTTAATGGACAGCTTTAGAATACGCATGTTTAAGCGTGTGAGTTAAATCTGCCAGATTTAGACATTCAGGCAAATTTCCATCTGCACTTTCAACTTTCAGAGAAGAGTCTAATTTTTCACATTTTTGCACTTGCTCTTCCACTGTGAAAGACCTCTGGAAAGTCTTTGTTTACTTACTCTCATTTAGTATTAATCAACATTTTTTTGTTTTGGAAAGTTTATACATAGCAGGGTAGAGAATTTGTATAAATAATTTATGTAATAGATATTTATAGGTACTCGTGGTGTTTTAATCATATTGGTATACTAAATGCCTATAAAAGTATACTATTATGAGTGCCAGTGATCCACTTAGTTTGAAGACTTCCTGCTAATGCTAAACAACAAAAAAACAAAGAAAAGAATTTTTCCCTATCAAAAAGTTTTTCTTTGTTTGTTTGTTTTTGTTTTTTGAATGACACAAACAAGCATCCATACAGATACAGCAGCTGCTTTGTGTAATGTTTTGGTCAAGGGTCAGACCAACATAGCATCCGGGCACTGTCCATGATATAGATTAAGCCGATTTTGTTTTTGGTTTTTTTGGGGGGTGTTATCTAGTGGGTTTCTCCACTGATTTTTTTTTCTTTCTCGCACGCAGTCTGTTTCAAACACTTTTAATATGTGTAAGTTTTAGTGATTTTTTGAAAATTTGTTGTTGACTTTAGTATGTTTTTATTTTACTTATTAAAAGTTAAATTCAAAATTAAAATGATTAAATTAAAGGATGGAAATAAACACTTTTAGTAGTATTTTTTTATTGTAATGTTTTTGTGTGTGGATTTTATTTTATTTTATTTTATTTTCAGCGACCGTTCCTACATTTCCCAGCAGCCCCTGCAGGTGGCGCCGCCGCTCTAAGAACTCCCGTCGTCCAGCGGGATAGAAACTACAGCGGTGAGTAAAGATCAGGAGCAGCAGCATCCTCACTGTCTGACGAACCGGCGGATGGAGCGGAGGGACGGCAAACTTGAAAACGGTAAAAGCCGGGGACAAAGTAAGCCGCAACACGTGTTCTCTGAATAGCCATAGACGATTTCTGTGATTTATTTTGTAGCATTTGTATTTCAGGTTTTATATATTGCTGTGTTTGAAACGAGATCCTTTTAAGTCTGTGCTTCGGATGAATGTTTTTGATGGACCTCCGCGTGTTGCTCAGTTGCCGCCGCGATGAATGAAACAAAGACGATGGACGCACACTGACCAACACCAACTATTTGACGTCGATCGTTGTACTTTAATTTTAAAATCTAATAGAAACACAGCGGACTCACTTAGAGAGTTTTCCCCCCGCTAACGTTAACTTTACGCTTCCCTTGACTGCTCAGACTAGCTAAACAGCCTTGCATTTAGAAGTCTCGCTGACTGCATCCAAAGGGGAAATTGTTATGTGAAACCCTTGGCCCTTTCCCAAACTTTTAGCGACGTGACAGCAACAGAGTCTGAACCGGAAAACTTGGGAAGTGCAGGTGTCTCAGCGTGGGTGGGTGAGGTCAAAGGGCAGCTGACAGTACCCTGCTGTCTCCTGATATGCGTCTGCTTTGCTGTCTAATGCTCTATCCACAAGCAATACCTGTGTTTGCTTTGGAGAAGTGAACTGAAGACTGTGTAAAGTTTTACGGCCCACAGTGCTGGATTGCCACCGCACAGGCCCAGCGCAACAGCACCAGTGTGAATGGAGATGATGATGTGCACTTAAATTTTTTCTCTATTTCCAGTCTTAAGATGAGCCAGGGGCCAAATCTCGTCCTCCAGTGGCTGTCTAAGCTACACCTGACCCAGTATGTGGAGTCATTCTTTGACAATGGGTATGATGACTTGGAAGTTTGTAAGCAGATTGGAGAACCAGACCTGGATGCTATCGGGGTCCGCATTCAGTATCACAGACACAGGCTGCTCACAGCAGTGCAAGCGTTAAAAGAGGAGGACAAAAGGAAAGCACCTGGGTACTATTTCACCTTAGAGCCTCTGGATGCTTCTGCCTGCCACCACATCTCATACTCAGACAGACTGGGTGACTTGGAGACGCCGAGGTGTCACGCACAGACTGCAAGAGTGCACCAGGCCTCCTGTCCTGGGAACCATAACCCGAGGTTCACAGACTGTAATGACTTTGTGACTTATCCCAAACTGAAGCTCAAAGTACTCATACGGGATAAACTTGCAAAAGATGGCATTAACCTGGGACAAGCACCTTACACCCACAAGGTAGGATATTTTGACTTCATCTCTTGCAGTTAAGTTGATAAGAAATGCTGGGTCTTTAAGAGCTGTCTCATTGGATTTAATATGCTTACTTTACTGCGAATGTGATGAAGAGTGTGACAAATTTCTTTGATAGTGCTGACGTCAAGTGATTCTTCTTTGAGGATGTGTTGGAGTCTCTGGCAAAGGTTCACTGAGGTTCATTGTAGTGTTAGTTTACTCAAAACATTTCCATATTAGTGTTAAACTTAACTGGAATGAATCTAATTGAATTGACTGATTGGGTACTTGGTGAAACAGTAGTAAGACTTACAATGCCTTCTGATCCTCAGTGTACATCTTTTAAATTAAGTTAAGGTGATTTTATGTGGAAAAAATCCTAATTGTGTTCTCTTTTTCTGGATTTACTGTTCCGTAAGCAGCCTAAATGTGCCTAGATCGCTATTTCACGTATCTCGCAGAATGCCATGTCAGAAAATGTTGAGTTCAAGCGTTTAGAAGACATTATCCCACTCTGCCATAATCCTTTGCTGTAGCACCCTTCACACATCCAAACTGGGGCATTGAATCCACACTGGAATTGAATTTGAGCACATAAAATGAAAAATGTGGTATTTTATAATAAAAGATTTGCTGCAGCTCCAGCTGTTTGGCTCTGTAGCCATGGATTCCTGCTTAGAATACACCACAACACCTGCAGCTGTTTTAAATCTCCAAGAATTACTATACTGGCGAACAGTGAGTTGTTTTTAAGGTAGATGAACAAACAAAATACAAAAAAAAAACAAATAATGTTACAGTGATGCTACTAGACTGTATGTAAGGCAAAAGAGGCTGTGACATCCAGAATGAAATGGTACATGATGGTATGTTTTTCCATCACGCTGACCCATTTGACCATTAGTCTTTTCTTTGATAACATTAAAACAGATTGAATAACGGCCGCATTTTCTTGAAGGGAGGCAGAAACCTTTCCAAGCATTTGAATTTTCACCCATTCCTGCAAATAATGAAATTTGGTGACTACACGATTTTTACATTTAGGACAGTGTGGTGGGGTTTCTGTTCTGTACTTATTATAGCTATATGGAGAAATGTGTATACATCATGCAAAATATTATAGTGTAATTCTTTTTTTTTTTAAATGTTACAAATAAAATTTCTCAATGGTTAAGTCTCATCCCATCATCAATGACTATTACTATTAGCCAGTTTCAACATCTCAAAATACAATTTGGATACAAAGTGTTTTTGTTGCTGATACTTTACACAGAAAAAATCTAAGAGATGTGAGTAATTTGGGATTTCTAGCAAATTCTTATACACAAGTCTTCTGATCTATAAATATTTGTAGAAGTTATATATTGCAATTTTAAACTATAATAATATTTTAAATATTTGAAATTTCCCCTTCTCCAAGCGGTTGATGATTCTAACAATACTCACTCTTTGCCAGAAAATAACATTTGCTCAGTTTCACTTGTTAAGCAACAATCGCAAGAAAAACAATGAACAAGAGTTAAAAAGCTTCCGACCTCTGTGGACAGTGGATCAGTCTGCCGTGATGACTGACTGACAGCATTTCATTTTATTTCGAGGGATTTTTTTCCCATCCTGACAAACTGCTCTTTGTGTTGACTGCAGGGGCTGTTAGTTAATGTAATTGCAGAGGATAGCTGTTCTGCTCTGGCATTAACCAAATCCATTCAGTCCATAATGCACTCAGCGAGCGGTCCAAGGCCGGCCAGATGAAAAGCTCAGCGATACGTTTGGCTTATTTTCAACAGCCTGTCTCCAAGAGGAAGGTGTGACTGATGGATTTGGGATTTGATTATAGTGAAGAAAACTGATGTTTACTGTTGATTAAATGGTAAACAGTCTGTATTGTAACAGAGTGTCAGAGTGAATCCTTGCTAGAAGCACTGATGCACACTGTCCCGGCATATTTTTACACTTTCAGTCCTAAGGCACAGTTGTTTTTCACAGCAGTGGTGCTTAGGCAAGAGAGTACTCGTGTTGATTATTTGTCTTTCCAAAGCTGATACAAGTTTAAAATGCTGCTCATCAACAATGAATGAATGTGTTCTGAGGGGGTAGTGAGCCAGATGCAGCTTTCCAGTTAGATTGAGCTCATATTTGGTCAGGATCGCAGTCCTTGTATTTGTGCTTCTTTGTATCAAGTGAGCCTTATGCAGTGTTTGATGCTTTGTTATTTGCTTTATTATTGAAACTCTAATTAGGAAAGTTTTCTTTACCCATCTGCGTTGCAATTACCCATTAAAAGTTGTACTCTGCTTTTGGAGCCAGCACACGGCTCTCTCGCCAATGTCGCAGTGCCAGGCACTGCAGGACACCCCCTGAGGTCCTGTTTCCATGCCATGATGGGTCAGAGATTTACACATTATAGGGAAGGTGGTTTTACTGTTGTGGCCAATTCCTGAACGTTAAGCTGTGGTTCTCTTGCCATCCACTGTGTGTTTAACATTTTGAATGTTCTGTCATCCTGGTGCATTTCACTAGGAAGTCGGTCAAACTTTTTGGCTCATTAAATTTGGCCCATTGGATCCGTCTCGGTACTTGCACTGCAAAGACATGCACGATTATTTCATTCACTTATAATGTGAACGATGACTCTACTTCATTCGAAGCTCATTAGTAAAGAAAACTTGAAAGTAAAACAATCAGGTAAAATTGATTGTTATGGAAACTGATTTCGGAGCAGTTTGGCCTTTCAGCTTCATCAGATGGAGTCCATTAAATGCTTGCAGGATACAGGTATGTAGGCCAGTACGGCCCATTTTCTCACCAGGAATAGCATACAGCAGCTTAAGGGTAAACCCATCTCCTCCACCAGTTCTCCTCAGCTTAAATTTTGGACCATTTAGAACTATAATATTGTATACGCCCATTTAGAGATCAGTTCAATGTTTGTATTGTATTTTCCAGGCTTTATTAACCACAAGACAGGGATGTTTTAAAACCTAGGTTTGGGCTGTGTAGTGTACCATATATTACTTTATGCTTACATGATATTTTAGTAAAGCCTCTTCACACCATATCATTTTTTGTTCTTCTATTTTTAAAAAAACTTGGTCTCCCATTTGCTTTGTTTAATTTTTAACAGTACAGTATGTCCTCAGGCCCTATTCTGTCTGGTATTCATGAACCACAGCAGTTTGCATCTGTAACCACATTATGCCTTCTGCCCTCAGTCTCTAGCTCAATCAATTCCCACTGAGCAATGTGCTTTTCTGCCGATTCTATACGCACGACTTGTTCACACAGACCCAAAGGGCCTGTTGCTGACTTTGAGAGGGGAAAAAATAGTAAAGCTGATTAAGCTGTAAATGATCTAAGTGCTGGTGACACAACAAGCCATTTTCTAAAAATGTCACATGGAAAAAAAGCTTGATATATTTGCTCATGAAATTGCAGCTGCTGGAAATGGGAATCTGTGCTGCATAGATATAGTCTGAAACAGAAGTTTTGTTTCAGACAAGATGATAGAGGGGCTTTTTTTTTTTTTTTTAAAGATATGCACCAGATTATTCATCATTTGTCAGTAAGGCATACATCACATTTCATCAAGCCCAATCCCTCTTTGGAAAAGCTCCCTTTATAGCTGTCTTAACAATGGGCCTCAACTCCCCAGAAGGCTTCGCTGCAGTGCCTCACTTGAAAACTGTCCTGGAGAAGAAATCTTTATAAGATTTTTTTTTTTTTTTTTCTGTGTTGCTTCTCCAGAGGATCAGAGGACAAACAAAACCAGCAGGCCCCTTTTGACAGAAGAAAAGACAGTTTGAATAGAGCCTGGCAAAATACAAGATCTACAGCAGCTGACAGCTGTCTCTGCCTTTGTCACAATAAAGTGGAGATTGAATAAAATGGCTTTTGTTGAACAAAGTTGGTTTTAAAACACCAGCACGGAGTTTAAAGCGAGCACAAGTGTAACAGTATGCTGGCCACCTGCACATGGACTGGTGACTTTAGTTTTTGTTCAGTTTCCTTCAGTGCTTCCCTTGAGTCGCCTTAAAAATAGTTCAATCTCCTCTGATGGCACGGTGATGCAGTGGTTAGCACCTATTAGCACCTTACTGGGCGAAAGTCCCAGGTTTCAGTTCTGGAGTCTGCTGGGACTTTACTGTGTTCGATGTTAAGTGTTTTCCTCTGAAGGTCCAAAGACATGTTGAATTAAATAGTATTTCTTCCAGTGTGAATTGCTGTGTTTGAGTTAGATAACGTGGGATGGGGTCTACCTATCCCAAGACTAACACAAACTACAAATCACACATAATTTCCTTAGGGATTAATAAAGTATTCTGATTCTGATTTATAGCTGTAGTGTATTAATTGTTAGACTTTAAGTCTAAATTTAAAGAAGTGACCTAAAGAGTCTTGCAGTTCATCCTGTGCTTTTATTGTCATTTTTGTGCCAGTAGATGGGCGCTACAAGGGAAAAGCAAAGAGACTTACTTCATTTTAATCAATCAAGAATATTATTGTTACTGTGAGCGGATATTTCAGCTTTGTTGAATTCAACCGATTAAGCTTTTGCTGAATATGGGGTATAGGCAAAGTTGGTCTCGCTCTTCCATCACCCAGATTTTGGAATTATGTGCCGAGTGACTTTTAATCTCTGCAGGTGTTATGGCGCAGGAAAGGAAACTTTGTTTTCCCTCCAAAGGAAAATCGCCATGGTTGTAATTTTTATTTTTTGTATTTTGAGTTTATAAAACTTCTTTTAAATAAGGTAATCTGGACCAGAAGTCCAGACCCATCATGGTTGTGTAAAAGTCCTGACTCAAAGACCTATGTTGAGCAAGGAAAAACCCTGACATGCATAAATGGTTTGGTCATGTTGCAGTGTGATGCAGTTTTATCATGTCCTCTATCCATTATCTTTCTCTTCCTGGTCGCCCTGTAGTGTACTGTAGGGAAGACCTACTATTGACTTTACTCATGTTATGTCAGTATAGATAGCTCAAACCGCTGGGCATTTGCAGCAATGTCAAATCAAATCAAATCAAATCACTTTTATTGTCACATCACATGTGCAGGCACACTGGCACAGCACATGCGAGTGAAATTCTTGTGTGCGAGCCCCACAAGCAACAGAGATGTGCAAACACAACAACACAAACGAGCAAAATACAAGAATGGCCAACCTGAAACTAATAAATATATGTACAATATATAATAGTGTATGCATTTCTGGATGTGTATACTAAATATTTTCCTACGTGTGTGTGTGTGTGTGTGTGTGTGTGTGTGTGTGTGTGTGTGTGTATATACACATTTTTACAAATTAAATAGTAAAAAAAAAAAAAATAATAATAATAATAATAATAATAATAATAAAATATATAAAATATACAGAGTTGAATATGTGCAAAACAAGTGGCATTTATATACAGTGTGGAGTGCATAATGTTGAAGTTCCAGTAGTGAAGCTGAGGTGTCTATGACGTGTTCAGCAGTCTGATGGCCTGATGGAAAAAGCTGTCTCTCAGTCTGCTGGTACGGGACCGGATGCTGCAGAACCTCCTTCCTGATGGAAGTAGTCTGAACAGTTTATGGCTGGGGTGACTGGAGTCCTTGATGATCCTCCCCGCTTTCCTCAGGCACCGCTTCCTGTAGATGTCTTGGAGGGAGGGAAGCTCACCTCCAATTATCCGTTCAGAGCACCGCACTACTCGCTGGAGAGCTTTGCAGTTGTAGGCGGTGCTGTTGCCATACCAGGTGGTGATGCATCCAGTGAGGATGCTCTCAATGGCACAGCGATAGAAGGTCCTGAGGATGCGGGGGCTCATGGCGAATCTTTTCAGTCTCCTGAGAAAGAAGAGGCGCTGCTGCGCCTTCTTCACTGTTTTGTTTGTGTGTACTGACCACGTAAGATCCTCAGCCAGATGTACACCAAGGAACCGGAAGCTGCTCACTCTCTCCACAGCAGCGCCGTTGATGGTGATGGGGGTGTGTACTTCTCTGCACCTCCGGAAGTCCACTATCAACTCTGTCTTTGCGACGTTGAGGGTGAGATGGTTGTCTTGACACCAGTGGGTCAGGGCGCTGACCTCCTCCCTGTAAGCCGTCTCATCACCGTTGGTGATAAGACCCACCACTGTAGTGTCGTCCGCAAACTTCACAATGATGTTGGAGCTGTTAGTGGCCGTGCAGTCGTAGGTGTAGAGTGAGTACAGGAGAGGGCTCAGTACACACCCCTGTGGAGCACCAGTGTTCAGTGTGATGGGGGATGAGGTGATGCTGCCCAGTCTGACCACCTGGCGTCTGTCAGACAGGAAGCTAAGGATCCAGCTGCAGAGGGAGCTGCTCAGTCCTAGATCCTGCAGTTTCCTGTCCAGCTTCGAGGGAACGATGGTATTGAATGCTGAGCTGTAATCTACAAACAGCATCCTCACATACGTGTCTCTCTTCTCCAGGTGTGACAGGGCAGTGTGTAGTGTCAGGGCTATGGCATCATCAGTGGACCTGTTGTGGCGGTATGCAAACTGTAGAGGGTCCAGTGAGTCGGGTAGTGCAGAGCAGATGAAGTCCCTGACCAGCTTCT
This sequence comes from Aulonocara stuartgranti, assembly GCF_965226115.1. NCBI lineage: Eukaryota > Metazoa > Chordata > Actinopteri > Cichliformes > Cichlidae > Aulonocara > Aulonocara stuartgranti. The sequence goes on from NC_138955.1 coordinate 11,822,575, forward strand.
CGAAGCATTTGCTTACGATGGGGGTCAGGGCTACAGGTCGCCAGTCGTTCAATGAGGAGATGGTGGAGGATTTGGGTACAGGGACGATGGTGGCCATTTTGAAGCAGGCTGGGACTACAGACAGAGAGAGGGAAAGGTTGAAGATGTGCGTGAACACTCCAGCCAGCTGAGCCTGGAGTATTACCCTTATGGTGCCGAGGGCTAGTTGGGGGCAGGGTGATTGAATAGCATTGTACAGATCATTCAAAACCTAAACATGTCATGCTTATAGTTTGGGATTAAGTAAATTCTTGTCCGGCTGGCTGATCATCTCACTACTTCATTGTATAATGACAGCTGTCAGTACACCAGCACATATTCAATATTATGTGACTACTGAGAAATATAACTGATCCATGCTGCTAGCACAGATACTGTTCTATGTACAATGTAAAGCAGATGCACTGACCTGTATAAGTTTAATGTTGTCCAGGGTCACATGTTCTGTATATATACATCCATCTATCCCATTAAATCTTCTCTTTAATGGCCCTCTGCCTTCATGTTGCATTCAAGTAGGAATTATTCAGTAGAGCATCTGGAGGAGCTTTGCCCAGTGGAAGCAACAAAAATGCATAACACACTTAGTTTATGCAACACCGTGCTTATTTTGGATTTGACTCAAGAAGAGGCTGCTGTATTTTGTTTTCTATGAGTGAGTATTTTTTTGAGCAGTTGTTCTGTGTACAAATTTCTCTTAAGCAACCTCACTTATTTAAATGCTCCACAAAGCTCCTCCTTTTTTATTCTTTAGTGCTTTGGCTTGTGTTTCACAAGGCTAAATAGGTCTTTTAAACTATGAGGTGCTCTCAGAATTTAAATTGCTGTGTTAGCAAGAACCTCTCTTTTCTTTGTGCCAGGCACATGTAAGAGGAAGCTGAAGTAAAGGAGGAAGTTTTATTTAAGTTTGTATCAAAGCAAGCACCGAGTCCAACACTGAACTGCTTTGATCAGGAGTTGCTTCATTTGTTTTGGATGTTTTGAATTGTTTGAATTCAAAAACTGAGTTCTAATTACTTTTTTTGTGCATGGCTTCTCTTAACAGAATAAGCACTGGCATAGTGTGAAACCTATAACCTACACCACATAAAGTATGCAGTTAGAGTAGTAGAGCAGTTGCACTCTTTATTTCTATATTAAAAATTTAGCTTTCATTTTGCTGAGTGTTTGCAGACTTTTGAGAATAAAGATTAGCCACCATATCCCATTAAGACCCATCAAACATACAGGCATCAATTGACTTGACAAATTAACAGCTTTACTTCGGATCCAGTATAGATTTAATGGTGTTCTATCAACGTAGTACAAGCCAATCAGTCTACTGGGCAGAAATTCGAGTCAATCTTTTTAGACAAAAAGTAGAACTGTTAAGTTAGCGAAGGCTCCAGCCACACAGGCCAGTTGGCAAGTGGTTGCGGGAGGTTCCTTGCTGTTGCTAGGTTAAATTGGTCCTAGGAGGTATACGATGCTGCGCTAAAAGCCTCCTTGCTGGTAGTCGAAGCCACAGCCGCATGTAGTTTATATGGGACACCAACTCGTCAGCAAACACTTGAAAACCGCTCACCAAGTGATAGTGAAAGTGACACAAACTGGAAGCATCCACCCTTAAAGTAGAAGTTGAACCATTTGAAGCTAAATCATTGTGTCCAAAGAAAAGCCACAGCTTTCTAAAGTTGTTCATCATAGTGATGATGTTGAGTTATAATATCATTTCCTCTGAGACACTCATTGCTGATTACTAAACAGCCCCACCCCCACCTGAACTGCAGTGCACTACTGGTGGAAACATGATTAGTGCTATATTTCTTCTAAAATTTAGGTCATATATGGAAGCAGCTTATTATTTGTTTACGTGCTGAAACTCTGTATATTAGTGCTAATTCCACACGGCACATATTAATAATGTGAGTTACTTCACTGCATTAAGGGAAAGCATTATAAAGAGCATTGGTACATTTTGCATGGCTTTTCATAGGAAGGTAGTGAATGAATGGCACCATTTCTTCACTTAAGCCTCTGAACTTGTATTAAAGGTTTTCATCTTTGGTGCAGAGCTGCCTTTTAATGTAGTGCACATCTGTTGGGGACTTGAATTTTCATTATCTCTTCCACTATCCTGTCCCACATTATCCTCACAGAAAGCATGGCAATGGAAGGTGAACACATTTAAGAGGGATCTGATCAGTAGTTTGAAATCTGAGAAGTCTCAGTTTTATCTTGTGTTTCAAACAGAAGTTCCCCACAGCTCATTTAAAATCAAAAGCATAAAAATGAAAAAAGATTAAACACAATAACACCGACAAATCTTCCCATGTTTGGCAGCTAATTTTAGAATTGAATTCATGCTTCTTTTGCAGATCAGGGATTCAGTTCCATTCAGTTTTGCAAAAAAATGTGCTTTGTTGTGTATCTGACGGACAAACACCAAACCAGTTCCACATCATGGAAGTTGCACCATTTTTACAAACCAATTCTGGTTCCTCAACAATCGGCCATGTGCGTATGAAAACAAAGGCACTGCGCATGCGCGTTTTACTCCCATTCTATCGCGATATTTCATTTTCCTATCGTTGCCTAACATTATACCGGTATTACCGTGAACGGTATAATATGGCCCAGCCCTAGTTGGACCTTGAAGTTCAGTGCCAGCAGTGGCCCACAGCTCATTTAAGTTTGAGACCCCTGCCCTATAGTAATATGGATAAACACCTCACCAATCAAACGACCCCATTTGAGAAAACACTTGGCTACAGTGGGAAGGAAAAACCCCCTTTTAACAGGAAGAAACCTCCTCCAAAACCTAGAAAATAACTGTTGCGCTCCTTGATTTGTCAAAACAAAAAAGATGTGTTACATACTTGAATGTGGTGGAGAAAACGAGGGAAAATGTATATTTTAAAACAAGTAATAGTTGCATTAACTTTCCACTTGTTGACTTTAATATTTTAAACATGAAGGTCCCTTTTTATTAGTGGTGTCAGTGGGACTGCAGTGGCAAATTAAACACTGCAAGCAACAAAACTGAATTAAACATTTGTAATCTTTAGTGAGACTGAGTTTCTTTCTAATCATGCTGCTGTATCTGTACTGTAGATATGCCAAATATGGTTAGAAGGGGATCTGTGTGCTATTTAGGCTTCTGTGGCCCACAGTAAATCTCAAGCTTCCAATTCATCCAGTGCTTTGACCTATTAGTAACTTAACCTCAAGGTATGAGGTATGTTCTCCCAGTGAGAAAAGCAGAAAAGCTGCACAAAAGATGTTCCTGCAAAACTGTTAAACCAAAAGTGCGTTTTGGTCTTTTTATAGCGTAAATCTTGTAGGGATGACAGTGGGAATACATCAAGATGCCACATCAGTTCCTGTTTGCTTGTTTACCCAGTGACTGGCAGTGTACTGTGGCAGCTTCCCCACGGAGTCTACTGCTGCTTCCATGCACTGGTAGTCTGCAGAACAAGAGTACAATCCAGCTGTGTAGTGTTGGTTGTCAGCATAAGGTCTGCTCATACAAGTGAGTTTTACACCACTAAAAATAACACCGTACGTGACGTTTCATGAAGGCTGTGGTTACCGATCAACCACAACATTAACCCACTGACTAAAATTGTTTCCTGGCATTAATGTGGTTAATTAAAAAGCACATTATTGCCAGGAAGTGCCATCGTGGCAATGGCACTCCCTGAGGGCAGTGGCCTCTCCCAGCAGAGTTGTATCTACAGTGGAACCACACTAAGCTCCTAATCAACCACTGTCCCTGCAAACACACATCCAGAGGTCTCTGTTCCAGTGAATTAGAGATGTCGCGAGCTTAAGGTAGACCTTCACAGTATTTGGCTGGTGGATTTAGTTGTTTCTGTTCATCGTATATAGAAGAAAAGCCAAGGGTCGCGCTCTTGTAATGCAGTGAACACTGTATGTTCAGAGTATGACCCACTTTCTGCTCCTCTTCCTCCCCATAGCAGCTAAGACCCCTCCTCCCTTATTAATTTCATATGATAAGTCTGCTGACACTATGGCATAGATCCAACAGCAACATACTATATAAGCTGAGCTACTTTCCTGGTGAGCCATTTGGGCCGAGGACTTCTTGAAATAGCTGTCATGTGAAATTAAGAGGATGAAATTCTTAAATGAATTCCTATTATCCTGCCTTTGGTTTCCTGAGAATATTTGATGTGTGGAATGCCACATTGGCAGCATAAATAATATATTCACTCCAAGAAATCCAAGTAAAATGGAGCAGCTGTAGTGCGTTTGTGTTTGCTTTGCCTCAGGTCCCCCTGCATTAACTTAGGTTAGGTCATCTTTTCTCTTATGTGGAAGAGAAATTGTGTAACCACCAGATATTTTTCTATTTTTCTGAAAAGCTATTTTAAATTTATTTTATTGTTTTATCAAACTGAAGTTTAAAAAAAGGTCCTAGTTGCTTTAAGTTGCAAAAATCTCTCAGCATTATTCTTCAGATACATATAAATACATTGTGCTACATGTTATTGGTTTATGACTTCTGTTTTATTGATTGTATTTGTTGTAATTGGACTGATTTACATCAGTGTTTCACATCATAACGCATACAGTGGGGCAAAAAAGTATTTAGTCAGCCACCGATTGTGCAAGTTCCCCCACTTAAAATGATGCCAGAGGTCAGTAATTTGCACCAGAGGTACACTTCAACTGTGAGAGACAGAATGTGAAAAAAAAATCCATGAATTCACATGGTAGGATTTGTAAAGAATTTATTCGTAAATTAGGGTGGAAAATAAGTATTTGGTCACCTCAAACAAGGAAAATCTCTGGCTCTCACAGACCTGTAACGTCTTCTGTAAGAAGCTTTTCTGTCCCCCACTCGTTACCTGTATGAATGGCACCTGTTTGAACTCATCATCTGTATAAAAGACACCTGTCCACAGCCTCAAACAGTCAGACTCCAAACTCCGCCATGGCCAAGACCAAAGAGCTTTCGAAGGACACCAGGAAAAGTATCCGGTTGTTCACTGATGACGCGACGAATCCTACTTCCGGGTCTAAAGTAGTCTGCGTTTAATATGGCTTTTGTGTTGTTAACATGTTTAATGTTATGTATTTTCTTCTATTTGATCTCAAAAAGCTCCTAAAACAGTCAGTGATCACTGTTGACCTCCCTCGGCTTTTATTACCGCTAATCATTTATTTAAGCTCAGTTTTTAAAACCTTAGGATGTAACTACAGCCCAGCCCATGCAGCAGTATATGAATGACTAACCTCGTATTGTGGATGGATTATCTCAGTTGTTCTCCTGGCTGAAGTTTGGTCCTTTTACAGCATCCTGCCATGCGATTACATTTGTTCCTGACCACTGAGAACACTCACGGTAACTTTTATCGAGTGGAAAAAAAAGTTAGCTTGTTTATATTATGCTAACGTAGCTGTGTCGCTAGCGGTCACGCAGCACATCATTATATACCAGCTAGCCCAACTTCAGTAACCCTACAAACGTTACTGCTGTTTAGTTTTCTGTCTTCATTTATGCTGGAAGTGATAACAGAGCTGTACGTTTTAATTTGTTTCCAAAACCCCGCAGTCAGGACATGCTATATTGTATTTAGATAGAAGCTAGCGAGCTAACTCCCTGCTAACTTCTAACTCCGTTAAATGTCATAAATTCCGTTTTCATGGATGCCTGGATGTTAAACTCAATTGTTACACCTGGTAGAGCAGAACGCTGATCATTTTATTAAAGATGAAAGACTTTAGACAGTTTTTCAACTCTCAGTAATGCCACAGTGATCGTTTGATATATGGACCTGCAGCGGAGTTTAGACCCAGACACGGCTAGTGACGTCAGACTGAACAACCGGATAGTAGACCTGCACCAGACTGGGAAGAGTGAATCTACAATAGGCAAGCAGCTTGGTGTGAAAAAATCAACTGTGGGAGCAATCATCAGAAAATGGAAGACATACAAGACCACTGATAATCTCCCTCGATCTGGGGCTCCACGCAAGATCTCATCCCGTGGGGTCAAAATGATCATGAGAACGGTGAGCAAAGATCCCAGAACCACACGGGGGGACCTGGTGAATGACCTGCAGAGAGCTGGGACCAAAGTAACAAAGGTCACCATCAGTAACACACTACAACGGCAGGGAATCAAATCCCGCAGTGCCAGACGTGTTCCGCTGCTGAAGCCAGTGCATGTCCAGGCCCGTCTGAAGTTTGCCAGAGAGCACATGGATGATACAGCAGAGGATTGGGAGAATGTCATGTGGTCAGATGAAACCAAAGTAGAACTTTTTGGTATAAACTCAACTCGTCGTGTTTGGAGGAAGAAGAATACTGAGTTGCATCCCAAGAACACCATACCTACTGTGAAGCATGGGGGTGGAAACATCATGCTATGGGGCTGTTTTTCTGCCAAGGGGACAGGACGACTGATCCGTGTTAAGGACAGAATGAATGGGGCCATGTATCGTGAGATTTTGAGCCAAAACCTCCTTCCATCAGTGAGAACTTTGAAGATGAAACGAGGCTGGGTCTTCCAACATGACAATGATCCAAAACACACCGCCCGGGCAACAAAGGAGTGGCTCCGTAAGAAGCATTTGAAAGTCCTGGAGTGGCCTAGCAAGTCTCCAGACCTCAACCCCATAGAAAATCTGTGGCGGGAGTTGAAAGTCCGTGTTGCTCGGCGACAGCCCCAAAACATCACTGCTCTCGAGAAGATCTGCATGGAGGAATGGGCCAAAATACCAGCTACTGTGTGTGCAAACCTGGTAAAGACCTATAGTAAACGTTTGACCTCTGTTATTGCCAACAAAGGTTATGTTACAAAGTATTGAGTTGTATTTTTGTTATTGACCAAATACTTATTTTCCACCCTGATTTACGAATAAATTCTTTACAAATCCTACCATGTGGATTCATGGATTTTTTTTTTTTTTTTCACATTCTGTCTCTCACAGTTGAAGTGTACCTCTGGTGCAAATTACTGACCTCTGTCATCATTTTAAGTGGTGGAACCTGCACAATCGGTGGCTGACTAAATACTTTTTTGCCCCACTGTACATCATTTCAACACTTTTTCACAGAGAAGGAGAAGAAACACAAATCAAAGTGAAAGGTTAAAAAATGATGGACTGAAACAGAAAAGAGAGCTCTGAAAGCACAGTCCCTACTAAGGCCAATGCCTAAGATTCCAATTTTAAAACATGTTTTCCTGGCTCTGCATCCAAATTGATTGCATTCTTCCTCTTCCCATACTTTAACTCTCGAGTGAGTTTAATAAAACTAACTTTTCCAACGCTTGAGGAATAAAAGGCACTAAAAACAGATCAGTCATACTGCTTTTCTGTACAGTTTCAGTATGCAGTTATTCTGATCATCGCTCAGTTTCAGTTGAATACAGGAAAATTAACCTGGAACCTTCAAACCCAATGTGCTCTTTCATCTTTGGATGATATCACCAACCTCTGTGGGCAAGTGGTCTATCAGAGGCTGCGAATATTGTATATCTTTAAGGCTATTGTCTTTATTTTTATTTTTTATTTTTTATTTTAATTTAAACTTGCCACTGAACCTCACAGTACCGGTACTAATTTTTTTTTTTCTTTTGTTTGTTTGTTTTGGTTTGTTTATTTTTGTATATTTCGAATGATTTTCTTATCAGAAAAGAAGTTCATATTACTGATTCTGTTTTTAAGTGTCAGCCTTAATAGTAGAAACTGCCCCAGATCTTTACAGTTCTCTGTTGTAATATTTTATGGCTCTCTTCATTTATACATGAGCACAACTCAGATATTCTTGGACAATTTCAAAAGCAGCCTATGTAGGAGCTGAATTTCTATTCATTTATTACTGACAAGCAGCGGGTGGCCCGAATCCATCTCTTCCAAGTATCTTCTTCCAAAAGTCTCAGAATCATTTCACTGTTATGCCTTTTATTTTAATATAACCACACTACGGACTGACAAACGCCTGTTTTTTATGCGTTGTGGTTAGCACCAACGACGGTAACAGCATCGCGTGTCCGCTTGTTTGTGTTCCATATAAACCTTTCACAATAAAGCTCAAGATCCTGTTGAGACTTTTCAAAATAAACTGAATCACGTGAAAGAGCAGATTATTTACGGATGAGAATTAAAAAAGAGCCGCCAGGTGCTAAAAATAAACCTTAGACTCAAATGTTATTGAGATTTTGGTCATATCGCACAGCCCTAGTTCTCCCAGTAATCCAACAGCAGCATATCCTCATGATAGTAATTTATACGTGTATCTATTATCCATCTCTCTTCATGGAGATGAAAGAAGGAGATGCAAGTGGTAACTGTCAGACTGACTGCATTATTGTTGATGTGAGTGTCAGAGACATCTGCAGAAGGCAAGTGTCAGGCCATTGAGATGGTTTCAGATCACTTCCCTTCAGGAGTCATTCAACACAGCCTGCTTCAGTATTTTACACTTTTTGATGCCTTTTATATGAAACCGGAACACTTTTAAATGGCTCACTTTGCATCGATTGTGTAAGTCTAAAAGCTATGTTGCTGTTATGAATTTGAGTTTACTGCTTAGATCACTTTGGAATAGTTTCACTTCTGCTGTGTGTTTTACAAACATTAAGGAGTGAAAGGGTCAAGTGAAATTGAATAATTTCATGCAATTTGGAGGAAAAAAACAACAACCCACAAACAAATTATACAAACGCCACACTCTCTGGATGACATTGATCAAACTGGATGGCCTTGATATTTTGTGTCAGCTTATGATTGCTGTCTTAAGCTGACAGCTTTACAAATGCATCAGCAGTTTTCCCCATGATAGTGGTTGCTTGTACTGAACTAGTGCCCAAGGCGTCAACTCTGAAATCAGAGAGAGACAAGATTGGAAACAGGGAAAACCTTCAGGTTCCTTGGTTCCATCATGTCAGATAAGATAAGATAAGATAGAACTTTATTAATCCCTCGGGTGGGTTCCTCTGGGAAATTCGACTTCCAAAAAAAGCACAGCAACGACCGAAGTTACAGTTACAGAACTGTTATATATATATATATATATATATATATATATATATATATATATATATATATATATATATATATATATATATATATATATATATATATATACACACACATACATATATATACACACACACACACACACATATATAAATACAGAGACAAATATAAATAAAATATACAAAGGGGATAAATAGAATAAATAGGAATTAAAAATACAAGTGAATTGCACATTTCAAGTATTGAGTCTATTGCACTGTTGACTATTTACAAAAAGTATTGCACAAGGTATTGTACAGTGAGGTGCAGAGGCACTACAGCTTAGTTGTTCCCCCCTCCTTTGTCCTCCTATTTCCCCTCCCTCTCCCCTCCAGAGAGGAGTTAAACAGTCTGATGTTGTGTGGGACAAAGGAGTTTTTAAGTCTGTTAGTTCTTGTCTTGGGGAGAAGCAACCTGTCACTGAACAGACTCTTCTGGTTGTTTATGGCCGTGTGCAGAGATGAAGGCTCAAGGATAGCACAGGCAACAAATGGAATAACTTAAGCTCATCTGGGGAGACAAGAACATCTGTCTTTGCTCCAAAATCCATCTGATGCTCAAACGTCCTGTATGGCAGAACTCCAAAGAAGAATTCTGGCAGCAGAGAAGAGATGGTACAGGAACATTTTAGGCATTTCATACACCAAACATGAAGAGGTTCATAGAAAGATCCAGTAGGTAATTGGACCTCATGAGATAGCATAGCCTTGCTTCTCGTTCATCAGGCCTTGTGAAAATCATCTTGCAAGTAACCATTCCAAGAATCCTTAGACATGAAAGACACAGATGGAAGGACAGCATCTAGGCTGGCATGAACCAGAGCGCTGTTGACGACAGAGAAGAAGAGTCTTTACTGTTACTGTCTTTATTGTTCTCCCATTTGCTTCAACAGAAGACGAGGAATAAGTGAAGTAAGTGAAAAAATGTTGAACCGTAATTTACTCCAGCTTAAAATAAATATTCTAACCTTTTGAAAAACTGTATTTCTTATATTCATGAACTACCTGAAATATTTTACTTTAAAATGTATATAATAGTTTACCTATTTTGAATCAATTTTTTTTTTAAAAGAGGACATTTTTAACAATATTCGCACTATTATATTATAGAAATTCATGAAAGCGTAGTCTGTTTTCATTATTTGGAGTCCATTCAACTTACTCTGCACTTGCAGCATCCTATCTGATAAAAACTGCACCATGCACTTGTATAAGATTTTTGCAGGAAACTATATGTGAAGGTTAGGACATGCAAATGTTGCCAGATTACAGGACCAATTTGGAGACACAGTATGTATGAGATGAACATAAAAAGCCTTGGTAGTATCCCCTTTTAGGTCATGTTCCATTTTATGCTCAATTAGATTTAAGTGCTATTAGTATTATCAATAAACTGGAGCACCGCATTGCAGCCCCACAAAGACTCATAAAAAAACCACCAGATTGTTATTTTATGGTTAATGAATCTAGCTGGGAAGTACTGGGGCTTAAGGCATTAGACACTTGTTTTGTAACTTCTAAGCACTGTCAGCTGGCCTTTGGGCTTGTGTGCCTGATGTTTTATGAGTTTTGTCTGGAAGTCTGATGCTGTAATCTTATAAACACCAGCTTTGTCATCAGAAAGCTGAATATTCTTGAATACATTCAAGAATATTCAACTTTCTGATGACAAAGTTAGGCAATGTTTAGGCAGCTTTTTGGGAAAAGGCTGTCTAAACTTTGTCTCTGATCCTTGTGCTGGCTCGGCAGTGATCCTTTACCTCTCATCTGTCTTCCCGTTCATCAGTTTCACCAAAATGATTCCAAGCTGCAAATCTTTTATATCTAACATGTAAACACGTCACAGATCTCGGGATAATATTTAGCAATGTTTTTCCTGCCTCACCGACAGTGTTTCTTTAAAAAAACAGGAGCAGGCTGTTCCTCCTGGGAAAGTTGATGGCAGTGAGCAAATGCCTTGAATAAACTACTTTGCACGTACTGTAAGATTTTGAAGTTTCCGCTAGGTTTTCCCTGGGCAACTGAAAGAAAGTGATAGTGCTGGACGAGTATGATTTGGAAACCATTAGGGTGAGTGTTGTGTTATCAACTGAAAGAATCAGGGCAAACCAAATTGCTGCACTCTGTGCAGCTATGCGTATCCGCAAAAAAAAAGTAGTGCCTGTTGTGAAATATTGATTGTCACTTTTCTGTTCAACACACAGCTGCAGTTTGGATCTGCAGCCTTTGGTCAGTTTCCTCTAGACATTTTGTGAGAACTAGAAAAGTGGAGGATGGTTTCATTTCTCCTGTGTAACAGTGTAGTCACGGCGTGGGTGGAGGACTTTATAGGTCTCTTGTGTGCTTACATTCTAATGTCTCACTGTTTATTGTAGAGTCTTTGTTGGGAGGGCTTAGTGAAAAGGTTAGGGTTGATGTTCATATGCTTAGTCTTTAATCTTAGTGTGTGTGTGTGTGTGTGTGTGTGTGTGTGTGTGTGTGTTTTCTAACTGTCAGTCTATATAACAGATCCAAATGTTAAGGGCTGAGAAGAAAATCTGCCTTACATGTGATGATATACAGAAAGGATTCTTTGGCCCTGCAGATATAAGAGGACATGAGCTGCGAATAGCATATCAGGTGACACGTTTAATCATTCGGGACTTTTGGAAAAAAGTTCTTACCAATAATTATTCAGTTAAATTCCTGGAATTAACATGAAGGGACTGGAGCTTAAAATCTTGGAAAATGTTCCATGCTGAGGGTATGAGTAACCGGTGTATCATTTTCCAGTATGACAGGCTGATATGCTGCAGTCATTACAATTAAGAACAATATTTATTTAAAGCCCACTTAAACATTTGAATATAAGCATTATATTCACCCCCTTCAGTAGAGAGTTGTTTCATATCTGTCACGTAGCACCTTAACCACACTACTTTTTTTTGGTGTGTGACTAGTCCGTTGTATTCTATACTGTATTTTCTTCTAGTTGTATTTATGGTTTTGTAGGCTTGTTTTACATTTTGTAAGATCTAATCATAATCTTCTGCGTGTCTTTGTTGAATGTGTGAAGGTAAATATAAATGCACTATTCTGTAAATGCTTCAGGTGTAGTTAGTGTTCTTGTACATGCATAACAAAGAAGTTTTGAAGGCTTATATATTCAAGACTAAATCAGCTGACTGCCAGTCTAGAATATGCTCTCAGAGTAGGTGTAAGGTTGGGCTAAGACAAAACATTGTATTCAAACAAAAATTATATACGTGCTAAAATCTGGACTTTGGTAAATGTTGGTGAGTCCAACTCAAAATGCACACAAACTGGAGACAAGAAAACGGAAAAATGGTTAAATATGAACAGAAATCCTCCAAACCTGAGATTGTGTTGGACTCCCGACCGAATAAAATGCATTAAGCGATGCAACAACCTTTTGAAGAACACATTTTTTTTCCCGCCTCAGTGTGGCTAAGTTGTGTAAATTGTTTAGATCTGAAGAGGCTCCCAAGTGCACGGAAGTGTGCATTCTCTATCGGCACGCTGTCAGCCTGACAGCCAAAAACAGAAAGTGACCACATCATCATTAAAAACACACAATAAATAAAACTAGATTCAAAGGGACAGTTGACTCCATTATAAAATGAAGTTTTTTGTTTGTTTGTTTGCTTTTACTCCAGGCTGTGGAGTAATTTATCCGTCTAGCTGCCTTTTTTTGTGAGCTGCCCACTTTTGGAAATATCAGCTGTGAAAATGTTCGCCTTTGGTTGAATATAATAGAACTAGACGGCACTTGCCTTCTGGTTCTTAAAGCACAAAACTTAGCAGTAATGTCTCCTTCCAGAAAGCACTATAGGCCAGAGGAAAGACATGGAAATTTTGGCTATAAGATTTTTATTCTGTTTAAATCCAGGTTTCAGATTTTTACCTTAGACGCATTATAGCCATAATAATGTGTTATGACTATTGTGATAAATGGCTGAACCATGAACTGTAGTGGAACCCTAGTTATCCTCTTCGTCTCAGCTTTGTGGTTGTGTTTTCTTCAGCGTATTGCATCCACAGAGGTCGTATGCTAGAGTTGTGTTTTATTGAAGATCAAAGCTGCCAGGCTGCCCAGCAACTCACCCAAAAATAACAGGTTGAATTATAGTTGAATCAGCGCATACTGCTTAGCGGTGAAGTAGGCTAAATAATGTAGGTTTGTTAAATCCCTGTTCCTCGCTACCAACATGGTGATATGATACAGCTCATGTCTGCAGAGCTTGTGGTTTACCTTACCCCAGAACAGATCAACAACTGCTGGAAATCTATTACTAGTTGATTTGAAAACTGTGGCTGATTTTCCCAAGTTCAGTTGCTCATATTGTAGCAACCATATGTTGCCAGGGATGTTTGGTGCACTACTCCACTACAATACGACTGACCTTGATGTGTGATCTAAAAATGTCAAAGAACCAGGGGATGAGCAGGTTCCTTTCTTTATGGTCTGATGGGTAGGGCATAAGGTGCCTCAGCAGCGCAGCATCATGAAGTACTGAAGAACATTGAAGTGACATTTGCTCCTTACCTAGTATTGTCTAGACATGCGGACTGGTGAGGCTAAACGCAGTACAACATAGGTGAACAATGTCACAGTTATACAGAATTATCCACAGGCCTCACTGAACAGTTTAGATTGTGAAAACGCCTTCCTCTGAGATTAGGGGGAAAAAATGGAAACCTTTCAAACATGATAGCAAAACCTGCACTCAAAGCTGGTTAAATCCATCCTAACCTCTGCCTAACCCCTTTATGGAAGGTAGGGACGGAAGGGATTTGAATAAGCCTTGTGAAAAGTGATCGAGATCATACACCTATTTGGGTCAATAACAAATATGCTCTAAATGAATATGCAAAAAGAAGACCTGAGAAGGATAAGCGGGGATGGATGGTTGGGTTCAACATAACTAATGGCCTGATGGCCCAGGGTCAGTAACAAGTCTGTTGGGCAAGTTGACTGGCCAGCCACTGGTTCATTTCGACCAGTAATGGTCAGTGATAGACAGGTATTTTTATATTGTAATATTATATATATTGTAATATTATAATGTACATGCTGGGTGCCATTGTAAACCAGAGCTTCCTTCTCAGTTGATTTATCACTGATCAAACAAAGGTGCCTGTCTTTGTAAAATACACTGTATTGTCTGATTGCTATTACTACTACTACTGCTACTATCCCACCACTGTTTGAGATTTGTATTCTGGACAGTAATTTTCTCAATTACACCCTCGGGGTGGAGTGGGTGAGTGTTGGTTTGGTACTTTCTAAGTCTGATCTGGCAGACTGACAGGAAGCCTATTAACTATTGCATTCATGACTAACTCTGGCCTGTCTTCCCACGCTGCTGCAGACTCCCGCAGTTATCCTCCCAAACATGACAGCTGTAGCAGATAGTGAAGCCTGGGTTTCACCTTTGCAACAGCAGGTTTCAGAAGTTGGCTCGACTTTCACTGGAATTGGTGCAGACAAGCTAAAATAATATTCCATGTGCCACAATGAGGCCAGTGTGCTACACCAGGCCCTCTAGCCCCATGTCTGGCAGAACCTGGCCAGGGTGATTCATTACTGAGAGTGGTAGTCCCCCCAGCCATGCATCCAATGAATATTAAAATCATGTATTTGTAGATGGAGAAACCTGACTCATTAATGCCTGTTTTTTTTTTTTTGTTTTGTTTTTTTTGTTGTTGTTTTTTTTTCTCATTTTTTTTGTCTGCTCCATACTTCTTTTTGACTATTATCCAACAAGACAGTTTACATCTAGCAGAAAGTTCTTAAATGCCACATAGTTATTATGTCACTGTTATGAACCATGCCAAGCTTTTGTTGGCATTTAAATGTTAAGTTCAGTGAAAAGGTTGTGGTGTGGATGGTGGCATGGTTTGGAGGTCCTGTACATGACAGTGAAATGTCACTTTGATTTGTGTTGAATGGTGTTACTGTATGTTCTAAAGGCAAATGATACATATAAATCATATAAGATTTGCTTCATATGGATATATAAATTGGGTAGCATAGTTCTCATTAAAAGCAAATAATAGAAAAGCAAGATAATTACATCAAAAATGAACACACCCGAAACTCTGGCTGATTGGGACCCACACCCAGTTTCACACCTTGGCTCAGGCGATTAGAGGATCATCAGGGGGTCCTTTTGTCCCTCTGTGGGGGGTTACTCCCACTAGGTTTATATCTGGGACTCCCCACCATTTGACCTTAGAACTGAAGAATTGGGCTAAGACAAAACATTGTATTCAAACAAAAATTATATACGTGCTAAAATCTGGACTTTGGTAAATGTTGGTGAGTCCAACTCAAAATGCACACAAACTGGAGACAAGAAAACGGAAAAATGGTTAAATATGAACAGAAATCCTCCAAACCTGAGATTGTGTTGGACTCCCGACCGAATAAAATGCATTAAGCGATGCAACAACCTTTTGAAGAACACTTTTTTTTCCCCGCCTCAGTGTGGCTAAGTTGTGTAAATTGTTTAGATCTGAAGAGGCTCCCAAGTGCACGGAAGTGTGCATTCTCTGTCGGCACGCTGTCAGCCTAACAGCCAAAAACAGAAAGTGACCACATCATCATTAAAAACACACAATAAATAAAACTAGATTCAAAGGGACAGTTGACTCCATTATAAAATGAAGTTTTTTGTTTGTTTGTTTGCTTTTACTCCAGGCTGTGGAGTAATTTATCCGTCTAGCTGCCTTTTTTTGTGAGCTGCCCACTTTTGGAAATATCAGCTGTGAAAATGTTCGCCTTTGGTTGAATATAATAGAACTAGACGGCACTTGCCTTCTGGTTCTTAAAGCACAAAACTTAGCAGTAATGTCTCCTTCCAGAAAGCACTATAGGCCAGAGGAAAGACATGGAAATTTTGGCTATAAGATTTTTATTCTGTTTAACTCCAGGTTTCAGATTTTTACCTTAGATGCATTATAGCCATAATAATGTGTTATGACTATTGTGATAAATGGCTGAACCATGAACTGTAGTGGAACCCTAGTTATCCTCTTCGTCTCAGCTTTGTGGTTGTGTTTTCTTCAGCGTATTGCATCCACAGAGGTCGTATGCTAGAGTTGTGTTTTATTGAAGATCAAAGCTGCCAGGCTGCCCAGCAACTCACCCAAAAATAACAGGTTGAATTATATTACATCTAGCAGAAAGTTCTTAAATGCCATATAGTTATTATGTCACTGTTATGAACCATGCCAAGCTTTTGTTGGCATTTAAATGTTAAGTTCAGTGAAAAGGTTGTGGTGTGGATGGTGGCATGGTTTGGAGGTCCTGTACATGACAGTGAAATGTCACTTTGATTTGTGTTGAATGGTGTTACTGTATGTTCTAAAGGCAAATGATACATATAAATCATATAAGATTTGCTTCATATGGATATATAAATTGGGTAGCATAGTTCTCATTAAAAGCAAATAATAGAAAAGCAAGATAATTACATCAAAAATGAACACACCCGAAACTCTGGCTGATTGGGACCCACACCCAGTTTCACACCTTGGCTCAGGCGATTAGAGGATCATCAGGGGGTCCTTTTGTCCCTCTGTGGGGGGTTACTCCCACTAGGTTTATATCTGGGACTCCCCACCATTTGACCTTAGAACTGAAGAATTTCTATTTCATTGTGAATCAGCGCATACTGCTTAGCGGTGAAGTAGGCTAAATAATGTAGGTTTGTTAAATCCCTGTTCCTCGCTACCAACATGGTGATATGATACAGCTCATGTCTGCAGAGCTTGTGGTTTACCTTACCCCAGAACAGATCAACAACTGCTGGAAATCTATTACTAGTTGATTTGATTTCTCCTGAAATCAAATCGTTTTGTTATTTGATACAAGAGTTTCCCCCTCGACACAGTTCTCAGTCATTTTCAGTTTGTTTATGATTTTAGCTAAAACAACTGTATATGTTTTACTGAAATCAGGAAATGGAGAACAGAAATGGAGACAAAATGTTCAGTATTGTGTTAGTGAGGTGCGCAGTACAACTCGTCCTCTTCCTTCTGAAGTCAGTCACCATCTCTCTGGTCTTCTCTCAGAAGCAGGTGATTCCTCCCAGACCACTCAGCAAAATCACTCACTAGTGCTCTGCATTCCTCTTCCCTCCCATCACGAGTGCATCCCATCACTGGAGAATTGTCAAAGAAGCTGTAGGTGGCATGACCCAGAGTTGCACTAAAGTCTGAGGTGACATGAAATGGAGACAGATACATTTTACATCTAACCATTACAGGCCATTTAAGTAAAGGACAACATGACCTTTATGTTATGTTAGTATGTTGTATGTATGTTGTAGTATGTATGTATGTAGGCATGTCCCACCAGGAGGGCAGACCCAGGACACGCTGGAGAGATTATATCTCTCGGCTGGCCTGGGAACGCCTTGGTGTTCCCCCGGATAGGCTAGAGGAGTTGGCTGGGGAGAGGGAGGTCTGGGCTTCTGGGCTTAGGCTGCTGCCCCCGCGACCCGGCCCCGGATAAAGCGAAAGAAGATGGATGGATGGATGTTAGTATGTTTTGGTGTATAAGCCCCACTGATAGTGCTTCTTGAGACCACCAACATTTCTTGTATATAGTTGTTGCAGAAGTTTCTAAAGTGTTTCATGTTTGTTCTTAGTCTATATATAATATAATAATTTACACATTTTCAAAATAAAACTCTAGATCTTATAAATAATTAGTAACTAAAGCTTTTAAAGTCCGTGCAGTTAAATAAAGTGCAAAATTTTACACAGAAATTAAATGTGAACTGTTTCATAAGAGTCTTTGGGCCATAAGCCGTGTGTCTCTGAGCCGTGTATGTTTTTATGAATAGATAGAAGTCTCTGTTATGGCAATCAGTTGCTATGGTGCTTTTATAATAAATCAGTAAATCTAGGGTGCTTGAAAATAGTAGGACACTACTGGATTGATAAAATATAATCAATATGTATTCATAATGCTGCAGTGATACACATTTACAGCAAAGGACTCTTTCATGTTTTAATGCTTTTGCTTTTGTCATCTTCTGTCCTCTTTAGTCCATAGTGAAAAATGTTTTTACCAGCCTCACAGGAAATCCGCCAGCGACAAAAAGATAAGAACTGAGACTAACAATAGCAACATAAATCTGAATGTGTTTTAAACGTAACTTGTCAAACAGCTGTTGAATAAGAACATAAACCAGTTTTCCAGTCTCCCTCACCCCCTCACTGCATCAACATTTAATTGATTAAGTATTTAACAAATGTACGACCTAATTTCTGGTTAAACAAACGATCAGAAATAACAAAGTTGATGTAATCTTAATTCATTTAGTTTATTCGTTAATCTTAATTCAAGGTATAGAACAGCTTCATTGCCTTTACTGTAAGTGAGCAAATCATGATTAATGTTGTGCATACTCATTACCTTAAAAGCTTATCGCGAACCAGGAAAAGAAACTGATTTATTTCTGTGGCATTTTCTATCCTCGCAGTGGAGCTGTCCTAAAACAGAGCCTGCAACAAAAGTGTCCCCGTGGTGGAGGGCTGGTATATCTCCTGGTTTCAGTGTAAACTAACACCAGTGGGGAAAGGCACAATGACAGATAAACTCTGATCATATGTTGAAAAGCAAACAACCTCAGGACTTAACCTTTGGAAGCAATGTGAGATTATTATCCTGATAGTAAATATATATCTTGGAATAATACTCCAAACTGGACGCTGGAACATTAAATACTCACTCCAATTAAGATGTAATTTTATTCACATTGAATTTTGTGTCCGTCTTGTTTAGAAAAGCTTTAATCAGAAAGCTGTGGCTGATTTTCCCAAGTTCAGTTGCTCATATTGTAGCAACCATATGTTGCCAGGGATGTTTGGTGCACTACTCCACTACAATACGACTGACCTTGATGTGTGATCTAAAAATGTCAAAGAACCAGGGGATGAGCAGTGTTCCTTTCTTTATGGTCTGATGGGTAGGGCATAAGGTGCCTCAGCAGCGCAGCATCATGAAGTACTGAAGAACATTGAAGTGACATTTGCTCCTTACCTAGTATTGTCTAGACATGCGGACTGGTGAGGCTAAACGCAGTACAACATAGGTGAACAATGTCACAGTTATACAGAATTATCCACAGGCCTCACTGAACAGTTTAGATTGTGAAAACGCCTTCCTCTGAGATTAGGGGGAAAAAATGGAAACCTTTCAAACATGATAGCAAAACCTGCACTCAAAGCTGGTTAAATCCATCCTAACCTCTGCCTAACCCCTTTATGGAAGGTAGGGACGGAAGGGATTTGAATAAGCCTTGTGAAAAGTGATCGAGATCATACACCTATTTGGGTCAATAACAAATATGCTCTAAATGAATATGCAAAAAGAAGACCTGAGAAGGATAAGCGGGGATGGATGGTTGGGTTCAACATAACTAATGGCCTGATGGCCCAGGGTCAGTAACAAGTCTGTTGGGCAAGTTGACTGGCCAGCCACTGGTTCATTTCGACCAGTAATGGCATTTCCATTAATTGATTCCCTGGCAAAGCAAACTGCCTGAAACGGATCCTCACGAATGAGTCACTTTTTCAGTATTTTCACTTGAATTTAAATGTGAAGAAAAGTGATCTTTTTATCCGCTTCCATCCACATTAGATTTATTTCACAAAGCGATAACTAAAATAAAACCTGTCTGTATCGTGACAAACTGTTTAGCTTTACATTTGCCAGATTGTTAAAGTTTGCCGCAGCCATCCTCTCTCTTTCGACTAGAGATAACTGCTGCTGAGTTGGAGCACAGGGTGTCCTCCATTACATTTATTCTAAGTCTTTAGTTACTAATGATTTTTCTCAAATAGGTTTGCAGTATAAAATATGAGAAATGCGATATTTGATATGTCTGTCCTTTGATTCACTGAACTTTTGCTCGGGCAGAGTTACGGGGCTGCAGTCTGAGCAGAGAACCTAGACCTCTCTCCCCGAGGTCTGGGTCCCATGGGCCCATTGGACTAATGCACCTCCACCAAGCATTCTCCCTTGAGCCCCGTCCCCATGCCTGACTATAGGGTGGCTCCCCAGTAGCCCAGTCTCAGTCAGGTTGAGCTGGCCCCTCATTAACTTTTTTCTTTCATAAGGATTTCCTGAATTTGGCTCTGATTGACGCCTCACCCAACCTTAATTTGCCTTGGGAGAGGCATAGCTCCTGGGATACACAAACCCCTCCAGTGCGATAAGATGGCCATTCTCGTGGGTGGTTATTTATCCCATATTTGTGAAATTCCTATCACAACAGTGAAAATCTTATTATATGATCATAGCACAAAAATATATGTCTGAACTTACCCCATCTCCTCCTTAATGGGTGAGCCAGTCTGACCAAAACTGTGAAGGTTCACATATTGTGAATGCAATGTTGCGGTCTCCTGTTAGGTTTTGAAAAGGGTCACAGGCCTGGAAAAATTGCCCATAGGGTGGATTTATGATTATGTCTATATATGTGATAGACAGGTATTTTTATATTGTAATATTATAATGTACATGCTGGGTGCCATTGTAAACCAGAGCTTCCTTCTCAGTTGATTTATCACTGATCAAACAAAGGTGCCTGTCTTTGTAAAATACACTGTATTGTCTGATTGCTATTACTACTACTACTACTGCTACTATCCCACCACTGTTTGAGATTTGTATTCTGGACAGTAATTTTCTCAATTACACCCTCGGGGTGGAGTGGGTGAGTGTTGGTTTGGTACCTTCTAAGTCTGATCTGGCAGACTGACAGGAAGCCTATTAACTATTGCATTCATGACTAACTCTGGCCTGTCTTCCCACGCTGCTGCAGACTCCCGCAGTTATCCTCCCAAACATGACAGCTGTAGCAGATAGTGAAGCCTGGGTTTCACCTTTGCAACAGCAGGTTTCAGAAGTTGGCTCGACTTTCACTGGAATTGGTGCAGACAAGCTAAAATAATATTCCATGTGCCACAATGAGGCCAGTGTGCTACACCAGGCCCTCTAGCCCCATGTCTGGCAGAACCTGGCCAGGGTGATTCATTACTGAGAGTGGTAGTCCCCCCAGCCATGCATCCAATGAATATTAAAATCATGTATTTGTAGATGGAGAAACATGACTCATTAATGCCTGTTTTTTGTTTTTTTTTTCTCATTTTTTTTGTCTGCTCCATACTTCTTTTTGACTATTATCCAACAAGACAGTTTACATCTAGCAGAAAGTTCTTAAATGCCACATAGTTATTATGTCACTGTTATGAACCATGCCAAGCTTTTGTTGGCATTTAAATGTTAAGTTCAGTGAAAAGGTTGTGGTGTGGATTAGGGCTGGGCGATATGACCCAAAATTCATATCTCGATATTTTTTAGCTGGATGGCGATATAAGATATATATCTCGATTTTTTTTTTTTTTAAAGCCATAAGTTAAGAACAAAAAGAGAGTTCTTAGTCACACTGTGTCCCAGATGTCACACGGGCACTTTTATTTACATACAGCGTAGATGTACATGAAGAAATTACTTAAAAATAAATTATCAGCATTTATTAAATAATCATGGTCCATAAATAAAAGAAAACAATGTTGTTTTTGTGCATAACAAAAAGCTCACAATTGTGCAGTCAAAATGTAAACTAATAGACGCTGAGCATAATAACAAAGAGACAGATTTCACAGCTGCACCACGTCTCTGAACAGGTGCCATTTGTGGTCCTTATACACACACAGTACGGTAATATTACGTTGAAGCACGGTACGTATCACTCCGCGAGGCTCCTCCCCGGTAGCCGTAATCCTCCGACAATCCATCAAGCGGTGCAGCTCCGTAGCTTAGCAAAGTCATATTAAAACATTTGACAGATTGCTGAGTGCTGTGTACCACATAAAATCGGTTCGCGGTCAGTAAGCACAACCAGAGTTCATACATAAGGCGCACTGTCGAGTTTTGAGAAAATGAAAGGATTTTAGGCCGTGCAGCTCCTCCGGGCTGCATGTCGTTAGCGCGGTTAGCTCGTTAGCGTGGTTAGCTCGCTAACACGTTGACGCCGTCCAGCCCCACGCACGGGACGATCCGCGGTAACTCGCTAACGGAGATTTTCCGCTTTCATCTTGTCATTGCCTGCAGGTAAAGCTATGGGGGAGGCGGAGTTGTGTTCAGTGAAGGAGAGGCGAGGCCGAGTAACGTTTCGTAGAGACAAAAGTGGACGAAAGAGAGGCAAACCTGCGGCTCCACAAGTATAATTATAACGTAACATAGACTATATCGATATAAACGATATTGTCACATCTTATATCTCGTATGAAAATATATCGATATTTTTAAAAAACTCAATATATCGCCCAGCCCTAGTGTGGATGGTGGCATGGTTTGGAGGTCCTGTACATGACAGTGAAATGTCACTTTGATTTGTGTTGAATGGTGTTACTGTATGTTCTAAAGGCAAATGATACATATAAATCATATAAGATTTGCTTCATATGGATATATAAATTGGGTAGCATAGTTCTCATTAAAAGCAAATAATAGAAAAGCAAGATAATTACATCAAAAATGAACACACCCGAAACTCTGGCTGATTGGGACCCACACCCAGTTTCACACCTTGGCTCAGGCGATTAGAGGATCATCAGGGGGTCCTTTTGTCCCTCTGTGGGGGGTTACTCCCACTAGGTTTATATCTGGGACTCCCCACCATTTGACCTTAGAACTGAAGAAGCTTCTCGGATGAGAGGTGAAACGTCTTCAAGCAACTTAAAGAAGTCCAGACGCTTTTCTTTGCAAGCTCCTTTGACTACGATGACCTGGATGACTGAGAACCTTCACAGACATACATCAAAAATGGTACATACAGATGGTAGTACAGTAGTGTGACCTTTTATGTTGCATCTGCTGACTGAATTAAAATATGTGGATGCATTCTGCTGTTTGTGTTAACCTCCTAAGACCCGAACTCTTCCACGGCATGCATTTTTAATTTCTCTTTGATATTTTGGCTAATTGTGGCCTGATGAATGTAAAAACAAAGAATTACCAGATTTTCTTTTACCTTATTTTTGTTTTTAAGAAAAATGAGAGCCACATATGAGGATATTCGTTTAAAATTTTGATAGAACAGTAGCAGTATAATGTCCTCGTATGTAGATATGGAGCAAATTTGAGTATTTTGGTCTAAATAAACCAAAATGTGATGTCCACATATGTGGACGCCAGGTCCTAGGAGGTTAAAGTTTGAAAAATCAACCACTGTATCGCTCAAATCATATTCTGTAAAGGCCCATCTCTACTAAAAGCACAGATAGACAGGATTAAACAAAATCAGTTTAAAAAGAGCTCTTAAATACAAACTGAATGGAAAAGAAGTAGTTAAAAATGTGCAGTAAATGTTTCGTGTGTGTGTGTGTGTGTGTGTGTGTGTGTGTGTGTGTCACACTATGCTTAACTCAGGACATGACATCGGTTTGAGATAAATTGAACTTTGAGACATGGTCAGAAGACTGAGGTCATCAAAAGATGGATGTGTTCAGCAACAAGGCTCATTTGGTACTAAAGGGCCAAAAGTATGCTATACTGCCTTGTACCAATGTCTGAATCATGGATACAAGGCAGAATTGATTGATGCTTTCATGTTGCTTACATTAAATTCTGACTCTACCATCTGAATGTTACTGGAATTGTTTTTCCAAATGTCTGCTGTCCAATTTTTGGTGTGCCCCATGCAAATTGTACCCTCAGTTTCCTGTTCTTGGTTTACAGAGTTGCACCTGGTGTGGTCTTGTGCTGCTGTAGCTCATCTGCTTCAAGGGTCAGTGTGTTGTGTGTTCAGAGATGTTTAGAGATTTACTGTTACTGTTAGATTACCTTCCTATGAGCTCAAAACAGTTTGGTCATTCTACTATGAAAGTTGGCATCCCTCTTTTGGATCCTTCATTGTAAACCCTAGAGATGGTTGTGTGGGAAAATCCCAAGAGAATTTTCACATTTTAATATTCTTGTTCAAATGTGGTTTTAATGAAAAATTGTACACTGATAACAGTAAAAATGGGTCATTGTGCTAAAGAGTCAGATATGATATAATTATGATGATTAGGGCTCCAAAAGTCTCTACAAACCCATACAAATTTTGTTTGGTTAGTACATATATCATTAACATCTAATGAAACAAATTAATTTTTTTCATCAGTTTCTTTGGCCAGTGGATCAAAATTGTATACACTGTATTGTATTAACCATAAAAAACAAAACATCAAACTTGTTTGTTAAAGGAATATTTAGACCATTGCAATATCACTGTGATAACAGCATCATACACTGCATATAAACTGAACATCCAATGTGTTTTTAGATACAATAACTGCATCACACCAGTTTACTTTTTACACAGGCACAGACACTATACTCCCATGTCATTATAAATGGAGAACAGGTGAAATCTGTATCCACCTTCACATTTCTGGGCACCAATATCTCCGCCAAACTCATCTGGACCCACAACACCGACGCCCTTGAAAAGAAGGCCCAGCAGCAGCTGCTAATCCTCCATGTCCTGAGGTAGCATAGCCTGGACCAGCAGCTGCTGCTGGACTTTTACATCTTCTCAGTGGACAGCGTGCTCTCCTACTGCCTGGGTGTTTGGTTTGCAGGGGCCACTATTGAGAACAGGAAGGCTGTGCAGAGGGTTAAGTAACACTGCCCCAGAAAATCATTGGCTGCCCTCTGCCACCCCTGGAGGCCATCGCCGGATCTTCCGGTCTCAGGAAAACCGGGGCACTCACAGGTGACCCCTGCATCCCGCCCACCACCTGTTAGACCCTCTGCCTTCCACACGGCACCTCATGGTGACTCACTGTTTGTGAGTCAGCCCTCCATGCACAGTTGGTGTGGAGCACCCACAACTTGATGTACATGTACACTGACAAAACAAAAGGCTATTCTTTTCTATTCTGCATTACTGGATTTTGCACGAACATCTAATCTCATGCCTCAGTTTTTCTAGTTATATTGTTTGATTCAAATGCACTGCGCGGCACGGCTTTGCAGT
The DNA here is from genome assembly GCF_965226115.1 of Aulonocara stuartgranti. Lineage (NCBI taxonomy): Eukaryota > Metazoa > Chordata > Actinopteri > Cichliformes > Cichlidae > Aulonocara > Aulonocara stuartgranti. Next base: position 11,847,694 of record NC_138955.1, read on the forward strand.
GGTTTCTCGAGGAAGTCTTGTTTGTGCCAGTGTTTCTGCGCCTGCAGACAGGCTTCATCTCTTTGTGGGTCAGATCCACTGAGTGAATATTTATCATGCCTTGATGTTTCTCTTTAACGTGCGTCTGAACGTATCACTCAGCTGATGTTTATCAGTCGTCTCTCACTTGACGTTTTGAACTTTCAAATATGAGACTTCAAAGTGTTTGTTAATGAAACGTGCCCAAGATAGACCCGGCGAATTAGCATATAGAAAGCATTTGAAGTGGAGTAAACTCGATAGAGCTCAGAGCCGCTGACATTTAGCTTTTGGCTTTTTAAAGTTCCTCTCTGGAGTCAGCCTGGCAGAAAAATTGATTCAAAGTGCAAGACATTTTACATGGTTGACATGAGACACAGACAGACCCGAGCAGGTTCAATCATGGATGTAAATCCATGAAGTAAAGGATAGCTTCTTGGCTTTTGGCTTAGTTTTTATTATTACAGCTTCCCACACTGGATTTTAGACATAAAGACTGACTTACTCTGCGTCTCGACATGTTGATATTTCTTTATTGTGCATGTGTGACCGTGGTTGAGAACAAATGGCTATTTAAGGCCTCAGAGGTCCAAGTGTGGTATATAATTTTCCTTTACCCAGAGGTTGATTCCTGTTGGTGGAGTTAAGATTAAATTGTGTCTTCAGGGTATGGAGATGGATTAGTGTCTTAAGTACATACTGTGTACAAAATGTGCCACATATAGAATCTCTTTCCTTCTTTGTCCCTAATATCTTTGTCAAGGTTGCAGCCATATCTGATGCACTGCGCCCTTTATTTAAGCACTTAATCACGTAATGGCTTCCGTAGGGGCCAATAACGTCGACATGAGAAACGTGACTGTGTTCATCTATTATCTTATTAACTTTGCGAAATGACATTTATGGTTTAAACTCACTGTATGTTGGAGTGTTTTTTTTCAACTGCTAACTTTAATGATCTGCATTCCTTTCTTATTTAATAAGATTAACTGCTCATCACGTATGAATGACAGTACAGCACACAGAGTCTCTCTTGCAGCTCAGTGCCCATAAAGCTTCCTTGCACCTACAGTGTGAGATGCATTAGCTGGCATAAACCTGGTTAATGTTAGTGGTTTTAGGTCTAAGACATCACATCTATGCAGAGCAGAAACCATTATGTCATAACAATCAAATCAAACACATTCAGTTTGGTTTATTTTCTCTTTTTTTGACATTTTGTTTCCATCTAATTGCACTTGAAATACTTCATATATGTTCTGTTTGTCTAAACATTAAAATCTTTGACTGAAGTTGACGAGATCTGTGGCGGGCGCAAAGAAACAAAACTACAAAGAAGCTCAAGTCATGCTGAAAGGAAGAAAGGTATCTCTATAACCACAGGAGCACCACAAACGTACACTGTAAACTTGCTGAAAGTTCGATTTATCATAGGACTGCTAGTTTTTGAGTCATTTGGTACAAATGTTATCAATTTTTATCTCTCAGCATTAAACACAACATGAAACTGAGGCTGGAGGAAATGAATGAAAGAATCAAATCGCAAACAAAATAGTAGATATTTAAAGTTTAAAGTGGATGATGGTGGTAGTTGTAAAGTAGCTTAAACCCCCAGATCACTGTCTTCTAATTCATCATGTATTCATCAAAATTTCTAGACAATTCGTCCCGGAGCTGTCAAGCTGTTTTATCCTCTAGTGAAGCTCAGACCGACTGTGCAAACATATGTCATACCTGAAAGACATATTTGAATTCAGTTCAAACAAATAAAAGGTTGGGGTTTTTTTAAGATTAAATAGAGCTGAGTGTTTGTACACTGCATACTTTGATAGAAATGAAGGCTTTTACCCACATTTTGACTTGAAGGCAGACCGTTTGTTCCATAGTTTTATGTGGATTCCTACTTTGGTTACATGTGCATTGCTTCTACTATACAGCCATTGCCCCATTTACCCTGAATGGTCCCACCACAGCGTTTGGACCTTTGCCATGAATGAAATTTGATCCAGTGGATGTCCTCTTACTTCCATGCAGTGCTGCGATTGTAATTACATTTGACTTTTATTAGTACTCCCATCCATACACAATCACGTTCAAACTGTCAGTCTAACAACAGCAGTTTGGTCTCCATCCTATGCCATCTTATGTTTAGTATTGTATCAAGATTAGCTGTCTCATTAGATGTCCATTTAAATGATGTATTCATATAACCTTCATGTAACCTTGATGTTAACATTTGAACAACATCTGTGGTCCTCAGTCACTACTCTGTATGAGCTAATGATGCCCAGTGGACAAAGTCCACTGCGAAATGGAGTTATTTTCCGCTTCGCTGGTTAATCTGGCGGCTGTGTCAGTGTCGCACACGCTGGCCAGATTTTAAAGAGTGATGGAAAGCTGTTCAGAGGAGGAGCCACAGAAACTGACCATTTGCCAAATTCTTTGATGTCATCTTTTAATAAAAATGAGAGCTGTATTTGGAAGCATAGTTTCTTTGTCTGCCTGAGAGTTTATTCCAAAAAATGTGACCATGTTTACTTTAGTTGAATGTATTCATTTTCACAATGAGTAAAGTAATAAACAAAGCAAATATTGACCAAGATCTGTCATTCTGACAATTGTATTTGCAAACCAGAGCCTGCCTAGAGTGATGCTGTTCAGTTTCTACATTAATTAGAGCTTGTTATGCTGCAACACTGACAGTGTGCCATATAAACAGCTGCTCCCTTGTACCTGTACAAGCTCCAGTCAGTCGCTGCAGAGATGTTTTGTCTCATTTTTTTGGCCACTCTCTCTGTTTGGTTTGAGCTAAACCAATAGTAAGCCAACCTTTCCTCACAGCTAGATAACCATGGCGTTATTATTTTAACGTGTTCCCAGCTGTCTGCATGGAAACTGTGTGGTCTAAACAACCTCTGCATGTTTCTAACTTATACCTATTTTTAAAAAGCAAACATAGAGAAAGGATGTGGGTGTTCCAGTGATAGTGGTGATAGCAAATCTACAAAGAAACGCAAACTGTGCATATCTGTGAGAAATGACAGGAAACTGTACGACAGGTATTGTATCTGCTGGGCCTGCAGAATGGACAGAGCAAATAAAAGAATTACCCTTCTAACCTTTGGTGAAGCAGAAGTTGACAGGTGACCTTCCTGTTTGATTTAATCTGTTAAATGTTTGCATAAAAGGAAAAATATGCACATGATAATAACAGACTGTAGTTGTTTTTCTTTGCAATAGTCCAAGTCATATTGGTTTGAAACATTTGATGTTATTCATGCAACAGTCTCCTTTTCGATCAACCTGAAAACTACAGGGGAAAATAAAATGCGAGCTGGTTGTGTTTCTGCGGGGTGTTTGCTAATCTATGCTTGTATCAGCAGGATCCAAAGGCTTGCAGCCAGTGCATGGCCAATTGCAGCAGTAAACAAGCTAACTCAAAAACCAGGGTCATTTAGATCTCTCCACACATAATTACACTGCCAAATGTGGCAGAGAGGATCAGAGGTCTGCAGCTGAGTCTGCATTTTAAAAATGCTTTTGTCTGCAAGCTGATTTGTGGTTCAAAATATGTCACTCGAAAATGGTCTCAATATTTATTAAAGAATTAATCAGCAGCTATTATTTATTTTAAAATGGTTAAACAGTAGGGGAAATACTAATGGCTGACAATCCTTACACCTAATACACTAAACTGGAGGGGTTTTTTTGCCCATTTTTCTCATTGTGTAATTTATGCATTTATATTCACAAACTTTCCATGTTGTTCCGTCTTTCCTTTCATTCTCCTAAAAACAAACCCATCTGAAAGCATTTCTGTGCGGACTTGTTGAACGTTATTCGCATGTGAGAATAGAGTTTCGCATAAATTGATTCATGCCCTGGCTTGGGAAATTGACAAATAGGTGAGTTCATGTTTTCTTGGCTCTGCCAGAATATGCCATGCCTCTCTTCATGGAGATTTCTGCCTTGGCCTGTTTGTGTTGGATCAATCACACCCAGTTATCTAATATGGATCAGGTTTTGCATGCTAAACGAACAACTTTTTGCACTAAAATGTGTTTACATTTCTTGTCACGTATTGCAGTGCTACATCTTTTGCCGTTCTTGTTGTTGTAGTTCAATTAAATTGAGGTCAGGAACATTCAGCATCTGACAATGACGCCTTAAAATCTTCAGATTCTTTGTGCATACACTCACCTTCTTCATGGCACAAATTCAACAAGATTGCTGTAATACACTCAGAGATTTTGGTCGATATTAATGTGGTAGTATGACACAGTTGCTGCAGATTTGTCAGCCTCACATCTGTAAAGCAAATCTCCTTTTCTACCACATCTCAAAGGTGCTTTATTGGAGTACACTGAACTCCTTCTCATGTTCAAGAAACCAGTTTGAGATTAATTGAACTTTGTAACATTCTCAGTTGGTACTCAGTGTTGATACAAGGCAGAATTAATGCCTGTGTGTTGTTTGTGCCAATTTCTGACCCTCCCATGTCAGAATTCGGCATAAGTCAAGACTCCTTGCAATAACCCACATTTTCCAATCATCTGTTGTCAAATTTTGGTGAGGCTGTTAGAACGGTAATCTCAGTTTCCTGTTCCTGATGACCATCCTGTCTGTCACCAGCACCCATGCTACATCCAAAGTCACTTAAATTACCTTTCTTACCCATTTAGACTTCAGCAGATGTTCTTGACCATGTCCAAATGCCATTTGGTTGCTGCAATATGATTGGCTGATTAGATATTTGAGTTAGCAAGCAGCTGAACCTTTAAAGTGGTTGGCGAGTGCATGTCTGATGGTACTAGGCTTATAAATATGCAGGTATTGTCCTGAATTAGTAGTGTTACACCCCGGCCTAGGCAACCGGCGTGCAACTCAGGAAAAATAGGAAAAAGGGAAAAAAAGGGCCCCCAAGCTCACTGCTCTTAGGGAGGGCGAACTCATAAAAAAAAAAAAAACTAATACGAGCTACCACAAAAATAATCCCAAAACGAAAGTATCGACCACTATTGTCTTTAAAGCAAAATATGATATTTATTTACATCACAACACAAGGCGCCAAACTATTTACAAGGGGGGGGAAGATCGCGACCATGACATACAGAAACACCGGGCTTAAATACATAGAGGGAGCAATTAGGGAATGGATCGCAGGAGGGAAACACAGCTGGGGCAAATTAGACCTGACGAGACAAGGAAACGTAAACTGAACACACCAAGATAACACAGACTTTCAAAGTAAAACAGGAAACACATAACAGTCACGCCAAACCAAAACGCCTAAAACAATACACTGCCAACGCCGAACCATAACAGTAGTCAGGACTTTGGTTTTCACTGCACTATATTATTTCTTTATATTTAAATGATTCTACTACCAAGTTCCCATCTGTGTATGGCTGTAGGACTTTTCTGCATTCTAAAGAAATTTCTTCCCGTCTTACTCACCTTTATTTCACCTCTAGGATTAAAGGTAAGTCCAAATGTACCTCTAAAGTCCACGCATGTAATAATCTTCTGTAATAACACTGTTTAAAACCACGGTCTTACATTGGAACCTCTGAGAATAGATGACATAATAGGCTAATTCCTCTTTTAATGTATCCTCTGACTGTAGTCTGAAGTGGCAGGCAGGCTGGGTGACATTGCTAAAGAAATAATGGAGAAAATTATTCCTTTTAGAAATGTTGAGCCCGAAGGAAGAAAGATAAAGACGAACAGTGGTGAGAAAAATGGGCCAAAAGCGATGAGAATAAGCAAAGCAGGAAGGAGAAAGCAAAGCAGGAAGGAGAAAGTCATTTAAGAAAGGGGTTGCATGTAATGACGAAAGTGCTAGAGTGAGGGGTAGAGATAGTCGTTCTGTATGTATGATTAGTAGTTATCAATTGATGTAAAATGCATTTAGGAGCCACTTAAAGTATTATGTGGATTGTAGAGTCAGCTGTGCAGGTAGAGAGCTTACAGTGCATTCATTTGATTATTGAATTTCTTTTCCTGAGTGCTTTTGCTTGTTTTTGATACGGTTTAAGCATTTTGCATTGTTAAAGTTAATATAACACTTATACAACATGGCTCCTCAGATGCTCTCATGCAGGAGCTTATTTTTATGTGACATTTTAGTTAGTTGAGAGGGGACTGATAATATTTAAAGAAAAACAGAAAGAAGTAGAAATAGTTGTAGAATGATTAACATAGTGGCAGTTGTGTTTTTATCTAATGAAAGTTGTTGTAAAACCATTTAAGTTCGAAAATACAATTTGTAAAAGGTCATTTTATCTGAATCGTATACATTAGTTATAAAAGGTAAAGTTACAACATGCCTAGAGCTGCCTCTGAGAGTCTACAGTTAACATGTTAAATGCAAAAATTCATGACGGCACAATTAGAAAAAGACTGAAGTATGGCTTGTTTGAAAGGTCGTCTCGTGCATTTTCATGTAACATTTTAGAGAAGCAGACGGGGAGAAAGCTTGTTCTCTCTTAAAGGACATGACAGCATGCATTTAGGGGGGGGGGGGGGAACAATCACAGCACATCGGAACAAACACTTCATACCAGCTGTCAAACACGGAGATGAAGGGGTGATAATTTGGGTTTGTTTTGCAGCTGCAGGACCTGGACACTAAACAGTCATTGAGATGGCCATGAACTCCTCTGTAGACCAAAGTATTCTAGAGTCAAATGTGAAGCCATCTGTCTGACAGCTAAAGCTTGGCTGAAACTGGATCATCTTACAGGATCTTGATCTGAAGATCATCAAACAGGGGCTGAGAAGGAAAAGATTGGATTGACTGGTTGCAATGGCTCAGTCAGTCCAAGCCCAGACCGCAATTGAGATACCTTTGCAGGACTTTGAGCTGTGCATAAACAAATGCCTGCAAACCTCAATGAATAGGAGCGACATTATAAAGACGAGTAGGCCAGAATTCCTGCACAATGATGCGAGGGACTGATAAGGTAATACAGAAAAGGATTTCTTAGTTATTTCTAGTGAAAGTAGTTCTGCAAGCTGTTGATTCATGGGGTCTACTTAGTTTTTCAAAACACTGCAGAGAATTCAGTGAAATTCTCTTTTTCACGACTGTTTAATGAAGCCATTTAAAGTTTTATCCTCACAGTATAGCTAGTTTCATATTTACCAAGGAGGTAATTATAAGTACAAGCTTATATTAGTGTTTATGTGCATGTCATTCGGTTTACAAACAAGATCACTTGAAGAGTTTTAAATGAAATTTGATAAGATTTGTAAGGGTATAGAGTGAGGAGATGTTAAGTTTATTAAGATTTGGCTTCCATCGAAGGTCAACTCGATGATTTATTAGCCAAAAATGGACAAAAACCAATATAACTTAACAATCATGGTTCTTACAAGTGTGGTGTGGTGTATATTTTCAACATATGAAGTTAAAGCATAGAGTTAAAATACCATGTGAGATTTGACATCTGATGTCTATTTCAAGGTCAAGCTTTTAAAAACTGTTTCTTGTTTGTTTTGACAACATAGGAATAATGGGAATACAATGACTTTTAAATGTCTTCATAAATGTATGTTATGTCTGAGTAAATGTAACAAACTGTTAAAACTGGCTTTAAAAGATTCCTTTGGCTCGAACTAAACCCTCATTGGGAAACAGCAGGAGGAAAAAAAACATCATTTTCACACTGTGCAACAGCCACTGTGGCATTTTACTATTAAATAAATATTTTTAAATTACATGAAACTTTAATAGGGTATATTGATTGAAGAGTGAGGCTGAGAAAATCTCAACACTTTACCTGATGTCATCTTGGGGAAAAGGGCAGATACTGAGCAAGCAATCAATTCTGGTGAGTGACTATGTATATTTACTCACTAAGCCAGAAATGTGAAGCATTTTGTCATGCATTTTTTTCCTTTACCATAACCCCCTTTGTTTTAGACATAAAAATAAGTGTAAGGAAAGTGCACTACGTTAGAGTTAAGTATGCTTTCACTGTAATATTTTTACAGTGTTGATGTGAATGTTTGAACGTAAGAAATCAAGTTTTAAAAGCTGCATTACAAGAAGAGCATCACAAGAACAACCACTGATGGAAATACCTTTCTTGAGTGTTTGTCTTGGAGTTTTTCATGACATCAGAGCATGTTTGACTAGCTGCGGTTTGCATCCATTAATGGCTGAAAGGTGGATGTCCTTGGAATGACAGTGGAGGAGACCAATCAACCACACTGAGAGTTTGGAGGAGGCAAATCGAGTTGGACAGGAATGGTTGTCAGCAGCTCTGTATGCTTCTGTCATAAGAGGCATGTGCAATCAGTGAGAACAGTTTTCTGAACATGGGAATTACAGAGTGTGGAATTACATGCATCTTGTTGCGTACTGCGTTTGACCTCCTTCCTTCAGAACTGCCTTCATTCCACAAGGTATTAGAAACATTCCTCAGATTTTGGTCCATATTGACATGATGGCATCACCCAGCTGCTGCAGATTTCTCAGCTGCACATTCATAAGAAACTCACTTTCCACCACATCCCAAAGGTGCTCTGCGGGATAGAGATCTGCTGACAGTGGAGGCCATTTGAGTACAGTGAGCTCATTCTCATTTTCCACTCATTTTAAGTGATGCTCATTTGGTACTAAGGACCCCAAAGTGTGTCACAAATGTATTCCCCACATCATTACACTACCATCGTCATCAGCCGGAGCTGTTGATACAAGGCAGGGTGGCTCCATGCTTTCATGTTGTTTGCACTAAATTCTGAGCTTATCTTAATATTGCAGCAGAAATCACGACTCGCCATACCAACAGCATCTTTGCACTCTTTTCCAAGCTTTTGATGAGCCAATTGAGTGATCAACATATTAAATATTTGCATTAACAAACAGTTGAACACGTGTACCTAATAAAGTGGTTGGTGATTATATGTATATTTTTAGCGGATCCTTGGGCTAATGTGGAAATCGTACCATCATAGGTGTTATAGCACAGTGGTCCCCAACCCCCGGGCTACGGACCAGTCATTTGGTACCAGGTCACGAGAGTTGAGGCTCGGGTGTGAAATTTATGGTTTTCTTGGTCTTTTCCTGTGTTGTAGTCGTGTGTCTTATTTTGAAAGAAATATGTACGCTTTACCTTAGCAACCAGAGAGCAGAAAGGGTGCAGAAAGGAGGATGTTACTCTCAATGTTGTTGGCGCGTTTCAGGAAGCTGCTGCTAATAAAGTTAAACAATTACACAGTGAATTCATTTTTAATTTTATATTTAGAAAATACCACAGTTTTTGTCTTGGTTGTATCATTTTATTTTGTTGAATTTATCCACGATACCGTGAAAAAATTGTCTGACATTAAACCGGTCCGTGGCGCAAAAAAGGTTTGGGATCGCTGTTATAGCATACTGCTTCAGCTCTATGGTTTACCGATCGTCTGTTGCAGCTGAGCATGGAGGTGGTATTATTATGTTGCTAACTAGTTTTTTAAATTCACTGCTAACAAATTATTTTTGTTTTTCTGTATAACCCAAGAATATCAACCTGTATCAATACTGGAGTTGTGTATTGCACTGGTGGCCTTTCTGGGATGTTCCCCATCTCTTAAGCTGTGTGAGCTTGGGCAGGCTGATGGCCACTCCCAACCTCTATGGTCCCTTATCTTGGGAAGCGGATTCTTGTTTGGACATGTACAGAGTGATTGGTTTAGACAGGCAGCAACCAGTTTGCATATTCAGAAAAAGGATCTATTTGGAAACATCACTATGAACAAAAACGGTTACTGTTATAGAAGTGTATTTATGTCGACATACTGCTTCGTCTGGATTGTTTGTGCATCAGTTGTCTTCCATCAGCTTCTGCTTGTTAGTAGAGTTCGACTCAAAACTTGGAAACATACTGTGCCGGTTTTATCAATATGTAACCGTTAACTCCCAGAAACTTTTAGCTTTAATTAGATTTTTTTGTTATGGAAGACCCCTTTCCACCACATAAAAAAAAGGATCCATAACTCGAAATTTAGAGTTATTTTCTCATAATTTCGAGTTATTTTCTCGTAATTTTGACTTACTTTTCTCAAAACTTTGAGTTAATGGGTCGAAATTTTGAGTTAGCGCTGCTAATCAGTAATCTACGTGAATGACGTCATTTCCTTGTTACCCGGAAGCTGAAGCCCTCAGCTACAAATGCTACAGCTAAGCTACCAGTATTACATCCAGTCATGAATCCACAGATTGCTGAGTATTTTCAGCGTGGCTTCAAAAATGATAAAATCATTGTGTTATTAGCTGAATCACATTGCGTTACTATCCGCAAACGTACTCGCGAAAGCGCCAATTTGTTGCGATCTGGTTTTGAGTGAGCATTAGTCTGCGCATATGCTTCCGGGTAACAAGAAAGTGACCTCATTCACGTAGATTACTGATTGGCAGAGCTAACTCTAAATTTCGAGTTATGTTTCTCCAAATTTTGAGTTAATAAGTCGAAGTTTTGAGTTAATAAACCGAAATTTTGAGTTATAACATGGATACATGGTTTGTTTTTGTTTTTTTTTTTTGGGGGGGGGGGGGGGTTGTGGCAGAAACGGCCTTCCATAGAATGTTTTAAATTGGTGATTTTTAAAAAAATTAAGTACATTTTTAAAAAGTTGTTAGGTTTCTCTCTTGTTCCAAAGCATATATTGATTTCAAAACTGAGCCTTCTCATATTCTTGGTATTTCTTATGCTCTTTTATTTGACTGGCAGATTAAATGTTAAAATAACAGAATTTTACCAGTCTGTGCTTACTCACTCATCCTAGGTTGCTCTAATCTGTTCTCTGGCCATAGGTCTAGTCTGCTGCTACTCTTCATATCACTTACTGCTGTGCACTGTGCTGTAATCCTCCTTTCCGTGTTTTTTCCCATGAAATGTTTAAAAGGGAAAAGCCCACCAGAGGGTTTTTTCTCTCTCCTGCTTTTAGGCCACTTTTCTTGCTTTCACACCATGAAGAATGACCTCATTCTGAGGCTTCGCGATCTTACGTTTCGTGATTGACAGCTACCCTTGACTCCTGCGTTGCGTCTCAGGAGGATCGCACAAGGGAAATTACCCGAGCACTGGGGTGAGGGGCAGATGAAGTGATTTCAGCACTTTTGAATTAAATATGGTCCAAGGAACATGAGTAATCCACAGCTACTTCATGACAAACCCAGAACCATTCACAGAGCCTTTTACGACGTATGAATACACATGGCGTTTCTTGGTATGAACTTTGTTGAATTTTAAAGGAGCGGTATGCACAGTTTTTGTTTTGTTTTTTCTTCTTTCTTTCTTGTTCTCAGCAGCCTTGAATTAAACATGCTCGAAGGAATGGGAACAATCTACATGCCACTCAGACCACAAACGCACTGCCATCCAGCAGGGATTAAATACACAGAGGATTTCCATCCATGTAATTTAACTGAAATTTAAAGGAGATAATTCGCCATTTAAACTTTGAATTAAACATGCTCCAAGGAGCAGCGACAATCCACAAGATACTTCAAAACAAGATCCAGAACAATCTACAAGATGCTTTTATAATTATACATGATACATATTTCCAGATGTGCATTGTGTTGCAGTTCATAGCCGGGTGGTTGTTGGAGTCTGTAGTTTCCTGCACTTAAATCTATCTTGTGTGATTTCAGCTAATGTTTAAAATCCCATTGGGATTTGCAAGAGTTAGTCTTGTAGACAAAAGGTTGGTTCTGTGCCTCCTGTCTGCCCTTTTAATCTTCTTAGGCGTTTCACATGCACCCTTTTTTTTTTTAATCAGGGTCCCTGGCTGCTTTCCCTTTGTGGCATGATCTTTATATTTGTCTCCATTGCCTGAAGACAACAGGGGTGGTTTTAATCGGCTTTTTTTTTCTTTTCTTTTTTTTCTCTTCGAAAAATCTGTCCATGCACCTTCTTGCAATGTGAGAAAACCTGCTTGCAGTCAATTCTGTTTTATTGCAGAAGGACCAAAAAGTCCTATGCAGTGAAGCTAGCCTTTTGTATCTGTAAGCAGTTGCTCAGTGACTGACAGCACGAGAAGTGGGAACAGAGCTGTGTGCCTGAGACCTCGCTAATGCAGTTCAAACAAGGCCAGGTATCCTCCTTTCCTTCTGTCTGTGTGTGACTGACAGCGTGTATGTCATAGTGTGACCCTTCTCATCAAACTTCCCTTTGGGACTTGTCAAAATCCACTTAACCACTCAGACCTGAATAGTTAAGCTCTTCCACTGATCCTCTTTTTTTTTTTTTTTTTTTTCTCTTCCCCCCCGCCCTCTCTCTTTAGGGGACCCTTGGGCTGTCGATCTAGACGAGGCCTTTAGGTATTCTGGAATACACACTAGTGTTTTAGGTTATAATAAATATTGCTGCTGTCATCTTGAAGCTTTAAAAATGTCTTTTATTTAAGTATAGATAATGTAAATTTAGGCATCTTTTAGCTTGTCAACAACACAAAATGTACAGACTGTATAGATAAAAGCAGCCGTAGCAGTTGAACCATTGGAGCAGAATAAAGTAACATCCTCAGGATATATTTTATGTATGTAGCATTATGTGAATACAATACAGACTGATAGGAAAGATATATGCGCTGTAAATATAATGTTAAACGTGTTTACTAACACAATAACTGTACAGAAGTGTACATTTAAATGCAATCAGTGATTCACCTACAATTCAAGGAGGAGAGCATTTGAAATCCTTATGATTCCAGTTTTAATATTTAATCTCCTGTGTGGTCTGATTAAGACCTTTCCTGTACAAACAGGACTGGATAAACTCATCATTTCTACTGCTATGGTCACATTTTAGGTGCACCGTCTCAGCTAACTAATATTATATTCTGTATTAAATTTTTATATGCAGCTGATGAACAATGATAGGTGCGATGACATGATTTGCCTTTGAAAGATACGCAGATGAATGTGTCTCTCGCACGGAGCGATCTCCTCGGGGATCAAAGCTCAGAGGAGCGCTCGGGCACACAGAGCTGGCGCGCACACAGTCAGGAGACTTGACGGTGATAGAAAAGGAGATGGCGTCAATCTCTGGCTTCTCCTGTGCTCCGAGGTGACAAGCAGCCCGCCGCTGTGTAGCCAGGCGGAAAACTGCCCTTTCTGGCATCAGTGGCCTCAGCCCTTTGGCACCGCACGCTCAACGTAGCCCTCGAACATCTCCACCATCCATCTGCAGCTCGGCATAATCTGCAGCCTCCTGCCACTGATCTGACTCTGGTATTGGTACCTCCTGCTGCTGCTGGTACTTGCTGCTCTGGAGTCACTGGTCAGTCACGCAGGATGAATAATACACATCCTGCGTGTAGGGTCACAATTAGACAAAGAGAATCTGGGTTAATCTGACTGACTAATACTGCAAGCAAATGAGGTCACCGCCTTGATTCCTATACTTAATGCTCAATGTAAACATGTCTTTTTTTATGGAGATAAACTACAGCAGTGAGCACAGAGGAAACATTACTGCTTCTATTTTTTTTATTTTTATCTTTTATGGCACTTCAAACTAGTATGTCCAGTTTACTTGGCTCTTCGTCCCACTGTCATTACCTTCACCGCCCTTTTATGTGGCGGCCCAGTAACTAATAGTTGGGGAGACAGAGCTGCTATTTGCTGCCACCTGCTGGTGAATTAGGGCAAAAACTATGCTGGCTGACATCTGAGGACCATCCGGATTATTGATCTGTCATATGGATTGTTTCTTTGTACCTTTTCATTATGGTTCATGTTATTCCCTTTTCTGTAAGGTGATCATTAAAGAGGAAAAAGACTGCTGGGCTCTTCTTCAACACTTGTAATTTTTCAAAATAACTTTTCATCCAGTCCAGCTGTGAATGTTTGGATTAATTTTTCTATTCAATCGTAGCAAATACATTCAGCTAAATGAATGTCAGTAATAGCTGTTTTTGTACTGCTGTTAAATCTATTAGTAGTATAGATAAACTTGTGCTGTCCTTTTAACCAGCTATACCAATTACTACTAATCTCTTTTGACACTTACCGATTTATTTTAATCATTTATAGATGCACTCATTTAGTTGGTTTACTAATCTTTCCATTCATCCCATGCCTACAGCAGAAGTACCCCCTGGGGTGCACATCTGCTAAGGTGTGATCTGAAGAGCCTCCATATCAGCAGAGGGAGACATTCATGACCAGCAACCACACTTGAAAAAAATCCCCTGATGTATCACTCTCCCAACTCCACTGCAGGCATAAACATGCAGCCACACTTTCATACACTGAGAGGTGGTGGTTTATTTGAACATGTGAGTCAGCCAGTCCCTGTGGGCTGCAGCTGGAGGGAGTACAGTGCCCCACCCAGCAGCAGCAGCAGCGTCAAATGTGGTTGTAACTCCCCCCAACCTGCCCTCCCCCTCTCCCCCTCTAATTTATGCACGCTGGACTGCCCTCCCCTTTACTTCAGGATGTATTGTCCTCCACTCTTTAAACTGAGTTAAGTATTCAAAGGGAGCCATTCACTTACAGAACTGTGGTGGAACTAAAGAGCAACTACTGGATGGCTGCTGTTGGCACACAGATGTCTGTTTGCGGTGAGTGTATTTTTATGTATGTCCCGGAATGCGGCGCTATGGTCGGAGGTGGTAGTTTTCTGTAGATTAACAAGAGGATCTCTGAATTCGTGTTGCCTTTTTTCTGCTCTTGGTTTTTGCTTTTGAATCTTTCTGTGCTTTCAAATGCTTTTGTTAGTAAGTTATTAACCAAGTCGGTGCTTGTCCTCACATGATCCTTTGAAACATCACTCAGTGTAATGTGTTGAAGGCATGTAGTGATCTTTATTAGGTCCCCTGCTGAACTGTAACCATACAGTGTCATTTGGTTTGAATTAAGCTGTTCAAATCAAACACAAGGCTTTAGTAAATAAAAGGTTGTTAAAATAGATGCAGACATGGACTTTTTCACATTGTAGATCTGGTGATCAGAGCACAGAACTTAACTCAGATTTCACTAATTCACCTAAAAGAAGATCTTATGATCTTTAGAACTATGTCGACCTTCTCATACTCGACATATTGACCTCTGACATAACGTGACCTACATTTCTGTCTCAGAGCAGGATTAAAAAAAAAAACCATTTGCTGATACTTTGTGACCCAGGTGTGGTTAAGGCAAGCCAGAGGAACTGTAAAAACACTCATTAGACACTCTTGGTCCTGGGGGCATGTGGATCTTTTGTCTGCCCATGAGATGCTTATTGCTCGAGAAACGTGACACCACGCTCTCCTTTTCCAGCCTCTGTGGTCGATGTCTCATGCTACAGTTTTGGCGCAGACTCTGCTAATTTGGAAACAGTTGAATTTCAAGCACGCTGCAGTATTTTTGTCAGTCATCTCCGAGGAAGAATGTGCGAGATTGTTTATTCGATTTAACGTTCAGCTCACTTTTCTGACTGTATACTTAAGTTGTGTTTAGATTTGTCTATAACAGGGAAGTATACACTAGACATCCACCATGTGTAATAAGCACTTAGGGCGCCGCAGTGTCATGTGGCTGCTTTACAATGGGCTGTTTATGTGAACCAGTGGCAGTCGGAGGCAGAAGAGCGACTGCAGCCAGGCACAGTGCAGAGCTTCTCAGTCGGCCTAAGCCTTGTTCCTCCTCTATATGAAAAGCAGCCAGATTTTCAAGCCTTCTTGGACTCGGGGGCATGTCATTTACCAAATGAATGGGCCTCTCTTCTGGACAGTTGAGGCAGTCAGAGTCCATCATGACACAAGACAAGTGGGCCCACAGTATTACTTTTCACTGCAGAGGGCTGTTTTCTGCAGGCCCATTTGCATGCCTTCAGGATATGGCATGAGTGAAGCAAGATAATAAACATGCGTGAAACAGCTTATGAACATTCTGGACGGCTATTACGAACACAGTTTGACTTAAATCATGACTAGACGTCATGACCAGCTGTCTTCCTACATCTTCTGTTTTTGCAGGTTTACCATCGCTGTTGATTTCTGACATTTTCATGCACAGTTGTTAATTACATGGGGAGAAATTAGTAGACTCACTTACTTTACTCACTAAATTTAATTAGATTTTGTCCACCTCGCTTTCCTTGTATTTGTTCACACGTATATATATTTTTTTCTCCATCCCTTAGTTACTTAGTCACCCCACCCCCCATATAGACCACAAACTGTGTCTCGGAATGAGCCTTTCAGGATTGCAGCTGGTTGCAATGTCAAAACCTGATAAGCACAAACGACCACAACCCCAACCCCCTGCTGGTAAACAGTAAACAGAACTTACTGGGTATCA
Organism: Aulonocara stuartgranti; assembly: GCF_965226115.1. Classification (NCBI taxonomy): domain Eukaryota; kingdom Metazoa; phylum Chordata; class Actinopteri; order Cichliformes; family Cichlidae; genus Aulonocara; species Aulonocara stuartgranti. The sequence continues at coordinate 11,863,997 of NC_138955.1, forward strand.
CAGACCCACCCTCTTTAATTCCAAATGTGGAGCCAAAGTCTCCCATTGTTATTTATTTGCCAGTGTTTTCTTCTAACTATAAAATGTCCACGTCATGAGAAAAGAAATGCAAATCATGTTATTGGCTCAAAGAGCAGACACAACAGACTTGCTTTATTACTAGTATTTCAGGAACTGAAGCTGCAATAGATTATTTTTATTTTTGTCAGCGAGCAGTAAATGCATCAACATTTACAGCTCATTGACTGAAAGTAAAACCTGTTGTCCCTTACAACTCTTTTTCCTTAGGCACTTGAAAAAAGGTGATCCGATTTCTTTAAGTTTTCTCGCTCCTCTTCTTCTTACCTACACAAACACACTGCTTTAACCCTGGTTTCTATAACCATGCCATTGTTTTAGAGAATCGCCATTTAAATAACATAAAAACTATTTTAGCTATAATTACAAATAAATATTCAGTGAGAGAGAAATTTCGGAGCCATTTTCATGCATGAGCTCAATAAGAATCTGGAGAATCATGCTGCAACATCATCTGCAGTTTCTTTCTCAAAAAAAAAACAACTCCTGCAATAATTTCACATGGGTCAAATCAGACCTTTCACATGCTTTGTACTAAATGTTACTGGCAAGTTCAGACATTTAATGTCAAAACTGGCTGATGGGGTGATGCCTAGACAAGTTCAGGGTTGCAATGCATGTGTAATGTGTCTGTAATATATATTGTGTCGTCCAGGTCGTCTGATAGATTCCCCTAATTGAATGTGCTCCCTCACCAACCTGTGAAGTATCCTGAGTTGAAAATACACCGTCTGGGGACCTGTGAGACATGAATTAACTTGTTAGAAAGAACTGTAGGCACGGTTACAGGCAAGTCCACAAACAAATATCACCTCACTCTGCAGTTTTCCCGTGAGACTACAGAGAATCTTATTGTTTACTTTCACCACTCTCACACCATCACTTCCTAGACATCACAGGCAGGCAGCTGTCTTCATTGAGAAACTTCTATAAAGTTACTGGACGCTTCCTGCTTAGCACCTCGCAGACAGAGTTGGCAACAAGCTGGGAACATGGTGGAGACTAGTAACGAGTCTCCACCCAAATAAAAGACAGAAACTGAGCTTAAAGCAGAATGCATGAGGATTTACACTCCCCAGGTGGGAAGAAACACCATTTCAAATGAATGCTAATGTTGCCCCGTGTCTGCTAGACCTATGTGACTCCAACAAGCTTAAAGGGTGATATGATAATGTTGTAGTGTTTTTAGCGTGTCTCCAAATGTTAAAGGCAAACAAAAACCATCACAATTTAGTTTTTTTGTTTTGTTTTGTTGTTTTTTTTGGTTTAGTGATCCTCTATCACAGGTGTTATATGAATTTTTTTTGTAAAAGAGGGAAGGTTGTTTTGTGAGCAGAAAGCTTATATGGGTTGGTCATGATAACAAACATTAACAGTATTTTTTGAGAGTTACTTTAAATTCTTCTGATTTAAAACTTCCTGTTTAGATCTAGAATCATTTCCATGAAAAGAAAATTCCCACAATGTGTTAATTCCTGATCCCAAGGGTCACTGAAGCACAAAGCTCAGCACAGATTCTGTGATTTATTATCTTCCCACACAACAAGAGGCACACAGCATCCAGCTTTTACAATTGAAGGAAACCAAAAAGGGGGTTACATGCAGGAGAATGAGCTGTGTGTCAGGGCAAAGACTCACGATCCCACTGAGTGATTCTGCTTCTCCTGATTTACGGAAGACTGAACCGTGGCCTCTTAAGTCAAGTCCCGATGACTGTGAGAGCAGAGTGAGTGTTGCAGTTGCGTCACACGCTGCCTCTTCTGGCCTTGAGGTCAGGTCTAAGGAGGGCTGAGGAGGTGGGATGGGGTCACCGGGCAGGAAGATGATAAGCTGGTGCAAACAGAGTTGGTATTGCAGCCGAGTGTCTTTGATGCGTTATCTTATGCCCTGGGGCTTTATCTCAGTGGTTCCTGGCTGTCTATGTTACTGGTGTCAGTGCTAAACTTTCAAACAATGGCTTCATGTTTACAGTGGTTGCCTGCTGTTTAGTATCTTGGTCAACCCTCACCGGGTGTCGCTTTCCTCTCCTGATCTGTGCTCGTATCTGAGTGCCAGTGTGAATCCCTCTCTTGCAGGATGGCACGGTGGGGAACCTAGATGACCTGGCTCAGGAGTACTCTCAGTATTACGGCACCTCCCTCAGTGACGTATGCGAAAGGATGGAGGAGCTACGGAAACGCAAAGTAGTGCAAGATGCAGAGATGGTAAATTGTCTTTTTCTTGTCCATTAAGATCAGGGTTTAAGGTTTACTGTGGAACTATTGAGAAATGTATATTAGTGCATTCGTATCCATTAGTCAGCTGTTTATTCACTCTGAACTTAGCCCAGCTGTTTTCAGGCCTCATGCAAGCAGAAGGGGACAAAATCCGCCTACCTGCACTTTTTAAAAGTCACGTTACCACATTGTATTTTTGCTTATGTAAGTTAGCGGCTCTACAATAAATAGATCCCTTACTGATTTTCTCATCTTGCATGAAAGTGAGTAAGCATATTTTCTCACATGCAGAGCTGTCCCTGAGGTTGGGTCTTCACTGCAACTTGTTTTTAGTTTCTGATTCTGACTTTTGGTTTTTTACCTTAGGTTAACCTTTTGACTGAGTCACCTTTTGGGTGATTCAGTCAAATGAAAATTTTGTCTGTTCTTATGTTATGATGACACTATGATTTACTCCTCCACTTCCCGTGTATGTGTGTTTCAGGGAACGATTGACTCAGTGGCCACATCAGTGCAGCTGCGCTCACAGATCCAGGTGAGTGTCCAGCTCTGAGCGTGTCAGACCCTGGGAGAAGGCAACTTCCTTTTCCGTGTGTCAGCAGACAGGCTGATAAGAGGCAGAGGAATTGGCTAGTCATGATTTATCCCGAGTCAGTGTACTAGGCCACAAAGTAACATCCGAGTGACTGCCGGGAAAAGAACTGGCCTTGACACTGTTCTTGGAAGTAGATCCTAAAACATGATGACGTATGACAAGTTATATATGGAAGTTTTTAGGTTTGGTGAATGTCTGGACTTTGATCCAGCTGAGTAGAAAAAGATTTGCCATTCCCTGTATATATGTATATTTAACATGTGTTTTTCATCTCCTTAGGAATCTCTAGGACTCAGCAGCACCATGTCGACTCCGGAGACCGAAAGAAGGTATAAAGAATATATACATATAAAAATAACCCTATACATGAGTATAGCACAGCTTCCCTGACTTTGGGAAGTATTGTGAGGAAGTATCGAGGAAAAGATGATTTAAATTTAAAGTCCATGACTTCTGGAAGCTGCACTGCTATGACTCTTCCTGTGTGATCTCCACCGCCCCGTGGACACGTGCATTTCCTCTGTTTCCTGGTGTCACATTTATGAAGTATTTCTGTGTAACCTCTAAACGTCCTTCCTTCCTTTCATTGTTTCTTTGGAAACATTTTGAAGATTAGTCACGTTTTGTCATTGGAAAGCTGAATAAGATCGAATAATTTATATGACGAGTAATGAGAAAGCGACATATTGATTTTATTAGATTTGTTTGTGCAGATGTAAAAGTTTCCTGAAAGTTGAGTAATAGCTGTTCTCGTTTTTCAGGATTTAATTATCATTGCAAAGAGGCCTGTTTTATTCAGAACCTGGACGGGGATGGAACTGTGTAATTCCTGTTAGAACGGGATTAGCAGGAATCCTACTCTGCCCCCTAGTGGGATCACTCCATAGGAATTTCATGAATGCGACTATCAGCAAAATTAGGGCTCCTTTTTGGAAACAAGCATGTTTCTTTTACACTTTTTAAAAATGATTTCAATGATATCTTTTTAAAGTTCACAATCAAGGCACGGTCCTCTCATAATGCTTTCTTTCTCACAGTGCATGAGGAGTCTTTATGCTATTTCCTGTGGTAAATGGGAGCATTTAATAACATCTTCACAAAATAGTTGGAGCTTATCTTCAATATGTAATGTGCAAAAGTATTGAGCCACCAATTATTTCTTTATGTTTTGCTTTCAACAAGACAGACTTTCCTGTAATTTTTGAAGGTGTTTTTACAGAACTTACTGAAGTCTCATTAGAAATGGTCTCAGTAGGGTGGCTGTCAAGAAGCCATTATTAAGGAATGGAATATGAGCTTTGAGCGGTACCAAATTACACAAGGACTGAACACATAATCAGTGGCAAGTGGTGTTATGAAGTGAGACACAGTAGAGAGACTGTCACCTTTTTAATCTGCATTTCAGCCAGTGATGTTGAAGACCTTTGTTCATGATTCCTTCAACTTTGAGAAGAAGTTTCATTTTTTTTTTTTTAGACTAATAATGATCACAAGCGCACTGCCAATATTGTAAAAGCATACCTGGATAGAAAAACACACAATGGAACACATATCAGGACCTCAACTACTCAACAAGCAGTGTGGGATCATCTTGAAAGGCCAGCCAACATCCAGAGAAGAGCTGTCAATGTCCTTTAAGAACCACTGAGAACTATTTCTGAAGACTAGTTAAAGAGATTACAAGAAAGCTCACCTGAGAGAGTTCAGGCTTTTGAAGAATAAAGGTGGTCATACCAAATATCAGCTTTAAAGCTGAGTGGAATTGTACATACATCCATTCGCTTCTGCTAATCCAGTTCAGGGTTGCAGAGGGCTGGAGACGACCCCAGCTACTATAGGGCGAGAAGCGGGGTTCATACTGCACAGGTTGCCAGCCTGACACAGGCCTAAATAAACTCTGTTTGCACATCGTTCAGTTGCTGCACCCATTTTCCAATTTTCCTAGCAAAATATAAAGAAAGTTGAGAAGCATAAGACTTTTGCACAGTACCTGCGTACTCTGGATACAGTAACCTTAAACCAGGCTGACACACAACTAATACAAATCAATAACAAAACAAACAAAGCAGCATTTAAAATATTACTAAGCAACTCTATAATCAGGAATAAACCCATGACTTCCGATTTAAAAGCATAAACTTGATCTGGCTTCAAAGTGAATGACCACAAACAAGCGTGAACAGAGAGAGGCTGTGAGAAAGACGGACACAAACAAACAGTCCAGAGAGATGAAGAGAGAGGCAGAAAGAGAGAGTGAACGTGTGCAGGGAATGCAGAGGCCACGTTGGTGCCGCCGCTGCTGCAAAACCCCAAACGGACAAGAACAGTGCTCCATTGTTCCAGAGATGGACGCAGAGCACTGATCGGTGTTCATCGGCCAAGAGCGAGCCAGTCTGTTTGATTTGCCTCTAATGTGATGCTAGTGTCTTGAGGCACAGTGTGTTTTTTTTGTTTGTTTTTTTTTATTTTAGTTTATTTTCATTTAATTTTTTTTTTAAATCTGAAGTTGAGTTGTTAGGGGAAATGGTGGGATAGCAGTAAAAAAGATGAAGAAAATAACTTTGGACAGCAGGTAGTGTCGTGTTCTTTAGTTTGATGTTTGTTTGTTTTTTATTCGAGCTTTTCTGATTAACTGAATATTTTTTGTTAATTTTTAGGTTTCCTGTTCACAAATCCAGCTCGGACGATGGATCAGGAGGTAAGTCCAAACTTGACTGGTGTATTTTGTTTTCATTTTTTATTCTATATTAAATAAATATGAGTTTTCACATGTTCATTTACACACTTAATCTTTCCTAATCACCACTAAGATTTGTTCATTTATTTCTTCTGGAGAAATGGAAGGAATTCTTTCCCTTACCATACTACTTTATTGTTTACCTGTTTATCAATTTGGGGTGATTATACTTTGAATCTGTTTTGTTGTTGTGTTTTTAATTTCTCCTGTGCTAAAATTGGTTTATATGTAATAGGAAAATGGGATGGAAAACGAAAGAGCAAGTCTTTTTGGCAAAGTTTCAAGAAGTCCCAGAAGGGTGTCGTTCGTCAGATCTCAAAAGGTACCTCAAATAAACATGAAAAAAATGCTTTTGGTTTTTTTGACATTAAGAATTTTTCTTAAATTTCGTCGTGTTCCTTAATGTAAGGTGTCATTGCTAATTTTTGCAGGTGATGATGTTGGGTTTGTGGCCAGTGAAGTTACGATGAGTGATGAGGAGCGAATTCAGCTGATGATGATGGTGAAGGAAAACATGATCTCCATAGAGGAAGCCCTGGCACGGGTAGGATGTTCTGCATCCCAGAGAAACTCAACCTTAGATTATCCAGCTGCTGTGTTACTTTGACCTTGTGGGGGAAAAACACGCATTTTTATGGATAAACTACAAGAAAGTCTTATCATATTGTCGGAAACTTTGTATCCATGCATCACAAAAAAAAGTCCTGGCACGATTTAATCTTATGCAGATATATGGTCAAACTAGGGTTTAATCTGCACAGTGAATATCATGTAATTTTTATAATTCATCATAAAATACTACATACTACATTTTCCAGGATTACTTCCTCTTTGACTGATTGGCTCCTCATAATAGACTCTAAATCTACATCATTAACTAACAGGCTCATTCTTTTTTTGCAGCTGAAGGAGTTTGAAATACAAAACAGACAGACATACAAGGCTGATCTCACAGAGTCCACTGATCCCTCCAGTACCCCAAATGAGTCGTTCAGCTGTAACGTAAGTCTCTAAGGGCATCTTATTTGCTTTTTAATGCTGAATCGCTACTTCAGACAGTGTGTTGTGCATGAGGACCTCCGATTTACCCGTGCCAACGCTGCTGAGGCGTTGACAGTGCCGTTTTCTTTTTCGCTCTGTCCCGATGATGAACCAGGGCCCCTCTAAAGCCCTGCAGCTCAGGGTCCTTTCCCAACTGCAGGGCATTGGACGAGCTTCTATTCATTGCTGTCAAAGCCCTAACCCCCTATTGTGCTGTGGTGAGCGGGTGGATTCAGCACAGGGCTCTGTTATGCAGGCTGCAGCTCTATTATGCGTGGGTGGGGTGATTAGGGGGCTCAGGTTCAGGGCACATTTTTCACATTAGTCTGTATGGCCTGACTGTTTCTCTTTACTATATGTATCAATCTCACTCTTCTCTTTTTTTTGTATTTATGTGACCTTTGTAAAATAAAAATCCTTCCTTCTAACTCTGAACTTCTATTGTATATTTCAAGCTGCTAATCAGCTTTCATTTGGTCTCACGATGTCTGTTCTGAGAGATGCATGCCGCTGATGTTTTGGTCAGCAGATAGTGCTCAGCATGCATGACCCAAGACTGCAAATGCACCACTGACATTTTCAGATAATGGTTAAGGTGATTTCCAAGCAGATAGCTATTTAATTTTCTGTACATAGAAGGCTTTTTTTAGTCTGCTGTGACCCACTGTGTATGTGTTAGCTCTCTGCACGGGGCCCCAGTGTCATCACTGTGGTTTCCTACCACATATATTTATATTAAGCTACAAGCTTCTACAACAGATAGTTGCAAAGCATCCACAGCAAGTACGCTGATGAGTTACTAGAAATGAGAGTAATTAAGATAGCTCACAGTTTTAGGCTTGCACACTGTAGTATACAAAAAGCAAAAGTGTTGCATAATATCTCCTGACCTACTGAGAATATTAGGCCTCAGAGCCAAAGTGTTGTTACAGATGTTGTCTATTAATACAGTTCTTAATATTCTTTTCCATCAGCCCTGCGACCTGTCAGACAATGAACAAGAGGAATCTGTCACATTCAGGAGGCTCCACAAGCTGGTCAACTCAACCCGGAAAACGAAGAAGAAGCTGATCAGGATTGATGAGTCTAAGAGGCCTGGAGCAGAGGGTACTAAAACTACTCTCAGATAGTATCTAATGTGGTAGAGGAAGCAGTGTGGCACACCGCGGTGCTGAATGTGGCATTTATGTGGCATATTTATAGCATGTTTTTACTTTTCCCCTGCTTTAAATAATGCTCAAAAACCACAATCTGGCAAGTTTCCAAAGATAAAAGTATCAAATACAGTTTTATTGGCAGATTGGAAAAGCTCTCTGAAGCAGTAGATGCTGTAACAATCTTATTTCTTTAGTATTGACCATGAATGGCTCACAAATTGCAGCTATTATCAAATAATTAATAAATGCAGTTGCTGATTTTATTAGATTTGTTAATAAACTCTCTTCTGTTCTCTTTTTACCCACCAGAGAGCCTGAATGCAGATGGCCTTCCCTGTGGAGATGCCAGCATCTCTCTATATTCAGGTTTGCAGAGGAAACCTTTAGTCTGTCCAGTGGACTCCCTGGCTTCAACCCTGCAGGAGCAACTCTCCTATAACCGAGACCCGGACAGCCTGACCACCTCGCCGTCATCCAGCAGTGTGGACACCTGCAGTAGCCAAAAGACCTTCCAGACCTTGAGCAAGTCTAGTGGTAGCCCTATTCACCAGGAGACCAACATAGCAGGGGAGGTGCGGGAGCCAGGCGAAGGCTCTTCTTTTTCTGAAACAGAGGGCTGCAGTGAGGAACCCAAAATTGCACGCTCGGTGACCGATGGCGCGCTGCGTCACCCGGTCCTCAACCCACTCAGTCACCACGGGGTGAGTACACAGGCGCATTTAAATAAAGACTGCAGTCTAGATTGTTTAGTAACGAATCCTTTCACCTCCATTGTTAGTGAGTTTGCACCATTGGTACCATTATTTAAGCGTCTCAATGAGGCAACAACAAACTGCCCATTTAAACTGGCCTTTTAGTTTGAAAGAGAGTCTGGCACACTCACATAAAGTTCTAAATTCCTAAACATGTCACAGTTTGTACATAATAGCCTCATTTATTCTTATCTTCTTGTTGTCTTGTATTTGTACAGAAACTCGGGATTAATGCTTAACTAAACCAGACTGGTGCCTATCAGTGGTACCATACACCATCACTGATCCTGGTTAAACGTAAACATAGTTGAAGTCTATTTAAGAATGAATAATAAGCAACCTCAGGAACTAACAAACCACTAGACGTGTACATTTTCCATAACACTGTCTTTTTATTTATTCATTTCTCTATGTCAGCCTTATGTTGTTATTCTTGTGGCTTAAAAGCATAAATGGTGGGAACAATTGCACCTGCAGCAGAAGACAGACCGTGCTCTAAAATCTCATTTCTTGCTTTCTCTTGTGTTTTCACAGAGAGCTTCTAGCTTTGGAGGATTCGACCTGACCAACCGCTCAGTGACTGCAGTCAGCCCTGAGAACGATAACACTGTATGTGGCACTAAATGCGACCTGAATCAAAGTCAACTTTATTGTCTGTAATATGTAGAGAATATATGCAGTATTGTGTAGCCCACTGTGTGCAACAAGAATGGATCAAAAACGATGAAATTAAATAGAGAGCCATAAAAATTTGTGACACAGATATGAAAGTAAATGTGAAGTACACAAGATTTATTAAAATATATAAGCTGTGCAAGGAATCCTAAAGCTATCTAAATAAATATGAATTATAAGTTTAATCTGATTTACTTATTTCCATCCTTTTTACTTCTCTGTGTTTGTAAATTAGATCAAAACTGGAGACGGGGATTTGAGAGATGGCGTTAAATTTCCACCAACACCTCGTATCTCTCTGGGTAAAAAAGTCAAGTCTGTGAGAGAGACGATGCGCAAACACATTTCCAAGCGATACCATAGTTCTCTCTCTGAGCAGGTATGTTTTTAGAAGCATTTATGTGTGTTATCATTGTAAAGTATGGGTGTGAGGATTTTTAAGCAAGTGTAATAAATGGTTTTTTTTGTCCTTATATCTTCCAGTCAAGTCCAGATCGCTCTTCCAGCTGCCCTCACTCGCCTCAGATAGACTCTGACTCTTTGGAGAAGCCCAAACTGAAGCCAGGAGGGTCCGTGGAAAGCCTGAGGAGTTCTCTCAGCGGACAGAGTTCCATGAGTATGTCTGTGTGTCGTGTATATTTTAATAACTCTCAGTATTTGTTTAAACTTGATGTTTGATGTTTATCGCTTTTGAAGTAGTCTAAACATTCTGATCTCGCTGTATTCATCTGTGGTTAAAAAAAAAACTAACTCCTGAAGTAAAGAAGAACATTTATAATATTTTTCAGATACTAACAGACCCATGATAACTTGTGGTCTTGATGTGACATCTTCTTTTCTGATTCGTGCAGGTGGTCAGACGGTGGGCACCACCGACTCCTCCAACAGCAACAGAGAGAGTGTGAAGTCTGAGGACGGAGAGGAAGACGAGCTGCCTTACCGTGGACCCTTCTGTGGACGTGCTCTGGTTCACACAGATTTCACTCCAAGTCCCTATGACACCGACTCCCTAAAGCTGAAGGTAGGCTATGTTATATTGCTCACTACTTAGATATGAGCTCGTACTGAAAAACAAAAAAACTCAAGCTCAGCTTATCTCGATTCGCAGAGCGGAGACATCATCGAAATCATTAGTAAGCCTCCGATGGGTACGTGGATGGGGATGCTCAACGGTAAAGTCGGAACCTTCAAGTTCATTTATGTGGATGTTCTGAACGAAGAGGAGGTGAAGCCCAAGAAAACACGCAGGAGGAGAAAGGCCCGGCAACCCAAACCCACCTCTGTGGAGGAACTGCTTGATCGCATCAACCTCAAAGTAAAGAAAGGCGTACATTTGTGATTAAAAGCAGTGACTAAAATACTTGCATGTGATTGGCTTTAGCTCTATTTAAAGGAACAGTTTGACATTCAGGGGAAGTACACTTACTTGCTTTCTTTTTGAGAGTTGATAACAGCAACCACCTTCAAATCTGTACAGACTAATATTATTCCCCCACCTCCTCACTAGTAAGGTGTTACATACTGTTTGTTAAATCAATGGGGAAATAAAGTGCAAAAGCAACTAGTTATATGTAAGTATATAAGTGATAGTTATATATTAAGAGTTTTAACATGTTAGTGAGATTTGCCTTTATTTTGTATGATGCTTCCCTCTCCTCTCAGTCTTAAGCTTCACCTTACTCACAGCAGGCCAATAGGAGTATTTTCTAAAATGTCAAACTTACAACTTTTACCTGTAGCTTAAATAGATTATTTTTCATTTTCATCTGTGTTGGGAAATTTTAAAATTAAGCTAACTTCATATTTGTTTTGCAAGATGTGCATGCTCAAATGGCATCCCTCTTACATATTTTAATGGATCTGTTTGTGCACCTTTTATTATCGCCTTTCTACAGGAGCACCTGCCCACCTTTCTTTTTAACGGTTACGAGGATCTAGACACATTTAAGTTGCTAGAGGAGGAGGACCTGGACGAACTCAACATCACAGACTCGCAACACAGAGCCGTGTTGCTCACCGCTGTGGAGCTGCTGCAAGAATATGATGGTGGGTCAGACAAACAATAGAAAGTCTCGCTCTATCATAGAAACGTCCTCAATCCAAGGGCCACATTTCAAATTAGAATATTTGAGGGTTTAGATGTACAGATCGGTATCTAAATACTGTCTGCAGTAGACACACAGTCCGAGTTTGGTTTCAGCTTCTGTAGACATTTTTTCTGTTGTTGCTGCATCTCATGGTTTAATAGTTAAATTTTGAAGAATAAATGAACAAATCCTGCATAATCCTCTTTAACTCAAATAGCCACAGTAATTTGCAAAATTTTACCATTTAATTCATGTATGGCTTGAAACTAGCAACTGGGATCATAACATCGGGAAATTGTTTGAGGTCACAAAGTAAAGAGACTGAGGGGCATTTTTTCTTCTAACAAAGTCTGAGTAGTTGCCCCCTGCTGGCCATCGGAAAGAATGCATGTTTAGACTTGGAAGTAGGGGTGGGTTTTTATAATCGATTCATCGATTAAAATCGATTCTGGCTTGGATAACGTAAAATCGATTCATTAAAATCCTGAATCGATTTTTTTAATATAAATTTATTTTGCCCGAAATGCCAGAATCTCTGGTGACATCTCACAAAATTTCAAGAACCACCAAACAGTTAAGACAGTAAATGAGAGCAGGTACACGGATTCTGCACATAGACTTAAACACACAGCGCGACCTGCGGATCAGAATCAGTTAGATGTCGCCTTTCTCACGGTCGGGGCTGAAAGCCGACAGCTCGCTGATTCTGATCTGTCGGCGGGTCCACGCTTTGTGTTCACGCCCTTTATGAGCCGATTCTAAAGCTGTTAGTTTGATCTCTCTCCAAACAATATTGACCGAACCAGCAGCAAAAGAAGATCCAAACGCTTCACATAAACATCGTCATGTATTCACTCTGACTTTTACTGTTTTGCTTCCACCGCGATGCACCGCTCTCTCTCTCTCTCTCTCTCTCTCTGTACTTCAAGAACAGTTTCGCTTTCTTCATTATTCGCTTGCTTGTTACGCACAAGTCTACTGTTGTTTACAGCGCTGTCAGCCGCTGTTTTTTTCCCTTTTACATTCTTCCGAAAAGAAAACCTCATTTCTGCTGTTCAATACTGAACAAATTTAAACTTTTTAAAATTATTCAAAATGCAAAACGCTGTGTCTCTAATAAAACCGCTGTAACTTCAGAGGTAATGTTCATATGTTGATTAATGGTTTTCTTTCGTTTTTGATGTACTGCAGAATATTTTATAAAATCCCAGGCCAGGAAAATCACCTTCATGTTTTTCTGTGTTTTATCTTCAGCTGCTGTGACGCTCACACCTGTGATAAAGTCTTGCGTGTGTCAGCTTCCTTTTTATTGATACAAAAATATGTAAATGTACTGATCTGAATTATAATATTTCTGACTGTCAAAATTTCCCAGATTTAAATCGAATCGAATCGAATTAAATCGAATTAAATCGAATCGTGGATCGAATCGATTCGGGACCTTGTGAATCGGAATTGAATCGATTCTAGAAATCAGTGACGATACCCAGCCCTACTAGGAAGTCACAGTTTTGCACGACTTTCTTTTGACTGTCATGCCCCTGGTGGCGGCGTTGTGCATTGCAGGAAGCAGCGACCCAGAGCGAAGCGGTCAGTCTGAAAGCTCACAGGAGAAGCTGCTGCCGGACAGGCGTGGCCTCTTGGGAGACTCCCCGCGAGACTCTGGCTGCTACGAGAGTAATGAGAACCTGGAGAACGGTAATGACAGCCTGACCCGCCTGTGAACACTGTACGCTTCTTCAGCCCTCCTCTGCCTCATCCCTGTCTAGAAAGACTCTCCAGCTCAAGCATTCCAATCCACCAGATTCCGTTTCCATGCTCTTCTGGAAAGACTCAGCTGTCGTCGCATTTACTTCTAGCGCTTCATGTTTGTTTGTTTTTTTCTTCCCTCAAGCATCGTCATGCTTTTTTCTGTTTCTGCATCACTGAATCAAACTGTTTTGCGGTCACGTGTCTGTTCAGTGCTTCTGAAAGTTGGCATCACTTGCCTTCTCAACATAATACAGAGGACAGGTAACAAGGGACTAGCAAATTTACTTGATGTTGAGCTGAGCAGTGACATTTTTCAGGCCTTGGAAGAAGCTGCGTGCAGAGCAGCTTGCAGATCTACAAATAGATCCGCAGTGTTGACTTGTGTGGTGGTTTTTGCATTTGCTGAAAGTGGTGGCTGTTGTGTGATGAGTGTTTAAACAAGCTTTAGGTCTACTTACATTAAAAACAGTACATTTTTGCAGTAAGTGCTCGCTTTATTCACAGCTGTATCATGCTTACAGTGGTTTTCTCTTTAGACTTAAGTCTACAAACTGTCGAAATGCAAAGAGCTGTGCTTTCTGAATGTTACGTGATTGGACTAAGATGTCAGATCAGCCTCACCTTAAAGTGTATTTCCTTTAAGATTCTGATGTTTGTGTGTGTATTTTATTTTATTTTTTTTAGTCCAGTAAAACCTAATGTTGCACAATATTTTATCACGTGCCTGAAGACTGCATATTGCAGCAGAATTAAAATATTTACTTAACAGTGTAAGTGTTTAAAATAAGGCATTTTGTATCATTGTAAATGCACAAAAATGCAGAGGGCTTAGGGCTACTTTAAAATGTTTAACCAACTTCTCATTGAAGTGTGGCATGTTTGGGCCCTGAAGTCTCAGCATTTTCTGAAGTGTGCTTCTGTCGTGGTTGAGTGTGAGGAATAAATCGCTCCATGCTTTACCACAACTGACTGCTTGCTGCTTTTCTTTTACCCATCGTTCATTTTAGTGCACATTTAGCTGCTTGTTTTGACTTTTTTCTCTTTGGTGTCATTTCAAAGTAGACACTTTCCAAGACTCCCTGCTCTGCTGCTGTTGTGTTTAACCCAGATACATGTCACAACTGCCTGGCAGCTGTATGATCTGCGCACACTCCACTTGTTTATTTCAGGAAGGGGCAAAAAGACACGCTCGACCATCAGCAGATCTTCATCTGGCTTTGAGTCCAGCCACCTCCCATCCCCAGAGTACCCTGTCCTCCCCCTGCCCCTCGCCTCCATCCAGTCCAGCAAGTCTTCATCCCACAGTAAACCCAGATGCTTCCCCCATGTCCATCCTAACCTCCCAAAGCGCGGTTTGAGCTCAATAAAAGGTCGTATTCAGAGCAGATCGTTTGCTAGGAGCCACAGCTGCATGGAGCTAAGAAGAAACGCAGCACAGACTCCGCTACGCCGCTGCTTCTCCCTGACGATTCTCCACAAAGATCAGAAGAGAAGACTCCTCCTCCGCCCTAAAGACTTAAATCTGTACATAAAGAGCACAAAAAACCCACTGACAGTCGTGCGTCCATCCTCCCACGCTTTATGTAGGACATCATACACTGCTGCATGTACCAGCACAGCAACACAGCAGGCACACCCAGAGCCGCCACCCACAGCTCCACCCAAAAGGTCCAGCGACCATGTAGCTGCACCTTCCTTATTAAACCCAGAGCGAGAGCCCTTACCGACAGTAATGCCCGACAGAGAGCACATCTTTCTAGGAGAAAGGAAGGGTGCTTCAGTTTCAGCCACTTCTGAAGCTTGTCGGCTGAAACGAAAAGAACTTAGAAGTAAATCTGGCGGTGGAGCCAGTTTCTAACAAGGTCTGTACAGTAAGTGCAGTACAGAAAGGTGTCTTTACAGCTGTTGATTTCTGGTTTTCAGCTAAATGGAAATTCTGAAAATCTAACCACAGGTTTTCAAAGAAAATATAACAGTGTAAACTTGACATCTAAAGTGGAAACGTGAAGGTCTGTGCTTACGCTGTTAAACCACATTCATGTAGCTACTGACCCCCCTCGGTCACAGTTTCAGTGATCTCCATTCAGCTGAATCTGGTTCGTCTCTGCAGTGGAGCTGTGCAGAGTCCAACAGTTACACGAGCAGTAGCGCTCGCTCAGAGTTGTCATTTTTCAACACAAAGCATTCATGAATAATTTACTCCTTCTGGGTTCACTGTAATGGAACGTTTTCAAACTGTTAATATGAACTGAGTGTTTTGTTCTTGTTGTGTGTATGTGTATATATATAAATATAGAATATAATAATCACAGCTGGCCTATACAGACAATTTGGCCCCAGATGGCAAAGTACGGGCGCAAACTAGAAAAGCAATAAGCAGTTTCTTTTTCAGGGTTTATTGACACAATGTTTATATTATATTAGGAACACCCCAATCAAAACATCTGCTGTGAAAGGAACCTAAAATTATTAACAGGCAATCAGCTTTTATGATAACAAAATGAATGTTTCCAGACAATGCAAAAACATTATCTCCACTGAAATAGTGATACAGAAAATGTTCTTATGTATTATAAGCATAAAAATAACAGCAGTAAATGCTTTTTTTTCTTAAATCTGATGTTTTTACAGTACTGTTACAGAAAGATGTAATGATGTAATATCCTGAAAACTTATTAACGATTAGTTAAATTAAAACTCCACCAGTGTTAAATTAAATTATTAAATAATTATATTTCCATAAATCATGTTTCTTATAGTCTTTTTTTTTTAAATGTAAAATCTACTCTAAATCTACTAAGTGTTCTGTCTGTGCTTAGCTTTGTCATTTTATAAAAAGGTTGTGTTAGTAGCCCTGAGTAGAAGTGGGATGTAGAATGTGTTCACAGTTTAGGCTGTGGGGCCATTTCATGAAGGGACTGTTTGACCAGCCCCAGTGTGTCCAGAGCAGTACCCCAGGCGAGGGTAACTCCCCAATCCCCGTGGCCATAGTTGTGGACCACAGGCACCGGCCGGCCCTGCAGCTCCACCACTTCCCTCTCCACCCTTGGGTTCTTCCTGCTGGGCCTCAGGCCGACCCACTCGTTAAGAATTTTGGCTTTGTTGAGTGACGGCTCCAACCTACTGCAGCGCTCCAGGATGCCCTTAGTGTCTCTGTCGTCCACCTGCAGCCGCCAGTCTCCTTCTTGCCTCGTCCCACCTATAGTGACACTGCGTATGCCGGGGTAGATGTACGTCGTCCCATCTCCATCTCTAATGAAGTGCTGCACCCAGGGGGCCTCCACTTTGAGGACCTGGCCTCTGACAGGGTACACTTGTGTGTCTCCCACCAATACTTTGGAGCCGAGACCGGAGCAGTTGACAATGATATCAAAGTTGTTACTCAATTCTTGAAGATTGTTGACTTTCCTCTGTTCCACTTGACCTCCAGCTTTTCTGAACCTTTAGAGAAGAATTTATGATGTTAACATGACGAACTTTAAATTAAGTAGAGTTCATTTGTAATTAAAAGCTTGTGGATATAATAGTATGACGTGATAAAAGAAGTTTAATGTAGGGGATGAACCTCTTCTCGAGCCATGGCAGGTAGGTGGAGCATTCGCATTTTAAGGTGGTGAAAGCCTGACCAAACTTGTGATCTGGGAAGCGTTTCCGTTCAACATCAGTCATGAGTCGAAAGCCGATCACAAACTCTGACCAGAATGGTTTTTTAACTGCTGGAACCTCTTTAAAAATTTGCCAGCTGCAAGAAATTAGTAGAGAAATCAGTTGTTCGACAATGGATCGGGCTAAGTACTCAACTTTTACAGCATCGTATACAAGTAATTGCTACCCAGAGCTCAGCATTACTCCAGCTTCTGGTGCACATTGAGACTGAGCAATGGCCAACAGGTGATCAAAGCTGTCCTTGAACCAGTGTTTTTGTCTTTGCAAGGGAATATCTGATGGAGAAAGGCATCATGTAAAGCAAATGTGCACTGCGTTTTTATTTTTATATACATTGCATAATGTGGTGCAGCTGTAGTGTAAATCTCTGAGACAGATCCTGTTTTCTTACCTGGAAATTGTGCAGCAAACAAAATCCCAGCAGCTCCGTCACTTGTTGTGTCTGGGCTGAATTTGTCAGCCATCAAAGTAACAGAGCAGAAAGGTAGAGCTTCAACAATGCACACAGCGGTGGAGAATCCAATCACGCCAGCTCCAACAACCACAACCCTGACGCTTTTCATCATGGCAGCTCTGCACCTCAAACGACAAGAGAATTTTACTAAATGCCAAATAGCCTTTGTTATGACTCCCTTTTAAAAGTTACTCAACGACAAATTGTCCATTACGAAACAGTCATTGTAAGAGCAGTGTACATGCAGTTATCCATAAAACAAAGGCTACTGGTGTACCAAATGTCCAAGTCTTGCATTTGCTGTAGCTGTTTAAAATATAACAGTTCTGATTGTCCTTTTAGGGTTATATACAAGAACAAAGCACCCTGTATGTGCAGCAATGTCCTCTGCTGAACCTGAGACTTTCACTTCTAGCGAGCCTGAACAACTTCACAAGAAGTTGCAAAATCATTTTCTTAATTTCATTATTTAGTGTTTGTTTCAAAGACTTTGTTGTTAATGTTGCCTTAGGAGACCTCAAAAACTCACGGTGCCTCAATCCTGCCTTTTACAAATAAATAAAAAGCAGCTCTTACAAAACAGAGCTCTCTTTCTCACAGGCTCTCAAACACCCTGACATTTCTTAGAGTGTATTAAGGATTAGTGATTAGTATTACTGATACTAATTATGATACATTTCTATGACTAAAGCTCTTGAAGATGAACAGCCAAATAGTGAACAATATATATAATTACACAATGTTTTAATTACTGCATTGTCACATAAGAGATACATGTGTATGTGTGTGCTTTTCTGGGGTCTGAAAAGTTCCAAATTCACCATTTAAAGAACTACTTGCAGACTTGCCCTCTGCACAGACCCAGCAGGTCAGGGTGGAACAGGAAGCTGAGGATAAAGCCACAGAAATGGCTAAAGAGGGGGTTGTTCTCCCCAGAAAGGTTTGGAGGGAATTGATGAATTGATGGTGGAATGAAAAGGGGGTCCACCAGCCAAACTTCAGTTAACAGGCTCTCCTCATTAATTCCTTTTTCACAATGCATAAATGTGTATTCTAGTTATTGCTGCAGCTGAAACTGTCTTACAGATTGTGGAAGTATATTTATTAAATGAATCATCACACAATAATTCAGTTATATATCTAGCTGTAAGTTGTAGCCGGTTGTAACAGCAACCATACAAAAATCCACTCCCAACTGTTGTTGGAAAGGTACGAATACCTTAGCCATTAGTGAAATATAGCTGATATGATGTTGGAAAATATATTCTATTTTCGTTATGCATTTCAAAATAAAAACTTTCTTTTGAAATTTATTTTTTATTAGAAGAAAGTTCGCTTAATATGGAAGTATAATCTAAACTAAATACATGTTGTATGGCTCACTTTAAAAACAAAGTCCCATTGACATTAAAAAAAAATCCCTAGACCTACCCGAGAAGAGCAGAAATCGCAACAAATATAGCAGCACAGTTCTGTCAAAGTGTGTGGATATTAAATATGAATGCGCAACTTTGAATGGCTCTCCAGAGTGCAAACTAACAACTAATGAAATAAAGCACGTGGCAGTGCGTTGTAAGGAATCGAAAATGTCTATACAGATAAATAAGCCTTATACACACCGAAAGCTCGACAATCCAAATGTATCCACCCACCTAAAATAAAACTGTCTCCTTCTTCCCCCGCACAGAAAATGTCCCCAGAGACCGACAACAGGTACTTGTGTCAAGCCAGCCTCCAATTCGAGACTTGCAGTCAAGCCAGCCTCCAGTTTGTTTTACGTTCCCTGTGTATTCAAAGTATTACGGGAATGGATGTGGAAACCGGATTTCAAAATAAAAGCCAACTTCGAGTGAATTAACAGATATGTTAAGAACATAATAACATATAATTTAGGCTTCTTTTTTTTTTTTACAAACTCTAATGTTAGATCTATATGACACAGCCTTGTACCCTAATTGTGCCCTGTCACTATCAAGGCCATCTTATTTTGGATTTCAAAGTAAAAGCCCTGTGAATCTTCATTTTTGAACTACTCTTTCAATGACTTAATAGTGCTCTTAAAAGCAAAAGTCGTATTTCCAAATACTATTTGAACTTTATATCAACACTTTCCAACCACAGTCTTTTTACAGTGATACCATATCAATATCAAGTCAGTCTGATTTTGCCTTTCATAGTAATGGCCCTTTGAAATTGTCCATAAATGACTTAATCTTCTAACGATTCAAAATGCTCTAAAATGAAAAATTCTTGTTTCCACAGGGTACTCAGGACTTTGCAACAGAGCCAAGACAGCAGAGAGCAGAAACAGCCAGAGGTCTTTCAAACATGAGCACAGACAGATCGAAAGCAGTGAGTGAAATAATCATTTAAAAACTTGTTTCATCTCTAATGTAAAAAACAAGAAGGTGGGTGGGGAGATACTTTTTTACAGCACGGTACATTTTGGAGTTTTAAAGCATATTGAATTCACTGGTGTCCCAACTAATGAAGATTACGTCTACATAATAATAGGACAACTACTAAATGGTGAACGTAAAGCGAGACAGTACATTGCTGGTTTCAAGGTCAAGAATGTGTGAATGCTTTTGTGGTCACCCATCTTCAAAGATTCAAGGAGCTTTATTGTCATTCGCATCACAAGTTAACATGAGGTGGAAAGAAATTATGCACACACGGTCCTGGAGTGAAAAAAATAATAATAATAATGAAGAAACTGATTTTTTTTTAAAGTAATAAATAATAGTTGTTGGTCTTTTGTTTTGTTTTTTAACAAACAGAATAACAAGTAATAAAATAAGACGATAAGTTGAGTGCAACAACCTGAGTACCAGTATGGATATAGAGTGTAGGTATAAATACTTTAGCAGGTGTCTTTAAGTGTGAAATTCTGAGCAGCAGGGACTGCCTCTTCACATTAAAGACAATCTGGATCTGTTTCGTCAGACGGGTATAGCAGGGTGCCCAGTTTTATCTCTTAGATGTTCAGCTTGAATCCGCCTTTGTTTCTCTTTCAGGATCTGTGTCGCCTGCGCCTCCCGATAGCCGAGGCTTTGTTCCCAGATCTGTGAGGTGCAGCAATCAGTCACACACACAAACTTGATTAGCAGATTAGCTTGCTGTAGGCTTGCCTGTAGTGTTTTATAGCTCTGTGTGAACTGAATGTTATCTATTCCATTCCCAAAGCTGTGACATGCATGTCTTCCCTTTAACCTACAGCACAGCATCTTGATGTTGCCCCTCTCCATATTTCAGTAACTTTTTAAATATTCAAAATAAATACTTTCAAAGCTCTTAACAAAACCCTTATCACTGATATTTTACTTTCTGGATATTTCTATAATTTGCCTTTATTTTTATCCGTACTTAACTTTTGTCAATTAATAGCATTACATCGTGTCTACTTAAGGTTTCTAATACTCATATTAGATATATACCAATTTGAGCTTATTGCAAATTTATCAAAGGAATCATGTCAAAGTTCATTTTTCAGTTGTAGAATGAGTTTGGTCACATCTTATGAAATAAAACCAAATGATGACGTTTTTAAGTGGGCAAAAACAAAACCTGTTTTGTCATAAGCTCTAAAAAAATCATTAAAATAATAACTGTTTAGCATCTGTTGCATAGTAACTGTCTTCTGTTCAGACTGTACATAAAAGGTGGAGATAGCCATGTTTAACCATTTGATTGTGAACAAACCTTTTAAAGACTCGAATTGAGCGTTTTGGAAGTGAGGATCTTGGAACCAGCCATACCTGCAAAAGCTACCCGCTTTATTATCACCAATTTTACAGTAATTAATAAAATGATTAAATACCAATAAATACAAATTCAGGTTTAAGACACTTTTCACTTTTCAAACCTGGAAACTGAAAAATATCACATTTGTTTGTTTGGGAGTTCCTCCATTATGGCTCCTGATATTCCTGCCTTTCGTGTCATGGACTGAGATCTAAGTGCTGCATCCAGCTGATGTCCTCAAAGGCCTCAAGGGTTTTCACACATGGCCACTAACAACATGTCATTAACTTCAGCATCATTTTGGGTGTTTGACAGTCATGCTGATGATGTAGGATCAACTGTCGCTGTATTCCCCAGCTGGATGATAAAAGGCTCTTTGTGACTGCTTTTGGCGAGTAAGATAGTGCTGCATTCGAATGGAAGTGACAGATTTGTCTACAGACACATGCCAGTAAAAGTGGCGCCCTTTGACACATGATTGCTGCAGCACTGAAGCAAACTTCTACTTTGAAGTCGAACCTTCTCCTTTTCTGGTTTGTGTCCGACTTTATCATGATGTACTATCAGTTGGCCAGTAGCTGGCAAGTATTTGCCATCAGACATGAAAAACTCCAGGTAACCATGGCAATCTGCTTGCAACCAAAGCAATAACCAGAAGGTTTTTGGTTCAACACCTTTGTGTCTGGGGGCTCTTTGGATCACTCATATCAATCTCAGACACCTGTCGTAATTAGTTAACCAGGTGAGCCCAATTAAAGGAAAACTATACTTAACTCATTCACTGCCAGCCATTGGCAGTGAATGAGTTAAACCCATTGACTCATGCACTGCAATTGACGGCTATAGACGTCAATGGCAGTGAATGAGTTAAGACAGATGTTCCACATTATTAATCATGCCACAGTTTTTAAGCAATATGGCAAAGAACAAGGATCTGCTGCAGAAAAGTGTCAAACAGTGCAATACCTTGGGCAAGGTATGAAAGATATTAGATATTTAACACACAAAGTGTGATCATTGTGCTGCGCAGAAATTTGTGGCACAGATAAAGGCATGAGGAAGGTATCTGCCAGACAAATTCATCAGATTACAGTGGTGTAGTGTGTGGAAGGAAACACAGCAGTATAAAAAGGTATGCTTATATATTTTTTTATATAAAAAATTCATTAAAGAAAATACAAACTTCATCTTTTAATACTGCTACCTTTGACTATGGTCAGTTTTGTCTGTATATAGTTGATCTCCACAGTAGCACCATCAGATTTAAGTTCCCGGTGGTCCAGATCACTCTCAGCTCTCCTGTGGCAGTCCGGTGGTGTACAGGTAGGACACAGTTCCTGATTGGATCTGAAATGTCTGTCCTTGGATGTGATGGTTGGAGATCTGCTCGCTAGTCTGACTGATGGAGATCGGTTGGCTGCTCTGGCTGCTGACGTGAATAGCCCGGCCTTGTTGTTGTTCCCTGCTCACCTGCCCCTCCAAGGGCTCCTGAACAACAGGCAGCTGCTGGATTGGCTGACGCATCACCTGCAGCTGTTGAATGGGACGCTGTGTTATTTGAAAGGGCTGCGCAGGACCGTGATGGGCCTGCAGCTGCTCCATAGCCTCTTTACTCAAAGTGATAACATGCATCTGCTCAGCCTGGTGCATCATCTGACCCTGCAGCATACTTATAGTGTGGATCTGAGAGGTCTGATCCACCACATCACCCTGAGTGACCAACGCCACATTGTGCACGTGCCCTGATGGCCGGGCGAGGAGGGTGAGTTTAGAGGGGGCTGACTGAGCCATCTCTCCCTCTGTGCTGATGAGGCTGATCTCGTGGTCCTGACCCGGGATAAAGTTAATGTGGTCCACATCCTCTGTCACCACCACCTGGAGCTCTTGTTCAGAGGTGGCAGGCAGCTGGTACTGCTGCAGGTGAAGGATATTTTGCACCTCTTCCTGCGGGGCTCCAGAGCCATCTTTTGCTGCAGTATCCGATGAGGCCTCTCCACCCGCAGCTCTCTCCTTGTTGTGGGATTTGGTGTGTGTTTTCAGATTGTCCAGGCGTGTAAAAGAAAGGCTGCAGAAAGAGCAGGTGAAGGGTTTCTTCCCCGAGTGGGAGGCAACATGTCGTCGTCTTGCACTGGGGTCTGAAAAGGACTTCTTGCAGATGCTGCAGTTATAAGGCTTCTCACCTCTGCAAAACCAGATATTGAGGCAGTTATGACCATGTCTCCTCCTGGGTCGTATATTATACAGCAGGGAGCAAAAACTGTTAAAAGTGGAGTGAAAATCAAATATAACAGCTGACCTGTGGATTCTGATGTGAGTCTGCAGTGTGCTCTTGGCTGTGAAACATTTTCCACAGATTTCACAAGTGAAAGGCTTCTCACCTGTGTAAACGTTAACACCATCAGCTGCTGCAGCACACGCTTCCATAAAGCAGATATCAATAGCAAAAGAATGACTTGGAGAGCTGATCTTACCTGTATGAGTTCTCACGTGCTTTTTCAGTTGAGCTGCATCCATAAACTTGTGATGACACTGAGCACATTCTGGCAATGATTTCCCTTTATTTAAAAATAAAGATTCAATAATTTTACCTTCAGATTGATTGAATACACTGACCAGATCTCTGGCAGTTTCCCCATGACTTACCTGTGTGAACTCTGTAATGGCTTTTAAGTTGCCTTTTCTGAGTGAAGGTCTTTCCACATTTATCACAGTCAAAGGATTTCTCTTCTAAAGAAGCAAATAAAACAGAGCTCATGAGAGATCAACATCGCAATATGCTAGAGCACTTCGGCTTTAGTGCCATTAAGAGAAGGAAGTCATCTCTACAGCCAATATCCATCCAAAACTAGGCAACTCACACCAAATTAAGCTAGGTAAATCAAAAGCACAGGCAAGACACAAAATGTGGGCATTTGATTTTTGGGCACATTTAAAAGAGTTGTAATAGGTAGTAAACTGAAAATCCTTCCGGTTTTCCTAGCCAGAGAAACAAAACACCTTAATTCTTCTTAGAGCATCTTTTTACCCCTTAGTTGTAAAAAGCTTTTCCCCTAAATTGCTTCATTTATGTTAAAGAAGGCATGTATTTACTGGGCCCAAGTGTATCTAATAGAAGTAAAATGTAGTATTTCATTATATTATAATAACACATGAGACTTTTGCATACAGCACAGTTATTGCCACTGTGCATTTTTAGGGGCTAAATATGTTAGCTGTGTTGCTTTGCAATGAAGACAACTGTACAGCACCGTTTGCATAAGATTTGTTCCTGGTTTACATCCCTTGCACTGAATCGAAAGTGGATAACTGGAAATGGATAACTATCCATTTCTAGGAATCAAGTCCAGACACTGGAATGTGGTTTGATGGTCTGTTATCTGTTCTATATCTGCTTGTTCGTGTAGTGTTAATCTTTTGGGCTACATCCAGGACTTCAATCTGCACAATGCAGTGAACAGCTCGTCAGACGGTGCTTTAAGGAGTGCCTGATTTGCTTTGGCTTTGCATTCTATTGGTGAAACATAGCCTTTCAGTACCGGCTGAATGTGTTCATTTCTTTTTACCTTACAATATAAAGCGCCTTGAGGCGTTATATAGATAAAGTTTAAATGAAGTAGCCAATCAGAAGAAAAAGCTGGTGAGGAGGGTCGTATGCCATCCTGAAAGCTACTCTGTTCGAATTTTAAAAAAAAAAAAATACAGCTGAAACTAAGAATAGTAGGTCTGATGTAATCACTGCAACAACTAACACTTTCTACATTTCTCAAATCAGACTGTAGATCAACTTTGTTGGAAAGATCACTTTCAGGAAATTATGAGGATTCCTGGAAATTACTTGTAAACAAAGTTACTACTTATCAAACATGAGAAACTGAGAAGTCAGTTCATTGGGTCCTACCTTCATGGAGGTTCATGTGCTCTTGCAGGGAGTGTTTGGTGGAAAGCGCTTTGGAGCAGCAAACAAATGGCTTTTCTCCAGTGTGCATGCGCTGGTGAGCCAGCAGAGTGTGCTTCTGGGTAAAACTCTTCCCGCACACCATGCAGTGGAAAGGCTTCTCACCTGGAGTTAAAGAAAGTAGTTGTACTTTTACAGGTGCGGATGTGATTAGTGACTGCTAAACTCTCGTCAGTCGTAGTCATCTGTACTTTCTATGCGTTTCTATTTTTCTTTTCTTTTCTTTTTTTCAGCACAACATTTGAAAAGTTAAAACATTTATTTTTATTACAGTTGAGGGAATGAAGTCCTTTTTTTAAACTATGTCCAAAAACTCTAGAAAAAAAGGCCAAATTTGTATTAAACCTCCATTCTGACCTCTCTTTAAATCAGAGTGTAATTACCTGTATGAGTGCGCTGGTGAATCTTTAAAAACAGGTGGCTTTTGAAGACTTTTCCACAGTCCTCACGATGTGAGGACTGTGGAAAAATCCTCACGTTTATATTTATATTTATAAAAATCCTCACGTTTATATTTTAAGTCTGTGGAAAGATGTCATTCTAAATAAAGAAATTACAAAACAGCTTGCAAACCAACCATGACATCTTTCCACAGACTTAAAATATAAACGTACTATCAATTACAACCTAGTGGCAATTTCAGCTTCCTTTTACATCATCTTTATGATTCAATTCTGTCATAATCAATTGAGTCTGATTTTGCTTTTCAAAATGAAAACCCAATATGTGTTGAAACAGCAATTTTCATTTTTAAAACATTCTGAAATAATTGAAAGAGTATATCACATATGGACAAATTCGACGGGCCATTAATTTGAAAGGCGAAATCAGACCAACATGAAATTTACATGGTTTTACTGTCGGGTTGGATACTGTTGATCTAAAGTGGAATTACCCTGTGGAAACTGAAATCTTCCTTTTTAGAGCATTCTGAAATCACTGAAAGTTAGGTAAATTATGGGCATTTTCAACAGGCCATTATTTTGGAAGGCATAATCAGAATGACTTGAAATTGATACCCACCTCACACCCTGGAGGACGGGGCTGTGGCCCCCCCACACTCCCTAGCAGATCATTACATGGAGAAACCTTTGGAATGCAAGCATGCTGATCCACACAGGTATGCACACATGGGTATTCACAGACGCGGACTAAAGCTTTCTTGGCTGCTGCCTCAAAGCACACTGTGCGCTGTCTATCTTGCGTGCTGCACAATATCGTTTATTACTTAGTAAATACTGATATCTATGACTAGCTAGTTTATTGTGATGGTGCTTTGTTTTCTCTATTATTATGTTGCTCTTTGTTGTTTGCTGTCTCCTCTGTTTGTTTGTTTGTTTTTTCTCCATACAGGTGACCCAGGAGTTTTTTTTTTTTTTTTTTTTTTTTGTCTCTCTTCCCCCCCCCTTCTCACCGTCTCTTCTCCCCTTTGGTTTTCTTTCTCTCTCTCCCCCTCTCTCTCTCATTCATTCCCCCTGTCCTATACACACACACACACACACACACACACACACACACCCTGTCCTATTTATTAAAAAAAAAAAAAAAAAAAAAAAAGACAAAGGATGAACTGAAGCTCTGCCATCACGTAATGTCGCATACTGCTGTTTCTGATGTCATTTAAAAAAAAAAAAAAAAAAAAGAAAAAAAAAAAAGAAATTGATATGGTAACATCGTGAGGTTGTATACTGTTGACCTAAAGTGAAATTATCCTGTGGAAACAGCAATTTTCACTTTTAGAGCATTTTGAAATCTTTAAAAGAGTAGGTCGTATCTTGGCAATTTGAAAAGTCTTTTATTTTGGAAGGCATAATCAGAATGACTTGATATTAATATGGTATCACTGTGGGGCTGTATACTGTTGATCTGGAGTGGAATTATCCTGTGGAAACAGGAAATTTCCATTTTAGAGCATTTTGAAATCACTGAAAGTTAGGTCAATTGTGGACAATTTGAAAAGGCTTTTACTTTGGAAGGCATAATCAGAATGACTTGATATTAATATGGTATCACTGTGGGGCTGTATACTGTTGATCTAAAGTGGAATTACCCTGTGGAAACAGGAAATTTCCATTTTAGAGCATTTTGAAATCACTGAAAGTTAGGTCAATTATGGACAATTTGAAAAGGCTTTTATTTTTGAGAGCAAAATCAGAATGACTTGATATTGATATGGTATCACTGTGGGGCTGTATACTGTTGATCTAAGGTGGAATTACCCTGTGGAAACAGGAATTTTCCATTTTAGAGCATTTTGAAATTGTTCCAGGATCAAGTCAGATATGGGCATTTTGAAAATGCTTTTATTTTTGAAAGCAAAATCAGAATGACTTGATATTGATGTGGTAACATCGTGAGGTTGTATACTGTTGACCTAAAGTGAAATTATCCTGTGGAAACAGCAATTTTCACTTTTAGAGCATTTTGAAATCTTTAAAAGAGTAGGTCGTATCTTGGCAATTTGAAAAGTCTTTTATTTTGGAAGGCATAATCAGAATGACTTGATATTGATATGGTAACATCGTGAGGTTGTATACTGTTGACCTAAAGTGAAATTATCCTGTGGAAACAGCAAAATTCTGTTTAAGAACATTTTGAAATCGTCAAAAAAGTAGGCCGTATATGCTCAATTTGAAAGGGCATTTATTTTGGAAGGCATAATCAGAATGACTTGATATTGATATGGTATCACTGTGGGGCTGTATACTGTTGATCTAAGGTGGAATTACCCTGTGGAAACAGGAAATTTCCATTTTAAAACATTTTGAAATCACTGAAAGTTAGGTCAATTATGGACAATTTAAAAAGGCTTTTATTTTGGAAGGCATAATCAGAATGACTTGATATTGATATGGTATCACTGTGGGGCTGTATACTGTTGATCTAAGGTGGAATTACCCTGTGGAAACAAGAATTTTTCATTTTAGAGCATTTTGAATCGTTAGAAGATTAAGTCAATTATGGACAATTTCAAAGGGCCATTACTATGAAAGGCAAAATCAGACTGACTTGATATTGATATGGTATCACTGTAAAAAGACTGTGGTTGGAAAGTGTTGATATAAAGTTCAAATAGTATTTGGAAATACGACTTTTGCTTTTAAGAGCATTATTAAGTCATTGAAAGAGTAGTTCAAAAATGAAGATTCACAGGGCTTTTACTTTGAAATCCAAAATAAGATGGCCTTGATAGTGACAGGGCACAATTAGGGTACAAGGCTGTGTCATATAGATCTAACATTAGAGTTTGTAAAAAAAAAAAAAAAAAAGCCTAAGTTATATGTTATTATGTTCTTAACATATCTGTTAATTCACTCGAAGTTGGCTTTTATTTTGAAATCCGGTTTCCACATCCATTCCCGTAATACTTTGAATACACAGGGAACGTAAAACAAACTGGAGGCTGGCTTGACTGCAAGTCTCGAATTGGAGGCTGGCTTGACACCAGTCAACAGGTGCTGTGTGTTTCTGTTTTTCTCTCGGGAACGTGCACTTCCTGAATCAAATTTCATTAGCTATGATAGTTTTAGTTATTTTAAAAGTCCCACTGAGTTATTAAAATAAAATAATTTCCCATAATGCCACCTATTTAACAATTTAAACAAACCTTTATTAACCTAGAAGAAAGGGTTGATCGACGGGGAAAAGTGCGACCCCCAGGGGTCGGCGGCTCGGCGTGGATCTCGTCAGAACCTCACATCTCGCGATAGGTGGCTCATATCACGCTCTGGTCCGTCCAGCGAGCGAAGGTAAGGTCCTAAAAGCTGACTACTTCAAATTAAACCGCAGTTTATACGTCCAAGTCCTGTCACCAGACCGAAAATTATTAGTTAACTTCTTTTGAAAGCTTTATTTCGGTCGCATTCTTCGCCATTTCTGCTTCTCGTGCCCCCCCTTTCAAGACAGCGGCGGTGCATCGTTTGCTTTGAGACAATTAGCTTGCTTGCTAACATCCATTCGTCTGTAAACATTATTTAAGCTGAATGTCAGTGAACTCTGCATGAACGTGATGAACAGTGCAAAATATCTGTAAGTTAATATATGAGGTGAATGTAAATACCAGTATGGGTTCAATTTTGATTTTGAAAACATGAGGATAAACTAAACAACGACCAACATTATAGACAGTTTATTATACTTCTATTATTTATTTTATTGTAATATGAAGAATATTTTTGTTAGTTTAGACTGGTCACTACAGATTAATCAGCTCTGTAATACAAATTCATTCTAGATCTATAATACCAAATGTATGCTTACACGACAGACTCGTATTTGGACAGTCCAACCATGTCTGGTGTCCTAAATGTGACAAATTCCTGAAAAACTGTTGTTAGTAATATTTGTCCTACATTTTTACAGACTGAACATTTACTAATGGATAAACGGATCATGTAGATTCCTCTGGTCATGTATGAGTAAGTAGTAATAGCAGTGGTAATATGAAAAAGATCATATATTTATGTAGCCTGGGAAATGGTTAGCCACACAGGACACAATTACTGGGGTTCTTAATGTGCAGTTTTATTGTCAATGACGACTGAATAAACCAAAGGTCCTTTGACCTTTACTTTTGTCAAACAGCGGCCATATGGACTTGTACTGAACATCTACAGCACGAGAGGTAACGTGGCAAAGTAACAGAATAACCGATTAAACAAAGATGCGCCAATACAATACGAGGAATAAAAGAAATGAAATACAAAACACAAAAATACGGCAGTGGCCTCTGTCTGTGCAGAACAAAATACAAAGAACTAAATCACACAAGGCTCCTTTAAAAAAATGTGGAAGTGTTACATACATGTTTATAAACACTTACATTCCACAGAAATCTCAGCTCACTTGCAATACTGGAGCACACAGACAATCTCGCAACTTATCCCTTGCATGGAGAAAATGGCCACTCCACGCTGCACATACAGGTCCTTTGCATCATACATTTAAGAAATACATCATCTTGTTAAAATACTGACGTTTTGCCACTGCACTACAATTATAACAATATGTTTCAATGAGTTATGTGCATATTTAACAATTCCTTACCAATAATTTAACTCCTTCACAACATTCCCGTTCCACATCCACAACAAAAAGAAAAGTAAACAGGAAGTCCCAAGATGCATTTCTTGTTAAGTTTTTTTTGGAAAACTGCAGTTAACCCTTAAGCCTATAGCACAAGCAATACCATTAAATTACCCAATAACATTCTTGTTATTTTTTTTGAACCTTAAATGGATATTTGGTTAACTGAAATGGAAAATATTATCAATTTACCACTCGGCTACATTTAAAAAACGCACTGAACCTCTGATATAAGCCAAACATATATACTGCTGAGGTCAGAAGTTTACATATATTCGTATCATAATGGGCATAAATGTCTTCTTTAAAAGCCCAAAATCACATGACCTTCATGCCCATGATGAATTCATATAAACTTTTAAACTAACTGTACACTCATTTTGTTTTCATATGTTTTCATTTAAGGGACAGATGTGGTTGTTTTTGCGGCAAAGATGTCTCAAAAATCAACCAGTCCACCTTCATCGCTTATGGCTCACCTTCATTCAGAGTCACATAAACAGAGCATCCTGAACAAATTCAACAAGCTCAGGAAAAGTGACCTGCTGTGTGACATTACTCTTGTCGTGGAGGATGTGCAGTTCAAGGCCCACAAAGCCCTGCTGGCAGCAAGCAGTGAGTACTTCTCCGTCATGTTCACAGCAGAAGATCAGATCCATCGGTCCACCCACCGGCTGGACGGTATGGCACCAAACATGTTTGCAGCAGTGCTGGAGTTCATCTACAGCGCCCAGGTGTCTGTGGAGGAGAGCGCCACAGAGCAGCTCCTGGCCACAGCTCATCGAATGGAAGTCGGTGACCTTGTCAAAGTGCTCACTGACCTAACTCGCTCTGCAGCAGGGGTCAAATGCAATGATGCTCAAGCAAACAAAGCTGAAGATGCAGAGCTGGTGAAGCGCAAAAGAGGGCGGCCGAGGAAAGATGTAGGTGCACCTGTGACAGAGCTGGTGGGGAGAAGAGAACCATGTGAGAGTTCAGAGGACCGACAGGCAGAAGATAATCCAAAAACTGAGTCTCAGCCTAGAAATGAGGACCCCGAAGAACACCAAAGCCGGCAGAGCAAACGCAAAATCAACCCACCGGTAAAATATAAGGGCTACAAAGTGGGCAATAACACAGCAGGACACAAGGAGCCTGGGAAGAGGGGCAGGAAAAGGAAATACCCTGACACTGAGGCACGATGTGAGGACTGTGGAAAAGTCTTCAAAAGCCACCTGTTTTTAAAGATTCACCAGCGCACTCATACAGGTAATTACACTCTGATTTAAAGAGAGGTCAGAATGGAGGTTTAATACAAATTTGGCCTTTTTTTTCTAGAGTTTTTGGACATAGTTTAAAAAAAGGACTTCATTCCCTCAACTGTAATAAAAATAAATGTTTTAACTTTTCAAATGTTGTGCTGAAAAAAAGAAAAGAAAAGAAAAATAGAAACGCATAGAAAGTACAGATGACTACGACTGACGAGAGTTTAGCAGTCACTAATCACATCCGCACCTGTAAAAGTACAACTACTTTCTTTAACTCCAGGTGAGAAGCCTTTCCACTGCATGGTGTGCGGGAAGAGTTTTACCCAGAAGCACACTCTGCTGGCTCACCAGCGCATGCACACTGGAGAAAAGCCATTTGTTTGTACCGTCTGCTCCAAAGCGCTTTCCACCAAACACTCCCTGCAAGAGCACATGAACCTCCATGAAGGTAGGACCCAATGAACTGACTTCTCAGTTTCTCATGTTTGATAAGTAGTAACTTTGTTTACAAGTAATTTCCAGGAATCCTCATAATTTCCTGAAAGTGATCTTTCCAACAAAGTTGATCTACAGTCTGATTTGAGAAATGTAGAAAGTGTTAGTTGTTGCAGTGATTACATCAGACCTACTATTCTTAGTTTCAGCTGTATTTTTTTTTTTTTTAAATTCGAACAGAGTAGCTTTCAGGATGGCATACGACCCTCCTCACCAGCTTTTTCTTCTGATTGGCTACTTCATTTAAACTTTATCTATATAATGCCTCAAGGCGCTTTATATTGTAAGGTAAAAAGAAATGAACACATTCAGCCGGTACTGAAAGGCTATGTTTCACCAATAGAATGCAAAGCCAAAGCAAATCAGGCACTCCTTAAAGCACCGTCTGACGAGCTGTTCACTGCATTGTGCAGATTGAAGTCCTGGATGTAGCCCAAAAGATTAACACTACACGAACAAGCAGATATAGAACAGATAACAGACCATCAAACCACATTCCAGTGTCTGGACTTGATTCCTAGAAATGGATAGTTATCCATTTCCAGTTATCCACTTTCGATTCAGTGCAAGGGATGTAAACCAGGAACAAATCTTATGCAAACGGTGCTGTACAGTTGTCTTCATTGCAAAGCAACACAGCTAACATATTTAGCCCCTAAAAATGCACAGTGGCAATAACTGTGCTGTATGCAAAAGTCTCATGTGTTATTATAATGAAATACTACATTTTACTTCTATTAGATACACTTGGGCCCAGTAAATACATGCCTTCTTTAACATAAATGAAGCAATGTAGGGGAAAAGCTTTTTACAACTAAGGGGTAAAAAGATGCTCTAAGAAGAATTAAGGTGTTTTGTTTCTCTGGCTAGGAAAACCGGAAGGATTTTCAGTTTACTACCTATTACAACTCTTTTAAATGTGCCCAAAAATCAAATGCCCACATTTTGTGTCTTGCCTGTGCTTTTGATTTACCTAGCTTAATTTGGTGTGAGTTGCCTAGTTTTGGATGGATATTGGCTGTAGAGATGACTTCCTTCTCTTAATGGCACTAAAGCCGAAGTGCTCTAGCATATTGCGATGTTGATCTCTCATGAGCTCTGTTTTATTTGCTTCTTTAGAAGAGAAATCCTTTGACTGTGATAAATGTGGAAAGACCTTCACTCAGAAAAGGCAACTTAAAAGCCATTACAGAGTTCACACAGGTAAGTCATGGGGAAACTGCCAGAGATCTGGTCAGTGTATTCAATCAATCTGAAGGTAAAATTATTGAATCTTTATTTTTAAATAAAGGGAAATCATTGCCAGAATGTGCTCAGTGTCATCACAAGTTTATGGATGCAGCTCAACTGAAAAAGCACGTAAGAACTCATACAGGTAAGATCAGCTCTCCAAGTCATTCTTTTGCTATTGATATCTGCTTTATGGAAGCGTGTGCTGCAGCAGCTGATGGTGTTAACGTTTACACAGGTGAGAAGCCTTTCACTTGTGAAATCTGTGGAAAATGTTTCACAGCCAAGAGCACACTGCAGACTCACATCAGAATCCACAGGTCAGCTGTTATATTTGATTTTCACTCCACTTTTAACAGTTTTTGCTCCCTGCTGTATAATATACGACCCAGGAGGAGACATGGTCATAACTGCCTCAATATCTGGTTTTGC
Organism: Aulonocara stuartgranti; assembly: GCF_965226115.1. Taxonomy (NCBI): domain Eukaryota; kingdom Metazoa; phylum Chordata; class Actinopteri; order Cichliformes; family Cichlidae; genus Aulonocara; species Aulonocara stuartgranti. The sequence goes on from NC_138955.1 coordinate 11,897,395, forward strand.
AGAGGTGAGAAGCCTTATAACTGCAGCATCTGCAAGAAGTCCTTTTCAGACCCCAGTGCAAGACGACGACATGTTGCCTCCCACTCGGGGAAGAAACCCTTCACCTGCTCTTCCTGCAGCCTTTCTTTTACACGCCTGGACAATCTGAAAACACACACCAAATCCCACAACAAGGAGAGAGCTGCGGGTGGAGAGGCCTCATCGGATACTGCAGCAAAAGATGGCTCTGGAGCCCCGCAGGAAGAGGTGCAAAATATCCTTCACCTGCAGCAGTACCAGCTGCCTGCCACCTCTGAACAAGAGCTCCAGGTGGTGGTGACAGAGGATGTGGACCACATTAACTTTATCCCGGGTCAGGACCACGAGATCAGCCTCATCAGCACAGAGGGAGAGATGGCTCAGTCAGCCCCCTCTAAACTCACCCTCCTCGCCCGGCCATCAGGGCACGTGCACAATGTGGCGTTGGTCACTCAGGGTGATGTGGTGGATCAGACCTCTCAGATCCACACTATAAGTATGCTGCAGGGTCAGATGATGCACCAGGCTGAGCAGATGCATGTTATCACTTTGAGTAAAGAGGCTATGGAGCAGCTGCAGGCCCATCACGGTCCTGCGCAGCCCTTTCAAATAACACAGCGTCCCATTCAACAGCTGCAGGTGATGCGTCAGCCAATCCAGCAGCTGCCTGTTGTTCAGGAGCCCTTGGAGGGGCAGGTGAGCAGGGAACAACAACAAGGCCGGGCTATTCACGTCAGCAGCCAGAGCAGCCAACCGATCTCCATCAGTCAGACTAGCGAGCAGATCTCCAACCATCACATCCAAGGACAGACATTTCAGATCCAATCAGGAACTGTGTCCTACCTGTACACCACCGGACTGCCACAGGAGAGCTGAGAGTGATCTGGACCACCGGGAACTTAAATCTGATGGTGCTACTGTGGAGATCAACTATATACAGACAAAACTGACCATAGTCAAAGGCACAATGATCACACTTTGTGTGTTAAATATCTAATATCTTTCATACCTTGCCCAAGGTATTGCACTGTTTGACACTTTTCTGCAGCAGATCCTTGTTCTTTGCCATATTGCTTAAAAACTGTGGCATGATTAATAATGTGGAACATCTGTCTTAACTCATTCACTGCCATTGACGTCTATAGCCGTCAATTGCAGTGCATGAGTCAATGGGTTTAACTCATTCACTGCCAATGGCTGGCAGTGAATGAGTTAAGTATAGTTTTCCTTTAATTGGGCTCACCTGGTTAACTAATTACGACAGGTGTCTGAGATTGATATGAGTGATCCAAAGAGCCCCCAGACACAAAGGTGTTGAACCAAAAACCTTCTGGTTATTGCTTTGGTTGCAAGCAGATTGCCATGGTTACCTGGAGTTTTTCATGTCTGATGGCAAATACTTGCCAGCTACTGGCCAACTGATAGTACATCATGATAAAGTCGGACACAAACCAGAAAAGGAGAAGGTTCGACTTCAAAGTAGAAGTTTGCTTCAGTGCTGCAGCAATCATGTGTCAAAGGGCGCCACTTTTACTGGCATGTGTCTGTAGACAAATCTGTCACTTCCATTCGAATGCAGCACTATCTTACTCGCCAAAAGCAGTCACAAAGAGCCTTTTATCATCCAGCTGGGGAATACAGCGACAGTTGATCCTACATCATCAGCATGACTGTCAAACACCCAAAATGATGCTGAAGTTAATGACATGTTGTTAGTGGCCATGTGTGAAAACCCTTGAGGCCTTTGAGGACATCAGCTGGATGCAGCACTTAGATCTCAGTCCATGACACGAAAGGCAGGAATATCAGGAGCCATAATGGAGGAACTCCCAAACAAACAAATGTGATATTTTTCAGTTTCCAGGTTTGAAAAGTGAAAAGTGTCTTAAACCTGAATTTGTATTTATTGGTATTTAATCATTTTATTAATTACTGTAAAATTGGTGATAATAAAGCGGGTAGCTTTTGCAGGTATGGCTGGTTCCAAGATCCTCACTTCCAAAACGCTCAATTCGAGTCTTTAAAAGGTTTGTTCACAATCAAATGGTTGATATAAACATGGCTATCTCCACCTTTTATGTACAGTCTGAACAGAAGACAGTTACTATGCAACAGATGCTAAACAGTTATTATTTTAATGATTTTTTTAGAGCTTATGACAAAACAGGTTTTGTTTTTGCCCACTTAAAAACGTCATCATTTGGTTTTATTTCATAAGATGTGACCAAACTCATTCTACAACTGAAAAATGAACTTTGACATGATTCCTTTGATAAATTTGCAATAAGCTCAAATTGGTATATATCTAATATGAGTATTAGAAACCTTAAGTAGACACGATGTAATGCTATTAATTGACAAAAGTTAAGTACGGATAAAAATAAAGGCAAATTATAGAAATATCCAGAAAGTAAAATATCAGTGATAAGGGTTTTGTTAAGAGCTTTGAAAGTATTTATTTTGAATATTTAAAAAGTTACTGAAATATGGAGAGGGGCAACATCAAGATGCTGTGCTGTAGGTTAAAGGGAAGACATGCATGTCACAGCTTTGGGAATGGAATAGATAACATTCAGTTCACACAGAGCTATAAAACACTACAGGCAAGCCTACAGCAAGCTAATCTGCTAATCAAGTTTGTGTGCGTGACTGATTGCTGCACCTCACAGATCTGGGAACAAAGCCTCGGCTATCGGGAGGCGCAGGCGACACAGATCCTGAAAGAGAAACAAAGGCGGATTCAAGCTGAACATCTAAGAGATAAAACTGGGCACCCTGCTATACCTGTCTGACGAAACAGATACCTACACTCTATATCCATACTGGTACTCAGGTTGTTGCACTCAACTTATCGTCTTATTTTATTACTTGTTATTCTGTTTGTTAAAAAACAAAACAAAAGACCAACAACTATTATTTATTACTTTAAAAAAAATCAGTTTCTTCATTATTATTATTATTTTTTTCACTCCAGGACCGTGTGTGCATAATTTCTTTCCACCTCATGTTAACTTGTGATGCGAATGACAATAAAGCTCCTTGAATCTTTGAAGATGGGTGACCACAAAAGCATTCACACATTCTTGACCTTGAAACCAGCAATGTACTGTCTCGCTTTACGTTCACCATTTAGTAGTTGTCCTATTATTATGTAGACGTAATCTTCATTAGTTGGGACACCAGTGAATTCAATATGCTTTAAAACTCCAAAATGTACCGTGCTGTAAAAAAGTATCTCCCCACCCACCTTCTTGTTTTTTACATTAGAGATGAAACAAGTTTTTAAATGATTATTTCACTCACTGCTTTCGATCTGTCTGTGCTCATGTTTGAAAGACCTCTGGCTGTTTCTGCTCTCTGCTGTCTTGGCTCTGTTGCAAAGTCCTGAGGTGTGGTGTAGTTTGTGAGGCTGCCAGGCTGCAGGGCTGAATGCAGCCTGTTCCGGTGCAGACCTGTGCACACAGAAATAGAACAGAGTGAGAGCTATGCTGCAGTGTGAAAATAACATCTATAAAGTAATTTAAAATGTCATCACAAAAAGATATGAGTGTCTGGATAATCTGATGGCTTTCGATTTCACTCATGAACCGCATGAGCAGCTTTACATTATTGCTTCACTGCTCTGAGATGAAGGTGGTGGGCTCAGTACCTGTCGAGGGACTTCTAGTACTCAGTCTGCTGACTGACAGCGTGGAATAAGTCCTGCTTTGACCTGTGATATAACGATACCGAGAAAGTAGGAGTGAAATTTCAAGTCAAGAATGTCTGAAGCAGACAAAATCTTACAGGCAAAGCGAGCTGTTGGTCTGTCATCCTGTTGAGTATCAGCAGAGCCTGGAAGGCTTTTACCTGCTGTCGAAGCTCCTCTGGAGAGAGCTGCCTCCACATCGTTCATCTGGTTCTGCAGTTTATCCAGCTGCTGAAAGGCCTCTTGTTTAAGGCTGCACTGCTGCTGTAGCTGCCCCCTCACCTGGACCCCAACAATGTGGTTAAAAGTTGTTGTTTTTTTTATTCCTGCTTAAATTTAAAATGAAAACACCATGTGCATTGATATTGACTTGACAGATCTATCACCAGAATGAGGCCAAGACTAACTCTGTATCTGTAAGTATCTCTACAGGATTTTTGCACCAAGGCACTGCAAAAATCCTTTAACCTCTCATCCAAGAGGCTTCTTCAGTTCTGCAAACTGATGAAGAGACTCAGGTATTCAACCCCTCGTGGATTTGTCCCATTGGAGGTGGTCCTGAGAGTCGTGTCATCACGCAATCCATTAAGGTCACGTGGTCAAAGTGTGACTGTTGAATCACATGGGATCTCAAGACTGCATTATACAGTTCTGTTAAAAATTGTCCCTTTCCTGTTTTTTTCCCCCATTTTTTTGTCACACATGTTTCAATATTAGACACAGATAACCCGTGTAAATACAAAATGCAGTTTTAAATGATTATTTAATTAACCGGGGGGGGGGGGGGGGGGGATCTAAAGCTACCTGGCCCTGTGTGAAAAATATAATTACCCCCTTTTTAAATCATGAAATGACTGTGAGCAACCTTTTTTTTTTATCTTGCCCAATGATACTTGGCATGCAGACTGGAGGAGCCAGGGATCAAACTGCCAACCTGCCGATCAGTAGGTGACCTGCTCTACCTCCTGAGCTACAGCCACCCCTTTAATTTGCATTATATTAATATTAGACAAAGGTAACCCCAAGTATATACAAAAATATCACTTTTTAAATGATGAATTCATCTCAATTGGATTTAGGTCTGGACTTTTATCCTACATCACTCTGTCAGATTTTTGCCAGATTTTTGGCAGTGGCTAGTGAAAAACTTTAAAAGCAAATAGCTAACCCCAAGTTGCTCTCCGATGCAGCTATCGGAGTGTGAATGTTGTTAGAAAAGCACTCAGTTTAGAGTCAGTGCTTGTGAGAATGGGTGTGATTGGGTGAATGTGGCATGTTGTATACAGCGCTTTGAGTACGCCGGGAGAGTAGAAAAGCGCTATATAAGAATCGCTCCACTTACCATTTACAGATAGGAGATCAGGAGGGAGGTATTAATTGAGGTTTCTGATAGCTGGTTTTGGAGGGCATTGTGCCTTTTCAATGAGAGTCGTTCAGAGTGGACATTGATGGCTTCTCAGGCCAAAGTATGAACATTATCATCCTGAAAACAGTCTGTCCTGATGAGTTCTTCTCTGCTGAGCCATCAGTCTGTGGAGTGGTTGTCTGGTTTTCCCGTGTAACGTTATGAGCACTCCTTGCTGCACTGAGCAGCACACACTACGTTGCTTAGATTGTGTTTGTGCCTTTGGGATGAACCAGTGCTTTTCTAAAGGTGTTGCTGGATTTGACATACACTTGCATGTTATACTGAGTTGTTCCATCATAATTTCTTAGAAATGTAATTTCTGACAAGCCTGCCCAGCGATCAAGAACCACACCTTGATTCACAGTTTGGATCATATGACCATTAATAACTCAAGTGGTTGCGGGGTGGATCAGTGACTTTCTGCATAACCTCCATGGTGGGTAAATACAGCGGGGAAAATAAGTATTTGACACATCAGCATTTTTATCAGTAAGGGGATTTCCAAGTGGACTATTGACACAACATTTCCACCAGATGTTGCCATCAAGCCAAATATTGAAGTCATACAATCAAATCAGAACATATAAGTATACAAGTTAAACCATAATAAATAAAGTGAAATGACACAGGGAATAAGTATTGAACACACTTTATTCAATACTTTGTAGAAAAGCCTTTGTTGGTGATTACAGCTTCTAGACGCCTCTTGTATGGATAGACCAGTCGTCTGCATTGCTCAGGAGTGATTCTGGCCCATTCTTCCACACAAACGGTCTTTAAATCTTGAAGGTTCCTTGGGCCTCTTTTATGAACTTTAATCTTCAGTTCTCTCCATAGATTTTCTATGGGATTTAGGTCAGGTGATTGACTGGGCCATTCAAGCAACTTGATTTTCTTTCTTTGAAACCACTTCATTGTTACCTTGGCCTTGTGTTTGGGATCATTGTCTTGCTGAAATGTCCACCCTCTTTTCATTTTTAGCTTCCTGGTAGATGGCAGCAGATTTTTATCCAGAATGTCCCGGTACATCTCTCCATTCATCCTGCCTTCAATAATATGAAGTCTGCCAGTACCCCTTGCTGAAAAGCAGCCCCAAACCATGATGCTTCCACCCCCAAACTTGACTGTTGGTATGGTGTTCTTGGGGTGGTGAGCAGTGCCATTTCTTCTCCAAACATGGTGTGTAGAATGACTGCCAAAAAGTTCAATTTTGCTTTCATCTGACCATACTATAGTCGTCCAATAATCCACAGGCTTCTCCAAATGCTGTTGCGCAAATTTTAACCGAGCCTTGACATGCTTTTTGTTCAGCAATGGAGTCTTGCGTGGTGAGCGTGCATGGATGCCATGGCGGTTCAGTGCATTGCTTATAGTTTTCTTTGAAACAACAGTACCTGCTGATGCAAGGTCTTCCTGAAGTTCTGTCCGAGTGGTTCTTGGCTCTTGGAGAACCCTCCTGATTATTCTTTGGACTCCTCGGACAGGGATCTTGCGTGGAGCACCTGATCGTGGCAGGTTTATGGTGAACTGATGCACTTTCCATTTCCGGATAATGGCCCCCACAGTGCTCACAGGAACATTCAGCATTCTGGAAATGCACCTATAACCATTCCCATCAAAATGCTTTTCAACGATAAGATTACGAAGATCTTGAGAGAGTTCTTTGCCTTTACCCATCATGAAGTCTTTCCTGTGTGCCTTCTGGGTAATGAGGAGCCTTTATAGGCCATCAATTAGGACTAAAGCAGCTGATATCAATTAGTACTGATAGGGGACAGGATTTCTCTATCAATACTGACAGATTTCAGGTGATCTCCTGGCTTTCTATGTCATTTTGCCCCTTGTTATCTCCATGTATTCAATACTTATTCCCTGTGTCATTTCACTTTATTTATTGTGGTTTAACTTGTATACTTATATGTTCTGATTTGTTTGTATGACGTCAATATTTGGCTTGATGGCAACATCTGGTGGAAATGTTGTGTCAATGGTCCACTTGGAAATCCCCTTACTGATAAAAATGCTGATGTGTCAAATACTTATTTTCCCCGCTGTATCTGGGACTCTACACTGGAACTGAAGAAGCTTCTTGGATGAAGCGAAAAGTCTTCATGAATTGAAAAGAAGTCCAACTAGTGCTGAAGACTACCATGACCTGAAAGACTGAGAACCTACAGATATAGTCTGTTAATTGGTTTTATTTGACTCTCAGTTAAGATGTTCAGAGGTTGATTTACTTAAAATACCACGATCTTTTTAAAAATTGTATTTCTTTGGATGATCTATTTAAAATCCACTGACCACAGGTTTTTTTTTTAGCTCATGAAAAGTGGATTTTTTTTAGGGTTTGCACAGAAGACAGCCTGCAATCAGTGGTGCATAACACATTAATTAACGTACAGACCTGCCGGATCTCTTTGGCACTGCGCTCTCTTTGTAGCCTGTTTATCCTGCTGCCTCTGTCCAGCTGCTCACCGAGGGCCCTGAGCTGTCTGTCTCTATCCTCCATGTCGGCTCTCATTTGTTCCAAGGTCTGCACTAGATGAGCGTCCAGCTCCTGTCTGCTGCGGGCTTCCCGTGCAGACCGATGCCTGAACACCTGGAGCTCCTCTGTCTGTGAGCGAGAACCAGCAAACATTCAGTGAATATATCCAGGCTTCTTCTCCTGACAGCTCTTGCCACTGTCAAAACTGAAAATGCACAGCTTTACATGAATTAGGAAGTCTATGTGAGCGAAATGTGATTTAAACACTTCAAGATGTGCAGTGAGCCTCCAAAAACCCAGATCCTGTCCTCAGAGATCCAAAAAAGCCAACAAGAGAAACCTAGAGAAGCTGCAATATAATGTAAGTGTCTGTAGGATCAGCAACGAGGCAAAAAATGTAGTTAACTTTTAAAATCCTGGCATTTTAAAATAAACCTGCACTGCTTCTGAAAGCATTCAACAGCACCTTCACCAAGCTTAAGAAATACAAACCAAACATTTCATAGTTTTAATGAATTTCAGAGTATTTGCAGTTTCAGCTGATGTTAACTGATGTAGAAGGTGTGGATAGGAGTGCATGTACCTTCCTGCTGAGCTGCTTCTTGATGCTGCTGCATTCGGCCTGAGAGCAGGTCAGCGCCTGCTGTGCAAAGTCCAGCTCCCCCTGCAGGAGAGCCACCTTATCCTCTGATAACATTTTCACTCTGAGAGCCTCGGTGCGAGTGGTAACCTCCCTCTGCAAAATGACCAGTGTGGCACTGAGTTCATAAATGTATAAATATGGGCTTAGAAAAATAATGCAAAGCTGACAAAATTAGTGAGGATTAACCAGGTCAAGCAAAAGAAAACATTAAACTTTTAAATTGCAGTAGGGGAGACCGGGGATAGTTGTAACGTGGGTCAGTTGTAACACTTCCAATTTCTCCAATCAGGGCTAAGTTTCAAATGATGTGACTCATCCTGTGCATGCCTAACTCAGTTCTGCTATCACATGTGAAAAATCAGCACATTTTGTCAAACACAGACAATTTAACATGAAAAAAAGTAATTTGTATACCAAAAAGTAATTTTTTCTACTTTATTTCAATTTCTAATAGCATTATCTGCTTTGCAGTTAAACTCATCAAACTTAAATTATGTTATTTGTATGTCTATGGGGATATATTCTGTGTAAGTCTTTAGTGCTAATGTTTTAGCCGTTGGCTGTAATGTTAGCTAGTTCATGGCTATAGGAGTTCTGGGTCAGTTGTAACAGCAACAGTCTGGGTTAGTTGTAACAATAATGCAGATGTTGCAACTTACCACAATATTACTTTAACTTATATTAAACAAGTTGGGGCAATGACATCAGCAGAGAGAGGTTCACTGGTCGCTCTTGTATATGCGGTTAATGCCATTGGCAACACAATTCCTCCACTGTTTGTGTTCCCACACATACATTATGCAGACCTCTGTGTCAGAGATGGACCAGTAGGAAGTACTGGTAGTGGAAATAAATCAGGATGGGTGCAAGAAACAGATTTCCTCATCTTTCTGAAGCACTTTGCAAACCACACCAAGGTAAGCCATGATAAAAAGTAATGGAATTGCGATGCTGGTGAACAACTACATTTTTTCAGCTTCATTGTTATGTTCAAAATTGGTGCAAGAGTTGTAGGTTATAATGCCCACTGAGCCAATGAGGCCAAACTCAAGGAAGACCAACCAAAATTAATGAAATATTCAGTTGCAGAAAATTCCATAATTTGTCTTTTTGGGGGGGTTGGAATATGTTCAAAAGCTAGATTTCTGCATTCTGTCACACACACACACATAGCTACATAAATGGCTCTAAGTGCATTCATGTGCTGAATAAACAAAGATTACATGTTAATGTTTTGTTAGTACCCTTATTTCATTGTGTTACATTTCACCCCAGGATATGTTACAACTAACCCAGACTATGGGGTTAATTGTAACATTTCACTCTTTGTGTTTGAGGCCATACCATGCAATGGGTAATTGTGCTGCAGAGAAAATAGCTGCACTATTTAATAGCAGAGACATGTAAATACTTTGCATTACATTTTGAATCCACTACCTTAAAAGAGCTTCAATTTACAGACAGAAATGTCAAAAATGTTACAACTATCCCCGGTCTCCCCTACATGAGTACATGTAACATTGTTACATTATTTGTTTAAATCCTACAACTAAGCATATTCATGCTTTTCCCTTTTACTTGATGGCCTCATGTTCCCTCCCTGCAAGAGGTAAAGCTAATTTCTGATTGCTGAATATTTCTTCATCCTGCTGCTAACCTGCTTGGTTTGGAGCAGTTGCCTGTGAAGTTTCTCCTGGTCGACCACCTTCCTCCAGCATCTCAGAGCCTTCAGTTTACAGAGCAGAGCAGTCAGCCGGCTGTTCGCCAGCTTCAACTCGTGGACTTCTTCCTTCTTAAGATAACAGGTATGAAAGTGGTACAATTCACAGATCATCTTCAATACTTCTGCTCTTTTTAACTGCCTACACATAAAAACTTTCCGTACCTTTAACTGTGTGAGGGCGAGTCCATCATTGTCTTTGGTGCAGCCGTACCTCTTCTTGAGCTTGATGATCTTGTCCACTCCTTCCCCCCGTGCTCTGTTCACTATCACACTTATGTCCCGCCTCATTTGTCGGGGATATTCATCAAGTCTGGCCTGAAAGCCAAACAAAATTACCAAACAAGTCTTTAACAAATCAAAATGTGAGATATGACAAAATAACACTTGTTTATGTATTTCAGGAATAAAGAACTAAAGAATAAGCAACGTTTTACCACATAGTTTAAAGTTATTGTCCAATCAATTATATTTCTATAGCATCAACAACAGTCACAACAAGGTGCATTATATTGCATGGTAAAGATCTTACAATATTATAAAGAGAACACCAACAATCAGATGTTAGCAAATTATTATGGTACAGAGAAACTTCTGAGAAAGTGTCATTCAACCACTTTCTGCTCAAATATGATATATGAAAAGGGCAAGTATATATTCTAGTTATAAAGAAACAGTACACTTACCAGCCACTTTGTCGTTTTCACCACTTCAGCTACTTGCTAACACAAAACTGGTGAAAACTACAGAGTCACACCGTGTCACTTCTGCCAGCTAAGAACTCAAAACGGAGGCTAAAATTTGCATAATCTCACAGAAGAGTGAAAAAAACTCGTCTGATGGGTCTTAATTTCTACTACAACATTTGGATGTCGAGGGTGAAAGTTTTGTTGTAGCCCTTTAACAGGGGGCCTTGTTCTTTCACCTTTAACTGGATGCAGGTAGAGAAAAGGTGTCGGACCAGAGGGTGGTAGTGTTCTTTGAATGTGAGGCCGAGCTGTTCCTCTAAATTAATTTTCTCTTCTTCCAGGTGAGCAACTTGGGCCCACAGGGCTGAGACTTCCAACATCATCCCACGGCATAAATCTGCCACCTGTGGATTAATAGAGCTCAAAAGTAGTTTTGTTTGAAAGGCTCTCGATCTCAAACATGACTTACATTCCTAAAGCAGCTCAAATCTGCTTTTCTGCTACTAACTCACAAAATCATAGAGGCTACAGATGGGAATCACTGTGTGTACCTCTTTGTGAGAATTACTTGTCTGAGCGTCCTTCAGACTTTTCAAATCCTGCAGTTAAAATGGTGAAAGATAATAGATTTCATTTTTTTTAAAATATAAACTGCCAATAATATATTTACTCTGATAAAAAGATATTCCACACATGTACCTGTTCTCTCTGGTACAGAAGCTGAGTGTGCTGCTGCAGGATTTGTTCATAAAACTGTGAGTAAAGCAGAAAGCATTGGCGCTCTCGCTCCATCACTGAGGAGCCGAGGTGAGTGAGACACTGCTGCAGATGATCCCGAGAGACCTTCAGCTAAAAAAAGAAAACCAAGAGTATTATTAATGAATATCTAAAGTTTAGCAATTTGCATTAATACTCTATTCCCCCCATTCTTTGGGATATAAGTTTTAATAGTCAACAAGCTGCACTGTTATATTCTCTATGTGTTGGCATTTCTTCACACAATACATGTGAAAGAGATACAAGAGTAGTCAGAAGGAAATTAATGTCATCGTAATTTTAGGCTTTTAATGATGTCTTTCAACTGCTCTTTTTCCAGGGTAGAATTATTGTAGAGCATAAAAACAAGAAGGGGTTTCTTTATCCATACAGAGTCAAATATATACAGAGACCCCCACTGATATTTGGTTAAATGTCATTTAGCAAAGTTACACTTCAACCAGACACTTTTAGAAGCCATCGATGAGTTTCTGGTGTAATTGTTGTATTTGTGTATTTGACCACCTCTCTTGGTAGAGTTCATTTAAATTTGTTGGTTTCCTGGCATGGACCTGGCTTTTAAGCGCAGCCCATGAGTAAAAGCGCTACACAAATACAAGCCATTTACCATTTTACCATAAGTTTTCAATAGTTGAAGAATTTGGAGTTAGCCCTCTTCCTTCATTATTGCATCCACTTTGTGTGATGTAGCAGTACCACTGGAAGCAAAACAGCCCCCAGACCATGATGCTACCACCACCGTGCTGGACAGCTGGCACTGTGTTCTTAGGTTAGAAAGCATCACAATCACTCCTACAAACACATCTCTTGTCATTTAGGCCAAATATATGGTGGCCCTGAGAGGCCAAATGGACTGCAACTTAAGAAAACACCAGCAATAAGAAAAACGCTGCAAAAGCACGCAAAACACAACGGAAATAGGAAAAACAAAAACAGAAATAGGAAAAAGTGTTGCGCTGGGAGACACCTAAAAGAAGTGGGGGATCTATCACTTTTGTGAGGAAAGAAAAGATGACAGGTAAGTGTGTTAGCCTAACTATTAGCCTAAAAATCCATCATCAGTATTATATGAATCATGATAAAACACACCTAGCATGTTTTGGGTTCCTGCAACTGGTTCGTTGGGTTATTGTCTCCCCAGAAACTTCCACACTTCCTCTGTGCTTTTAGAAATCTGTTTTCTTTTTTCCTATTTCAGTTTTTCCCTATTTCTGTTGTGTTTTGTGCGCTTTTGCAGCGTTTTTCTTATTGCTGGTGTTTTCTTAAGTTGCAGTCCATTTGGCCTCTCAGGGCCACCGTACAAATAGCTCAATCATTGTCACGTCTGTCATCACTGATGAGAAGTTTACATGTTGTGAAGTTAAAAGCTATTGAAGAGCCTTCAACACCACTTATAACTGCTGTAGGAACAGTTCAAAGAAATCAATAAAAGGCCTGAATAACCATAGCATTCATTACCTCAAGTGTGAAGACATTACTGGCCACAACAGCAGCTTGTAAACATTTAGTTGCATGTAAAAATGTTGCTTTTAGAGAAAACTTCCCCTTAATTTTTAACTTTTTAAAAAGAGTTTGTACATTACTCCACATACCCTCTGTGGGAAACGTGATTGCCACCTTTATTTTGCAGACTCGAGGAAGAAGAAACCTGGTGGAAATGGACTGATTACCTTCTCTTTCTAAAATAAGACATAATTTCTCAAACACCTGTCAAATAAAACGTCTACCTAAAGCTGATACCAAGCAACACCTCATGTTCCCTGTCCCACATGTTTGCATAATTAACTGAGCATGTTCCCACTCCTTTCTCCTCTTCTTATGGACAGGAAAGCAGTTAACTAAACAACTTCACTTTCTTCCTGTGCACTGGAAATGATAGGAATAAGCAGCACATTTTGCATGTTTTTCCAAATACTTTGTGTACTTGGGGCTGTTAGAAATGATAATGATAGCGCTGGAGTGCAACCAGCTTGTATAATCAGCTCAGGAGAAATGGCAGCCTTTGTAGAGCAAGCATTTAAGGTATTTAGTGTGTTTTTGAAGGCATGCCTTAGCAGAGCAGGGTTTTAAGAGCATTATAAAGCCCACATTTGAAATAACAATGAATGCAAGTAGATAAAATACACAGGTTTGAGTTTCTTTTTCAGCAGAGATCCTACACAGTAATCAGAAGTCTGTCAACAGTAGCAGCACATTATTAAAAGACTTTAGGGGAGAACAAAGCATCAGTGGGTATTTTCCCTACCTCTCCCTCCGACTGCTCAGCTCCCTGCATCAGCTGTTGGATGAATGTTTCCACCATCTGTGGCTTCTCACGGGACAAACTGTACTTCATTTGACTTCTTTTCCACAGCTCTGCTTACATGTGGAAACATTATGTAACTGCAATCATATAGTTAATAGTAAAAATATTTTGAATGGGTATTTAAAGGTAGATTCAGTGGTGTTTATGCGCACCTGTGGGGAGCCGATTATCTTGTTGAGTTTTCTCTGAAAGCACTAGTGTGAGCTCTCTGCTCATCTTTCTCTGCACTGCTCTAATCATGTCGCACTCTGTGCTCTCCATCAGCAGGTGGAGCTGGAAAAAGTAGATTTTGCAGCACTATAAGTTCTTGTTATTATGACATGATGATTTAATTGTGCAGTTTTCATTGTGCTTGTACCTGCCAGGCTTTCACATCAACCTCTGAAGCTCCAGGAGGGGGCAGAAGAGACTGGGTGCCAGAGATTAAAACCTCATAGTGATGCTCTTTATCCATTTGTTTAGCCAGAGCTCTCATACTGGGGTAAAAGATTTCATCTCTAAAAACAAAGTGAATAATTGCTGTAAAACAATGATTGAATTAGAAAGACCTAAGCATACCTTACATTATCCTAAAACAACATTAACTTTGTTGTCACAAAAACAATTATTTTCTGATATGAGTAAATAACATTATTTGAGTGTCTGATTTTTGATATTCCTTAATTACCGGTAAAGTTTTACAAACTGTTGATACAAAGCAGGTGTACTGAAGACATCGGTGCCTAAACGTCTTAGAGCCCATCTCTCCTTGAAGACCTCCAGCTGCTTTGTCAGCAGGAGAAAACCTTTCAGCACAGACTGGACTGATTGGATCTTGAAGGTTTGAGGAATTGATCTTTATCTCCTCTTCTTCATCATCTTCACTGCAGCTTTTATTTCCCTGCAATAAAAAAGAAATAGTTACCAAATCAGCAATCTTAGTAATTTACTTACAATTTTATTCACTAATGTGTGAACCCTAATGTGGAAGCGTCACTGGTATGACCTTGTTAGAAACTGTCGCTACTTCATTAGGTGTGCCACTATGCTGAAGGTCATCTTTGTTGCCATGGAGACGAACAGGCTCTGCCTCTCTTCCACCGTTCAGGACGTCCTCCATGAGCAGGGACACCCCAAGGATTGCAGCATTGGCCTGCAGTCTGCTGCGACTGCTCAGGCTGCTCAAACAGAGCTGCAAATAACCATGAAATCTTTTTAACTATCACTGGGAGAGTTTAACGATGCATTAAAAAAACCAAAACAAACAAAGCTGTGTAGTTGGTTAAGGACAATACAAGAAAGAAGTCCACACCCATATTTGTATAAATAAAGATAGGAAATACAACGACTTTCTTTTTAGCAGATGATCATGAATTTACTTGACCATTTTTCTCTTAATGATAACAATACTGAGGTCCCATCTGTTTAGTGTCACACCACAACAGCAGTCACCTCAGTGTGCTTCATATTTTAATGTAAAGTCTCCACAATAATCCAGAGAAGATCCAAACAATCACAAAACCCATATGAGCAAGCACTTGGTGAAAGTGGGAAGGAAAAACTCCTTTTAACAGGAAGAAACTTCCAGAATTATGACATATTGATGGCAAAATATATTTTTGGTTGGAAACATGATTCATACACAAGACCAAATCTACCAAGTCTCATCAGCACCATTAACAGGTGAAAAAAAAAAAAAAAGCATATGAGGTGGTGAACCTGCATGCAGTGTTCAGTAGGTGGGACATCCCAAACATGAAGAGGGAGCAGTCCATGACAGGCTATGAAACTCCTCCATGGATACATCCTCTGTGCCTGCAGCAGACAAAGGCACAGAAAGATGACGTGACAGAGCACATTTCCTCTCATCCTCTCAAGTGTTTTCATGTTTTTTGAAAACATATGTTAGGATGGTTTTCTAAAATGATTATATGAGGTCACCACCTGACAGCCTTGATTCTCCAAAGGTTGAGGAACGGGCAGCGTGAGACTGAAGACGTCAGTCTGGATGCAGCCAATCATTGGAGGGAGAGCGTTCGCCATGTTGTCATTTACACTCTGGCAGGAAGTAACATCACCAGAGGAGAGGAAAGCCTCCCTAGACATGATAAACATACTTTCATTATTAAGGTTTATTAAGCTGTGATAGAAGAGTGATGGAGGGAAACTTCAGGCGAGTAACTGGAAAAGACAAAAAACAAAAACTGATACTGCAAAAGCTTTGAGTTGTTGAAATATTTGAATTGGCCAAACACCTCACATCACCCAGCAGTGGAAAATGCATCAACATGAACTAATCACTAAATTTAAGCCATACTTTTCTTTATGTTTTTAAAATATTATACACTATTTTTTTAAAGCATGTTTCTTTTGCAAAATTTGAAAATGTTTTCTATTAAATGCTGGTATTTTTTTTAAATCAATGAAAACTGCATCATAACAAAGGAAACCATAAAACCAAACACAGAAAAGAAAAAAGTAAAACAGCCTTTAAATATCTTTGTCATGGAGAAAGTGTCAGTATGGTAGCAGACAGCTGAGGGAAGTGACGATTTCACCGCTGACCTGACAAAGATTCTGACAGCAGTATCAAACTGCAGCAGGAGGACCTGCCTGCGCAGCTGCAGCAGGCGGCCGACAGACTCCAGGTCATTAAGACTGTTATTTTGACAGGTTCTTCACAGGAAAGGCAAATACTCCAAGTTGAAATTACTTTTCATCAGAGAGCAACACAAACCTCGGCTGAAGATGAGTCACTTTCTGCCCAAAGACAAAGTCGAGCCAGTTTGACCGCACTCGTCAAGGCGTTCTTCTGTGTAACCTGACAGGCCAACGCCACCTGGAGGTTCTTGATACTCTGTCTGTTCATAAGCTAGGAAAAGCAACACATGAAAGTATTTGTGTGTATTAATTTATTTTCTGATAAGCCTTAATGTTTACTTTAATCTCACATGGATAACTGCTTCCTCTGAGCTGAAGCTAAATCTGATCTGGTTCTCGTCCAGTTCCTGGATGCTCAGAGGCAGATGGGATGGGATGAGCCTGCAGCAGAAAGTCCTCTTTAATTTTCTTTCAAACACAGTTTACTGCTTTTGTAAAGAAGCTGAAATAATAGACATTGCTAGATTGCTTAAGAGAAGTCCTAACATCTTTTTGACAGCTTCTCTCAAACATGTCTGGTTTTTAATATACAGCAGACTTTTTAGTTAAAGAGAATAAAATTCCAGCTTTCAGCTATTATGAAAATGAAGATTTATTTGGAAAATCAGATGTAGTTATGTTTTACCTGTCCACACAGCTGTCGTCCTCCAGGATTTCTGTGATACAAAAAGGCCTCTGCTGGACTCTGACTTTCTGATCAGTACACTCAAACTGCAGCGGCCTCAGATACAGGTGGAACTCCTCAAAGCCGAACTCTAAGGCCACATTTCTGTACAGCCTGAGAAAAAATGTTACGTTACATTACTCATTTAATTCAAACTGGTTAATCCTGGCTGCACAGAAATGTTAACATATCAGCAAAGAGCCAGTATAACCTAACAACAGCTGTAGTTTAATAGAAACTGGATTCTTCTTATCCTGGGAGGGTTTAAAGTTTTAAACAACTTTAAAATTGTTCCAGAAACTTTTTTTTGCTAAAAGAAAAAGGTGCAGTGGGTGAAGACAAATGTCAGTGACAGGATAGCATCAAGAGTGAAAGGGAAAATTTACAAAATTAACAAGTGATGTATAGTTTGAGGATGTTGGCACTGACAAAAAAGACAGCAGGCAGAGCTGAAAATGTCAAGATTTCCATTGGGAGAGACCAGCATGGACAAGAATAAACATGACTACATCAGAGGGACAGCACCGGTTTGGAGAAAGAGTTAAAAAACAAAAGGACGAGATGGTTTGGAAATGTGCAGAATTGGTATAGTGGATATATTGGATAAAAGGTGTTGAACTTGGAGCTGCCAGACGGAAAGAGGAAGAGGAAGAAAAGCCGTGGATGTAGTGAAGGAGGTGCGACAGAGAAGTATGAAATGTAAAAATGTAGGAAATTAAAAGTGGAAAGTTGTTTGTGTTATCATGCTTAAATGTGTTAGGTTGCAGCTGGATATGTTTGGGTGTAAATATAATAACTCTTTGAAGTAACCTTTGAAGCTCATTTCTGAACTGAGCAGTTTGTTATATGTCAGGTATGTTTATAGAACAAAACAACTGGGTTTTCATCAGAACTTGATGATTGGCTGAAAAACCTGCAAACTGTTTAATATTTAGCAAACCACCTCTTTATTGATGCATAGTGAGGTGTCAAAACTTGTTACTAAGGGTACAAAGGACTTTGTCAAATGTGATCTTCATGGGGGGAAAAGGAGTTAAATAAAAGGTCCAGAACCTATTGTAAATACCCCTGCCCCTCTGCTGTGAGTGTTTTCTTAACTGTGCCAGATGTGCCGTCTCTGAGGCAGATTCCAGCAGGCGATGGCGGATGCTCATAAGCTCCAGCAGCATGGACAATGTTTCTACAGCACAGTCTGTCAGCTTGTCTGGTCCTTGCTTCATGTCCCTCTCCTCTGCAGCTTTTACTAGTGACAGGCCCAACTTCTGGACCAAAATTGGATCCTCAATAAACACGTCTGAGAACAACTGAGAGCAACAGAAACTGGGATTTAGTGAAATGGCTTATTTTTTTGTACACAGTAATCTGAACATACTCTGAACAAGAATGTACATCTCTTTGTATTTGTGAGCTGTAGGAGGCTCCTGGTGAAATCTGGTTGTTCCAGATTTTCAGTGCCTGCTCTAAAAGGTTGTGTTCGAGGTGGAGTTTGTCAGTGATGCTCGTGGCTCGGTGCAACTGACATAGTTCAGTGTGAGCCTGAACCAATCCGTGATAGACTGCAGAGGCCAGACAGAGTGATGGGTGAACTTCTAGCAGGAATACGTTCATCAGAGCAGGCCTGCAAAAAAAAACAAAAAAACCCCAAAAGGACGCAAGGAGGGAAAGACATGAGCATTAAAAGAAGAAAATAATTATGTTTTATAGTATAAAGTCTTCCACAGCTGTTTTAACTTGCCTCGTGCCTCCAAGTGAGACCAAATATTGGGGAACATAGTTGGGTGGACGACCATAGCTGGTTATAAAGCCTTTGTGATCATTTCTCCAGATGCGCTGAAGGTACAGTCGCTGTCTCTCTATCGGTTCAGAGGAACAACATAACCACAACATATAACTGTGGTGTGTCTCATGTACAGACCACAGTCATTGCACAGCTTCACATGTAAATACAATCCAGTGCATCATTTAGTGTTTACCTGATTGTCCAGAATGTCTCGGATCAGCCGCTGGTGGCTCTGCATGCAGCTGATCTCAGTCCTGTAGGCCTGAAAATAGTTATCCTGGTTCAGGTCCAGCTGTGGCTTCCTGTGCATGATGTCAGTGATAACTTGGGCCAATGCAAACCTCTCCTCTGTGCCCACTGCATGCTGGTAGGCTTCATAGTAACAGTTTAAAAGCTGCAGAAACACAGAAGTGCACAGTTAGTCAGTTGTAACAGTATGTCAGTCGTAGTTCTATAAAGTTCAATGCTAACAGGAAATGACTGAGCCAAAAGAAATCAAATCCTCTTTTCCATCAATCTACCTGGACTTTGCTCTCCATGAACTCAGTCTCACATGCCCACAAATTGAGAAGCAAAGCAACGCGGTCAACATCTGTCCCAGCCCAGGAGTTGAAATCTACTGTCGAGGCTGACACTCCCTCAGTTTTTCCAATTTGTTTGATTGTGTTTCTGTGGATGAAGTGCGAGCCGATGAGGAGAAGCTCATTCATCAGCTCTACAAGGTCCTGCAGAGCAGCGTCGTACATGATGTAAAACCCTCTGGGGTCCTGAGTGTGGATGTAACGACCCTCAGAGGTGTAAAAATCATGAAGATTCTCCACCTCTGCAAACTCCATGAACTCTGAGCAGTGGACCTAGACAGTTGTAAGAAGCAATGTCTGGATTCTCAGTTAAACCAATTTTTTAAAATTCACTTGAAGCAAGAGGATATATGTTTTTACCTTGTAATCGACAGGAGTGCTGTGAATATACTGGACAGAGCCGAGACCTTCTGCCTCTCCTCTTCCTCCTCTGGCTACATTCATCCAACCCGTCTCCTCTGCTGTGCTGCGCAGCACCTGTCCTTCTAGCTGCAAACCTGCCAGGTCAAAGGTCAAAGTCCTTTCCACAGAGCGCAGGTAGTTCAGCATCCCAAGTGACACACGCTGCAGATGGTAAAAATTAAAACGACATTCGAGAGCTCGCATACTATAGCAACAGACAGATATACTTAATATATTTTCTTTTTTTAATCAACAAGAAAACGATCATCAGCAAAAAACAGTTTAGAGACGAGAGAAAGAACAATTCAGTATCCGCAACTGCACCAAAGAATAAAACAGTGAAGTGTGGATTATTAAACTTCAGGTCTCTCTCTCCCATTTTATTAAAAATTGATCAACAAATTGATTTACTCTGCCTTATAGAAACCTGTTTACAGCAGGATGATTATATTAGTTTAAATAAATGGCAGCAATCTTCCACTCCAGTCGTTAATTAACCAAAGACCCTGTTTTTAATCTGATTTAGTGCTCAGCTCAGATAAAATAATTATCGTGGGTGATTTTAACATCAGTGTAGATACTGACAGCCTCAACAAGGCATGTAATCGATCATTAGACTCGATTGACTTCTTTCAAAATGTAAAAGAACCCACCCACCACTCACACTCTAGATCTTGTTCTCACATATGGCACAGAAACGGAACATTTCCACATAACTTTACATTTACAATGGTGGATTACACAGCAGTGGGGAATAGATTTCATCTCAGTAGATGTCTTTCTAAAAGTGCTGTAACTAAGTTTAAGGATGCAATTCATCTACTGTTCTCTTCTTCTATGCCTGGTGCCAAACAGAGCAGAGCAGCTACCTGAACGCTACTCCCATAGAGGTTGATTATCTTGTTAATAATTTCACTTCTTCACTGCGAACACCTCTGGATACTGTAGCTCTTCTGAAAAAGAAAGGCTCAAACCAGAAGTACTTGACTCCCTGGTATAACTCGCAGACCTAAAGCAGACAACCCAGTAAGGACCAGGGGAAATGGTAAATGAACTGGTTCTTATATAGCACTTTTCTACTCTGAAAACTCTAAACTCTACTCTAAAACCACTTTTAAAAAAAAAAAAAAACAACCTCATTCACCCTCATTCGGTCAAGCACTTTTTTCTACTTCTTAAGTGCTTTCTATTTAACATTCATGCGCATTCATACTCCGATGGATGCATTGGAAAGCAACTTGAGGTCAGTATCTTGCA
Source organism: Aulonocara stuartgranti (assembly GCF_965226115.1). Lineage (NCBI taxonomy): Eukaryota > Metazoa > Chordata > Actinopteri > Cichliformes > Cichlidae > Aulonocara > Aulonocara stuartgranti. The sequence goes on from NC_138955.1 coordinate 11,918,452, forward strand.
CAAGGATATTTGGCATGCAGACTGGAGCAGATAGGGATTGAAGCACCAGTCTTCTGATTAGTAGGTGATCTGCTCTACCACCTGTAACTTTTGCTTAAAGGAATGCTAACTAGTAAGAACTTCATGAATTTCTTCACAAATAAAATTTTAAACATTAGAGAAAAAGTCACTCGTAACCATCTCACAGACGTAACATTATGTCCAGCTGACTTCAGTTATTACTTCCTCCAAAGCATCAACATGTCTTTTAGACCCCATTCAAGACTGCTGAGAGAAGTCCCACCAATAATTAATGTTTCAGTCTTAAATATGGTCAACCTCTCTCTAATAATCGGCTATGTACCACTGGCCTTCAAGCTGGCAGGAGTTAATTTTAAAAAAAACGCTTTAGTGAAGGTTACAAATGATCTTCTAATTGCCTTAGAAGTGGACTCATCTCTTAGCTTTTCCTGCTAGACCTCAGTGCAGCGTTTGATCCTGTCGACCCTAAAACTTTATTACAGCGATTAGAGCATGCAGTAGCAATTAAAGGTACCGTGCTGCAGTGGTTTGAATCGTACCTAATAGACTCCAGTTTGTTCATGTAAATGGAGAGTCCTCTTCACACACTAAGGTTAATTATGGAGTTTCACAGGGTTCAGTGCTAGGACCAATTCTGTTTAGATAAAACTGAGGTTATTGCACTTGGCCCTGAAAATCTTGGACTCATTCTTGACCAGGATATGCCATTGAATGTGCATATTAAAGAAATATGTAGGACTGAGTTCTTCCAATTGTGCAATATCTCTAAAATTAGAAACACCCTGTGTTAGAGCGATGCCAAAGAACTAGGTCATAGGCATTACTTAGTATTACTTCTAGGCTGGACTACTCTAATTCATTATTATCAACCTTCAGTTGATCCGAAGTACTGACAGGGACTAGAAAGAAAGCGTATTTCTCCCACATTGGCTTCCCTTCATTGGCTCCCTGTTACATCCAGAATCGAATTTAAAATCCTGCTCTTCACATATAAAGTATTGAATAATCAGGCCCCATCTTATTTCAATGACTTTATAGTACCATATCACCCCATTAGAGCTTTTCACCCTCAGAATGCAGGCTTACTTGTTGTTCCTAGAGTATTTAAAAGTAGAAAGGGAGGCAGAGCTTTCAGCTTTCAGGCCCCTCTTCTGTGAAAGAAGCTTCCAGTTTGAATTTGGGAGAAAGACACCCTCTCTACTTTTAAGATTAGGCTTAAAACTTTCCTTTTTGCTAAAGCATATAGTTAGGACTGGATCAGGTGACCCTGAATCCTCCCTTAGTTACACTGCAATAGTTGTAGGCTGCTGGGGGATTCCCATGATGCATTTGGTGTGTCTTCTTCAGTCACCTTTTTCACTCACTATGTGTTAAAAGACCTCCCTGCATTTAACTGCATTTCTCTTGCTCCTCTCACCCCAATGCCAATGAAATGTATCTATTATACTGCATACATCAACATGCACTTACATACCTGCCACATAAATACTAGTAGAAAATACTACTACTGTACCTGGAGCTCTCTGAGTTTCAAGTGGCGCAGAAAGATGAGGGACAGGTAAGCTCCTCTGGTTACTACTGGACCCGAGAAGCCTTCAGGTAAACTGTCATCCAGGCCCAGGACCTGCAGGTTGTCCTCCAAAGACTGACTGTGCCACGATAATATGAGTGAGTGGGAAAAGAGCTGATGTTTTCCTTAGTCTTAAAAGGCTTTCAGCCTCACAAGTGACCAAAGTAATGTGATGAATAAATTCTGCAAAGCAATTTTTCTTTGAATAAACACACCTTTCATGGTAAAAGCTTGAAGTCTGACTCTTTGAAATCTCTTTGTTGCTGCCTCTGCTCCCTCTGGATGCGGATGAGTGACTGTGGGTTTCCTATTAACATAAATGTCAGTGTTATTGCACTGACTGAATTTTTACATCTCCCAAGTCGAAAACTAGACGACACACACCTGAATGAGATTGGCAGCGTTGTAAACATTTTTCCAAATCTCAGAGATCATTTGTTTTTTTGTCTTGCGGCTGCTTGAGATGAACGATGTGGATTGTGAGTCGCCAACTTGTGCAGCATGTTCTTTGAGAGCTGCAGCCACGTGGAGCAAATTGCGGACCTGCTCAGATACACAGTGAGGACAGCATAACAAAACGTGACAAAAATCATTAAAATAAAAAGGCATTATATACAGTCAGGACACTTCATTAGGTACACGTTGCTAGTACTGGCTTTTCTTCAGAACTGTGTTCATTCTTTGTGGCACAGATTCAAGAAAGTTCCGAAATCATTCCGGTACCAGCACCAGTCTGAGCTGCTGGTTCAAGGCAGGATGGATCCATGCTTATATGCTTGTCTCGACTATGTCCACATGCCTAAATACTCCGAGGTCATTGGCTCATATGACATTGCAGCTGAAAAGGTGTACCTAATAAAGTGGCATTAGTGTAATGCACTGTTAGCAAATTCTCACTTATGTTCTTTTCACCAGTTATCAGTTAGTCAGTTGTAACTATATATTTATTAATCATTTGCAATAATTTCACCCATTTTGAAGGATGCGTGACACTGATTCAGAGCAGACTCGCTTTTTACCTGAAGAAACTTGCACTGCATCTGGAGCAGCTCATCAACTGAATTCTTTTCCTTGAGCTTTGTGAAGAGCTTCTGCTGCCACGGATCTCGCCTGGGTTTCACCTACAGAGCGGAAACCAAACAATCAGTTTCTAGCATCCTGCAAACGTCTGAAAGACTACAGAATCCATAAAAACACAAGTGCTTACAGAAAGAAAAAAAAAATGCAAATGTTTTGCCAGATACTGATGAACTCTAAAGCACCGAGCATCACAGGAAACAGTATTTGAAGAGATTATTTTACTATTTTATTTGTTTCCCCTCAAACCTGGATGAAAGGAATCCAGTTAGCCTCCTTGCATACAGCCATGTTTGCACTCTTCCTCCCCCACTGACTCTCTCTGACGTCCATACCGTCGTAAGGAGGAAACGTTTTCATCTGCTCTTGTTGTCGGAAGATTGTTTTAAACTCCCTCCACACCTGGACAGACAGCAGCTGCGATTCAGACCAATAATTTAAATGCATTTTAAATTTCACCACCTTTTGAGGACAAATATACCATGCTGAATAGCTCCATCTCATCTGCAGTGGTTTTCAGATTTCCTGTGTCATACGGCAGGCAGAAGTAGGCGAGCAGGGACTCCAGCTCGGGCATGAACTGCTCCAGGTGAACTGTGTGGAGTGGTAGTACTGAAATACAGTTAAATGTAAACTTTTTTACTATTTTTTTTTATTTCCAAAAGATTACAAAAAACATGTATGAAGGGAAAAGCTCACCATCAGCCTGTTGCCTTTCATGCAAAATTTCCCCACAATCCTTTCCTGGTGCTTCATCTTTTCTTTCACACATAGGTACATAGTGGAGCACCTGTTAAAGCAAATTTTAATGTGAAATAAAGCACCACAGGCATCAGACAGGATGAACAGTGATAAAATCTGTCTGTGGCTTTTTACCCTGAGAAAGTGGTGGATGGGCTGAACAGAGTGCAGGTGGCAGACAAGCCACTGCAGATAAATGACGACATCGTCCTGAGTGAGCAGGCTGACGGGGTTTCCTCGGCCGGTCAGCATCTTCTCTCTGCTTGCTGACAGTCTGCGAGCTCTCTGAACGGCATCCTGATACTCACGGGTCATGTAGGACACCTGATCCTGAGACAAAACAAGTCTTATACGATGATGCATTTTTCAGTGCGACATCTGTACGATTCTTCTCGTTCTTTAGAAATAAAAGATTCAGCATTCTCAAGCTGTTTACACGAGGAGAACATTTTCCAGTGACGTTCAAAATAGTGTACAAGGAACCGTATGCTTCCTGAACTGACTGCATTCTGAATAATTATTAAATCACAGATGCTGTATAAAATCTAAATAACTGGATCCCAAGTATTTGTTATCATTTAAAGCTCATATATAAGAGAAAGTAACACAAAGATGGAAAACATGACTGCAGACACGATAATTTAGCCCTCCGTCTCTTTTACTATGCTGCTGTGAAACTTTGCAGCGTGATTTGTGATCTAAGATGATGTAAACAACAGCTGCCCTGAAAAAGAAATCCAAAAACCTGTAGTTACTCACACCTGTTCAACTGCTCATTAATGCAACCAGCCATTGTCAAGAAGACCTGCTGAAGTTCAAACCGCACTTCAGAATGAAGAAGAAAGGTCATTTGGAATTTGAATTTGGCATGAATGTTGCCATTTCAGAAACTTCTGATCTACTGGGGTTTCCCCACACATGACCACCTCTAGGATTTACAGAGAATGGTCCAAAAAAAGAAACAAAATATCCACAGATATCCAAGTCGTACCGACAGGAAGGCAACAGTAACAGAACTTGTACTAGCAAGCTAATGCTAATAAAGTGTCCAGTGAGTATATACACCTTTCAGAATTAATGCTACCTTAATTGTGTACTAGTTAAACATGTTTTTAAGTCACATTCACACTCGTGTAGAGCATCCTGTGTTTTTTGGGAAATGTATTCTGTGATATTTGCCATATTTTTAAACTCAGATTAAAGGTAGATACAGAATAAAATGCAGAAAATAACCACAAACCAGTACAAAAGTACAGTGAAAAGATGTACTTTTTTTTTTTTAGAGTATTGTTAAAACACTGCTAGGTCATGCTGTTCGTTTACACATGGCAACCTTATAATGGGGATAAAGCTTCTCAATAACGCTGGCATGGTGGCAAAATCTCCTCCATCTCAGCATGAGCAGATATCTGATCTGAGCCAAGTGATAAGATCTGTCTGTGAAGAACTGTGGTAAAAATACAAAAAGGAAACTGGTTTAAGTTTAAAAACTTTTCAAAAAAAAAATCCTAAAATAATCTGTTTCTGCTTCTTGTTTCAGGCATAAATTTTCTGTCTCTGTCCTGACCTGGTGCAGCAGAAGAGGCAGACTGTCAGGAGTGTACTCCGAACTCAAGCAGCTCTCCAGCTCTCGCTGCATGATATCAGCCTGAGACCGAGTCGGCAAAATGTCAGCCACCTGAAACCAGCAGAAAACAAACTACACCTAAAAAAAAAAAAACCAACCTAAAAATAATGCCTTCACTTAAAATTGGATATAAATCAAAGATTTTAAAGTCTAAAAATGCAAGACTAATAATGAACTTTCTGTAGAAAGCATCACCTGAAGCCCTCTCCTCAGTGCATGCTCCCTCTCCACATGAAAGAAGGAAATATCTTTAGGAGGTAGTACAGAACTGGAACAAAAACTTTTACAAACATCATGGGTTTAAAATGTAAATGCCCACAAATCAGTCACAGCTCAGATCTGTCACATTTTACCTAAAGTGACTACTATGCTGCTACACTACTTAGGCTTTTTAAAAAAAAAAAAAAAAAAAAAAGGATAAATATACAGGGAACATAACACTAACAAAAAAGTTCAGCTGCCTGTTAATGTGAATTTATCATCACTACTGGTAATACTTGTGTTGCATACTTTACAAGCCTTATGCATCTTAAACTTGGATTTAAGGTGGAAAACCGAAAGGCGTCCTGCTTCAGAACAGAAATCTGAAATGTGCAGGGTTATTTGAGCACATAAGTACATCGGTCTGCATTGTGAAGGGCAAACATTCATGTTAAATAACAACCGGCCATATTTTGAGTTGAGGATAGCTTTCAGGTCTACCCTTTTGGCAATCTGAGCTTAAATAATACATCACAGACAAACCTGTAGGCATTAGAAGATCCTGCTCCTCTATTCTCTTCAATCTCTGCCTTGAGTGCAGAGAGGCGACTCCACAGCTCTGCCTCCATCTGCTTCACCTTCACAGAGGAGGAAACTTTGTACACTGCACACATGTCTGACATCTTCAATGATCAACACATTCAAATGACAAAAAAAAAAAAAAAATAATAATAATTTTATATATCTCTCTCTCTCTCTCTCTCCTTTAGCCCTGCTAAATCTCTGCCTCAACGCTGACTTGTTGTGGTGTGTCCATGGAGACAAATATCCATGGGCATCTGGACTCAGTGACTCCATTCAGGCTCTAGAGGGCTCCATCGTTTCAGTGCAGTCAACCAGTCTTTGGGCTGTCATGTCAGTGATGTCAGTCTCTTCAGTCAAATTTTTTGTTTTGTCCTCTAGTTTGTAATAAAAATCTCAAATACAAGTCATTGCATCACTGTACTATTACATCTTTGAGGAGCACCTGAATTCACCAATTATAGCTCCTTGCCTTCAAAAACCCTGATTTAGGCCCAAATAGTCTATTCCTCTTGGATACAGTGTGTGATTGGTTCTTCAATGATATGATTATCCAATAGCAAGTCACCTCCACAGCTGTGGAATTCCTCTAGGGACAGATTTAAAAACAAAAGACAACATCAAACTCCAGCTTTTCAGTAGTTTGCTTTATTTACATGCACCAGCTCTGATAAAACCAAGTGTTTGCTTTACAAGTGGAAATGTCAACTTCATGTTTTGTTTTTGTAGGAGCAATAGGAATATATGAAATGTGGAGACTGGCAGTGAAATTTAAACCTTAACACAGACTGTAAAAATCAGTCAAGAAAAAAAAAAAAAAATAATAATTAAAAAAAAAGTGGAAGCACAGCTGTGCAGAAATGTATTAAAAGGTTAAGCCAATGAGAATTATTTAATCTGGTTAACACACTGTTAAACATTTCTCAAAAGGACCCTTTCATTTGTTGTGCAAGTGATCACCCAGTGAACAGAGCAATGAAAACATGATTTTACACAGCCCTAACCAAATGTGCATCGAGGAACAATGGCAACAAGTATCGCAATAAATAAACCAAATTTGTTTTTTTACAATGATGCAACATGATACAAGTTTACTAAAACACTCCTGATAATTAAAAAAAAAAAAAAAAATTAAAAATGTAAACAATTTTAAAAAGCATCCTGCTGTTCCTACAAAATTGTGCTGATGTAGATTTTTTTGCCCTTATATCACACACACACTTCTGATTAGCTATGCACTGTGTAGCCTCTTTCCACTTATTTAAATGCAGATAAACTTTGGCAATATTTAAGATACTGTGGTCATTTCTTTCATTACAAAGAAAAAAGAAAAACGCCAAGATACTACACACCCTCCCAGTGTTGAAAACATGTCACCCAGCACCTGCTATAGTGCTGATAACAAAGGAGAGGCTACTGACGGTGCTTCATCTGCAGCCACTCCCTGCTATCTTTAGATTTAGAGCACCAAGAACTCCATCAAATCAATGCCAAAACTGGTGTAGTTGTCGAGCGCTGTGAGTCACTGAATGTGGTTATTTCAACCCAAGTAGTCCCAAGTGTTTGACAACTAAAAAGTGGTAACTAGAACTAAATCGTGTCCTTAACTCAGTCCTAAGGTCTGTATACAGAGCAGTACTTCCAACAGTGCAGTGAGTGGAAGAGGAGGGACCTAAAAAGGGATCTGCAGCAGAAACATCATCAATACTTCAGTAATGGACCTCTTCAGAGGGAACAGAATTCACAGTAATGTCACTTAAAAATCACAGGGTAAAATTTGCTACAAAAAATAAAAATTGAAAAAACACTGCATACAAAAAACACATCATGTAGAGCAGTTCACATCTTGATAACATTACATACTGATATTTGGTGTGAATTGGTGCATCAATGGGGAGGGAAAGCTTTTAAAAAACTGTTTGTCCATTTAGGCTACGTCTCAAAGAAATCTTTAAAAAAAACAAAGGAAAAAAAAAAAAAAAAAAGCAGCTTGTCAAGTATCCTCCACTGGAACGTAGTAATGTAACATTCTCTGCAGTTTTTGTAAACAGGCCATCAGTCAGGCTGACAGCTGGTTTGGCAAAAAATGTTTTGGGTATGAAAGGGTGTGAAAGAGGAGAGAAAGCAGGATGAAAACACTTCATTTTCAGTTTTATGTATTACTTTGTGATATGAGTGAATCCCTGAGACTGATACAAGTTGATCCATGTAGTTTTAACTGAAGGTACTGTAGTTTCATTCCACTCAGTACCATTTGTTCATACTGGCCAGGCATTGATCTTTTGAAACGATTATTTTTCCTTCACTGTGAAGACACTGTTGTTTTGTCTCAGACACCTACAATACAGTACTGAAGTTAATGCCGCAAATGAAAAATAGGAAGAAAGTCTACTGAAACTCTTACATACCTTCCTTCCCTCTAGTTGCACAACGCAGGACAATTAACCCAAATTTACACCTTCTTTACTTCTGACAGCTCCTCAGCTCGGCACCCAGCTCTGAGGGCTCTGTTTCGAGCTGGAGAAGCTTCCTGAATTCTTGTTGCTGTTCTGTGTGGAGGTGAGGCGAGAGTCAAAGCTGAGGTCCAGGCAATCTGCGTCCATCAGTTCATTGCGGATGATTGAGTCCATGTCGCAGTCCAGATTGCTGCTGAACACCTCAAGGTCCAGATCAGCGGAGAAACGGTCCTGACTGGTTAAACTGGAACTGAGCTGCATAGAGGCGTTCTTACTAGGAGACTTCAGGTGTAGCTGCTTTGTTTCAGGGAAGCTGTCGTCACTGTCAGAGGTTGACAAGCCCGCTTGCCAACCAGGCACTGAAGAGCTTTGGGCCTGGCCTGCACTGGTGTGGTTAACCAGAATGTGGTCTTTGCGGAGCAGCATGGCATTTCGGCGGGAGTTCTGCAAAGCGATGGCGGTGCTGGCCTGCGACATCAGAGGGTCGGACTGGGTCATCATGACATTGCTGGGGCTGTGGGAGTCCATCCCAAGCAGATCTAGGGCCTGGTGCTCACTGTAGTGAGACATGCAGGAGAAAGTGGTCTGCTTGTTCTCTTGGATGGTCTGCATGGGTGACTGTCGCAGGCTTGTGATGGACGGAGGGCTGAAGAGTGGGTTTGTCCCATAGCTGCTAGAGGGACTACCTAAACTGCTTCCTGAGCAGCTGAAGGTAAATACTGAACTCCCCTGACTGTTGGCCCCATCTTCCTCTCCAGGAGGAGGCTGCTGGGATGCTGTGAGGCTGATATTGTCTAAAAGATCATCCATCAGGTTGTCAGAGAGCCCGTCATTGAGGTTCATAGTGCCTGCCAGATCAGACAGTCCTGTTGGTCCAGTGGACGGAGACATGCTGCTGGGGCTGGAGTACAGCATTGGCGACAGGGGTGAGTCGTCATCAGGTACCTCATCCAGCTCCAGGTTAGCCAGGATTGGGGACAGACGACCGCTGAGCGTGCTGGCGTTGGAATTTGTCCGAGAGCGGAAGTCTGTCCAGGCATCGAGCTCGTCGCTGCTGCGGGAGGTGGGACTTCCTGTCCATTTGGAGAGGCTCGAGGAGCTCTCAGAGCTCCCATCTTGAGCAACCTGCAATGAGGCTTTTTTCTTTGTGGCACGTCCTCTGGCTCCTTTGATGTACTTGCTGTTATCCATCGACACAGCCCTACGTCTGGGAGCTTTACCTCCTTTCCCACCTTCTGGGTTGACCATCCACCAGGAGCTTTTCCCAGTTCCTTCATTCTGGACTTTCACAAAACGGCTATGGAGGGAAAGATTGTGTCGGATGGAATTCTGCAAAGACAAATGATTAAGAAAACTTAAGCATTAATACAACTTTCCCAGTATGAGCAATAATTCATAAAAAAAAAAACTTGTGTACATGATACGATTAAGTATTAAATACTTTTAGGAGCTTCAAAAGCTTTAATGAGATGTGACCTACAAAGTGGACCAAGTCAGAATGTGTGTTCCTGCTGCATCTGTTAGTGTTATTCTCAAACTTCAGTCAAGCTTAACTACAAAAGATTACAACATGTATTACAGTAATTGCAGAGCTCTATAACAGCCCAACAAAGGAACAATGAGCCAGATAATATAAATCACTACAACAGAATACAAAACTCAGTGCTGTAAGCAGACAGTGCTGTATTCTGTGTCCCCTACAAAACTTCTTAAGGTTTTGTTGTTCATCTACAGTACTACGTTTTCAGCATGGTGTGCAGTGTTCCTAAAATTTGAGGAAACTGGACAAATTGATGACAAAATAAAACACAGGACTGAAATTATCTGAATTTTGTGTTCTAAATAGAGACACTGCTGACTTTTCAGATGATTACAAAAGACTAAAAGTCAGTGGCAAAAGGTATTATGTAGCTTGAAAGTTATGGTTCAAGTTGCTGTCAATATGTACAGTCGAGTGGTACAAGAGTGACTGTCTATAGCCATCTAGAAAACATGGTTGAGGCTCTGTCATGTTCTGGGCTGTGTTTTAGCTAGAGGTGTTGAAATCTTGCCAAATTGATGGAATCATGAATGCAATCAAGTACAGTTTGACATCACCGTGCAATACAATCTGGAAGGTGCGATTAGCAGTAGTGTTTTTGGGACAATCCCAAATAGACTTCCAATGCCACCCCCCCCCCCCCCCCAAAGGGGAACACCATCGGTCATAGGTTGGCCTCCCCAGTGCCCAGACCTCAACATTACTGAGGCGGTGTGGGATCATCTTGACAGATAACTGAGCAAAAAGGCAGCAAACAGCCAAAGAACTTCAGTCTCCTTCAAGAAGCCTGGAGACACATTCCCAAAGACTACTGAAATTCAAATTAAAGAAATGAGTGACTCAAGGATATTGCACAGGGTTAACTGTAATTTAACCCTTTAAGGCCAAGTGTATCAAAGATGATACATCTATATCAGTGTAAATATTCTGCAAAAAAATTATAGAAAGGAAAACAAAAGCCTGATGTAGCTAATATGATACAAATTTAAACTTATGCAAATTAATATTTATCGTTATTGCAAGACTCACTAAACAATCCATTAATAATAATTTAAAAAAAGTTTTTGGGCTTTTATTTCATGGTTCAGGCTTTAAAGGGTTAATACAAAAGGACTAATTACCAATGCTGCAGTGTCTTCATAGACATTTCTTTGCACTGTGACCCATTTCTGGCTGCTCACAAAGGTCTACAGGATTTCCCTGGAGATGTTCCTTACCACGTACAAAATTAAACAGCTGGAGCGTGCACGCCCAGCCTGTCACACTTCAGTAACAGAGGGAGAAACTCCGCAGTGATCTCCATAACCCAGAGGCCAGCTTCACAGGGAGAGGCTTCAACTCAATTCTCTAAAGCTTAAATTAACCTGATTTAACTCAAGGTCCCATTTAAACCCATCTCTAAGACGATTAAAGTTATCCGCTAAGCAAGCTCAACACAAAACAAACTACAGCAAGAGGAGACCAGAAATTGGTCTCATTAAGGCACTTGATCTGCGCTTTAATGACTGAGGGTTCTCAAACAAGCAGGTTTTTCCTCTTAATGCTTTGAGACAGAGTAAAGACCCACCAACAAGAAGCCATTCCTAAGAGAAGCAGTAAGAAAAGGCTGAGGTATGCTAAATTACACAAGAACTGGGCTGATGACAGTGGCAACAGGTTTTATGGAGTGATGAACACAATTTTTTTTTTTGTACAAAAGAGGCTCTGTCATACCATTTGATATGGAAGATTTGATTCAACATCTGGAAAACATCCTTTTGGCAACAGCTTCATTTTTCAGCATATCAGCGATTCCAAACATACTGCAGTAAACACATACCTGATAAGTGTTTCACTGTTTTCTGCTGAAATCTTATGCAAGTGCATCTGGTCTTTGTGTTTACACAACAGATGAGCAGCCATTAGACCTTTTATTTCTGGTTAGAAATGCACTAATCCACTCATTTCCTGTCTATATCTATCTAGACAAAGTTAGAGTCTCTGCTACTACTGAATCAGTTTACATAAAAGCTATCTCACTGACAAGAACTCATTGGGTGAACAGACCACAGCGGTACCAAAAAGAGAAAAAGTTTCTGTCCATTAAAGCTAAATTTGATCAATTTAGAATTGCTTTCTGATATCGATCTATCCAGTGGGATTTATGTATCCCTTTTCAGCTACATATTCTAACTAATCAAAATGTTTACATGTAAATTTATCACTACCATGATATCCAATACCACACTTGTCGATGGGGCAAGTCAAATATTCCAACATGTTGCTTATCCCATGAGCTACAGGCAGAGAACACAATAACACCACCTGTCCCGTTCAATCTAATGCAATCCAATACAGTGGAGTTGCAACAAATAAGCCTGGGATACAGTCCGGTGTTGACACAGGAGGTTTTTCCATTCAAGTCTGTGATCATTTATTAGGCTTTAAGATGTACCGTTGTTGTATTCAATTATTGGAGCAGGCAGATTTACAACCTCAAAATGCCCAAGGCACTGATACAACAAAATCTGATGACTCAAAGGTGGTTTACTGCAGAAGTACTGAATTTTAAACATGCTTCTTTTATTGATTTCACTTCCTGTACACAACCAGTAAAAGACTGAAGCACCTTGTTAAAGATTTAAGGTAACCACATCCATATGAATAAAACCAATAGCAAACATACAGCAGCGTAACCTACCTGTCTGCCTCCTTAAGATGAAATTTTATTGGATATATGAAGGTATCCAATAAGCTTCACAGGCACGTACAGTACAAGCTGTACTGCATTTACAAGAGAAATCACAAAGAGCGAACTCCTGCCTTCCCCTCCCCCACACGCAGTCACAGTAGTGCTGCAGCACCCTTTGAGCAAAGCCTCGTTCTGAGCAGGGACTGGAGCAATGCCAGTTTAGCCAGAGCCAGATCCAAAGACAAACACTGAGCTTCTCTCATACTGCTACACATTGACCTACATAATTTATAGTCAGCTGATTGATTCTTGTGCCCAGGCATCATGAAAAGACAACAGCGGGGCTGAACCGCAGAGGGTTTGATGGGCGTCCATACAGGGGCTGAATATTTAGTTTGACTTACAGCACTGGAGACAAAGCTCAAAACTGAAGGTGGTGTACTTTCAGTGTGCTGAATGAGATGTGTGACGGGTCTGAATTTAAAACCCATCTGTTCAACCCTGAACCTGCTGGGGACACTTGCCAGGCTCAACCTGAATGTCACACAGCTCCAAAGCATCTCCTAGGAAATGCTGATGTCAGCACATGTGAAACCCTGTTATTAACCCTTTCCTTTTCCAGTCAACATCTGCCAAGCTCAAATATGCATCAGGCAGCTTAAACATGAATGAAAACTGACATCTAGCAGTTTTGAGCATAAAGTAACTGATTCTGTGCAGATTAATCAGTTTCACATGTTCAGGGTGATGTTTTTATTTCCCCTTCTGTAAATGCAGCAGTTTTAACCAGCACAATTTAACCAGTGTGATTCATTCAAAGAAGCTGCTCACTGGAATCAGCTTGCATTGCATATCCAGTTGTGCAGGATTACACACACACACACAAAATCCTGCAAAGCTCAAAGCTTTCCATCAGACTACATTCCATGACAGATGAATTGGTTTGGTCCAGGCCAAACTAATCCTGAAAATCAAACACAAGCAAGGCCCGGCTGAAGCTTTGGTGAAGTCTGTGCTGCAGTCTGAGCAGTATGTCTGAAAGTGAAATCAACTTTGCATTGCACGTCTTTTGGGTTTCAACTTTCAAGCAAGCCGCTTTGTTCTCAGAGGTTCGTCTGCATCCTTAATTTTAGAGGCATAATGAAGCGTGTAATGTGATACGCATTACTACAACTACACTGGTTTACATATAGTTACACCATGTGCCGTTAGACTGCCACACATCTTCAGATCCCCTGCTGATAGGAGGAGATGTTTGATAAATAAATGTGTATAGCCAGTAACTGATGAGACTACAGGTTTGTGATTGCACCTACTGCCTCCATCTCAGAATTAAAATGAGCTTTGTGCATTGCATGTCTTACAGGACAAGTTAAAAAAAATAAAAAATAACACTGGTCTTTGTTATGATGACAGCCCCAACACATCACCGCTCACCTTCCAGCCAGCAGAGCTGTTGCTATCGCCTTTGTCCTTGAAATATGGCACGGATCTCACCATCCACTCATAGATTTGGGACAAGGTCAACCTTTTCTCAGGGGAGCTCTCGATGGCTTGGGTAATGAGGTCTGCATAGGAGTAGTTGCCCCAGGCATTCCTGCGGGCGGAGGACTTCCTCAGCTGCTGGGTGGCAGAACCGCTCGGAGCTGCTGCGGGGGTTTGCGCCGAGGACGGCGAGCCGTCGGCGGTCTCCTCTTTGGAGGGGCCCCGCTGGACCTCCACCGGCTGGGAGATGGAGCTGCTGCTGCTCGGCTCTCGGGTTTTAATAGCGCCGCCGCTGGCTTTCTGAGCAGCGCCGCTCCCCGTGCTCCCACCCTCGTCATCCTCCTCTTCGGGGATTACGTCAGTGTCATTTGCCCCGGGCTTGCCCGCACCAGATTCCGGACGGGGCAGGGGCCAAGTGCAGGACCGTGGCCGCTTCTGGGGCTCGAAATCCGGATCTATCTCAACGTTTAGAGGCGGCTCGTTGCCGTTGCGCGACGCCTCAGCCATGTTGGTCGTAATTTGTCGGGGGTTGCACAAAGGGTTATAAAATCACTCGGGTCGCATTCCATCAATGTCGCGTGCAGGCTTCGTGGACAGTTTATTTACTATGCAAGTGTCCCTTCCTGCAGCTCGGTCCCAGCACGTGTCAGTCTATCAGTCCTCCTGCACGGCGTCCGTCCGCAACACACGGAGCAGCTGGAGCTCACCACAATCACCAGAACATCGCCTTTTGTCGTGCTAAGCCCACACCCTGGCCAACATGCATTGCAATTTCGCGAACTGTGGAGTGAAAAGACGTGAAGCGTACGCGGAGCCTCGGAGGAATCCAAAACTGCGTTCCTTCACAAGCGTCCGCGTCCCGCACGGCGATCCTGCATGACAAAGGGAAAAATCTTAAATGTACACGCACGCTGCATCTAATGCCACCACATCAGTTTCATCACTCCACACAGCTGCCATCTTGACCATTTCACTTCCCCAAGTTCTTAATCAGCCGTGCTGTGGAGCTGCCAGTCGCTTGAGCGCTGCAGTCCAGATACCATCAAGGCGATTAGGGGACGGTTTCTTAAGGGCCTGCACCTTCTTAAAAATGTGGCTGCTGGGAAAATGCACCGAGCCTAAAAATCCGCCCAGTTAAGAGCTGAAAAATAATGATGCTGGCTGTAGTCTAGCATCCCGGACGAAGTAGCACGGTGTCCTCCGTGTGCCCAGCTGCCTGCAAACACTTCATTCAATCTGCTGCTGCGGTTGGCGCAAACGCTCAGAGCCCAGGAGAAGAGGGTTAAAAAAGGAAAAAAGCGATCCTGCCCCCTGGACTGCACTGAAATTAAAGCGACAGTGTAGAGATGTCCGCTCGCCAATGACATCACCTCTAATGTGACCATCGGAGAGTATCCAGTGCGCAAAAATTAACGGTAAAACTGGATTTTATTCACTTGAATATTAAACGAAAAAAAAAAGGGAGCAACAATGTTTACATAAAAATCAGGAATGCAGGGGAAATAACTGGATGTCAGAATATATAGGTCATCTTTAAAAAAAATACAATCAACCCAAACTAACCTGAAAAACTGACTGTACCGTTTAAGTTGATAAATATGTGCATTTTACCCAAATATGCCTTTAAGTTCCTCCCACACTGCCAGGAATACAGTCCTAATATACTCGACTGGCATTAAAAACATTTAAGCCAAAGCAAAAACCTATACATTTCCACCAAAAAGGTAAAAGTATAGAATAAACAAACATGCTCCTCACAATAGGCTGTTGTTTTTGTCCCCTACTCAGATATGCAGTTTCTAAACATGTCATTTTCCTATCTGAAACCAGAGCTAGATATAGTCAGGTCCTGACAGCAACCGTTTACGGAAATTTGGTGGTTATACTGACCTGAAGAATGTCAGCTGCACACCTACCCACACAGCCTCTGATGTTTTTCCAGGTCAAAGATTGTTATTTGATAGCCAATACAGATTTAAATCTGAGTTAACACAAAAAACAAAAACAAAAAAACACAACCAACCCCACACAGATTTTGAATGGACCCACTATTTAAAACAAAAACACCCCAGCAGTGTACAGAAAATGGAACTGAAGAGGTAAAAATATTTATAAATTCCTTTTCACTGGAGTACATTTCTAGATATCGACCTTGGTATTTGTTGCAGACACTTCACAATAGCAAAACCACCAAAATTATTTTTAAAACCTGCCTAAAGGGAGAGTTTCCCCAACGTCAGAAACTATTCAACTCTTAAGCCATATTGCCAAAATGAATCTAAAAGCCAATAAAGTAATCAAACACTTGTGTTTGCATAAATATCTAGTCAGCTAATCACATGGCAGCAACTCAGTACATTTACACGTGTAGATATGATTAAGACAACCTTAGGTAGTTCAAACCAAATATCTGGATGGAGTAGAAAGGTCATTTAGGTGACTTTGAACATGATATAGTTGATGGTACCAGATGTGGTGGTACCATTTCAGAAACTGCTGATCTAGATTTTCCCACACCACCATCTCAGGAGATTACAGAATGATGGTCCAAAAAGAGAATATCTGTAGTCCACAGCAGCTCTCTGGGTGATGGGATCTTGCTGGTGCTTAGAGTTGATAAAAGGCAACAGTAACTTAAATAACCACTCAAAGGTATACAAAAGAGCATCTATTCTGCACGTTGTCCTTCAAACTTTGAAGAAGACGGGGTATAGCAGCAGAAGAGCATACTGCTTGACACTCCTGTCAGAACAGAGAACTGAGGCTACACTTCCCATGGGCTCAGTAAAAGTGGACGACAGAAGATTGGAAAAAAGTGGGCGAGTACTTGAAACACTTTCAGATTCTCCGCTTATCTCTTACATTATACTGTGACAGAGCAGTATAATACAAATATAGATGATTATGATATTTATTTTTAAAACATGTTTATTTGTTGATTTGCAATTGCTAAAGCAACAGTAGTTCACTTGCTATCTAAGCTATGTGTTAGCATTCTGTGACAGTTTAAGTAATTAATGCAGTTAAAGCAAATTCACAATGATAAATTGCTAAATTATTTTATTATGTTGCAGGTTCAGGGTTTTGCTTTTCCTTACTTACCACAGTTTTCCTCTCCTTGCCCTCCATACCGGTCAAGTGTGTTAAAATTCGCCCCGTATGTCCTGACTTTTATAGTGCAGGTGATGTCATTTTGAACCTTGCTGGGCAAAACCAAGTGGAGGGCTTTTCTTGTGTGGGAATGTTTTCTGTTGTTTGTTTAATGGATTATGGAACAAATTGTTGAAAGAATTTGTCCATATAGGAAAGAGTTTACCAATGTTAATGCACTAATG
Organism: Aulonocara stuartgranti; assembly: GCF_965226115.1. Taxonomy (NCBI): domain Eukaryota; kingdom Metazoa; phylum Chordata; class Actinopteri; order Cichliformes; family Cichlidae; genus Aulonocara; species Aulonocara stuartgranti. The sequence continues at coordinate 11,935,758 of NC_138955.1, forward strand.
CTGGGCTAGTGAGCGGTGTGTGATCTTCATATGTTCATGTTGGTTGCCATGTTTACCCGCCTGAGGTATTGGTACTGGCCAGACCAATTAGACGCGAAAACAGCCCTATATATAATCAGTCAACATTAGCTTTAGAAGAAGATAGGTGCTTTTTCCTGCTTAGATTATGTAGCTTTTGTTAGAGTTAATTTGGGGCACCAAAAATTAAATTTAGGCCCAAGTTTCACATGTGACAGAGAGCTGTAAATTACTTGCTTCAGGGAACTCAAAATGTTTGCTGGTGGTGTAATGGTTCCATTTTGGCACACTTTGGTCCCTTGTAACAAATGAGCACAATGTACCCATCTTATGATGCTCAAATTATCTCAAACTGGTTTCTTGATCATGACAGTGATGTTCACTGCACTCCCCAGTCACCAGATCTCAATCCAATAGAGCACTTTGGGATGTGATGGAATTGCATATTCATATTATGAATGTGCACCCAAGAAATCAGCAACTGTGTGATTGTATCATGTCAAAATCTCTGAGGGACGTTTCCAGCACCTTGTTTAATTAATGTCACAGGGGGTCCAACCCAGTACTAGCAAGATGCACCGAATAAAGTTGTTGCCAGTATATTTAAATAGAATAACATGACACAATGAAACTGTGTTTGAATGACTCACTGTACAATACTTTTTCATATGAGCATTAAATCTTATCAGGAGTATTGCTATTGCTAACCTCACTGTCACGTTCAAAATGAATCAGTGAAATGCTGATTAAAAAAAGGACATGAGATCTAATTTATGCAGAAAAACTGTGCTTGCATTGGTAACGCTTATGTTTGTACAGGAGATATACTCATGTAGTTTTTTTTTCTTCTCACTTTCACTTCCCACACAGTGCAGTCTTTGTTTCTGTAAGGCTGTGTGCATTATTGTATTTAAATAAACGGAGGATGAATGCAAGCAGAAAGCAGTTAAATATCAGCCTACGCCAACACTGAAACGGTTTCATTTGTGGGGACAGATGTACAAAGCTATTGTGCCATATAAGTAATATTCAGCTGACATGGTTTGCTTTTCTTTTTCCGTCTGGCGAATGAAGACACTGATGAAGAGTCAGATGGTGCCATTCATTCTCTGCAGCATCTGCAAAGCTTTCTGAGATAAACATTTCACATGCACAGGCTAAATAAATCACAACTCGAATAAACACACGGCTGCAAATCTCCAAACCAGTCTGCTGCCATTGTATTTAGATGTGTTAAGATCATATACAATTCATTTCATTTTCAAACCGTAGTGTATCTTAAAATAGATCCAATTAAAATGTCCCTTAAATCTTCATCAAAGTCCTTTTGGATTACTTTTCCAAAAGTCGTCCAGCTGATTTCCCACACATCAAAAAAAAAGTGAAGTTGGACCTCAAAAATGTCACCAAGTTAAAAGCAATAACTCAAAGTTCATCTTATAAATCCTCCTTAAAGTGCAATGTCGCAATAAAATGATTAGATAAGAATAAATACTCTGCACTACAATTGCACACACGCACAGAGATGAGGAGTTCCACTGGGTTTGTGCTGCATAAGATGATGATGATGAGGAGGAGTGTTCAGTTCTGGGCTGTTACAGGCAGCGAGGAGTGCAGGTTAAGGCGCACCAAGTTTGGTAACACTGTTTCCTTTCTAAATGTTACGCCTGTGATTTCATGCTTCTGTCCCCCTCCAGCCAATATTCTTCTGTCTGCATCTCTGTGAGTCGGGACACGGTCCTCTGGAAGGCAAATTTTTCCTCTTCGCCGCTGAAGATGGACAGACTGCTGGCTTCTTCCTGTTAGACATTGGACATGTTACAGTTTACTTACACACGACTTTGGGGCAAAAAAAGCCATTAATCAAATGGTGGCAGTCTAATAAAACGATACAACCTCCTCACTCTCAGATCTTTCATCTTTACATGTTCAGACAGATTATTCTATTTTTACACTCGTTCAGTGTTGTATTTATGGGTTTAATAGTTTCCAAATTAGATGTTCCAAAAGTAAAAATTGGATTTTCATGAAGTGGAAAATAAAATCTGTGGAACCACTAACTTGAATAGATAAATTTTAAGTTAGTATTTCTATTTTGGTAAAAATTATTTCTATGGTAACATGCTTCATCTCTCTTCTGACACAGGAAACAAAACAACCTGTAGTCTTAAATGCTTTTAATTCTTGACTAAGCTACTTAACTTTTACAAACCTAAAGTTAAGTTTGCAAATCTCATAAACCAGCATTTTAGTCACAATAGAGCAAACCAACCATATCAAAGGTTTAAACAATGAAAACGTTCAGTGTGAAGAAAAAAAGAACTCATTTTGAATCTGAAGCGACAGCACCATGTTTATCACTGTGTAGCAATCTCTCTTCTTTTAACAACAGTTTGCAAACATCTGGGAACCGAGGAGTCCAGCAGGCTTTTGGGAGAGATATGTTGTCTTATATGCGATGTGAGCCTTTGGTCCTTGTGGGCAAGCATTGTGTTGCTGAAATAGCCGAGACTTTGTTTAGATGGGAGCACATGCTTTTGGGCCCTGAAGATCACAAACATCCAACATTGATACAAAACTGTACCATCAACCCCCAAACGGTCATTGCACATGGCTGCCCCTCCCTCAGCCTGGTTTTTCCTTCCCACTGTCACCAAGGGGGTTCACTTGATTGTTGGGGTTTTCTATGTATTACGGTAGGGTCTTTACTCTATAATATAAAGCGCTTGGTGGCTGCTGTTGTGATTTGGTGCTATAAAAATAAAACTGAATTGAGCTGATTTTTAGCTTCGTCTCTTACACATGGACCTTCAATTTTACATTCAAGGTCATTATTCTGAATTTTTCTACAATTTGTGGGTTTTTTTTGCAGATCTCTGCCCATCTTTACTTTTGAGAAACAGCCTTTCTAACACGCACTGTTTATACTCAGTCATGTTACTGACGTGTTGCTAATAAACATAATTAGCTGCAAATGTTCCTTCCAGCGTTCTTTTTAGTATCGCTCACTTTTACAGCCTTTTGTCATCCCCGTGGCAACCTGTTTGAGACATGCTGCTGCCATAAAATTCAACATGAGGTAATAATTTTAAGGAAATAATAAAATGTGTCAGTTTAAACATTTTAAAGTTTTATGTTTTACTGTGAATACGATTTGGGTTTATGAGATTCGCAAATTCTGTTTTAAATGGCATTTCACACAAAAATGTACACATTAATTTCCACTATTTTATGTTACTGATACACTTCAAGGATGGACTTGTATTTTTTCTAATAAAAAAAGGAAGAAGGAAGGAACAAACTGATATACTGGTTAAAATGATTCTTACAGTTTACACAGTATGTGCTGACTTACTTTTAGCTGTGTGCTCTGGGTTTCATTTACTGTCAGCCGTAGGCCACAGAGGCCTTAATCATCTGTGTTTACCACCAAAATTACCCAAATCTGGTTTCTCTGTGGAAACAGAGTCACCGCTTACCCTTTTCAGCCCCAGGTCATCCATCAGGATGTGGCCCTCGTCGTGGCTGTGATCCCCATCTTGTACAAAAATATCCTCCAGCGGGTGATCTGCGAGGATCACCACACGTACCTGAAACGAGACAAATTTAGTGTTAAATTCCCGTGTTTGGTGTTTTAGCGCAGATTTAATGTGCATACAAACAAATGAAGGAATCGTACCTTGTGTTCATAGAGGGCATCCACAAGCGTAATGAGCCGCCTGGCTTGAGTTTTTTTGTTCACGGTCAGCAAAGGAATGTGTCGAATGAAGACTGTGTCAAACAGCCTGGATATCTCTAGGTAGTCACTCGCTCCTAAAGGCTGGAACATTTATATTCAAACATATGTATGAGGTGTCCACAAGCAAGACTTCCCGCACTGGTTTGAGTCATTTTTTCATTTCCATAAGTTTTTCACCAAACTACACTTTGCATAAAATGTTTACTAGAAACTTCAGACTCTGCTGCTTTGTATTAGTCATTTTCTTTCTCTTGAGCATAAGCAGAACCAAAAGCGAGTCAGTCGTTTAAACAGACCCCTTTCATTTCCCATCATTGTGAAGGAAACCAACTAGATTAAAATGCAGGGAGAGGTACATAAAATAAAATACATCTGAATTTATTTGATGTGACGTTAAAGCAATAAAAACTGGTGCAGTAAACATCTGATAACAAGTGTTCGAGGGCTTTGCAGCAGGACTTTGTCATCAGTATCCAGAAAACCAGTCATACTGCAACTCTGAAAACACACACATCTGCACGTTTTTACTAGCAATGGGAAACTAGTAGCTCAAGATTGTGGCGAGTGGTTTGCAAATTTGAAGGAAAAAAACAAAACAAAAAATACTGCACTCTTGTGGTTGAGCATACCATTGATTTCCCTTTTTAATAATAGACTTCTGATACAAAGTCAAAACAAGCCCAATTTGTGCCATAAAATAAAGCAAACTACTTTTTCTCCCATATTAAACCTGCCATACCACATAATCTAAAAATAAAAGATGACAAACAGTAATTATAACATATGATCCATCACACAGTGTGTCTGTAAAAGAGACTCACTCTATCACAAAGCTCCTCAAACGTACAGTCTGCGATGGTCCCGCACGCTTTGTTCAGACGGACTTTTCTGTTGTGGACGTTCAGAACTCTTGGTCGTGTTACTGCAGAAAACATTATGTTCAGCACTTTATATAATGAGCAGGTCATCAGTAAAATGCTGCAGTGACAGAGTGCTATTTTGAAAGCAGACTTACTGTCATTCTGTTTAAAAGCCAGCTCGTCAAACATTTTATCGAGGGTCGTTTCTGCATCAGGTTCACTGGAACTGCAACAGATGTAACAGGGAAACATTAAATAGGAAAAACAGTGCAAATCACACAAAGCAAAATCATCCCCCTGTCTTGTTTTACAGTGAGCATTTCTTACAGGAAGTAGAGTTTTCCAGATGAGGGTCTATTCTGTTTGCGGTAGTCAATCCCAGAGTCCAGGCGAAGAGTATGGCAATATTTCTGCAGGAGGAAAACAAACATTTTACAGATAAATACTGCGATGCCACACGTGGTAGCCTCAGCAGCAGAAGATGACTTCACTTTACCTGCAACACTGCAATAAAAGGCACAAAGTTGACTCTCTGCAGGCCGTTTTTATACAAGTCTGAGGAAACAGAAAGAAAAAAAACCATTGTCACATTTGCTGTTATCTGGCATACATCTAAATGGCTTTCAAAGTGTTATAGAAGACCGATTACGCTTTCTTGTTTTCTGTAATTTGTAGCCTCAAATCACATCTAAGCTTGTAAACGTGGTCAAGATGACCTGATCATGTTCAAACCAAGCGTCAGAATGAAGAAGAGGGGGGACTTAAGCGACTATGAATGTGGTGTGGTTGTTGGTGCCAGATAGGCTAGTCTATTTAAGAAACTGCTGGTCTCCTGGGATGTTCCCACACAATCATCTCTAGGGTTTACAGAGAATGGTCCAAAAAATGAGAAAATATGGCATTCGCAAATTCAGTGGGTGAAAATGCCTCATTGACTCAGAGCTGACTCAGGTCACAGGAAAGTGGCCAGATTGCTTTAATGTGACAGGAAACTCAAATAACCACTTGTTACAATGAAGGTATGGAGAAGAGCATTTCTGAGTGTTTCTATCGCCTCTGAGGAATATTTCCAGCACCTTGTTGGATCTCTACCACGAAGAATTAAAGCAGTTCTTTCCAACCTCATACTACCAAGGTGTACCTAATAAAGTGCCTGGTGGGTGTATACTCTATACTGTTACAATTTAATTCGGATATCGAGGTCACTGGATGTAAAATTAACCCCTGTGGGTTAAAACGCTCTCAGTTTCCAACAGTTTCTTTTTACTCTTGGCTCTCTGTGGTGTCAGTGTGAGCAGATACTCGTAACATCATCGATTCAGGCTCCTAACATTATGGATTTAGCCACAAAACAGCTCAGCCCACTTGCTGTCCAAACCTTGTGCTTGAAAGGGTCAGCCAGTAAGAAGAAAGCTGGCTTAAAAGGAGGGCAAAGTGAGGTAAAATGACTCGTTTTAAACAAATGATGAATGAGTAAGACAAATAACAGTTTGACATAGCATAACTGTTACAAATTTTAAATACAGTGGTCCCTCGTTTGTCGTGGGAGTTACATTCTAAAATTAACCCGCAATCGGTGAAATCCGCAAAGAAGCCAGCTTCATATTTTACAATTATTCTAGATGTTTTAAGGCTGTAAAAACCCCTCACTACACACTTTATACACTTTTCTCAGACAGGCATGAAGATTTTCACACTTTTCTCTCTTGTTTAAACACCCTCAAAGTTCAAACCTTCATAGAAAAATAAGTCCAGTATTGTAGAATGAAACCAAAGATCAAACCCTGTTTTCAGGTTCAGAACATGGGAATAGAGCAGCTGCGAGAGAATTCAACATTAATGAATCAGTGGTACGGAAGTGGAGGAAGCAAGAAGGATGAGTTGAGAAAAGTTTGACTTATCTGACTGTTTGGTTTTGCCTAATGTGCCTTATATTCCAAAAAATACGGTAACGTCTACCTTCCTTAACCATGACCAGAAGTCCTACTTTTTATGCGATGGATAGCATCTTCCTCTGCCTTTTGGGTGCTACCGCAGGCGCCTTTGACGGTGCAAAACGTTTTATCGACATTGTTGTGTTTGTTGGGGAGAAAACTTACAAACATACAGTGCAGCACTTCAGAGTCACACTGCTAGCGATCGAAGATTTATGTAAATTTGACAAGCTGAACGCATTCTGTACTGGACAGGAGACGCAGCACGAGTTTGATTGACAATAATAATAACTTTATTTATAAAGCGCTTTCAAACAAAGTGCTGTACAATTAAAGAGATAAATAAAATAAAAGTGATACATAGCAATACAGGTAAAAGACACAATACAAGTTAAAAACAGTAAACATTTAAAAACTAAAAGCCATAGAATTAAGACATTTAGGATAGGGTGAACAAATGTGTCTTCAACTTAGTTTTAAAAACCTCCACAGAGCATGCCTGCCAAATATCTTGAGGGAAGTTGTTCCACAGAAACAGGGCACGAAAAGAAAAAGCACGCTCTCCAATTGTCTGTTTTCTGGCTCTAGGAACTTTTAAAAAGGCCAGAGTCCTGAGATTGTAGAGCACGGGATGGGACATAAAGGTGTAAAAGGTCGGAGAGGTATGAAGGTGCCAGTCCGTTTAAAGCCTTGTAGGTGAGCAGCAGGACCTTAAAATCTGCTCGAACCTGACAAGGTAGCCAAAGCAGAGATCTAAGAACAGTGGTAATGTGCTCAAATTTCCCAGTTCTTGTTAAAATGCGAGCAGCTGCATTTTGCAATGGTCTACAGCCAATCAGGATGCAGAACACAATGTGCTGTAACAACAACAAAAATAAAAAGCATGCAAAATTGCACAAACAAAAAAAATAAAATCAGTGAAATAGCGAGGCCGCGAAAGGTGAACCGCGTTATAGCGAGGGACCACTGTAACACAATATTTATTATTGCAGTTGTTTTTGTCAAATGATGTATGCACATGTTTTCTTTAATATGATGAATAATTTCCTGAATGTGATTATAGCTTATACATTTCTGATTACAATCCCATAGGATTGTGCTTTAAAGGCATTATTTGTTTTTTTATGTAAACCAAAGGAGTTTTAAGCCGTGTTAAGAACACATTTATAATCATATTACACTAGACATTACTTACCTACAGGCGGACGATTAGAAGTAGCCACAACAACAACACCGTTTAGAAACAGATTCTCAAAAAGCTGCTTGAGAATCATGGCGTCTGCAATATCAGTGACCTGAAATGTGGGTAAAGCACAACAACGTGATTGTTACATGAGGTTACATGTTATAGAGACTAAATGTTTTTTTACAAGATGATTTAAAAGTACCTGAAACTCATCGAAGCACAACAGACAAGCCTCCTCACTGATTTCCTCTGCAACCGGAGCAATGGGATCATAAGACTTGGCCATTTTTCCTGCTTTCCTTTTTGGCATACTCTGTTTCAGCCGATGAATCCCTGTAGATTGAAAAGATAAATGCAGTTACTGTTAATCGTAAGTCTGTAAGAAGAGACAAATACAGATCCCAGAAAAACCAAGTGGAAAATGCAAACTACCACATTCTTACAATATTATAATATTAAATATTTTATGTATAATAAGCATGCAATAGGGTTAGGGTAACATATAGGGTAACATATATTGTTTTGCACAAGACTCTTTCTCTTCTATATGGCTTTCTGCACAGGATATTGGAAAAAGTTGCCATTATTAAATAATTGTTTCTGCACAACTTTCTCTCACATCGTTGTGCAGGAATTTTGCGCCCTCCTCTTTACAACATACGTTTCGTTCATTGAGGTTTGTGGGGTTTTTTGTTCATTCCCAACCCTCTTAATGTCCCACCACAATATTTCAGTTAGCGTGAGGTCTGGATCATTACAACACTGATTCTTGTCTTCTTCAGCTGTTCTGTTGTAGGTTTCCTGGTGTTCTTGGGATCGCTTGTTCTTGGTCCAGTTTGGACCGAGCTTTAGCTGTTGGACAGATGGCCTCACATTTGACTCTAAAAGGCTTTGTTATAAAGATGAATTCACGGTCAGCTCAATGAGCACAGTGCCCAGGTCCTGTGGCTGCAAAGCAAGCCCAAATAATCACCCCTCCACCGCTGTGTTTACAGTTGTTATGAGGTGTTTGTGCTCATATGCTGAGTTTAATTTGCTACTTACCCTCTTAATTGCTATGGAAGCAGTAAGGCTGTACTTAGAGTCCTCTTAAATCTTTCGTTTCACATGACTGTATGTGAAGTACTGCTTAAACTGGAGGAAATACTACAGTATTTCAAAGGTAAATGTTTTGAATCTCCACAAATCAAATCACAGAGAAATAAATTTAAAAAACAAAACTGTGTCTCATGCTAGAGCTTTTACCATTAGTGACAAGTGGATTTTCGTAAATACACAAAAATCCTTACACAGCTACGTTTAAGTGGCAGGAGTGGCATGATATATCCAAATGGATTATGTACTGATGTAAAAAAATATATATATTTGCAATCTTCTTTAACGGCACAGATACAAGAGACTTGATTTATCTGGAACAAAACTCCAGTATTTCTTTTTGCCAATAAAACAAACACACCTTATCTTCCCCCACATGTTCACTAGAAGCAGAGAAAGTCCAAAGTTGCATTGATAAACACAGCTCACCCCCCCTTTTTCTCTTAAATGCAGCTTAACTAACAACTGTACTCACTTTTATGCACGTCTAACATAAAACCATGGAAATGAACCCTCTTTTTGTTCTCAGTCTCCACATATGAATAAAACATGTCCATGACCATCGTTTTCCCCGTGCCTGAAACAAACGAACAAAACAAAAAGATCTTCTGAGTTTGGAAAAAATCTTAATTTCATTACATTGAGATATGCAATTCTGTGAGTTCCATGGCTTACCAACATCACCGTAGATGTAGTAACCTTTGGGAGGCTTTGGTTTTGTGAAAAACTAAAAGATGCAGAGACAAGTAAAAATGAGCAAAAATCATCATTATAAACTAATATAGACAAATAGATGGCAAATTATTTAGGAATCTTTCACTAATTCCTTTTTTTAAAGTGTGATCTGAACAAAGCATGCCCAACACACAGGCTTTTTTTTTGAAGGAATCACACCCAGTAAGAGCGCAAGTTATGTCAACAAAGCCTACAGCTGATGAGACTGAGTGAGAAGATAAGAGAAACACTGTAGAGTCAAATTTTAAAAAGGCATGCTGCTGAAATTATCAGCAAAGAAGATAAAGCATGAAAGAGAGCCGCTCTTACGTTCCTCAGATTTATGTCACACAGTGGTAACCTAACGAATGTGAAGAACAGAGCACAGGCAGGGTGGAGTGTGTTGACAGGATGGACAAGCTGGACTAGAAAGAGTACATCAGAGGGGCAGCTCAGGTTGAGCAGTTTGGAGACAAAGTTAGAGAGGAGAGGCTGAGATATTTTGGACATTTGCAGAGGAGGGACAGTGGATATATGGGATGAAGGATGTTGAATATGGAGTTTTAAGGCAGGGGGAAAAGAGGATGACCACAGAAAAGATTCATGGATGCAGAGGGTTGGTGTGACAGAAGAAGATACTAGGAGCAGGGTGAGATTTAGGCAGATGATCTGCTCTGGCAACCTCTAACTGGAGGAGCAACAGAAGAAGATGAAGACAAAGTAGTAAACTGAAAAACCACGTTTCACAAGTCATCATTAACACTGGACTTTCTGTGTTAATGTTTTTGAATGTGAAACGGTCACATGTAGAGCAGCACAGTGGTGTAACAGTTAGCACTGTTGTACCCTGGGGCCTTTTCAGTTTAATGCATAGTTATTTATATTGCACCAAATCAAAAGAGCAGTCACCTCAAGGCACATATTACATAGTAAGACACAGTTTTCATGTGCTCAAACGGCTTCTCTCCGGGTACACCAGTGTCAAGTGGGACTGGCTCCAGTGCCTGAATTGAATAAGCAGAAAATGGATGGATGGATGGACAGGAAATAGGGAAAATATATCAAATTTATGGTAGGTAACATGGCCAAAGGGACCCCTGTATATATAATCCATCCATCCTCTTTCACTTATCCAATTCAGGGTTGTGGCCAACCCCAGCTGCCATAGTTGAGCACAGGGCTAACACATGTGAGCTACCACTCACATGCACACCTATGAACAATTTAGAATTACTGGTTAACCTAACCCCGCTAGGAAGCCGAAGTACCCAGAGAAAAGATACACAGACACGGGGAGAACATGCAAACCCCACACAGAAACGCTCTGGCAAGATGGTGGATTCAAAGCCAGGACCTTCTTGCTGTGAGGCAACAGTGCTAACCCTCCCTCCACTACAGCCACCTACCTGAGTACCTTAGGTCTGAATACCTAAGTATCCTTATGCAAGATGCCCCATTCATTGGAGTGTGAATGCTACACAATAACAGCATTTTATTACTCCAAAACCTTTGTGATACTCTGTGATGCAAAAACACTTCATAATTTGGATAATAACTAAGTTAAAGGCTGAGTAAAGTTGGACAAATGTAAAGATTAATCTCTAATATTGCCAACATTGTAAACCACGTTGCTCTGCACTAATATTCACTTAATATTATTATATTAATAATAATAACAACATAAGTTGGGGCATGCTTCTACCTACCCTGGAGAAGACAGATGTCGGGGTGTTGCTGTATCCTCTCAGAGTTTTGTGCAGCTCGTCCAGTTTCTGCATCACCGCTTTCTGGTGCTCATCCTCCCGCAGCTTCCCATCTCTGATCAGCCCGGTGTAGTGATCCAGGGGGCCGCTGAAGCCGGCGGCGCTAACACCGCTCTCCTCCTCCGCCTGCCGGACTTTCACAGAGTAGCCTTAAAAACCGTAACAACACGCACGTTACCGATAAGTTAGCTCTCCGCAAAGCTTTTAGACCACTACGACAACGATTTTTGGGTGATTCGGACAGTAACGATAACGTTGCTCTGGTGGGCGAATAGGAAGAATTAGCGGGTAACGACTCTGACAGCTCAAAGGGCAGGAAAAACCGACAAGCATAACAAGGTAAGTTTGAACAAAACCTCAAAAATATGCATTATGCCAGGTTAACGTGGAAAAGCGTACACTAACTAATTATGTTAAGTAAAAGTAGGACAAGGTTATGATTAGAGCCGCGGACGGTTACTTTAAACAGTCTAAACTGACTGAAAACAAACCTCACCTCTTCTGTGGAACTCGCTGAGAGATTTCAGCAGCTTTCCGGAGGAATGTTGCTCTTTAAAAAGAAGCCTTAAGCCCAAAGAAGCTGAGGGTGACATCTTCATAGACAGCGGTACGCGCGCCGCCATCTTGGATTCAAATTCTGTCAATCAAACTTTATTAGCAATGACATTTTCAGTCGTTTTTCGGCCAACAGGAGGCGACAATTCACCATGCCAGATTATTTAACAGCACCTTTCATTATATACTGTCCGTATAAAAATAAATACGAAAAACGTAAGTAAAATAATATTGCATTTTAATTATGCGTAGTAAATGTGCTATTGCATCCTAAAAATACATTTTCAAAGGCTATATTATTATTGCGTGTTGCCACTTCATAATGTTATACACTTAATACATCTCTGGGGTTTCGGCTAGTAGTCAGGCAAAAGAAGACCTCTAAAAGCATCACTTTCAGCTCTGGGAAATTGTGTGTTGTTCGGTATAATTACTTAATTTAAAAATGTATTGCTAGATAATTTCTTGAATAATTAAAAAAAACTAATTTGCCTAAATCTCACGCTGCACGCACACCTGATTTGTCCTCTGTGACTGTAATATCAAGTGCAGCAGTATCATTGACTTCACTGTATGACTGTAGGGGGTAAATTAATGCCAGATATAGTCTTTCTTCGCCCACCCGGAGTAAAAAAAAAAAGGGGGAAAAAGCGTTTATTCAAATTAATGAGTAATACATTTGAAACACAAAATGATAAAACATGCGATCTTCACAGCAAAAATCCACATGGGATTCTTCATATTTTCACAATAAGATTTTAATGTTAACATGATTATTTTGGACAGCAGCTATTTATTTTATTCACTGTAACATATCACAAAAAAATTTCCTGCAGCTCCAGCAGCTCCCTGGTGTTGTTTTTACAAACAGAAAGCCCAAATATATTCAGCGTGCTCTCATGCATAACAAAGAAAAGCCCTGATTCCTCTCATCTGGAAAGCTCGAAGCAGGAATTTTTAAAACATTTTTTTATAATCTGGGTCATTTTTACTTAAGAACATGACTAAGATGATCATTTTGATAGACGTTATAGGTTGATGAATTTATCAACAATTCACGAAAGATCTAAATATAATTTAAGTATAAACCATTTAAAAGCTCACAATAACGCTGAAACAAAAACAAAAAAAGAAAAAAAGAATCGTGTTAAAAATAAATAAATAAATAACAGATATTTAATTTTTATATCAACTGACAGATGCAAATCTGTCTTGGGTCTAATTGTGCCTCCGAAGCACTGAGCCTGAGTTGCAGACAAAACATGGCAGACAACTGTCAGGGCTTACAGGCTTGTTGCCATGACAACAGAGGAGCACTTCTCCCTCTCTCTCCGTCTCTCTGTCTCTTTAATGCACACACACACTGTCACTCGCTCTCTGTCTGTCTCTGTTGTACACACACACACACACACACACACACACACACACACACACACACACACACACACACACACACACACACACAAGCACACAGACATATATACAGTATTACAGTGGAATCCGCCTTGCTCTGAGATCTGTGCTCTGCTACTGGTAGCAGAAGAAAATATAGGAACCACAGCACGGAGCGTAGGGATACTCCACATCTTCACATCTGCTTTGGATGGTGAGTGCCTGCTAACCGGTTATTGTTTGTTTACATGCTGCATCCTTTCACAAATCTCTTCAAAATACATTTGGAGGCATTGCAAATGGCTTCTTTCCGGTTAGTTGTGCTGCTGCTGGGGGGGGTTATTTCTTTTATTTAGTAGCTGCTTCTTGTTTCCTTTCTCTTATTTTAAGAATAGGCTGGAAGCTGTCATGATAATGGTAATTCATAGCTGGGTAGCCATGGTGAAGTCAATTTCCCCCCCTCCCTCTGCCACTGCTGAATGCATTAGTCTAATGAGATGTCTGCAGCCTGTGTGCCCAGGAGCAGCAGCAGCACAGCAGCAGCAGCAGCAGCAGCAGCAGCGGTGTGTTAACCAAAGGGAGACTAAGGGGGGCAAAAAAGCAAGATGGCTTTTCCTGCACTGCATGGGATTTAACTTTGTAGTTGCCTTTAGGCTCCTGGGACTTAAAACAAAAGGTTGTGGGCTTTCACAATAGAAGATAGCAGGTAATAGTCACCCCTCCCTCTCTCAGGTTTATTAGTGTGTTACGAGTGCAGGATGGAGGTGCTGTTTCCACCACGGCACATGCATGGCTGCCTTTGTGTGTTGTTTGATTATTATGGTGCTCAGCTGAATGCTGTTTCTCTCAGCACATTGCTCGGCTGAGTTTTCTGCAGGCTCCTAGTGTTTGGATGTTACTGTTGGTACACCTTTGCCAATTGCGTCTGCTTCCTCTGAATTCATGCTAATGCTGCACTCTAGTATGCAGCGGCTACAGAGGAGTATTGATGTGCAACTAAAGTGCATGTTTTCAATGCGTTGCCCTTGCCCTTGTTTGAGCTCACTCATTGTTTCCTTTGTGTCCAGCTACAAATGAGCGTACCTGCAGTGACGGCACAGAAATCAGACGGCAACAACGGTGAGATGCAATCAGCTGCAGTGGCTCCCTCCTTCATTCCCAGCCAGGCGGGGAAGATACCGGGCAGGAAGAGAGGGAGACCTCCGCTCCGCAATGTCGCCAAGATGGATTTTCCTAATCGCTACCCTGAATCGCTCCCTCCACTCAAAGTGCCCAAGAAGAGGGGGAGAAAGCCGGGCTTCAAGGTCAGCCAGATGGGAAAGGGGAAGGGGGGCTGGTGGATGAGTTGTAGTGTGTGTGGGTGCAGTGTGTTTAAAAATACATGTGTATACAGACAGGGAGACTCCATGCCCTTCAGATTTTGTGGGATCCCAGCATAAACAGAGTTGGAGTTAACATCTGTGAGGCTTTGTTCTGTTGTGTTATGGAATTATTTTTTAGCCTAAAGAGGACATTATTATCAGCACATTTGTTTTCTTTTCATACAGGCCAAAGCATGAAAACTACAGTGTTAAACAATCCTAACCCTCCCTGCATGATTTAGTGTGCATAAATAAATGATATTTCCAAAACAGACATAGCAATACAAAACCCCCTTCTTCCTCTCCAGCTCAAACCCAGGATGGTGATGACACCACTGGCTATTTCTCCACCCAGCAGCACCCCAGAGCCCGATATGAGCTCCATTCCTCAGGATGCTGCCACCATCCCCCACTCTGCCACGCCCCAGGTGCTCACAGGTAAAATACAATACGCTGTTAATCTCACTTAAGAAGCTTTAAAGTGCTTCTCTGTTAGCTTAAAGACAAAAAAGCATATGATCTCTTTTTTCCCCTTATGTTTTTCTGCTATTTCTCCTTTCCTTCATTTTCCTCATTTGTGTTTTCCAGTCTGTATCTACATCAACAAGCAGGCGAACACTGGGCCCAACCTGGACAGGAAGAAGATCCAACAGCTTCCCGATCACTTTGGGCCCGACAGACCCTCTGTGGTGCTTCAGCAGGCCGTTCAGGGCTGCATTGACAGTGCTTTCCAGCAGAAAACGGTGTTCACTCTCCTCACGCAAGGCTACGGAGGAGAAAAAATATCAGGTGTTGTACAAAGACCCCCTTCAGGTGTTGTTATCTGTTTGTTTAATAGCTTCTTTAGCACACTCCCTAAGGTGTTACTGGGAGAGAAAAAAATATTAAAGGTTTCATTGTCTGACTTATAAGAAACTTTTGTCTAAGCTGCATTTCAAGTGGTCTTCTGTTTTGCTCTTCCAGCCACATTTGATGGGAAGCAGCATCTTCTGAGCCTCCCCGTGGTGAACAGCATCGACTATGTGCTTCGTTTTCTGAAGAAGCTCTGTCGCAGCTTGCACTGTGAAAACCTTTTCAGTGATCAGCCCATTACACAGCACAGCGGTGGCTCCTACCAGTCAGATGGTACTTCCAAATTAAGTTCTTGAACTAATATAAACAAATACTTTGAATCTGTGGGGGATTTTTATCACTAACAGAAGTCTCCATCATTTCTTTAGCTGAAACATCAATGGCTGATGACTACCATTTAGACCAGTCAGATGGCAAACGCTACTCCGTTGACCCTGGCGATTCCGCTTTCAGCTCCATAAGTTCGTCCTACTCACCAAAGTCCACCTACGGGTTTCGCTCTTCACAGCAGTTCTCTAATGGCTCAGCCTCCATGTGCAGGCAGTCATCCACCAGCCCAAACGCGTTCCCGGAGAGCAACAGGACAGGTATGACACCATCAAGAGATAAATCAAGCATTGATGCGGCCTTTATTTTTCTGAGATACAAAAGTAACTCTCCATCTTTCATTTGTTCTTTCTTGAGGTTATAATGTGTCTTCAGAATCGCAGGAGTCCAAGGCTCCGCCCAATAAAGACCCATCCACCTGGTCTGTGGAAGATGTTGTATGGTTCATCAGGGATGCAGATCCCCAGGCTCTAGGTCCTCACGCAGATGTCTTTAGGAAACATGTAAGTGTTATGCTGCTGATTTACCTGGCTAGACTAAACCTCAGGTCCTCACTGAGTTTCACACCATCTTCCTCTGCCTTTCACAGGAGATAGATGGAAATGCTTTGTTACTCTTAAAGAGCGACATGATCATGAAGTACCTCGGACTCAAGCTGGGGCCGGCCTTGAAGCTTTGCTACCACATCGACAAGCTTAAGCAGACTAAGTTCTGAAAACTGACTACAGTTTGTTAACCTCTTAAATCCAGCAGGATATTTGAGGAAGGTCACATCTGGGGAAGGCAGGTCTGTTAGCCAATGGGAAGAAAGTAGAGTCATGAGGTGTGCCACTTCATTTAGAGTTCCCGGAAGTCAGGTGCATCTGTTCCTTATCTGCCCCAAAAGTACAAAAGCAAATCAGTTATATGAACTACTGAATAACTATATTGTTTCAGTCTTTCATTTATCTCTATCATAAAGGTATTTGTTGGTAACTTTAGCACTTTAACATTAGCAAGGTCACATCACAAGACCATATCCATCTAAATTCTGTACATGTTAGGTTAACTAGTATCACAGATTAGTTTGGTTCTTACATCGTAAAAATCTGCACATATTGATTTTTTCTTTAAAGTTTCTATATCAAACATGATAATGAGCATCATTTAATAAACTTATTATTCATTTGGAGTTATTTTTATGGTCACCATATTCAGCTCAACTTAAATCTTTTAACTCCAGTTTTGGTCTCCACCACCTCCTAAAATGCTAGATGCTCCTTTTTTGTTCACTGTTGGGCTCCTAATTCTGACTGTCAGCCCTTTAGTGCTGAGCAGATGAAGTATAAATGGGTTGTTGAGAGACTCTTCACTCAAATCTGTAGTGGCAAAAAATGACGGTATGAAAAGAAGAAGCTACTTTCAGCTACTCCCTTATTCACAAAGGGTCTCCACGTGTTTGTTTTTTTACACCAGATTCCCTTCCTGACATCCTAAGGCACCTAAGGGATTTGTGTCTCCTTCCAGGATTAAACTGGGGATCTTTAAGTTGTTAGGTGACTGCGTAAACCACTGGACTATGCTATGAGATTGACCCAAAATAGCCAGACAACTAAACAATAAGCAAACACCGTGTAACGGTAAATAAAGCCAAGAGGAGCTGACGATTCAGTCGCTGCATCCATTGTGCACTACAGCCAACCACCTCATACTGATTATAAAACACGCGGGGGCAGAGAGACTCGAACATTTTGACTTTGAACTGGTGCACCTCAGACCTGGACAGCTTACTCCCTCATTGGCTTACAGAGCAGAAATTTTGCTAAGTTTCCCAGAGCTACGATTCATCCCTTCCTCTTGTCTTGTGTCTGGCATAAAGTTTGATCTAAACCCATCATATTGTGGAATACATCCTTCATACGCATTATATAACATATTTGTAATCATTAAAATCTCTTTTGTCTCACAAACCTTCATTGGCAGAACATCTGTCTGCTGCAGATTATATATACAGTATATCCGTCATCAGACAAACAATGTATAACAGAAAACACTTTATACCTTAAGAAAGTCTCATTTTGTCAAATGTCACTATCAGATCTCGTTTTCTCGTTTACCAAGCTGAAAAAACATATCCACGAGTGTATTTTAAAAAAACGGTGCATTAAAGACTACGTCGCTTTTTGATTGAGAGATTTAGAAAATCATTTTTGATACTATTTTTTCACATTACTGTATGACGAAAAAGTAATGTTCCCATTGAATTTGCCTTTCTTTTTTAATTATAATTTTCATATTAAAAACAGTACAGCCTAACAAAAACAGAACAATAGCCTACACAGAAGGACAGCAGCTCTCTTGTACATACACATATAAAGAAAAGCGAGAGCTTTGTGAACGTGATATATTAATGTTTTAATATGCAAGATTGTTACACGCCGCCTATCTCCATAGCCTCTTTATGTACAGTCATAAGAACATTTTTTTTAAATTATATGTTTCTATGTTTTTATTGAGCATCAGTGTTAATACACAAGTTGTCAGAACACACGAAACACTTAAATGTTATACTGAGAAAACCCAAAAGGCCATGTAAATGGGTATATAAGATGATATTGCTTTTGTATACCACTTTTGGTGTACAGTATGCATCCTTTTTTAATCAATTAACCTTTGTAAGTGAATGCTGCTGTAAAGATATTCCATGTAAGCCATGCCTAGTGAGATCAAACTAAGCTGTTTTATTTTGAAAGTCACTATGAATAAGACTTTTAGAGAAAGCTGAGTGGATCAGTGCTCTATACCGGTGCTAAAAGTTATCAACGTATTCAACTGTTTGCTTTTGTGTTTGTGAGATGTAAAGGAAAACATATGTGTATGCTGTATTGTATGTGAGCATTAAATTAAGAAGTCAAATAACCGGAGGTGATGTTAGAGTTATTGTAACACAATATTCGAAGGGCCTGGTTGCCTTTGGCTTGTAGAACAACAGTTAGCACTATTTTTTTTTTTTTTTACAGCACCCAATCATCCTGAATAGGTGGCGGTTTAAATCTGGGTCCACACATCTGAGAATTATTTTGGCTGGAAGCCTCGTCTGCTCTTCGACACACATGATTTAACAAAGGTGACCTATATCTGTGCCTCTCAAACCGGTGTACAGGGAGCTTCCAGGTTTCTCTGCAGGGCTCTCAAGGGGTCTCCGTGAATCATAAATAGGTTTACCAACTGCAGAATAGAATATTTAAAAAATATATCAGTATATAGTATATCATGTAATTCTGGTCAAATTTATACCTTATAGTTCAAAGGATTTTTCAGGTCTTTGAGACTTATATCACAGCTAATTTGGAATGAAATGACTTTTACTGTATGTAAAAGAAAATGATTTTATGGAGGGCTTTAATAATTCACTGAAGACTTTTTGACATCACAGCAGAAAAAGTAGATGTTAATAATGCAGGTAACAATGACTAAACTCCATTCAGCTGGGTCAGTTTCAAGGCCCTGGTTTTGTGCACACTGCTGGTTCTCTCTCAAGCGGTCATTACGTTCAGCGATATTATAATAAATCAAAATAAATGCTAAAAAATATTAATCCTCATTTTCTCCTCTGCTCTGTGCATTGTAGCTATTTTTCCCTGACTTATTATCTGGTCTAAAATCTTCTAAGTAAAGACACATTTGCTCTGGAACTTGCACCATGTTTATGTCACAGGCTGTTGTAATCAGGTAAGAAGGGCCTAGATATTAAAGTGGACCTCTTATGCTAATTTCCTGCTCCATTTAAAAACAATACAAATCTCGGGCTCTGGTAGAGTAGCTTTGCATTACTCACATTTGAGAATAACCCTTCTTTGCCTGGGTACACCCACTGTCTGAAACCAGCCAGCTCCTCTCCCTTTAAGGCAACTTTCCCCCGACAGAAGGTTTGTACAGCAGCTTTGTGCTCGCATCTAGAGGGATACCTCCTGTCTTTTACACGATACACATCCAAGAATAGAAAAAAAAAGTACATGGAGAACTCTGAAGCCTAAGCTTCTAGTGCACAGGGATTATTTGAACATACACTGACCCCATTATTTAAAACTTTGGCCACATTCATGGTCAACTGAATTTGTGCTGTGTGTGAGTGGATGTGTGTCTGTGTGTGTGAGGATGTGCATAATCCCCCGCAACTCTAAAAGGAAGAAATTAAATGCCAAACCTAGACTTTTTAATCACCATGGAGACGTGAAAGGTTAGATTCACACTCACTAGCTTACATGGATGGAAGCCCCCCCCCCCCCCCCCCCCCCCCCCCCCACCACCACCACCACCTTAAGAGATGGGGCAGTTTTTCACAGAAAGAGGACTGTGAGAAATTTGGAGTCGCTTCAGACTTAAAGCCACAGTCAGTATGGACAAGATGTGTTGGTTCTTTTCATACTTTTAAGACAAGCTTGACATTATTTTTGAGGAAAAGGGGAAAGAAAATGGTAATAATCGGTCTTTAATTGAATACTTCAGGATTTTGTCTCCCAAAGGTTATGAGGAAGCTTTAAAACTAAACCAAATGTCACCTTGGGGACGCATTTGAACGTACCCAAGGGAAACAGCTAGTAAGTATAGGGTAGATCGTGTGTTTAGGATCAACGTGAAGGGTTAAACAACAAAAGTACAAAAATATTAAAAATAATTTGTAAAAAATAATGAATTTTACACTTTAACTTGGCTTGTGGTCAAATTTTTGAAGGTGGATTTGGGGTTGGGGTGACAGGTCTTCTACAGCCTATCTATAAACTCTAAATTTTTTAATAAATGTATTTATTCTTCTCACAGATTTGTCTAAAACCATAAAAGTGAAATATTTCACAGTCGG
Source organism: Aulonocara stuartgranti (assembly GCF_965226115.1). NCBI lineage: Eukaryota > Metazoa > Chordata > Actinopteri > Cichliformes > Cichlidae > Aulonocara > Aulonocara stuartgranti. The sequence goes on from NC_138955.1 coordinate 11,956,394, forward strand.
GTTTATTTAATCCAATTTCAGATTAGTCGCAGTGAATAATTGCATCAGGGCCAAAAATGAATAGGCGATGAATCTTCCATTCTTGTGCCACGGAAACATCCAACATGTTAATTTCCTGATGATGAAATTTCAAGCTGACCATCCTCATCACGATGAAGATCCGGTAATAACGTGACAGGATCAGGCTGAACCCAAACCGAGCAGCAGCAGCAACAGTGAACTTATGATCAGGCTGTGATGCACACGGGTGACGCCGCGCTCCTGTAGTCGCATAACCAAAGACTGGCGTGGGATCGGTGCCTGCTGCGCCTCATCTGGAATAACGTCGGGAAAATCCAGAAATTTCATTAGCGGGTGATTTTTTTTCTCTGAAAGAGGGCGAGCCTTGTTGAGAATAATCCCTTTTGGGCAAACGTTTTCATCGGCAGGGGGTTTTCTGTACTTTGCAGAAGCCAGAGCAGATTTATTCCGATAGAGAATCGCTAAATAATAAGGTAAGAAGTGCGTGCACTTTGAGCTATGTGCCATGTCTTAGATGTATCTCAGATTATACATGCAGGGATGGGTTCGTGTTGATATGTCGCGCATTATGTTTCATATTTTCCTTTGGTGTGAATGAATGGGGATTGAGGAGAGGGCTGGCTCTCTGGCACCTGCGCATCCTTTGAAATAAAGCATCTGCGTTCTGCCTGGAAAGAGCCAGAAAAACAGAAATAAGGCAGAGAGCGATTATTTGGTGAATTTACAAAATGTCACCAAGATTTCTGCACTTAATGGGCTTTTTTCTCTCTCGCTTTTCTCCCACCCCTCCAATGTGGCTCTGCGGCGGCACCGAGGAGGGCTGTGTTGTGTTTTAAAAATAGCTGTTTGCTTCTTGCATTTTGACATGTTTGCTGGCCCGATGCGCACGGAAAGATGTCATTAGGAGCAGGATGGGGGGGATCTAATCTGAAAATACTCTCACTGCGTCGTTTCCATCGGAATGCAGCAGCGTCTCCCTCTCCAGCTCTCACAGGAGGCGGTTAGCTTTAATAGCATTAACACGGATGTCATTGCCTAAAGCGTGATATAAAACAGCATCCGATGGCAGAACGAGTCGTTCATACCTGTGGCCTGTGCGCAATGTGGCTGATATTTCTATTAAACGCCGCAGTTGCAGCGCGTCGAGCCGTTTCTCTCAGCTCAACGCTCCGTGAAACAGTTTTGTCATCTTCCTGCAAAATGTTGCTCCTCAAGGTCATTCGCTGTAGCCTATTTTAGAGATAATACCCAACATCTGTTACTGTAATTACTAATCACGCTCGCCAAGCTTGGTTCTATGACATGCAGGGGATGGACGTTAAAAGCTGTGGTTTGCAGTGATTTGGGCTGTAGCGCACATTTCTGCCGTTTGTTGTGGAAGGCCCAAGCCAATGCAGTGCTGCCTGTGGTGGAGCTGTCCAGCCTGCTGTCATGCTGCAGAGATGTGGACCATATGTTGGTCTCAAGTTGTGGACACTCCCACAACGGCCTGTATTTGGAATACAAATAATATTCTGCTCTCTCATTTGTTCAATTATGCAATGGAAGTTGACGCATCCTTGGCCACTTATGTCATTCGCCACATGATGAGTAAATAATTAATGAATGTGGGGCTTCTGATGGACTGCCCTGGTGTGGTTGGCTTAAGTTGTCAAACAAACTAACCCAGGCTGATTGTTGTGCAGCTTTCCCACGGCTTCTTTAAACACTGGATTACATGCAGGCCACTCATGTGTTTTCCATTGATCCAGTGCTGTGTGCTCCTGCACGCTGCTCTTACTCGTGTCTGTGGACTTACTGCAGCAGCCTCTCTTTTACAAGCAAGCACAGCCTTTGTTGTCATTGTCAGGTTATAGGACAGCGTTTGCAGTGGAAACTTGATAGCAGCGATCGAACATTTGATGAACTGGATCTGCTCTGATGGTGTTGATCCAGGTCAGTGCTACCCAGGCCACTGGCTGGCACAAACAGGCTGAAGGGACCGAAATAGAACATAAGCACTGGGGCAATATTTGCTGCCATCCCAGAAGAAAAAGAGCACATTTTTTACACTCTGTGCTCATTTTTTCGAAGTGGGAATCTGACAAATATTTTCGAGCCGAAGCAAAAGCAAATGCATTATTCACGTGTTCTTGCACCACAGGAAACATGGGTAAGCAGAACAGCAAGCTGACTCCTGAGGTGATGGAGGATCTGGTGAAGAACACAGAGTTTAATGAACATGAGCTGAAGCAGTGGTACAAAGGCTTCCTGAAGGACTGCCCCAGTGGCAGGCTGAATCTGGATGAGTTCCAGCAGCTTTATGTGAAGGTTTGTGTCCAGAAGCTCCCGCTCTTCTTTATCAACTGCCTCTTTTGCATCTGTTGGAGTTATTTGTTGTACAAACTAATCATGCAGCAGTAGAGGACTTATTTTCCCTTTTAAAAAGCTGTGCTTATCCTGTAACAAGAAGGCACCAGTTGACCTCTCTCTACTGTTTTGTGCAGTTCTTCCCTTACGGTGATGCGTCAAAATTTGCACAACACGCCTTCAGAACCTTTGACAAAAACGGAGACGGGACCATTGATTTCCGAGAGTTCATCTGCGCTCTGTCCATCACATCCCGTGGCAGCTTTGAGCAGAAACTCAACTGGGCCTTCAACATGTATGACCTGGATGGTGATGGCAAAATAACCAGAGTGGAAATGCTGGAGATAATCGAGGTGAGGGATTATGGAGTCATTAAGCTTTTGCTCATCAGGAGACTGGCTCTGAGGGGTTTTTTTCTCCATTGGTTTTTGGTGTTATCAGTCTCCCACACACCTGCAGAGCCTTGAGTACAGATACAGTTTCGTAATGGCAAAACTGCAGTTGTATTGAATTGCATTTGGCTATTTGTGGAAACACAATCTATAAAATAAATCCGATATGTGTCAGTGATATCAGAGCATATTGACAGCCCCTACTGAGACTGTCAATATGCTCTGAAGTGTGCAACAGTGCAAAAACAGTCAGACAAAACCCCATTATTTTATGACCTGAGAGTTTTTAACATTAGTAAGAAGTTATTTTTCACATAATTGACTTATGGTTTTCAAATAAATCACCTCAGAGCAAAGAGCCCAGATTTCAGCTTGTTAAATGTGGGAATTAGCTGTTTTTGTTTTTGTTTTTCCAGTAATTTTGACTTTTGGAGATTTGAGCATTGTAACTGTGTTCAAATCACAGTTTGGGTCTTTATAAAACTTTTCTTTAGCAAACCCAAAAGCAGCCAAACAGTTTGAAGAATAAACAAATACATTGGCATCATACTATTGCACTCAAAAAAGAATTATTATGCTTAAACACAGGACTACAACTGACCCATGTGGCTGTTATTATTGTTATTATAGAGCTACCCAACAATATTTAAGTATTTAACATCATGGACACCTGCGATGATCCAATGAAATGGTAAAATGGTAAATGGTCTGTATTTGTATAGCGCTTTACTAGTCCCTAAGGACCCCAAAGCACTTTACATATCCAGTCATCCACACATTCACACACTGGTGATGGCAGCTACATTGTAGCCACAGCCACCCTGGGGCGCACTGACAGAGGCGAGGCTGCCAGACACTGGCGCCACCGGGCCCTCTGACCACCACCAGTAGGCAACGGGTGAAGTGTCTTGTCCAAGGACACAATGACCGAGACTGTCCAAGCCGGGGCTCGAACCGGCAACCTTCCGATTACATGGCGAACTCTTGAGGCACTTTGGAATGTATGTTATTCCAAAAGTGGCATTCGATATATATTTGGACACACGACTTGTGCACTACTGCATAAAGGAGTATTAGGGCCACATTAAGAAAGAAAAGGCAAATATATTTTTATATTAATATTGTTCATATTGAGACTAAAGCTGAAATGTTGTTGTTTCAAGTCAGACAAATGCCATGGCTGCTTTGCCCTCTACAAAATAGCTTGCGTAGAGTTAGCGCAAGTGTATTTAAGAGTTGGTTTTAATAACAAGGAAATTATTTCTCTTTTATTACATAAACACGATGTGGTGATAAGTGCAATGATGTTGAAGAGATGGTGCAAAAAGCTGCATCTGTTCAGAAGGAAAAAACACAAACTTCGAGGGGTTGGCTTCATTTGTGCAAAATGAAATAGCTGGCAATGGATGATCACAAAACACAATCAGAACGCTGATGAAGTTGTTGTGTCAACTCATTAAGTCCACATTTCAACTTTAGCTAATATTTCGACATGATTCTCAAAAATAGCATTTCAAGTTTAATCTGAAGATTTGGGTTTATTCTTAAATTGAACAATAATAATGAAAAAATCTGTTCTTTTGGTGTTTTTTTTGGTAAAACTCTGTCACACTTATTGGGTACTCGAGTAGAATTATAACTTTTACTTAAATAAAAAGTCAAAATGATTTTCACACTTTTACAAAGGATTTTCCAACTCGACTCTTGTTTGCACTGTTGTGCAACACTGCTTTTGAAATAATTCAATAAATCAGTAAAGGCCCAGTGTTTCCTGCACATTTGATATATATTAATGAAATATTCAGAGTTCTTGGTCTTCTGTGTGCAATCAAATTTCAGCCTGCTGACAGAAAATAGCAGCATGCATACATTATTCAACCACTGGTACTATTTCCATCCACGGATTACTTTTGCTTAATAATTGTATGTAGCTTGTTGTTGTTTACTTGTAGCCATTTCAGCAATTTAATCATGAATCTCCACAAAAATGATAATATTTCAACATTTGACTTTTATCTGTTTATTCACTGCTTCATCCATCCATTCATCTTTTATTCTTGCACAGCAAACCACAGTTCTCAGCTAATTTCTCGCCACACCTCGCCCACAGGCTATCTACAAAATGGTGGGCACGGTGATCATGATGAAAATGAACGAGGACGGTTTGACACCAGAGCAGAGGGTGGACAAGATCTTCAGTAAAATGGATAAAAACAACGACGACCAGATCTCGCTGGAGGAGTTCAAAGAGGCGGCAAAGAGCGACCCGTCCATCGTGCTCCTGTTGCAGTGTGACATGCAGAAGTGAGCCGTCGCTGCTCCCTCCTCTTCCCGTCTGTATCCACACACTCTGGACAGCAGCACACGTTTTAATGTCTCATTAGGTTCTCTGCCATTTCCACAGGAAAAAAAATAACAAAAAACAATGCTTGGACTATTTTTCAATGGACTCGCTTCTTGTGGTTGTATGCATGAGAATGTCAAATGCTGAATAATTTTGAACATAGCTATAAGATATCATACATTTCTATCTGACAACATGCCAATGTGATTTGTGCACAGTAACTCCTCTACATTCTCATTCAACCTTAGCTTGTATATCAGTGGAGCACTGCATTAAATTATGTTTCTGCAGTATTTAGGATCCCCAGTGTTCACTGCTGCAACTACTGTACGCTTTACATGATAGTAACTAAATAATAATTCCTATGATAATTGTAACTGTCTCTACTGTACAGACTTATTGAGCTCTTGGAGGGTAGAAAGGCTCCTGTCTGTTCCAGATGTTTTCACACAGTGGAACCAAGAAGAGTAGGTTCTTTGCATGCATATATTATGTGTCAAAAAAAAATCTCTTACCTTTTTCATCTTTAGGTGGTTATGAAAAGAGAAACCGTCACTCTAAATTCATTTAGTATTGTTGCATGGGATGTACAGTATGTGACTCATTAGACCATTAGTTCACCTCCTGTAATGTGGGAGCATGCTTCCTTCCATTCGATACACGTGTATGTGTGACACTTTTCGAAAGGTTTTTGGGTTGCAGTTGAGGGCTAATCTCCAAGGAAGAGCTTTCACGTGAACATATTATATTTTGCTTAAGTGACTTACAGAATGAGCAGAAATATATTTATGCAACATGCGTCCCTTAATGTTATTATTGTACTGCTGCCGCTTAATCTAGAGACGAGGCCAGACTTACAGCATTAGGCGCATTATTCCCCACGGCGATCCCAGATTGGCTTCTTTTTAGGCTTCTTCTTTGATTTATGGTTTACTCGAGTTAACGTTAAAGTAACTAAACTTTACTCAGTACATATCAACTTGTTTACAGAAATGAAGAGCACTGCAAAATTAATAGTCTTGGCTTTTGACCTTATTGCTGGGAGCTCACTCTTAAAGCTAGGGCCCTCGTGAGAGGGGCTCCACTTTCCAGTGCAGCAAAAGGAGGGAAAAAGCCTTACATATATGTTTACCGAACACACTGCATTCCTTCGTATAAAACTTTTTTGTAAGGAGAAACTTTTTATTGAAAGGTCTCATCTTCTAATCTATTCCGTTCGCTGCAGTCATTAAAGATGCAGGACCCTCGAGAGAGGTGCTCGATAAAGCTTTTGAGAGAGCGTTTCAGAGCGAGACAGCAACGAGTTGGCGAAGGTTGAAACTATTGCAGAAATTCTCGTTCAGCGGTTTTGCTTCCCCATTTCCAGGCTATGCAAGCAAGGACTGAGTGTCTGCTTGTAGTCCACTTATAGTAGTGGAAGGTGCAGAAGCTTGTCATTGTTCTGTCTCAAATCAAGCATTACATTATCAGTGTCTATATAATTTATAAATTTCAGGCCAGTCACCATGTCAGATTCTTTGTCTAGTAAATGTTTATATCAAATATGAAAAAGCATAATACAAGTGACTGTATTCTTTTATACATGTGGCATGTGTTGCACCCAAAAATAATTCTGTAGTGATTAAAACAAATAAACCATGAACAGGCTTTTTTCAAAAGGCACGGGCTGCCAGGTGGACTTAATGGGCACAAAATAAAATCATCTCTGAACACAGTGCTCTGTATGGATGGACAAAGGGATGAATGGATGGACAGCCTTGTGTGCATAAATCATATGATCCGCATAAAACCTGCTCAGAATTACAGTTTTATTTGTGACAGTGCTTTCAATTATCCACAAAAATGACTATTAACAACTACCGCAAGATAATCAATGAAGACTTTTGATAAAGAAAACAGGAACAGTGACAACAAGTAGCTAAAAAAAGAGCACTAATATTGTGGCAATATTTGCAAACTGAGTAAAGAGCTGGGTTGATTGACTAAAAGTCTCAAGGTATCACATTGGTGAGGTAAATTTAAATCGTATCTTTACAAAAGGATAAAAAGAGCTTCCCACTGGACACACCACCCACTTTGGGACTTAGTAGCTCAGTATGGGTATCACCACGAGTATAATAGTACTACAACCCTTTCCAGTACTGCTTATTTATGCAGCACTTTAACACTACTCTTGTCAGCCCCGTAAAAACAGAAAAATGACATCACAATTTGATTTTTCATCAAAAACTATCCAGCAATATAGAAGAAAATCTATATCAGAATAAAAGCAAGTACCTGATACTACCTCTCTTTTACCCTAAACGTTATACTCTTTTCCAGCTCCCTATTTGTCTTCACGATTCACAGTTCAAAATAATCCACACTATAATTCATCCACTACCTGAAACAACCAGTTTTTAACCCAGGAAGTAGAGGCCCCCACCAAACAAATTCACTCAAGTGGCTTAAAACAAATGTTCACCAGGGAGGACAGCATCCTTGACTGTGTTGTTGGGTTGGAAGTCCACACACATACAGACCAGTACCTACTCTCTGACTCCCACCACCCTGTGAAACACAACGTTGAAGTGATAAGGAGCCTACAACACCAGGCAGAAAATATTTCCTCTAAGGAAAAAGGGAAAGAAAAGGAACACACACTTAAAGAAAGCTCTTAATAAAACATGGTTATCGCAACTGGGCCTCCATTAAATCAGCAAATATGTACACGAAAGAAGGTCAGACACCAGCAGACCCAGCAAGACCCTCAGACAAAATTGATTCATCCATGGGACAAAACTCTAAAACACAAGCTAAACAGGACAGAGTATGCTCTGCAGTGACAAATGCTTGGACCTCCACAAAGGAGAAACCAAACAGGCACTCCATTAACCCAACACAACACAGAAGACCCACCTTTACAGGACAAGACTCAGCTATGCATCTGCACTGGAACTTTCTTGATGATGCCAGTGTTCACATTGTGGACCAAGAGCATCTAAGCCCCCTGTGAACGACCATCACTGAACAGAGGTGGTGGCTTACAACACCAGCTATCAACCACCTGCAATGCCGTCATGAGATCCCTTCCCGAGTGCTTCAATCCCAACTCACACCTGGCCTCATGTGATCCCAATAAGTCACATGATGCAGTGGGGCAAGGTTACAAGGTGGTTTCACCATTAACCCCCAGTGTTGGTAATGACCCATACTTTTTTTTTAAATACACCTTTGTTCATGTGATGACTCACATGATCGATAGTGGGTTGATGACCCTCACAACCACCTGGGAGGGGACAACCAACCACTAAGAGTAAAATATCTGGGACTCTTTTATTTTTAGAACTGAAGAAGTCTCTTGGATGAGAGGTGGAACACCCACAAATGACACATGGCTGTCCAACTGGTCTGTCATTTCACTGCCTTCATCTCAGTTTCTGCAAACAAAGACAAACTTCTTATTTCAGTCGCATAAGCCAAATTGTTTCTCCATTGTGTTGGCTTTCAAGAAAACTCAATCATCAAAATTTCTGTCTAAGGTCTTTGTGTCTGTGAAGGTTCTCAGTCATCCAGGTCATCGTAGTCAAAGGAGCTTACAAAGAAAAGCGTCTGGACTTCTTTAAGTTGCTTGAAGACGTTTCACCTCTCATCCGAGAAGCTTCTTCAGTTCTAAGGTCAAATGGTGGGGAGTCCCAGATTTAAAACCTAGTGGGAGTATCCCCCCACAGACAAAAGGACCCCCTGATGATCCTCTAATCGCCTGAGCCAAGGTGTGAAGCCAGGGTTTCGGGTGAGCTCATTGTGAAACCTGGCCCCACCTTATCATGCTAATTCCTGAGTTTTGTCAAAACTCCTAAACACAAACTTAACAACGTGGTGTATGCTGTACAGTGCAGCGAGGAATGCCCAGACCTCTACATTGGAGAGACCAAACAGCCACTTCACAAGCGCATGGCACAACACAGAAGAGTCACCTCCACAGGACAAGACTCAGCAGTCCATCTGCATCTTAAGGATAAAAGACACTCTTTCAAGGATGCCAATGTTCACATTTTGGACAGAGAGGACAGATGGTTTGAAAGAGGAGTGAAAGAAGCCATCTATGTCCACTGTGAGCGACCATCTTTGAACAGAGGCGGTGGTTTACGACACCAACTGTCTGCCATCTATAATCAAGTTTTGAGTTCCCTCCCCAGACGCCTTAATGCCCACTCACATCCTGGGCCATCTGATCTCAGGAAATCACATGATAGGGTGGGGCTAGGTTTCACAATGAGCCCATGCGAAACTCTGGCTGATTGGGACCCACACCCAGTTTCACACCTTGGCTCAGGCGATTAGAGGATCATCAGGGGGTCCTTTTGTCCCTCTGTGAGGGGTCACTCCCACTAGGTTTTAAATCTGGGACTCCCCACCATTTGACCTTAGAACTGAAGAAGCTTCTCGGATGAGAGGTGAAATGTCTTCAAGCAACTTAAAGAAGTCCAGACGCTTTTCTTTGCAAGCTCCTTTGACTGTCTAAGGTCTTTCACTGGACGGGATCAAAACATTTCCCTCATAAAGAATCCAAGTGGACAAGAGGGGCTCATCTCTTTCATGTATTTTTAGTCTTCTTTGATGTCTAAACATTTGTGCACAAGCATTAGACCTGAACGGTTTCTCCCCAGCGCTGACTTTCTTGGGTTTTTCTTCTATCTAAGCCGCTGTGTTTCAACTACACTGTAATCATCTGTGATGTTGTGTTTGCCCATCACTCCAGCGGATGCCACCTCTGATGTGTGTTACTGCTTGCCACATGATGTAATCAAGGGCAACCTGAAAGAAGAACAGCGACCGGATGCAGCCCTGCCAGATGTTGATGACAATTTTAAAGAAGATACCGTGGCTGGATTCCATCTTTACGTGGCAGCTTGAACACAGGCATTAGCTCTTGAAAACTGGAATAAAAGCTGCTAGAAAACGTTAATAGTGCAGGACACTTCTGGTAGATCTGTGAAATTTTTCACGTTAATGACTAAATCTGAGAACGTGTATGTAAAGTCAAATAATGAACAGAGGAAATCATCATCAGCCACTCGGTGTTTCATTAAAACATTAAAATTACACTCAGACATCTTATCTATTATGGACAAAACATTAACTTTGTACAGTGCATGATTTTTGGCACACAACCTCCTGTGTTGTTTTAAAAGCCTGCATTCATTTGCCATAAAATGATAAAAACATTACATAAAATAAAAAAGTTCTCCAAAAACACACAGTAATACTGACATACAGCTGCAACTACGGCTTCATTTAGTCCTCGTTAAAAACGTGGCGTGATCTTCATCTAAGTAACGATAATAGAGAAACACAAAACTAATTATAAAAACAGCCTTTAGTGAACACACTGAGCAATCGCTCAAAGCGCTCGTAGGCTAAAAACGAGCCTTCACATGAGCAACAACAACAGCTGCTTGGACACAGCTGTAAAAATTACAGATTGTTCATAGAAATGAAAGAAAAGAAAGAAGAATCTCAAGAAAGATTGGTTTGTGTGAGCCTTCATGGAGATCAGTGCAACAAAAGAAACAAAAAACACTCCACACAAACATACTGTGGTACATTTCAAGCTTGCAAACGATCACCTGGATGTTTGTCTGTCAGTTTTAAGGTTTTATTATCAGGACACAAAGTAGTTGTGGCTTTAGCAAGTCTTTAAAATCAGGTAAATACAACCTAATCTGACCTACAAAACATGACATATTACACTTTGCCATTAATAATTAAACCAAAACGCAATCTAAGTACACCCTTAATGTTTCCAATGGAATTCAGGGGGTGGGTACGAGCCAGGTGCTGCTAATCAAATGCACTTGACTAAATGATCATCAGCAATTGTGAGCACCTCTATAAAAGCAGACGTTTTATTCGTTTGGAGGTCTGGAGCAGTTAAAACAATGCCAACGAGCACAGATATCAGCAGCTGTCTTAGAAAAGCGGTTGTTGCTGGTCACCTGGAAAAGGTTACGAGGCCATTTCCAAACAACTTGAAGGACACCGTGCTGTAACGACAAAGATTAATGTGGAAAACATTTTACACAGTGCTTAGTCTTGCTAGTAGTGGACTTCCCAGCAAATTCAATTCAATTTTATTTATGTAGTGCCAAATCGCAACAACGGTTGATCAAGGTGCTTAATTCACCCCGGAGCCAGAGCGTTGAGCGTTGCTCAGAGCAAGTGTAAAAAGGAGCTACATCTCAGACTCTACGGGCTTCAGTTAGCGTGTTAAAAGTTAAAGTTCATGACAGCACAATTAGAAAAAGCCTGAACAAGTATGGTTTGTTTCAAATTGTTGCCAGGAGAAAGCCTTTCTCTCTATAAACAACATGGCAGTACGGCTTGGGTTCAAAAAGATGGATCTGACGAAATGCCTTTGAAAGACGAAAACGGAGATGTCTGCCCATAATGCATTGCGCCACGTTTAGTGTAAAGCAAACACAGTATATCAGCACAATGTCAAACATGGTGGCGGAGGGGTGATAACCTGGGCTTGCTTTGCAGCCACAGCGTCGACCACAAACTCCTCTGTATTCCAAAGTATTCTAGAGTCAAATGTGAGGGCATCTGTCCGACAGCTTGGCCTAAACTGGGCCATAAAATAGGACAATGATCCCAAGCACAGCAGCAAATCTACACCAGATGGCTGAAAAAGAAAAAAAATATCAAGGTGTTGCATTGACTCAGTCAAAGTCCAGACCTGAAGGGTGCTGCTTCAGCTATTAGGCGAGCAGGCGCACGTAAGTCTTGCGGTTGAAATGTAGCGGCCGACCTGCGGGCGCTGCATTTTTCTTAAATGAATAATGGCACGGTGTAATATATCATATGTTGCTATTGATCTAATTTTAAAACCATGGACTGATGTTGCTTTGATACCTCAGAGCCTGGCGCCGTATCAAGCACTTCTAAGCAAGCCAACAACAGAACAGCTGATAAAGAAAACTGGGTTTTGTAATGATAAAGGCAGAGTCTCTGTCTTAATCCAAGTGAGATGTTGCGCCTTATCCATAAATGTTAATGCACTGAAACTATTTTGTAGGAAGCAGGGGTCCAAAATGCCTCATCACTCTACAAGTTTCAAGACCAGCTACAGGAAGTGTCTGATGGGAGTTGTTGCTACCCGAGGAGGATCTACAAGTCACAAAATAAATTCAAAAGCACACGTACTCTTTCCGGCTAAAGTAAACAGCTCTTGAGATAGCCTGTTTACTCTAGCCAGCATACCACTGGGGACTTAGGTGAAGCTCACACCACATTTAGAGCAATTAAATGAAGACATCCTGGTAATTCAAAAGGGTTCATAAATGTTTTTTTCTAACTGTATACAGTAATGCCCATTAACATTCATCCACTGATGTCACTGAAGCTCAGTTTAAACATCTTCATCTTCTGTTTGACCCCGGTGTCTTTCTGGAGCCCGCAGCTGGTGGATTTTGATGAGGTCCGACTTGGGTAGATTGCTGAAAAATACGAACCTTTTGATCAGTTGTCAATCATTTTTCACACAGCACAGGTCATTTTTAGAGATTAAAAGGTAAAGATGGATAGCGGGAGGTTTAAAAAGAAGAATATAGGATCTTGAAAAACAGTGAAATCAAAAATACTTACCTGACAAACTGACATAAAATGATTTCAGGAACAATAACAACAACAAAAATCTACAATTGGTCTGCTTGCGCACATCAGCCTCCACAGAGAAAACGTCAAAGGATATCAAGGCTAACATCACACAAATACATTACCTGGTGTTCAGAGGTGTAATGAAGATAAATTGTCGAAGATGCTGCCGCTCTGACAACTCCAGAAGCAGATCCAGACAGATTCTTCGATTGTGCATATCCTGCCGCAGCAAAAGAAAGGGAACTGTTAACTCAAGTGAGTAAAAGCCAAATCCCGTAAGCATTTTCTACTGGTTACGTGCGACTAATGTGTTTTCTGTGCACTCACCATGTAGACGTCAAACTCGTCGAGGCATCTGAAGGGTGACTCGGTGATCTCCCACAGTGAGAGCATGAAACAAACAGTGGAGAAGGAGCGCTCACCACCGGACAGCGACCTCATGTCACTCACACCATCCTCCTCCCTGCCTGGAGGCTTTACCTTCAGTGCCAACAAACTTGAGTGTTACTTATATTAACTGTGCTCCTGGTTTGCTGTAATGTAACAAACTTTTCTGGCAAACTAGAGAGATAAGCACGTACCATGATAGAGAGCGTCTCGTTGTTGTGGTCAAAAATCATAGATCCACAGCAGTTCATCTTTATTAGGAAGTTATTGAAGTATAACTTACATCTGACAGACAGGGACCTTCAGGAAAAAGAGAAGAAGAAAAGTTTTAGCTAAAAGTACAATTTTTCCCACGTCAATGAATCCTTATATTATATTTTTCTACCGTGCAAGATCGTTACTTACCTACGCATTATTTTGTATCTGTTCTGCCTGTCTGACATGATGTTATCCAGACGATCGATGAACCTCCGCAAATCTCTTACTTGGTTGGTTTTCTCTCTGTAGAGAGCGAGGGCCTCGGCGTACTCCCTAATGAGGTCAGAGGGAAGAAATTGGCATAGCCTAAATTCTTCTCAATTCAGCTTTCAGTGTGCACATGTAAAATGAGGGCAGGAGATGATTTAGTGATGGCCAGCAGGCAGATCTGATTAATCCGTACAGGGGAAGAGACAGTCCGAAGGAGATGAGCTGAAACTTAGTGAGCAGGAGCACCTTTTTTATTTCTTGGGAGATGAAATCCAGGGAAAATGATAGGTTAGAATAAAGATGGAAGATGTCTTTGAAGAAGCCTTTAAGTAAATAAGTTTTTGAAAAAATACAGTTGGTCTACAGCAAACTAAGTTAGCTTTTAAATCTGTATGAGTCATGTTTGCTGTGTGAGTAAATTCTACCTTTAAACACTTCAATTTTAAATGTCCAAAACATGTCAGCTTTGCCTCTCCAACTTTCCTGATCGCTCCCATTAAAGATCTTAACATCTTTCAGCTCTGCCGCCCGTCATTTGAATAGTGCAACCCCCTCCAAACTAGATCGCAGGCCTCCTGTAAACACTCCCTTTCACCATTGCTGCCATCCTTCTGTCACAAATCACCCCTGACACTCATCTCCACCCACTCCACTGTGTCTGCACTTTCCTCTTTACCTTGTTTGTGCACTAAACATTGCTTTGGATGATCTCGAGGTATTTAAACAGATCCACCTTCACTACCTTTACTCCCAGCATCATCTCCATTTCATTCACACACACACATGTATTCTGTCTTGCTTCCTTACTTCCATTCCTCTTCTCTCCAGAGCACACCTCCACTTTTCCAGGATCTCTTCCTCCTGCTCCTTACTCTATAGATCACAGTGTCATCTGCTATCATCATAGTCCGCAGAGACTTCTGCCCGGTCTCATCTGTCAACCCCCACCTTGAATCCATCCGTTACTCCTACTTGAAGTTTATATCTCTATAGTTGCTACAGCTCTGCACATCAACTTTGCTAATGAGTCCTATAAGGGTAATACTACTATACATAATTAAATTAATATTTTTACTGATGCATAAGTGTCTGAGAAGGATTTAACTGTTGCAGCCGGTTGAGACAGAGCTTTCTAAAATATTATCTATATGATAAGGTTGATTTTGATTACAAAAAACCAATATATTCCTTTATCCAGTACAACAGCTAAGTTCCACCAGGTCTAGGTTTTCGATGCCAATAGCGTTCCACTTGTCATAGGTGTCAATAAAACAATTAACACCCATGACACATTCAGAAGTGCTTCTAACACTGCACCCTCTATAAATACGTAAATAAAGGCAAGATAGTGAATACAAAAACACTGTTCGATCTAAAGTAAGACACCACCTTTAAGTGTGGTGACAACAATTATTAGATAACAATAATTATTCAATGTAACGTTGCACCCAATTAATGCAGAGTTATTTCGTCGATGCGTCTGTGGTGGTGCGCCTACGGTCTTTAACACCGGAGGTCGAGAGCGCATGCAGGCGACCGAGGAGTCTATTGTTTACTTCAACAACCTGACTCATATGTAGCAATCTATGATAGTCATCTTTGATTAGCAGAAGCATAAGGGCAAGGAAAACAATAGCAAATCATAACAGTTGCCTGTTTCATACGTCTGGGTTGTTTTCAGCTGTTGTTTTATGTGTAAAAAGGGGTTAAAGTGGATTTGTCAGGTGTAGCACTGCGAAGAAAAAACGCTTAAAAATAAGATAAAAACTTGTACTTTGAGCTCCAATAGATTTGTTTTCTTTGCATATGGCTGTGATCAGCTAACATGTGCCATTGCTGCTCTTTTTGGATTTATCTGAATTCAACAAGATAACAGAGCAGCTTAAATTTGATGTCTGCTACTCTGGATGTAACCGGACATTGACCATGAACAACACAGGCTGCTGTGCACTGCTCCAACATTGCTGCTTTACTGTAAACTTCACCACACTGCTGCAAACTAACCTGAAATGATGTATTAAATGTAATTAATCTTGCGTCTTCCTTACATCTTTCATCATCTCTCATTTCTATTCAGTAAAATTTTCACACGTGAATGTTTCTTTTCTCCCTGGGAGACGCAGCGTCTTTATTTCTCGTGCTGTTTGAAACATTTGAATGTCAACAGCGATAAATGCTACTCTGTTTATATCCTGAACAAATACAAGTAAGCACAGACAGAGCAGGCAGCTAAATACTCAATTGCAGTAACAACAACTTTATTGACATCTGCAGCATGAAGGCATCACACCGATGAGAAGGAAAAAAGGTGGTGCTGAGAGGATATGCTGGCTCAATTAAAGTTCCTGGACCATCGTTCTGGATGGTTCTGGTCTACTTTAACCATGCCTAAGAGTCTATTTAGGTTAGCTAATAAAACAAGTCAGCTCAGGTGAAAATCCTTGGCTGAGTGGGGTGCCAGTTTAGGTCTAGGGGGAAACTGGGATTAATATATATTATAAGTACCTTAAGTCTGTACACAGGTACAGTACCTGATTAGATTACCTACATTCCACCAGTTTTATACATACAGTTTACACATGCACTAACATGATTGATGAATTAGCTCAATAAATATTTGAGTTTTAACTGTTAAAATAATTTCTGCCTCTGTTGCTGAAAGCCTTCAGTTTCTCACCTGACCACCTGCTGCTGCTCGCCATGGTCGCTTTCATACACTTTGATCTTCTTATTCAGTCGAGTGATTTCTGTGTCGATGCTCTTGGTGTTGCCGACCACGTGCTGCCGTTCCGGACTGATCTCTATAGCCTTTGCCACGTATTCCTGTCGTAACATCACGAGACTTCTGCTTACTTTCTTTGATTGAATTCACCGAATACCGGCTGGCGTGAATAGCTAAACTACAGCTTAACTACACCGTATCATGCTGAAAAAAAACAAAAAACTTCCTACCTGTAGCTCCTCTTCTCTTTGGGCAAGTTCATTTTTCATGCCTTCAATGTTGTCGTCATGAGCCTTCACTTTGTTTTCTAAGATTTTCAGGTTTCGTTCATGCTTGGCACACTCCGTCTCCAGTTTCAGCTGTTCATCCTGTAGATCAAGAGCACAAAGGTTTGGAAACCTGCACAAAACAACAAGTTGTAGACCTGAAACTGTAAAACCTCTACTGCACCTTAAGGGGCTCTATTTCCTCTAGAAGCTGATCAATCCGGTCTCTGACAGATGAGTACTTGGAATCTGAGTCTTCGGCCATTTTTCGCTGCTTGTCGAGTTCTGCCTTTGCTTCTTGAACACTTTGCTTCTCTGCCTCGATTTTCTGCTGATTCTCTTGGGCAACTTCTTCCTGCACAGTTTAAAACATTCAGAAACACTTAACCTGCATAATTCATGGCAGCATTTAGTTTATTACGCAACAGATAAAAATAAAAACTGAAGTATCACCAGTGAGCTGATGTCATTAATTTGCTCCTCACTAGCAGTCACGAGATCAGTTATTGCTGCTTTGACATGATTCACAGAAGCCTGCAACGAAGAGAAAATAAATGTTATCTAATGTTAATTAAAAATCACATTAATCACATCTTTCAGCACTGATTTGCCAGCATTAAACAGCAACTGGAACATAGACTTTACATAAAAGATGGATACATAGTAACTTATGGATTACTGTTTGCAAGACTGGTTTTTCTGTTGTCACCATCTTGAGGTTTTGTTTTTTTTATACTAAACACGCTCAATGCTAACACTGAGCAACTATCTTGGTTAGCAAGGTACATTAGTAAATCACTGTAAAACTGAAAGGGATGCTAACTTGATTTTTAGTGAGGGGAGTAAATAGCCACAATCTTTTTACCTGTTCATGCCTCCAGGGGCTTTCTGAGCTTCTTGCTCGAAAATGACATGCCCAAACTGAATATTGTATTTCTCAGCAATTACAAACTCTGTGTAAACAATCCTGGCATCAAAATAAAGCTAACACTTGTGAGATTTCATTAGAGGTGTAAATATTACAGCAGATGTTACTGTGTCAAAGCTACTGAGGCTGGAACACTAAGAAACTACTTTTTTTTTTAGCATATAACCCCTTTAAAAATATGCTTTGGTTCACATTTGACTCCAGAAAATCAGTAATCAACATATTCAGCCCAAACACTGAATTCACTTGTCAGCTCTTTAGCTTTCTGCTTTAATTGGAAGCCAGAAACCACAAAAAGAGGAGACAGACTGCAAATGCAGAAAATGAAAGGAAACCCAAACAGCTTCAGGTGTATCTTTTTACTGACCAGTGTTGTCTTCATGGTCAGGATGGTGTTGTTAAGATTGCTCTCCATATTCACAATGTCTTCGGTGACAGAGTTTACTTGGAGCTGAAACCTGGACAGCTGAGCCTGGTAATTCTCCAGGTCTGAGTCCAGCATACTGGAACAGACAGGATACCACAAACATAACATACCACATCTATGAAGTCACATGAAATTGGGTTTGTTTTTGTTTGTTTGGTTTTTTTTTTTTTTTGGGGGGGGGGGGACTGTACTCAGGCACAATTTATACTGCTGTCATTTCCATGTGACATAAAGATCCAGTTTGAGCATTCAACTGGGTGTAAATGTGAAAGACAGTCACTCAAACCTTGAATAGTTTCCAGTGGTTACCTTATTTCAGTCTCAATGTCCCCACCGAGATATCTTGCCATGCTGAAATCAGACGTGTAATAACGGTTTGGATACACCTGATCCCCCTCAACAGTGAAGGCTTCACGGCAGTTTTTAGGTGGACGGCAGTGCTGCATGACCCTCCTCGCTTTATCTTTTTCCTGAGATCAAACAACAACAACAAAATGCAACATCAATCCTAAAGCACCACTCTAGGCAATATCCAGGCATAAGCAGGTCTTAGTAAGACACTTACTTTGATTATAAGGATTGATTCTATCCCTCGCATATCAATCAGACAGTTGATAATCACTGGGCTTGTTGCTGTGATTATGTCCATTACCGATGGGTACTCCGGATGATATGCTTTCCTGTGAAACAGCACAGAGTGAAAACAAAACATGCTTAAAAAAAAACAAAAGTTTCAGAAAAACGTAATAAGAAAAAGAAAAGAAAATCTCACATAATGCCGACCTTCCATGAATGTTGTACGGTTTATCAGAGAAGGGGCTGACGATAATCTGTGGCCTGTTGCCCTTTGGATAAAAGCGAGTCATCAGCTCCTGGAGGACCGCCTCGTCTTTGTAGTTGTCGCAACAGAACGCCTTCACGAAGCTCCGCAGACAGCACTCCACAGCCACAGCTAACGAGGGATCCTTTAAACTGATACATGCCCCTGGGAATAAACACAGACTGTCAGCTTCAATATATCAAAAGTAGAAAGCTTTGAATTATTTAAATGTTAAAGATGTTTATAAAAAAAAAAAATTAAAAAAAAAAAAGGTACAGCGTTTGCTTTTTTGCATGAAAGAAAAGAACATTAGACATATGTCTGTACAGTAAATACGCAGCTGCAGCTAGAAACTCGTTAGCTTAGTTAGCGTCAAGATGAAAACATGACAAAAACCAATGCACGATAGTGAAAAACTATGATGAAATGTATTGACGCTTTTGTCCGCCAATAAAATGAGATGAAAATGGACGGATCAATCAGAACAAACTAAGTTGTTCAGAAAGGTGGGACAAGTTGGGGAGTGATCCAATCAGAAGTAATCTCCTTGTGTAGTTAGGTCAGATTTGATCTGCCCAGGGGAAACATACAAGTTCTCGCGCTCTCAGTTTCTCATGAAAAAGCAACAAAATGTCAACACTTGTGAAGAAGAGAGAAGCAGGACTCGTTTCACATTTGATGTCAAGGAAAATAAGATGCTTCTTAAACCATGTGGGGCAACTCCCTGTCTTTGTGATGTGCTCCATTTAAAGTCTGAAGTCAGAGTTTCCAACTTGTTATCTGTACTGCCACTGTTGTGTGCTTGTGACTTGCCATACAGAGATAATCGAGCACACTATCCATGACTTTTCTTCAGTCATGCTTTCAAGCACAGAAAAACGACCCCTGCACTGTATTATGACTACTAGTGAATGGCTCTACCTCGCTACAAGTTGTCTAAGGAATGCAGGACCTCGTTGCTGTGAGGCAATGACGCTAACAGGGCACGTTTTCTTGATCAGAGAGCTTTAGATGTGATAGCTGACAGATGACTCACTTCTTCCTGTTTCCAGTTTTCAGTCTCTGTTCTAGTCAAACTGGTTATTGGCGCTTGTTTTTAATTTAGTATGCAAACATTAGAGTTTTATCAATCTTCTCATCAAGAACGTTAACAAGCAGATCGTATTGAACTGAAAAGTAAAAAAAAACAAGTCTGAAAATATTTTTATCCAAAAAAAAAACAAAAACCTAAAAATGAGTGTTACCTATTGGACCAACAGGTCTCTTGAGGAAGCGTCCCGTGGCATAAGCCTCGCTAATTGCACTCATCATGTCAGGCACCTGGTCTCCAAAGCGCTTTAGTTTGTTCGATCGACTGGCGAGCAGCTGATTCTTCCTCTTTAGTTTGGACTCATATGAAGCCTGTACGTTCCTTTCCTCCAGTCTGGTAAATACAAAGAGAGCAAGATCATAAACTTTCACTTCCCTGACAATATGTTTACACCAGAGCTGATTTACTTTGTTATACCTCAGCTTGTCCAGTTCTTCCTTCCCTTTGAGAAGCGCCTGATGTTTGTTCTTGATGTCTTGATTCAGGTGCGTGCACTTATTCTCGAGCTCTGCAAGCTGCTCTTTCAGATTACTTAAACTCTTCTGCCGTTTCGTGTATTCCGAGTCTCCCTCACTGTTCAGACTCTTACTGAAACAGAGTAAAAAAAAAAATATTGAAAACAAATACATCAGCTGTATTCCATCAAAGACTCGGTGCTGTTTCCTGCAGTATATTGCAAGTAAACCTGACAAGTTTGGGATCAAGTTTTGGGTGGCTTGCGACCTAAAATCCAAGTACACAGATGCAAAAAAAATCAGGCCACTGTGCGATGTGTTCACTGCTACAGGTACACATGTGGTAAATGCAGACGACAGATACCGTGGCAGTGCCAGGATTGTGAGTGATGAAAATGTTGAAATGTACTCACTCACTTTTTATCATTATTTGTAAATATGTGTACAAATGGTTGGTTTTTTGTACTGTTTTCATCAATAAATGTCAGCAACAAAGGACATACACCCATGTGTGTTGATTTCTCCCTAAGATGGCAAACTGAAACACTCCAAGTTGGTGACTTTTGGAGATTTGTTTCCCTGGATGATTGAGAATGCATCAAGATGAAACACAAAAGGAAGCTCACCGCTTTTGTTGCTGCCATAAATGCCATTAGTTCAGGGAGGTCCATGAACCAATGAACATGCTCCATGCACCACTCAGCAGGCCATTTGTAAATATGTGTACAAATGGTTGGTTTTTTGTACTGTTTTTATCAATAAATGTCAGCAACAAAGGACATACAAAGGACATGTGTTGATTTCTCCCTAAGATGGCAAACTGAAACACTGAAACACTCCACTCCCCCACCCCCTCAATCACTCACTGAGTGATTGAGGGGGTGGGGGAGCTGCTAAAAGCGGTGAGCTTCCTTTTGTGTTTCATCTTGATGCATTCTCAATCATCCAGGGAAACAAATCTCCAAAAGTCACCAACATGGAGTGTTTCAGTTTGCCATCTTAGGGAGAAATCAACACACATGGGTGTATGTCCTTTGTTGCTGACATTTATTGATAAAAACAGTACAAAAAACCAACCATTTGTACACATATTTACAAATGGCCTGCTGAGTGGTGCATGGAGCAAGTTTTGGGTGGCTTGTGACCTAAAATCCAAGTACACAGATGCAAAAAAAATCAGGCCACTGTGCGATGTGTTCACTGCTACAGGTACACATGTGGTAAATGCAGACGACAGATACCGTGGCAGTGCCAGGATTGTGAGTGATTGCTGAAAATGTTGAAATGTACTCACTCACTTTTTATCATTATTTGTAAATATGTGTACAAATGGTTGGTTTTTTGTACTGTTTTCATCAATAAATGTCAGCAACAAAGGACATACAAAGGACATGTGTTGATTTCTCCCTAAGATGGCAAACTGAAACACTCCACTCCCCCACCCCCTCAATCACTCACCCCCACTCCCCTCCCTCCAGAATTCCTAGGTAACGACCTAATATACATATGAATGACTAGCCAATTTAGCTTCCACTTCCACCATTTGACTGCTCTCGGGTTTTATAGGTAGAAAGGTAGAAGCCTGGGGATGCTAGTGTTAACATGAACTCTTACTCCCCTACCTTGCTTTTGCCTTATTAAGCTTCTCCTGGAGAAGGTTTTGCTCTTGTTCCGACTGTTTCAGCTTGTTTAGAGCTCGAAAATAAACGACCTATTGGAAAAGATTGTGACATTAACATGACGTCAAATATTTCTCTATGCATACAGTAAATAAGTAAATGTGCAGATTAACACAGCGCCGTTTGTCAGCGACTACCTCCTGGTCCTTGTGTGCTTTGCTAATGATCTTCACTTGTTCTTTCAACTTAACATTGTCCTCTGATAGAGACTCTTGCTCTTCTCTCAGAGTGTCAATTTTGCTTTTGATGCATTGAAGCTTCTTCTCTAGCTGTATGATCTTCGTCTGAAGATGAGAGAGACAGAAACAGGTTTTTAAAGACAATGCCTGAAAATAATTACCAGCAGGATAGAGCCACTCCACCCCACAACCTCAGGATATCTACTGTAAACACAACCATGCATTATGTGAAGGAAGGACTTTGAGTTTATGCAGAGATGAAGGTCTGAAGTGGTCTGACATTTATAAATAGGGTTGTATATTTAACAGAAAAGAAACACTTGTGACTCACCTGACAGAGCTGAAGGTTATCCTTGGGTTTGTAATTATTTTCTTCCTTTTCAATGTCTTCCTTCAACTGCTTTAAGAGCTGCTCCTTCTCACTCACCTGAAAGAGATAAAAAAAAAAAAACACATTTATTAAAAATTGCAAGCTCTATCCAACCAGCAAATGTTGCGTTCAAGCCTCAAGATCAAGTCTTACCAAACACCATACCATCGCCTTCTTCAGATTCTCTAAAACAACCTTCATGTCACTGAAGGATGCAACATTTTCATATCGTTCCTTCTTCTGCAGGAACTCTTGCTTCAGGTCCTTGAGACACTGGACACAAAAGCATTTTAAAATATGTTTGATTTATGTAAAAATCAAACGCTACTCATAGATAAACATATAAGCTGCAACTGGATACAATTAGGGTTCCCAAATAAAAGGCAGAAAATCAAGAGAAACCCCAAAGAAGAAGATGCTTTTAAAACTGTCAGTGTTTAACCAAAAATAAACAATGTAAATAACATTTCTCCAACGTGTATTTGCTTTATAATCTCGCTTGATGTGCAACATCAACGTTCAGCGGTTTGTGTGAGGAATGCCGTACCTCCTCTTGCCTCTCAACCTGCTCCCGCGTGACCATTTTAGTGTGTTTAATGTGGATGTAATCTCTCTTCATCTGCTCGAGCAGAGTTGCTTTCATGAAGAACTACAAACGAAAAAAAGCAGAAAAGAAAGCACTTATCAAAGTGAGCTTCATTGCAGGTGTAACCTTTAAATCTTAACGCTTTTAGCGAACGTGGCGTTACGCTACCTTATACTTGTCTGTTTCACTTTTTGAATGCAGGAACTGCTTGCTCATTTCTTGGCTGAGAATGGATACTGGGTTATCCAGCTGGAATACACAAGCAAATATCCTGTTAAGTCCTTTAATGTGTATGATTGTGCAGGAAGCAGTACAACCTCGGGGCATCTACAGGAAAAAAATTTAAAAAGTAGCAAGTACCTGGATGTTAAAGTGGTCCAAAATGCCCGTTAATTCCTCCTTTTTGTTTGAGACGAGATGTCCTAAAAGAGATAAAATGCAAGTAAAGTGGTTTGAACCTCTGTTGCCCTTTAAAAGAGGTTATAACTTACATGCCACTCATTGGAAAATAATAAGATGGTACTGTACTGTGTTCATAATTCCTTAAATTTGGACAAGATCTCCTACACCACTGGCCGATATCTAGCCCAAAACACGACGGAGCCTCCAGTGTGTTTTCCAGGCTGTAGACACTCACTGTCTACACTCACTTCACTGTGACAGGTTTTTAGCTAATAGCTCTTTGTGAATCTTGTTGGTGCATAAATACTAATTTATGCCTGTTAAACTTGGTTACTTTGGTAAATTTTTGGGTAGATTCAACAGAAGAAACGTGAATAAATTCTGTGATTTTGTGTGAGAATGTAATAATAGTGTTATAATAATGTTAGTGGCTTAACATACAGAAGAACATTCTTCTGAAAATGGTCAGGTACAAGAGTGAACATGCATACTGGCACATGCACTTTAAGTTCCTTTTATTTATAAAATGACATTTACAACATAGGAAAACCAGCGGCTGAAAGCAGTGCCATGCAAATAAAATATATACAAGTTTATAGAGAAAATTCCAGACTGAGAGTAAAGAATGTATACAGTATTAGGAGGTGACAGTGTGGCTGAAGTGTTTGGTCTCCACTCCCAACTGTGTCTGGTTAATCTAAGATTTCCAGAAGGTTTCACAAGACTTGGACCGACTCACAGAAAGTTTTCCAGTCACAGCATCTGTGGAAAGTCACCTGATTTGCTTTTCAGCCTGCAGGTCCGGCATCCATCACTCGAGAGCCGATGTTCAATGGTGATACTGTCGCCGTAAACATCCTTTTTGTAAGCATCTGGCCCTCTGTTTCTCAGCTTTACTGTTATATCTGCAGTACTAGAAACCAGAGTGTATTTTTAACATTGTTTTAGTGACGTGCTAGTAAAGAAATCTGAAGCATTTTTAACACTAAAATAAAGACACACAATTTATTACTGAGGGACGATATTAGGATCTATTACTTACTTTTCATTGGTCTTCACAAAGTCTTTCAGTGACATTCCTCTGTTCGTCACAGTGGCCTTTCCCCCGAGGCCTACAATCAAAGCGGTCAGGATAGCGCTTTTTCCACCTGAGGGATAAAGCAGTTACAAGACAACAAATTAAATCGGTGCATGTAAAGCATCTTACAGACATGCGGTGCTCGGCAGTGCTAGAAAACTATGCAAATGATTGTAAATGATGCATCAACTGAAAAAAAAGAAAAAAAAAGAAATCAGGGAGCCATCTTTGAATAAACAAATTTTCAGTGAGCTCAGCATTAAACAGTTCCTTACATAAGCTGATACTTCACCTAAAATGATTCAGCCAAGTGAGCAATAAATGATAATCTTGTGAATCCTGCAAAGTATTTTTTCCAGTGAAAGAAATCTAAATGTTTAAAATGTTTTACAGGGGAGTTTGTGTGGCGTTAAGTGACAAAATAACAAAGCTGGAGAGGGATGGATCAAATGTTCTTCTGTAGATAACAAAATTGGGTGTTGTTCATTCACTCTGTATTGTTGATCCACAAAGGGTGACAAGGTTTTGTTCTGGATTTAGGCCTGAAGTCTAAAGATGCCATTCCTTCCTGATATATTAGAAGTCTGTTATATCATTTTAAAAACAAACTCTCGATTTAAGTACGACTGTTCATCATTAACGCAATGCAGAGATGGTCGAGATGATCTGCTGAATTTCAAACCAAGCATCAGAGTGGGGAAGAAAGGTGATTTACGTGCAACATGAATGTAACGTGGTTGTTGATGTGAGTATTTGAGAAGCTGTTCATCTACTGGGACTTTCCCCACACAATCATCTCTAGAGTTTACTAGAGAAATATCGAGCGAGCGGCAGTTCTCGCGTTGATGTCAGAGGTCAGAGAAGAATAACTGCACTGCTTAAGGCAACAATAACTCAAATAACCACTTGTTACAACCACGGCGTGCAGAAACACATCTCTAAATGCAGAGCATAGCAAGTCTTGTAACTTACAGTAGCAGAAGACCAGACTGGGTCAGCTGAGAACAGGAAACCAAGGCTGGATGGTAGCATCAAAATTTGAATTCAGGCTCTTGGTGGTGTAATGTTGTGGGGACTACTTTTTTTGGCACACTTTGCTTAACTGAGCATTGTTTAAACACCTCAGGCAACCCGAGTTTTGTCGCTAACCATGCCGATCCTTGTATGACCACAGTGTACTCATCTTCAAAAAGCTGCTTCCAGCAAGATAACACAGGATGACAAAAATCCCAAATCCTCTCAGTTGGGTTTCTTGAACATGACGGTGAGTTCGAGGTACTCAAATAGCTTGTACAATCCAAAAGCACCTTTGGAATGTGGTGTAATGAGAGATTCATATCATGGACCTGCAGCAACTGTGCTATCATGTCAACATGGACCAAAGGTGAGAGAAGGTCCAACCCCAAACTAGCATGCTGTAGCTAATAAAGTGGCCAGCAAGTGTTTCTATAGGGAAAAGAAAGCTATACCCAATTAAAATCACATGTCAGACATGACAACATCCAGGTACAATCAAGTGAAGGGAAAGCTCTTACTTCCATTGTGGCCAACTATGAAATTCACGTTTGGCCCAAACTGGAACGGACCAAAAGAATGATGGCACATGAAATTCTTCACAGTGATGCTTTCAATGAGTCCAATGTCACCCTAAGAACACAAGCAGAAAACGATATTTAACCTTTAACGAGCCGGGAGGAGCAAAGACAAAACTTTGTGTGGGTTTTAATGTTGGGGCGAAATACTCACTGTAGAAAACTGAGCGAAGGCCTTGGAACAGATCCCCTGATGACTTGGGTTTGCATCATCTGGCGTATTTTCGATACTCGCAGCTGCGACTTTGCGGCTCTTGAAAGTTGTTGCTTCAGTGATCACTTTGCCTTTTCTCTTACTCATTTTGGAACAAGTCACTGTCAACAGAGTTAACATGACAAAGCAAATGAGATACCATTATTTTTAACTCCCCCTATAGCTCAGCACTGTCAGCTTAAATGAAACTTTCACTCATTTTGCAAACTGATAAGTTTTTAATTCTACTAATGCACAACCAGAACAACTTTTCTCGTTCAGTCTTAATCTATTAAACTGGGCAGATTTGAATGCTTCTATTAATAAGTGTGTCCACCTGCAAAAGCCCTAAATAAGCCATCAGTATTAGTAGTAGTTCCTTGTTTAAATTTGCAATCAGAAGTGTAAATATGTCAGCGAGACATGCAGCAGTTTGGAGACGGCACCAAAAATGTATAGGGAAGCTTACACAGTGGTGAAAACTAATTTCTCATAGAGTCAGCATGTAAAAATAAAGAAATATGCATTTTGACTTGAAGTCAGGAAGCCGCCACCTAAACTAGCAGATTCAGCGGCGATACAAATAGATGATCAGCAGTGCAACATGTAGCTAAGCGTTTTGCTTCCACATGCAACTCTACATAACTACAGGCACCAGCAAGCCGAGCTACGCTGCATCTATAGGTCACAATGAGCTGGATCTGCTATGCCAGCTGCACCAACATGTAAGAGCCTCTGAGCTCAGTGAGAAAACAGCTTCCAAAAGTGCACACCAAAGTCCAGCTCTTTGTCTCACAACCCCCCTGCAGACCTCCGCTAGAGCTCAGCTCTCGTGGATCACGAACAATATAGCACCTTGTTAGAAGTCGCCTACCATCGCTCGATCTCGTGGGAAGCCTTCAAAAATATTATGATCACGGGAAGAGTGTGCGTCGCTTTACGACTTCCTGGTCGTACGGTGTGACTGCGTGGAAAACGAGCCGCTGCCGTGACAGTTGTGGGTGTGATTTCGGTTCTAAACACGGAACACGAAGCGTGCAGCGTGATTGGCTCGGCATCATTGCTCGGCACCCACCTGTGTGCGTGCGTGGCCGTGTGTGTGCGCGCGCGCGTTCAAAACAAATGTAACAGTTTTTCCCGTTTTGTTTTTGTTTTGGCTGAAAATAGAAAAGCCGGGGGAGTGAGAGAGGAAGTGGAGGGAGGGACCGGGGCTTTAAATGGTGCTGCATGTGGAGTTAGACTCTATATTTTATTTTATTTTATTAAAAAAACGAAAAGAAAACAACAACAAAAATGCAAACACATTGATCTCCGGGAGGATTTTGTGTCATGGCTCATCGAAGCCTTTAAAAGGCGTGAGTGCACGCCCCCATGTCCTCCTCCTACCGGATCCCAGTTCAGTTTAACGACAGGAACAAGATGAGACGTGTTGCCTGCAGCAGACGTGGTGAGAGAAAAAAAATTAAGCTGAAGATCCGTGTAACACATGTGAAAAAGAACGCAAACTAAACTGTGAAGCGACGGGCACTTTTGGTGACAAAAGTCTTAAACTACCCTTAATTTTATTTTGCTTGCAATACGCCAGGAAAAAAAACAGACCTGAGCAATTTATCTTCAGACTTTCTGAAGATTTTTCAAACGTTTTCTTTGGTCACCTCATGTTTTCTTTTCTTTTTTTCTTGATCTATGAGTCATTCAAGCATTAAAAATAGTCCCGTAACTCAAGCTTTGAATCAGTGTTGGTGACACATCATAGACAGCTTAGTAAATAACCAATACTGAATTGTATCTTTAGGCACTTGAGGCTAGTAGACTGTTTATTTTTGCACCAACAAGGTGATTCCCAAAGACCTATTCCCCGAAAACTTAGCATATCTATGCAAAGTCTGCAGTATTTGTTAAAAGATGTTTGTGGTGGCCAAAAACGTTTCAGGCCTAAAACTATCAACAGCAGACAAACAGTGAAGGTTACACATCTAAGCTTTAAGAAAAGAGTGAGGAATCCAAGTTTGACATTTTTGGTTCCAGTGGTTGTACAAAGGAGGTCCAGAGAGAGAGGTACAACAGTGAGTGTCTACAGCCATCTGTAAAACATGTTAAAGCTGCATTTCAGCCAGTGGTGCTGGTGGTCTCTTAGCATCAGATTTTGATCCACAATACAACACCATCTGCGTCTGATTGGCAGCAGCTTTATTTTTAAGCATGACAATGACCCCAAACACAGTGCCAGTGCAGGAAAAGCATACCTGGATAGACATCTTTCACCTGAATAAACTTAAAGTTATATCTTTTAAAAATGTTGGCATGTTCTGCAGATGGACAGTAGATGGCACCGAATGCCAGTGTTGTGAAATTTAAATGATCTGCTTTCTCACCTGATCCTGATTGTGTCTCTCCTCATCAGGCTGCCTGAGCTGTCTTTATGTGTAGTTTTTAATGTGCTAATAATGAGATGGGTCATTAAGTCCTGTGTATGACTGGTGGCGCCAGTGTTCGGCAGCCTCACCTCTGTCAGTGCGCCCCAGGGTGGCTGTGGCTACAATGTAGCTTGCCATCACCAGTGTGTGAATGTGTGTGCGAATGGGTGGATGACTGGTTGTTTAAAGCACTTTGGGGTCCTTAGGGACTAAGTAAAGCTCTATATAAATACAGGCCATTTACCATATAGCTTGTTTGTTTTGTAAATGAACACCACCAGTCTCACTGCAATTCTGTGGCCTGATTGAAGTTAGATTAAATTGCACATTAGTTGTTAGTAGATCACAGTAGGTCAAAAAGAACTCAAACAGCTGCTGCATTTTTTTTTTTTTTTGAGTGGTTTAAATGGCACAAATTTGTTTCTCTCTATCATCATATTTGTTTTTGTTCATCTGCTGTTGTCAGTTAAGTGAGCGGTTAAACAGTCCAACAAGTGAATGTTTTTAAGAAACCTGAGACTCCTCTGCAGCCCAAGACATACAGACCTGAATAATAATCCTCTTCTTATAAGAATAAGCAATGAGATAAATGCATAAGTAAAATAGTTGAATGCACATGTGGCCAAATAATCATCTGGTGTGTTTAACAACTTTTCCAGTTACATTAGAAATTACTGCAAAGTCAGTTCAGATTATATACGTTTTGGTTGGTTAATGGTTAGAAAATAACAAAAATTGCTATCTCATGGAAATTATGCAAAGTGTTACTTTGTTTCTCTGCTAACAGTTCTGACATAGATGACTATAACACAAAAATGCATGCACCATCATCAAAATGTAAAAGTTGCATTTTAAAAATAAGGAACTATATCGATCCCACAGTACATGGCGTTGCAGCAGTTGTGAAGTCAGTTCAGTCTTATTTGTATAAAACTGAATATAATTCAAATCTGTATGCTGTTGAACTCACAATAGCATCGCCTTTTCAGTTATTTATATTGGAAGTTTAAGATCCTACAATAATACAGAGAAAACCCCAACAATCAGATGACCGCCTGTGAACAAGCACTTGGCAACAATGGGAAGAAGAACCTTCCACCATAACCAGGCTCGGGGAGGGGCTGCTATCATTAAATGCAGAGTGGTAGTAACCTAGGCCACACTACAGTTTAGTACAATTTAAGTGCCTTTAAAAAAAATAATGGACTGAAGTTTTTTGGGTTTTTTTTCTTAAGTCGTAACACATTTGTCTTTACTATTTTGCAGATATATTTGATGTCTAAGCTTCACGATGTGTTCAATTCCCGGGCTTCCAGCACCAGGAACAGAAATCTCTGTTCTCATCACCAGGGTGAACCTGAAACCCAACTGTGGTCTTGTGGAATTATGGGTAAATATGGATGATGAGAAGAAACACATTTACGAGCAGATGAGAGAGGAAATTCAGACTCCTCACAGGAAGTTTTCTGGATTAGAAGGGAAACCAGGGGATCTCTGTCTGGTCTGCATCAACGAAACCTGGCACAGAGCTCGGATCGTATCGATTGAAAGTCAAACATACAGTCTTTTTCTAATTGATCAGGGGCAGCCCCACATTGCCACAAGTGCAGTTTTAGCATGGGCTCAAAATGACAGCTTTCTCCTGCCTCCTGAAATCGAATGTTGCATACTTGCAAATATCTTGTCCCTTGAGAAAAATTTCCCTCATAGAGCTACAAAGTTTTTGATGTCTCTGCCTGGGAAGAAGTTTAGGGGACTCGTTCAATATGTACTGATGCCGGATAGGACAATTCTCCTTGACATACCAGTTGTTTCGAAGCACATGTGCAAGTCTAGAGTTGCAAAGAAGATCCCAGTGGAGGAATTTAAAAATATTGTACTGAAATGTCTAAATTTGCCCAATGATGAGTCTTCTGAGGCCTTTGATGTAACACAGGAACAGAGCCTGAATGTTAGCAGCCAATTTGCTAAACATAACCAATACTTTTACCCAGAGCTGCTTACTGACATTTTGGAAACGGTTTATGTGACTGAGGTAATTGATCCAGAAAATGTTTTTTGCCAGCTTGTTATTCTTTCAAAAGCAGTGAAGATATTGTCTGAACAGATCCATCAACACTATGAAGAGAGCTCTAGTTTTGGAGAGGAACTTCCGCAGAGCTGTGGGGATCCATGTGCTGCTAAAGGGACAGATGGCAGATGGTACCGCTCATTACTAAAGCAAAACATTGAGACCTGTGATGGTGCTGTAAAAGTCTTTCATGTGGATGAAGGAAAAAATGACTTGGTGCCTGTTGAAGACATCAGGCCACTGGCTGGCAAATTCCTGAGAATGCCAGTTATCACATATCGTTGTTCTCTAAATGGAATAAAAGAAAATGGCAGAGAGTGGACTGCAGTGCAGACAGATTTGTTGAAATCACTCCTGCTGAACAAGACTGTGGTGGTGACGTTTGACCACTATGATGCGACTCAAGATGTCTATAATGTTACACTCTATGCAGCTAATGCTACCTGTGTCAACAGTTCTTTTCTGGAGAAGGCAGACTTTATTCCCCTCTCTAAGCTTGAGCAGGATTTAATTGTCCAGAATGAATCTCTTAACTCATCCATTCTCAGTTTACTTGAAGATGAACAATGCATGAATTTACAGAACAAAGTCCATGTCATTCCTGATGGTATACCGGAAGGAACTGCGCCAAGCTCCAAAAACAAAACGGTCAATGGTGGACAAGAGTGTGCATCTCCTTCTTGTAACGGTGACATTTATACGAAAGCAAGCTCTGAACCTGCAGTAGATTGCAATGGGAATACTGCATCAAGTTTCTGCTCTGAGTTGCAAAGTGCTTGTCATGACAGTGCATTCACTGTAGGAAGTAGTGTCACTGTAAAGGTGTCTTGCATTGAAAGCCTACAGAAGTTCTGGTGTCAAATAACAGAAGATGACGACTCCCTCAGATGCCTTATGCAAGATCTGCAAAATCACTATTCATCCGCCCGCTCTCAGCCACTTATTCAGTCCATCTGCGTTGCCCGTAATCCAGATGATAACATGTGGTACAGAGCAAGGATCGTTGCTAATAGCAATTCACCTGTTGTAGACGTGAGATTTATAGACTATGGTCAAATTCAAAAGGTCCCTCTGCAAGATGTGCACCCCATTGATCCAGCTTTCTTGCGGCTAAGTACTCAGGCTTTCCCATGTTGCTTATTCAGTCTGAAGAGTCCTACTTATCCCGTTACCACTACTTGGAATAGCGATGCCTTAGCAGAGTTTCACAAGTTTGTGGATTTAAGTGCGTCGACAGACAGTAGTTTGAAATGCGTTGTAAAGGCAGTGGAATCTGATGAAGAAGGTCTGCTGCTTAATATGGTAGACATTCAGACTGCATTTGGTAGTGCACGTGAGCTTCTGGATAAGAAATGTGCACAGTCTGAGGCACATCTGCAATCTCCTCCACAAGTCACATCTGATGTGTACAATTACTCCACATATAATATTGAGGTGGGTGGTAAAGAAAATGTGTGGATAACGTCTTCAGAGACTGTCAATCACTTCTACTGCCAACTGGACAGGAATGCTAAATTGTTTGACAAATTGATGGAAAGTGTTGCACAACTCCTTAGTGAGCCACAGCGCTCAGATCAGACTCTTGGACTCAGTAGCTTGTGCTTTGCAAGGTACACTGATAATGAGTGGAACAGAGGTCAAGTAGTAGAAATAACTCCAAAGCACAAAGTGCACTTTGTGGACTATGGGGATACTCTTGTAGTCAGTGAAACTGATATCTGTCCCTTTCCCACTGAAGCGAGCGTGGCCAGGTCATGTCCAGTGCAAGCTATTCCCCTCGGACTGTTTGATGTCCCTGCAGAATTACCCCAGGAGGTCAACCAGTGGTTTGCAGATCGTGCTGTTGGCCGTAGTTTCACCATTTCCGTGGCAAAAGTGGAAAATGGAAAGCTAATTGTTGAACTGTATGATGGCTCAGTGAGTGTGAATATGAAAGTCAGAGAGAGGATGGCTAAAACTAAACAAAACAAAATGACCGATGTCAATCAGCAGACTGACCAGCACCACTTTAACAGCTTGAACAAAGGCTGTTCAGCACAAGAATCAGTATTGGTGGAGACAGCAGGACAAAATGGAGTCCATGGTAACGATAGGATGTCTGCTGCAGATGATTTAAAGGGGAGTTCAAAATCCACAGCTAATGTCGCTTCACCACGGATTGAGCATGCAACGGTTTTGGATGAAGGAACAAAACCCATAATGCTTGTCACTCTTGAAGACAAAACTGTGGCAGAGACTTCTGTTCAGATTTGCCACAGTGACTCAGACACACAGCACTCCAATTCTTGCCTTGAGAAAAACTTGACCATCTGCATGTACAATTGGCCAAATATTTCTCAAAAACGGATTGAGGACGTGTACGCTTCCTGCATTGTTGGACCACATTATTTCTGGTGTCAGTACAACACTGAAGATCTCAACATGATATCAAAGCTTGCTCAGGAAACTGGGCAAATTCAAGACGCAGTTTTTCCTGAGGTACTGGTGCCTGGAAGTCCATGCCTTGCTCTCTTTTCCAGTGACAACCAGTGGTACAGAGCTCAAGTAATTCAAAAGACTAACAGTACTCTCGATGTTCTATTTATTGACTATGGAAATGAGTCTGAAGTTAGCATTAAAGATGTGAGGTCAATACCCCAGCATCTGCTGGAGATTCCTCCTCAGGCATTTCTTTGCTTTCTAGATGGCTTTGAGTGTGAAGGCTCCTGGGACGATGACGTGTATGATGACTTCTACAATCTTGTGGTTGATAAGCCGCTCAAATTGACAGTCATTAATAAGGAAAAGTATTCAGAGATGGCGGTTCCTCAATATGCAGTGAATATTGAATGTGTTAAGATGTTCATCAGTAGCTTAGTGCAGGAAAACAGGAAATCACTGTCAGGAGAAAATTCAGAGAACCAGACTGATCAAGCAGAAAGTTTCTCCCAAGGCATTCAAACTGAGAACAACACAACTCATTTTGATGCTCCCAAAGGAAATGACAATCTTTGCATGTACAAAGAGCCACAGCTTTCCCAAATCGATGCAGAGACTGTATATGCTTCTTGCATTGGGGATCCCTTTTACTTCTGGTGCCAGTATGCCAACACAGAAGGTCTCCGTGAAGTGTCACAGCTTGTTCAGGAAGCAGGAGAGGCACAGAAGGACACGATGCTCCATGAGACTCCCCATCCAGGGAGTCCATGCCTCGCTCTATATTCCAGTGACAACCAATGGTACAGAGCCCAAGTAATTGAGAAAGCGGACAGCACACTGCATGTTTTGTTCATTGACTATGGAAGCGAGTCCGAGATTGACATCAGGAACATCAGATCATTATCCCAGCCTCTGCTGGAAAAGGCTCCTCAGGCCTTTTTGTGCTGCTTAAATGGATTTAAGGAGTCCGAGGGCTCCTGGAATGACTCAGTTTACGATGACTTTTACACTCTTTTGATTAATAAACCACTTAATCTCAGAGTAATCAGCATAGGAAACCACTCAAAGGTTGGTGTTCCTCAGTATCATGTTGAAATTGAGTGTGAAGGAGTGGCTGTGAACACACTAATGCAGAAATACTGGAATCCGGTTACAGAAGAATGTGTTGATGCTGAAAGCCATCAAACAGAAAACCTCCCACAGGGTGGTCAGACTGAACCTGATGTGAAACAAATTTGCGTTGCAGAAGAAAATGTTTTTAAATGCATGTACAAAGAGCCGCGACTTTCCCCCAACGATACAGAGATGGTATATGCATCTTGTATTGTGGGACCACATTTCTTCTGGTGTCAATATGCCAACACAGAGGACCTCTGCAAAGTGTCGCAGCTTGCTCAGGAAGCAGGAGAGGCACAGCAGAAACTGTTCCCTGAGACTCCTGGTCCAGGCAGTCCATGCCTCGCTCTGTATTCCGATGACAACCAATGGTACAGAGCCCAGGTTATTGAGAACGCTGAAACTTCACTGCATGTTGTGTTCATTGACTATGGAAATGAGTCTCAAGTTGACATCGGTGATATAAGATCACTGCCTCAGACTCTGTTGGAGAAGGCTCCTCAGGCCTTTTTGTGCTGCTTAAATGGATTTAAGGAGTCTGAGGAGTCTTGGGATGACACAGTTTATGATGACTTTTTCAACCTTGTGATTAATAAACCACTCAGACTGACAGTAATCAGCATCGGAGACCACTCGGACATCACTGTTCCTCAGTATCACGTTAAAATTGAGTGTGAGGGAGTGAATGTGAACAAACAAATGCACAAATACTGGAAAGGAGTGGCCAGAGATGGTGCCTTGGCAGAAAGTGTGGAATCAGGTTAGTAGACTGCTAGTTAGTGTTACTGAAATGACTGAAAGGTCCTTTGCTAGTTTAGTTTATCTTGACTTTTTTTTTTTTTTTTTTTTTTCAGTATACAAGGATGAAACCAGTGCCAAGGATGAGATTGACGAGGCTTAAAAGCTGTCAAGTGATACGGCAATCGGTACGTTTAATACATAAAGGTCTCTTTTTGATAAATGCTTCTTTTTTTATGTATTATTAATAGCAACTCACAGATGAATTATCTATCAAAAGTAAATTTCCAGAAATGGAGAATTAATGACAGCACTAAAAAAAATCTTTCTTTGTTTCTTCCAGCTCTGGGGAGCCAAAATGTGTCTGATACGTTGTTTCAATATGAAGTAACAATTTGTCTTATTACATTTTTTATTTTTATATTTGTCCCAATAAAGTGTTTACATAGATTAAAACTGGTTTGTTTATTTATTTTCATGGTTTCTAAACATTTGAACAGATAGTTTTGCAGACTGCATTGGCTGGCAGATTTGCAGCTGCTTAGCATTTGTACTCTGATTAAAAGAACAGTAATGCAGACTTGGAATAAATCTCTACAACCAAATCATCAAGATGAATGTATAAATAAAAGGGATTTAGTCTTAGCTTTTATAGCTTTTAGATTTGTTTGGATTTATTGTTATAACAGGTTATAATATTCTTTACCAGGTCAAGTCTCTAGAAACGCGTACAGAGTCATATTTTTGTTTTTTGACAATCCTTAAAGATGGTTTGATTCCTAGAGCAGTTTTCACTTTTAATCCAAAATGACTTGCATTTGCTTATAATAAAGATTTGAGCATTAACAATTGGTGCTGTTTAATTTTAATTTTTTTTTTCTATGGATATTTATTTGGCATTTCATTTATGAAACAACGGTCACTTTAAGGCACTTTATGTCTTAACGTAGAATCTCTGAGTGGAAAACTCAAACTATCAGTGCTGGCTCATGGGGTATTATCTAAGTAATTTTTGAGATTGAAAAAAAAACTCCTTACAGTTTAGAAACTTCTAATGGGAAGAAACGTTGAGCAGAACCAGGCTCAGGGAGGGGGAAGCCATCTGCTGCAACTGTCTGGGGCAGAAAGGAAAGAGAAAAAGGGCACACACAGAGAGATGAGACAAAAATCGACTGTGGCATGAAAATTAACATTAATGACATGCTGCAGTGGTGTATAAACACCTGGGGAAGAAATGCTCGGTGCATTTAGGAAGCCCCTCCACAAGCCCGAGCCTTTAATGGCGAGATGTTCAGGCTGAACCAGCCCTAACTATAAGCTTTATCAGAAAGGAAAGATTTAAGCGTAATCTTAAAAGTAGAGAGCATGTCTTCAAAGTCTTGAATCTAGATGAAGGGATCAGTGTTGGTCAAGTTACTTGAAAAAAGTAATCAGTAACTAATTACTGATTACTTCCCCCCAAAAGTATTCCCGTTACTTTACTGATTACTTATTTTCAAAAGTAATTAATTACTTAGTTACTTTTTAAAAACACGATTTACAACCTGAATAGGTAATAAAGCAATAGATCTTTCAGCCCACTTTTTCTGCATAATCCATCATACAAAAGGTAATCAAATGGAAAAGTCTTTTTTTAAAACTTGTTTTATTAGTTTTAATCTTTTAACTTTATGCATCAAGCAAAAATTAAATTATATGCACCATTCTCTGACTGGAAGAAATTTGTTTAACATTTAAACCTATTTTCTGCACATTCCAGCACATAATTTATTTTTTATTTAGTCAGTGGAAGAATCCGTGAGTTTCCCATTACGTGGTAGCGCACTCCCGGTGCTTGCTTGGAAGTTTAGGTGGTTTTTTTCACTGTAAAAAGAAGTTTTACACTTGCAAGAAAATCAGGGTTTTAGTAATGCAGTAACGCAGCGTTCCTACGGGAAAGTAACGGTAATCTAATTACCGTTTTTGCAATAGTAATCCCTTACTTTACTCGTTACTTGAAAAAAGTAATCAGATTACAGTAACTCGTTACTGCCCATCTCTGGAAGGGATACATGTGTGGCAGGTTCAAAATGACTAAAGTCAAGAAAAAATGTACTGGGGTAATAAATGTGCTTCATGTAGGCCCATTAGATCTGGGAATTGTTTGTCAGCAGATGTGGAAAACCAGTATAGAGTCATGAATGTGAATAAAATAATGTTGTAACTAATAAAGCAATTAATTAAGAATCTGGCTATATCTGTGAAGCACAGGACACTTAAAATGTTAGCCTGATTTATTTCCACACTAAAAACAGACACAATGTGGATTGTGTTACCTTTTTTTTACTTGTTATAGCACATAAAATGAGTTTTCACTTCCTAAGACAGGCTAGCCTTACTTAAATCGCGTCCTTGCTGTTTTTGAATAATAATAATATATTTTTATTAATATATTATTATTATTGATAACGATCTAGACACGCCCTGGTTTCCTTTCCGCGTTTTTACCTTCAGGTTAGGAGCCATCTAGTGTTGATCCGTTGCTAGGATCCA
Organism: Aulonocara stuartgranti; assembly: GCF_965226115.1. Classification (NCBI taxonomy): domain Eukaryota; kingdom Metazoa; phylum Chordata; class Actinopteri; order Cichliformes; family Cichlidae; genus Aulonocara; species Aulonocara stuartgranti. The sequence continues at coordinate 11,994,075 of NC_138955.1, forward strand.
CTGTTGCTAGGTTAAAATGTCAGAGTTGCACCAAGCTGCAGCAGCAGGCGACTGTGATCAAGTTGAGGAGCTTCTGAGGGAAAATAAGTGCAATCCCAACCAGAAAGACATCGACTGGTACAGCAAGACACCTCTCCACTGGGCAGCGGCTAAAGGTAGTTCGTTAAATACGTGAAAATGAGGCGTATCCGTGTCCCCTGGTGACTGCGCAAGTCTTGGGCTCAAATTACCTGTTCGCATTCGCTGGAAAATGAAAAATGTGATTAGACCACGTGTACGCTGTTTATGCAACATAAATGTTAGTGTCAGTACACTAAACTGCGCTTTATACCGTGCGTAAAAACGATTTAGGCACAAAGTCGGAATTCATGAATATTTGTTAGAGCTGCCTTTTCACTAAATATTTAATACAGTAGACAGCATTCATTAAAAAAATACTTTGGAAACAGTTTCTCCTTTAATAGCCATAAAGATGACGATTTTTCTGTAAAAGCTTGACAAAAAAAAGCCCTTTCCTCAATTCTATTGATTCAACATTGAAATCTGACATTACATCAAATTTTTAAACTACATTAATATTGAAACAATATCAGAGTCGGATAAAATACATTTTAAAGTTCAACATTGATGTTGAACATTTATTTTATATCAATTTTTCACCCTCTGTTAAAAGTGAATCAGTGTTGAATTCTGATGTTGATTTTTCCATCACTTTTGCATGCTCCGTTAATAGTGAAGCAACAATGAAATAATCCTTTAAAAATCAACAGGACTAATACTAAACCACTGCAAATTATCATCAGCATTTAAACCTGTGCATAAGACAGTTGTGTATGATCTAAAAACAGGATAACCATTATCTGTTAAACATTATGTTACAATTTAACATGTCCATAATAATATCCCAATATTATTAAGCATTACGTTTTATCTTTGCATCAATTAAGAACAGTTTATTATATAAAAACTTTTTTTTTGTTCAGTGTATTATTTTGAATTCATTGATTCTAATTTACTCTGGAATGGGGCTGGATATTGGGTGTCCTGCACCACCCATCTGATCTGGAGCATATAGGAGCCATTCCTGCACTTGTTGGGCAAAGGCAAATTCAGAAACTGCATTTACCCTCAGCTGCTGAGTCAGGCCATCTGAGACAAAAAACAAAATGTGAGCCAACATGGGAGCTACAGGCCAACCTTGTAGTTTGCTAAGAATCAGAGTTTTGAGTTGCTGCGTCCAGACCAGTCTCTAAATATTCAACAATGTCTTTTTTGTGCTTGTATGTTAAAACTGTGATTACACACTATAGCCAATTTTTTAGGTACACCTTTTCAACATCTCGTTTATTGTCATTTCTAATGAGCCAATCAGATTGCAGAAACGCAGTACTTTTAGGCATGTGCGGCACTGTACAAAAGCCTTGCACTACACCTCATTTCTTTATATTTTGCTTCCAAGGTGCCAGACTTGTTCGTAAATTTTTACCGAAACCACTACCTTGACCTCAGCAATAGTTTTCCAGTCTTTCAACATTATTTGGACATGCTTGGCCTGCTTTTTTACTCATTTTCAGTCCGGTCCTTGTACCTGACCATTTTTTTAGAGGAATCAAGGAAAAAACGTGACTGGACTTTTCTTGAAGATGTTTCGCCTCTCATCCGAGAAGCTTGTTCAGTTCTAAGACCAAATGGTGGAGAGTCCCAAGTGTGAGTTGTCCCTTAAGAGGGTCATTGACCCACTATTGATGAAAGGTGGCTTTTTCACACACACACAATAGACAAAGACAACATCTCCCAAGATTTCAAACATAGAGAGGTCTCTTTTCAGGTTTTCTGGCTATTTAGGGCGAGGCAAGGTCTCACAATGGTTTCACCCAAAACCTCTGCTATGGCCCACACCCTTTTTCACACCTTGAAAAAGGGTGTGGGCCATTATTAGCAAAGGTTTTGGGTGAAGCCATTGTGAGATTCTCCACACTGCTGGAGTAAATATACTTTGTTACTGTACTTAAATAGAATTTTCCGTTCTCTGCACTTTACTTGAGTATTTATGACTACCTTTTTACTTTTTCTCCCTACATTTTTAGAGAAAAATCTGTACTTCATCAGCACTACAGGAGAGGAGACGCATGAAAAGAGTGGCTTTTTGTGTGTCAGGCATGCTCCTAGCTAAAGGTCCAGCTGCTGTTTTTTACAGGGAGAGAAATGAGTGAGCCAAAACCTTAAGGAGGGTCCCTGAAAACGTTTATAAAACACTCTGCACAATATTGTTTAATTTCCCCAATAGCCCTAATTCATCAAAATAAGTATTCTTAACTTGCTCACAAACTAATTATATCTTTCCATAGGACACACAGAAATGGTGAGGATACTTATAAAGCATGGAGCCAGACCATGCCTGAGGACAGAGTATGGGTGGACCCCTGCCCATTTTGCTGCAGAGTCTGGTCGGCTGGCAGTGCTGCGGTTGCTGCACTCACTCCATGCACCTATTGATAAGGAGGACTGCTGTGGAGACAAGCCAGCGCGTATAGCCGAGATATACGGACACCAAGACTGTGTTAGATTCCTTAAAAAGTATGACATGAAGCCCGGTTCTCAAATTGTTGTAATTTTAATAACAATAAACTATATATAATATAATGCTTGTACATGATTAATATATGGTCTTGTTTTGTGTGTTACAGAGCAGAGATAGAGTGCGAGGTTTATCGCAAGCTATCAGCGCGAGAAGGGGTTTCAGTGGATGACACAGATGAGGAGTGGGCAGAACGGGACAAAGAAAACTTAAAAACTGAAGCAAGATGTGAGCCCAAATCCCATTTACAGAAATAAAATCCTCACGCAGGTTTTCTTCTATCCTTTCAGCTGAGAGTTTTCCTTCAGCTCTTCACTGCTAAGTGCTATTTAAAACATGCAATGTACAGTATTATTAAATCACATTTCATATGAATATGTATATTGAACAAAGAAAGACAGATAAGTGTAATAATTATTAAAACTTCTGATTTGTATTACTGCAAGTAAAACAAAATAAACAACAAAGAAACAGTCACATCAAAGAGTAAATGTAGCTCATGAATCGAATATATTTGATTTAAATGTAGTGTTTTGTGAGTATACATGTGTGCAGGTGTTGTTTAGGACTTTTTAGTTGTTGTTTCCAAATTTGTGGAGCTTTCGCTGATGGTTGGTGGAGCCTGCAGAACAGAGGAAACAGATGTGCGTCATTCATTATGAGTTACCACGGTTATTTACGAACAAGCTGTGGTTCACTTACTTTTTTCCTGAAAGAATTCAGCAGTGCTTCACGGGTCTGTGAAAATCAGAATAAAAACATTTGATGAAAAGATTTCCAAGGATATTTTTGATGATTGTTGATAATAATTTCATTAAAATAATTGAAATAACACAGAATAAACCTGAGAACAACTACAACAATAATGACATTGATTCAGCTGTGGATTTTACATCATGCGTTCCTGCCATTGGCTTCAAACTTTAAATATATTCAAATGTTATCACAGTGATACAGCAGCATCTAACTAAAACTAGGTAGGCCTCTTATCTCTAGAAGTAAATGACTTTACCATTCTGTCCCCCAGGCACGTGGTCAACAAAATAAACAAACCCTAGAAAAGAAAAACAAGCATTTAAAAAAAACAGTAATACTTTTAACAGAACAGATATTGAGTCTGATCAGTTTAATAATTGTGACCATACCTGGAATGCATTGAGCACAACAAAAGCGTAGTTCACAGCTAAAGTCACAGCTCCAGCTGTGAGGTCCAGACTAAATGTTGCAAATCCAAAAATCCATGGCAAACCAAAGATTGGAGTCAGAAGAATAACTGATCTCAGGACAGTTTTGGCAGCCTGTATTTCTTTCTCATGAGACTTTTCTCTGCTCCTATGGTCCAGAAGCTTCATGATTACCACTATCATGGCAAACAAGTTGATGAAAACAATTATACCAACTGGGAGAATGAATGTATAGATGGTTCCTTTCAGAAGTCCAGAATAAACCAGCCAACATGTTTCCAAACTGAAATACGTGCCTGGAGCGCCGCCGTTGTTGGTGAGAAATGTGATGAAAACAATGAGAAAAGGACAAACGTAGCCCAGGATCAACGAGAACCTCAGATAGGTTTTCTTGCCCACTTTGTGAAACAGGAAAACTGCCTGATGAAGGAGCATGGTGCTCAGGCTCAACATCCAAAAGAACATGGCCAGGTAGCAGAAATGCTTCAGAAGAGCTGCAATTCTACACCAGATTTCTGAAATGATCTCTGGTTGAGAAGATGCCAGAAAACAGCAATCTGCCACCAGCAAACAAAGAGAAATGTTCACGTGGGCGGTATGGCGCAAATGTAGAGTATTTGTCTTGACTACTTTGCTCCAGACGATCAGTTCTATCAGGAGGCTGATAACGAGTGACACCACTGATGCAGAAAGTCCAGCGTACGTTATCTCGGTCATGTAAGGGATTTCAATGGGATACCGAGACATCAGAATGGCAAATGAAGTCAGATGATTGCAAGTGCACTCGTCAGGTTTAGAAACGCCCCCCCATTTACATCCTGCATCTGTCCATTTGCTCTGGTTGTAGTTCCATGAGACACATTGTAGTTCAAAATGGCGAGGCCTTGGTGTGAGCAATGGGAACTTTAGTGTAATCTCAAGGTTTTCTTTTCCCCGTTGAGTGGTTGTTGACACAACAATGCTGTTGATGTTAAATGTTTGTGTTGTATTGGGCAAATAGTCCTGCAGGTATTTGAATCCAGCTGTTTTTACGATGCCATTTCCTGAGTTTTTAACAGTGACTGTGGCATTGAACACCGTATTGGTGCATTCATCTCCGCTGCATGTCTGTACATGCAAGTTAGTTAGAGTTGAATCATTACTTATGTTTGATATCGCAATTAAATCCTCTACTGACTGCAGATATTTCTCAGCCAGGGTTTTGTTGCTTTCAGGATTCGGATTATTCCACGAGTTTCCAAGAGACCCATCCAGCAGATTACTAGATGAGGCCAGGAAATTCTGAAAAGAAAGACAAAGGTTTGCAGCTCATATAGCTGTGATGTTCCCATTAAAGATTAATCATAAAAAATGAGTTAGTTGTCACTCGTCAGCAGCTGTTTTATGGTATATGGTTTAAATGAGCAATGAACTTGGTGTAAAAGTTAAATAGTGATACTGTACTACTAATGTATGTAAATAGCAATAAATACATTGACCAATACTGGAGATTTGTTTCATTGTAACTCTTAAGGTTTGTAACTTTAAATACAAGTATTTATACTTATCGATCTTAATGTTTTAAATGTTTTTAAATAGTAATAACAAAGATATTCTTTGGTGCTTACGTTACTTGTGGTTGTGTCATTTACACCATGGTTTGTCAGAATGATAGACATGGTGCTGATCACTTGAACTGATGCATTCAAATTGGGAAACGTGTTAATAGTCTGTGGATTTTGAGTGGCATTGGTAAGACTAAAAAATATTGACTCTGCATTTTTTTCTAATGCCCCAAGTCCAGTGCCAGAAATCTGTAACAAGAGCACATATGTATTAGGCAAGCTTAACTGTGTCAGATGTAACTGTGTCAGCGACTTTAACAAAAACACTAGAGTACTTTCCATTTTCCTGTCCTGTAAAAATAGCAAAACAGTTGGATAATTTGTTGCTTTATATTAATACGATTACTTTCCTTTCATGTGTAAAAAACAAAATAAAAAAATAAAAAGTGACAAGATGATAACCTCAGTTATAAAATTTAGGCTTACCACTGCATTTTGCAGTATATTGTCGAGGTCGAAGTTCACACATCTTGATTCTTCCTTTCTCCATATCCCCTCCAAGCTGAAAATATTAATTAAAAAAATTAAATGTTACACATAAATTCTAATATATATACTGCTTAAATAATTTTCTTAATCAAAATGCAAACAATTATAGTTTTTGGACAGTAAAAGAAACAGAACTTTTAATCCAAATAAATAAATAAAAATAATTTATTATTATTATTTACATTATTACATACTACACATGATTGGTTATATTCTTACTCGCATATCCTTGTTCTTTGCCCAGCAGAGTTTTTGCATTTTAAAACTGCAGTAAAAGTAGCTTTTGTGGCTTCCCAGTCACCTTCAGCTGGACAGTACTTATCATTTACTGTTTTAGGGAAGAAAATTTCATATAGTTACAAAGACAATATTCTAAAACTGTTAAAACTGAATTTGTCACAAAATTTTTTTCCTGTAAAGCATACAAATATATAAATATTTGATCCTTCAATGAAGTAATAAGTATTTCCAGAATTTAGTCATGACTGCATAATCCTTGCCAGATTTTACCCAAATGTATTTTACAATGTAGTATAATTCAGTATGTCACAATTACTATATTATTATACACTAATATCATGCACCCTCTTTCAATTGCAAGGTTTTATATATCAGGATGTAATTTTAAAAACTTGTCTGGACTATAGAAAGTTCTGAAATTATATAATTGCAACCTCAGATAAACAAATGGCCTCACATGCAACTCTAGAAACTAATACAGTACAGATTCGTTCATGGTTGACTCAGTGACTGAAAGGTGCCCGGGTCCTGTCCCATCACAGGACCTGGACATCAACCCTTCATTGTGCTGACAGTTGGCATGAGCTGTTTGTGATGATATGCTGTGTTTGTTTTTTGCCAGAACTTCTCCCCTCTGGTCTTGACCTTTCAAAGGACATTGTTCCTGAAGTCTTGTAGTTTGTTCAGTTGCAGTTTTTCAAACCTAAGCTGTGCTGCCATGTTCATTTTTTAGAGACGAAGATCACTCCTGACAGCCTTTACAAAACAAGCCATACTTATTCTTCTTTTTCCAATTGTATTCTGATTAACTTCAACATTTAACATGCTAACTGAGGCTCATAGAGTCTAAGATTGACTTCTAAAATTGTTTGTAAATGGCCTTATCACCCAGCCCAAGATGGGGAGTAACAGTTGTTGATGTCTTTTTGCTTCTTTTTTTTTTGCATTAACACATTACTGAATTCTCCAGACCAGCAAAGTGACAAAACATCTGCTTTTATTGAGGCGCTCACACTTACTGACAGCCTGTTAATCTATACAAAATACAAATATAAACAAAACCCATAATAACATATGTGTGTCTTAAAGATACATATGTGACTTCTTTTTAAACTTGTATATCTTTTATTTTTCTTGAAATGAATTAGGAATCGTTTTGGGGCATTTAAAATGATTCATTTGACTGTTGTCTTTAAGGTAAGTAATCATTTAAAAATGTTTCAGGCAGTTTATGTTAAAATATCAGAACCTGTTGTTGTGAACTGGCACAAATGAATGAAATCAGATTCATTTGTTTGTTGAAAGTTTTATAGTTACTTAGTTCTTTTTTTTTTACTTCATTGTGGGATCATTTGTGGGTAATTATGCCTTCAATAATTCCCATTGCAAAATACAAAGACATACCGGAAATGATATTGAAGCGCACTGTAGCCTGTCTTACATTCCCAAGTCTGTTGGTAAATGTACACACTGTTGTATCTACACTTGTGCTATGAGCACAGATGATTATTTTACTAGTTGTATAAACTAGTATGTTGCCGCCTGCAAGAATTGAATATTCATGTCATGTATTTTCAGAACAATTTTGCATAATAAATATTTTAATTGAAATTAAATGAGACCAAATAAATTACTTACTCTGAGTTTCTAATTGGCCTTTGAGACCTCCATCCCATGTGACATTATAAGGTTCAGTACTATTGCTTATCTCACATTTGGCTTTTGCTTGGAGAATATCATTTTTGGTTTTACAGCGTGGAAATGATGGCTCCGTGAAGACGTCAATGTCCGGTAATAGTGCTACATCCAGTTGAGCACTGGCTTTGTGTAACATGTTGACTGTACAGCCTGATGTGGTGCAATTACCCGTTTGGTGATAGATACATGAGAACTGTCCTAAGAAGCAAACACAAGTGGGGTTAAAGCCAGCAGATTTAGATTCTTTTCATTCTGTTTGTTTCTGGTCCATAGAGGGGTGGTTGGGGGGGGGGGGGGGGGGGGGGGGGGGGGGCTTTCACATGTGTGTTAAAAGTGCATTTTTTCTGTTTTGCCATCATTGTATCATCTTTAATTATTAACAGTACCAATAATAATATAATGGAACATTCATACATACCATTCCAGAGTTCTGTGACGTTACTGAGGTTGACTATACTGTTAGTTCGTGATGATGTATAAACTGTTGAAACTGTTCCAGTAGTTATGTCATATTGCCCTTTGCTATTTATTATACTCCATTGTGGGTAAATTTTCAGGTCCTCTTTGGTTGTGCATCTGATCACTTGGTTGGTGGCACCATAAGGCACAGGCATTGGTGGCATCTTTAAGTTGACAAGACCTGTGGAGGAAAAAATAATAATAATGAAATTTCAGTCCCTGAAACTTAAAAACCTATCCAGTGCTGTGAACACCGCAGATTGAAGGTACTGTTTTGGAGCAACAGAATAAATCTTAAAATTATTATAAACTAAAACTAGATGCATAAAGATCTGTGACTTTCATTTTATCTTCATCAGAGTAATGATTGCATCCATAACAAATCTGATTTCACTTTGGGTTTTTTTTTTTTTTTGGTGGACAGAAAATGATGATCATGGAGAACTAAGAAGAGAACAGAATTTACAGAATTTTTAAACTCACATGTTGGAAAGAATTTCTTGCATACAGTACAATGCACCCCTCTGCAGCAAGATTACATTACCTGAAGTCTCCATAATAAGTGAGGCGGACAGACTTTGGCCAATCTTTACTGAATTACTTATCAGAGCTTGTGAATCGATGCTGGAGGCGATGATTATTTTAAAGTCTGCAATGACGCTACCAATCCTTCAAACAAACAAAAAAAAGAGTGATTTTACATTTTTATTAGATAAATGTAAAAACATAATATTTTATTTGTAATTGCACGAATATACCTGAATCTTGTAATGTTTAAAAAGTCAAATCCCCACAGAGTGCTGTACACTGTTTTCATCTAAGAGGTAACAAAGGATGGAAATAAAGTGAATAACAGTAATTTCTATTTTCAAGGTTAAAAATTATGCTGTATACACTTAAATGCATTTTGAGAAAAACATTATTACCTTTGTCAACAACCCATCACTGCATTTTGCATATTTAGGGTTTGTTATATCTTCCAAACAATCTGTATATGTAGACCCCTGCAGTCTAAGAGACCCTGTGATGGTAACTGTGAGCAAGAAAATGTCATTTTGGGGGATGCTTTTAACCTTGATGCTCACAAATAACCAGATGTGCAAAAACAGTTAAATTGACTTAATACCTGTGGTGTTTAGGACACATTTTGCATCTGCACTTTTATCCAAAGTGCATGTTGCATTGCCACAACATTTTGGATTAGACTGACAGAAAGTATCGCTCCATCTGTGGTCTGGTTTGCATTCACATTCTTTGCTGCCGGTACCATTTGTGCACACTTATGAGGACAAGAGTTATTCAGGGTTAGAGCTAGAGGTTATATAAGTATTTTCTTCATAAATCACAGCATGATGTGGAAGATTGGAAATTAGTTTACCTGTTGTCATTACAGGTGCTACAACAAATGTATTGTTACACGTAAAATTCTTCAGTATGCTCGTGATATTTGCAATTGCACTTTTGTCTATTATCAGTTTGGCATAAAGCATTTGTGTTGAATTATCAGCCTGTGAAAGAAAAGTGATTCCATTTTTTTCTTCTTTTTTTTTTTTAATTTCATGATACAGTTGAACTTTAAGATCAAAATGTGTAATTGTGTGTAATCAACAAACCTGACAGAAGTTTATGCCCAAGATGTAAAGAAATAAAAAGGTCCACATCCTGTTTTGGGAAAAATAAATGATATTTTTAAAAAGCATTTGGAGTACACAGCATGCTATAATTAAAATGTTCCGCTTCAAAACAAATGAAGGTGATGCATGAAAAAGATTTTCTGTCGCTTTATCTTTCCCGTTTTGCACACATGAGAGAGGAAAAAAAACACATTTGAATATGATGCAGTACAAAGAAATCCGCTTATCTCGAAAGAACAGTTAAACTGTGCAGGTGTATCTGATAAAGTGTGTGTCTAGCTTGTATTACAGCACTAGCTCTGTAAACAAGTAAGTTCCCAAAAAATTGGATGATGTGTAAAAAGGCGGTGCAATGATTGGTAATCATTTGACTAAATATAGTTCAAGTACAACATAAACACCTTTTTTAGAGAGAAAAATATATCCGCAGCAAGCTACAAAATACTCTAAGAATGAAAAAGAAATGTAGATTCTATGTTGTATGATAGACATTAAATAGTAAAAACAAATCCACACACAAGAGACAAAGCTGAACTCTAATATAGAACGGCCATTACTGTTGAGCCTGGAATTACAAACCGTTCCATCCATCCTGCCAGGCTATCACACAGAGGAACTATTCATGCCCACATTCACACCTCCCTCCAGTTTAGAGTATGTTAACCTAACTTGGCTGTCTTTTGAATGTAGGGTGTGGCGAACCCTGTGGCAACTCACGGCATCACGGGGAACTCACGCAAACTCCAGGCAGAAAGCTCCAACAGGCTGGTGACTTAAAACCCAGGACCTTCATGCTTTTAATTAACAGAGCTAACCACTCCATCACTGTGCAATCCAATTTAAAAAGAGATGTGATATAATACTATGTATGGAAATCACTGCTTGGGCTCAAGAACACTTCTGAAAGACTCATTACAGCAAGACCATGTCAGACCATATTTTATGTGGTCGTGTACAGTATGGCTCCTAAACTGGCCTGTCCAATGTCCAAATCTTTCACACACTGCAAACATGTGGACCACAAAAGCAAAAAAGGTGATGCGGCACAGCCTTCTTTAACCCTCTCAGGCTCAAATTAAGTTTTAGTTGCTAATGGACAACCAAGTCCTGCAGTGGTACTTCTGAGTAAAAAAAAAAAATGTATGTGGGGTAATCAGGTTGTTAGTTTTTAACCGTTGCAAATCGGCAACGCCTGCCTGGAGAGGGTTAAAAATATTTTTTAAAAAGGTTTTAGATTTTTTTATGTTTTAGGTTATATCATTTATACTCAAGCAAACCAAGCGATTCAGAATCTGAAAACTTTATTAATCCCAGAGGAAGTTTTGCAGTCTCAGTTTCTCCAAGATAGTAAGGACATGATCGAAAACTGCCAATATTAATAGTGTAAAAATGCTCTAATATAAATATCCTGATATATTACACAAAAAAAATTACATTTAAAGCTGACACTGAGGCGCTTATCAGACCGACAGCCAGAAATCATACCCACAAATCAGCATCAAACTTCAAATACATTTACAAACAATTCCGGCGGAGCTCACGGGCGCGTCACTGCAACCCCCCCTGGCTTCTGCTCCGCGGCTGCTGAGTGAGCCCTCATCTGGGACTCTCCTCAGCTCTTTCTGGGACAGTGGCGCGGCTGCCCATCTGTTGGTCTTCCTTGGTCTCTTGTGTTCTGGGGGCCTCTGGATGTCTGGAGTTTTGATCTCCTCCATACCTGCTTCATGCCCTGGAGGACGGGGCTGTGGCCCCCCCACACCCTCTAGCAGATCATTACATGAAGGAACCTTTTAAAAAAAAACAAGCGCGTCCATGCTCACAGGTGTACACACGGGTGATCACACCCACAAACTACACCCTTTTTGGCTCCTACCTCAAAGCACACTGTGTTCTGTTGATCTTATGTGCTGCACAATAATGTTTAACATTTAGTATTTACTGTCATATTCCCATATATCATTGTGATGTTGTTTATTCTATTACTCTTGTTCTCTTCTGCTTGTTTTCTTTTTTCTTTCTCAACAGGTGATCCAGGTGATCGATATATGCATTTTCTTTTTCTTTTTCTGCCCATTCTGTTGGTTTTTGTTTTTTTGCCCTTTTCCCCCGTCCCTCTTCTCAGCTGTTTCTCTTTCTTTCTCCCCTTCTTTCCCCCAGTCAAGTCTGTCCCGTATTCAGCAAGTGAAAATAAAATAAACAATAAAAGGTGACACAAATGGACCATTATGGCAAGGCTGGGATGGTCAATTTGGTAAAGTAAATCTGTTGGGCATCTTTCTTTGCCTTTAGACAATAATTCTGATGGCAAAAGAGCCAAACGGGACAGGCAAAAGAAAAGAAAAAAAACAACAACAAAAAAACAAAAAAACAATCCCAAGTTTCAAAACACTATTTTCAATTCGTTTTAAATGATACTTTACACACATATCCAAACATTTTTGTGAAAGCGTCACTAACCTGCTGTACAAGATGGTAGACGGACCCATCGGTGCTCAGAAATGATGAACTATCAACTGATGGAGCTCTCCCTACAGCAACTTACAAGGTCGGCAGAAGACTAAAACCTGGTGTCTAGTAATAGGAGTATATGATGAGTTACTGTAAGAGGTTACTGCAGATACATATGCAAATTAAAAAGACTTATGAAGGACTAATTTGACTTTCAAAAATAGAATGAATGATGTTGGTGTCCATAGTATTAGCATATATTTTCACTTCGAAATTATGCGCACAGAAAAACATGCAATGGCATGCTCACTTTAAAGTCTGTTCAAGTTTTCATCTTTGCTTTGTGCTGTTTGCTTAGCGTTCTGATAGAATGCTCTTATCTATGCATAAAATGTATAATTTACATGAATCTAATGTCTTTGATATACTGTTTGTTGATAAGGGATTGATAACGTTGACATTTTCATATATGAAATAATTTTTTATGATTTAATATATGAAAACCACTTTATTTTTTTACATCTGTCACGTTTGCCTTCAGTTGGGATTGGCATGCAATCCCTCGATAACCTGTATTATATTTATTCAACATCCAACTTGCTGCTTCACACTAGTGTAGGCGTGTGTTAATGTGATGTTTGTTTACATGCTTTTGACTGTATGTAGGAAATTCTTTTGGATTTCTTGGAGTATTTCATCGTGGACTGGGAGAATATACAAATGATAAACGGTGAATTACAAGAGTTTGTCTGAAAATTTAGCAGGAGATAAAATGTGGCCTATGGTTAGCCACACGTAGAAACTAGCCAATTTAATGTTTCACGGGGATGTACTTTTGATGTTACTTTAGTGGCAAATCAGCACACTACCAAGCATCTATATTTATTTTTACATTATTTACATTATTATATAACCTTTTTGTTGAGGACCCAGAGCTCTGTAATGCAGGGCTCCTAGTTTTTGGGTCCAATTTGCACAATCATTAGAGGCCTGAGCTTAAAACAAGGACCTTATTCACTCCAAGCATACAAATCTTCAGTCAAATTATATGTATCAGGAACTGACTGTTCATACGCTGGTAGGAATATGTGAATTGTACCCACATTACAGGAAATGTATTTGGAGAGTCAGGTATCTAACTCTTATTTTATTTTATTTTTTAAATAAAAACTTTACGCATCTCTAATTACTGAACTCCTCACCCTGTATCTAAGGGAGGTGCTGAACTCCTCCACTTGGGGCAGCAATTTGGTCCTGACCCACAGTAAGCACTCTACCATTTTCCAGCTAAGACCTCAAATTTGATTCTCATTCTCACTCACATTCATGTTGATTCTCATTCCCTCCACTTCACACTCGGATGCAAACCACTACAGTGAGAGCCAGAGGCCACCACCCGATAAAGCCGACAGAACCACATCATCTGAAAAAAGCACAGATGAAATTCTGCACATAAAATTTATAAACAGAATCAAAGGGCAGCCCTGGTGGATGAAAACCACATTGTTCCTCCTGTATCTGAGGTTTGACTAAAGGGTCAACTCTCCTTTCCAGCACCCTGGCATAGACCTTCCTGGGGAGGCTATGGAGTGTGATCTCCCTGTAGTTGAAGCACAACCTCCAGTTGCACTTCTTAAAGATTGGACCCCGGTCTGCCAATCCAGAGGGACCGCCCCGCATAGCTGGACTGGCATACCGGGCATTTGCCCGGTGGCAAGGCTGGACTGGGACAAAAAATCGGCCCGGGCATTTTGACTAGAGACCGGCCCACCAGGATAAAGATTGAAAATGTGACGTCATTCAGGGGTAAAACCGCAAAGGATTCTGGGAACTTGTGGCAAGAGGTACTAGCGCACGCAGGCTTTCAATTGAACTCAGTTACACAGCGATAAAAAGAAACCCAAAAAATGGCAAGAAACTGTTGTATTATTAACTGCAATAGCCGGCCGCATGACAGCCACGGGAAGCCGACGGGTAAAGAGATCGTTTTTTTTTTTATCGGATTAAGTCGTTGAGGAGAAATTTTTTAAGCCATGTTTCCGAAGTAAGAGCCGACGGATGGTCTGGATATACCAAATATAACGTCTCAGAACACTCCAGCTCACAGGTTAGTCTGCTCCAAGCATTCCCACAAAGGTCAGAGTTTTGTAGTAGTTAATACGTCATTTTTCTTAACATAATTGGTGATATAGGTTACAAGCAAGTCTGGCGCCGAACAGAAATTGTTGCGCTATGCTCCTTTGTTTATTGTGTTTATTGTGCATAAATAGTGAATTGTCCTGACACAATATTGCGTTTCGCTTCTGTTATTACCATGGTACATTGACAAAAACATATACTTTTATTCACAGGATAAAACAGTTGTTTTGTATCACTAATTGTCCAGTACGATTACAGCATACAATATTATTGTCACTGCTACATTTCTGTGATGCTACCAGAAATTATTTCCACTACTAATTAATTACCATTGAGCTCAAAGGTTATTTTAATAAACGGTTAACGAATGTGTATTTATGACGACGATTTGTGAGACTGGTAAACTTACCTTTGTTCGTACGATGGTCTTTCGTTCTACACGGTGCGTTTCAAGGTCCTGTACCCATCCGTCGGTAAACTGTACCTGGGCTTGTTGCAGTGACCTGAAGTTACTAAACTTCATGAGTGTATGCACTCACTCCAAGAACCGTATAATTATAAATATGAGCGTGGTGAAAGTTGGGCAGCACGCTAACGTCTTTTGTCCACTCTGTGTACTCGTAAGGGTCTAACCCTTTCACTCCTTTGATTTTTTCCTCGTATCTTTTCTTTGTCTTTTCGTCGAATCTGTCTTTGTACGGACCGGCATTGTTCTCCTTTTGTTTTTGCACATTCCTTTTTGTGCGTCAAAGAAAAAACAAGAAGGCATTGGAACCGGAGAATGAACGTTTTGCGGTGCTGCAAATGCTTGCATTTGATGCGGTACTTGGATTGTTTTGCCACGAGTTCCCGGCATGCAATGCGCGAAAATCACGTGATTGCTAAACAAGGCAGCCACCAGCTTCCTCCCAGCTTCTATTTATAGAGTTGCTAATTATTTGGCATTATTGCAGCAAACCAGCCTATGAAATGGATGAAACATCGTGACTGGGTTCCAGCGCTACACAAGGGACCTGCTGCAAACATACCACCATGCCAATCAGATTACTTCTTCCATGTGAGGGTGAAGAGGGGACCCTTCTGGATAAGATGGTGAAGGTTTGCTGCGTTTTGGTGAACAGTGTGATAATAAAACCAGGGAAGAATGAAACCTGCTCCTGTTAAATATTCTTAAGTCTTGTGCTGTTAAAATTGCTGTATTTTTTCAAAAGATACAGTAAATAATGTTAGTAGTGGGTGATGTCATGTAAACACTCATGATTTTGTGTAAACATTTTGTCATTTGTAAACTATAAATGACATGGATTCTACATTGTAACTGATGTGATGTTCTATAAGGTGGTTTCAATAAAAAAAAAAGAGGCAAAAATTAGTTTGTTTCTTTATTCAACTTTTGAACAGTGGGACTCAGTCAGTATATATTCAGTAAATGCAAATTATTTACACGGCAGTGCACTACAGGCATAAATCTAGACCCCTAGATAAAACATTATGGGTCATTCCCACAACCCACAGCTTTACTGTGTTCCAGCAAAGTATCCAATAGCAGTGACAACTCCTCCAAAGTAGCAGGTGGGATTTTTCTGTTTTGAGGACAGCTCCTTTTACCTGTCACTACAGATGGTCTGTTTAGGTTTTGATCAAGAGCCTTTTTTTGGGCAGCTGAAGAGGAGAAGTCTATCTTATGGCCAACCTCTGGCTGTATCTTGGTCATATTACCCAGCAAAACCCAGTATGCAGGTTCATCTGTAACAGTCCTTGTGCCACGGATCAACACTGTTGCTTCTACATTAAACAGAAGAGCAGCGACATGGCTGCAGGTCTCTGCGACTCCGGCCATACAGGTGCAGTGGGCGGCTTCAACCTTCCCTGTGATGCTCACAGTGACCCATGGCTGCAATGCTGGTTCATTCAGTCTTTGAGAGTGCAGGACCTGAAACACACACAGACAAAGTTCATTTAAAGACAAGAACTATGAGCCAAGGCCGACGTAAATGTGTTTAATCTACTTTATCATAAATGTAACAAAGTGTTTAGAAAGTTAGCACATACATGTAATTTTTCATTTCTTTATGTGTCCATCTATAGAACGCTGCATGTTATAGTGTAAATCTGCCTGCAGAAAATGAACCTAAAGTATGTACCGGTAATGCAAGGATGTCATCACTTTAGAGATGGAGAAAGCATAAAGTGACAATTATGAATCCCTTAATATGATAAGGAGATTCTGCAGGTCATTGATCAATATATAAAATTAAAATAAATTGTATTTTTAGTGACACAAGATACAAACATGGAAGCAAGATGTTTAATTAGGATTATTTATAATAAATATGAATAAATTAGTGCAATTTCTTTAACCATAAAGAATAACAATCCTTCAGGAGAATGTCACATCAATGCACTGAACTCGCTATGTTATCCACCTAACAGCCTCCACATGTTCTCACTGTAATTTCCCCTCATGAATGAATTTATGCTGCACTAATCTGAATGTTTGCAAGGAAATCAAACGCATTTCACTCGCAGTACTCGAGCTGACTTACCTTTGCTTGAATGACGACTTGTACGCGCTGATTCCACAGATAAGGTACGAAAATATGTGAGCCGTCATTTGTGAGCCGCGGTCAAGCCATCCGCCTCCTATCCGCCGCATAAATTTCCTTGCGCGTTTACACCAGTCTTTACGGTAGCGCCTTTTCGCTTTATATCCTGATTGAAAGCCTAGACTCGCGCACACGTGCACGCGCGTGAACAGTCACACGCACGCGCGCACACAAATTACAATGGAACAGCCCAATACAGCCATCGTGACAGTCTGGTTGCATATTCAAAAATTCATTAAAAATCATTCTTAAAAGTTGATGCCAAGCTTTCAACACAATCCTCTTCTCGGACACCTACTTTACCTCTGGGCCAGGTTTTACCCAGATTTACTGTAATATTACTCAGAAATCACAGTAAACTCATATTCAGTGCAATACAGTCAATGCACTACAATTATGTTTATTTCAAAAATTCATTAAAAGTCATCCTGAGTAGTTGAGGTCCAACTTTCAACACATCCCTCCTCTGGGACACCTACTGTACCTGTGTGCCAGGTTTCAGCCAGATTTACTGTAGAATTCCTCAGAAATTAAAGTGTACTTGTATTCAATGCAATACAGTCAGTACAATAGAATTATGTCAATTTTCAAAAATTCATTAAAAATCATCCTGAGTAGTTGATGTCCAACTTTCAACAGATTCCTTCTCTGGGACACCTACTGTACCTGTGTGCCAAGTTTCATCCAGATTTACTGTAGAATTCCTCAGAAATTAAAGGAAACTTGTGTTCAATGCAATACAGCCAATACACTACAATTATGTCAATTTTCAAAAATTCATGAAAAATCATCCTGAGTAGTTGATGTGCAACTTTCAACACATCCCCCCTCTGGGACACCTACTGTACCTGTGTGCCAAGTTTCATCCAGATTTACTGTAGAATTCCTCAGAAATTAATGGAAACATTTATTCAATCTAATACAGTCAGTACAATAGAATTATGTCAATTTTCGAAAATTCATTAAAAATCATCCTGAGTAGTTGATGTCCAACTTTCAACACATCCCCCCTCTGGGACACCTACTGTACCTGTGTACCAGGTTTCATCCAGATTTACTGTAGAATTCCTCAGAAATTAAAGGAAACTTGTGTTCAATGCAATACAGCCAATACACTACAATTATGTCAATTTTCAAAAATTCATGAAAAATCATCCTGAGTAGTTGATGTCCAACTTTCAACAGATTCCTTCTCTAGGACACCTACTGTACCTGTGTGCCAAGTTTCATCCAGATTTACTGTAGAATTCCTCAGAAATTAAAGGGTACTTGTATCCAATGCAGTCGGCCAATACAGTAGAATTATGTCAATTTTCAAAAATTCATTAAAAATCATCCTGAGTAGTTGATGTGCAACTTTCAACACATCCCCCCTCTGGGACACCTACTGTACCTGTGTGCCAGGTTTCATCCAGATTTACTGTAGAATTCCTCAGAAATTAAAGGAAACTTGTGTTCAATGCAATACAGCCAATACACTACAATTATGTCAATTTTCGAAAATTCATTAAAAATCAACCTGAGTAGTTGATGTGCAACTTTCAACACATCCCCCCTCTGGGACACCTACTGTACCTGTGTGCCAGGTTTCATCCAGATTTACTGTAGAATTCCTCAGAAATTAATGGAAACTTGTGTTCAATGCAATACAGCCAATACACTACAATTATGTCAATTTTCAAAAATTCATGAAAAATCATCCTGAGTAGTTGATGTCCAACTTTCAACAGATTCCTTCTCTAGGACACCTACTGTACCTGTGTGCCAAGTTTCATCCAGATTTACTGTAGAATTCCTCAGAAATTAAAGGGTACTTGTATCCAATGCAGTCGGCCAATACAGTAGAATTATGTCAATTTTCGAAAATTCATTAAAAATCATCCTGAGTAGTTGATGTCCAACTTTCAACACATTTCTCTTCTGGAACACCTACTGTACCTGTGGGCTAGGTTTCATCTCAATCCGATGCATCAATAATTGTTTAATATTGATGGATCAAAAGTGCTGCGGAGAGAGTCATGACAGGGACTATAAAGAGACAGCATATTTGCTTGTCTTCACTGACTAGCTTTGAAATCCAGATTTTAATTTTAGAATATTAGGTGTACTTGTGGTTTGTATAGAATTTTAATGTTGAACAGGAATCAGAGTCTTCATCTCTTAGACCTCTCTTCTGTGGATGCAGCTCACATCATTCTGTACAAAACGATAATTTTTAATTCTGCAACGGTTTATAACCTGCATAGTTCACATTTCTGTATAGCTGTATATCTCATACTTCTGTATAGTTTTTTTTATTTCATATTCTGTATAGTTTTTCATATTTATATCCTGTTCATAGCTTGTACTCACTACAGCCTGTACATACTTATAGTTATAGCATATTCATAACTTACTTCATACTGTGTACATTGTAACATACCATAATAGACCCATTTCTGTAATATACTTACATACCTATATTATTGCTAATATATATTGTAATACATCTATTACAATATATACTTCTTGATGGATGCAAACTGCATTTCGTTGCCTTGTACCTGTGACATGTGCAATGACAATAAAGTTGAATTCTATTCTATTCTATTCTAAATTAATTCAGAAGACAAACACCCGTCTCTGCTTTTGAGATTAGCATTAAAACCCTCAGTTTTGACAAATAATACAGTTATAGTGGATCAGGTGACCCTGAATCTTCCCTTATTTGTGCTGCAATAAGCCTAGGCTCTTGCTGACTTCCCATCATGTATGAATTTTTTCCTTCTTTGCTCGTTCTGTGTTTATACACCTCTCTGCATTTAATCATTAGTTAGTATGTATCTCTTGCACAGTGTATATGTTGTCCTATGGGTGTCTCTCCTTGAGCCTGTTTCTGCCAGATGTTTCTACCTCTTCAAATGGAGTTTTTCCTTCCCACTCACACTAAATGTTAGCTCATATGGGGTACTTAAATTGTTGGGGTTTTCTTTGTATTATTGTTGCGTTTTTACCCAGCAACATAAAGTGTCTTTAGGTGACTGTTGTTGCGATTTGGTGCTGTATAAATAGAATAGAATAGAATAGAATAGAATAGAATAATGTACTTCAGACCGGGAGATTGGCAAAATGTATAAATAGGATGGCGATTAGGGGAATTGGAGACGGCTGTGTAACACAGCAGGGATACATTGGGAATAAGAAGACAGTGGAAGTAAGACTCAACACAAGAAAGAGACAAGAGGCCACCAAACTAAAACACAGACTAAGACACACGAGCTTGACACAGACAAAAGCATAAACAGACATGAAGACAAGACTGGCTTTAACACTAGAGTGTTTTCACAAGTGTTCCATCTACTTGTGGAACGCTGAAGAAGAACTACACTTAAAAGCAACATGGAACTGAAAACAAAAGAATACATAATGTAAACATATCATCAAATAATCCAGGACTCACAAGCAATGATATGATGAACAGAACTATAAAGAACAAAACTGAGAAATGCTTGTTAAACTGACCAAGAACTATGTCATCATGTCATTTTTTAATATCATAGTTAATGTGTCCTGATTTGTAGATAGTGCCATCTTACAAATACCAGGAAATCCAACTCGGTGACAAGCCAGAGTTGTCTGCCCACACACCCACTGACTAGAAAAAGGGTCCAAGACTCTTCAAGCTGGGATACAGGCATCAAAGAAAAAGATGTAAACAGATAGAAAGTCATTAGGAAGGCATAGTCTGTTGTTGCTGCTGCTGTCAGACTTTTAAATTCATCCACTTGTGTCAGACACATACTGAACAGGAATAAACATGACTCACTGCACTATCACTTTGTATGCCACAATGTTTGCTTAGACACCTGTATGCTTATATTGTTTATTATATCCCAGAAACATTAATGTTAAAACTTGTGCTCCTATGTCTATATATAAGTTTATTTTCATATATCTATATTAATCTATTTATAGCTCCATTCCCTCACTTCATTTTATACAATTGCTTTGTTCCTGCATGAGAGCTATTTAAAGTGGTTTCACACACAGTGCCTCCAGATGAATACAGAGTAGTTTTGGACAGCAGAGGCTGGAGAATGGTATTGCTCTCTGTGTGAAAAATAACTACTTATTTGAAATGAAGATGAATGTATGTTGTCAAGGCAAAAAAAAAGTTTTTTCTTTTAAACAGTACATTGCATAATGAGAGTTGGCAATTCGTCTTGTAATTGGAAGGTTGCCGGTTTGAGCCCCGGCTCCCACAGTCTCGGTCGTTGTGTCCTTGGGCAAGACACTTCATCTAAAACCTACTGGTGTTGGCCACAGGGGCCGATGGCGCGATATGGCAGCCTCACTTCTGTCAGTCTGCCCCAGGGCAGCTGTGGCTACAACTGTAGCTGCCTCCACCCGTGTGTAAATGAATAGTGGATTTGTAAAGCGCTCTGAGGGTCTCGAAAAGCACTATATAAATGGAATCCATTATTATTATTATTATTATTATTATAAGATTAGGGAAACCTGCAGTCAGCTGAGACTGCAGAAGTCACTTGGATGAGTGACAAAACTTTTCTCCCATTGAAAACGCTACGTCCAGATGAACAGAATCAACCTTTAGGGATTTAATTACCTGGATGATTGAGCATGCATCAAGACATTCTCCATGTTGTTTCTGAATTCTTTGTCACATTATGAATAATGTATATAATTTTGAATAATTTCATGTAAATTTAAGTCTTATTAATAGAAACTGAGGAAAGAATGTAATTTGTTTTTACACGTCAAGATACTTGGATATGGGGATTAATAGGTAGTTATTTATATATTTTCATTATCTTCTGTATTTCAAACTGTAAATTAAGCTTGTTTGGTTATATTTTTTATTGCACTCTTGTAATTTTTCATGCTTATACTTTTAATACATTTTTGATAACATAAACGGGGCGATTGTGGCTCAAGAGTTGGGAGTTCGCCTTGTAATTGGAAGGTTGCCGGTTCGAGCCCCGCCTCGGACAGTCTCGGTAGTTGTGTCCTTGGGCAAGACACTTCACCCGTTGCCTACTGGTGGTGGTCAGAGGGCCCGGTGGCGCCAGTGTCCGGCAGCCTCGCCTCTGTCAGTGCGCCCCAGGGTGGCTGTGGCTACAATGTAGCTGCCATCACCTGTGTGTGAATGGGTGGATGACTGGACGTGTAAAGCGCTTTGGGGTCCTTAGGGACTAGTAAAGCGCTATATAAATACAGGCCATTTACCATAAAAATAAACCTGAAAGATACCTGCATTTTTCAATACAAAATTCACAGATATTTTCAAAATTGATTTGGCATGCAGCATTACATTGGTAAAGTATAATATATTGCATTATAAACTTTCACAGGATCAGTACTGGACTATATCAAGTTCTGTATTGCAAATGTGACTGTGGACAAAAGCATTCGGGTTTTCCCAAACCAAAAACACCGGATGACCAGCGACGTCTGCACACTCCTCAAACCCCACAATGCTGACTTTACAGGGAGTGCAGAATTATTAGGCAAATGAGTATTTTGTCCACATCATCCTCTTCATGCATGGTGTCTTACTCCAAGCTGTATAGGCTCAAAAGCCTACTACCAATTAAGCATATTAGGTGATGTGCATCTCAAAAAATGAGAAGGGGTGTGGTCTAATGACATCAACACCCTATATCAGGTGTGCATAATTATTAGGCAACGTCCTTTCCTTTGGCAAAATGGGTCAAAAGAAGGACTTGACAGGCTCAGAAAAGTCAAAAATAGTGAGATATCTTGCAGAGGGATGCAGCAGTCTCAAAATTGCAAAGCTTCTGAAGCGTGATCATCGAACAATCAAGCGTTTCATTCAAAATAGTCAACAGGGTTGCAAGAAGCGTGTGGAAAAACCAAGGCACAAAATAACTGCCCATGAACTGAGAAAAGTCAAGCGTGCAGCTGCCAAGATGCCACTTGCCACCAGTTTGGCCATATTTCAGAGCTGCAACATCACTGGAGTGCCCAAAAGCACAAGGTGTGCAATACTCAGAGACATGGCCAAGGTAAGAAAGGCTGAAAGACGACCACCACTGAACAAGACACACAAGCTGAAACGTCAAGACTGGGCCAAGAAATATCTCAAGACTGATTTTTCTAAGGTTTTATGGACTGATGTAATGAGAGTGAGTCTTGATGGGCCAGATGGATGGGCCCGTGGCTGGATTGGTAAAGGGCAGAGAGCTCCAGTCCCACTCAGACGCCGGAAAGGTGGAGGTGGAGTACTGGTTTGGGCTGGTATCATCAAAGATGAGCTTGTGGGGCCTTTTCGGGTTGAGGATGGAGTCAAGCTCAACTCCCAGTCCTACTGCCAGTTTCTGGAAGACACCTTCTTCAAGCAGTGGTACAGGAAGAAGTCTGCATCCTTCAAGAAAAACATGATTTTCATGCAGGACAATGCTCCATCACACACGTCCAAGTACTCCACAGCGTGGGTGGCAAGAAAGGGTATAAAAGAAGAAAAACTAATGACATGGCCTCCTTGTTCACCTGATCTGAACCCCATTGAGAACCTGTGGTCCATCATCAAATGTGAGATTTACAAGGAGGGAAAACAGTACACCTCTCTGAACAGTGTCTGGGAGGCTGTGGTTGCTGCTGCACACAATGTTGATGGTGAACAGATCAAAACACTGACAGAATCCATGGATGGCAGGCTTTTGAGTGTCCTTGCAAAGAAAGGTGGCTATATTGGTCGCTGATTTGTTTTTGAATGTCAGAAATGTATATTTGTGAATGTGGAGATGTTATATTGGTGTCACTGGTAAAAAAAATAATTGAAATGGGTATATATCTGTTTTTTGTTAAGTTGCCTAATAATTATGCACAGTAATAGTCACCTGCACACACAGATATCCCCCTAAAATAGCTAAAACTAAAAACAAACTAAAAACTACTTCCAAAAACATTCATCTTTGATATAAATGAGTTTTTTGGGTTCATTGAGAACATGGTTGTTGTTCAATAATAAAATTATTCCTCAAAAATACAACTTGCCTAATAATTCTGCACTCCCTGTAGGTCTGTTGACAGATCTCTGTACAGGTCTGCTCGAGCTGACCTGAAAAGGGGTCCCACCTGTCCAGCAACAACACACGAGAGGTGTGGCATGGAATAATAGACATCATAAACCACAGAGGCAGAACTGTGAAAACAGAAAACCTGAGTGTGCAGATAGCAGAGGAAATAAACAGCTTCTTCGCCCGCTTTGAAACACCACAACAGCAGCATTCATCTGCCTCAGCCCTGCTCCCATCCTCATCCTCACCTGGTTCCTGCACCGCTCCATTCACTGTAACGGAGCACGATGTCAGATGTGTGTTCCTAGCAGTGAACCCCAGGAAGGCGTCCAGACGGAATACGTGGTAAAGTGCTAAGACCATGTGCCCACCAGCTCACCCTCATCTCCACCAGAATCTTCAACCTCTCACTAGATGAAGCAGCCATCCCATCCTGTCTAAAATCAGCCACAATCATCCCAGTGCCAAAGAAGTCTCCCATCACCAGCCTGAACTATTATTGCCCTGTGGCCCTCACACCGGTAATCATGAAATGCTTTGAGAGACTAGTCCTTCAGCACCACCAAGGATTACCTCCCCCCAGAATTCGACCACCACCAGTTTGCATACCGTGCAAACAGATTCACAGAAGATGCCATCACCCTCCACTCGGTGCTGAGTCACCTAGAACAGCGGCAGAGCTACGCCAGAATGCTCTTTGTGGACTACAGCTCACTCGCCCATTGAGAGCCTACTAACTTGCTGCATCACAGTAGGGTACGGCAGCTGCACTAAGTGCCTGAGTTCTGTTATTTAGTGTCACTTTGAAAGGACACACATCCAGCATTCACATATAATTGTTCTTTCAATTTTTGATAAAGATTACAGTGAATTGAGATGTAACTTGGCCCAGAGGTACGGTAGGACGCCCAGAGTAAGAAAGTGTTGAAAGTTGGACATCAACTATTATGTATGATTTTTAATGAATTTTTGAAAATTGACATAATTATATTGTACTGACTGTATTAGATTGAATAAATGTTTCCATTAATTTCTGAGGAATTCTACAGTAAATCTGGCTGAAACCTGGCACACAGGTACAGTAGGTGTCCCAGAGGGGGGATGTGTTGAAAGTTGGACATCAACTACTCAGGATGATTTTTAATGAATTTTTGAAAATTGACATAATTGTAGTGTATTGGCTGTATTGCATTGAATACAAGTACACTTTAATTTCTGAGGAATTCTACAGTAAATCTGGCTGAAACCTGGCACACAGGTACAGTAGGTGTCCCAGAGGGGGGATGTGTTGAAAGTTGGACATCAACTACTCAGGATGATTTTTAATGAATTTTCGAAAATTGACATAATTCTATTGTACTGACTGTATTAGATTGAATAAATGTTTCCATTAATTTCTGAGGAATTCTACAGTAAATCTGGATGAAACCTGGCACACAGGTACAGTAGGTGTCCCAGAGGGGGGATGTGTTGAAAGTTGCACATCAACTACTCAGGATGATTTTTAATGAATTTTTGAAAATTGACATAATTGTAGTGTATTGGCTGTATTGCATTGAATACAAGTTTCCTTTAATTTCTGAGGAATTCTACAGTAAATCTGGCTGAAACCTGGCACACAGGTACAGTAGGTGTCCCAGAGGAGGGATGTGTTGAAAGTTGCACATCAACTACTCAGGATGATTTTTCATGAATTTTTGAAAATTGACATAATTCTATTGTACTGACTAGAGCAGGGTGATATGGCCAAAAATATTTATCACGATATATATTTGAAAATTTGCGATAACGATATAACCGACGATATAATTGATGCGAGACAAAATACAACTCCACAACATTACTAGCGCAAAAAGACAACCTTCCATTTATTTTCACTTAAACAAGAAGCTGGTTTTTATGTACATTAAAGCTTTATAAAAATGTAACAGTGCAAATGCAAATTCCTTGCTGAAAGTTTAACCAAAAGGCATTTCCAGTAGAAATGGGCTGACATATCCTGAGCATAACCATGTATAATATCCACTGAAGTTAAAAAGAGGTGCTTTGCAACATTAAACTGCAGTGTGCAGTACACATTTTTCGGACCATAAGGTGCACGGGATTATAAGGCACATTAAGCGAAACAAAGCAGTCAGATAAATCAAACTTTATTAAACTCATTCTTCTTGCTTCCTCCACTTCTGTACCATTGATTCATTAATGTTGAATTCTCTAGCAGCTGTTCTATTCCCATGTTGCTGCAGTATATTAATGACTAACCTCGTATTGTGGATGGATTATCTCAGTTGTTCTCCTGACTGAAGTTTGGTCCGTTTACAGCATCCTGCCATGCGATTGCATTTGTTTCTAACCATGAAGAACCTTCACGTTAACTTTTATAAGTGGAAAAGTGTTAGTGTTCGTCCTCCAGCTTCACTGTTTATGTTATGCTAACATAGCTGTGTCGCTAGCGATCACGTAGCACATCATTATATACCAGCTAGCCCAACTTCAGTAACCCTACAAACGTCACTGCTGTTTAGTTTCCTGTCTTCATTTATGTTGGAAGTGATAGCAGAGCTGTACGTTTGATTTTTTTCAGAAATCTCTCAGTCAGAACATGCTATATCATGCTTAGGTAACTAGCGAAACTAGCGAGCTAACTTCCGCTAGCTTCCTGCTAACTTCTAACTCCGTTAAATGTAATAACTTTTGTTTTCATGGATGCCTGGAAGTTAAACTTTATAGTTACACCTGGTAAAGCAGCAATGCTGATCGTTTTATTAAAGATGAAAGAATTTAGACAGTTTTTAACTCTAAGTGATGCTACAGTGTTGTTTGACCTGAAGTATACGGAGTTTAGGACCCAGATTACTCCCAGATTTAAGAGCATCTTAGTCCGACAAATACGACAATAACAACGGCCGCTTGCACGTTCTGCAAAAAAATGTGCTTTGTTGTGTATCTGACGGACAAACACCAAACCAGTTCCACATCACGGAAGTTGCACCATTTTTACAAACCAATTCTGGTTCATCTGTTTCACTCAACAATCGGCCATGTGCGTATGAAAACAAAGGCACTGCGCATGCGCGTTTTACTCCCATTCTATCGCGATATTTCATTTTCCTATCGTTGCCTAACATTATACCGGTATTACCGTGAACGGTATAATATGGCCCAGCCCTAGTACTGACTGTATTAGATTGAATAAATGTTTCCATTAATTTCAGAGGAATTCTATAGTAAATCTGGCTGAAACTTGGCACACAGGTACAGTAGGTGTCCCAGAGAAGGAATCTGTTGAAAGTTGGACATCAACTACTCAGGATGATTTTTAATGAATTTTTGAAAATTGACATAATTCTATTGTACTGACTGTATTAGATTGAATAAATGTTTCCATTAATTTCAGAGGAATTCTACAGTAAATCTGGCTGAAACTTGGCATACAGGTACAGTAGGTGTCCTAGAGAAGGAATCTGTTGAAAGTTGGACATCAACTACTCAGGATGATTTTTCATGAATTTTTGAAAATTGACATAATTGTAGTGTATTGGCTGTATTGCATTGAATACAAGTACACTTTAATTTCTGAGGAATTCTACAGTAAATCTGGATGAAACTTGGCACACAGGTACAGTAGGTGTCCCAGAGGGGGGATGTGTTGAAAGTTGGACCTCAACTACTCAGGATGATTTTTAATGAATTTCTGACATTTCCATAATTGTATTGACTGTATCGGGCTGTTACATTGTAATTTGTGCTCGCGCATGCGCGTGCGGGTATAGGCTTTCAATCGGTACGTAAAGCGAAAAGGCGCTACCGTAAAGACTGGTGTAAAAGCGCAAGGAAATTTATGCGGCGGATAGGAGGCAGCTGGCTTGACCGCGGCTCACAAATGACGGCTCACTTTACCGCGGTGTCAGTAGCGGTTGGTCTTCAGGGTTTCTACTCCACGGCCGTATTTCATACGGGTCCACATTTCCAATGCACGCTATTTTCTGCAAGTACCGCTGCTTCGCCTCTGAATGAAATCGGTCTCTATACAGTTCATTCTCTTTTGAGCTGCTTTTAAGCATCTTTCTTGTAGTCGTCGTTCCAACACAGTGTGTTTGGTTTGATTCGTAGACCCCGAAAATGGCGCTGCGCTCCCATAATGCATTGCGGTGTGACGTCAACTCCAAAGCCCTATTAAGCCTTCTATAGTCAATTGTGTTTTTCCAGGAGCTTTTGTCACATTTCTGATACAACAAATGTATCCTGTGTATTGATTTTATGTTTATTATCTTCCCTCACTGCTTTCTTTTTCTGCCCTTAGAATGAATATTTTGGTCCAAATTTCACAATGATGCAAAAGGATTTCAGTAGAAGTCAGTGAAACGCTGAGAAACTGGTTTCTGAAATTGCAAGGTAAAGAAATTAAATCAGTTTCTTAACTTCTTGACATGTTTAATCTTGGCAAGTTACTCACTGAGTTTTCTAAATCAGGACCTGCACTGAAATCGTTACTATTACCCCTTTCATTCCTCCTCTTTCTGTCTCTTAACACAAACACACACCACTTAAGCTCATTGTTTAGCCTCGACATGCTTGACCTGTTCACTCTGCTTTGCTCTGTTGGGATGTCTGGTCTTAGCTCGATGCTAGGAATTTCAAACTTGAAGAGTATGTTGTGCTTTGTGTGTGTGTGTGTGTTTGGGGAAATTATTTCAGGATCATTACTATGGTGATTAAATAAATGTTAAACCAACCAAGTAGATGGGAATAAATCAAACTCGCAAGCAATGCTG
The DNA here is from genome assembly GCF_965226115.1 of Aulonocara stuartgranti. NCBI lineage: Eukaryota > Metazoa > Chordata > Actinopteri > Cichliformes > Cichlidae > Aulonocara > Aulonocara stuartgranti. Next base: position 12,022,969 of record NC_138955.1, read on the forward strand.
GCCCTGGAGTATGAAAACAAGTTTCCCTGGATGTCTTGCACAAATAGTGTTACCAGGCCTCATGTGTATATGCCAAGCGGAAAAAAAACATGTTTATATAACAATTTAATTTTCATAATTCCACTCAGTTCTCACATCACTGGCTCCAGGTGTGTCAGGCCTTTTTACTGCATGTATGAATAGCCTTGTCTAGTTGTTTCAGCAGCCACCCAAGGGTGTGTGTGTGTGTGTGTGTGTGTGTGTGTGTGTGTGTGTGTGTGTGTGTGTGTGTGTGTGTGTGTGTGTGTGGAAAGGGACGTAGCAAGCTTGTTGTCCTCAGCCCTCTCATGCTTCACATTTTCCGTTGTTAAAGCCAGCAACCCTTAAACCCTAAATGCCAACATAATCATGCACAAACACTCTTGGATTGCTTAAATGCAACTTCTGCCACTTTGATTGGTGCCATGAGACCGGGCATAGCTGGACTGGCCATCGGGCATACCCGGTGGGCCGCTGGCGATTTTTTGTTTTTATGGGCCGATGGATTTTTTTTTTTTTTAGGAAGGGTATATATAATGAAAGGTGTTGGATTGGCCAATTGGTCATGATCGACTCTGGGCTGGACTAATTACAGCCGAGGAGGCCGGATGCACCCTCTCCCTTGTTTAGCAATCACGTGATTTTCGCGCATTGCATGCCGGGAACTCGTGGCAAAACAATCCAAGTACCGCATCAAATGCAAGCATTTGCAGCACTGCAAAACGTTCATTCTCCGGTTCCAATGCCTTCTTGTTTTTTCTTTGACGCACAAAAAGGAATGTACAAAAACAAAAGGAGAACAATGCCGGTCCGTACAAAGACAGACTCGACGAAAAGACAAAGAAAAGATACGAGGAAAAAATCAAAGGAGTGAAAGGGTTAGACCCTTACGAGTACACAGAGTGGACAAAAGACGTTAGCGTGCTGCCCAACTTTCACCACGCTCATATTTATAATTATACGGTTCTTGGAGTGAGTGCATACACTCATGAAGTTTAGTAACTTCAGGTCACTGCAACAAGCCCAGGTACAGTTTACCGACGGATGGGTACAGGACCTTGAAACGCACCGTGTAGAACGAAAGACCATCGTACGAACAAAGGTAAGTTTACCAGTCTCACAAATCGTCGTCATAGATACACATTCGTTAACCGTTTATTAATATAACCTTTGAGCTCAACGGTAATTAATTAGTAGTGGAAATAATTTCTGGTAGCATCACAGAAATGTAGCAGTGACAATAATATTGTATGCTGTAATCGTACTGGACAATTAGTGATACAAAACAACTGTTTTATCCTGTGAATAAAAGTATATGTTTTTGTCAATGTACCATAATAACAGAAGCGAAACGCAATATTGTGTCAGGACAATTCACTATTTATGCACAATAAACACAATAAACAAAGGAGCATAGCGCAACAATTTCTGTTCGGCGCCAGACTTGCTTGTAACCTATATCACCAATTATGTTAAGAAAAATGACGTATTAACTACTACAAAACTCTGACCTTTGTGGGAATGCTTGGAGCAGACTAACCTGTGAGCTGGAGTGTTCTGAGACGTTATATTTGGTATATCCAGACCATCCGTCGGCTCTTACTTCGGAAACATGGCTTAAAAAATTTCTCTTCAACGACTTAATCCGATAAAAAAAAACGATCTCTTTACCCGTCGGCTTCCCATGGCTGTCATGCGACCGGCTATTGCAGTTAATAATACAACAGCTTCTTGCCATTTTTTGGGTTTCTTTTTATCGCTGTGTAACTGAGTTCAATTGAAAGCCTGCGTGCGCTAGTACCTCTTGCCACAAGTTCCCAGAATCCTTTGCGGTTTTACCCCTGAATGACGTCACATTTTCAATCTTTATCCTGGTGGGCCGGTCTCTAGTCAAAATGCCCGGGCCGATTTTTTGTCCCAGTCCAGCCTTGCCTTGAGCAGGATTCGAACCTGGCCCTTCTGTTCTAAAGGCAGTTACTCATTTCACTGAGCCAAACTGATTCCCAGCCTTGCCGCCCTGTATCATCTCCACACCATGTTGCAGAGGTGTGTCAACCAAGACAGCCCACCAACATCCAGAGCCTTTAGGAACTCAGGACAAACATCCAAGGGACAAACCTGACATTATCAGTGAAGTAATAAACATACATTCTTAAAAGTCAAGGCAATATCTTCTCAAAGGACATTTTTTACAACCAAACTAGTACTAAAAAAATCATCAAGTACAGAGAAAATATCACCATAAAATATTATTACTTTTCTTCCGATGTCAAAGCTCCTGAATATCACTTTTATATTAGCATAGTTCACCTGGAGAAACCTTCAAGGAAGGAACTAACCATTTAAATTAGGTGTTTTATAATGTTAGAATACATGTTGCTCTATTTAACATGGCCAAAGTTTAAAATAATGAGGTCAGCAAATGTGCAGGTAATTTTTATGATCCAAATGCTTAAGTGTCAGACAGCTTGAAAACAACCAGTTCATGAGTTTGTTTTTGGGAGGGTGCTTTTGTCCTTCTATTTGCTCTGTGGTGTCAAGGTGAAGGCAGATATTAATAAAATAATCACTCAAGGACTCAGCTCTAACTATATGCAGTTGACTCACTCACCTGCTGTTTGGGGGGGGGTCTCCAGTCAGAAGAAAACTTGCTTAAAGCAGTAAACACCCAAACTGAGGATTAACTGAAGAGGCCTAGTAAGTAAGGTTTATTTTTAAATGTGAATCGAGTTCTATTATAATTGAATAATATAATGACATTGAGCTGGAACTGCCCATCAGTGATCATTAAATGAAGCCATCCTCCTATCTTTATCAGAGTTGCAGGGGTGCTGGGGCATAACCCTGAAGTGATAGATTTAAGAGGCAGGGTACATATACACCGAAAGAAGGACAGGCGGCTGCTCGACTTGACTGAGATGGATGCCTTCCTCAAACCATGATCCGAAGCCGTCGAGATGAAATCACATGCAGTGTTGCGAGATTTAACATTGCTATATTATTGACTTACTTCACTCGAACATGATATGAACAACTTAATATACCCTCTCTGCATATCATGTAGTTTCTACACTATATAGTTACACTTAACTTTAAAGCATGAAGCAGTTGTGTTGAATACATGCAAGATGCTTACATAAACCCAAGAGATGGCCAATCCCTTTTTTCAGTGTGCTTCTTCCACCCTGAATGTGCCCATCCTCCTCTTAGTCACAAGTTCAGTATTAGAAATCATCATTAGCTCGCAGTAGATTAATTGGATGAGTAAACAAGGTAAAAGCCTGTGTATTATTATAAAATCTCTCAAAGGGTTATTACAGGTTACTCTATCCTGGAAAAGTGAAAGATCCAGAGCCTATTTTTCAGGCTACTAAATTTTAACACAGTTAGTTACCAAGTGCACTGATTACAGTGGAGAACTGCTGCTAACGATATGGCCGAGGTTTGTATTTCATCTGCAAGGCCACACAAGCAAGGACGCCGTCAGAGGGCGCAGGATCGGCATGGCAAGGACTACAAAGCAGTTGGAGCAGTATGACATAAAGCCCAGTTCACACCTCAGATTCTTGTAATTTTATTAACAATAACCAAGAGTATAATCTTTATACATGACGAGTATACATTCTTGTTTTTGTGTGTTACAGAGAAGAGACAGGGTGACATGTTTATTGTACACAAGCAGCCCGTGAAGGGGTTTCAGTGGATGACACAGATGAGGAGTGGGCAGAACGGGACAAAGAAAACTTAAAAACTGAAGCAAGATGTGAGCCCAAATCCCATTTACAGAAATAAAATCCTCACGCAGGTTTTCTTCTATCCTTTCAGCTGAGAGTTTTTCTTCAGCTCTTTACTGCTAAGTGCTATTTAAAACATATTTAAAACATGCAATGTACAGTATTATTAAATCACATTTCATATGAATATGTATATTGAACAAAGAAACACAGATATGCATATAACAATTATGACAATTTCTGACTTGTATTACTCAAAATAAACAACAAAGAAACAGTCACATCAAAGAGTAAATGTAGCTCATGAATCGAATATATTTGATTTAAATGTAGTGTTTTGTGAGTATACATGTGTGCAGGTGTTGTTTAGGACTTTTTAGTTGTTGTTTCCAACTTTGTGGAGCTTTCGCTGATGGTTGGTGGAGCCTGCAGAACAGAGGAAACAGATGTGCGTCATTCATTATGAGTTACCACGGTTATTTACAAACAAGCTGTGGTTCACTTACTTTTTTCCTGAAAGAATTCAGCAGTGCTTCACGGGTCTGTGAAAATCAGAATAAAAACATTTGATGAAAACATTTTCAAGGATATTTTTGATGACTGTTGATAATAATTTCATTACAATAATTGAAATAACACAGAATAAACCTGAGAACAACTACAACAATAATGACATCGATTCAGCTGTGGATTTTAGATCATGCCATTGGCTTCAAACTTTAAATATATTCGAATATTATCACAGTGATACAGCAGCATCCTAACTAAACTAGGTAGGCCTCTTATCTCTAGAAGTAAATGACTTTACCATTCTGTCCCCCAGGCACGTGGTCAACAGAATAAACAAACCCTAGAAATGAAAAACAAGCATTTTTTAAAAAAAGTAATGCTTTTAGCAGAACAGATATTGAGTCTGATCAGTTTAATAATTGTGACCATACCTGGAATGCATTGAGCACAACAAAAGCGTAGTTCACAGCTAAAGTCACAGCTCCAGCTGTGAGGTCCATAATAAATGTTGCAAATCCAAAAATCCATGGCAAACCAAAGATTGGAGTCAGAAGAATAACTGATCTCAGGACAGTTTTGGCAGCCTGTATTTCTTTCTCATGAGACTTTTCTGTGATCTTATGGTCTAAAAGCTTCATGATTACCACTATCATGGCAAACAAGTTGATGAAAACAATTATACCAACTGGGAGAATGAATGTATAGATGGTTCCTTTCAGAAGTCCAGAATAAACCAGCCAACATGTTTTCAAACTGAAATACGTGCCTGGAGCGCCGCCGTTGTTGGTGAGAAATGTGATGAAAACAATGAGAAAAGGACAAACGTAGCCCAGGATCAACGAGAACCTCAGATAGGTTTTCTTGCCCACTTTGTGAAACAGGAAAACTGCCTGATGAAGGAGCATGGTGCTCAGGCTCAACATCCAAAAGAACATGGCCAGGTAGCAGAAATGCTTCAGAAGAGCTGCAATTCTACACCAGATTTCTGAAATGATCTCTGGTTGAGAAGATGCCAGAAAACAGCAATCTGCCACCAGCAAACAAAGAGAAATGTTCACGTGGGCGGTGTGGCGCAAGTGTAGAGTATTTGTCTTGACTACTTTGCGCCAGACGATCAGTTCTATCAGGAGGCTGATAACGAGTGACACCACTGATGCAGAAAGTCCAGCGTACGTTATCTCGCTCATGTAAGGGATTTCAATGGGACACCGAGACATCAGAATGGCAAATGAAGTCAGATGATTGCAAATGCACTCGTCAGGTTTAGAAGCGCCCCCCCATTTACATCCTTCATCTGTCCATTTGCTCTGGTTGTAGTTCCATGAGACACATTGCAGTTCAACATGGCGAGGCCTTGGTGTGAGCAATGGGAACTTTAGTGTAATCTCAAGGTCTTTTCCCCGTTGAGTGGTTGTTGACACAACAATGCTGTTGATGTTAAATGTTTGTGTTGTATTGGGCAAATAGTCCTGCAGGTAATTGAATCCAGCTGTTTTTACGATGCCATTTCCTGAGCTTCTAACAGTGACTGTGGCATTGAACACCGTATTGGTGCATTCATCTCCGCTGCATGTGTCTATATGTATATTTTTTTGATCAGAATCATTACTTATGTTTGATATCTTAATTAAATCCTCAACTGACTGCAGATATTTCTCAGCCAGGCTCTTGTTGCTTTCAGGATCTGGTTTGTTCCATGAGTTTTCAAGAGACCCATCCAGCAGATTACTAGATGAGGCCAGGAAATTCTGAAAAGAACAACAAAGTTTTGAGGGTGGTATAACTATGATGCTTAAAATGAATCATAAAAGACTGAACTAGTCAAAGTTTAACACATGCAGCTTCTTAACTGCTTCCCTAGTTGGTCATTAATTGACCCTCGATTTCTTTGAGTAAACCACTGTCAACACTAATAACTTGAGGTGACTGTTGTTGTGATTTGGCGCTATATTAATATAACTGATTTGAATTGAATTGAACAATGGCTAAGGTGGTGACGTGTGGCTTCCTGTGGCTTCTTCACAATAAAAGGAACAGGGTTATTCAGCACTTGAACTCTTTTAATATGAAGTAACAGCAGCAGGAAATTCTTGATTTGCATTAGCAATGAACTAATTGTAAATAGTAAAACTGTTAATGTATTCAAAAAAGTGAATAAATAGATTGGAAATTTGTTTCCTTGTAACTCTTAAAGATTCCAACTTTACGTACAAGTATTTATACTTACTCATTTTAATATTTGTTAAAGAATTTAAATAATAATAAAAATAAAGCTTCTTTGATACTTACTTTAGTTGTGGTTACATTGTCTACTACTTTCAGTTTGTTACTCATGGTGCTGAGTACATCAACTGATGCGTTCACATTAGCAAAAGTGTTAATACGCCCTGAATTTTGAGTGACATTGTTAAGGTTAGAAAATATTGTTTCTGCATTTTTATCTAATGCCCCAAGTCCAGTGTCAGAAATCTGTAACAAGAGCACATATGAATTAGTCAAGCCTAATTGTATCAGCTACAGTGAGTTTGACAAAAAGATGAACAACTTTCCATTTTTCTGTTGCGTAAAAATCTTGTTACAGTTGGAGAATTTGTTGCTATATTAAGTTTGAGATTATTAAGTTACTTTCCCATCATATGGAAACAATTTCTTAACATCAATTATGAAACGTAAGCTTACTTACTTTTGCATTTTGCAGTACGTTGTAGAGGTCTGAGTTCACACATCCTGACACCTCATCTTCCCATTTTCCCTTTAAGCTGAAAATATGAATTTTAATATTGAATATCTTAATATCTTAAGTGTCACAAATAAATGTTCACTTATGAACTGGTCAAATGATGTCCCCAGTCACAAATGCAAACAATCATTGTTGGTGGACTCTTGGAGCCATTTCAATACAAATAAATAAATAAAAATAGTCAAACAAATAACTGATACATTATTACATAATAAATATGATCAGCAGTTGGATTCTTACTTGCATTTCCTTGTTCTTTGCCCAGCAGAGTTTGTGCATTTTAAGACTGAAGTGAAACCAGCTTTGGTGTCTCCCCATACACCTTGAGCCTGACAGTACGGGTCACGTTCTGTTTTGGCGAAGAAACTTTCATACATTAACTAAGACAATATCAAAAGTTAATTTAGAGAATGGTGAGTTCAAATCAATTTCTGTTGCAGAAATTATATCCTATAATGTCTCATAAAAATTTGGTCTCTCCAGAAACACTCTCTCATCTTTGAAGTAATCAATATAGCCTGCATTCATTCATGATTCTAAATCACTCTCCTATTTTTTATATAATAAGTATAAGAAGCAATTTAATACTTTACCCCATTTTATTTTACACTGTACATATCACTATTACTATATCTATTATTACAAACTACTACTGTCATGGTAAAAAGAAAGTGCACCCTCTTTCACTTCAAAGGTTTTATATATCACAACAATATAAAATAAATCCTCTGGACCTTAACAGATTCACAAACTATTTAACTACAACCTCAGATACACAACATTTTTAATACATTTATATTCTGTGTCAAGTTACATGCAGAAGCACTGTGTCCACCCTCATTAAGTACACCCCATGATTCAGTAGCTTGTAGAACAACCTTTATTGTGGACAAACCTCTCCACGTTGGTCCTGTCTTTTCAAAGGACAGTGTTCCAGAAGTCCTGTGGTTTGTTCAGATGCAACTTTGCAAACCTAAGCCATGCTGTCAATTTGTTTTTAAAGAGAAGAGTTGACTCCTGACAGCCCTTCCAAACAAGTAACACTCATTCTGCCTTTTTGTAATTATATTGTGTTTAACATTAACATTTAACATGCTAACTGCGTCTGAGATGTAGCTCTTGGGTTTTTATGTAATTTGTCTGCACAGTCTGACCTTGGGTTGCTAGGATGTGCACTCCTGAGAAGATTTACGGCTGTCTTGAACATCTTCCACTTGTGAGTAATATTTCGTATTGCTGAATGATGGACGTTCACTTGTTTGGTCTTAAAACCCCACCCAGGATGGTGAGTAACAGTTGTTCCTTTAAGATCATTGTTGGTGTCTTTCTTATGTGTTAACACACTACTGAATGCTCCAGATCAGCAAACTGATCTGCTTTTACAGAGGTGCTCAAACTTACTGACTTACTCCCAAACTTACTCATGGCAGGGTACGCCGGTGATTAGGAAGTAGACCCAAAAGCAGGACACGGAGGAGGACAAAACTGTGGTAAACTATAAGCGAGCTGTTTATTGTGGCTGATGAAAACCAGGAACATACAACAAGACATTATCAACAGTGGCAAGAACTAAAACTAAACCTAAACTGGGCGAGACTGGCAACTATGAATGAACTATGACACTATGACAAAACTGTGATACCAGACCTGAACATGATAGTGAGCATGATAGAAACTGTGAGGAAAAACCAAGAGTTAAAACAATGAACATGCCCTGAACACAATCATGCAAAACACCAGAAACCCTGACATGACATGGGGGAAGTATAACAGATGACCTGACGATGACTAAACGGAAACACACGGATTAAATACACTCAACGGGTGATCAGGAGTGGAAACATATGAGGGAACAGCTGACTAGAATGAACATAATGACGCCACAGTGGAAGTAAAACTAAAACAATGAACAAAAGTACCCTTCAAAGTAAAACAGGAAACATAATAAGACGCAGACATGACATGAGCTAAACAACATGAAACACAAGACAGACAACGACGTGGACATGGTGGACTGACGTGGAGAATGAACACTGTAGAAACATACAGAGGGAAAAGGGATACTGGAGATGAGGCAAGGACATAAGTAAGCACCTGAAGGGCGACGAGTGACACTTAACACAGGGGTTAAAACACAAGGGGAACTTAATCAACAAAATAACTAACATGGCAACCTAAAATGAGCTTTGGACAAATATATGACAGCCAAACATAAACAATGAATATCAAAATACCAAAAAACTCAAAACACTGAGCCACACGACCCAGGACCATGACACTGACGGTCAGTTAATCAGCAGGAAGTGTGTATTTAGTTTTTCACACACTGCTTCTGTATTTTTGCTTAGTTTTTTGTTAAATAAATAATGACACAGTGTAATATTCCATGTTTTGTAGTTTATCTGAGGCTGTATTTACCAAACCTTTAGACCTGCAAAATATTAATTAATTACATACTCTAAAGCGGGATAAAAAAAAAGAAAAGTATAAACAAAACCCATAATAAAATATGTGTGTCTTACAGCTACAAATATCACTTCTTTTTATTTCTATTTTTTTTAATTTAATTGTAATTAATTATGAATACATTTTTGGGCATTTAAAATGGCAAATCTTTTGACTGTCCTTATTAAGGTAAGTAATTATTTATAAATATTTTAGTTGGTTTATCTTAAAATATCAGCAACTTCAGACAACTTTAGTGAAGTGGCACTTTTTGAATAAAACTAAATCAGATTTAAAAAAAATTCATTTATTTCTGCCAAAGACAAGTAAGATTTTTTTTTTTTAAGCTATGTGTTTAATTTTTATTACAAAATGCAATAACTTACCGCCAATGATGTTGAAGGGCACCGAAGCACTTTTAGTTTGATTGTTTCTGTTTTTAAATATACACGATGCTGTAGTTTGATTGTTGTTGTTTACACCACAGTCGATAATTTTTTGAGCCGAATAAATTTGTGTTTTGTCAGCTGCAAGAATGATACATTCATGTCATGGATTTTCATAACAGTTCTTGCAAAATAACTATTTTGAAATAAAATTATTTGGCAAATAAGAAAAGAAAAGAAAAGAAAAGAAAAGAAAAGAAAAGAAAAGAAAAGGAAATATCCATACCCGAAGTTTCTGAATAATCTTTGAGGCCGTCACCATTCCATGAGACAATATAAGGTTCAGTGCTATTATTTATCTCACACTGGGCTGCTACTTGGAGAACATCAGTTTTAGTTTTGCAGCGTGGAAATGATGGCACAGTGAAAACAGCAATGTCTGGCAATAGAGCTACATCCAGTACATCACTGCCTTTGTGTAATATGTTGATTGTACTGTCATTGCCAAACTTTTTGGTTTGTTGGTAGAGACACAAGTATGTTCCTAGAAAAAAAAAAAACGTGGTTAAAGCTGGTACAAGTAGGAATTAGATTTAATCCAGATAGTGATACTGAGTTTTTCAGCTCATAGTGCCAAACTAGTTAACCATTTAAAGCCTGAAACATTCCCAGAAAAAAAGTGAATGAAATATTTATTTAACATTTTGACATAAAGAAAAAAAAGAAAGAAAGAAATATCAAATTGCATATACAAGTTTTAATTTGTATCACAGTCGAGATGTAAAGAAAAATCTTTATTTCTTTATTTTTTAATTGCTTAAACATGTATTGTACAATTTATTTAGTTTTTTTCTGGGTTTACACTAATTATATAAAAGTCTCACATACATACAAACAAACATACCTTTCCAGAGTTCTGTCACTTCATTAAGCTGGATTTGACTCTCTGTTTTTGATAATGTTGTGACAGTTGAAACTGTTCCATTAGTTATGTCATATTTCCCATTGATGTTTGTTATACTCCACTGTGGTGTAGTTCCAAGGTCCTCCGTTGCATTGCAAGTGATGTTTTTGTTAGTGTCCCCATAAGAGATCGGCATTTTGTTTGGCATTATTAAGCGGACAACACCTACAGAGAACAAACAAATGATAATCAGTTGCCATGGAAACCACATACATCTAGATGGTATGGCATATGGAAATACTGCCACCTTGCGGCCAGTCATTGAAACTTGAAAACCTTTACAGTTCCATGAACACCATAGGTTGAATAGCACTGCAGCTGCAGATAAACCATCTGTTTTAGAGGAAGGTCCAGAGGAGGTTGGAGATAGTTACCATCACGGGCTCATCCGGCCAGGATGAGACTGAACAGTCAGTACTCACTTGCAGGTTTTTTGTTTTATTGAATAATGAGCAAAGGAAAGACACACATGGACTGCTATCTCTCAGCTGCCGCCCCATGTGGGAGTGAAGAAAGAGTGAGCTGTAGGTGAGTGCAGTCCTTATATAACGGGTGACAAGTGAGTGCAATTAATGGAAAGCGCCACACCCAATCAAAGGTGAGGAAAAGAAAAAAGGTGCATCCGGTGAAGTGAATGTGCTAAAAGAGCCTTTACAACACCACCTTTAGAGCACATTATTATAAACTAAAACAAGATGCATGAGGTTCAGAGAGATTTTTGTCTCTCACTCATATTTTCTTGATCTTTATCAGAGTAATATGACTGCATCCAAAGCATTGTTGACCTCAGGTTATCATTTTATAATAGAAACAAAGAAATAAAATTGGGATTTTAGCGGGCAGCAATTTGTCAACGATTGAAAGGTTATTTAGCTGAACTGTTCCTTTAAATAAGAGCGTTAATAACAATTTACACAGTGAAAAACGTATTTATAATATGCATAAAATTTCATGGTAGTCCCTCCAGTAGCTGTCGAGATATTTCAGTCTGATATGTTGGTGGAGAATGATACTCAAGGAGCGCTAAAATGATATCTAAAACACAATCTAACAGAATTTATATAAAATTTAAGAAAAAAAAAACCCTTCCGTCCAGGTTGGAATTAACTGCGCCCTCCACAGGTAGTTTACATTACCTGCAGTCTCCATATCAAGCGAGGCTGACAGATTTCGGCTGATGGCTTCTGAAATGTTAATCAGAGTTTGTGAATTGACAGTGGAAGCGACGCTCATTGTAAAATCTATGAAGAGGCTTCCGAGCCTTCAATAAAAAACAAAGACAGATTTTAGTCACATATCTAAAATAAATTTAATAAAACATTTAATTTGTGATTGCACGAATATACCTGAATCTTGTAATGTTTAAAAAGTCAAATCCCCTCAGAGTGCTGTACGCTGTTTTCATCTAAGAGGTAACAAAGGATGGAAAAAAGAGTTAATAATAGTATTCTTTATTTATTATTGCGGTGATAAAGACATTATATATTTTTTAAATGACTGTTTATTACCTGTTTCATCAAGTCATCTCTGCAGTTTATATAGTCCGTGGTTTCTGTGCCTTTCAGACACTTTTCATATTTGTTTGCCTGTGCAATTTTCAAAGATCCTGTAATGGTAACTGTGAGCAAGAAAATGTCAGTATATATATATGTGTGTGTATATATATATGTATATGTATATATATATATAATAAATAAATATATATAAATACCTGTGGTGCTTAGGACACACTTTGCGTCTGCACTTTTATCCAAAGTGCATTTTTCATTGCCGCAACATTTTCGATTAGACTGACAGAAAGTATCGTTCCATCTGTGGTCTGGTTTGCATTCACATTCTTTGCTGCCGGTACCATTTGTGCACACTTATAAGGACAAGAGTTATGCAGGGTTAGAGTTAGAGGTTATAAAAGTATTTTCTTCAGAAATCACAGCATGATGTGGAAGATTGGAAATTAGTTTACCTGTTGTCATTACAGGTGCTTCAACAAATGTATTCTTATACATAAAATTCTTCAGTATGCTCGTGATATTTGCAATTGCACTTTTGTCTATTATCAGTTTGGCATAAAGCATTTGGGTTGAGTTATCAGCCTGTGAAAGAAAAGTGTTTCCATTTTTTATTTTATTTCATGATACAGTTGATATTTAAGATCAAAATGTTTAATTGATGTAATCAACAAACCTGGCAGAAATTTATGCCCAAGATGTAAAGAAATAAAAAGGTCCACATCCTGTTTTTGGAAAAATAAATGATATTTTTAAAAAGCATTTGGCAAACAATAGCATTTATTAATTATAAATACTATAATTAAAATGTTGCACTTCCATGCAACACCAGCAAAAAAAAATCTGCCTTTGCAAAGCTTAAAATGGCGATATGATTAAAGCCATGATAGAGCTCATTAATAAAGGAAAGAGAGAGGCCATTTTTGCATGCAGAGTGAAGCAGAGTCAGAATCAGAATACTTAACTTATCCCAGAGGAAACTTTGTGGTCACAATTGCTCCAAGACAGCAAGGACAGTAGTGAAAATTACCAACATTAAAAAATACAATATATTAAAAGCTAGCTCTAATACAAATTACTCTAACATATAAAAATCCTGATGTATTACACAAAAGAAATATAAAATAAGTTGAAATTGAGGTGCCCGTCTTATACTGACTGCCAGGGTTCATACTTCCAAAATTCTAATACCTCTTGAGCCATAGCCATCCACAATTCAGGATCAAATTTCAAATACATATTTAAGAAATTCCAAGTTTCTTAAAAACACTATTTTCAGCCAAATTATTTTTAAATGGTCACATTGAGGAAAATCATAAATACTTAAATTTTTACTAACCTGGTGTACAGGATGGTAGAAGGACCCATTAGAGCCCCAAAATGATGAAGGTGCACCAGGTATCCCTACTGCTGCTCACAAGGAAATGGTCAACAGAAGACTGAAGTATTTTTTAACGTGACAGCAGTAGATGACCTGTAGAGGTTACTGCAGATAGACATGCAAAGTAAAAAGGCTGTCATGTACCACTAATTTGACTATCAAAAACAGAGACTGAATGGTGTTTGTGTGTAATATGGTTTTCATTTTTGAAACTATGTGTACAGAAAGTGCAGTGTCACCTGAATAACTCCACACTACAGCAAAAGTGAAGTTTATTTATTAGATATGAGGCATAGTTTTTATGATGTCATATATGAAAAGGAGAGTTTTTATATCACTGATGTTTGCCTTCAAACAGTATTATATTGTTTATTCAGTGTTCAACTTGGTGCTTCAGAGTAACTTAAGCATGTGTTAATGTGAGGTTTATATACATGCTTTTGACTATAAGTGGGAATTTGTTTGGGTTTCTTGGAGTATTTCGTCTTGGACTGGGAAAATACACAAAGGATAAAAGCTGGATTTATAGGAGATAAACTGTTGCATTTACTTAGTTGCATGTAGCAACTAGCCAGTAGATAGCCATTCATTTTATTACACATTAATGTTTCACCCTAATGATTTTTCCCCTTAAATTCTTTTTGTTTGAACTTTGAACTCCTCCACAGGTCCTTATATGTCAATATCAGGTTGGTTGCCATCTCCTGTTTACCAGTGATATGTCCTTATTTGACACAAATCTCAACTCTCAAAGTAAAAACATCTTTGAGCGTAAACTGATGATCTTAAGTACATTTTAGTAAATTAACGGTCCAATCCCTTCTTAATGTATTATTGCATGTATTATGTGTTGAATAATTGATTGAATTGTTAATTTTCCTTCTGAATTTGTTGTACACCACCTTATCATTGAAGACCAGTGAGTACTGCATATATCTTAAAGCAAACTCTTTTCACATGACTGCAATGGCAAATCACCTCTATACCAAGTATCTATATTTACCCTTTACAGTTTTTACATAACCTTTATGTGCTAACAGACCTTATAATACAAACCATGTGTCGAGGACCGAGTGTATAGAGAAGCTTTGTAATGAAGAACTTTTATGGGTCCCTTTTGGATAATCATTAGTGGTCTGACCTTAAAATAAAGAACTCATTTGCTCTAAGTATATTACGAATACAAATGTTTAGTCAAATGAGATTTAGGAGCAACTGACAACTCTTTCTAGGCAGGGTGAACTGATAAAGAGTTCACCGCTAAACACATATTACACAAAATCTATTTGGAGAGTTATGGTATCTAACTCTTATTATTTGTTTTTAAATAATTAGCCTCAAATTTGATTTTTAGATTAAACATATGCAGTGACTTGACATCGCATTCAATTATATTTTCACAGGTGATTTAATATAGAGGAGTTCAACTGAGTTCAATTCCACCATCAGGCCGGGGTCTTTCTGTGTGGTGTTTGAGTGGGTTCTCCGCGGTACTTCGGCTTCCTCCCAAAGACATGCAGGTGGGGTTAGTTTAATTGGAAACACTAAATTGCCCATAGGTGTGAATACAGGAGTGAATGTGAGTGAGATTGGTTGTCTCTGTCTATGTGTTAGCCCTGCAACAGACTGGCGACCTGTCCAGGGTGTACCCTGCCTCTCCCCCTAATACAGCTGGGATAGGCTGCAGTGCTCCCCACGACCCTGAAAAGTGGATGAATGTGTTACATACAAATAACTCATGTTTGATGAAAATTACTTATTAAACAGAATGAATGAAAAAAAAAATTACTTTTAGCTTTCAGTCGTTCCTATTCTGATAACACTGTAGTAGTAGTGTAATAATATATTTCTAAAATAATATTTTCATTCATCATCTTAACAATCTGGATATTATTTAAACCGATGACTTATCAGTTGGTTAAAAGAAAAAAGATAGTATTGGCAAACTTCCTTGTTTATCTTAAAAAAAAAAAAAAAGGACATCCAGAATAAAAGCTGCTTTCTCCCAAACTTGATGTGAACATGCAAAACATTTCTTTTAGTTTGAATGTTGCAGAGAAGTCTAAATCTAACCAGCCACAACCGAAAACATGTGCATGAAGGGAGACTAAGTTGAAAAAAAAAAATAGCGCATTCAAAATGTACAAGAGTAAAAAGTGTCTAAAAGCATAAATGATAATATTTTGTGACTTGAATACATGATTGGAATGTAGATCTTTATATTAACAACATTTTAATGATGTAACTAGCTGGAAAATAGCTCATATATTTAAATCCTAATACTGTTGGTGTTTTTCTGTCCAGTTACTTATTATATACATTGTACGGTACAGGCAAGTTAAGAAAAAAATCAAATTGCTTTAAGGAAAGTACGATATTATATTAATACAACTAACTCAGTACGATGTTTGAGTAAGTTTGAAAAATGTCTAATCATTTAAACACCAAGCCTGTATTTTTAATGCAAGCTAATTATAAATAGCACTAGTTGTAAATTTGGACAGGGACTCAATTTTTGTCATTTTGCCTCTATACACCACCCCAGTGGATTTTAAATCAAACAATCAATATGCAATTGAAGTGTCGACTTCCAACTTTAATTCAGGAAGTTTAACAAAAGTAATCAACTGTTTTCGAATTAAATACAATTTAAAAACAGTCCTCCAGCTACATTATACTGATCTTCATGTGTGAAACTTGTACAGGGCCCGCTGAAATTTGCAACTGCAAAAATAAAATAAAAACTTAGGAAAACAAAACAAAACCCAAAAGGTTGATTCTGTTCATCTGGATGTCGTAGCGTTTTCAGTGGGAGAAACGTTTCGTCACTCATCCAAATGACTTCTTCAGCCTCAGCTGACTGCAGGTTTCCCCAATCTTATAAACAGTACGTTGCATAACGACTGAAACTAGCACCACTGAATGAACAGTGGGATGACATTG
This sequence comes from Aulonocara stuartgranti, assembly GCF_965226115.1. Lineage (NCBI taxonomy): Eukaryota > Metazoa > Chordata > Actinopteri > Cichliformes > Cichlidae > Aulonocara > Aulonocara stuartgranti. The sequence goes on from NC_138955.1 coordinate 12,039,598, forward strand.
TTCATTCAGTGGTGCTAGTTTCAGTCATATCGACCAGTTTCACTGACTTTTTGAACATGTCAAACATAAGGAATCATTTGCGCTTCCTAACACTGAGACTGAGATGATTGTGTAGCTCTGGGTCAATTCCTTTTACAAAGTGTTGTGTTTACTTTAATATTTACTCTAAACTTCTTAAAGATGTGAAATTACCCCAGTATTAGAGGATAAAAATCAAATAAACAATTTCAATAATATAAAAAACTAAACTTTAAACATTTTCTTAAAACTTACAGAAACAAATCTATTCAAAACTACAGACAAAAAAAATGAATAAAAAAGTCAAAACATAAAACTACAAAAACTAATGAAAACAACACAAAAGACAACAACGTAACTATAAAATCTTTAATTCTCTTTAGAAAGTTTTGTACTTTTTCGGTCAAGTAATAATCAAACATTCTTAACAGACAAGGCTGTATCTTTTCACAGGACCATTTTTAAAACAGCCACAGTAATGCTAAACAGTCATCAAGTACAAAGAAAATATCACCATAAAATATGTTTACTTCTTTTCCTCTTATGTCAAGCTCCCAACGTATCAATTTTGACATATATCAGCATAGTTCAGCTTTTTAACATGTACTCAGGAAAAACCTTCCAGAAAGCAGCTAACAATCTGAAGTGAGTCTGTTATTCTTCACCCTACTTGCTGCAGTTTTTTATACTGTTTCAATAGGAGATGCTCAAATTTAACATGGCCAAAATATAATGAGGTTGGCATATGTGCAAAGTTTAGGTGTGAAAGTTGCCTCTATAGTCTTTGCTCATTTATGTCAAGGTGAGAGTGGATATTCCTAAGATAATCATCTCAGGGACTCAGCTTTGGCTCTGCTGTTTGCGAGGGGCCCTCAATCCGAATAAACCTGCTTAATGGAAGAAAAGCTAAAACGGATGTTTAACCGAGGAGCTGCCTCAGGGCCTAGTACAAGGTCAATTTGTCAGCTGCATTCACATAAAGCTGAGTAGAGTAGAGTATGTAAGTAAGACATAACTGACTCAGACACTGACAGGTTCAGCTGAGTCTTTTGACATAAATAGAAAAGCAAACAAACAAAAAATTCTGATGTTAAATGTTGAAAAATTTGTAGCTTTGAATGCTGCAGGCATCAATCTAATGTGGACGATATTCACAACTTCTACATGTAAATTTTTAGAGGGAGCTGAATAGAGCCTCTTGTGACAGACGTCGACGTCACACTGCGGTTTCATACTCTACGAAAGTCTCGGCAAGAAAATTTTCCCTCTCTTCCAGTGATGATCTATCTTCTTGTGGGAATGCCAGTCCATTACCTTCTTTGTGTTGTGAAGGTTGCCTCTGCGGCGCTGCAATCTATATGTAGATATTTTTTTAATTTAAAAAGATAAAAACACACATAAGGAAACTGATTTTATCAAATATTCATACCTGTGAAAAAGCAGCAAATATTTAACAGTGATCATTTTGATTATAAAAACCATGTTAGTTAGCATGCTGACATTATGCTAAATGCTACTGGTAGGCACTCTCTTATTCACAAGGGGTCTCCACAGAAGGTAGCTTTACATGTTCAATTTGGTATTTTATGCCAGAGATCCTTTCTGATAAAGCCCCAAAGGGGATCAAACCAGGGATGCTTCACATACTGCTACTGCTGTATTTTGTGCTACACATTTCCATAAACTGTTAGAATGACTGACTGCTGCCAACTTCTGAATTTTGACTCTAAATGATGCAGAGTAAATACGAACGAAATGCAAGCAAGCATACATAATATTTAGTCTAATTTTGGGGAAAAAAAAGGGGAAGCAGCATTATATTCAGTGGTGCCTGAAGATGTTTACAGATAATCCCTCCCACCATCTCCAACATAATAAAAAAATGTCTCTGAGACCAGATTTTTACTCCTGCAAGAATACAACCTTTGACGAATCAGTTAGGATAAATTACTTATAATAAAGATGAAGGAAGTCACCCAGTCCTGAATCCTTTTAAGTCCTTGGAAATAGGTGAATGCACCTCTTTCAGTTTTAGTCTAAAAAGAACTATGAGTTTCTCACATAGCCCTGACTGATATGAGGATTCCTTACACAAGACTGAAATATTCTTCATTGGAGTCTCTCTGATTATCTGATTAGTCTAACTGTTCCAATTCTTACTTTAAAACCAGAGGCTTTTCAGGTTGTAGCACCTACATTTTGCAATAGCCTTCATCAACCTGTCAGGTCAGCTCAATAAAAATTACTTTTAAATTTGCACGACTGAACAATCTGCAATTTGCAGTGTTAATCCTGGTGATTAGCAGTCAGTTAATAAATAAATCTAATCCGCAGGTTCATACATATCACTACTGGATGAGTTAATTTTTCATGTACTGCAGCCTGGCATTGCTTCTAGTGACGGCATATAGATATTTGCTCAATAATAAGAAAATAATTACATCCATGGCCTGCAAGCACTGCAAACTCATCCTTTTTCGCTTTCAACTCTGCAATGGGTTCATGATGCAGATGTGAAGTTTGTATGTGGACACTTTCTGTATTTTACAGGGTTAGAATAAAATGTTAATATGTGGCACTGTCAGAGATGGAAAAAGATGCAAGAAAGACAGGACAAGAAAGGAAGGATGATTATTTTCAAAGGCGAGCACTGCTTAGAAAGTGAAATTTACATGCTTGGAATTTTAAAGTGTATATATATAATGTTGTAATTAACTTTTAAAAAATTTGAGTCAGATATTTATAAATAAATGATGTGTTGCTGAATTACAATTTCTTGCACAATGAACTGAAGTACACTAATTCTGTGTTATACAAAGACTGGATGAAAATATCAGGAAATTTAGGACAGGCTAAACTGGTTAGTTTGGAGTAATGTGTTAAAGTTTACAGTGCTGGACTGTTTACATCTAGGTAGCTGACACGAATGTATATTCAAAGTGACGATGCTGATTAGATTCACTGAATTGTACCTTTCTTATTGGAAAGGTTTAGGTGTTGGAAATTAGTTATAAAGCTTGTGTAACAGTTACTAATATCATGCAGAATTCGGTTGGCTAAAAAGGGCAGAAAGAGCAAAACAAATTATTCTGATTTATTTAAAGTGATTTAGTTTCCCATGCTGCACCACTACGCCCAAGCTGCCAAATCCCACTTTAGCCGCCTGCAAATCATGATCCTGAAAAGAGGCTCTTGAAAAAAGTCCTGCGCTTCCAAATTCTAGTAAACATTTCAAAACATCATCTCTGTCTCACCGGGGTTACACAGTTGTACCACCATCTTTACTTAATGCTTTACTATTATTCTACTGCAAATACATCATATATAAATGTTGCAAGGTTCTTTGCTATTAAATCGATCCTTTCACTCACCGTTTGTCCCAGTGGAGTCACACAGCAGAGCTTCTTCTTCAGGTGTTCAGGTAGAAAACAAAAAAGTTTTCCTAACAGGGGATAGAGTGTTCCTGGCATCACATCTTCTTCCTTTGTTGGGCCTAAGAAACATAATTAAGAATTTCTAATAAAAATTTTATAAAGAAAAGTTATGGACAATAAAGATATGCATAAGAACTCACCTACCTGTGAGAAAGCTGATAATCAGGCCTATTAAAATGACTGTAGTGCAGTTAAAGCCACTGTACCACATGTAGGACAGGGAGTAAAATCTCTTGAGTCCAGACGGTTGGCTGAAGAACAAAGAGATGCTTAAGGAGATGATCAATGAGGAGAGGTCACAGTGTGCAGCCGGAGTGATCTGTACCTCAGAGTGGTATTGTTGAACGCTGTCTGAATAGCAATAGTCGCATTGGTGCCGCATTCGAGTGGTAGTGGTCTTGTGCTACGATTGAGGATGCTTCCAATGCCGAGCCAGAAAGCCACAACCAGTCCTGCACACAGACCTACCAGAGCTCCCTGGAAACAATTACCAAAATAAGTTAATAAATAAATAAACAGCATTATTGTGAATTTACGTTAGAAGTCAACTTACGATGGAGTTGGCCCACGGGAAGAACATCCCGAGACAAAACAGACCAAGAATAGGACCACCAACCATGCCGAAGATTTTCAAAGCCACCTAACGTTAAATATGATAAACAATCGGTCCAAACATAGAAGTATGTTGATTATAAAGTTATAACCGGTGCGAGCTTACCTGTAAAACCGAATCACCCATGAGGTGAGTGAGATATGCCATGGCCAGGCAGAGCAGTCCATAGGACATAGCTTATTAAGGAGACACAAGTATAAACTTTAGGGTCAAAGCATCATTTTCAATTCACTGCTTTAATTCACAAATTGCAACATTTAAAGCTTCAGAGAGCAGACCTAAAACTTTGGACAGCAGGGTTGCTCTCGCCTCAGTCATGGCAGGATATTGCGGTTTGATGAGGTCTTCCATTGTTACAGTAGCTAATGAGTTGAAGGCCGACGATATGGTGCTAAACAAGAAAAGGGAAAAAGGGCGTGTAACTTTAAAATGCAAATTAAAGGCATGTTTCACCTCTTGGATTCTAGTTACTAAATCATTACAGCAATAAGAGTTGATGTAAAAGATAAACAACCGCAGTTACCACCTTGTATTATAGGTCTGTACCAAGTCTTATCTTTGAGTCCAGGTGAACTTTGGTAACAAATTTGAGGAAATTCTCCTATTAATTATCTTCAAGAGATAAAGAGAATGGAACAGTGTTTCAACTCCACAACAGAGCTATAAAGCAAGCTCCACATAAACAGTCAGGTTCTCTTTATGTTTACTCGCTTGAGAAAACCTACAATTCCTATCAGAGATAGACACAAATATGTGACATCTGCGCGTTAGAGCTCTGAAACTTTCAAACTTGCATTTAAAAGATCAAAATTATGCAGTGTGTTCAGTTCTGAGTCAGTAAAATGGACACCAGGAGAGTTTGTCACAAGATCAAAGTAAAAGTCACTAAAAGTCACATCTGTAGATAAAATGACCTACAAATGAAACACAAACATTTACATATTTTCTGTATCACCAACTTCATAAATGTAAATTCCAGTGGCAATGAGACTAGCAGCTGTAAAATTATAGCAACGGTTTGTGCTGCTGTAACTTTATAGCTGGGCTTAAACTGGTGGCGTTACTAAGCTACATCTCTACAGGTAAAACTGGTTCCTTAAGCAGTGAATCTATACAACACTTAAAGATTCTGTAAATAATAGAAATAGTGAAAATGAGTCACTTCCAATTGTGAACATAACCTGTTCCAGCCCAGGTTAGCTGTTCAGCAGAAGTTGCTATGGTGATCTAACCTGAAAAGAGGGCCACCTTTATGGTATTCTTCATGACAAATAGCCTACAAATGCAGCAGGTTATTCACACTGTAATGTATGACTTTAGACTCAGCATAGCACACTAATCCTACACACACACTCTGTGTGTGTGTAGGAGCAGTACCTGTGCCCCACTGACAGTGAAACTGCATCACAAAGATCAGCACAGCCACAAATTACAGCAAAAAAAAAAAAAAAAGAATTTTTTTTTTTTGTCTCTTCACTTTTAATGAGAGTGAAAAACCTGTTTTCCTTTTGGAAATGTGAGTTAAAATGTTTCCTATTTTAACAAAGATGCATGTAAACATCATGCAACGTTGGGGTCATGGACAATTATTGAAAATGTGTCCATACGTGACGATGAGTAGATAATGCAGGTATCATGACAAGCCTAAAGCTGAGGGATGAAATACTGTGGAAAGAGGATTGGTAGTAAAAATTATTCTGTCTCTGCAGAAACTGTGGAAAGTCCCGTACCTGAGGGCTGCACTGAATAAACAAGCAATGAAGAGTCCAGGCAGCCCAGGCAGACCGTGCAGCATATCCATCACAAAATATATCACCATCTGTGGGAAACAAACTATAAACATATCTTCCTGGTACCTTCAGTTCGATTTGCATAAATGTACAATTTGCCAGGAACAAAACACATATTGTATCATCTCTGATGTCCAAAACACACTAGAGAGACATGAGTCGAATGTAATGAAAGGTATCACTATAAAATATGCAAATACCAATGCTGGGTTTTTTTGTGCTCTCAGGGGTACTTTGTTTAATTCGGCACGAATATTTTTGATCATCCTTCATATTTCACTTCAGATTTTGTTTACTCCAGAGAAGAGTATGACAGTTATGCAATATTCATCCTGGATGGATGGATGGATGGATGGATGGATAGATGGATGGATGGATGGATGGGAACACTAAAAACATTACACAGCACAGTGCAACTCACTGCATCCCGTGAAGAACTGGCCAGCTTGTCAGAGTGGTCCTCTCCACAGTAACGTGCAAACATGACCAGCCCCATCACACAACTTAGAGCCAGAGCCAGCTGCAGGGAGGGAAAAACCATGTAGCAAGACCTGCAGGAGGTTGGGAACATAATAAGGTGCTAACTTTGAAGTCAGCTTCTTGTCATTTTCTTTTTATTTCACTCATCCTTTTTGCAGATGTTTTTTTCATGTTTTTTTGGAGCACCCTCCTTTAAACTTGCAGAGCAGAGTGGCTAACACATATAGCTAATCTAACAGCCACGGGATTTAATAAAGCACATGAATACATACAAGCTAGCTTGAAATAAAATATTGAGAGGCTCATCTACCGTCTCCTTCCATCTCTGTTGTGTCATGAATAACTGTAGAACATATTATCAGTATGAATTCACAAGAATCTTTGCTTTAATATCAAAGCCACTGCTTACCTGACAGCCTCTTTCTCTGTGCGTGAGCTGAGGTATCTTTGGACCTGAGCCTGGTTCACACCATACAGGGACAGCATGAGGAAGACCCCACCGACCCCAAGAGTCCAGAAGGTGTGTCTCTCTGTCGGATCTGGGTTTAGACTGTATGACAGGCGAGAGAAAGAGAGAGAGAGATGCGGTTTAAAGACTATATCTTATGAAATCAAATGCATGGTAAATTTTAATAACCAAATGCAAACCTAATTTCTCACCAGAAAAACCGCACTGTGGTTTTTAAATGTACGAGCTACAACAAAACAAAGCATTAGATTTCAGAGTGCTTTAATTCTGCAGCTGTTTGAAAGACTGTTAGAAAGAAGGAAGTTTCGTGTGGTTGCCGGTACGAAAAATAATGACAGCTTTATTGGAGTGTGCGATGTATTTGACTATCATCTGGATATATATGCCGTGTATTTTATTTCCCCCCCCCCCCCCATCTTCATCTGCATGCAACTAATGTGTGCTCAGTGTTGTACACCCCAGAAAGCTTTCAGTATCAAATATCATGCCCCTTGCCTGCATATTTCACATATTCATATAGAGTCGTTTCCATTAAGCAAACTTCAAACGCACTCGAGGCCAGAGATGCGGTTTCCCTCCCAGACTTTCCTCCAAACATCAGCCACTCCTCCAGTCTTCTGCACTCCCACCACAATGACAGCCAGCTGCCCTGCAAACATCACAACAGTCTGAAAGACGTCTGTCCAGATGACGGCCTTCAAACCACCCTGAGACAAAAAGGCACCGAAAGCATTAAAAGGCTACATATGTGAATCAAGAAGTATTCAACTGCTACTCAAAAATAAAGACCCTACTAAAAAATATTTATGGGTATTTTTTGCAGGTTTTTTGTCAGTTCTTGCAAGTTATTTTTATAGAGTAGCAAAGGCAGTGTTGACAGAAGAGCAAGTCATTCCTATCAGGTTAAGCTCAATAAAATCACTCTCAATTTATTCAAAGCCCTTGTAGATGGCTGATTCAAACTGAGCCTGTGATGTAACTCACCAGTGTTGTGTACAATGTGCACACGAGTCCAGTGGCCAGCACTGTTCCCCATAGTTCAAACCCAGTGACTGCAAAAACAGAGACAGAGAGCAACCCACTGAACTACAAGAATTATTTAGTTAAGTTCAATGAGAAAGTAAAAAATAAATAAATAAATAAATAAATGACCTCTTCTTACCTGCATTTAGTGCAAAGGCAGGAGTATACACACAAACTCCCATATAGATAACCTGCAGTCGGGCAAAAAGAAAATGTCAGCTTCATAGAAAAACCTTTGAACTTTAAGGCCTTTATATTATTGAATGCACTAAAGCGGTCCACTAAATGTGCAAAGTGACATTAAGTTTATTATCCTTATAGCTGAGAGTAAAAAAAAAGAATATTTACACCGCTTTATTATATCTGCTTAAAATAAAACTAGAGCTGGTACAACATGACATAGCTACTGGGTATCAGTCTTCCTCTTCTCCTGCCTGCTCTCTTTAAAGGTCGCCACAGTGGATCATCTGCCTCCATCTCACACTTTCTCTAACATCCTCCTCTGTCACACCAACCCTGTGTATGTCCTCCTTCAGTACATCCATAATCTTTTTTTTGTGGTCTTCCTCCTTTCTTCCTGCCTGGCAGCTCCACCATCAACATCTTTTGTCCAGCATATATCGCTTCTCTGCACACGTCCAAACCATCTCAGCCTTATCTTAACTTTGTCTCCAAACTGCTCAATCTAACCTGTCCCTCTGATGTAGTTATTTCTAATCTTGCCAATTTTGGCCCCTCTCAGTGAAAATATTAACATCTTCAACTCTACTATCTCCAGCTCCATTAAACTTGTCCACCTTCTCTAACCCTGTCATTTACACTTATTCTGTCTTTATTTTTACCAGTTGTAAATTTAAAAAAACTTTAAAAAAAAAACTGTAAGCCTAAACTTATTTTTTGGCACCATCCCTACAGAATCCGATTATTATAAAATGTTATGTTACATTTAAAAAAAATTCTTAATAGGTTACACAAGGGAGGTTATTTATATTTTACTCCTGTGAGAAAGACAGCAGTTATGTTATATTTGTAGCTGTGGTATTTGAATATCAAATATTGGGAAAAAACCTTGCATCAGCACATCCTGTGTTATTGCACTGCAGTGCTGCACTCACCATTTGAAAGATGAAGGTGAAAGTTCCACATATGCGTACTGCTTTGCTGAAGCGCAGCTCAAGATACTGTGAAACAAAGCAGCATAAGAAATCTAAAGATAAGCTTGCTTTAAATGAGTACTGGTGAAAAATGAAAATGCTTCGGCAAACCTGGTAAGCGCTTGAGACGCGCAGTCTGTAAAACACTGGAATGAAAATGTGAGCTGGAATGAAGAGGCCCAGGATGTAGGCGCAGCCGATGAACCAGTACTGAGTGCCGTGCGTGTAGATCTCTGCTGGTACGCCAATGATAGCCACGGCCGACTGGAACGAGGCAATGAGCGAGAGGGAAACGGGGAGGCAGCCCATGCTTCTGTCTGCCATTAAGAACTCTTGAGTCGTGCGCTGACGCCCACCAGACAGAGCGTAGTACAGCCCGATGCCCATAGAGGCAGCGAGTAAGACGGCAAATATCACATAGTCTATAACCGTGAAGAACTTCTGGTCGGACGGGTCCATCTTGATTGTCTCCTGGCTGCAGTTTGAGAAGATTGTGTGCTTCTTCACACACACGGTCAGAAAAATAGGAAACGTCCTTGTTCACACCCATCAGTCATAACAGTCCAAAAACCTTGAAGGAAACAAAAAAAGCTGAATAAATATGCATGTGGGCTGGCTGTTAAAGGTTGGTGCTTTGAATCCTGGGCAAGATACTAAACTCAAGTTGCTCTCTGATACATCCATTCGAGTATAAATGTCAGACAGAAAGCATTTAAGCATTAAAAAGTGCTTGTATGAAAGGGTGTGAATGAGTGAGTGCTCAGATTAGAAAAGTGCTATTTAAGAACCTGTCTATTTATCATTTGCATGTGAGGTGATCTGCTCAGATATCCAGAGTTATTATTTATATTATGTAATATTATTCTATTCAGCCCTTTTCTGCTTATAAAATTTAAAAAAACAACAACAACTTTGCAAAAGTTGGAGAAGAAACACATCTGCACACAGCTGATTTCCTTGTGCTTTTCTTAGACATTTGTGCTCCTGCTCAGACAAACAGATTCAGCACTGAGTCTGCTGTCACTAAACTGTAATGCTTGCATCAAAGCACCACTGCTACATGAGAATATCACCAATCTGTGCAATGTAAAGCAGACAAACTGAAGTCACGTAACCTCTCACTATGTCAACTTTTCCCTGCTTGTGCTGATCCAAAAATAATGTCAGCTGTTTTGGAAAGGGGGAGGTTCCTTGCTCCTGAGCTACAGCAGGAACCAGTCACTGTGAGTTTTCAAGGTCAATGACATCAAACGTTTAAACAAGCGCTTCCAGCTGTGGCGAAGAGGGGTTAAAAGGTCATTTTAAAACGTGTTTTCCTATCAGAATATACAGCCAATAAAAAATATTTCAGTGGAATGTACTATAAATTGCAGTATTTTTAAATTGACTGCTTAACTAAATCAAGAAAAATTACCTAGAAGATTGTTTTCAAAACATTTTGGGGGGTTTTTGCATTACAAATAGGTGTCACTCAAGAGTCCAGGGTGGCATCCTCATGTATCTTGTTTTGATTTCCTTCCACATTAAAACAGACTGAAGGTTGAAATCCTTTCATCTGGCCGGGAGCCAGATTAGGTATTAATATACTGTAAAAATCTCTGCTGATCAATTAATTGATCATTTTGCCTCAAACCCCACAAAGGAGGTGCACAAAATACAAGGTCACAAAAGCCTCGTTGTACTATAGCAAAGCATGATGCAGGATTTTAAAAGTGACTTTAATTTGACTTGGAGACACTGTTGCTGTAGCTTTGATATTTTAGTTATAAATAACTGTCCCGTGACCGTCTGTAACGTTATCTGCATAACTTGACTGGGTATGAAGGAAATGGCCCTAATCAAGACAGCATGGTGTGTGAGAGGAAACAGTGTGCTAGCGGAGACAGAACAGGTACAACAGCATTGAGCAGGGTTACCTTTACAGGGCAGCACTGTGGGTATCCGGGTGAGTGTAACCGTCACCATGCCTTTCACTGAGACGTTCAAGAGCACTGCGTTAGTTAAAGCTTGATGAGGAAGGTATTTCCATGAATGAAATCACGACTTTATGAAAATCAAGGGTTGTATTTTCAAATAAACGTGTGTCTTGTGTGTTTAAACTTATGCTATGTTGAAAAAAGGACTTGAACACACTTACCATGCTAATCTGTCGCTCCATTGCTCCATGTGATCGCAAACTGTTTTTAATTTTCTTCCGGGGTTGAAGAAGTGGGCGGTGTGGTGACGCAACAGCCGCCAAAATCAAAAACTTGCAAGAGGAGTGGATGTTTACATCGGATCAAGTACGTACAGAAAAATAAAGAAAAAGACTCGGGAAACATGGAGGGAGCACCTGCGAAAGGTACCTCGGAGCGAGAGCTTTTAACTAGCTTAGCGACACCGCAAGCTAGCTTATAAAGAACATTGTTGTGATGCAAAGTTCGTTAGCCTGCTAATGCTATGAGCTAATGTCTATTAGCCCAACAGTAAAACATTCGTTTGTGTCCTTTAGAAGTTAGTAAATGTGTGCTTTATCCTCAGGTGTTTTGAGTCACCTGAGTCTGCTGGAAGTTAAAGCCAGGAGTCGTAAAACTCAGCTTCAGCAGCACAGTCGTGTGATGGAGCTGAAGGCTAAAGTTGAAGCACTGAAGACCCAGAGAGAGCAGCTGAAGGCACAGATACAGACGCACCAGGTTTGGGGGCTCATGATGGTAGAAGCTAACTTAGCGGACAAATATTTACGCAAAACACGTGATAAATTTATAAAATTATAAGCCGTATTTATATTCATAAAATATACAGTTTATAGTACGATTACATTGAAATATTTATCAAGATATAGTAGTTTATGTTAGTGTTTTACTTATATACTACAGTAGAGTACTCATCCTTACCTGACCATTTTCAGAAGAATATTGTATTTCTTTGTTAAGCCATTTAACACCGATCTATAAATCATTCAAGCATAAAGAAGGTACACAACTCGAGAGATGTATTTTTGATTGGGATTCCGATCCTGATTGTTTACTTAGGTGTGAGAAAGCAGTGATAAACCAACTGATTTCATGTTAATATGATGCTCACATTTGAACTGGGTCTGAAACGTTACATCACTTTCACATGCTGGTTGCACTTCCCTGTTACAGGACCTCCAGAAACTGAGGTTGGCTATGGACAAACAGTGTGCAGATGAAGAAGAGGAGAACATGGAGGAAGAGTCGGAGAACTCAAAACTTTTGCGGCTCATGGCCAGACACACTCAGCTGAAAGATCTTCTACATGCTCATCACCTCATTGGTATCAGCCTAACTGCAGTATTATTTCCTCTGGTTCAGTGTCACCTGGAGATGTTTTCACTGACTTTTTCCAGTGTGTCTCATATTTCAGATCTTTATTGGTCTGTTTTAATCCTCTCTTTTTTCCTGCTCTGTTTTATTTGCTGATATCATCAGGTGGGTATGACATCATAAAGACTCACAAGGGGAAAGGAGCGTGCGTATCTATCGCAACGGCCTATGAGGACATCTTCTTAGACACCTTTAACCTGGAGATTGATCTGAAGCCAACTGTAAAGATTAGTCGCCACAACATCCCTCCCTTTATTCCCCTAAACAACCTTGCTGAGCAGAACAACATGCAGACAGACCTGAGGGTGTTTCTGGACACCCTCAGCAAACATCTCAACGCCTTTGCTGGTCGCAAGCAGCAGCTGAAGCTTGTTAAGGTGCCAGATTTCACTTTTTTAAATTATATTTCACCATATCCCTCAGTAGCTGATGTTGACTCCATCATGTCAGCATTCTGGGAGGGCAAAGCCATCTGTTGCAGGACTCCATGTTTAGGTGGCTGAAGATTTTTTTTTTTTAAACATATCTCTGGCTGGACGTTTGGGCTTGTTCTACTACAGAATTAATTTACACTTTGATTAAATTATGAATAAGAATATAACAATCAAAAGTACCCTAAACAGTTGCACAGTTCTTTTTATGAAACCTGTAGTTTTGTTGGTGAACAGTAGAAACCGTGGAGTTTTGTTCCATTCGTAAATTTTGAAAGCCAAGAACCCATTAATGTTAAGCACAAACTATTTATGGCCTTTAAAGCACAAAACCGTTTTGTATTCATTGCTATTTGTTTTAAAACAATATCAAATTGACCCTGTTTTGCTTTTTGTTTATAGGAGAAACATAAGTCTGTTGAGGTGATGGAGAGTAATGTTTTATGTTCACTACTGGTGCTGTTATTCACGGTGCCGAGAGAAAAGACAGCTGTGCTCTGCACACTGGACTACACGGACCACACCAGATGTCTCCCCACACGAGTCCATCTGGAAAGTGAAGGTAAGAGTTTCACATTCATTTTTGTTTTAAATGCAAACTCAGTCCCATTCCCACAGGCGTATGATGCAACATGCTTTTACGAACATTTGTGGAAGTAATGGTCATTGTAAAGCGGTCACTGAATTGCAAAAAGGAAGCTTGTGAAATCCTAGATATTCAACCATCAGCTTCAAGTATATTAAAAGTGGAAGTGTTCAGGAGCCACAAGAGGTCAGCCACAAACGGTTCAAGAAGTGACAGGACTGTTTCAGTGGCTGAGCAGACTTTTGCTGTAATGCGACCCGATACTTTTGTCCATTTAATAGATGTAGAAAGTCTGTTTACAAACATGTGATGTTGTTGTTAAAGACACCCATAAAACTTAAATTTGGTAATGTTGTTTAATGTTGATTTCCTTTTGTTTGTTGCAGACAAACAGCTTCCCGATTCTCCACAGTGGAAGAAAAACTGCACCTTACTTATGGAGACTCCTGTGCACAAAGCTTTAATAACCATGAAGAAAATGGGAAGCATTGCTTAATTTATTCACTAATATGTATTAAATGAGTTTTGCTGTTGCATTTTGCTAAAAGAGTAATGTACTTACTCATTTTTCATTTTTGTTTTTAAGGTATTAAATTGTAAGAAAGTGAAGTTTCCAAATGTTCAAGCAAAAAGTCTTAAAATTCAGGCAATAAAAGTCATATTTGTGATGCGATCGCTGTTTTTTTGTCCCTGTCTCTATATACATGGTCTGTAAATACTGTCTCTGATGTTGCTATTAACTTGTGTGTAACGTCAACCTGCCAGAGGGTCTACAGATGGAAATTAGGCTATAATCTGGCATAGTTACATTTGTTAAAATGTTCAATAATATGTATTGTCCCTCTTTCTAATAAAGAAAGGAAAAACATCAATTTTATTTATTTTTTTTATTATTTTGCACACTGTTGCGCTGAGTACAGTCATACAGGTATGCTTGTTGCCATGGCAGTCTCAGCACATGTAATACAATAGCCCATTGTAAAGCGTGTCTAGTGCAAGCGGTTGTCGGTAAGTGCAGTAATTTTTCAGCAGCACATTCCTTAGAGATTCAGTTTCAGCATAATCAAGGAGTTTGTTTCACATCAAACAACTAATAAGAAATAGTTTCGTTTTTAAGATATTGAGTTGTGTAAAAGTAAAAGTGCCCAAACTTTCAAATTCCTCTACGAAAGTTTCGTAATAACCTCCACGTCTTTTTTATCTTTCAGCTTCTCTATAAATTCCATCACCTTCTTGTGTAACATTTCTCTCTGAAGCAGTCTCAGCCTTTCCATTTCCTCTTGGGCTTTCTGCTGTTGCCTGGCCAGCTCTTTTTCTGATATTGAGTCAATCGTTGCAATCTGTTTCATCTGCATAAGTGACAAGTTGCTCTGGACTTTCCCTTTGTGTCTCACAGAGCTTGTAGATTTAGTCGATGGTGGTGGTGCTGATATGGATCGACCCTGTTCCACGAGTTTAGATCCTTCATAGCTGGATTTGCTAGGACGCAATCGTCCAGCAGATGTGTATATCGCCCTGGAGAAGTTTGCGTCTGCATTTCTTTCATACTCGGCGATTTCTTTCATAGCGATGCTGACTGTAGCTTTTGGTTCACAGACTTGTACCATCACCATCCGTCTTGCTTCATTTATCAGTTTGTCCCTTCGCTGTTGAAGCATTTTCTGGGTGTATCGGTGCTGTTTATCCAACATGATTAGCTTACGTTGCAGATCTCGGTCCTCCTTTTGGTTTAGCACTCTTAACACTCTTTGTAGTTCAGGTCTTCTGTAGATGTGATCCATTATGTCCAAGAACTAGGGGGAGGAAAGCATTTTCTGAGCTTTTTTGTTTTTTAGATTAAAACCAAAAATATCAGTTTTATTACCTGATTTTTGTGCACTACTCTGAGCGCAGTCGTACAGGTGTGTTTGGTCTCATGGCAGTCTCACCATCTGTAATATAATAGCCTATTGTAAAGCATGTCTAATGGAGGTTTTGTTAGTGATTTGCAAGTGTGCAGTAATTGTTCATCAGCACATTCCTTAGAGATTCAGTTTCAGCACAGTAGCAGGGCTTCTTGCACGTTACACTGTGACTGTGAAAAATACTTCGATTTTGTGCAGTTTTCGCCCTCCTGCTTCATATAATTCACTATTTGGGGTTATGATAAAAAAATGAATTGTAAATGTACATTTTGGGAGAAAATTACATTATGAGTAACCATTTGTTTTACTGTAAATGCTGTGCAAATAAATACAATCAGAGACTGTTATTCGAATATCCTAAACTGTTGCTTTTATATAAATATTGGTAATTAAAGATGTGGTGGTTTTAGAAACACTGAGCTCATGAATCCTCGCTATTCTGACTGAGAAAGATTTGCTTTGACACAAGTCTTCAGTTGTTACTTTAGCCATTGGATCATCTGCAAACGTGTCATCCTTCTCCAACCTTCTTTCTCATCTCCTCTTTCACTATATCTGTGAATCTTACCTGGTCTTCCTCTGACCCTCCTGCCTGGCAGCTCAATGTTATCTTCGGCCGGATGTATCCACTAACCCTCCTGCCAGTTATTCATTTGGCAAAGATTTAATGCTGAATTCGCTTCCCGGTGAAACCCTCACTATTTAACTGGGCTTGGGACTGACACTAGGAGTACTCTGGGTTGAGCCATAAAATAAATATATATTGGTCATGATCTCCACTAGCTTTCTATATTTATTGATTGGGTTTTCCTAATATTTTGATAATCTATTAACTCCTTCAGCCATTTTAAGCAAAAACATTTTTTTTTATCATTACTTTAAGTTTTTTAGCATCTTATTTCACAGTAAACTCTGAGTCTTTAGAGGGGTTTTTTCCTTTGATTGATTGATTTGGGATTTGTCATCTTCTTGTGGGTGTTTTCAATCTACTTTTTAGTAGACTCATTTATATCATCAGATCCACATTAACATGAACATAAGGCAAACTATGCTTACGAGAAAATCGCTGTGCTACAGCAGGCAGAAAACGAAAAAGTTGAATAAATATTACAAAAACATGACTCTAGTTTGTTAGATTTTTCAGTTTACTTTTATTTGTCTCTGTTCCCCATAAAATATTAACTGCATATATTAAGTTATTATATAAATGAAAATAATACGAAGTGTCCTGATCATATTTACAAAAAATGGTGTAAAATTGCAGTATACCTTTAACAAGCAAAGCCAGCCCCTCTGGAGTTTGGCCCTCCTGCGCCAAAACTGAAAACCAGGCTTGAAGATGGCACAACAAAACTTCCCAAAATGTCACACAGTTACTCCAAAGTTGATCAGCTGTTGACATCGCTGCTTGGTAAGTTTATTCTCTGCAGTGATTTGGCTTCATTTACATTTGCAGGAGAGCTGTTCGCTCGTTTTCAGCTGCTTATCTTCACTGCTGCTTCGCTGGTTTTAGTCGCTCAGGTCAAACAGCGTAATCAATCAGGTTTGTCGATTTACATTATTTAATGAAACAGATAATGATTCGGACATAATGTAAAATACAGCCGTCTAAAGCGCGAGAGAATGTTGCGCATGCGCATTACGGAAAGGGGAGATTACAGTATAATGTAAAAGCAGAAAAACGCATACGTTTACAATAAGGGGTTTCTCTTTTCCGCTTTTTCACGGTCTCTTCTCCATGTTTTTTCCCTTTGTTCTGCTAAATAGTTCTGATATGTCTTCAACCCTTGAGTTCCTGGCTTGTATTCAGCATTTTCAAACTTTGCGGTTTAAACGGTTTTGGTCCCATGTAATTGTTTAGAGATGTAAAACTGTGTTAACCGGAGAGTCTAACTGTTTCTGCTACTTCAGGTGCTGACTTTGGCATAAATAACTGCAGATGAGTTGGCTGTTACCAAATACGAACAGTTAATTTTGATCTCACAGAGGTTTATGCTTGGATATTATTTAAAACAATTAACGGCAACAATCCATAGCCAGATAACCTAAACCACTAAACACTGAGGCATTTTTTAATACATTTGGGCACACTGGGTGGAGAAGATCACTGAGATAATCAATCCGCAAAAGATATTATATGCAAATAAACCAAGTTGGAGGCTTTATTTAGTATAAACCACAACATTAATTTACTCTTAAGGTTTTACACCAGACAGGAGCTGAAGCACATTGCTGTTTTAAATATGGAGCACCTAAACAAATCTATGGAAATGCAGATATCAACAAATAACACTCATTTTATAAAATTCTGCTTTGTTGTTATTATTAGAAATTATGACATACTTTATGTTCTGTAACTTGTAACTTGTGCTTTAACAGCTTAATTTCCTCTTTTGTTTTCCACTCAAATAGCAATTGCCCCTGCAGAGGTTATCTAATGCATCCAATCCTGCAACCTGGAAGATTTTTACTCAGAAATACGTGCCACACGGTAAGTGTTTAAGCACTAAATTAAAGCCTACATAAAGTTGCTTCAGTTTTACATGCTGCAGTTTTTCTTGTTGCACTACTTGCAGGTCAGAAAGAAAAATGTAGGCCTACTCTACTTTTGTTTTCAAGGTGTGGTCCAAGCATTACGTTAGTGTTGCCAAGATGATGCGGGCAGTGTGTGTTGATGTACCCGGAGGACCGGAGAATTTGCTGCTGCAGTCTGTTCCCAGACCTAATCCCAAAGCAGGAGAAGTCCTGATTAAAGTTCATGCAGCTGCCCTCAACAGAGCAGACCTGTTACAGGTAGATTATTATTGTAGCCAAAAGAGCATAACACAGTGCTATTATCTCCTGTAAATCTCATAACCTGCTTTCAGTCTTCTTTGACTCACTGTATTCTGAATTATATCTAAATTTGCATAAAACAGGCCTGAAAATAATTATCTTGTGTTTTCCACAGAGACGAGGCCTGTACCCTCCTCCTGCTGGTGAGAGTGACATCATAGGCCTGGAGGTAGCTGGTACTATCCACACCCTGGGTCCAGGGGTGAAAAAGCAATGGAAACCAGATGACCGGGTCATGGCTTTGCTCTGTGGAGGAGGATATGCAGAATATGTTTCTGTGCCCGAGGAGCTTCTCATGCCCGTTCCCTCTAATCTCACAATGTGTCAGGCTGCTGCAATCCCAGAGGCCTGGCTCACTGCTTTCCAACTGCTGGATTTTGTTGGTATAGCAAACATTTCTGTGTCTCTTTGTTTTTCTTCATATTCATATGTTTTTTGGATAAAGATTAGACAACTGAGTTATTAAATGAGTCACATTTATTTCTATTTGACTTTTTTTAATTAACAAGAGGCCAAAGTCAGATTTGGTTCAAATTCTATACTTGCCATCGGTCTTCTCTGCTCCAGCTCAGGTGAAAGAGGGTGAGGTGGTGCTGGTTCACGCTGGAGGCAGCGGAGTCGGAACAGCGGCCGTTCAGCTTGTTCGTCTGTTTCGGGGTGTGCCGGTTGTCACTGCCGGGAGCCCAGAAAAATTGAAGCTGGCTGAGAAACTGGGCGCTGTAGTTGGATTCAACTACAAAGAGGAGAGCTTTGCACAGGGAGTGCATGACTTCACTGGAGGTGAATTATGGAAATCAACGTGCATTTAATTTTGCTGCAGGCGACGGTGCAGTGTCTCTGCTGATAATTCCTAATGATAGCATTGTTTTTGCATACTTCAGATTGCTATCAAATGTTTTGTCTTTGTTTCACAGGCATTATATTAGAG
Organism: Aulonocara stuartgranti; assembly: GCF_965226115.1. Lineage (NCBI taxonomy): Eukaryota > Metazoa > Chordata > Actinopteri > Cichliformes > Cichlidae > Aulonocara > Aulonocara stuartgranti. Next base: position 12,058,589 of record NC_138955.1, read on the forward strand.
TTAAATGTTTCCAACCACTGTAGCAATCAGAGCTTAATGCTACATAGCTCTTCTGTAGCTTTCTAATAAATGCACATCAAAGAGCTTTGGTAACCAACTCCAAAAAAATCCTCCGTCAATACTTAAGAACCAAGTCAAAACACATGATTTCATTTTCAAGGATAAAAGAAAAATTAGTTGTTTTGTCATTTTAGTTCAAAAAATTTTTTTATTCAATCTGTCACAGTGTATTTGTTTAGAAGAGGGGTCAAGCATAAGACCGGGGGGGAGAATTGGCCTGCCAAAGAGTCCAATCAGGCCCACTGGAAAATGTAAAGGAGGGCATAAAGATTGGAGTTCTCGGTGTATTTTGATTACATTTACAACTTTTCCTACTGATACAAACCTCCCACATGGTCATTCATACTGCACTAATGTAGTAAAGTAGCATTAAAAACAGCGGAAGGATAGAATAGTTCCTGTATTTTCACTCTCCACTGCAGAAATGTAGTCTTCATTGGTCTTGTTTAGCCTAGCTAACCTACACCACAAAACACTGAAATAATTTTGAATATATTTGAACACAATGGGTGGAAAAGGTCACCGAAATAATAAATCTGCATAAGAGGATATGATATGCAAATAAACTGAGTTAAAGGCTTTATTCAGTATAGACCACAGCATTAGTTTACTCCTAAACTTTCACACTAAACATGGAGTCAAAGTGGGCTGTGGTGGGCCATGATGTAAAATAAGATTAGCATCTCTGGTTTGGAGCTATTTTGAATCAAGAACGTGATTGTATTGGAGAAGGGCAGTTACCTGTAATTGTAAAATCTCTAATTTCACAGGCAAGGGAGCAAATGTGATCCTTGATTGCATTGGTGGGCGCAACTGGGAGTCAAATGTGAGCTCTTTGGCCATCGATGGCAGGTGGGTGCTCTACGGCACCATGGGAGGGAGGGCGGTAGAGGGAGATCTGCTGGGCAAACTGCTGTCCAAGCGAGGCCACTTGCTCACTAGTCTCCTCCGCTCTCGCAGCCTGCAGGTAAGAATTGAAAACAGAAGTGACACAACAGCTGTGTTTCGTCATCTCTGCGCTGACTCATGTCAGTGTCGCTTTCCTCTCCTGGGTCTGGTTTGCCAAAATGAGGCAACTTGCTTGGGTTACTTTTCAGACATCTCTTGTAATATATATGTTTGCAACTGGACCTGATATGTACTTTGCATTTTCCTTTCACAGTACAAAGCTGACCTGGTGAAAGCTTTTACAGGCAGGGTGTTGCCATATTTCTCAGACCAGCCTGCCACCCTGAGGCCAGTGATTGACCGCACATTTAGCCTGGATGACATTGCAGAGGCTCATAAGCACATGGAAGCTAACAGAAACATGGGGAAGATTGTCATCAATGTGATTCCACAGATTGAGCAAACACAGTGATGAATTCATACTGTAATAGAAACGCACTGGCTATGAAATTTCCCAAAATACTGAAACCCACTGTCATTGTAAAACTTTTCTTTTGTTAGGAATATTCATAATTTACTAATAAAATAGACCAAATCACTGTTTTTCATTTTCTGTTCTAGTATTGTTACGATTACGTCCCGTGTTACTGTTCTTTTTCTATCCCCTATTCATTGAGGTGAGTTTTCTCCTGTGGTGGTATTACTCACAATTTTCTACTAGCAGCATAGAAATGACAGAAATGTGCATTTCAATGCATGATCAATGTTTACAATAGTTAACTAAAAAGCTAATTTGGGAAAAAAGGAAAACTAACTCACAAAACTAGAAATACATAGATAGTAAATGTTATAAGTTTTAATCTTTGGCAGTTTAGATACTTTTTTTTTATCACAGCCTGCCTGATTAAATTTTGTTGCATTTGCTTATTGAGACTTGGGATGTCTGTCTACATGATTGTGAGTCAGCTGACATTTGTACTGTAACAATACCTGTTTTGATTTTCCTAAATTTCGCCCCTGATAATAATCCTCAGAGGTCACCACAGCAGATCATCTCCCTTCATCTCACCCTATCTATTCTCATCTGCCACACCAACCCTCTGCATATCCTCCCACAGTACATCCACGTACCTCCTCTGTGGTCTTCCACTTTTTCTCCTTTTTAATCCTCGTCTCTCCAGGGCATATCGCCACCTTTCTTAACTCTTCTTCATCTGCTCCCTACTTTCACTAAAGATCACAATGTTGTTTGCAAACATTATATACTCCATGAAGATTCCTGGCTGACCTCATCAGATCACAGATCCAAACTAGAAGGGGTGAGATGTTTCTTGATGCAATCCCACGCCCACTTTCAACACATCTATCACTACTACCTCAGTGTTATCATACATTCCGTGCACCACCCTCACACACTTCTCTACCTCGCTATAATTATAAGAATAAAACGTCATTTGAAACTGTATTGGAAAGAAAAAAATCGAATAAATAATAAATAAATAAATAAAAATAAATAGAAAATAGCAAACTATAATAACTGTCAAGGTCTTCAAATTTTATGTGAGCTGAATCTTATATTAATAAATTTAAAAAAAAAATCGGAAAGGATTTAGAGACGACTCTCTAGACGATGCTGATTGGTTGTGTACTTGTTTAAATAAAGTTCTTTAAATTGAAAAAAAAAAATGTTCTCAAACTTCCGGCTTCTGTGTTGCGGCTCCTTTCACAACTTCCCTCCAGGTCCCGAGGAGGCAAAGTTAACATAAAAAGGTCGTGTAACTGAGTTATTTTAATGAATAAATATTAAATTAGTCAACGGACAACATTCGGACTCTATGATTCGACGGAAAACAGAGAATATCTTTATTTATCTGGTAAGTAAGAGTGAGCATGTTCCTCAAGCCGCCCTGCTAAACGTATCTGCGTCAGCTAGCAGTCTGAACCCGCAGGTGTTCACGTGAAATAAAGCAAAACAAGTTGAATGTAAGAGCTAAACTAATGTTTTTATGAGTGAGCTGTAGTTATGCAGCCAGTCGTGTTAAAAGCTGATTCATGTGAATGAATTGTTGACTTATAATCGGTCAAACATCTCTCATGAATATCAAGCCATTTTGAACCAGAAGTAACATTTCTGTCACAAGTTAGAAGCTGCAGTCAGTGTTTGGGTAAAGTGCCGCCTATGTCCTTTATTTATCAAGGTAACAAGTTTTGTTGACGTTACAAATGTCAAATTCAAGACAAATTTAGCCAGTAGGGTAGCAGAATTTGCCACAACTATAACATAACAGCTCTACAACATGTAAGTTAAGGAGTGCTGAAATGCATTTGTTGTTCTTGAAAGAGACTGGCTGACCTTTTTAAGTGAAAAGGTAAATGTGAAGGAGTATGATGTCCTTTTAAGGAAAACAAACATCCCCAGCAAATAGGCCTATTTAGGTTTATTAGCAATAAACAAGAGTTGTAAACCAGTGTAATTACACGTGTTAAAGCACTTTACCTAACTGCTGGTATGAGGAACTTTTGTATTTAAACTTGATCCTACTTTCTGTTTTGAGCTTTATTTGGATATATGACTGTATGTGGGATTTGCATGTAGGATTATCCCAGAGAACCCCAGCTTTCACCCACAGTCCAAAGACGTGCAGGTTAGGCTAAATTAGGTTAATTGTACAAATGTGTGCAAGTAATGCGCCTACTTCAATGCAGATTAATGATATACTGAATGATGTCCTTGGTGAGCGTGCTGTCCATCAGAACTTCCAGATATGTTCTTTTTTCCCCTCAAACTTCTTTATTTCAACTAAACTTTTGAGCCCTTGAAGTTACTTTCCTGATCTGTCTGCATTGTGCCTGTCAGAAAAGGGTGGAATTGTTTACATTTTTTATGTCACAGAAAACACATCCTGAAACATGGAGGATCCAAACAGACCACAGAGGAAAATGTCAACAGCAGGAGAGAGTTTGTACAAGTTGCTGGGAGTGGAGAAGGGAGCGTCTCCTGACGAATTGAAAAGAGCCTACAGGTGTGACTATCTCTTTCAGTTCTGAGCTACAAGAACTAATAAATAAAATGTTACTCTCGCTTGTTAATTGTGCTGTTCTTACAATAGCACAATTAACTAGTGAGAGTAACATCATTGTTTCAGAGATTTATGGCGACATTAGTGAAATCTTAGGCTACATCCACACTAGACCGGATAGATTTGAAAACTGCATTTTCGTTTGAAAACGCTCCGTGTCTCTTCTAGCATATTTAGTAATTTTCACAGAGTTGTGCATCCACATTGAAACGGCCGAAAACGCTTACGTTCCAGTACTGTGCATGCGTGAAACGCAAGAAGATTTGACCTGCCTCATTTCTTTCTGCCGCTTTGAAACGTCGCAGCAAAATTTCAAAGAAAAGCACCGACTTTTTTAAACCCTCACTTGTTTGTATATGTTTTAATTTCTCTTTTGACCAGGAAAATGGCATTAAGGTATCACCCTGATAAGAACCCAGACAACCCCGAAGCAGCTGAGAAGTTCAAGGAGATCAATAATGCCCACTCCATCCTCACTGATCTGGACAAGCGTGGTATCTACGACCAATATGGATCCATGGGCCTCTCGGTGGCCGAGCAGTTTGGGGAGGAGGGAGTCAAATATTACTTTCTCATGTCCAAGTGCTGGTTCAAGGTGAGAGGCAAGGGGATGTAGTTTTAAAGGTGAAAACAGAACATGAAGTTGTTTGTTCTGGTAGTAGGTGAATTATGCAGAAATTTAAATGCCAAAATGTGACCAGAGCATGCTGCAAAGTGTCCAAAAACTCTCCTAATACTCACATTGGTTTTCTTTTAGACCCTGTTTGTGTGCTGCACTATTTTCACCTGCTGCTGCTGTTGCCTCTGCTGCTGTTGCTGCTGCGGAAAGTGCAAACCACAAGATGAAGAGGACAATTTCGTCTACATGGACCCTGAGGACCTGGAGGCTCAGATTAGAGAACAAGATGCAGGTGAGGAACTGTTTTATATTCACTTAAGAATGTATACAGTTGAGCAAGGCAGCAGCTTGCATAGAAACAAAGAGCTGGAGTTGGAAACCCAAATGGTGTAGTGTCCAGTTTCTGATTGTCAGCATTTTTAAGATGAAAATGTTTCCTCTAGAAATCTAGGATTAATGATATGGAAATATTATTTTTCACAGCTTAATCTGCCTTTTTTTCACAGATATAGTTAATTATGTGTTTTCCTGTGGAAAGTCTGCACAGGAAGGCGTTAACTGGGTTCTCTTAGATACAGTCGACAGCCTCTTGAAGTGTTTACTGCCCAGTTTTGCTGTACTGATAACACGGGTGTTACTTTATGCTGAGCAGTTGTAACCCTGCCGGTAATCTTGATCTTAACTGTGCATGTGCAGTAAATCCAGCAGGAAGTTAACTTTGCCAAGAAGGGGGGTACATCTTCATTCAGTATAGGGCATGTTTAGAAAATGATAGTCTATAAAAATGAAGTAAACATCTCAGATGAATAACAGCTGATGACATATTACACTGCCATTGTTTCTTTAATATACACTAAGCTAAAATGCAGAAGCAGTGTGTGGGTAAACGAAGTACACCCCATGACTCAGTAGCTTGAAGAACCACGGATGGATGGATGACTTCATCAGTGTTTCACAGGGATGCAGGGACTTTGGCCCACTCTTCTTTATAACGTTGCTTTGGTTCATTGAAGTGGAGGCATTTGTTTATGCACAGCTCTCTTAAGGTCCCACCGCAGCATTTTAATCGTGACTTTGGGTGTCCCATTGCAACTCGTTGATTTGTTTCTTTTCAGTGGGGTGTGTGGGGGTATTTACCAAAGCACAGCTCTGAGCATGTTAACTGGGTTGTGGTCTGAACTTTTACTGGGCCTCTGCAGCACTTTTTCTCTCTTTTTTTTTTTTTTTTTTTTTTTTAGCTGGTGTGTATTTGCTGCTGTGCTTGCGATCATTGTCCAATTTCATTACCTAATTTGGGCCAAACTTTTAGCTGTCAGACACATGGCCTAACAGTTGACTCTAGAATAATTTGCTATACAAAGGAGTTCATGTTTGACTCAATGGCTGCAAAACGAGCCTAGATCATCACCCCTTCAAGGTTTTGTTCAGATGCAACTTTCCAAACCTAAACCATACTGTCACTTTTAATTTTTTTTTCTTTATTAAACAAGCCATACTTGTTTGGTCTGTTTTTAATTGTTTTCTCTCGAACTTTAACATTTAACATGATAACTGTAGCCTAAAGAATCTCAGATACAGACCTCTTGGAGTTTTTTTTTTCGTTTTTCTGATCTCTGGGTAAATTTGCTAGGAAGATTGGCAGCTGTCTTGAATGCTTTCGACTTGTGAATAATCTTTCTCATTGCAGAATGATGGACTTTACATTTTTATCGAAATAGCCTTAATATCCCCCCCACCTCCATCTAATTTTAAGACGTGCTAAATGGCAAAATATTTTTTACTTTTATCCTCATGAAACCTGCGCGTCGAGTGGAAATTAATGAAATGTCACTCTAATCCATTACATCTTGCCCTGATCTTGATCCGTGTAACTGGTGATACTTCACCTCTAAACTCTGTCGTCTTTGTACATTTCAAGCCGAGACCAAAGCAGGTGAAGAGATGTCGTTAAGAAGCTGTGTGTTGAATTTTGTTTTACAGCAGACCATCCCGTAATAGTTATTCAGCCGAATTCTAGCGATGCTGCTAGCCATTCAGGTAAGGTGTTATTCCGTCTTCAGGTAACGTTCACCTGTTGTCAGCTTCCTGCTGCTCTGCGCTGCTTGACTCGCCTGCTAGATTTTACAGCAGTGATTCACTGTGGAAGATTTTTTTTTTGTCCATGTATTAAATCCTTAATGTGAAGGACGCATGGGAAATCCAAAGCTTTTTTTGTTGTTGTTGTTTTTGTTTTTTTTTTTAAGTGATTTATGTCCCTTATCACATACCGAGGACTTTTTGATGATGTGCTGTGTTTGGTTTTTCTCCAAACGTGGTCCTGCGGATTGTGGACAGATGTCTCCACTTTGGTCTCATCTGTCTAGTGGACATTGTTCCAGATGTTTTGTGGTTTGTTCAGATGCGATTTTGCAAACCCAATAGCCCCCCCCCCAGTCTAATTTTCAGACGTGCTAAAGGGGAGATCGTTTTTGTTTTACTCTGACAAAACCTGCATGTAGAGTCGTATTAATGAAAATCACTAATGCTGATTCTGTTGCCTAACAAAATGTCACTCTAATCCTTTAAATTCTGCCCTGATCTTGATCTCTGTAATTGATGATCCTTTGACACCCCCCCCCCCCCCCCCCCCCCAAACCCCTGAATGCTTGTTACGCTGTTAATTGCAATCGAAGCTGTAAGTTTGTTCGTATACTTTAAACACTGCTTCTGCATTCTGGCTTATTTCTGTTAAATAAATAATGACACATGTCATAGGTCAAGTGAGGTTATATTTCTGTCATTTTAAGACGTGCTGAAGGTCAGATTACTGTTATTCTAATACATGAGACTTGCATGTAGAGTGGCAGTTATTAAATTCGCTGGTGCTGTTGCCTAATAAAATGTCATGCTAATCCTTTAAATTCTGCGCTGATCTTGATCTCTGTATTCTCTCGTCTTTGTACATTTCAAGCCGAGACAAAAGCAAGCGAGGAGATGTTGTTAAGAAGCCGTGTTGATTTACCCAGTGTTGAATTTTGTTTTACAGCAGACCATCCCGTAATAGTTATTCAGCCGAACTCTAGCAATGCCGCTATGCATTCAGGTAAGGTGTTATTCCTCCTCCAAATACATTCACCTGTTGCCGGCTTCCTGCTGCTCTGTGCTGCTTAACTTGCTGCTAGATCTTGCAGCAAAGAATTGATTTAAAGGTTTTTGTGCTGCTTATGTTTTCTGTTGTTGTTGTTAATGAGAAAAGCTTCATTAAGTGTTTTTCAGTGTTTCTATCTTAAAGGATTTTGGAAGGATGTTTGTTTTGTTTTTATGGCGTTATACTATTTATATGGTTTATTCCCTGCTATAAAAGATCATGGCTCAAACTGTAATAGTAGCGGTTTTCTTTTTAAGCTCTTTGGGTTTTATTTAATAATGGTTATAGAAATTTAGACTGTAAGTGTTGTCCATTTCCCACATTATATTTAAAAAAAAAAAAAAAAAAGGACACAGAACAGAGTCATCAAAGTCTCCTTTTGCATGTATGAGCAGATTGCACAGATTGATCTTGACACATAATAATTCGTACAGATTTATAGTTCTGGAGTTTTGGCTGAAAGATTTGTACAAATATGGAGTGACATGAAATTTGGTACCGATAGTGTTCACTTAACTTGTTTTCTGGGGCCATCATCTGGTCAAATACCTTGCTTTTGTGCGCTAACATGCTAAACTAAGGCAGTGAACCCAGGCAGTAATATTATTTATGTATTTATTTTTAAATGACGAGACGTACTTTCCTTCATGTTTCATTTTCTGTGAGACGTAAGTGGTTTTGATAGCTTGTCTGATTTAAGAACACTCCCACACCACACACCTGTTCATCACCTGTTCTCGTTACCTTCTGCAGGGGAGAACACACCGATTGTGATTCAGACTCACGCAGCCAAGGGGGGCTCAGGACCTGGAGAATGAACGACTGTATCAAACACTGAAGTGCAGAAAATGTTTTCATCTCAGAGATTTGTTTGTTTACATGAGTCAAACTGCAATTTATTTGATTGTGCCATAGTTATTTTTTTTAAAATGTGCTTTTTCTTTGATCCAGTCTTGTATTTATTCTTTTAAAATGTTAAATTTCTGAATTTGGGGCGGAGACTAATAACAAAGCCATGCAGATCAAAGCCTCTGAGCTCGGGGATAATTATTTTTTTTCCTGCGCACTTTAAACTCACACATTCATATTGAATGTTTGGAATATTCTGAAGCTGCCATGATCAGAGCACGTTTTGGCCCAAGATTCAGAAATTTTCAGATTTTTATTTTTAATATGCCGATTCAGGGGTTTCTGTGGAAGCTTGCTTCCAGCACTGGAAAGGGGGGGAAAAAAAAAAAGCCAAGCGTAAATCAGAATTTTGGTGTCAGATCTCAAAATTTCGACTCAATGACTCAGGATCTCAAGTCGAGTCTCACTTAAAGTTTCACCTAATCAGACGTGTGAGCCGGCAAGTGGAAATTTTGAGATGGTGACTTGAAATTTTGACTTAACTTTGCCTCGCAGTTTAAAAAAACAAAACAAAACAAAAAACGCTTGTTCGGTCGCACTGCACATAGAAACAGACTCTATGTTAAACGGTTTACTGATGTGGCCACAGATCACACACAGATTTATCAAACAAAGGTTTAGTTTTAAAATTTTAGCGCTGCCTTATGTGACACATTCAGTTGCCAGCTTGTAAATGACTCTTTGAAGTTTAGTCTTGTGATGCTTGCAGAGATTTTAAGGAATTACTAAATCGCCTAATTCTGAGAGTTGGATGAAGACTGTTGATCACATTTGTGTTTGTCCACAAATAAGACCCCCCAAAATGATTTGAGTCTTCCTATAAATGCCATAATTGTAAAACCAGATTTATATACCTGCTTTTAATTAACACAAAAAGATTGGATTTACTTCAATGGTACGTTTAGAAATTAGTCTAAACGCACCATTGAGTTACATTTGGCACACCCCTTTAGGGCGAGTGCAGCAATGTGTAGAAACCAAAGAAATCACACGGAGGCTTCTGCTGTAGCGCCCTCTTTGTGTGTGATTTCACCTAACAACAACCAGCAAGCCCCAGGAACCACTCGCCGACCAGCTGGGGGAGCACACCTTTTTCCAAGCCGCCTCCTCCCTCACTACCTGAAGCAAAGAACCGGCTGGACCAGTGGACCACTGTTTATTCTGTTTGTGCAAAGATTAAACAAAAGACATGTTTTGGACATGTTGATTGATGTTTCCACTTGTGATGTTTTCAACCTTTATGCTTAAGTCCCTTTGGCTCCTGCTCAAGCTTGCTTAATTATACACACAGGCACAGTGACAATAATCTGTTTTAACTCCTGGAAAGTGAGCCAGTGTTTCAGAAGAGGTACAGTTGGTCATTTTTGTCATTGCACATAAGTAAAAAAATATGCAGGGAGGTGAATAGAGTTGTGTGAATTTTTCTACACTTGACACTAAAACCATCGTTTGTTTCTTTAGAAAATAAGATCGCAGCTTTCTGATTTATTGCCATTTTGACTTTTTTGTGTATGTCGTGATTGTCTTGTAAAGTCAGAGATGTATATTTATGATTAGAGGATTTATTACAAATTGAGTATTAAGGTAAAGATTCTTTTGTTTAAATGATATTTTTCTATTTTCTCTCGGGGTAAAAATGTTGAGGTTGTGCTTCATTTTGATTTCATTTTATACAAATCTGGCTATAATAATAATAATAATTTGGATGCTGATTTTCTGACGATCCTTGACTGCGGTGTATTTAAAAGCCTGCTTGTATACTTTTGTATGCCAATGATTATACTTGACGCAAAAGTGCCTGAATGCAGTTTTTGAATAATTTTACAGAAGTGTATTTTATGTCATTATCTAAACATTTCCATGCTGAGTTTGTTCTGTCCACTTTGACAGATTTCCAACTGTTGGTGTAAATTTGAGTTTCTTCTAAAGCATTTCATGAAATAAAGTTGAATAATTCAGAAAATGTCATGCGGTTGTCTTATAATTTCACTGGAGTTGGCGCAGTAACCTGCCATTGGCTCCTGCAGTGCTCCACCCCTGAGAGATAGCGTAGGTTAGAGCAGGTGGTAAGTTGCCAGGCTTCCCTCTAGCTCCAGGTCAACCTTAAATACGGGAGTGTCTCAGCTGTCAATAACATGAGGATATGGAGTCATCAACAGATCCAGAGAAGCAACATTTGATTGAGACTCATTCGGAGCCTCTTGTGTGGTACGTCTTCATTTTTCATTTGACCTCCTGAAACACCAAAGTTCAACACAGATGGCTTTAAAACTGTTGACTTCCACATTGAGCCAGCCTAAGTGTAGATCTTCCGTCTTGTGTCAGGGTGAGCGGTCCAGAGAAAAAGTGCTCAGACTCAGAATTCAGTGAAGACACCCTCAGTGTGGAGGGGCTGTGGCAGCACGAATGGCTCTGCCAAGAGGCCAATTGGAGGTCGGTGACTGAAAGGGACTCGAGATGTTTGGCCAGAAAGAAGCTTTTCACTGCATGTGCCGTCAGCCTTGTGTTCATGACAGGAGAGGCTATTGGTGAGACAAAAGACTCATCACAAATTTCCATGCCAGCAACTCTGATTCTGCCAAAAAAAATGAAGTTTACCTATATTCGTTTTTTACTGTGTCATGCATAAATATGTAAAGCTTGCTGAGTTTGAATCGCTCCATACAAACTTGATCTTAAAGTGACACACTCAGGCTTCCTCTGCCCAAACACACATACGGTTTCCTCTGCAGGTGGATACGCCGCCGGCAGTCTGGCCATCATGACGGACGCAGCTCACCTTCTGACTGATTTTGTCAGCATTGTAATCAGCATCTTCTCTCTGTGGATCGCATCAAGGCCTCAGACAGGAACCATGACTTTTGGATGGTATCGAGCTGGTAGGAACAAGGTTCTCACGAGTAGCTCTCAAGAATACACTCACCAGCCACTTTGTTAGGTACACAGGTTAAGATTCATTAACCGAAGTAGCAGTACAACATAGAAGGGTCAGAATTTGGAATAAACAAGTCAAAAGAATGAATCTGTCCTGCCTTGTATCGACAGTTTAGGCTGGTGGAGGTGCTGATGTTATGGTGGGATATTTTCTTGGCACACTTTGGATCCCTTAACTGAGCATCATTTAAATGTCACTTTTGATGGCAGCATCCTGCAGGAGAACAAACAAAGCTCACATCATGTCAAGCTGGTTTCTCGAACATGACAGCAAGTGCACTGTACTCAAATGTCCTCCACAGTAAATAGATCTCAATCCAGTAGAGCAGGGATGTGGTGGATGTGGACTGTGTGCCATAATCATGTGAATATGGACCAAAAGCTTTCAGCTCATTGTTAAATTTGTACCATGAAGAATTCAGGCAGTTCTGAAAGCAAAAGGGCGTCCAACCCGATACTAGCAAACTGCCCATTGAATTTATGTGCACATTAGTCCATATGAGTTGCACGTACTCATATCCTTCATATTTTCGGGGCCATTTCTGACTCTGTTACTGTTTCACGCAGAGATTCTGGCCATGTTTCTATCAGTCGTGTCGATCTGGGCCGTGACAGTAGTGCTCGTCTTATCAGCCGTGCAGAGGATCTCCGACGGGGAATACGAGATTGACAGTGAGATCATGCTCATAACATCAGGCTGTGCTGTGGGGGTCAATGTCCTGTAAGTGTGCCGAGCTTACTTTATGGATTATTTCTGCTTGGTTTAGGGGGGCAGTCAGCAGCGATGAGTGATGACGTCTATGCTTTGTTTTACCCAGGATGATCCTGATCTTGCATCAGCCTGGCAACTCACATGGCCACAGCCATGGGTTTGCCACCAACCTGACCCAGAGGGACAAGCATGGGCAGAGGAACGGCCACGGTAATGCAAGTGTGAAGGCAGCTTTCGTTCATGTGGTGGGAGATCTGGTGCAGAGTGTCGGTGTCATGCTGGCTGCCACCATCATCCACTTCTGGGTCAGTGTAAGATTAAAAATAACAGTTAAATAACAAAAATAATCAGGATGGGCTTGATACAGCACTGTACTCTCCAAGTACTCAATATCACTCCATCAATTGTTTCTGATCATATTTCTGTCTTCTTCACAGCCTGAATATAAAGTAGCAGATCCAATTTGCACCTTCCTGTTCTCTCTTCTCGTTATTGGGACAACGCTTCCTGTCACAAAGGATGTTTTCAGGATACTGCTGGAAGGTAAACACACTTCCCTCCGCCTGTGGTGACGTTCAGATTTTAGCGACAGTTTAACGTGTGTATTTTCTGAAGGCGCTCCTCGGGACGTGAGTTTCGGTGCCGTGAGAGAGCTGCTGCTGTCTGTAGGAGGAGTCACCGCCATTCACAGTTTACACATGTGGAGCCTCAACACGACTCATTCTCTGCTTTCCGTGCACCTTGCCACAGGTAAGAGGCGAAGACGGTACTGTTATGTGGAGAGGAAGCAGAACCTGCGCTAAAGCCCAGTAAAAAACAGAATTTCCAGTTTTATTATGCTGTTGCCAAATATAAGTTACTTGAAAAATATGGCAAAAAACAGAATTTTTTTTTTGTTATTTTCTGCTTTTGAAGTTGATATCACTGAAAATAGATACATATAAAAATCAAATAAGACTTGGAAATCCATAATAGTCTATTGCAAATCTGTCTGCAGATTTTTGGGAGTGCCCACTGCCCCCTTGCCCCTCCCTTGGTGGTGCCCCTGCTAAAACTATGGAGGTTTAATTAGAAATGAAACACCACACGCCCATCCTGCGCCTTTTATCCTGGTCCTGTAAACATTTGTTTATTGTTTGATCAGAGTGTTTGTATTCTAAGTAAATAGGATGGAAAACCCTTTGGCAAATATTGATCTATTACAGCAGTAATGTAAGGTGCCAGTCAACTGAAAAAGAAAGTTCTTATTGCTTCCACAAGAATTAGGAGGGTAAGAAGCAGCCAGGTGCTGCTAATCAGATGCACGTGATTAAATGATCATCAGCAAATGATTAATTCATTGATGAACTCTATAGAAGTAAAGGTTTTTGGCAATTTTCTGGAGCATTCTAGTTCTTTCTAGGAGGGAAGGTCCCAGAAAACTAAAAAAAAAACAAAAACTAAAGAACCTGGCCTTAGTTAACATGTGAAATATTCAAGTCCATTGGTAGCACGTTTAAAAAAAAGACTAAGTATGACTTCTCTGCAAACATAACATGGCGGCACAGGTTTGCAAAGTTGCATCTGAACAAACCACAACACAGGAAGTAATGAAGAATATGGACACAAACACCTCAAAACAACCCCCAAAAGGTTGATTGTGTTCATCTGGACGTAGCGTTTTCAGTGGGAGAAACGTTTCGTCGCTCATCCAAGTGACTTCTTCAGTCTCAGCTGACTGCAGGTTTCCCCAATCTTATAAACAGTACATTTGCCCAATGACTGAAACTAGCACCACTGAATGAACAATGGGCTGTGAGGTCAGTTCATTGATCATTAATATGCAAATTCTCATGACCATTGATCAACAACCACTGATCCATGGCCATGAGTACCATTCATAGAGAGTTGGGGAATGGCTGCAATCACAGCATTGTAAGATGGCGAAAGATGGCCCCTTAGGCCCCCTCCTTGATTCAGAGATGGTCTTTCCCTTTTCACGTAAGTGGCCTCCTTGACTCTGCGCTGCAACCAGCGTTCCTCCCCGTCCAGGATGTGTACATCCTCATCATCAAAGAGTGTCCACTGGCCTGTAGGTGTAAAGAGTCTGCAGAGTCCTGGCCTGGCGAGTTAGCTCTTCTGCGTTGCGCAATCCACTTCACCAGAGGTTGTTTGGTTTCCCTGATGTTGAAATCACGGCAGCCATTCCCCAACTCTCTATGAATATAATCTGATTTATATAGAACACAAAAAACCCACAAGTTCAGCATACACGATAAACAGGTAAAATATTGTCATTTTGGGCTGAAGTTTTATTTACTTCCATGAACTTCTGAGTACAAGCAAAATTCTAGCATCCACAATAAAATGAAGAGGAAGAGTTGAGCCAAAGTTGTAGAAGAAGAGCACTGATGATTAAATCATGTCATTGTCTGTATTTATTTGTTTGTTTGTTTTTTCCAGAGGAAGATGCTGATTCGCAGATCATCCTCAGGAAGGCAACAAGGGTCCTGTGCTCCAAGTTTGGTTTTTCCAGCATCACAATTCAAGTGGAGAGCTGCAGGATTTCGGGCAGCAGTGTAGAGGTTTAAAGTTGACTGAACAGGTGACTGCAAAAGTAAAGGCACTGGGTGCTCCCATTTAACAGCTTCATATTTGGGACTGAGGCGGCACGGTGGTTAGCACTGTTGCCGCACAGCAAGAAGGTCCTGAGTTCAATTCCACCATTGGGGTCTTTCTGTGTGGAGTTTGCATGTTCTCCCCGTGTTTGCGTGGGTTCCCTCCGGGTACTCCAGCTTCCTCACACCGTCCGAAGACATGCAGCTTGTAAAGCTTATAAATATGCACAGTATAATGCCATCACTACAATATACATGTTTTACACACTCCTTTTGTTGTTGACATTTACAGGCTGTGTGCAAAATGCCACACTCTTCAAATTCATGCCAACTAATATTTTTACGTCCAGTAGATGTCCTACTAGAGCAAATGAAGCTTCAAGACGCTTTGCGCTGGGGTGAACCAACTGGATGAAAAGCTTCAGTGCTTCATGAAGCTTCATCTGCCCATCACTACATACTGCAACAACATGGGAATAGAGCAGCAGATACTTGTCTTTGAGTGAAGATATAAGGTGATAGGTAATACAAATAACTGCAACTTGAATCTTTACTGAAGCTCAGTATTTGACACAGAGTTCAAGTCCACTGCTGTAATAACTAATAATGATAAATATTATAACTTTAATATTGGCCAATAAAAAATATACTACTATATAGGAACATAGTGAAGACTAATTATTTAAGAGAATAAAGAGAGGTTAGTTTATTTTGGAGACAAGCTCCATTTATTAAGAAAATTTTAAAAAGGCAGGAACGCTATTTAGAGATTTGTGGGTGGCTCTTAAAAGAGCCGTTGTGGGGACGTCACTGGGACTTCAAATAGGCTATTCTTTTGGTTGTCAAGACACTGCTCCCTCCACCGAGAAGTGGGCCATGAACTTCTCCCTCACCAGGACAGCCTCTCTGGAGAAGTTGTTGGCTGCCACATGACCCAGGCCTTGCAACGGCCAGAATTAAACCAGGTCTAAATAAAACAAATAAGGACTTTATAAGCCAGACCTTCTGAGTATCACTACAAAGATTACAAACAGTGGTCCTCATACCACAGTTTGATATCAGCAAACACCGAGAGCATACATTGATATGACACCACAGCCATGCTATCATTGCAAACACTGATAACACAGCATAAATCGAATTAATTTAATTTGATGTTCATTTTATGGAATACTATGTTAGCTTTATGATTTCACTACCAGAAATAACAGAAATCCAACTATCCACAAACTGTCTCATGACTCCACAGAATATTTTCCCTAAGGTCTTGGGGATCATCAAGACGGGGTTTTTTTGGAAAACTTAAGAGGTGTTACGACCCGGCTCGAGGCCGCAACATAAAAAAGGAGGCGAATATCAGAGTGTAAGTGAGAAGAGGTTTTAGCTTAAAATAGCATCGCAGGTTGGCTCAAATGGCTGGTGCCACAAAGGCAAAGACTGGTGAGCTTCCTGAAAAGCCTGCCTCAGGTATGCTTTTATTTACACCTTATTGGTGTGGCCAATTAGCAACAGCTGAACACACTGAGATTAGGGGCTGCAGAGGAGCGTAACACCACCTCCCTCAAAAGGGTTCCTCTAGGACCCCTAAATTTATTAAGCCAAAGCCAAAACTTGAGCACTTTATCACCTGCTCTCCTGACACAAAACTAAATACTCGCATTTCTTTAGTTGGTATCTTTAAGCATGGATGCCCCTGCATGAGGATTTAAAGTTGCCACACTGAATGCACAGAGTAACATGTGACCAACATGAGTACAGCAGTCAAACCCAAAAGGATTATTCAACCTACTACAACACAAAATGAGAGCAGCCACGAATAATCACATTCACAAGTGATCTGTGGTCTCCACCACACAAACGGTCACTTACAAGTGGCCTCATACCACAAAAAGTTACTGTAATATACAAAATTCAGTAAAGCAAGCATACTAGTGAACAACCACAAAATGGAGAGCTATAGCCACACAACGATCACATCAAGGGTGGCTCAGCACCCCGCAGTGTTATTGCCATCACCTGGCCAACAACACTCACAAGTGATCCAACTAAAGTGGCCATATTCCCCACAACACTAAAGGTCACTGATACATTAACGGAACAGACATGGTGTACTCTCTATGCCAACTAAAAAACTGCTCACCTGCCTCAGCTATAAGACCATAATGGATTCACTTGGCACAATAATTGGCTTTTGAAGTAACACCCTTTCAGATTTGTAACATTTGCAGTATCAACACCACCGCTGTGTGACGTTTGAATCGCCTTTCATCACACACACGTCTGTCACTAAGACATTTTGCAGTTATAAAATTCTAAACTTGAATTTTTTTCTCGTGAATTAAAATATTTTTTCATATGAACCTTCTTTTTTTCCCCCACCCTTTTCTTTACTTCTGTCTGCACCTTGCTTCACTCAATAGCTCTCCAGTGCTCGCTAGAACAGATTTGGTTTGTTTTTTGCAGCATCAGTTTCAATTTATTTCAACTGACAATCCAGGTCAAATGAAGGACGCTCCCTCAGATCATACAGGCACATAATTATGAGGTACTAATTTTTTCAAACAATACATACAAAAGAGTCTTAGCACATTATTAAGGACGGTATAGTAAGAGTTAGTCTGGATTGAAACCAGGTCAAAGCAAGCAATGAAATGTTAAACATAGATATGAAATTCCTAATAGGTAGAGATTATTCCGATATGCATTTTTTAAGGTTTTTCTTTTTTTTTTTTTGGGATGTACTGTAACAGTTTAGTTTAACAAACAGTAAAAAAAAACCAACAAATCTAGGTAGTTATTAGTATATCACGTAACAAAACACTTTCTGGCGTGATGAGCCCAAAAATTTGCAGATAAGAATTGTTCAGCATGACAAAAATTCCTGGTTTCAACACACTTTCTGGAAAAGCAGTCTTCAATGTGCGGACTTGGGGTCTCCATCTTTCCAGTAGTTTCTGTGGGCCTCCTGGAACATGTCCTTGCATGCGATTTTAGCTTTGAGTTTCGAGCAAATGAGAAAGGAGCCGCCCATTTTTCTGTGGAGGGAGTAGGTTTCCTCTGGCGGTGGCGTGAGACGCTCTTTCAGCATCACTGGGATGAGGTTGTGGATGCGCTCAGTTGTGCTCTGCATTCCAAAGTCAAAGGGCTTTTCTGAGTTGAAGGCCTCTCCGAGGATCATCACCGCATCCACGTGGGCGTTCTCCATCGCCTTAATGCAGAAGACAAGAAAAATGATCAAGAGGCTTTCAAGTAAAAGTTCAGCATGTACAGAAACCTGCTCCTCTGCTTTTAGACGAAGAGATCAATATTAATTTTATTTGTGTTGAATAGGACGCTGCACCCAGCATCTTGCAACAGAGACTGGAAACAAGCTGAAATAATCCCCTCCATCAGCACTTCTAAAGCTAACACTTCATTCATCGTTGGTCCCATATTTATTTTGCAGGAGGACATGCAGCCAGACTCAATAAATATTTCCTCTACCACAAGAGCTGCAAATGTGATTAAAGACACACAGGCCTGCTCTCAGCCTCAGGGAATAACTGGAGTTATGTGAAGAGACAGACTGAACAACACTGGAACACACTAAACCCACACAAGAACTGTAGTAAGACGAGAGAGCAATGTGATCTTCAGGCACCATATAATAAAGAGAACAAAAAAAAAAAAAAAAAAAAAAGAAATTGTCCACAGTATATACTCTAAGTCATTTTTACTATCATCTCATAATAGTTCCTGTATAATAAAAACCAAGATAGCGAGACTGTTCACAAAATATGAGTGCTGTTGTAGTTCCTGTTGGGTGCCACTAGAGGTCGCTAAAGAACACCTAGTAAATACTTTGAGTGACCGAATATTTCAAAACATTTTCAATAAAAATATGGTGCATTTCAGAAGCTCCTCTCAATCTTACTTTGAACACAGTAAAATTGCTGTTTGACTGCATGAACCTTTCATGTCTTTTACGCTACATTCAAAAATACAACAACAGACAAATCATAAACATAAACTCACAGCTACTGTTGAACTGAATCACAGTGTGGTGCGGTTCATTAGTAAAATTTACAATGTCCGTTTCTCACCTTTGACTCGTATCCTGTGAGGAACTTCATTTCTCTGGATTTCAGTAGGACGCCTTCTCTGTCCTGATCTGCAGCTGCTTTTATAATCTGAGTGAGAGAAATCGCACCAGACGGTTTCACATGACAAAAAGATATTTCTCAACTGAAACTTATTGAAATTCTTGTCTGCACAACAATAAAGCACATCATCTGTCTTAACCTGTGTGGTTAACAGATATTCTCACAGCAAAATGACAAAAACAGAGTAACTTGAAAAGGACTGCAGTCCTGTCCCACGATTCAACAGCTTGTAGAACCACCTTTAGCAGCATTAACCTGAAGAACTCGTTTTCTGCACGGCTTTATGAGTCTCTCACAACATTGTGGAGGACTTTGGCCCACTCTTCTTTATAGTGTTGCTTCAATTCAGTTTCTGGGACCACAGCATTTCAATCAGCTTGAGATCTGGACATTGGGCTTTTGCTGCACCTCGATTCTTCTCTTTTTTCAGCCATTTTGTTCTAGACTGGCTGCTGTGCTTTGGATCATCGTACTATTGCATTTAGCTGCAAACCAAACCAAATCATCACCCCTACACCATCACGGTGTTTCACAGCTGATACGAGGTGTTTGTGCTGATATGCTGTGTTTGGTTTTCTCCAAACATGGAGCTGTGCTTTCGTCTCATCGGTCAAAATGACTTTAACATGTTAACTGAGGTCTGCAGAGTGTGAGATGTAGCTATTGGGTTTTTTTGGGTGACTTTACAGGGAAACGCCTAAATGCTCCAGACCAGAAAACTCCAAAAACCTCTGTTCTCTATAGAGGTGCTCACACTTGCCGATGTTCATTCAATCAAGCACATTTCATTAGCAGTCTTGCCTGCTTAATTCTGTCAATCGAAGCAGTGTGCTAAGTTTTTCACATCCTTTTTTCATATTTGTATGTGTTTAGTTTCTTGATAGTCTTCATGAACACTATTTTCCAAATACAAAACAAAATGTTGTAATTACAAGTAATAATCTAAGTGTACTTCATGTGACCAGAATTATCTGGACCTAGAATGGGTTAAGGAGCAGCCAATGTTCAAGAAACATTAGAAGAATATTTATAAAGAAATGACATAACATTTGCACATCACTGTTTGAGAACTAGATAAACTAAATTCTCAAGCAGGTGTATGCATCTTTTTGTTTTTAAATTCATGTAGCATAATAGCCAGTGGGGGCAACACAGTGTACAACAACAATGAGAACACTTCTCACCTCAATGTAGGTATCAGTAAAATGCTTGTTAAATCCTCGAGTAGCTCCAAAATCCAGCAGCGCAACCTGACGTGAAGTCATAAAAAAACAGAAAACACGCATCAGTGAAAAGGAGAAAGATTAAATCCACGCGTGTCGCTGGTATAACTTGGGCAAACTGACCTTATGAGTTTGTGGATCAAAGAAGAAGTTGGACCAGTTCGGATCGGTTTGCATGTATCTGAACTCAAAAAGCTCCCTCAGGCATAAAATAAGGATCTGCTCACAAATCTGGCAGAAGGAGAGACAACTGGAAGTGACATGAGTGGGTGCTGATACTTAAATAGTTATCTCTGCTACATGCTGCCATGTCTCAGGGTTTTTTATTTTATTTTAAGGTGGCATGTACCTCATCTTGGCAGAGCACAGGTGTTAACTATACTGTAAATAGTGTAGAGTTCAGAGCAGAGTGAAGCTCTTAAAGGCATACCTCATTCCTGAGTTCCTGAGGGAGATGTGTGGCCTTGTCCAGCGGGAAACCAGGCACCAGTGTTGTGGTGAGAACCTGCTTATTGCTTAGCTCGTCTATCACATCAGGCACACAGAAGAAGGGGTGATCCTCCAGCAGCTCGCTACCAAACACACAGCAACAAAGTCAGAAGAAGCGTGCAGATAACCCTTATCTGGCCCTTCAGGTGCTCTGTTACAGCACAGTGCAAATGTCTTGAGCCACCTATTTCTTTACATTTTGCTTCCAAGGGGCCAGATGTTTTTGTCTGGTCTTGAGCAATAATTCTCCGACCTTTCTGAAGGGCTTTCAAAGTTTTTTCTTTGGAAAACCTGGAGAACTGAAACGATCCCAACAGAAGGGTGGCTGTCAAGAAACCGTTTTTAAGGACAGGCTGAGGTACACACAGTTATACAAGAACTGGATTGAAAATTGCTGGCGACAGATCTCATTGAGTGCTGCATTTTAGCCAGTGGAAATTCAGAAAAGTACTGTTGGATGTTGATTTTAATTTTTGCCGTATTGTTGCAATGGCGGACTGTCAAACTGGATTGCCCAATGTGGGATAAATAAAGTTATCTGAATGTGAGCCACCATGCAAGACCGTCTGAAAAAACATCTGATTGGCAGTTGCTTCATTTTTCAGCATGATAATGACGCCAAACACACTGTCGGTACAGTAAAAGCACACCTAGACACACACACATAATATGAAAGCTTGTCTAAGAGAGTTCAGGCTGTATTGAAGAATAATGATGGCCATAACAAATATGGAATTTCAAGCTTGTTAGATTTTTTTATTTTTATGCATTTCCATTTATGTTGGAACGTGTTTCAATAAATACTGCACTCATTTCGTGAGCAAAATGGAAAGAAATGAGGGGTGGGGCTCAAGGCTTTTGCACAGTACTAGTTGCTGTTTGTTGCCAAATGGCTCCTTTGTCAAAGCCGCCTGCTGCTGAAAATGTCAAGGGCATGAACCCAAATCAAAAATATCTTTAGGACTCATTGTGACACAACAAGAGCTGTGAAGGTGTTACTATGGGAACTATATGGGAACAGTAATGTTTGTGTATACTGTATATCATTCATTATGCAGCAGCTATTATTGTAAGTTGTTGCCTGGTAGGACTTTCCAGGAAAAACTGGCAGAGACCAAAGGTTAAAATAAGTTTGTATGTCGTTAAACAAAATCAGAAGGTTCAAAACACTACAAAGTATTTTCTTGTGGATAAGAAATACAGTACAGTAGCTAAAATAGCCAAAAATACCAAAAATAGAGGCACCAACGGTGAAACAACCTGAATGTCTAAGGAGGCGGGAACACAACTGAATTCTGGGAAGTTGACGCAAAAGCCACAGACTATATGAGGAATATTTTTTAAAACTCAAAATCTAAAACCTAACAATGCATTTATACACAAACTGCTAAATAATACAAAAATATTAAAAAATAACAGATAAAGGCCACAAGCCAGACTGTCAATGATGCAGCAGCTCATCTGTCTCACCATGTCATCACAATTCACAGGTGACTGCTCGTAAAACAACAAACGTGATCGTGACCTTGAGCAGTTTTAGTGAAGACCAAGTAGGTGATCACTGTGTTTTACTGAAATCTGAACAGTATTGTGTGAGAAGTAGCGATTGTGGCTAACTGTAGCTAGATGGAAGTTCTGGTGCAAAGCACGCTTCTAGCAAAGACAAATAAAATATTACCCAAGCTTAGAGATGGCACGATACCACTTTTTTATGTCCGATACCGATACCGATATCATAAATTTGGATATCTGCCGATACCGATATGAATCCGATATAGTGTTTTTTAATCAACAAAACTGTTTTTAAAATATCTTTCTGCATTTTGTATAAGTTCATACTCAAGTTTAAAACAACAACTACACTAAAGCTATTCTGTTATACCTGTATGCAAAAAAAAATATTTCATAGTTCAGCAATACTGATCAATCTAATAAACTTAAACCTACACCATCCTCCCTATTCTGGTATTTTAAAGAGTACTTAGCATAAATATTAAGCAACCTAACTAATAGGGTTCCAACTCCCAGCAACAACAAAAATAAATAAATAAAAAATAGGGAACCACCCCTCACGCTCCACCTCATGATGCTTAATCGACGTAATCAACCTTAATTTGATGCAGTGTGAAAAAAAAAAAAATACACAGAAATCAATTATTTTTCAAGAAATATTAAATAGATTCAACATCTTTCTTCAACAAAATTGCAGACTGCACAGATGGTACCTTCCCAAAGGAAAAAGTACTATAGCTTACTAGGGTATATTAGACTTAACAGTTACTATATACAATAATGGACTTCTATACATTTTACATCAGATTAAAACTTTGGGTGTAAGATTCAGATAAATATTAAATAATTAAAAGCTCGACATTTTAAATGAGAATAAGAAAGAAAAGTATGTCTTTGTGCCCCCTTTTCCCTGTTAATGCCCTATCGGCCCCCCTGGCTAAACTTTCCTAGATCCGCCCCTGCACAGTTACCAGCCGTCAGCTACGTAGAAAAAGATCCTGGAGTAGAAAGTAATAATAAATAAATTCTAACAACAGCTGATCAAGCTTAAACGTGCTGCTGTTGTTTATCCACTGGTTTCCTCTTTCTGGTGCAAAGTGGGCCAAAAGCAAACAAGAGACACGACTGGCGACAGAAAAGCCGATCAGCTGATCATTAAGCAGTTTCATGATTGAAGTAGCAGCCGGAGAGCGAGAGGTAGTCGGTTAAGCTTAACGCAGGAATGCTTTACAAACATTCAGAGATGGACTTACACACTTGCTTTACTTCTCTCGGGGATAACTTTGTCGGAGATGAAATGCCGGGTTGCTAGTGAAGCTCCAAATGCTATCCAGACCACCGACAGGTCCTGCATGCCACAGCCGCTCTATCACGTGATGCATACTGCTCCAACGTGCTAACGTTCTGAGGTGAGTTACGGCGTGTTGCAAGTTTTGTGAGGTGCTTTCGTGAGATTTAATGGATCGGATTACATTTTTTATTTTTTTCCGATATCCGATCCAGTAATTTAGGTCAGTATCGGACCGATACCGATACGTAATATCGGATCGGTCCATCTCTACCCAAGCTTAGTCAATTTAGTAAGAATAAATGCAAACAACTCACTGAAATTTTCTGGCACAATTTGCTTCCCTTATATAATCACATTCCAGCGCCAGCTCTCGACTCATGACCTCAATGAGATGCTCAGGAAATAAACCTGGAAAAAGAGGTCAAATGGAGGGGGGTTGAAAATCATTGCGGTCGAGCTGCAGGTTTACAAAGATCAGACAATAGCAGCTGTTATCCCTAAATGATAAGAAAAATACCTTCAGGCAGTGCGTTGCTTAACCTCAGGGCAGTCATGATATTATTCACGTCACTCTCGATACTCTTTGCTATTCCAGGGTACTGAAGGGAAAGATTTGATTGAGTTATTTTATTCTATTTGACCCACTTAACATCTGCATTTATCTCAGCACAAACACTTCTCTCACCTGAATCTTCATGGCTACCTCCCGGCCATCCTTCATTTTTGCTAAATGGACTTGACCAATGGACGCGGCTGCGAATGGCCTCTCCTCGAAGTATTCCAGTTTGTCCCTCCAGTTTGGGCCGAGATCATTGTAAATGACTTTCTGTAGAGAGAAAAAGGAAAAAAATTAACTGGAGAAATGTAACTTTATTTGTATAGTTTGCCAGCGTTCTCCATACTGTACCATCATCTGCTTAGTAGGCATGAAGTCTGCACTCTGTCGAACACGCTCAAAGATTTTAGCCAGCTGAGGGTTGATAAAGGCGTCATCTGACAAACAAAAACGAAAAGTACAGAGCGAATGAAACACATGATGATGCCTATAGGGTAAGAACCGTTTAAAAAAATAATAATCCAGGTGTTATTGAAAAGACAGGAGGCAGAGCTGAAATTTAGGATTAAAAATGAATTGAAAATGCTCAGGGTGAGACTTGCAGATGTGCAGAGGATGTGGATATGCTGGATAAAGGATGGAGCTGCCAGGAGGGGGAAAAGAGGAAGCTCACAGATGATTCATCGATGTTGTGAAGGGGGACATGCAGAGAGTTGGTGTCACAAAGGAGGATGACAGGGATAGAGTGAGGTGACCCCTAATGGGAGCAGGTAAATGATGAAGAAGTAGTAAAAACAATCTTCTGGTACTGTACGTTTTCAAGTGTGCAAAACCGATAGTCTTAATTAAATCCTTGCTTTTAAATGAAAAAATACCTCAAAGCTTAAATTTGGCTAGCTGGTATCATGAAGTAAGTTAGACTACAGCTTAAATGGTGCCTTAAAGGAGAGATGAGAATGAACCAAAACAGGGTCCAGACCATAGCCGAGTTAGGTTTAACACTATAGGTCCATCACTAAGATCAATCTCTTTCACATAAATTAAGCTGTAAAATACATACATTTAAAATATAAATATAACCATTTAATGCAGCTTTACTGTAGTAGAGACAAGCGTTTCCCTATAAATTATTTTATTATCTAATAATATATTCAAAATGTAAATAAGTTTACTGTCATATGGGAAGAAAAACAACAGATCCTCTTGCTGAAAAACTGGAAATAGTTGTTCTGTATTTTTAACGTGAAAACTAATAACGCTAATAATCACAAACGGTTTCACTTCTACTCTCCTTGCAGATAAGGATCGTTTGAAAGCTGAAGAGATACTAAACGGACCTTGAAGTGACACCGTTTTGTCAACAGCTTCTTTTTCCCCTCAAGGTCAGTATTAAGATAAAGTTAACGAAGTTAGCTGATGATAACGCTGAAACTGTGTCATGGCTGGCTACCATGTCAGTTTGGATAAGGGAAAATAAAGCTTCTACAAACATCTTTAAAACAAGTGTTGTTGAACAATCTTGTGATTTCTTTTAAAAGTTTGCCAAGGATTAATGTTTCAAAAAATGCTTGGCTGAAGGATTTTATCGCAGGGATCATACATGACTGCACAGGCCAGAGCTGAAAAACATGTCTGCGCTGTAAACATGCTTTTTAAAGCCAACAGTCAGGCTAGACTCTGCCACCTACAATAACTCCACGGGAATTGCACGTATTGTGTACAGCTGGCCCGGTGTTTATTTTTGGGGATGACATTTTAAAGTTGGTGAAGTGATCTCAGCAGACAGTAGGCATGTTTAGTCTGTGATGGAAGTTGAACCTTTATTTGTACACAGACACATGTGGGTTTCCTGCTTATAATATGCCTCAGCAGTTTGTCCAGATCCTCATGTCCTTGTATCACGCGAGATCAGTTAATACGGTATCACTAAAGATTAACTTCTGCTTGTGTTTACAGTGATTAAAACAGCTAAGATCCATTAAGGTGCATCACTCAGGTGTATGTGTATCTGTACCTCACCTTGAATACTGAGCATCTGTCCAATTTTTAGAGCAGCACCTCGAACTTTGCAAAGCGTCCGGACAATTCTTTGAGCGTTGGCTTCAGAGAGGAAAGCATTCGAATCCATTATGGCCTTTTTGTTACCTAGAAAACACAAAAACTGTTTATAACATGTGCCAAGACAACTCGCAACGGAACACGTGTCTTTGAAAAATGCATCAATCCACAACAAATCCCACCATTTTTCTTATATTCCAAAATGTGCAAATCCTTTTTATCCCAGCACATTTTGCTTTCTCTGTCTTAAAGTGTCCCCACTTCCTAGATGTTTAGTGGGGTTCAGGTCAGGTGAGTGGGGAGGAAAGACTAAAAGCTTTAAGATAATCTGCTTGATCGTGCTTTGTGTGTACAGCTCACTGAGGCCCAGCTATATTTATAAGAGGTGAAAAATGTCTCCAAGATGATTTTCTTGAACAAGATTCTGATGAGTGGATCGACTGAACACAAGCTTCAGTGGAAGGTTACATCCAGAGGAAATGTGACCTGCTGCTCAAAGCAAGCAACATAATCAATACCACTAATCTGCTTAAGTTCGACTCCTGACCTAGAGCCAATGAAGCATCTACAATATCGCTTTCTAACTTTTAGTCACAACATTACACATTTTTTTAACATCAATTTAAATCCACAGACTTTCCATTTTTATTTCCATGTTTTTGTGAAATGCAGAAGTTTTTTTTGGTAGGATCAGGCTTTTTGATGCCAGCGTTTTTAGCGGGATGTTACATAGCTGATTGTTTCTTCTGTACAAAATCTCAGAGCCCCTTATTTACAAACAAAACATTACAATAGTGTCCTGCATTTCCCCGAACATTAAACTAGTCACTGATATTCTGTGCTTGCGTAAGCTTTCTGCTTCCACATAAAAAAATATTGAACTCCAATATCCAAAATTAGACTACCTGGACATTCTGACGATAAACCGGCAGGTATGTAGTTTACTCACGATTGCTTATCTTAACAGTCTCAGTTAAATGACAGGTCAGCTGTGCAGGTTTAGAGGAGCAGCTATAGCTTTCCTGGCATCATTAGCAAAGCCCAAACATGAGGATCAATCTCAGCAGACTCGTAAAGCAAAAGTCTCCTGCTGTCACCTCGTTCTTTGGGTTTTAAACTCTTCTTGACCACTTCTGCGATTGCTCCGATGCCAAGTCCAACTGCCAGACCTGCAAAAGGAAGTGATTTTTTTTTTTTTAACCAAACAATTCACTGAATAAACTGCTGCAAAGATGAAGTTAACATTACCAGTGTTGGTAACTGCTTGCAAGAGCAGTGTTGCCCTTACAAACAACCTACCTGCATATGATAACTACTGCATAAAAAAAAGAACGTGATAACAACAATCAGCAACCAGACTTGGGTATAATTTCTTAAAGCAGCACCAAGGGAGGCTCAGGGACAAATGGAGGCCAAGAATTAGTGAGAGAAACATTTGATACTTCCACGAGAAGGCAGCTGATGGTTGATTGCACATTTTCCTATTAGCTGGATTCTCAGGCATGTTCCAGTAACGTTTTTTCTGCTACTGATACTCTGTAATTTAAGTCTTGTGAGGGAGCACGTCAGCATTTTCCACAATCTCGCCCCACCTCTTGAAAACTGCTGACCAAGGTCATGAGGTCAGACTCTTTCCACTAAATCCAAAATTAAACTTTGATACCCAAACACTTTACAATATGAGGAATACAAGCAACAGTGGCTATTCCAATTACAAAAAACAGATGTCTGTATAAATGGCATGTTCAGGCTTTGTGAGGGAGTTTCTACTCAAGTGCATTTTGACGTCTCGCTGAGTTAGACTTGGAGGAAGTGCCAGCACTGCCAAACACAAATTGCAGAACTAGTTTGCAGAACTTCTATCGCAAAAAGTCGTTAGTTACAGACTCCATCCAGGATCATGATTTTTAAAAAGGTCAGATTCTCATTTAATATATAAAAATTAAAGTGAGCTCAACATTAAATTGGTTAACGATTTTTGCAGATGTTCTCTCAGTTTAAAGAGCTGCAACTGATTATTTTAAAACACATTTTTGGGGGGAGTGTGATAGGTTTTCAACACTGCTGCTGCTTCACATTCATGCAGATCACACTTTGACAGCACCTGGCAGCAGCCCAGTATTCCCACACAAGCTGGCGTTGTCCAGTACTTGCCCAGTGGAGCAACTCAGGGTCAAATGCCTTACTGAGAGTCACACTTTGTTTTGAGATTTACAGACATTTTTTAATTCAGGTTTTAATGTGACAAATACCATGGTAAAGAAATCACCTACCTCCAAAGTTTACCAGCCTTCCTATCCGTGTGACGGGTACCTTCTTCTCTCGAGCTTTTTCACTAAGCTGAAATCAAAGGAAATAAAATGTAAACACTTCACTGCAGCTGTGAAATACACACTTGCATTTATCATTATCATTAAAACACTCATTTACAGAAAAAAGAGAGAGAGTAGATACCACTTGCGTATGCTGCTTAAAGTCCCTTTTCTTGTTACTCCTTGCTTTATCGATATCCTCCGATGTCAGCCGCCCCACTGTGGTGTTGTCCTGGTTAAAGAGCCTCGTATGTCCAGAGAACAGCCGACTTGACCAGTCTTTGTAGTACCTAAGACCTTTATCACATCTTCCACTGCAGGTCCTCTGATGCCCATTTGCACTTCCTGTTAAGCTTGTACTGAAGCAAGCAGCCATAGTGGAGTATCTGTGAAATGTTGTGCCTCTGTATACGCAGACATCTTTCTGGTTCTCCTAAAAGAACAAAACATGACATTCAGCAACATTTATTTATGCAGCTGTTAAGTAAGGATGGGACAAAATGTTTTTTCGCTTTCTCTTGTGATATGTTACCGAAACGCTGGCGCCAAATATCAATATTTTTATTAAAACAAAGATGATAACTAAACTTCAGGGAAGAAGAGAAGAATCTTGCAGCAGAAAAATGGCAAGAAAGCTAACAAATGTGAATTTAAATATTATAATATTCTTAAATAATAATGACAATACACACAGGCACAGCAATGCTGTTTATAAAAGCATAGTTCCTGTTTTTACCCTTTTAAGTGGTATTATACTATGGTGATATGATGTTGCAGTGATGTGTTGTAGGTGACCACCTTGCAATATACACATTTATCAGTTCAGCAGGATTGCTGTATCATGATATTGTTATTATCGAGGTAAAGGTATTGTGAGAGTACTGTATCATGAGTAGAGATGCTGGGACCAGCCGACAAACTGCAGTCGGGGCATCTCTAATCATGAATAGTGTTCAATGCAATGCAATACAATATAAGTTGTTGATGATGTGTTTAATGGGCACATGCATGTGGAAAAAGCAATATAAAGAGTGGGATAACATGTTACTCATTACATCAAGTAAATAAGAAAAGAAACAATAACTCATAACGTGTAAAACATTACTTTTGGAGTAATGTGAGCTGTTCCCACCCGTGAGGTTTGCAGGTTTGTAGTATCTACAGCACATAAAACCCTTACAGGAAAACCTGCTAACAAATTAGTTCTGTTAAAGTAGAAAATAAACATTACAGCTGTATTCCTCCTGATGCACAGAGCTCTGTATGAAACTCCTATTAAAGTGGAACCGAAGATGGGTTGGCATTTACAGAAATTGGCCCATGCAGAGGCGTTACTAATGAAAGTGTATTATAATAAATACACTGTAAACTGCTATTAGATACAACATCAGTGTTTGGTCTCAATTAACAGGTTACAAAAATACAGTACAAGTTCATGCAGTCGCCTTCAGATCCTTCAGCTTGGTGCAAAAGAGAACCCCTGGTGTAAGGCGTTATAAATACTAAAACCAGGTGTATACAAATCCAGCTTCTACCTGCTTAGTTCAGAGGCTGTTATTTTAGTCCCAAGAGACTATTATTGATTAATTATTAAATATCCAAAGTACAAATCCTTTAATTTTAACTATGAACCTTTATTCCCAACAGCGAATAAATAACAGAAGCAGTGCAGTACACTTGGCAGGCTACTATTTTATTTTCTTTTTCTTTTTTAAATACCCCTATCAGGCTTTAGGAAATGTGTATCCTTCACAGCCTGCTTCACAAACCATCCCCTCTCACTTCTGCTTCTGTACTACCTGCCTCCAGAAGCCTCGATCTACTGCTGCTGATGAGGTCATCGTGACCAAAAAGCAAAAACAGAAGATATCTGCGCTGCATGCAATGTGAAACTTGATCCTAGTCTACAACTGCACAACACCCAAATCACAGCTGACTGCTCACCCTTGCCGTTCCAGTGGTGTGATGAAAGTTTACCAGCCTCTGGTTCCCGGTGACAGTTAGGCCGCCTGGTGGGGCTCTGTGGGCCGCCTGCTTTACCCACTTAAGACTCCTCCAGACCACGGTGTCGCCTGCCATGCTGCAACTGTTAGAAACCTGCAGGGGAGTAAGGTCTTTGAAACAGGTGCTGGGGTGTCATGCAGAGATGTGTGAAGTGGTGTAGCTCTTCTGGGTGAATATCCGTTTATGTTCTCACACTTGAAGAGTACAACAAGACCACGTATAGCACGCTTAAGCAAAACAACGCAAAAGTGTGATATTGACGTTGCTAACAGCCTGGACAAGAAAGGAAAATAATAAAAAAAAAAACTCAAAAACAACAACAACAACACAAAGAGAAGCTTTCAAAACAAACCCGAGACAAAAGGCATGGACAAAGAAACAACTTCCACTCACCACTAATAAAAACTTCGCAACACACGTCCTCCCCGCTCAGTGAGCGTGCACACCAGCAAGCATTGTGCTACTGTAGCATGAGCCACGTTCACCTTGATTTAACTCGACACAATTCCCTTAAAAAACCTCCAGCGGGACGAAGGAAAAAGGCGGGCGACGCGCTGGAGTACGTGCCGATTCTGGCCGAGGCTCCCTCGGAGGAAGTTTAACAAACACGGGCCAATGAGGCAACTTCAGCCGCGGGGTCCAGACATCAACATACACCCTTACTGGCTGGACAAACTGTCAGTCGCCCCTCACACGTCAGCACGCGACCGATTGACGTGTCCTCCAATGGGGCGGTGCGAGATGCGAACATGTGAGGCGTTCAAGAGCAACTAGCAAGAAAGAAAAAAAAGGACACATATGGAGGAAAAGGCTTTCTGCTAGACCATGTGCTGGACATGCGCTCTCTAACGTTCGATGTAAGGTTACTGTGGCCACGAGAAGTAGTACAACGCTCAAAGTAAATGGTTATTTATTTATTTATTTAGATAAGGTAGATCCGTATTTGCCCCAAAGGTGTACCAGAGGCTACTCAGAAATTTCCACAATTTACAACAACAACAACAACAACAACAACAACAACAACAATAGTAGTAGTAGTAGTACAACAGAGAAAAATAATAGACAATGTAGGGGAGACCGGGGATAGTTGTAACGTGGGTCAGTTGTAACACTTCCAATTTCTCCAATCAGGGCTAAGTTTCAAATGATGTGATTAATCCTGTGCATGCCCAACTCAGTTGTGCTATCACATGTGAAAAATCAGCACATTTTGTCAAACACAAACAATTTAACACGAAAAAAAGTAATTTGTATGCCAAAAAGTAAGTTTTTCTACTTTATTTCAATTTCTAATAGCATTATCTGCTTTGCAGTTAAACTCATCAAACTTAAATTATGTTATTTGTATGTCTATGGGGATATATTCTGTGTAAGTCTTTAGTGCTAATGTTTTAGCCGTTGGCTGTAATGTTAGCTAGTTCATGGCTATAGGAGTCTGGGTCAGTTGTAACAGCAACAGTCTGGGTTAGTTGTAACAATAATGCAGATGTTACAACTTACCACACTATTACTTTAACTTATATTAAACAAGTTGGGGAAACGACATCAGCAGAGAGAGGTTCACTGGTCACATTTGTATATGCGGTTAATGCCATTGGCAACACAATTCCTCCACTGTTTGTGTTCCCACACATACACATTCTCACACTGTGTCAGAGATGGACCAGTAGGAAGTATTGGTAGTGGAAATAAATCAGGATGGGTGCAAGAAACAGATTTCCTCATCTTTCTGAAGCACTTTGCAAACCACACCAAGGTAAGCCATGATAAAAAGTAATGGAATTGCGATGCTGGTGAACAACTACATTTTTTCAGCTTCATTGTTATTTTCAAAATTGGTGCAAGAGTTGTAGGTTATAATGCCCACTGGACCAATGAGGCCAAACGCAAGGAAGACCAACCAAAATTAATGAAATATTCAGTTGCAGAAAATTCCATAATTTGTCTTTTTTGGGGGGTTGGTATATGTTCAAAAGTTAGATTTCTGCATTCTGTCACACACACACATAACTACATAAATGGCTCTAAGTGCATTCATGTGTTGAATAAACAAAGATTACATGTTAATGTTTTGTTAGTACCCTTATTTCATTGTGTTACATTTTACCCCAGGATATGTTACAACTAACCCAGACTATGGGGTTAATTGTAACATTTCACTCTTTGTGTTTGAGATCATACCATGCAATGGGTAATTGTGCTGCAGAGAAAATAGCTGCACTATTTAATAGCAGAGACATGTAAATACTTTGCATTACATTTTGAATCCACTACCTTAAAAGAGCTCCAATTTACAGACAGAAATGTCAAAAATGTTACAACTATCCCCGGTCTCCCCTACTACTGTAATACTAGATATATTTATAAATTTCTTTCTTTCTTTTTAAACCAAATTAATAAACACAATATTTAAAGGTTATTTCTCGATATTTTTTTTAATTTTATTTTAGCTAGTTTTTAAAGTTCACAAAATTGTTTCAGTTAGTTTTCTTTTTTTTAAAGGTCAATTTTTTTAATTAGCCAGCTGACACTTGTTTTCCAGGTCTAGGTTTATTTTTTTGTTTAGTTTTAGTTAACTCTGATAACCTTGCTTACAAGCAGGGGTGTGTCTAGAAGGTGGGGGGGATTGTAGATCACTTAGCGGTTTACACATTCGTCTAACAAGTGAAATACTTCCAGTTCAATAACAAGAATACGCATAATTCACTTTGGAGTTGCTATAGGAAGAGGATGCAGCGGGAAATACAGCTAGATCAAACATGCAGAGCAATCCGTTGTGGCGCCACTTGGGAAAAAGGGAGTAGCTGAAAGCAGCTTTTATTATTAATCGAGCTACTGAGAATTAGATAAGCAATTAAAAGTAGGAGCACCCCTGACATTAAAGAGATATACATATAAACAAGTCAATAATTATGATACAATAACATCATGCTTGGTTATATGATTCTGAAAAGTTTCATCCCACATGATGTGTACATTTACTGTAGATGCTTTAAATATATTTTAAATATACAACCTGTCAGCAGTTAAGCTGCTTAAGTAGAAAAGGTATAAATGCCTTTTCTACTTTCCCAAAATAAGTGTCTCGAAATTCTTGTCCAACACCACTTTTTACCCAAAAAAATCTGTGATAGGACACATGATATGCACATGAGCCTGAAATTGTATTTCAGAACACAGGGGAACACAATGCACATCTGCCTCTGCACTTCGTGGTCCCCCGTGACCACGCCCCCTTTTTTAAAAAAAATCTGGAAATGCCTCTAATATCTACATAGACAAAAGGGATGTTTTTTTTATATCATTTAATCATGATGCAATGCAATGTTTTCTTAAAGTTTGATAGAAGGTAAAGAAACTTTACTTAAAAGGTATTCAGTTTCATTTTAGAGTAACTCAGAATCTGCCAGTCTGAGATCAGCATATCTACAATATACTGTGGGTAAAAGTTTATGAATAAGCAATAATATTTTTAGAATGTATTCTCTGGCAGACAAAATGAACCTGTGCAGTAATCTGAGAACTGCTTGGCTGGATTACATTCAGCTCTTTTAGTCTTTAAGACTCTAGCAGCTGCGTTCTGGATAAGTTGAAGCTTTTTTTATCACTGTCTTAGAAAGACTGGACAAAAGTCCATTACAGAGGTCTAATCTGCTAGAGATGGCCCTGAACTAGTTTCTCCAGATGGCATGTCAGTACAACTCAGCTGAATCTTATCTATCTCACAACTCAAACAAATCAAATCAATTCACTGATTTTCTAAATCTAAGATGTGCAAACACAAAAGCAGCAGACATAATTCTATTATTTAGTCTGAAAGCAGAATTGATTACAGTCTTGTGGTATTAAACTAGCTTAGTGTACCACTAGTGTAAACTGACCACTGAGTTCAATTTGTTCTTTTGTAAAAAAAAAAAAAAAAACCAAGAATGAAATTTAGTTTCATAATTGGTTTTAAAAAAAAGCAACTTCAGAGCTCAAAAGTGAAAATGCAGAAAATTATGAGGTGCACGTGAAGGCAACACTACCCCCATGCAGCTGTGAAGTTTGCCATCAGAGTGTGGTAGCATCAGCTGTCATGAAGTTACAATGAATTGCCTTTTAATTTGAAAAAGTCATCAAGGAAATAACTGCTACTGCTCTGCTTACGCTAGGATATAAAACTGGCATGCAGGATGTCAGTGGCAGGAATTTCAGATGTGTCAAATGCACAAAAAAAGCACAACTTGGATGCGAGTTTGTAAACTTGTCTTTATTTTCTCATGTTTTTGTTTTGCTTTTTACACCGTAGGGCATTTTGTTTCCATCATATATATAATTTTTCCTTGGCAAATCCTTCAAGGCATTTTTTGATAGATAAAATATTCTTTGTGCTCTCCGTCAAGGTCTGATGGCAGCCTTCAGCTTCGGAAAGAGTTGGAGAGCGTTTTGTGTCGTCACCTCCATCACCTTCTCCAGCGACACCCCTTTGATCTTACTGATGTACTCGGCAGAGACACAAATGTTTTTTGGCTCATTTCTCACCTGCAGTCAGGACAAGGGACAATTGTTGTATCGATTCTTATAGTTATCATATTATCAACTATATTAATTAAAACAAACTAGTTGTAATTAAGGGGAAATTTCATGAAATTTCCCCTTGTGGGACTAATAAAGGTATCGTATCTATCTTATCTAGAAACTAGAACATTTATTATACAATTTTCTTTGTAATACATAAAGAAAATATTAAATTACTCCTCCCAAACAAAGATAATATAAGACATTTTTAAATACTCAACCTGTTTTTCTGGGCCGAGAGCTGGAGAATCAGTTTCTAGACAGATGTTCTCTAACGGCAGCTGTTTCACAAGTTTCTGCTTCTTAGTGGAAAATACACACACAGATCACCATAAATCATTAATGCTCAATGTGATAAAGTCAACCAATGAAAACAAAGTCAACATGCCAGTGCTGTGTGGGGAGTGTAAATACTCACATACAACTGTTACCTGTGTCAATTAAATAAACTAGTTTGGTCTGTTTACACACGAATGACAGATAAGCTGACTGCATGCTCGGCTGTACCTGCTCACTCCTTATTATGGATGGAGGGATAGAAAAGAAATAGCCGGCCTTCACTCCCTCCATAGCAACAGACGGTTTCCCATCAAAAGCATGAAGAAGGACTTTTCTGACACCTAGTGGCAATACAGAGGAACTGCAGTTTATTTCTCATACACTCAAGAAAACTGTTCACTCACATGCAAACAGACAGAATAAACTTAGGTGTTCACCTTGCTCCTTCAGGAGCTGAATGGTGGGTCTTCCTGCAGACCTTGAATGAACATTTCTAAAGCCAAAAAAAAAAGCAAACAAATAAACAAACACAATGTATTATAGAAGGATTCTGTAATATACTGTGTCGGTCATTGTCTCATAAACCTTAGATTTTGATCGCTTTAATTTCTGCAAATGTAAATGTTTGTTTTCTTATGGAGTTCTTCTCTGTCTTATTTAGGTTTTTACACTTTAATTGTAGTTTACACATTTGCCGAATGTATGGATCGTCCCTGGTTTGATACCAAGAGGTGACACAGATCCCTTTAGGGTTGTGTTGCGAAGGGAATCTGGCATTAATATCTACCAAATCAAATATGCAAAGCTATCTACTGTGCAGACCCCTTCTGAATAAGGGAGTGGCTGAAAGACTCTTCTTCTATTAAAAACAAAACAAAAAAAAACCCCAACCCAAAAACAATACACATTAATATTTGTACTGTATATATTGCTACACCTCCCAGGAAAGCTCTTAATTAGTCTTTGCTTAAAAAAATGCTAATAAATGTACCACATGAATTTCAGAGAATAGCCTTAATAATAAATATCTCAAGACTCACAGCGGGAGGTCCAGCTCCTTGGCTATCTGTGCTTGACGAATCAGGACCAGCCTTTGATTCTCCTTATCGGTGTCGCTTCTGACATATCGGGGTGTAAAATCCAAACCAACCTACAACGGCAAACAAGCTGTAATATCATTGTAGTTAATAAAGAAAACCAACGAAGGTGAATCAAAGATGCTCAATCTTTACCTCCCCAATAGCAACAAGTTGGTCTTTGTATTTCTCTATGATAGGCAAAGCAGCATCCAGATCCTGCAAAACACACAGAACACACTCCTGAATCTAACTGCATAAACCAGAAATAACTCATCCAATTTTTTAAATTTACAAGCAGTCAAAATTACAATGTTTTTACTGTTTTCTGAGAAAACTACAGCTGTGGTGGAGGAAGAGAAACACAGGAAAATTAACTGTCAGAGGGCCCGGTGGTGCCAGTGTCCCAGGGTGGCTGTGGCTACAATGTAGCTTGCCATCACCAGTGTGTGTGAATGGGTGGATTAGGGACTAGTAAAGCGCTATACAAATACAGGCCATTTACCATTTTACTGCAAAATTGCAGAAAGAATGAATCATCCACACTATTTCAGGAAAGAAGCGCTGCTGTTTTTTTCCACCACTGAGTACCACAATTGATTTTTTTAAGATCAGACTGAAACACTAATAATGAGACACACTGGTGACCTGTCAGAGTGTACCCCATCCATCCCTTTCACCCTAAAATAGCTGGAATACAGTCCAGCACATCGTGACCCTCAATTTGATAAGCAGATGAAGATGGGTGGCTAGATGGATGTTATATTTTCATAAAGCCACAATACAACAATACTTGTTTACGCTCTACATGGCTGTTCGGATCAGCTGGCTGTTGGGTTTGTGGCCTTCTGGTGAATAAAGAAATATGAGCCATCTTTCTCATCCCCCATTAGTACTCTTGCTGCAGTGTTTTGTATCAAATGAAGGCTTTTCAGGGAAGTTCAAGAACAGCCTGATAATAACTTACAATAGTTCACCCTTGCAGTAATAAAGTCATGAACTATTTTTTCAGCATCACTCTGAGACAGGATGTTCCTACTTTTAGACACTACACAGATAAAAGGAAACAATCTTACATATTTGTAAGGCACTTCAAGATTCCTCGTAGTGCTACTGGAGGCCAAAGTAATTCTATCCATACCAGGAATTTGGTTAGACCCCATGTTTCTCTGATTTTTACAGCTGAATATAATAACCTCAGTTTTATCTGAATTTAGAAGCAGGATATTAGAGCTCATTCAGGCCTTTATGTCTTGAAATCATTCCTGTAGTTTAACTAATTAATTTTTGTCATCTGGCTTCATAGATAAATATAGCAGGGTATCAGCTACAAAATAATGAAAAAGCATGCAGCGTTTTTTAATATAACTGCCTAAGCGAAGCATTTACAATGTAAAAAGTATTGGTCCCAGCACAGAACTCTGTGGAACTCCATGACTAACGTTTGCGTGTAAAGACTCCCTGTTTACATGAACAAACAGGTACAATTTAAACTTGGGCAGTGTATTTCCTTTAATGACCACAGCTGTATTCTTATCTCTGAAGTAAAATGTTTCGATCAGTGGTACTGAATGCTGCACTGAGTACCAGGACAAGCACAAGGACTGGGTCCACTCTCAGAGGCCATGAGAAGGTCATTCGTAACCTTCACTGGTGTCGTTTCTATGATATGATGCACTATAAATTCTCAAATCCAAGGAGATTTCTGTTTTCCGGAGGTAGTTGTGACA
This sequence comes from Aulonocara stuartgranti, assembly GCF_965226115.1. Classification (NCBI taxonomy): domain Eukaryota; kingdom Metazoa; phylum Chordata; class Actinopteri; order Cichliformes; family Cichlidae; genus Aulonocara; species Aulonocara stuartgranti. The sequence goes on from NC_138955.1 coordinate 12,096,747, forward strand.
CCACTAGCTTATGTTAACAGCATGGGTGGAAAAAGATTTTAAACTGCAGCAATCCTACCTGAAGGCAAGCACCCCTCTGCTGCTCGGGGGATACTTCTTGAACAGGGTGAACTCCTAAGCAGGGGAAAATGAAACCTGGAAACCTGGAGAAAATTACAGCAGGAAATTACAAAACCGCGACCTACACAGTACAGATACATCATCATTTAAACAGTGCTGGGTACCTCTGTGACAACTCTATAATCTTCTCAAATTCCCTTGAATGCTCGGCCACAGCTAATAACGCCAACAAGCCAGCCTGGACAAGAGTAAAAACAACCAGAAATTATCTTTAAAACAACAAATATCTGACTAACTTACAGCTTTTACTCACGAGGATCTCACCTTTTTTGAATTTTCGATCACCTCTTCTACATCCTGGCCAAAAAAACGTGGAAAGGTTAAATTAAGGTTGCTAAAGATAAAAAATTAATTTTCAGTCCGTAAACAAGCGTTAATACCTTGTCAAAATCCCCCGCAGAGATGTGACAGTGGCAGTCAACGTAGCCGTGCATGTGGACGTTGTTTAGCCCTCAAAATCAAAACAAACCCGCTTCCTCCAATAAAATCCGACTGCGCATGTGCACGTGTGGGCTCGTCAGTGCGCGAGATCGATGACACTGCGCAGCTCGAGAGGGCGGTGCTCTCTTAGAAATTATTGGTTGAACTATGGCGGGAAGTAAACGGAAAGAAATCAAACGTACCTGGTTCTTCAGGTTAAACCAGCCGTTTTCACTTCCTTGTTTGTTTTTCTCCTGCCAGTGTCAGTTCCGCAACTTTACTCACAGTCATATGACGTCTAAAGAGTGAAGTCGGATCTGTGTGCGACACTGAAATGGGAGCTTTAGCAGTCTTTCCTTTGCTTTTATTGATCCTGCAGATCGGGGCCAATAATGCCAAATACGAACCCAACTGGAAGTCCATCGACTCCAGACCGCTGCCAGAATGGTATGACCAGGCAAAGTTCGGCATCTTCATACACTGGGGTGTCTTTTCTGTCCCGAGCTTTGGCAGCGAATGGTTCTGGTGAGTTCTTCTTTTGACATTACCAGATCATTTAAACTTTTGCAGACAATCAGTGAGGGCAAGAGGGTCTGTGAAATCTAGGGAACAACTCATTCATTGGAAATTCCGACTTCGGACTTATCCAGGAACCCACCATCTATCCTGTCGGAGATCCCATATGTTTTACATCATGGCAACAGTGGCAGTACAGCTTAAAAGTTTTACAAGTTTTTACAGTGATGACACATTTTACATTTTATTTGTTACACAGGTGGTACTGGCAAAACCAAAAGCAAAAGCCATATGTGGACTTCATGCAGAGGAATTATCCTCCAGACTTCAAGTATCAGGACTTTGCACCGCTGTTCACTGCTGAGTTCTTTGATGCCAAAGAATGGACCGACATCTTCGCCTCATCGGGAGCAAAGTACATCGTTCTGACCACAAAACACCATGAAGGTACACCACATTTTTGTGCATCGCTGTGTTTATATATGCCAGCTACAGTGTTCTTTTTTTTTTTCTGAAGAAGTAGTCTGATGTCAGTATTGGTGTCAGCGATGTATGACTGTCCTTCAACCACACAAGAGATGTTCTGTTTTGTTGGTGTATTTCTCAGGTTTCACACTCTGGGGCTCAAAGAACTCCTGGAACTGGAATGCGGTGGATATTGGACCAAAGAGAGACCTGGTGGATGAAGTGGTGACAGCTCTTCGCAATAACGGGGACATTCGTGTAGGGTTGTATCACTCCCTCTTCGAATGGTTTAACCCGCTCTTTGAGCTGGACGCTGCCAATGTCTTCACTACAAACTACTTTCCTACCAGTAAAACTCTGCCTGAGCTTTACGAGCTTGTTGTCAAGTACAAACCAGAGGTGCTGTGGTCTGATGGAGATGGAGACGCGCCTGACAAGTACTGGAACAGCACTGGTTTCTTAGCTTGGCTCTATAATGACAGGTAAACTTGCAAAATGTGCATTATTTTTAGCTTTTTTCCCATCATGGATATAAAAACTGAGCTGACTGAAATCTTCTCAACAGTCCAGTACGTGACACGGTGGTGACGAATGATCGGTGGGGCTATGGCTCCATCTGCACACACGGTGGATATTACACCTGTTCTGATCGCTACCAGCCAGGACACCTGCTCAAGCACAAATGGGAAAACTGCATGACCATTGACAAAAAGTCCTGGGGTTACAGACGTAACGCTCCTCTCAGCGATTACCTCACCGTCGATCAGCTTGTGTCGGTGAGAGCTGAAAATCGTATTTGCCTCTAAACTAAAACAGATTCACTGTGATTAAATGAGTCATTGGGAAATTTACCTAATGCTTCTTTACTCTTTTCAACACATTTCCTACGACTCTGCAATTTTAAATTGTATCTTTAGGCATTTTGTTACTAGCAGCCATCACTTACAAAAAACATACCATGACTACACTTAAAAATGTAAACCCACGAGAGTTAAATCAACAAGTTAAAAAGATGCAAAAATGCAAGACTTGTCTGTGTAATTTACAAAAAGATAAAATAATTAAAACAGTAAAATCAATAAAAAAAATCAACAAGAAGAATGACAAAATATCATCACATGAGTGAGTGTCATTAAAGAGGAAAGAAAATGGGATAGAGATAAATATATGGGAGTTCAACCTGAGTCAGCGGCACTAGAGAATTAAGTTAGAAACTATAGCCCGAGGGTCGCTCTGCAAGCCAAGGTGAGCCAGCTGAGCAGTGATGCCATTCTGTGGTTAAAATGTTAGGAGTCCCCCCTTGTTTTACTTTAAAACACGCCTCCAGACCCAGACAAGGGAGCAGTCACGTTAGATTGAAGTTCGTTTGGCTCGAGGGTCAAACGCTGATCTGGAGCCCTTCTTGTGGCTTTGTTTGTTCATGTTTATGTGTCAAAAATCGCTTGTAATAATTTCCAGTCATGTCCACTTTAATGTGTGTCCGTGTGTGTGTGTGTTTCAGACACTGGTGGAGACTGTGTCCTGTGGAGGAAACCTGCTGATGAATATCGGCCCCACACACGATGGAAGAATCGCTCCGATCTTTGAGGAGCGTCTGAGGCAGATTGGTCAGTGGCTGAAGGTCAATGGGGAGGCCATCTATAACACGACAGCATGGCGAGCTCAGAATGACAGCCTCACTCCAGATCTGTGGTGGGTCCACAACTTTTTTTTTTTTATAAGGCTACATTGATATTTATCTATAGAAAGTTATAGAAAAAAAATATATAGATTGATAAAATCAGAGGTAATTAATGGGTCTGATCTTCAACAGGTACACGTTCAGACCCCAGGAAAAAAACATATTTTCCATCTTACTCAAGTGGCCAAATAATGGATCAGTGATTCTGAATGAGCCAGTGGTTACTGGGCAAACTCAGGTAAGACTGACTCAATACCTAATAATGTTGCGATGCCAGCTTCTTATATTTAAACTGATATTAGTGTACATGGCAATAAAATGCAGAACCTTGTGTGAGATCTGAACTTTATTCATAACTTCCTTTTGTTTAACAAAAAAGGTGGTGCTTCTTGGTTATGGCCCTCTGAAGTGGGAGCCTGTAAAGCCCAGTGGGCTGCAGGTTTACCTGCCCCAGCTCTCCTTTAGCCAGATGCCATGCCAGTGGGCCTGGACACTGAAGCTGACTGGTGCCACTTAAAGGAAAATCACATCACTTGAAGAGGAACTGATGGAGCAGAAAGGAAGGATTATACAGTGGCTTGCAAAAGTATTCGGCCCCCTTGAACTTTTCCACATTTTGTCACATTACAGCCACAAACGTGAATCAATTTTATTGGAATTCCACGTGAAAGATTAATACAAAGTGGTGCACACGTGAGAAGTGGAACGAAAATCATACATGATTCCAAACATTTTTTACAAATAAATAACTGCAAAGTGGGGTGTGCGTAATTATTCAGCCCCCTGAGTCAATACTTTGTAGAACCACTTTTTGCTGCAATTCCAGCTGCCAGTCTTTTAGGGTATGTCTCTACCAGCTTTGCACATCTAGAGACTGAAATCCTTGCCCATTCTTATTTGCAAAACAGCTCCAGCTCGGTCAGATTAGATGGACAGCGTTTGTGAACAGCAGTTTTCAGAGCTTGCCACAGATTGTCTCGAAACACCCCTTGCTCTGAAATGTGCAATCATCTTTGTAATACTGGGGCTATGCCCTGCAGCTCTAGTGTAACATCCCTCTTCATGTAATTGCTGACCGACTGTTGCTGCGGGGTGAGACGATGCCCTGCACTGACATCCTCAGTAGCCCGAGGAAGAGTTCCTCCTCTGTTTATGCCGTACAAATCGCACTAATGCACAAGCATCAGAGTCAACAAATGTGCGGTGTTGACCACAGTTTCCAATTCCATTTAGTAAACTTTTCCCTATCTGTAAATGCCAATATTGCTTTACTCATTGTTCCTAATGAATCCCTTTTCACTTGTAACGCCTTTTTTTTTCTTGCTATCTTGATAGAGTTTCAGCTGGGCCTGCTTGACATTTTTACACAGAACACCGTGGTTTTCCTTTAGTTTCTCACCCAGAAACCCAGGCCACTTTCTGTAATTTTGGGAGCAGTGACATTAAACACTGTGAATTGCACCTTTTCTTTGAGATGTGCTTTGTGGGAAGTTTGATAAGCCTGTTGCACTGATCGGTTTGATTCATTTTTAATAAATGTTTCAATAAAATCAACCTTTATTACACTGACTTGTTCTCATTTGTTGCCTCCCTTTGGCGCCCCCTTGTGTCAACATGGGTAACGCCCTAGCCGCCTGGGACATTTTAAGCAGTCTGACGGTGCAAAACAGATCTATGCACCCCCGCTGTGCACAGATGAACCGGGAAAACAACACATCCTCTTCTGGCTCTGAAAAATGCAGCAGCGGTGAAGTTATTTTCATGTTGCACACTGACCGGTAAGCCTCTGCAGAATTTCTTTCAAAGCTGGTCTTTGCTCTTTTTCTGCACTGAAACCACAGCAGCTGCAGGAGTATTTGTCAACTGAGATAGAGAGTCCGGTGCAGGGCAGATCTCACTGTTGTGTCTGCTCTCTGTTGCACGCCTTTAAGGTGGGAGGTTCCTGTTCTGCAAATGTTCCATGACGTGCTGATGGGGGGTTTGCAAGGGGTTCTTCTCACGTCTGTGCAACCCCCCCACCCCACACACATACCCTAATTTCAGCAGGCTATCCCCAGCCTGGTACGCGCACATCGCAGCTGATCACCTAAACACAACAAACAGAGATGTAAGGATGCAAAACGCGTGCACAGATAGACGCTCAATAATAGTGAAATACACATATTCTGCATTCTGGGAGAACCCGGGCTTTAAACCTTTAAAGTTTGTAGCAAAAATGTTGAGATGTCAAAAAAATTAACTTAGACATTTAAAGGCAGGACTGCAGTGCAGATTATTTTCTCGGTTTGGTCAGTTGGAACAGAACTTACTTGTTTAAAATGATGTATTTGTTCTGTTTGACTGCATATTGTAGAGTTTATTTGCCTATACAGTAGTGTGACAAAGAAAGAGTCCACAGGCCTCAGTTAGCATGTTAAAGGCCATCACAGTTAGAAAAAGCCTCTACTCTCTAAAAAGAACAAAGCAGCACACCTTAGGATTGCAACACTGGATACGAACAAACCACAAGACCTCCTGAACAGTTTTCTTTGGAAATACAAGACCAAAGTGGAGATGTTTGGCTGTAATGCATGCACATGGTGCCATGTTTGGAGAAAATCAAACACAATATATAAGCACAAATGGTGGTGACAGGAGATGATTTGAGCTTGTTTTGCAGCCCAGGTTCTGAGACTGTGTGGTCATTTAGTGGATCTTGAATTCCTCCCAAAGGATTCTGGAGTCCAGTGTGAGGCCACATGTCCTAAAAACTCAACAATGATCCCAGGCAAAGCAGCAATAAAATGATGTAGAGCACTGACTTGAGCATAGTACATTAGGTTTATGTGACTTATTTGTTGTTAGTGGTGTCAGAGACATTAAAAGGACTTTTCTTGTAATACTGAATAATGACACTCAGTTAACTGAAAACAGACGTGTTACTGTACTTTGCCATCTTGACTTTCTCCCACTTGTTTTCCATTTCCGGCAGCAATGAATTTGCATATTACTTTGAAGTAAAGGCAAGACTTCAACAAAGCCAAATCTTTGCCGTTTCTCAAACTATTATTTTTCATGTTCACTGGGACTGCGTGTACATTTTATTATCAATCAGCACAGAAAACTGCGTGATTCGCTGTGCGGTCGACACACTGCCGGCTCATTTCTGCAGTCTTGCTTCTGTAATCTGCAGGCAGTAATTATATATGTAGACAGGAACTGGGAAACTGTTACAGACGTTGGCATGGTTGCCATGGAAACACACAATCATGTTAGATTATTTTCAGGTACTGCTGTGATAATGGCATAAGCATGCCTGCTCGAGAGGCTGACTTGAAGAGACGGACAAAGGAGCGGTCGACGGCCGATGAAAAAAGTGAATCGGTTGAAGTTTTCTGAATGGCTTCTGTGAGAAGGTTTTTAGTTTAATGTTGTTGTGTTTGTTCAACCTGCTGGGTTCAGTCCCCCCCCTTATCTCAGGCTGCCATATGACTGCCACTACAGTGAGCCAAGAGGAAAACCTCATTCCTTCCATTCATAAACCCCCCTCCCTGCCCTTCTAATTTAGGACTAATATAATTAAAGGCCCGCTAGTAGTCAGGTGCATGTGTGGCATTCAATCACATGCAGATTTGTGGCAGATTTGAGCTGGTCAGTAGAGCCACGGCGTAGCTTTAGATGATGGAAATGCCAAGCAGTGTGTGGAACATCCTGAGGGACAGACCATTATATTTATAGAGGCTCACGACTTGACCTTCACTGCACATTGAGTATCAGCCATTTTAGTGCCGCTCCTGTAGATACTGAATACAGCATAATGGATCTCAGCTGCACTGCAGTTAGTTAGCTTCAACTTCATCTTTGGCTTGTTAGAGGCTATATCTAATAATAGCTCTCTGCAATTCCATACTGTGGAGGGACTCTGTCAATACACAGACTCTGCATTCACTGCTTTTCTAGCGCACAGCGAGTTGCTGCTTTTCTGAAGGAAATGCTCTGTGACATTACAGTTTTGCAGAGAAATAAAATGCTTGCCATTTGGATAAGATTTTGAACTGTGAGGTGAAATTCAACAGCGAGTCATTACATAAATTGCTCTGTTGTGTAAGCTTTGCATCAAGGGGAGGACCTCTGTGAAACATGTCTTAGCCACAGCAAGCACAGCTGGTGCAAGCCCAAAGCCAAGGACTCCTATTCATAGAAGCCTCCAGTTGTTCTCACCCAAGAGCAAAGAGTGAAACCGAGGAGGACGAGGAGGAGGAGGTGGGTCAAAGCGGGGTGTAGTATCTGAAGTTCTGTAAATTATATTGTGTCGAAAGGCCAAATTTTTCACACAAATGGCTGAGGCGGGGTGATCATAAATCAGTTCAAAAGCACGGAAAGACCTCGTTTGATGTGCTTGATGGCAAAACCTGCAGCTTCAAACGAATGTTATGACACATTTTATCAGATGGTTCGGCCTCTATGCAAAGGTAATTTCACAGTAAAATTCAAGTCGAATTCAAATGTTTGTCATGTGTTTTAAAGGACACTGTTTTAATCTATATTCATGTATGATTTTGATTCCAAAAGTCAATCAGACATGTTAAAAATAGACGAGAAAGTACAAAGTAACACAGCAGTAGTTACCTGGGTACAATGTGCCACATTTTGTTATCTAACAATAAGGCAAAAAAGGATGTAAAAGGTGACTAGTAACATTATATGCCAATACTGGAGTCATTTTCAAATCTTTAACCCTTTGTTTACAGGAATTTGTGGACTAACCTGATCAGGAAACATCACAGGCAATTATTTAATTATAAGCAACAGGCTTATGTGTAACAGGGTTACATGCAAACAGTAAATACATTAAACTGTAGTTGTAACTGCTACGTTAATAGAATTAAGCAATTAGTCTTTCTTCTCTTGTTTTGCAAAATTAAAGCTCAGACTATAACAATGCAGCCCAAGAGACACTAATTCTTACTGAATCTTGCTCAGAGGAAGTCTTTAAGATTCACTGCAGAGTTGATGCATTAATGCAAAGGCTCCAAATGGCACCAACTAAACTCGCACATGTGATTCACAAGATGAGGTTCGCAGCTGCACATAATCTGCAGTATTGTCCTAGTTTTTTTTTCCTTTTTTGCCGCGTTAATGACACCCCTCATCACGACTCTCTCCATTCACAAAGCAAATCCTGTCGTGACGGGAAGAACTGGCTCTGAACGGGGCTTGTGGGTGTCTCAGAATTCAGAGAACATGTCTAATTTTTGCAGCAGCCTCGCAGCCAGCCACATTCATTGAGTTCCTCTCCGTATGCACACGCTGAATAGGATCACGCTGTAGGAGATGTACATTCACAGCTCGCTGCACCATATGATTAGAGTCTTTCAGCCGAGCGCTTTTGCATTTCTTCCTACCGACTGTCCGACGCATTTTACATAGATAATAATAGTTAATGAATATGTGTACCTGAATGAATTTGAGCTGTGAGGGATGGGTGATGCTTTAGCTCTTTGGATCATGACAGCCTCGCTCCCCACTTTGTGTGCGGAGTGTGCGAAGCGCACGGAGAGACGAGAGGGAGAGGGAGAGGAAAAGCGCCCTTAAACGTGGGCTGTTGTGTATCCCTCTCTGGGCCCCTTTGCTATTTTTGTGCCTGGGTCCGCACGTCACGCTTGGGTATTTTCTCTGGTGACTAGCTCGCATCAATAGATCTTCTAATGTACATCCAGTCGGCCAGCAGCTTCGCGACTGATGGGACTTTTACCTCGCTCGTTTCTTTCATATTTCGCCACCCGGACATGAGGAGAATGGAGAGACGGACTATGCAGTATGAGGAATGTCACATGTGACTGCCGATATGGGACAGGGGACTATTCAAATGTCAGGTTTGTATGAGGATTATATTTGATATGTGAATGCCAGCTGCTGTGTGTGTGCTGTGTGTCACTCCGATCACAGTGAGAGAGCTGCTGGTTCATTCTGCATGCTGTCGTAGAGGACTTTAAAGCCAACCGTCTCCTTATGATATTTATGGATTTGTTGTCAGCGTGAGACTTCAAGCCCCGTTCCCTTTAATGGCCAACTTAGCCCCTAATGATGTAATGCAGCGGCATAACGATGCTCTCCCGTAGCTCACCGTGCTCCCTTGTGTGTGAAGGGATGTGCCCAGCGAATGTGCGGTTCAGATAAATGTCTCCACAGAGACGTTTCTCCATCCATGCGGACATACTGTACCACAGTCAGCCCACAGTCATCCCGAAGCACACCTACTGCCACCCACCTGCCTCCTGTTGTTGCACGTCATTGCTGCTGTGTCACATATTTTCGTTTAGGTTAGCGCTTGTTGCCAGGAGTGAGAGGAATTTGGCTTTCAAAGGTGCGCTGGCCCACTCTTTTTTTGGAAAAGTCTGAATGCGCTCAGAGACTTGTCAATGAGACTCTGAATGTGATGGCTCTGTTTCCTCCCTGTCGTGCTCAGTTCAAAGGTATGCATTGTTTCTGAGGGTCTTATCTCATTGTCACTCTGCACCTATATTCCCCTCTTCCCTCCTCTGGTGGCTCACAGAGGATGGAAACTAAGCAATGAGGTCAGATCGACCTTGAAAGGGAGCTCCCTACCAGGCCTCTGAATTTTTGTTACCCCCAGGCACCCTCCAGCTTAGTTTACCTCTCTAAACCTCCCCGTTGAAGCATGGATCATTCCAATCCAAAGCTGCCCCTCCACCTCCTCCCCTCCTCACCATCCTTCATATGCCTTCATTATTTTTCCTGTATGTGGAGGAAGCGTTCAAATCTGTCTGACAGCAGAGACCCCAAAGATGAGCTCAAAGAGGGGAATGGGCGTTTGGATAAGAACACAAAAGGTAGATTATCATCTTTACCGCTGCTTTCGAGCGTCTCTCGGCATCTCAAGAGTCACCTTGGATTCATATCCTCTGGTTTTTATGCTTGAGCAGCGTGGTGGTGTGCTAACAAAGAAAGAAAGGGAGTGAGAGAAAGAGAGTGAGAGTCGAAGAATGTCCTAATTAAAGGGAACTCAGAGGGTTTGTACCAGATAAAATTACATAACGTCGTTAGGGAGGACACAGCATTTGATACTGAGAAGATGAAACTGACGTGCCCTCAGATGGCCATCCATCCCCATGGTATGAAGTGAAAGTGTAACCAGTTCACTTCAGCCACAGGCATCATGATGTTTCTCGCTTGAGTCCTGCATGTTTACCTACAGTGAAGAGTGTGGTCCTGTGCGGCTCACTGTGGAGACAGACACTAGTGACTCAGATAGGTTGGAAGCCTTGAATCCCACTGGAGGTGATATGAAATGATACTGGATTTAGATAAAAGGCTTTAAAGGTGCGGGCGGACTCATTACACTTCATTGCCATTGATTTAAGACTATCGACTGGCATGCTTCAGCACACATACCAGACTTCAAAAAATGCTTACTTCCAATAACAGTCTTGTCTTCTGTTCTTCGGTTCAGTCTAGTTTTTATTCCCATAATTGCCAATAATGTCGACCACGGCTGAACAAGTGAGTTTAAAACTGAATTTATTAATTCCCTTTGACCTGTTGTAGCACCCAGTGGCAACCTATACAATGTAGCTTTGTGTTATGAGCCATACAAATCGATTAATTTTTACAAACTAGATCATGTTACCTTTCAGATTAATTTTAATACATTGCAGTTATTTTTTAAATTTTTCCAAAAAGATTCAAATTTGATCAAAAGCTGAACACTACCTCTAACTCGGGATGGGGTGATGGTGACCCGGTGCACAAATGTTTGAATAAAAGTGACATTCCACATTACGGTACTGGCTTGTTTCCCCATGAGGACATCATTTGACAACCTCACCTGTGCCCTTAATGATCAGTTTTGACACTTCAGTATATAATAGTAAATATGTGGTTTGGTAGATACATGGGCAGAGACCACTTTCACTCACCCAGTGATTTTGTTCCATAAGGAGGCCTGAAATATGACAGAAACCACTCAGGTCTGAAGGGACCTTCGAGGGTTACTCCTAGTAGGCTTTCAAGGTGCAAAGAGTTAAATACCTCTTCATATGCACATTCACAGAGCTTCAGAAAATTAGGTGCCAGGGTTTACCTTGGTAAAGAGACCCAGCTTTTCCATTCCTGCTGTGATGGAGCTCATTATGAATTTTATACTCCAGTTTTATTAGGAGGACTTTTGGGAAACAGCCTTGAATAGCTCTCAATTTCAAGCGCAGACACACACACACACAGACTTTCCTGCCTCATTTATTTTGTCACGATAATCTTCGTGCATATTTATGTGGTCCTAGTTCATGTTATTGCATCCTAACGACTCTTTCTTATTTCTTTCAGATGACCCTTCCCTGCAATTCACATGTATGTTAATATTACTAAAGTTACATAACAGTTATTGTCCTTGAAAATCGATCGCAAAGGAAGTGACACTGGATTCATGGAGTCACTTGAAACTACTGCAGGGGTAAAAAGCTCCACTGAGGGTCAGGACAGAAACGCTGCACAGAAAAAATGCTCATCGGAGGTTGCACAGAGTAGGCGGAGACCACCAGTCGAATTGGAAGCCAAAGGGTGGCACCAAAAACTAGAAGAAGCTCAGAGCAAAGATACATGTGGTTTCAAAGAAATGTCTGACTCAGGGAAATCACTGCAATTAGAAGATCAGCACCCTCAAGCTCAGTCCACAAGCCATCCAGATTATGAGGTATCCTCATACCCACTACAGTCCACAAAGCAGTTTTCTAGTGGCAGACAGAAAGCTTCTACACAGTCCCCAGCACCCACATCTCACAGGAAGTCCCCCAGCTCACCTGAAGTCCAACAACAATGTTCAAATTCAGGGATGGATCCACTTACAGAAACGGTGTGCAAGGTGGAACAGAAACCACAAAAGCCTGGGAAGTATGTTTGCGATTACTGCGGAAGGGCATGTGCCAAACCCAGCGTGCTTAAGAAACATATTCGCTCGCACACAGGGGAACGACCCTACCCATGTGTTCCCTGTGGGTTCTCCTTCAAAACCAAGAGTAATTTGTACAAACACAGAAAGTCTCATGCTCACTCAGTCAAAGCTGGAACGGTGCCATTCTCAGAACTCGGTTCGTACAATGCCAATACAGACCAAGGGTCTTTTGAAGGGGAAGGAGAGCTATTCTCTGATGCTGAGCAAAGCACAGACACGGACGAGGACACTCTTAATGACCCGCTGCTGCTGCTGGACTCTCCAATGGAGGGATCAGATAACACTGCTGTAAAAGTACTAAATCTCATTGCTCAGAAAAAGGGAGCCACGTCAATGTCAGCTCAGGATGGTTCATCCCAACACCAAGAAATCAATGCACCTTCTGCTGCTGCCGAGGCTAGTCGTGCAATTCAATCTTGCACAATCAAACAGAGGCTGGCACTCCGGCTGTCTGAAAAAAGAAGCAGTGACTCTGACCACAATCTGTCCCTCCCAAGTCAGTCTAGCAAGGGCAGCACGGACTCCGGGTACTTCTCTCGCTCTGAGAGTGCTGAGCACCAGACTGGCCCTCCGAACACTAACGCAAAGTCCTACCAAGAAATTATGTTTGGAAAGTGTTATCGGCCAAGCCCTAAGCAGGCTACAGCTTTTGCGGTTTGTAGCACAGACACGAGTGAATATACCAGCAAACGCTCAGAGAAAGGCGTCTCCCGTGTTTTCACGCAAGAAAAAGACACAGTTGAGTCAATCAAAATAAACACAAAATCGTTCACAAGGGAAGAGGTAAAAGAACCCCTATTAGATGCTAGCTCTGATGTGGGGCCTCTGATTAGAAGCAACTCAATGCCAACATCCTCAGCAGTCTGTCTGACTATGCCTCAAGCACTCAGAGGCAGTCACTCGTTTGATGAAAGAACAAGCACCGGCGGCATGAGGAGACTCAGGCGGCAAGCCGCTTTCGAACTATCCGCACAAGATGGCCATACTGACACTGACAGTCATGGAAAGATTAGTGAGAGTGGCATTTCACCCTCAGGACTGGAAATGGAAAGCTACCCTTCTGTGGTGCCTAGTATGAGCCATCAGAGGCATGCGATGGAACTGGCAACGCGCAAGCGTCGGAAGGAAAAAAGGGAAGAGGAGGATTTGTCGGGTCAATATGAAGGCCATCATGAACCGTGTGAGGAGATGTTTGATTCAAGCAAGGACTATGATGTAAAACAAGGCGCACTGGGCATTATGGCTTTACAGAAAGGCCATTCACAGATGGACAGGTGTGACATGGACATATCGGTGTGCCCTGAAGTGTCTGCTCGAAAAAACTTAGGGAATGTAATTTCAGTTATCCAGCACACAAACTCAATAAACAGGCCTTACTCTGAACATTCAGAATCTTACAAATATCAAGCTATGGAGGCCTCTGAATCATATGAGATGGAGCGAAGTGACAGTAGATTAAGGGCGTCGGTTCAATTAGGTCCCAAGCTCGTGCGGCAGTCTAACATACAAGTCCCAGAAATTAGAGTCACAGTAGAGCCTGATAGTCCAGAAAAAGCTCCTGAGGTGCAGGTGAAGGAGCCAGAGAAGCACGTGGAGGAGTTTCAGTGGCCTCAAAGGAGTGAAACTTTAGCACAATTCCCTCCAGAAAAACTCCCTCCAAAGAAAAAAAGGCTACGCTTAGCTGATATTGAGCACTCCTCTGGTGAATCTAGCTTTGAGTCGGCCTGCACTAGCCTGTCCCGCAGCCCCAGTCAAGACAGCAACTTATCTTACAGCTCCACCTTATCGTTTGACAGGGAAGAGAGCTTGAAGTCAGTCTCTCCCGCCAGGCAGGATGAATTTGGCAAACCATTAGAGTTGTTAGCTGTGCCAGGGAGTGGGCACTCCCTCTCAGTGCTCAACCAGCGTCAACAACATGAAATGAGACGCTCCTCCTCAGAGCAGGCGCCGTGTAACTTGCGCAAGGAGTTCCCAGAGTTGCGCAGCATATCATTTGACTATGGCAGTCTTTCTCCAACATCCAAAGTTAGACACGTGGACATAAACTCTGTGAAGGAGAGAAGGAGGGGAAACTTAGTGCGACAGGAGTCACTGAATATGGATAGTGAAGTAACATCACAAGTGTTTCCACAGTATCTCAGCAGCATCTCCCCTTCATTCACTGCCGCCACTATCCTGCCGCAGACTTTGCCAATATTCTCAGCTGGGAGTACATTTCCTCAGCTTGCACATCCGAGCCTGATGGTTCCCGTAAGAATTCAGACTCATGTTCCATCCTACGGTAGTATCACATACACCTCAATGTCACAGATTTTTGACAATCACTATGACAGTGTTAGCTCCACTACGTCCACCCTTCAGAGTCAGATTTCAAGAATTTCTGGGAATCTCGATTCTCATAACATATCGGCTCATACAAAACCACCTACAACACACACCCTCAATGTTGAGGCCCTTGATTTGTCCTCAGCCAAGCTCAAGACAGGCATCCCTCTCTCTCTGACCTCCAGAACTATCTCAACCACTAATGCCTCCAGTGGTGGCGCAAACAAACGGATGCTATCCCCTGCCAGCAGCCTGGACCTATTCATGGAGGTCAAGCAGCAAAAACGTGTGAAAGAGGAGAGAATGTTTGGGCAGATTGTAGAGGAACTGAGTGCGGTGGAGTTGGGAAAATGTAATTTGAGTGAAGAGAAGGGGCACAGGTCAGGGATGCAGGGTGCACCAACACTTCATGCTCAGAATGACTCACGCAGGAGTAAATTTATCACACTTCAGCAAAAAGAGGCCGAGGCCACGGACCACGGCGCGGAGTCAGTTATGGAAAGCAGCTCCCTGGATGCAAGCTCGCCTCCTTACGCCATGATATCAGTCAGTGAAGTGAAAGAAGCTGGCACGGAGAAACGAGTGCAGATGGATATAGTGGCACAGCTGGTAACCAGTCAAGACATCCTGATGTCAGACTCTGAGCATTCAGGACTGTTATCTCAGTTTCCAAGTCTTCGCACGACGACAGGTGTGAGCTGGTGTTATCTCAATTACACCACGCCGAGCTGCTCTCACAGCACCGCCCCTTTCTCATCTGTGTACGCCACCTGGCGTGTGAGTTCCCATAACCCGAACCCTCTTGAAGTGAGCACCAACTCTGCTCTGGCTTTGCTGCAGTCCAGACAGAGGGGAGACAAGGTTATATACACCATGGCTGCCATGTGCCAGCCTGGTACTGGGAAACTGGTCTCATCACTCATCCTGTGGAGGCAGACCATGGAACAGGTAAGAAAATAATCCTGTCTTTTCTATCAAAGGCGTACTGGTGTTTTAAACACCTGTTGAGATATTGAATTAAAGCCTTATTTATTGTACCTCTTATATCAGTAATCACTGATATAATCAGAAATAATTATGAGAAGATAACTGTTTAAAATGCAGAAAGTTTTAAGGACCTTAATACCCAGAATTTGGCAAACTGCACACTTTAATCAACTGACAGAAGGTTTCCTTGGAAAGATCCTGGAACGAGCATTTGCTTGGTGCTGATAATGATATTTAACTATGAATCACCAAATGGTCTTGATTTTAAAAAATATGTCTTGAAGATAAAAATACCAGATATTATAATTATATTAAGGTCATTATTAAGTCCAAATCTTGGTACTTTTCTCCACTGTGCTCAGTGGATAAAAAGCATAAATTTAACATTAAGATCAGAGTTACCTGTGCTGGGATTTTCCCCAGCAGTGGCATAGTTCATGTTTGCAAAACATGCTGTGCAATGCCATGTGTGACATACAATATTGGTGGGATCGCGTTGCACTGTCGATATGGTGTCCACTTAAAAAGGATGTTAACACAATGTTTGTTCATCTGATTCAGCTGCAGAGGAAACCGGAGCCCAAAGAGGTGGACGTCACCTACGGGAAGAAGGTGAAAGACATCAGCTGCAGAGTGAAAACTGCCAAGGAAGAGTGGAAAGAGAGAGAGGCTGCCACAACCCAGACTATGCCAACACGAATTAAGATCTTTGAAGGAGGGTCAGTCGAGATATTATTTACCATTACACTCGTCACTTCTGCTGACTGCATATGCAGCGGATATATTAGAGTGCTAGTATGTGAAGTATCTGTTGGCCCACGCTCTTTTTGCAGTTTACGACTGTGCTTTTTTTGCATTTCTTTATTAGAAATGAATCTCTCTCTTTCAGGTACAAATCCAATGAAGACTATGTATATGTTAGAGGTCGAGGCCGGGGTAAATACATATGTGAGGAGTGTGGTATTCGCTGTAAGAAGCCAAGCATGCTGAAAAAACATATCAGGACCCATACGGATGTGCGGCCGTATATCTGCAGGGTTTGCAACTTTGCTTTTAAAACTAAAGGTAAGCATTTTTTTTCTTACAGAGTAGTGAGTTATCGTAGCTGTAGCAGTGATAAAAAAAAGCTGTTAGATTAACTTTTTTTTTAAGCATCTGAAATGTACGAAAGTTCAGTTTCTGTTGTGTTTAATTTCAACAAATTTGCCTTATTTCTGCAGGAAACCTAACTAAACACATGAAGTCAAAAGCGCACATGAAGAAGTGTCTTGAACTGGGAGTGTCAGTGACGATGGATGAGACAGAGATACAGGAACATGGTAAGACTGGGATGTATGTAAGTGTTGTAGATATGCCCAGCTGTCACTGCAACAAATCCAGATAAACTAATGTGTTTCTCATTTCAAGTGGACGACATGCAACAAAAGTCCAAGACAGAGGTGGCTGCGACGACCAAACATCAGTTCTCAGACGCCGAGGACTCCGACGGCATGGATGAAGAAGCTGATGAAATCGATGAAGATGACGATGAGGACGATGAATACGAGGGTGATTCCACTCCGAAGTTACATTCAAGAAGCACGAGTCCTCAGCCGTGTGGAGTTACCTCTCTGTCAGTTACAGCCACTGCTGCCATCCACGGCTGCTCCCTCACATCTCTGCCCGGAGTTGATGTCAGTCAGCAACCCTCCGGCAGACGTACGAGCTTGGATCATCGTCCTGTTCTTGCAAACGACCAGAGAGAGAAATCCGTGGATGAAGACTCTCTGACCATGCTGTCTCCAGATCACAGCAGCTTCCTTTTTGACCCTTATTCATCTTGTCTACTCTCTCCTGGCTGGGAGTCTCCCATCAGGGAGCCCTCCCCTTCACGTTTACGTTACCCGTCCCCAAGGAGGGAGCTTTCGCCACGTGGTCGCTCCTCTCCCAGATGGGATACCTCTTCATTGAGGCCCAGTTCACCTAGCTTCACACCCATCCAGCATCCCTCCCCGGTCTCAATTGAACGGCCCATGTCTCCCGGCATAGAGCTTGCTGGAAAGCGGGAATCCTCAGTCAGAGGCAGGCAGAGGGTTGTGTTAAGAGCCGTTTCACCACGCAGAGGTTCACACCAACATAAAGGCAGCGGTGACAAAACCAGACACCAAGCAAAGATGGAGATGGCTCAGTACCAAGGAGCCTTTGAAATGGAGATGGTAAGTAGCACAGCGTGTTCTGCAGCCAGTTCAAGTGTAACACAAACAAAGAGCTTTTAAGGACTTATTGTTAATCTGTTCAAGTGTATAGAACAGCATCTAAAAATTATTTTGTTAAACTTTGATGAATCTGGGTACATGTAGATGGACCGTGTGTGGTGTAAAAACAAAAATATTTTCATACACTGTATTTAAGAAATTTTTCAGAAATGTTATATTCTTGTCTACTAGTGTATCTAACTCAAACAACATAAGATATTAATCTAGGCACAGTTAAAATGGTAACGATGTTTAAAATTATAGCTTAGCAAACAAGCATGCTAACTCTTGCTAGCAGGTGGCGTGTCGAGTCCATCGCCATTTTTTCTTTTGGGACAGTTTTTTGTTTTTTGCCTTAATTTAGTCATTTTCAAGTCAGTAAATACTTAGCTTGTAAAGCACAACTGTTGTCTAGCTAATGTTGTGCTATCATGACCTGGCATTGTATGGTCGATACTAGTGTTTCAGCAGATTAGACACTTGCTACAGTTAGCGCACCCTGATCTTTAGCATTTGTTACCAATAGTGAAGACTATTCTCCCCTAATGCCCTAGTCACACAGGCTATCCCCCAACTGTTGCTGAACGTTGCTGGCAGTTGCTTTTAAGTTGATTACAAAAGTCTGATTCAACCAGGCCAAGAGGGTAGTCAATTACCCAATGGTAATGACCAGTTGCCTCAGAAAACTGTGTACCCCACAAATGGTTGGCGACTGGTTGCTGGCAGTTGCTAGTGTGAAACTTATGATGCTATGCCACAAACTTTCTTGTGATTGCTTTTAGCGTTAGCAGGTTGTGCATAATTAGCATGGAAGATGACAACTTAGGTGCAAAACTCTCAAAAAACTTGTCAAGAAGCAGTGAAGCAGCGAAGAATGTGACTCAAACTGTAAATACAAACTTTTGCCAAAGCAATCTGCTAGTGGAGGGAGGTTTTTGGTGCATCACCTTTTTTGCGACTGTTTTCACCTAGCGACAGCCAGCAACCACTCACCAAGACTCAAAAAGATTACACATTTTTCCCTAGCAACCAGTGTATATTTCAGCATGGAATTAGCTATTTGTGTTTCACTAGTTAAAAGAAAAGCACACATACATTTTCTTTTTCTTGCACTGAAAGAACAAGTAGTAGAATATTCTGTTGGCAGAGAAGTTTTTTCTTCTCTGAGTGCTTTCATTTTTCAACATTCACATTACTTCATGATTTCTAACTAAGATATTTTCACATGAGAAATTATCTTGGCGATGCTGAAATTGCCGCTAATTCTGCCAATGTGTCGTTCCAGGACCAAAGGAGCAGCTTGGCTTCCAGTCTGCCTGGTGCTGCCAGTTCTCATCATCAGAACATCCTCAGCCACCTCCCTCTTCACTCCCAGCAGCAGGCCCACAGTTTGCTCCCCGTTGTTCCTGTTGGCGGGCTCCAGATATTACACTCCCCGCCTTCCTCCAGCACTGATGTCAGCCCCTCTGTGGCGCCAAGCCCCCAAAGCAGCGAAGGCCAATGTTGCAGCAGCAGGGAGGGATCTGTCCTCAGTCCTGAGACAGAAGGAGAGGACATCAGAGGCCACGGCCAGCTGTCCTGCCACGAGGCCGCTCAGGAGAAAAGCCTCGACCCCGAAGTCGGAGACAGCGGACAAGAGGAGAATGTACAGACCTGCTTGAAAGCCATCGCCTCACTGAAGATTACCACAGAAGACCCTCATTAGAACCGTCATTGTCTGTTTTCTCGGGTTGATCAAGGAAAAGACACCTCCCTGCTACACCTGCGACCTTGTCACCTTCTGCCCTTTAGGCACATGACCTCATCTTTATCCCATTAGAGGCAATATAATAACACTTCCTCTGGTCTTGCACATACCCGAGACATCTTCTTAAGTGGATAATATGAGTGGAGGTCATATCTTTTCAGTGAAGAAGAAGGCCACCGCATCTGATGAGCTCTTCTCTTCAGAGGCTTTTTGGAAAACTTGGACGAGCAGCAGGGTGTTTTTTGCGTTAATGGGTTCAGGTGCAATACGGAAAGATATTCTGCTAATATGCCTTTGTCTGACATAGTAGTTTGCGTACAATTGCACATAAATTATATTTATGAATTCTGTACAAATGTCCTTAACATATACTCCTTCTTAGATACATACAAACAGTGTATTTTACTGTGTGTACTTTGAAAATAGACTGTTGTTTATGTAATCATATCAAGGTGTGATGCAGTAGTGCAGTAAATAAAGACTATTTATAAGGGGAAAAGTATGTGTATTATGAAACAGTCTGACCAAATTTTAAGTAGACGCTTCTTGTGCAGTTTGGTGCTTCTGATCAAGCAGCGAGGGTCTGTGCCTTTATTTTGCGTTTCTTCATTTCTTTATCAGAGCGAGAACTACGGAAAGCAGTCGAGGTACTCTTTATTTTGCTCAGAGGACAGCTTTTTCTTTCTCGCCCCGTCGGCTTTATTTATGTGAAACAAGCTTAAAAGAAACAAAAAAAAGTTTCCTATGTTGCAAATTTTCTTAATGTTGTGGTTTTTATCTTGGTAAAAATGCATGGGATTTGCTATTGCACAACAATAGAGGAGGTAATTATGTAATTATGAATACTGTAAGATGTATTTATATATTAGAACGTAAGCACTTATTGATACTGGTAAATATTTGACTACTATTTATATGGTATATCTGTACTTATGCAGCAGTGATGCAGTTATGCAGTGAGCTACGCTGGCATTGCTTTTGATCTCATGTCGTCTCTACAGTTTTTTTTCTTGCTTATACAGATGACCATGAGCATTTTATGAGTTTTAAAGATGCACTTTCATCCTTTTACCTTTGATGTTTTAACTGCCTCGGTCAGTGGAGGAAATGGGGGAGTAAAACACAGTTTGTTCTCTTGTGATTTTTGACACATTCCAGTTGTTTTTTTTCTTTTCTCATTGTGTAAAACACGTTGCACACAAATCCAAGGGGCTACAATGATCAGTCAATAGTACATTTTCTTGCATTTCAAGTGTAACTGGATGAATCAATATAAGTAATGACGTTATAAGCATGACTATTACTGTGCTTCAGCTCACAATGTAAGTAATCATTCACCAAATGCATTACTTCTTCTCTGTATATATATATATGTGTATTTTTATGATTTAAACTATTTTTGCAGTGTTGAATTCTGAAAACTTTTTATGTGGATTGTTTATATCTCTTTAAGAGGTAAAATGTCTGCAGCTGATGTAATGGCAGAGGTTTAATGAGGCTGATTGCTAACACAGCGTGTCTCATCTTTTTAAAAAAAAATGTACTCACATCTTTAAGTGATTATCCGTTTTTGAGACTTCGAAATTTAAAAACACAACAACACTTTGTTCACTCATGTTTACATAAAAGATTTATAGGTGCACTGCTTTAATTTTGTGTTTTCCTTTCTGAAGGTGTATGTAGCTTTGATTTCACGGTTGTGTATTTTCATTTGTTGTGCACATAGCTCATAAAATGTGAAGGGAAAGTGAAGCCTTTTATTTGCTTTAGCATACATTATGTATTCAGATTGTGTTTTGTGTTTTTTTTTAAATTGTGTATTCATATATACTGAACTGCATTGTGCCTCTCATGTCTATGGAAATCCTGTAAAACACACAGAGGACAAATCATTTTACCTCTAAGCTAAGATTTTTTCGAGGAGGGAAAAAACAACCTCAGTAGCCAATCTGTTGTTTAGCTATTTGCATCAAATCTGGCTAGTCAGGACGGAGTGCCTCTTTTATGCTATGAGGAATTTATTGTTTGGTGCTCTACTTTTTCAGATTAAATTCAAAATTGTTTTAAAAGAATATAATTCTAACCCAAAAATGTGTGTCGCAGCTTATTTCACGGCTTCCGTACCTTTCCTCCTGCATTATTCACCGCTGTTTAAATTAGAGCTCGCACGAGAAGGTTTTCAGATGAAATCGCTCACATTTTATCTTCAGGGTACAGTGAAAAATTGGAGAATCTCCAACCAGTGACATCCTCTGGTGAAGAATTATTACTGCAGTCATAACACGGGAGAGGAAAAATAAATGAACGCTTCCAAAAATAGCTCTCACCTTGTGACTAATATTGAACCACATTCGCACACACTTTGTTGTGTATCAGCAGCATTTGCGGTGCACTTTACTGCATGTGTGAAGCATGTATAAGCAAGGAAATGAGAAAATCACATTTTTTCGGCCACTCTTCTCTGGGTCGGGGGAGGAGGTCTGTTCTAATTCTGGCCAATCACAGAGACACATAAGGTTTTTTCCCCCCTTGTCTCCTGCTCAGTCACCAGGCTTGTCAGGCCCATTTGTTAGAATAATTATATGGCTGTTAACAGCAACCTTGCCTAAAATAAAACGAGTGCTGCATTGGTTCAAAGACACCACATAAAATGGCTGCTAAAGATTTTACCAGAAGATTTATTGCATTCATACATTGTTAGCGTGAACACAGGTGCTTCTTGGGGTAAATTCCCGTTAAGATTACAATCAGAGGAGGCCCGTGGGTTGTTTTTAATAGAGGTGTGCTGTGGAGTATCTCTGTACTCCCTCTCTCTGTTCAGAGTGAGCTGTGCTCCTCTGGTTTATTTTGAGGTGGTCTTATCACAGCTGTTGTAGCTGGTGGCAGCCTGTCCAAGCCCCTCGACACTCTTCCTTTTCTCCCTCTGGCCCTTGGTCCTGGTAAGACCCTGTTTGCTCCTTGCCCTGCTTCTTCAGGGATATTTAGGCTTTAATAGTTTAAAAGGTTAACTCTTGTGCTTGGGATGTGTTTCAAAACGTCTTCTTTAACGTACTAATGAGTGCCTCTCTGAATTTGATGGATGCAATCTTCGCCAAGTTTGTTAGAGGCGAGAAGCTCTTGACGGCAGTGAGGCTAGTCTAATGCGTTTAGTAATATTTATGTTAAAGTAAAGTAATGGCTCACTAAAGCCACAGTGTTACATACACTGTGTTAAAGGTAACTTTAACCTCCTAGAAATATACTGCGTGCCGACGGGGGTTGCTTATGTAACATTTGTGTTTTTATTGAATATTAATAGTTGAAAAACAAGACTTTACTGCGCACAACCACTGACATCAATAAGAGTGGATAAGAAATAAATAAATAACGTGCCCATATTAAGAAGTTCTTAAAATAGCCTGTGGATCTGGAACAGGTGCCATGTGCTCAGCTTGTGAAAGCACAGGCAGCGTGAAGGCTGCACTAATTTTTATGCACATAAACAGGCTCTGGCTGCAAGCCCGTACAACGCAAGAGAAACGCAAGGACTCGATAGGGGATTATATTTATTATTCACTAATGAGCTTTAGTATTACTTTAAGTGATTATTGTTTTTGTCGTAAAAATGGCTGCCTGTCTTAACAGTAAATATAAGATGGTCTCAAAACCAAGAAAAACTCGGGCCACCATTCATTTCTTTGTTTTGCAAAAAATGGAAAAAACAAGTGCGTTGATTTACTGAAACGTGTCAAGATACACGGAAACAAAGAATTAAAAACAACGTTTGTACCATTATTCTTCAGCAGGAGTCTGAACTCTTAGTTTCTTTAACTACTCCTCTGGAATTTTTCTCCATCCTCATTGAAGGATGCAAATGCATCAAATGAAGGTCTACATACATCTCTCAGGTCCTGTGTCAGGTCTTTGCCGGACGTTTTCCTATTTCTAAGAAAATTACTCTCCTGGAGATATTTTTGTAGGCCTAGCACTTCTTTTGTCCTCCACCTGTCCAGTTTACTCAGAATTTTAAGTAAAAACTACTCGGCATGCTGAGATATGTTTTCAGCTAACAGCTCTTTGTCAATCACCTTATTGGTGTAAAGCTTATTGTCAAATTATTGTGTTATCTTTGGCTTTTTAAAAAAAAAAAGATTTGACGTAAGAAATGAGAACAAATTATGTGTTTTTGTGACAGGGTGCTAGTAACAAAGGGCCTGAAGATACAAATTAAAATTGATCTGTTCAAAGTTGTTTATTACAGTATATGTAAACACATTTGTTCACCCCTTGAGTCTTTCTTATACTTAAATGATTCTTGGGTCAGTTTTAAATTGCTTAACAAACAACCCAATGAACGAAAAAGCAGCCAATGTCCAAAGAACTTGATGGTAGTGTTGAAGTTTGAGTCCATTTTTCTGCCGAGCCTTTACAGCAGGGTTACAGAGTTTTTACAGTCTTTTACCAAAGAATTATGTGTGTCTATTTACAAAAAATAATAATATCTGTTGATGTGTTGGGTCAGCCAATTCACTGAAAGACATTTACTTACTGTCTCTGTATGAAAATCAGGTGTGATTATTTATCTTGCTTCTCCTTTTCTTAATGGTTAACCATAACGCTGTGTTGCTGTACTGGAGAACATGAATGAAAAAGTCAATTATGACATCATTGTAAAGACCTGTGCTTTTTCTACTATGACAAAAAGTTCTGCAGAGATGAAGGTCTGTGCTGGAAATTCTCAAATCTGATTTGAGTTCATCAGATTTCTGATTGATTAATCAGTAAAATTAAGCTTCAAATAGCAAAGCTGGAATAACTAGGACCAAAATGGACACTCAGCGTGACTTTGGTTTTCTCCATGTTTACTACTTCACTAAACAGGAAAACATGAGTCTATCTTAAACCTAATCCTTAGCCTCTTACACATGTACGGATTCCATTACAGAACCAACCATCTCCCTTTTGGAACTACCTCAGAAAAATGGAGGCTTGTCAGGAGAGTAAACGCTCACCCACGAGTCCTGAAGCATCGCCAGCCGAGGATCACCACATTGACCTGACAGAGGACCTGGGCCAACAGCTGGAGGACATCATTAGCACCTACCAGGCTGCCGAGATTCCAGCTGAGCCAGAGGACACGGAGGAGGTCACAGCCGTCAAAGAGACAGAGACCCGCAAGGACCAGAAAATGGAGAAGAAGATGCTGAAAAATCTAGGTGCTGTGTGTGGTTTTGAAAAAACAAACAAAAAAACAGTTTTAGTGATTTTATCTGAGGTGGGTTTGATTCAGTGAAGTCAGCAAAAGTCCAGGTTGTACTGAAAGTGATTGGTGTGTGATAGCAGAGCCGTAACGCGTGTAAATGCATCCATCTGC
Source organism: Aulonocara stuartgranti (assembly GCF_965226115.1). NCBI lineage: Eukaryota > Metazoa > Chordata > Actinopteri > Cichliformes > Cichlidae > Aulonocara > Aulonocara stuartgranti. The sequence goes on from NC_138955.1 coordinate 12,121,545, forward strand.
AACAGACAGGGAGGTAAAATAGTATTTCCAAATGCCTTTTATAGTTTGTGTCATTCAGCTGCCAAGATGATTTTTCACAAGATGGACCAGCAGAGTTCTTGAAGTCCCAGAAAATCATCCAACAATAGTTTCTGTATCAGTCTGTTTAAAACTGGCTTTATGGCAATGATTGATTTTTAAGGTTAAATTCTGTATGGCTGCTCAGGGAAGGAAGCTATGCTGTTGATGCAAAGTCTGAACAAACTCGATTCTCCGGAAGAGAAACTGCAGGCCATCATCAAGAAGCATGCCGAGCTGGTGAGTGGATAAAACAAAGGCGAAGAGAGCAAAAAAAGAAAATGTATAGTAGCTCTCATCAAAGCTATGGTTTGTTTCTAGAGAAAAGATATAATCACTATTATGGGGCACTGTGTGTGTGCTTTTGCAGCTGGAGGAGCATCGCAGTGATCAGAAGCAGATGAAAGTTCTCCAGAAGAAGCTTCTCCAAGTGATGAAGGAGAAGGACCAGCTGCAGGGCGAGCACAGCCGTGCAGTGCTGGCTCGCAGCAAACTGGAGGGGCTCTGCAGAGAGCTGCAAAGACATAACAAGACTTTAAAGGTAGCTCAACTCCAGACATCACTGCTTGAACAGTGTCTAATCAGAGATGCCGAAATCGCCATTTGCTGTTGAGCTATGGTGCCAGGTGGTCCCAGCATATTTTGTGCTCTACAGGATATGACATCACTGGCACTGAAAATCTGCTGCCATGTCAAAGCTCAAAGTTTGACCTATTCCACTGCCACCCTCACAACTCCTGTTGTGAAGCCAAGTGTTGTTCAAAACAGCAGAACTTTAGCGATGATCCCTGATCAAATATGCATGTTTTTGCTTGCAGTGTAGCACGTTTTAGTCAAGAATGTTTTGGTGTGAGCTGCTCAGTTTCAGAGCTTTTTGATGCTTTAGCAACTATCACCTT